>NC_088792.1:58653790-59953500 GCF_011386835.1 Chrysemys picta bellii | reverse complement strand
CACAAAGAACAAACAAAATATACTCCAAGCTGGCACAGCTCTTTGTTTCTTGCACACAGGATCAGTCGTCTGCATATGATGTTCTGAAGAGCAGTCAACAATATATAAAAAACGGTTTCTACTGTCCTGTGCTGGATGAATTCTTGCTAAGCTTGTCAAATGATTCACCTCTAACTCTAGTTAGCTCTCTGATTTTTTTATTTTTTATTTTTTTTTTTACATTTTATCCTTCAAAAAGATCCATGAGTTTATAAGGGCCTAAGTAGCTCCTGGGCCCTTGCTCAAAGTTGGGCTCTCCCACCCTTCCCCCCGCAAAATCTGAAATATCACCCCTACAGCAGATTGCTTAGAATGGAGTTAATAATGCAGACACTGCCACGGTCTGTAAAGCTGTATTCTAGTCTAAAATCTGGAATATTGATAAAATACATGTTCTGAAAAAGAACTAATTTGACAACAGTTAACCACATATGAACAAAAAGACTATACTTCCACTACAGTCAATTCAATTTTTAATCTTTCTGGAATAAAATCACTTTCATTCCAGAATATTACTGCACATCCAAAATGAAGTAAGGAATTTAACTATAAGGGGTCTGACTCAGCTCCCATTGAAATCTATGTTCAAACTCCATTGCTGAAAGATTAGTCCTTTAGGCTTGCCTATAAAGCCACTTATGTTGACCTAACGAGGTTAGTGTCTACACTACAGCCTTGCTCCCGCTGATGTAAGTTCCCTACTACATCAACACAATAACTCCACCTCCAGGAGAGGCATAGGGCTTATGTTATTGTAGTTAGGGCAAGGCAGTGTCTGTGTAGACACTGCTCCTTATGTCAACTGTTGGCTGTCAGTCTTGTCAATTTCATAGTTCCTCTGGAGCCATGAAATTGACAAGAAAGTCAGCTCCTGGCTCCCCAGCTGGGTGGCTGGTCTCTGCTCCAAGTCAGGCTGCCACCCAGGGTCCCCACTGGAGCCCTGCTGCCCCCTGAGGTCCTGGCTGCCTGTTCCCCACTGGGAGCATGGTAAGCAAACTCTGGGTGTGGATCTCCCTGCCAGAGGTGAGAAGCCCGGGCTCTCAGCCCCCCACAATGTCCGTCATCAGTTGGTGGAAGCACTCCTGGTGAGGACATGCACCTTTGACAGAAGGAAGGTAGTGTGGACATCAGCCACCACAGTAATTACTGCAGTGGCTGTAAGTCAATGTAACATAGTTATGCTTAAGATTGTAGTGTAGACAGGCCTTTAGTTTCCTGGGTAAAGCTTAGCAGGATAAGTTATGACAATTTATTGCTGGAGTCTACAAATAGATGTTTTTATGTATTGTGCCTGTGATGTCCTGTAATAACTAACCACAAAAGGATATAGGTGGAGAAGAGAGATCCTTAACTCTGAATTTCCCTGAATTTTTTGTTTGTTTGGATCACAGAGTTAGAAAAACACTGGTGATTCCCTTTATCAAATCCCATATAGATATTTATAAAGAAAGCCATAAAAATAAAAAGTAATGTTCAAACTTGTTTTCTGCTTCAACATTAATTTCAATGGGAAAAAAATCACTCTACTTTGAACATTGTTTTCAAGTAAGTTTCAAAATGTATTTAAAAGTGGTGGGGTTTTTTTTGGTCAGTAAATTATTTTTTCTTTATATTTGAAATGACACCTCCTTTTCATAGTGAATGTACAATAACATTTTCAAAAATATTGTAACCAGGTGTAATCCAATATGCAGCATAATCCACAAATTCATTCAATAATAATTAGAACTCATTTATTTTAACTGCAAAGTTTGCCCCAAAAATTCCAATATATTTGTTATTAAATATTTAAACCCCTTAATACAGATTTGAATAGAACATGATCTTAGACTACATGGTGATATAACATTAATATCAACCAGACACGTGTCCGTACATTCAACAAAACTAAACTGAGTCTTCCCTACAGAAACCTGGACTGTTCACGTGAGAGACAAGTCAAATTTGAACAATGTTAATGTTTAATGTAATATGTCTTTAGTATTCTATAAATACATTAGGAGTAAGAGGAACACAAAGGAAAGTGTAGGTCCACTGCTTAGCAGGGAAGGAGAGTTAATAAGAGATGACATCAAGAAGCCTTGATGAGTTTAATGCCTGTTTTGTTTCAGTCTTCACTAAAAAGGGTAACTGTGACCAGAGGCTTAGCACAATTAATATCAACAACCTGGAGAAGGAACGCAAGCCAGAATAGCGAAAGAACAGGTTAAAGAATATTTAGAGAGGTTAGATGTATTCAAGTCAGCAGGGCCTGATGAAATTCACCCTAGGATATACTTAAGGGACTAATTGAAGCAATCTAGGAACCCTGAGCAATGTCTTCAAGAACTCCTGGACGATGGGTGAGTTCCCAGAGGTCTGGAGAGGACAAACCTAGTACCTATCTCTAAAAGGGGAACAAAGAGGATCTGGAGAATTACAGATCAGTGACCCTAACTTTGATAGCTAGAAAAATACTGGAACAAAGTATTTAACAATCACGTTGTAAGCACCTGGAAGATAATAGGGTGATAAATAATAGTCTGCATGGATTTGCTAAGAGAACAATGATATCAGGCCAACCTAATTTTCTTTTTTGACAAGATTATTGGCCTACTGAATAGGGATCAAGATAAATTATATTTATTGCTTCATTATAGTAAGGCTTTTGACACTGTCCCATATGACAGTCTCATAAGCAAACTAGGGCAATGTGGGCTATATGACATTACTATAAGGCAGGTGCAGAATTGATTGAAAAACCAAACTCAACAAGTAATTATCAATGGTTCACAGTCAAACAGAGGATTTATCTGTACTGGGGTCAGTACAATTCAACATTTTAGATAACTACATGGATAATGGAATGGAGAGTATGCTTATAACACTTGTGAATGACACCAAGCTGAGAAGGGTGGCAAGCACTTTGAAGGACAAGAATTCAAAACTACCTTGACAAAATTGGAGAACAGGTCTGAAATCAACAAGATGAAATTCAATAGACAAGTGGAAAGTCACTTACGAAGGAAAAATCAAATACACAATTCCACAATGTAAAGACAGCCATACTACGGAAAAGGATCTGAGAGTTATAGTGGATCACAAATTGAATAGGAGTCAACAATGCCTTGCAGTTAGGAAAAAGGCTAACCCCATTCTAGGGTATATTAGCAAGAGTGTCATATGTAAGACATACTTCCGCTCTACGTGGCTTTGGTGAGGCCTCAGCTGGAGTAGAGTGTCCAGGCTTGAGTGCTACACTGTACGAAATATGTGCACAAATCGGAGAGAGTTTTGTCGCCAGAGGAGGGCAACAGAAATAATAAAAGGTTTAGGAGACCTGACCCTGAGAAAATGTTAAAAAAATTAGGTTTATTTACTCTTGAGAAAAGACGACTGAGGTGGGACCTGGTAACAGTTTTCAGATATATTAAAGACTGTTATAAAGAGGACGGTCATCAGTTGTTCTCCATGTCCACTGAAGGTAGGACAAGAAGTAACGGGCTTAATCTGCAGCAAGGGAGATTTAGGTTAAATATTAGGACAAACTCTCTAACTATAAGGATAGTTAAGTATTGGAATAGGTTACCAAAGGAGGTTGTTGACTCCCTGCCATTGGAGGTTTTTCAGAAGAGGTTGGACTAACACCTGTCAGGGATGGTCTAGATCAGGGGTCTCAAACACACGGCCCGCAGGGCTCTTGCATGTCGCCTGCCAAGCTCCCTGTGCCCCACTCTGCCTACCTGCAGGATTGCCCCCTATGGCGCTGCGAGCCGCGCGCAGCTCTCTGAAGCAGCTGGCAGCACGCCCCTTTGGGCTGGGGTGGGAGGGGGAAGGAGGCAGAGGGCTCTTGCATTGCCTCCTTCCAGGGACCGACCCCCGCAGCTCCCATTGGCCAGGAACAGGGAACTGTGGCTAATGGGAGCTTTGTGGGAGGTACCTAGAGCAAAAGCAGTGCACGCATGGAACCCTGAGCCTCCTCCCTCCCCCAGGGGCTGCAGGAATATGGTTCCAGCTGCTTCCTGGAATGGAGCGGCGTGGGGCCGGAGGCCAGGGCGGGTGGGCGGGCAGGCAGGCAGCCTGCCCTGGGCCTGGTGTGTGCTGCTGCCACCCCGGAGCCGCTCTAGGTAAGTGGTGCCGGGCTGGAGCTTGCACCCTGCACCCCAACCCCCTGCCCTGAGCCCCCTGCCACATCCCTCCTGCACCTGAACCCCCTGCCCTGAGCCCCTTGCCACATCCCACACCCCTCCTGCATTCCCTACCCTAAGCCACCTGCCTCACCCCTCACCCTCTTGCACCCCACCCACCAACACCCTTCCCTGAGACTCCTGCCGCTCCCTGCTCACCACCTGCACCTCAACTCCCTGCCCTGAGCCCCCGCTGCACCCTGCACACTTTCTGCACCCCCTGGGCGCAGCGTTTGGGTGGGGACTTCAGGGAAAGGGCCTAATGGAAGGGGTGGAGTGGGGGTGGGGCCAGAGGCAGCGAGGGGGGGGGTGTCATTGATGTGGCCCTTGTTCAATGCACTAGTCCTCATGTGGCCCTCGTGGTCATTTGAGTTTGAGACCCCTAGTCTAGGTATACTTGGTCTTGTCTTTGCACAGGAGATCAGCCTCGATGACCTCTCAAGGTCCTTTCCAGCCCTACATTTTATGATCCTATGAAACAAATCCTACAATGGGAAAGTGTAAACAGGAAGTTAAAATGGAACTCCATATGAAACCTTAAGCATGTCATTTGCCACTGTATCTGTGTAGCCTCTAGGCTTGAATTTACATCTACTGGAGCTTGCCTCTGAATCTTTAAAGTAATATTGGTCTGCCTTCAAAAGAATAATTTGTTAGAGAGATTAAATGGTAAAGAGAGAAATGGTCTTTTTGTGTTTGCTGTGTCCATATTTGCCCATTGGAAGATCTCTGTATGGCTTTCAGGAACTCAGAAGTCAACCAGAATTTATTTTAAATTTGAAAGACTAGTTATTTCCAAAACAATGCAATGAAGAGGGGGTTAAAATTGTACACTGTATAGAGAGTGTATTTCTACACCTCAGTAAAAATAATGCTATGCCCCAGAAGACTCTTTCAACTAATCGCCATTGATTTCCAATTGAGAACCAATAGCTCCAGGGATTTGGAGATATCAATAGACCCGTTACTCTGTTTCAAATCTAAGGTGACAACTGGAAGCAGGAGTTGGTGATCAGCTGCACAGGCACCAACTTTCTTTGGCACCGGTGGGTGCTTGCGCCCCCCACTCCCGCCCCCAGTCCTGCCCTGCCTCTGCCCCCTCCCTAACCCTAATGGACCACTCCCCAAATACCCACCCTGGCCTCACCTCTTCCCTGAGTGTGATGTGTTCCTCCTCCTCCCCCCTCCCAACGCTTGCCGTGCGAAACAGCTGTTTCATGGCACAAGTGCTGGGAGGGAGTGGGGGAGAAGCAGGATGCAGCGGCACGCCCAAGGGAGGCGGTGGAGCGGAGGCGACCTGGTGTGTGGGGGATGGGTCTGGGAGCTGCCGGTGGGTGCAGAACACCGACCAATTTTTCCCCACAGGTGCTCCAGCCCAGGAGCACCCACGGAGTCAGCGCCTATGATCGGCTGTGACTACGAGAGACTATGGATGGTTTAGTGACTAGGAACTCTACCTGGAACTTAGAAGACCTGGGTTCAAGTCCCTGCTCTGTTACAGGCTTCCTGTGTGATCTTGGGCAAGGCACTTGGCCTCTCCGTGTTGCAGGTCCCCACTTATAAAATGCAGATAATAACACTTCCCTACCTCACAGAGGTTGTGACGCTAAGCACTGCAGTATTTACACACTGATGTAATAACCTTTGAACAAAGTATGTCTTGTGAGATATCATTTGAAAACTAATTAATCCTGATCATTAATATTCTTGTGTGATGTATGTATGCAATGTGTATTAAGAGTTCTGAATATATGCTGGAATTATGATTAAACTGTATGTAAACCAGGTATGTCAGGGGAGTTTACAGGAAGACAGCAGAGGGAGGAGATGGCAGGAAACCGAACAATTTGTATTTCAGCAAAGACAATTGAGGGAAGAAAGAGCATTTACCTCTATGTTGCCTTCCTCACAACTTGAACAAACTTCACTTTGAGGGGTAACCTTCAGAAGAATCTATTTGAAAGGTTTGCATGTGTATAAACATAGGCGGTTGAACCTCAAGTAATAAGCAATTGAATCAATGGATTGTAAAAAGTATTACTGTATTATAAGAGTGTATAGACCAAGGTCTTTTCTGAAAGCTAATGACACTAGTGATGATATCATTATGAAATGTATGTATTACCACTATCTGAGGACATATGGATACTTAATGATGTTATGTTTTAAATTCTGCAGGCAAGCAGGGAGAAACAGGTTCCCTCCCATACAGGAGAGGAGGCAACTATTTACCTGTCTCCTGTATAAATTAAGCATGATGGAATCAAAACAATGGAAACTCCAGTTACATATAGGGGGCTGGGAAGCCCATAGGAAGCAAACGAGGTCATCCTGCCTCTTGAAACAAAGTCATTGAACTTTGGAAGATATGAGCATAGACAGAAGGCTTCTTTGGCATCCATCACTAGACACACAAGGGACCCGAGCTCTTGCAAGCTAAAAAAGATGGGTACTTCAACCAAGGGTGGGGAGGGGGTGAAGTCTTTGGAACTGAATAAAGATGTGAAACCTGATTTGGTAAAGATCTTTCAGCCTAAGACAACAAGGAAAACCAGCACCTTGTACTTTTGTGGAAGGTCCTGACTGAAGGAATGTCAGCCGTGGCTGGGAAGAAGAGTGAGAAACTGTCTTGAACAAAGCCTGTAACTTGCTAGATTAAGGTTTAGACTTTTAAAAGCATGTTTTCACTTTGATTTGCTGGTAACCACTTCTAACTTTATTCCTTTTAGTTGGCATCACTTAACCTATGTCCTATTGTTAATAAAATTTATTCTATTTTTATTATAAACCAACTCCATGGTGTGTTAACTAGAGTAAGTACACCCTTCCCTTTAAAGTTAATAGGCTGTGATATGCTTTTGGGTCTTTAGAGGAACAAATGGACCTTTTTATTTCTCTGAACTCTCCAGGAGAGGTCTGGATAATAGAGAACACACTGTTTTGGGAAAATTCAGGACCAGGAGTGTGTTGCAGTCATCTTCTGGTTGTAACCAAGGCTGCTGGGAGTCTGAATGGGGCTGGAGTGTAGTAGACAGGATGCTGCGGTCAGAACTGCAGAGTTAGGATTGCCTAGCGCACAGACACTTCATGGTGTAACCTGCACGCTTGTAGGCTGGTTGTGAGCATCCCAAGATGGGATCTAAGTAGCAAAGCATTGTAAGGTACCCAGGGTTGTAGACCCCTGGAGACAACCTCTCTCTGGTCAGCATAGCACCCCCAGATTCCATCTCAGAGGTGTTGTGAAGATAAATACATTAAAGTTTGTGAAGCAATCAAGTACTGTGGTAATGTGGGTCCTGTAAGTATCAGACTAGATAGACTATTGTGATTAATAATGTAAAATAACTTGCCTCTACGGCTACCTTGTACTTCCCTGTTTCTCTATTTAGTCATCTGGTGGATATTGTCAGACTGCACTCTCTGGGGCAGGGCCTCTGTGTTATTTGTTAGTACAATGGAGCCCTCATCCCTCTCGGAGGTCCATAGTCTTTACCATATAGAAATAGTAAATAATAACAGGAACCAATTAAAATTTTTCTAGTAGGTCATTGGACTACAGGAGTCTATACATGGCTCATTTGATGTGGCTAATTTAGCCTCGGCTCTCCAGTGAGGTAGCAATACTTTTTGGATGGGGAAACTGAAGCACAGAGATTAATGCCTTGCGAAGGAAGTCAGTGGCGGAAAATGAAATTGAATGTAGATCTCCTGTTTATCTCAGTAAACATTTGGTGTATTATGCCTGGAATAGACAGTGAGAGATTGGGGTGTGAGGCTCTTCCCATTATAAGGTCCTGCCCTGTACATGTTCCTATTAAAGGAAATGGCAATTTGAGGTATGCAGGGAATGCATATTTGGGATGATAAAGATGCACAGTTTGACCACTGTATAATATGAGCTTTGCTATTAAATCTCACAAGGTCTCTGGTCAGTGTTACACTTCCCAAAAAAAGTTAGTTAAAATTCTGATGTTGAAACTGTTCATAACATAGGCACAGTGGAACTGAACTGAAAGGAGGCGACACATCATGCTTTCCACGCCATCAAATGCCATGTATAGACTCCAGTAGTTCAATGACCTACTAGACTGAGATGGAGACGATTGGAGATGCTAAGATAAGAGAAACTTCCTTATTGTTCTTAGCGTTTGGATTTTGTGAGCATTACACAACATAGCAGTAGTCCCTTCCTCACCTTCACTCAGCTTTTTTTTTTATTTTAAATGTCTCCCTAACATTGACTTTATATGACATGTAGCACAGTTTTTCAGTGTCCTTTTGGTGTGTCAGATATTTTGTTCTCGGCTTTATCAAAACTACCTTATCTTACCAACCACTTCCAGAAATCAAAAGCACTATCTGAATTTCTCTCAAATGTTGCCTTGAATATTTATAGGTTCATGTTAAATATTTTCAGCAGATAAAAAACCCGTCCACTGGGAATGAGTGGGTTCAAGGACCCACCTGTCTTAGCTTGCAAGAGCTCAGTTCCCTTGTGTGTCTAGTGATGGATGCCAAAGATGGTTTCTGTGTATGCTCATATCTTCCAAACTTCAATGGGAAGGGGGATAGCTCAGTGGTTTGAGCATTGGCCTGCTAAACCCAGGGTTGTGGGCTCAATCCTTGAGGGGGCCCTTTAGGGATCTAGGGCAAAAAGTCTGTCTGGGGATTAGTTCTGCTTTGAGCAGGGGGTTGGACTAGGTGACCTCCTGAGGTCCCTTCCAACCCTGATATTCTATGAACCTATACCTGGAGGTAATGCAGGAGAACAGAGATTGCATGGGGAAGTGGCTGGCCTCTGTACTCAGAACAAACATCCACAAAACAGAGGTTTGGCCATATGGATAAGAGGACAGCTTTATAATAGTGCAGAGGGTGATATAGCAAACCAGGAGCACAAGATCATTAACACCTAGTGAATAAGGTAGGGGTTGATCCTCATTGCTGAGTAAAGTAACAAAGTTGGAGAATCTACACATTCTATTAGATCTTGTGTGCGGACATGTACTAATAGAAAATATAACATCAGCCCTCCTTACACCATCTTGAACTTCTTGTTATTACTTAGTTTACAAATCAGGATATTTCTCTTCCCCACTGGCAGCATCCTAACATTTTTACTAACTGATGTAATTTCATCCAAACAATTTCTATAATTTCATGATAAGGGCCAATACCATGTGCCAGGCATTTTAGAAATTTAGCCCGAGAAATTGATCTGGGCAATTTCCAGTGGAGCAATGTGGAAACCTTAAGGGGTGGGGAAACCAAGATTTTTTTATTTCAAATTTTGGAAAATGGTCGGATTTCTTAAACAAAAACCCTCCAAAATAACTGGAATTCTGGCTTTTCCACCTAATCAAAACCAGAATCTATTTTCTAAGCAAAACGTGAATGTTTCTGGACATTCAAAATTTATTTCAGACTGTAAAATAAGTTGGCATGGAAATTGGAACATTTCTAACCTCTCAGATTTTCCTATGAAAATATCTCTTTTGTGGAAAAAAATTAAGTTACTGTCTCACAAAATGACCTAGAACAAAATATGAAATTTTACACAAGAACCCTCATATCTTTCTTTAGTATCTAGTTGCTATAAGGACAAGGTTTATTTATTTTTAAATCTGCTTTATCAAAGTCTCTCTCTATTCCTCTCCCTGAAGCTCTGGATCCACCATTTCTGGGCATCAGGATCTCTCCACTGAATTTTTGTCTCCCACTCTTTTAATTTGCTGTTTCCTATTGTCACTCCAATCTATCTGCCAAAGTTTCCATCTGCTTTGGAAGTACAGCACTTGGAATTTTTTCCTATTGATGTGATATTTCAGTGAGACTTTTCCAAGTGACATTAAGTTCCTTTCCCAAAATGTCTAAGTGTCTTGTGTCTGTTTCTTGTAGTTTCCAGGGTCTACCCTAGCAGAGCTGTCTAACCACTGGACTATCAAAACACCTCCAAAGTGATGAGATTTCTAGACAGTAAGTGCTGCTGGCTAAGTTAAACAAGACCAGAAAGATCAAGGATTGATACACTTAGTTTCCTTCATTTTAAAAATTACTTTTGATAAGCACAGAGACTTCATCAGTTCCTTTTCAGACAACACATTTCTCTTCACAGGCATCCAAGATTCAATTTTTTTTAGAGTATATATTTTGTGGCTAAAAAGAAAATAGACAAGTTTTCTGACTTGAATTCAAGAACTCCACTTCATCCACTGGAGTTACAATCCAATCCAATATCTTATCAATAAATTTCATCCTTAACATAGTGCCACCACACACACCTCAATTCCCCTGGTACATAATAATCATAGAATCATAGGAATGGAAGTGACCTCCAGAGGTCATTTAGTCCAGTCCCCTGCACTCATGACAGGACTAAGTATTATCTAGACCATCCTTGTCGGGTGTTTGTCTAACCTGCTCTTAAAAATCTCCACTGAGGGAGACTCCACAAGCTCCCCAGGCAATTTATTCTAGTGCTTAACTCCCCAACAGGAAGTTTTTCCTAATGTCCAACCTAAATTGCCCTTGTGCAATTTAAGCCCATTTCTTCTTCTCCTATCCTGAGGTTAAGGAGAACAATTTTCCTCCCTTCTTGTAACAACCTTTTATGTACTTGAAAACTGTTATGTCCCTCCCCCCACCCATTCTTTTCTTCTCCAGATTAAACAAACCCAGTTTTTTTTCAATCTTCCCTCATAGGTCATATTTTCTAGACCTTTAATCATTTTTGTTGCTCTTCTCTGGACTACCTCCAATTTGTCCACATCTTGCCTGAAAAGAATACTTTCCTGGATACAATACTCCAGTTCCTAATCAGCATGGAGTAGAGCTGAAGAGTTACTTCTCATCTCTTGCTTACAACACTCCTACTAGTACAACCCAGAATTATGTTTGCTTTTTTTGCACCACAATTGGCTCCTATTTAGCTTGCAATTCACTATGATCCCCATATCTCTTTCCACAGTACTCCTTCCGAGCCAGTCATTTCTGATTTTGTATGCGTGCAACTAATTGTTCCTTCCTAAGTGGAGTACTTTGCATTTGTCCTTATTGAATTTCATCCTATTTATTTCAGACCATTTCTCCAGTTTGTCCAGATCATTTTGAATTATAATCCTCTCCTCCAAAGCACTTGCAACCCCTCCCAGCTTGGTATCAGCTGCAAACTTTATAAGTGTACTCTGTATGCCATTATCTAAATCATTGATGAAGCTATTGAACAGAACCAGACTCAGAACTGATCACTGCAGGACCCCACTTGTTATGCCTTTCCAGCTTCACTGTGAACCACTGATAACTACTCTCTGGGAACGATTTTGCAACCAGTTATGCACCCACCTTATAGTAGCTCCATCTAGGTCATGCAAGACAGTATCAAAACACTAAAGTCAAGGCATACCACATCTACCGCTTACCCCCCCCATCCACAAAACTTGTTACCCTGTCAAAGAAATCTATTTAGTTGGTTTGACACAATTTGTCCTTGGCAAATCCATGCTGACGGGTACATATCACCCTTTATCTTCTAGCTGTTTGCAATTGATTGCTTAATTATTTGCTCTATCATCTTTCTGGGTACTGAAGTTAAATGGACTGGTCTGTAATTCCCTGGGCTGTCATTTTTTTTTTTTTAATAGATTGCACTATATTTGCCCTTTTCCAGTCCTCTATACTCTCTCCCATCTTCCATGACTTTTCAAAGATAATCGCGAATGTCTCTGATATCTCCTCAGTCAGCTCCTTGAGTATTTTAGGGTGTATTTCATCAGGGCCTTGTGACTTGAAGATATCTAACTTGTCTCAGTAATTTTTAACTTATTCTTTCCCTATTTTAGCCTCTGATCCTACCTCATTTTCACTGGCATTCACTATGTTAGATGTCCCATCATTACTAACCTTTTTGGTGAAAACTGAAACAAAAAGAGTCATTTAGCACTACCACTATTTCCACATTTTTTGTTACTGCTTTCCCCTCTTCACTGAGTAATGGACATATCCTAGGTCTTAGTCTTGATTCTAATATGTAATGTATAATAATATTTCCTTTTCAATTTTGGGTAACTCAGGAATGTGAAAATAATTAACTATTGGCCTTCAGTGCCCCTTAGTCCATCCTCGCCCCTTTCGGGAGGGGGTGGGGGAAAAGAGATCAATCAGCTGCCTCTCTGTGTCCTGGCCAATGTGGCCAGCTGCACCCTCAAAGTTACTCCCTTCTTGGCAGTGGGTTGGTGCAGCTCTAGATAGCCACTCTGTCGGCCGGGTGCAAGGCAAGGGGGAAGTGGGAACCCAGGCCCTCCCACTACTCTGGATCCCAACCCAGGGACCCTCTAGTGGCAACCGTCCTGCCCTCCTTCTTTCCCTCCATCTGTCCATGTCCCTGGGCCCCTCACACCGGCTAGGCCCTTCCCTTCAGGGCCTGCAGCCTGACAGACTCCAGGCTGGAGTTACCCTCTGCTCCCCCAGGCCTGCCAAGCACTGCGCTGTCCCAGGTGCTAGTTTCCCAGCCTGGAGACAGACCTTCCCCTGTCAAAGGCCTGGGACAGACTGCCTGCTCCTGTCCTGAGTAGCCTTCTTATAGGGCTGAGCCTGGCCCTGATTGGCTGCCTCCAATCTGGGCCCTGATTGACTCCCTATAAGGCCTTCCCTGATTGGCTCCCTGTCTGCGCAGGCCCACTGCAGCCCAAATTCAGGGAGTGGGGCAGCCACCCCACTACACACCCTCCCCCTTAAGAACCCCCTCAGAGGGGATTCCCTAGCGCCCCGTGCTCCTCGCAGCTTGGCCCTCAGGAATCTCTTTCAAAGCCCAGGCCCTCTACTAACTGGAGCAACCTGCCTCCTTCCTCCATTGTCTGGGTCCCCACCGTACACCTCCCTGGTCCTACGTGGGTTCCCACATCCGTTTGGGTTCCCACATCAGCCCTCTCGGCCCCTGTATGGTTCCCTTTTTAAGGTGAGGACTTCCTGCCCCAGCCCCCTTCTCTTTGGGGGCCTCAGCCTGGACTACCACTTCCTGGCGGCTAGTCCCAGACCAAGCCTTGGCTTCAGGCACTCCCCCTTTCTGCCTCAGGGGGCAATGCCTTTTTTTGTGGCCCTTGGTGTGGCAGTGGAAGCTCCCTTGGCGCCTTCCCCCTGCCACAGCCCTATCCCTACTTGTTTGGGCCCTAGCCCTTCCCTCTGGGCTGGCCCAGGCCTTGGGAGCCCTGTAGGGGCACTCTCTTTAGGTGTCCTGCTCCCCACAGACCCAACAAGCTGGGGACCCCCCTGTTACCCTCCCAGGGGGCACCTTGTCTGGGTGGGACCTCTCTGCCCCCTCCCAGTAGGAAGGCTCCTGCCTGAAATTACCTTTTTGCCCACAGGCATAACATTTCTTGAGCCCAGGCCCTGGCCTCTCGCCCTTGGCACCTGGTCTCCTATACGGTCTGGGTGCCCACCCGCACAGCAGCCAGAGCACCTCTCTCTGCTGCTCGGCAAGCCAAGCCACCCAGGCCCTCCAGTATAAGTCTTTGTTCTTCACCATTTTGTCTGTCTTAGTCTTTCGCTTTAGCAGAAACTGCCTAGTCCTTTGCTCTTCCCCTAGTGTCAGGGGAGGACCGCTATGCCCACATTCTCCACCATGTGTGACGGGGATGGGACTCACCACCTGGCGCCTCCTACTGGTTGTCTGGGGGAATTAGCTCTGTCCAATGGAGCGCCCCCTCCTGGTGGTGTCCCGTCCATCATCTTGCCCTCAGTTGGCATATCCAGACCCGCGTTGCTCCCAAGCTCGAGGTGTCCTCTTCAAGCCACTGCTCTCCGGCAGTGCCCCTTAGTCCATCCTCACCCCCTTCCAGGTTGGGGGGGGGGGAGGGGGAATCAATCAGCTGCCTCTCTGCATCCTGGCCAATGTGGCCAGCTGCACCCTCAAAGTCACTCCCTTCTTGGCAGGGGGCTGGTGCAGCTCTAGATGGCTGCTCTGTCAGCCAGGTGCAAGGCAAGGGGGGGGAGAAGGGGACTCAAACCCACCCACTACTCTGGGTCCCAACCCAGGGACCCTCTAGTGGCAGCCATCCTGCTCTCCTTCTCTTCCTCCATCTGTCCATGTCCCTGGGCCGCTTCCCCTTTGGCCCCTCGCACCAGCTAGGCCCTTCCCTTCAGGGCCTGCAGCCTGACAAACTCCAAGCTGAAGTTACCCTCTGCTCTCCCAGGCCTACCCTGTGCTGTGTACTAGTCTCCTAGCCTGGAGACAGACAAACCTTCCCCTGTCAAAGGCCTAGGACAGACTGCCTGCTTCTGTCCTGAGCAGCCTTCTTATAGGGCTGAGCCTGGCCCTGATTGGCTGCCTCCAGTTTAGGCCCCGATTGGCTCCCTATAAGGCCTTCCCTGATTGGCTCCCTGTCTGTACAGCCCAACTGGCCTGCTGCAGCCCAAATTCAGGGAGTCGGGTAGCCACCCCACTACAGGGAGCTATACAGCTGATATACTCATTGCTTAAGTGCCGTCATCTGAATTTAGCAGTCAGCATTTTGTGCCTATGCTTCAACTTTCCCCTCCCCCATAGGCGCCAACTTTTCCTAGTGCTGGTGGGTGCTCGGCCCCCCTGCCCTGCCTCCTCCTGTCCCTGCCCGACCCCCATTCCAACCCCTTCCCCAAAGTTCCTGCCCTAACTCTGCCCCCTCCCTGCCGGTATTGGACCCCTTCCCCAAATCCCTGTCCCGGCCCCACCTCTTTCCTGAGCGCACCGTATTCCTCCTCCTCCCGCCTCCCTCTCAGATCTTGCCACCATGAAACAGCTGTTTTGTTGCGGCAAGCGCTGAGAGCTATGGGGAGAAGCGGGGAGGAGGCGGAGGCGAGCTGGGGTGGATGGGCGGGGAGCTGCCAGTGGGTGCAGAGCACCCACCAATTTTTCCCTTTGGGTGCTCCAGTCACAGAGCATCCATGGAGTTGGCACCTATGGATGGAGTATGTGATAAGAGACATTATGATTGACTTAGGAATGTGGGAGAGTTTTCTCAATTATCCTCTTACCATAAAAGGAAACCAAAGTAAACTCCATCTTTAAAATGTATGCAGATTCTGGAAAACCTGTGGATTCAACTCCTATTGTACTCAATGGTACTTCCTTATGCAGAAGATTTGCAGGTTAGGGTCTATAAAAGGATATTTCTTATTTGTTTTATCATGTAGAGAATCTTTAAATACTGACAGCATGTACCATTTGGGGCTTTTGAAGACACAGAGGTGCACAATGAGTCTGCTTGATGTTAAGCACAAGGCTTCAAGGAAACCTTACTGAATCACTGAGTACTGCAGTGTTATACTAACCAAAAAATGGGAGCTTCTGGGATGTTAAAAGAACATGCAGAATGAACAGTAACCCTGTTTATGAACACGACTGGAAAAAATAGAAAAATGCAGGCAGAGAGAGAATCATGTTCCCAACTGATTTTAGATACAGAACAGGCCCCACTTCAGACCTACCATCAAAGCATCCACACAGGGCCATCCTTAGGCATACACAAAATACGCAGCTGCATGGGGCACCTGAAAATTTGGGGCACCACTGGGTCTTAGTGTCCACCCTTCTAGCTTTCCTATCCCTATTCTGACCCTTCCTGCAGGCTCCCACAGCTGGCTGCTGCAGCCTGGTGACTCTTACTCCAGAAGGGATCTAGTAAGTTAAAAGTGAAAAAGCCTCCAGCCTGCCAGACCTATTAGCACAACATTGAAACTGCTAAAGAGCCATTCAAGGGGTAATGAAGCCATTTAACAGGCATTTGCCAACCCCCAGGTATATACTGTCAGTTTCTGAATTTACTGACAAAAACAGTTGTGCATTACTGTAATATTTACTCAGAACATGTTAGTCTACAGGACCTTAGTTTAAAATTTGCTTTCAACATATTTCATTAGTGAGTTGATGATTATAAAATCACATCTCTAAAAAATCCTTGCATAGATTTTTAGATGCACAATCATCTTTAGCCTTAAATGTTTGGATCTTCAGACATACAGTTTTTTAAATAAATCCTTCAAAACCCACCCTTATCTAAAATATACATTTTCATTTTAATTACTATAGTAAAAAAAAAACTTGCTTCCAAAGTCCTCTCTGTCCATCCCTTTTTCCCTTCACTTAAAAAGAGCCCTTAAAGGGACAACACCCCTTTCCTTCCAGATACCCAGACAAAGAGTTTCCCTTTCCTTCCTTCTGACTATCTGATGAATTAGTTTTAAGAGAACCCTCCAGCAAAATCAGTACCTTAGTAAGATATAAAATCCTTTGTTATGGCTAAAATCTTTGGAAACATACTTTTTAAAGTTGGTGAAATTTCATAAACATGACTATCGTTAGGGAGATCACACAAAGTAAATTAGTGTTCTCTTTTTCTAAAAGCAATGAACATTCTTACGAACACACTAAACTTACGTGACTGATTAATTTAAAATAATGTCTTTATGGAGTTGAATATATAATGATCTGGAATGATTACTTTATGAAGGCTTAAGAGTACATTTAAAATATAAAATCAGTTTAGAAATACTGATTAAGAAAATGTAAAGCAGAGAAGAGCTGCATCATGTATTCCATAATATTTAATATTGTATTCAGGAAGACAGCTGACTCGCCCTTACTACAAAGTTTTTGGAAATAAATGTCTGACAAATTTCAGGGCATATCAAAAAACCTGTGACTGACATTTTTTATTCCCAAGTTTAGTTCTTTTAATTAGGTACCTTCTGCATGTCCATTCTGCGTGAGGGAGAGGGTACGGGGGTCTCTGCGGGGAACTGTGACTCCCCTCTGCCGTGAGGTGGGCCAGGCGTCTCGCTATCCTTTGCTGCCTCGTCCACCCCCGCACCGGGCTATGATCCCAGGCTGACGTCAGGCATAGGGGCACTGGTTTAATAATACTGCATAGGGCTCCATAAATCCTAAGGACAGCCCTGCATCCACAGTACATAAAAATGAGTGGGAAGAAATCTCAGCCCTTGTCTACATGACACCACGGTCCAGTCTATGGGAGTGTAGATTGTAGAGAACTCTAAAGTTTTCCCCATATTGTGACAGATTTATGTTACCAATCTGTCTGAGGCGTCAAGTGATTAGGCTGAGGCTGCAGGATTGTTAGGGGAGGAGATGAAGGAGCACACCAAGTGACAAATTTTAAAGCTTAATTAATAAACAACAGCGGTGAGTGCTGGGTTTTTCCCAGGTCACTCAAAGGAAGGAAGAAAGCATTAGTGCCCAAGTCCTCACCCGCTTTCATACTCGCACACACACAACCAAAGGCTGGCCAAGCCCGGGTGTAACATAAGAAGAAGAGGGGGAAGGGTGGACGAGAGTTCTGATCTGTGCACAGGCCATCCAGGGTCCATTGTTGATCTCTGACTTGCTTCAGCTCTTGGATTAAGCCCTGGGTTTTTCCAGGGGCGTTTTCGTCCAGGGATCCTCATCTCCCGTGCTTTCTGTACCAGTCCAAACTGGACTTCTGTGGCTTCCTTAGGTTCCCCAAAACACACTGGCTTCAGGGACGCAAGAGTGTTTTTTAACTCACTGGCCTTTGCAATCTTTGTTTTACAGGTCTGTTTTGTTCAGTTCTCCTTTCCCACAGGTTTTTGGCTGTTTGGCCGCAGGCAGCTTGTTTATGTGCATTGGCCTTGAACCGCAATTTCACTCCTTATCTTTGAGCCTAGCTGAATCATCAAGTTAACCCGTTCCTTACTCCCTTCCTCCTGCTTTGGCCTCTTGCAATCTGCAAAGGAATCTTTCACTCCACACTCACACCTCCAAACCTTCCCAAAATCCTTTCTAATGCATGTAAAAGCATTAGCAATATACAATGCTGGTGCTTACCCAGGGGACCCTGCTTTATTAGTAACATAGCATAACACATTCCCTTGTTGACATAGATGCCCCATCCGAATGGCGGTGGCAAAGGCGGCTTTCTACACATTGAAGATGTGCTGCAACTCTGTAAAGGAGGAGGCATTTATCTGGAATACGGCAAGTTGCTCCCAGACGTGCATCAATGGGAGAAAAACATAGGGCATAATCCATGAAAAATTAAACACAATATAGTTAGAAATATTAACGTTACTTGGCATAATTGTGGGGCAATGCATGGAAAAATGTTGCACCTGAGAGTGTAACAGCAAATCAAGGGGCACCCTGGGGTAGGTGATCCTTCAGACACATGCAGAGGTATTGGTAAACAAATGTGCCTTAGTGGGGGCGTATCCCGATGCCTCCCCTTTTCAGGGGATGTGTTGACCCACCTCATAAAAGCGGCCTGGCATTGCTTATTTTTTTTTTTTTTAACACATTATTTGAGGGGGCTTTATAGGCCATAGCTGCCAGGTGTTGCCCAGGTAATATGTGGTGCCACACTTCCAGGATGACGCGTTGCAATTGCCCCCTTGCCAATGGACAATAGACCTTTTATACCATGGCCAATTTTGGATAATGGTAAAATTAACAAAGGAGGACAAAAACATCGGAAACCCAAGGAATTTTATAAAAATATGCCACCATATATACATTGTAATACAATGAAGGATTTTGAAGGTTTGAAGCAGCAGGAGCAGTTTTACCACTTTTGTTTGGGGTGTTCCTGGGCTTTCACTATTACTGCCTGTTCTGTTAACAAAGCAGAGGAAATAAAAAGGACAATGTAAATGCACCTATTGGGGAAACTGAGACACAAAAAATTTTTAAGCCATTAGTTGTCCTGTTACAGCCCACCCTGGCTTCCGTTATGGATGTTGTTTGCCTGGTTTAGGAGGTTACAACAATGATATTGCATTTAGGGATTAATACTTGCTATTGCCTGCCAAAGGGCCTTTTATTTTGCTTCAGACCACCACATGAGGAACAGGGTCTGCCCCTTGGGGTCTGTAACGGGGTTTGGGACTAACCACCGTGGCACCTCCTACTGGTTCTTCCGGGAATTAGCTCAGTCCAGTGGAGCGCCCCCTCGTAGTGGTGTCCTGCCCATCATCTCGCCCTCGGTTGGCGTGTCTGAGCCCACGTCGCTCACCAACTCGCAGCGTCCTCTTGGGGACCACTGCCCTCCGGCAGTGCCCTTCTGTCTTTCCTCACCCCCTTCCAGGGGCTGGGGTCAATCAGTAGTCTCCTCATCCAGCCACCATAGTCAACCACACACCCCAAAGTCTAATCCCTCCCGTCAGGGATCTGGTGTGGTCTGTACTGGCCGCTCCCTACGGCCAATGGCTAGATGTACTGCAAGGGGATGGGTGGGACCCAGGCCAGTCCTCTACTCTGGGTCCCAACCCAGGGACCCTCTGGCGGCAGCCTCGCTGTCCTCCTACTCTCCCCTTATCTGTCCACTTCCCTGGGCCGCTTCCCCTACGGCCCCTTGCACCCGCTAGGCCCTTCCACTCAGGGCCTGCAGCCTGGCAGGCCTCAGGCTAGAGCTCCCCGAGCCTGGCCAGCACTACGCTGTCCATGGTGCTAGTCTCCCAGTTTAGAGATAGACTTTCCCCTCTTAAAGGTCTGGGACATACTGACTGCTCTCCCCCCGTGCAGTCTTTTATAGGGCTGAGCCTGGCCCTGATTGGCTGTCTCCAACCTGGGCCCTGATTGGCTCCTAGTAAGCCCTTCTCTCATTGGCTGTGTGTCTGCGCTGGCCCACTGGCCTGCCGCAGCCCATAATCTCAGGGAGTGGGGCAGCCGCCCCACTACAGGGTCCATGGGAGGTCCAGGGCCACCCACCAGGTATTTTGCTGTGGCCCTGCTGTATCTATTTGGACTATGCATTGCTTTTATGGCTCCTCCTCTCCAGCCTTATGCCACACTGTGGCTTGGGCCCCATCACTTGCTTGAACCAGGAAGAAGCTTTGGAGGTACTTTCCCTCCTCATCATTATAATTATCCAGATAATCCCGTGAGCAGATGGAGACCCGGATAGTCCAGGCAGATGGCAGGTCCACAACCGAGGCCCACGACGCCATGACCGGAAACGTAGGGAGAAGCATATGTTTTGAGCTGATTGGCATGCGCCCATTTTAGTTTACCTAGTAGCTGAAGTTCGTACACTACTGGGGAGATGCGATTTACAATGGAGTACGGACCCACCCTTTTAGTGTTCAGAGTGTGGGCTGCTTTTTTTAGCTTTTGCAACATTACTTTGTTTTTAATTTGCCATTTTTAGATGCTTTTAATGACCATTTTTTTACACGTGGATTCTTTTAAATTTAAAGCAGCCTTTACGGCTTTGCGGGTTTTACATAGCTTTGCCCAGTTAAATAAAGCTGAGATTTTTTTGGTTGTGGCAAACAGTAAATGTGATTATTGGTAAACACAGTATTTACATTACATTTACATTTGTTTACTAGCGGGTTACTAACACTAACACTTTTTTTTAGGAATTAACATATACACATTGCCCATTATACAGTAATTTGGTTTTATTCTTTAATTTATTTTATATACAGGATTTTAGTAAAATGTTTTTACTACAGGGCTTTGGAGCAACAGGCAAGGACAAGCACACCCACTTTTGAGGAGTTTACTTGATACAACCTCTGGTGTTCAATAGCTTCCCTCCCTCCCCAGCCCACTGGCTCGAGGTCTGGGGTAGTCAGAAGGATTTTATGTGCCATATAAGGAGTGGGCTAACTTTTAATATTTTTCTTTTAGAGCTTGTTGGTTATGCGTTTTTAATAACATTTTTTTAAAATTAAAAGGTTTGGCCTTACTATGCTAGAAACACACTGCATTTATTTGTATTGATAATTATTAGACAGTGATTTTTTTTTTTGCTTTAGCAAGTGTATTAAAACCTTAGTATTTTTTTATATTACCCAAAACATATTGTGTTTTAAGGTGGACAAAGCAAGTATTTGCATTTTAGTACATTTTATAGCAATAGCAGTATGATTTTTTATTTTTATTTGTTTTTGTATTAGGCTGTTTTGTAGCTGGGACAGAGAGCTTAATTCATTTTTAATTACTTTTAGGTATACAGTATTTATAATTTTTGCTTTAAAACCAATTTCCCCTAATATGGTGTTTACTACCTGAGGATGTTTTTTTGCAGTATTTTTTTTTAATACACAATAGTGCTAGCAACAAGACAAACACCACAAGACAAAACATAGAACACAAAACACAATTTTTATTGTGACCGTAGATTTATGGTATTTTGGGTTGCTTTTTTTGCTGGTATTAGCTTTTTTTTGATTTTTTTGAAAGACAAAAAGAACATGCTTTTACCCCTTTGAGGGTGGCAGATTATTGCTTAAAATATATATTTTTTTATAAATACCCTTGCTGATTGCAGGCAAAACAGAGGAATTACCCCCATACTTTTTTGGGTTTGTTTTATAGGCAGGCCAGGTTTTAATGTTTTTACCTTTATTAGTTATGTAATTTGCATTAACCCAGACACTTTTTGGCTTGCTTTTGGATTCAAAGCCATTAACATCTTAGAGACTTTGTCTTAAAAGGGATACCATTGACTTTTACCAGAGTTTTGATTACTTTTAACTTTTGCTTTTAAAACCTACAAAAATTTGAAAAAGAAAACACAACCTATTGTGGCTTTCTTTGGAGCCCGAATAGGATTTTAATTAAGTAGCATGGTATGTTTGCAATTTTTTTTACCCCTTCTACAATATACACTGCACATGTTCTTGAGAAAATGCACATTTTTTACACTGTTTTGTTTTTATATACCTGTATATAGATTACATTTTTTTATATATTTGGGGCAGTTACGTTTTAATAGAACCCCCCCTTATATTTTTTTAGCAAATCTGACTAATTTGTTTATAGTTAAATGATTTTAGTTGGATAGGTTTTTTTGCCTGGATTATTTACAGACATTTTTTTTTTTGAAAAAGGGCCCATTTTTCTTCTGAATGGCTGCAAAGAAACCGAGAATTTTTTTATAACACTTTTTAAAAAATATTTTTACAAAGTTTCACTGCTTATTTTTTTGTAGCCTTTGCAGAGTTCACTTATTACTTTTTTTTATAATTACTTGCTTATTTTTTAAAATGATACCTTACTTAACTTAGATTTTACCATTTTAAGTACTATTTTAGGGATTTGAATTTTCCATGTCTGCACTTACTCCTTTCCTTACTCCTGCCACTATGCCCTCTGGGCTTCCAACCTGTTTTTAATTTTTTGTTTTTGTTTCCTGCCTGCTTGTTTGGGGCCAATTTGGTGTTGTTGTTGTTGTTGTTGTTGAACCGTCCCTTTTCATGGGCACCGGCTTGGGTTGCCTCCTGGTTAGTAATTTGCGCTTTTAGTTGCTTAATTTTTACTAGCTGCCGGGTACACACTTCTGCTCTTTTCCCCAACTTTTTATTTATTTTGACAACATTTGGTACCACATGGACACTGCAGTTTATATCAATCCCATAGCTGCCCCTAAGTTTTTACCCTTCTGTCTCTCATACTTGGCATACAGGTTTAACTAATTTTGCCAAGTATGCACGCTTTTTTGAAGCTTTGCCACAGAACCCCAGGGATTGTATCCCACCTTGGTGAGGTTCTTGCCCCTCCTTTGAAAGAGGCAACAGAGTCACGTCCCTTCTTGTCGCCCCTTCCAATGCACGGGCATCAAGTCCACCAGCCTCCGGTGACACCAGCGGGCCAGGCAGCGGGACTCCCGTGTCCGAGCTCCCTAATGCCCGTCTGTCCAGCCTTGAATCCATTGTTGATACCATCACCCAAGACTGTGGGACTTTCGAGTCCGCAGTTGTACCCTTCTGTTTCCTGAACATGTTGTCACAATTTGATAGTACAACTTTTAAGGTTTTTTTAGTTACTTGAGATTTTACGCTGCCCATGCCGGAACCGGGGCTTACAATGTTAATCCAGCCTGCACCAGAGGGACAAACGCTAAGCCTTCCCCTGTATTACTCAGCCTACTACCACCAAGGGTTCGTACACCAAATATAAAACCCTTCCCGGGCAGAGTGAGAAACCCTAAGTTCTTCTTTTATGCTTATTTATGCTATGGCTGAGTGTGTATGCACCAAGGATTTTTTTTTTGCTTGGAGCGGGGATTTTTACATTTTTTTTTATTGCCCCACACTATTACGACTGGGGGTATACCCACCTGCAACTCTGTCCTCCACCACCCTGAGTGGACCAGGGTGAAGAGAGGAATGCTAAACCATTTTTTGTTTTTTAGCCCTGCAACAACTGAGGGTGGGCATACCTTTAATTATAAAATCCTTAATATAAATACCAACAGTGCCGGGCAGAGCAAACATGAAATACCAAGGGCAGAACAGTTGGTGCGCTCAATATTTCATTGTATGAAAACAGACCTCCAATCCACTTTCTAAAACATAAGAGTCTAATATTGTTGTCAGAGAAGGGATGCCTGTTGAGAACTTTTACTGTCTCTTTATCACACCAGCAAATCAACAAAAGGTTACGCCTTGTATAGCATATGAAAGGTTATTTACTATAAGATTACACATGTTTTTAATTCTCTGTAGTTTGTTTGCTTAGCCCTTCCTATGTTCTGTCAAACTATGTGCTATCAACACAGGAGGAGGAGAATCATCAATCAGTTTTAGAAATACTTATATAAAAGTTCCTGAAGTAGATCATCGAGCATGAGATTATGGCTGAGTTATGTCAGGTCAGGTCTCTATTCATGTGCACAGTCATTACTTGTGCCTAATGAGACACACTACGGTAGGCATCGTACCATTGGCATTCAGCGCACAGACTGTTAGAGCAATTCATTTCCGAGAGCAATTGGTTTCATAGTGTCAAGTATCAGATGGGTAGCCATGTTAGTCTGGATCTGTAAAAAGTGACAAAGGTGCCACAGGACTCTTTGTCACTGGTTTCATAGTGTTTTGCAAACACTATGCTGCATCGCAGTCAGAGCCAGGAAACAATAGAGACAACACTACTGACAACATGACACCACAAACAGAACACTATAGACAACATTTTACATGGCACTTTATCTAGACACTCTGGTGTGGCAGGCCAAAAGATAAATCATTTCAGCCAGGTAAAGATAATTCTCCTGAAGGGTCAGACTCAACTGTTCTGCCTTCTGCAGTGTGTGGGGGCAGGAGTGTGGGGGGGCAGGGGATACCACCACATGGTGCAGTTTTGTAGCAAATACACATAAAATACCATGGAGCAGAGGTCTCAATATGCTTTACTGGGTTAGACCTGTGTAAACTTGACTAATACAAGAGTGAATCAAGCTCTCTAATTAATAGGAATTTTCTTGCATTTACATCTCTGAGAGTTTTGCCTGCAAGGACATCTGACTCTAGAAAGGCAAAAAAAAAAGAAGGAGAAACTTCATTGGGTGAGACCTGTAGACTCAATACATTACATAAAGCCAATGAGATATGCTAGAGAGGTGTGTACAGACCTCACTGATAATCTGCCTCCAATAATTGCCATTGTTCTTCAACTCCAGCCTATAGTTGCTTTGAAAGGCTTTTTGCTACAGCCAGTTAGAAATGCGGGACAGCAACATTGCTTTGCTTTCACTCATATGCAGAACTACTGAGCCATTGTCACAATCTAAGGTACATACAATGTACCATTACATCTGATCACTCATAGTCTTTAATGGGGATAGTATGAGACTGCCTACAATGGCATGTAGCCGATTTGCGACTGCTAGCAGCAAATATCTCCAACGGCTAGTGATGGGACACTAGATGGAGAGAGCTCTGAGTCACTACAGAGAATTCTTTCCCAGGTGTCTGGCTGCTGGGTCTTGCCCACATGCTCAGGGTCTAACTGATGGCCATATTTGGGGTCAGGAAGGAATTTCCCCCTGAATCAGATTGGCAAAGACCCTACGTTTTTTTGCCTTCCTCTGCAGCCTGGGGCACGGGCCACTTGCAGGGTTAAACTAGTGTAAATGGTGAATTCTTTGTAACTCAAAGTTTTTAAATTATGATTTCAGTAACTGAGCAGAGGTTCGGGGTCTATTACAGGAATGGGTGGGTGAGGTTCTGTGGCCTGTAGTGTGCAGGAGGTCATACTAGATGGTCATGATGTGTCCTTCTAGCCTTAAAGTCTATGAGTCTAATTCATTTATCCTCACAATGCACCTGTGAGGTGGGGAAGTGCTGTCATCCATATTTTACAGAGGGGGAACAGCAGCACAGGGAGACCAAGTGACTTGCCCAAGGTGAGACAAGAAGTTTGTGGTGGAGCAGAGAATGGAATCCCTGTCTGTAGAGGTCCAGGCTAATGCCCTAACTGTGTGACCATACTTCCTACCAGGGAACAGAGCATACTTCCTGTACCATGTCTCACTGAATACATAATTATTAATAAACATATCAGTTTAGAGAATCTGTGATATCTGTGATGTCATTGCTGACTCACACGATGTGGTGTTCCATCCTTCTTTCATATCCTTGGTCCCTATAAAACTTGCCTCTGATTTTCACCTAAATCACTCCATCAACCTACCTAATCTTTTCCCCAAGCCCCATTCAATACCTGGGCAGCCAGGCTGCAATGGTTAGAAACTAAGCTTAGTAGGCCTTGCCATCTCATAAATCACACAGAGACATTGTTGCTCATGGGGATGATGTTAGAAGGCCACCCAGACACTGTCCAAGGTAGCAGTGAAGATGTCCTGATGCTGAGTATTCTCTGGTTGTCCCAAACTTGCACCTTCTCTGCAATCAAAGGATAGGTGAGTTCCTGCTCACCCAGGTGCTCACTAAACTACATGGGGAGATTTTCAAAAAAATAGGAAATGTAGGAGCTCAAGTTCCACTGGGAATTGGTAAAATTTTCAAAAACATCTAAGCAATGCAGGAGCCTAAGTCTGATTCAAAGTCCCACACAGTTACTCCTGGTTAATAAAAACTGTGGAGGAGATATTCAAAAGCACCTGGGTTTCCAAATCCTTTAGCTGCTTTTGAAAATCTATCTCATGGTATTTACTGAGCAGGAGTATTAACTGGAGAAATATTATGTTAGGCCAAAAGTCATAAGTCGTAGCATCAGCAATCCAGTTTCCTTCATTTAAAGTTCACTCTGAAAACATACCTTCTTTTGGGACCCAATTCAACTCCCATCAAAACCAATGAAAAGATGCCCAGACTTAAAGGGGAATTAAATTGGGGGCCTTAATTAACTGTTAACTAAATTCATAGGATTCAATGTGTGTTAATAGAACAATATATATATCATTTTAAAATCTAAACCATTATTTCTCTAAGATAAAGCATGCTTCACATAATACTAAATACCATTTCTCATACTTTGCCCATTTGATTTGGGTTGATTCTAGACAACTTGAGATGAATGAGATTGTGATGACTTCACTACCATCCCTTTTTCAAACACAGGCATTTTATTTTAATTTTAGGCACTGTCTCTTTCCTTCCCAGTCAGCACAGTTGGAGCACACGGGGCCTTTTAAGGGGGAACTGAAAAGGTTTTGTAAATGAACAATGATAGAATGATCCCTCAATACGAGTCAATTATAACAAATACTGAATATTGTCTTTAAAAGCCACCTTTGAATTCAAACACCAAGATCTTCATGTAACTAAATGGAGTACCTGTGTCATCTTATTGTTGTAATCTTCATCTTTCCTTGCCCCTTCACCTTCTACTGTTTGTTATCCTATACATGGTGTCTGTTCTTATATTATATTTTATGCTCCTCAGAGAAGGGACAATGTCTTTCTCTCTGTGTTGTACAGCGCATAGTATATTTGGCACTAACATAATAAATGACATCGCAGGAAAGACTGGTGTATTGTCAGTGGGTGTGACAGAATTCTGTTGCGAGGTTTAACAACATGTCTTCAAATTTCAGTGGCACAAAGGAATAGTTAAATAAATATTAAACAAAAATGGGGAGAATGTGGTTGCATATTACATGCAAATGAGTTCAAAGAAAATTATTTATGGACAAGTAAGAATGGACATTATAAATTAGAGACATTTAAGTAGGATATGGATTAGCCAGGCTTACCAATCTAAATAGCAACATGTTCCTCACATTCAATTAGTTATTTCAAATACTTCCCAGGTGTGAGAGTGAGAAGTTTAATATTTTATAGTATATCCAAAATATTTATTAAAATTTACTTGGTCAGGGCACAAAATTAAGACAAACTAGGACTTTTTATACTCATCCAAATAAAGGATAACCTGCTTTCCTGTAAAATCCATGATATTTCTTTCAAGCATAGAGGTTTTGCTAACAGTGATGTTTTTTCTTGCAAAATACTAAGGTGATTTTTCATACTTTGCCCATTTGATTTGGGTTGATTCTGGACAACTTGAGATGAATGAGATTGTGATGACTTCACTACCATCCCTTTTTCAAACACGCATTTTATTTTAATTTTAGGCAATGTCTCTTTCCTTCCCAGTCAGCACAGTTGGAGCACCCAGGGCCTTTTAAGGGTGAACTGAAAAGGTTTTGTAAATGAACAATGATAGAATGATCCCTCAATACGAGTCAATTATAACAAATACTGAGTGTTGTCTTTAAAAGCCACCTTTGAATTCAAACACCAAGATGTGCATGTAACTAAATGGAGTACCCGTGTGATCTTCCTGTTGTAATCCTCATCTTTCCTTGCCCCTTCACCTTCTACTGTTTGTTATCCTATACATAGTGTCTTTTCTTATATTATATTTTATGCTCATCAGAGAAGGGATGCCTATTGGAAAAAGACAGTTACCTTTTCCGTAACTGGTATTCTTCGAGATGTGTTGCTCATGTCTATTCCACAGCAGGTAGGCATGCTCGCCATGTGCACCTGGGCCGGAAGTTTTTCCCCTAGCAGTACCCATAGTGGGGGAGTGCCCCCCCCCAACCTCTGGAGTGGCACTTGCCTGGAGCGGTATAAGGGGAGCTGCGTGCTCCCCCCCAACCCTCAGTTCCTTCTTGCCAGCCAACTTTGGCAGCGGGGAAGGAGGGCGGGATGTGAAATAGACATGAGCAACACATCTCGAAGAACACCAGTTGCGGAAATGGTAAATGTCTTTTCTTCTTCGAGTGATTGCTCATGTGTATTCCACAGTAGGTGATTCCAAGCTGTATCTGCTGGAGGTGGGTAGGAGTTCACATGTTCTCGTGATGGAGTACCACCCTGCTGAACCCAGCGTCATCCCTGGTTTGGGAAACTATTGCATAGTGCGAGGTGAACGTGTGAACCGCAGACCACATGGCGGCCCTACAGATGTCCTGAATGGGGAGGTGGGCCACAAAGGCAGCCAACGAGGCCTGCATCCACATCGAGTGTGCCTTAACAATAGGCGGCGGGGAAACACCTGCCAACTCGTAACAGGAGTGAAGTGATCCAGTTGGACAGTCACTGAGTGGAAATTGGCTAGCCTCTTGCACACTCAGCCGAGGCGACAAACAACTGTGAGGACTTTCTAAACGGCTTGGTTCACTCTAGGTAGAAAGCCAGAGCCTGCCTCACATCGAGCGTGTGGAGGTGGTGTTCCTCATTAGTCACGTGAGGTTTGGGGCAAAGGACTGGTAGAAAAATGTCCTGACCCATGTGGTAGGCAGAGACCACCTTCGGGAGGAATGCAGGGTGTGGGCGGAGCTAGACCTTATTCTTATGAAACACAGTATACAGTGGCTCGGAGGTCAGGGTCCTGAGACCCGTCTGGCTGACGTGATAGCAACCAAGAAGGCCACCTTCCATAAGAGGTGAGACCAGGAGAACATGGACAGCGGCTCAAACAGGGGCCCCGTAAGCCGAGCCAGCACCAGATTCAGGTCCCACTGTGGAACCAGGGGCTTAGAATATGGGTAAAGGCGGTCCAACTCCTTAAGGAACCGGCCAGTTATAGCATGGGAGAACACCGTGTGTTCTTGCACCGGGGGATGGAAA
Organism: Chrysemys picta bellii; assembly: GCF_011386835.1. Classification (NCBI taxonomy): domain Eukaryota; kingdom Metazoa; phylum Chordata; order Testudines; family Emydidae; genus Chrysemys; species Chrysemys picta. Next base: position 59,924,455 of record NC_088792.1, on the reverse strand, counting down.
GCCGATATGGCTACCAGATGCACCCTGACCGATGAGGGTGCCAGACTCTGGGCCCTCAGGCAGAGGATGTAATCAAGGATAAGTTGGATCAGGGCGGCCGGATACACCTTGGTCCATTGCCCACCTAGCAAAATGAGATCACTTTGCCATGTAGGAACGGTGAGTGGAGGGCCCCACTCTCAAGGAGGACGCACTGAATCGGAGCTGAACATGTCCTCTCCTCGCCACCTAGCCACTGAGCAGCCATGCCATGAGGTGAGGAGCTGCCAGGTTGGGGTGGAGGAGACGACCCTGGTCCTGCGAGAGCAGATCCAGGCAGAGCGGCAACAGTCACGGCGGAGCCACCGCCAGGTTTAAGCGGGTCCCATACCAATGCTGCCTGGGCCACACCGGGGCAATGAAGAGGACCTTGGCCTTGTCTGTCTTTATTTTCTCTAGGACCCTGCTGATCAGCAGGAACTGAGGGAAGCCATACAGGAGGTGGCCTGACATGGACAGGATAAAGCCATCAGAGATAGCACCCTTCACCAGGCCCCCCCCGGATCAGAACCAGGGGCATTGTTGGTTCTGTTGGGTTGCAAATAGGTCCACCTGGGGAGTTCCCCACCTCTGGAAAAGCTGGAGGGCCACTTCCGGGTGTAGGAACCACTAATGCTGAGAGGAAAAGTCCCTGCTCAAGTGATCAGCCCTCACATTCCGGGCGCCCGGTAGGTGAAAGGCTTTCAGGTGGATGTTGTGGACTATACAGAAGTCCCACCGGCTGAGGGCTTCATGGAAGAGGGCGGAGGATCAGGCCCCACCTTGCGTGTTGATATAGAACATCGAGGCCGTGTTGTCCATGAGAACCTTGACTCCCTTGCCCTTCAGGTGTGAGCGGAAAACTGTACATGCCAGCCGCACCGCCCTGAGTTCCTTGACGTTTATGTGAAGGGTCAGATCTTGCGGAGACCACAGGCCTTGGATCTGAAAATTCCCCACATGGGCTCCCCAGCCCAGGTCCGATGCATCGGACACCAGCTCCACGGATGGGGCTCTGTCCCTGAATGGGACCCCTTGGAGCATGTTGCGTGGTGTGGACCACCACCGTAGGGAGGTGGCCACCGAGTTTGGCACAGTGAGGACCTTGTCCAACCTGTCTGTGGCTTGGGAGAACTGTGAGGCCAGCCAGAGTTGTAGGGGCCTCATCCTGAGCCTGGCGTGACAGACCACATACGTGCACGCCAACATGTGACCTCGCAGCTGCAGGCAGGACCTGGCTGTCATCACCGGGAACCTTACGATCGAGTCAATGAGCCCTTTCAGGGTCTTGAACCTGTCTGGGGGGAGAGAGGCCCTGGCCGATGTTGCGTCCAGGAGCGTCCCGATAAACTCTATGCGTTAGACCAGGACTAACGGGGATTTGGTGTTGTTTACCAACAGGCCCAGGCCAGTGCATGTGGACAGGAGGAGTGCCACATGATCTCTCACCTGCCACTGGGAGGTGCCCTTGACCAGCCAGTCATCCAGATGGGGTAATATCTGGACCCCCTGGTGCCTGAGGTAGGCCGCTACTACCGACATGCACTTTGGAAAGACCCTGGGGGCAGTGGACAGACCAAATGGGAGGACGGTGAATTGATAGTGATTCTGTCCCACCACAAAACGGAGGAAACACCTGTGCCCCTCGAATATGTGGATGTGGAAGTACACATCCTATAGATCAAGGGCTGCGTACCAATTCCCGGGATCCAGGGAGGGGATGATGGAGGCCAGGAAAACCATGCGAAACTTGAGTTTTACCAAGTACTGGTTCAGACCTCACAGGTCCAGTATGGGTCTGAGCCCCCCTTTGGCCTTCGGGATAAGGAAATACCGGGAGTAATACCCCTTGCCCAGGAACACCTTGGACACTGCCTCTATCGCTCCTAGTTCCAGGAGCCTCCTAACCTCCTGCTCTAGCAGAGCCTCATGCGATGGGTCCCCCAAGAGGGATGGGGGCGGGAGGTGATTGGGCGGGTAGGAGGTAAACTGGGTGTAACCTCGGGAGATGGTGTTGAAGACCCAATGGTCCGAGGTGAGCCGTGACCACTCCGGGAGCAACGCACACAATCGATCGGAAAAGGGGAGCTTTATTGGGAGTGGATCCCTGCTGAAAACTGGTGGGGTACCCCCGAGTGTCCCGTCAAAACCTCCTTTTACCCGCCTGCTTGCCCTTAGAGGACCCAGGCTGGGGGGCAGGCCGGTATTGTCTTTGCAGGCATTTCTTATAGTCCTGCTGCTTCTTGTGGGCAGCCTCATATTTCAGGAGAGCAGTCTGGGCGGAAGCCTGCTGTGGCTTAAACTTGGGTTTTGCCAGAGCAGGGACATAGAGGCCCAAGGTCTGGAGGGTCATGCGGGAGTCTTTCATGCCGTGCAGCCTTGTGTCAGTTTCCTCTGCAAACAGCACCTTCCCATCAAAAGGGAGATCCTGCATCGACGATTGCGCTTCGCTGGATAGCCCAGAGCAGAAGCCAGGATGCCCGTCTCATGGATAGCGCCGAGGCCATGGACCATGCGGCTGTGTCCACTGCATCCAAAGAGGTCTGCAGAGATGCCCTTGCAGTGGCTGCCCCTTCCTCCACGAGCGCCTTAAACTCCTTTCTATCACGCTCCCAGAGGGAGTCCTCGAACCTGGGGAGGGATCCCCAGAGGTTAAACTTGTAGCAACCCAAGAGAGCCTGATGGTTTGCTACTCTCAGCTAGAAGCTTGACGACAAATAAATTTTTCTCCCCAAAGCATTCAGCTTCTGAGAGTCTTTGTTCTTTGGAGTCGGGGCTGGCTGGCCCGTCGCTCCCTGTGGTTGACTGACTCAACCACGAAGGAGTTGGGCTCCGGGTGGGTATACAGATACTCGTGCACCTTAGTGGGTACGAAGTACTTGCGTGCTGCCTTTTTAGAGATGGGAACCAACGAGGCTGGTGCTTACCACAGGGCATTTGAAATTTTTGCCACCCCTTCATGGAGCAGCAAGGTCACCTTGCCCGGTGCCGAGGGGAACAGCACATTGAACAGGAAGTCTGAGGGCTCTTCCATTTCCTCAGCTTGGAGATGGAGGCTCGCTGCCACCCTTTTTAGTAAGTCCTGATGGGCCCGGTAGTCCTCCTGCAGGACAGAGGGGGGCGGGCCGCAATCAGCTCCTCAGGACAGGGCAAGGAGGTCGGTGCAGTGCTTTGGGTGTCGGCAGGTACCAGAGGGTCCACCACGTGGTCGGACTCCGGGTATGGCACCAAGGAAGCGGGGCCCATCGACCCTTTTCTTGGCGGCCTTGGGATGGAGGCCGATGGTGCTTCCGATGTCCCGGCCACCGAGCAAGCCCCCACCGGGGGCTGCACTGAAGTCCACGGTACCCACTGGTACCACTGGGCCGGCCACGACACATGGTGCCATTGCACTTGCTGAGGCACCGGCGGGGCCTGCCAATCAGGCTGGCTAGCCTTGCCTGTAGACGGGCGACTGTGAGTAGAGGACGGGCTGGCGTACGACACGCTGCTGCCTCCAGACCAGGAGTAGGACCCCAAAGTAGGAGAACGGGACTGACGGTAGTGGGTGCTCCGCGACTGATCTCGATGGGTGGACCCACGACGGCAAGGAGCCAGCGATCGATGTCCGGCACTACGGTGCCTTGGCGGAGACTTTGAGCAGGATTCCAAGTGGGAAAGGCATCAATGGTCATGCCACGACGACTGTGGTACCGCCTTTGAGACGAGGACTGTTGGTGACGTCCGCCGTGGTCCTGTCTGTGCTTGCTCCACGAAGACGAGTGGTGCTGGGAGTCCCGATCGGATGGCACCCATACAGACAGTCTGGCCGGCGTTGAGGGTGATCCACAAGGACTGAGCCCTGAACGGTCCCTGGGCAGCAAGCAGTGTCAGGAACATTCCCTCAACCGAGACTGGTACCGGGTCGGTGGTGACTGCGGCGATCCCAGCGGCGGCTTGCCGCTGGAGCGTGGGGCCAACATCGGTGGCACTCCTGGCACCGGCATGGACATGACGTCCTTAGCCGCCTGGAGGGCTTCGGGCATAGATGGCATCCAGACATCCAGAGAGGCCTGCTCCGAAGGGGCCGGGCTACTCACTCCGCGTGAGTTGGAGGCCTAGGGCCCAATGGGGACCGAGGACTACCCAACATGTGTCTAGTCTCTGTTCCAGACTTCCCAGACTTCCCTCAGTGCTGTTGCACAGAGGGAGTCTTTCTGGTCCTCTTGGCATGCCCTGTGGAAGGGGAGCGGTGCTGACTAGTCGAAGGTACCGGAGGGTCTCCATGCACCGACGCCACGGTGCCAGGTACCGGATCGGAGTGGCGTGCAGGGTCAGGTCCAGCGCCGACTCCATCAGGATGACCCGGAGTCTAATGTCCCTTTCTTTTTTAATCCGGGGCTTGAACAACTTGCAAATCTTACACCTTTCCCTGATATGGATTTCTCCCAAACAGCGCAGACAGTCTGTGTGCGGGTCACTCCTTGGTATAGAACGTCTAGAGGAGCCGCACGACTTAAATCCCTGAGCCCGGGGCATGCCCCGGCCCGGGCTCACTAACTTACTAAACTTCGCTGAAAGCTAAACTTACTACAGGTACTACTGAACGAACAGTTCTGGGGACAAGCTGTAGCAAGGCTGGAGATGAGCAGTTCCGACGCACCTTCACTGGTGGCAAGAAGGAACTGAGGGTGGGGGGAGCGTGCAGCTCCCCTTAAACCGCGCCAGGCAGGTGCCACACCAGGGATCGCGGGGGGCGCTCCCCCACTACAGGTACTGCTGGGGAAAAACTTCCGGAACCAGTGCACGTGGCGAGCATGCACAACTACTGTGGAATACACATGAGCAATCCCTCGAAGATGAACTTTTATTGTCTCTGTATCATACCAACAAACCAACAAAAGTATAGCATATGAAAGGTTATTTACTTTCTGTAGTTTGTTTGCCTAGCCTTTCCTCTTTTCTGTCAAACTATATGCTATCAACACAGGAGGAGGAGAATCATCAATCAGTTTTAGAAATACTTATATAAAAGTTCCTGAAGTAGGTCATAGAGCATGAGATTATGGCTGAGTTATGTCAGGTCAGCTGTGAATAATGTAAACACTTTCCATGACTACCCTTAATGTAAATTTGTTTGTCTAGTAGTGTTGCCTCCCTCCCTGGTTATGGTAATGAGAAACGAGGAGTGCATTAGGTAGAGTAATTGAGACTGAAATATTTCTAGATAGACAAAAACTAAAAAGAACTTGGGGAAAAAATCCAGTTCCCAATTTTTTTTTCTAATCACTTTAACTTAATTGGAACTGGAAAGGGACTTTTAGCTGCATCCACCATATTATTTTTTATTAAACATAATACTGAAGACTTGCTAAACTACCCCCTTGTTTCAAAAAGCTGACTTATAAATCCTGACTATTAGCTAATGGACTGTTAGACCTAAGCGACTAACTTGGAAAACATAATGAGGAATGGAACAACAAAGGAGGAAAAATGATGTTACTGTGCCCTCGACTGGTGAGCAAAAATGACGTAACATCAGATAGGCCCAGCTCCAGCGAGAAAATGAAAATTAAATATTCCAGCAAAGAGTAAGTGTGCTGTCATCTTCAAATATTCATGCCCTTACCATCAGCTTTTAAAGTTCTGTGAATAAGGGTCTCTATTCATGTGCACAGTCATTACTTGTGCCTAAGGAGACACAGCTACGGTAGGCCTCGTACCATTGGCATTCATCACACAGACTGTTAGAGCAATTCATTTCCAAGAGCAATTGGTTTCATAGTGTTTTGCAAACACTATGCTGCATCACAGTCAGAGCCAGGAAACAATAGAGACAACACTACTGACAACATGACACTACAGACAGAACACTATAGACAACGTTTTACATGGCACTTTATCTAGACACTCTGGTGTGTCAGGCCAAAAGATAAATCATTTCAGCCAGGTAAAGATAATTCTCATGAAGGGTCAGACTCAACTGTTCTGCCTTCCGCTGTGTGTGGGGGGTGGGGAAATGTGGGGGCAGGGGACACCACCACATGGTGAAGTTCTGTAGCAAATACACATAAAATACCATGGAGCAGAGGTCTCAATATGCTTTACTGGGTTAGACCCGTGTAAACTGGACTAATACAAGAGTGAATCAAGCTCTCTAACTGATAGGAATTTTCTTGCATTTACATCTCTGAGAGTTTTGCCTGCAAGGACATCTGACTCTAGAAAGGCAAAAAAAGAAGGAGAAACTTCATTGGGTGAGACCTGTAGACTCAGTACATTACATAAAGCCAATGAGATATGCTAGAGAGACGTGTACAGACCTCACTGAAAATCTGCCTCCAATGAATGCTATTGTTCTTCAACTCCAGCCTGTAGTTGCTTTGAAAGGCTTTTTGCTACAGCCAGTTAGAAATGCGGGACAGCAACATTGCTTTCCTTTCACTCATATGCAGAACTACTGAGCCATTGTCACAATCTAAGGTACATACAATGTACCATTACATCTGATCACTCATGGTCTTTAATGGGGATAGTATGAGACTGCCTACAATGGCATGTAGCCGATTTGCGACTGCTAGCAGCAAATATCTCCAACGGCTAGTGATGGGATACTACATGGGGAGAGCTCTGAGTTACTACAGAGAATTCTTTCCCAGGTGTCTGGCTGCTGGGTCTTGCCCACATGCTCAGGGTCTAACTGATGGCCATATTTGGGGTCAGGAAGGAATTTCCCCCTGAATCAGATTGGCAAAGACCCTATGTTTTTTTGCCTTCCTCTGCAGCCTGGGGCACGGGCCACTTGCAGGGTTAAACTAGTGTAAATGGTGAATTCTTTGTAACTCAAAGTCTTTAAATTATGATTTCAGTAACTGATCAGAGGTTCGGGGTCTATTACAGGAATGGGTGGGTGAGGTTCTGTGGCCTGTAGTGTGCAGGAGGTCATGCAAGAGGGGGAGGGATAGCTCAGTGGTTTGAGCATTGGCCTGCTAAACCCAGAGTTGTGAGTTCAATCCTTGAGGGGGCCACTTGGGGATCTGGGGCAAATCAGTACTTGGTCCTACTAGTGAAGGCAGGGGGCTGGACTCAATGACCTTTCAACGTCCCTTCCAGTTCTAGGAGATGGGATATCTCCATTAATTATTATACTAGATGGTCATGATGTGTCCTTCTAGCCTTAAAGTCTATAAGTCTAATTCATTTATCCTCACAAATGCACCTGTGAGGTGGGGAAGTGCTGTCATCCATATTTTACAGAGGGGGAACAGCAGCACAGGGAGACCAAGTGACTTGCCCAAGGTGAGACAAGAAGTTTGTGGTGGAGCAGAGAATGGAATCCCGGTCTGTAGAGGTCCAGGCTAATGCCCTAACTGTGTGACCATACTTCCTACCAGGGAACAGAGCATACTTCCTGCACCATGTCTCACTGAATACATAATTATTAATAAACATATCAGTTTAGAGAATCTGTGATATCTGTGATGTCATTGCTGACTCACACGATGTGGTGTTCCATCCTTCTTTCATATCCTCGGTCCCTATAAAACTTGCCTCTGATTTTCACCTAAATCACTCCATTAACCTACCTAATCTTTTCCCCAAGCCCCATTCAATACCTGGGCAGCCAGGCTGCAATGGTTAGAAACTAAGCTTAGTAGGCCTTGCCATCTCATAAATCACACAGAGACATTGTTGCTCATGGGGACGATGTTAGAAGGCCACCCAGACACTGTCCAAGGTAGCAGTGAAGATGTCCTGATGCTGAGTATTCTCTGGTTGTCCCAGCCTTGCCCCATCTCTGCAACCAGAGGATAGGTGGGTTCCTGCTTACCCAGGTGCTCACTAAACTACATGGGGAGATTTTCAAAAACTAGGAAATTTGGGAGCTCAAGTTCCACTGGGACTTGGTAAAATTGCCAAACACATCTAAGGGTATGTCTACACTACGAAATTAGGTCGAATTTATAGAAGCCGGTTTTATAGAAATCGGTTGTATACAGCCGATTGTGTGTGTCCCCACATAAAATGCTCTAAGTGCATGAAGTCGGTGGACCGCGTCCACAGTACCGAGGCTAGCGTCGACTTCCGGAGCGTTGCACTATGGGTAGCTATCCCACAGTTCCCGCAGTCTCCGCCGCCCATTGGAATTCTGGGTTGAGATCCCAATGCCTGAATGATGCAAAACAGTGTCACAGGGGGTTCTGGGTACATGTCGTCAGCACCTCCCCCTCCATCAGAGCAACGGCAGACAATCGATTCGCGCCTTTTTACCTGGGTTACGTGTGCAGACAACATACCACACCAAGCATGGAGCCCGCTCAGCTCAGCTCAGCTCACCGTCACCATATGTCCTCTGGGTGCCAGCAGACGTGGGACTGCATTGCTACACAGCAGCAGCTAATTGCCTTTTGGCAGTAGACGGTTCAGTATGACTGGTAGCTTTCATCGGCCATCTGGGTGCTGGCAGACGTGGGGCTGGCAGATGTGGGGCTGCATTGCACACAGCAGCAGCCCCTTGCCTTTTGGTAGAAGATGGTATATTATGATTGATATCCGTTGTCGTCATACTGCAGTGGCTGTCAATCATGGGCACCTGGGCAAACATTCTCAGTCCTATTGAACAGTCTCGACGATGATGGCTATCAGTCGTAATATGCTATTTTCTGCCAAGCGCCCAGTATTTTCTGCCAAGCACCCAGAAGATGCCAAGGGCTATCAGTCATGCTGCACCGTCGTCTGCCAGCTTAAGATGTAAAAAATAGATTTGTTCTGTATTCATTTGCTTCCCCCTCCCTCTGTGATATCAACGGCTTGCTAAACCCAGGGTTTTTAGTTCAAGCTTTGTGGGGGGCCAGTCTGTGTGACAGTTGTTCGTGTTTCTCCCTGATGCACAACCACCTTTGTTGATTTTAATTCCCTGTACCTGTACGCCATGTCATCACTCGCCCCTCCCTTCATCCCTCCCTCCGTCCATCAGGTACTAGTTTCGCGCCTTTTTTCAGACCAGACGCCATAGCACTGGGATCATGGAGCCCGCTCAGATCACCGCGGCAATTATGAGCACTATGAACACCACACGCATTGTCCTGGAGTGTATGCAGAGCCAGGACATGCCAAAGCAAAACCAGGACCAGCCGAGGAGGCAATTGCAGCGCGGCGACGAGAGTGATGAGGAAATTGACATGGACATAGACCTCTCACAAGGCACAGGCCCCAGCAATGTGCAAATCATGGTGTTACGGGGGCAGGTTTATGCCGTGGAACGCTGATTCTGGGCCCGGGAAAAAAGCACAGACTGGTGGGACCGCATTGTGCTGCAGGTGTGGGACGATTCCCAGTGGCTGCGAAACTTTCGCATGCGTAAGGGCACTTTCATGGAACTTTGTGACTTGCTTTCCCCTGCCCTGAAGCGCCAGAATACCAGGATGAGAGCAGCCCTCACAGTTGAGAAGCGAGTGGCGATAGTCCTGTGGAAGCTTGCAACGCCAGACAGCTACCCGTCAGTCGGGCATCAATTTGGAGTGGGCAAATCTACTGTGGGGGCTGCTGTGATCCAAGTTGCCAGGGCAATGAAAGACCTGGTGATATCAAGGGTACTGACTCTGGGAAACGTGCAGGCCATAGTGGATGGCTTTGCTGCAATGGGATTCCCAAACTGTGGTGGGGCGATAGATGGAACCCATATCCCTGTCTTGGCACCGGAGCACCAAGCCACCGAGTACATAAACCGCAAGTGGTACTTTTCAATGCTGCTGCAAGCCCTGGTGGATCACAAGGGACGTTTCACCAACATCAACGTGGGATGGCCGGGAAAGGTATATGATGCTCGCGTCTTCAGGCACTCTGCTCTGTTTCGAAAGCTGGAGGAAGGGACTTTCTTCCCGGACCAGAAAATAACCGTTGTGGATGTTGAAATGCCTATAGTTATCCTTGGGGACCCAGCCTACCCATTAATGCCATGTCTCATGAAACCGTACACAGGCAGCCTGGACAGGAGTCAGGACCTGTTCAACTACAGGCTGAGCAAGTGCCGAATAGTGGTGGAATGTGCATTTGGACGTTTAAAAGCACGCTGGCGCAGCTTACTGACTCGCTCAGACCTCAGCGAAAAGAATATCCCCATTGTTATTGCTGCTTGCTGTGCGCTCCACAATATCTGTGAGAGTAAGGGGGAGAGATTTATGGCGGGGTGGAAGGTTGAGGCACATCGCCTGGCCGCTGATTATGCGCAGCCAGACACCAGGGCGGTTAGAAGAGCACAGCAGGGCACGGTGCACATCAGAGAAGCTTTGAAAACGAGTTTTGTGACTGGCCAGGCAAACAAACTTCTGTTTGCTTCTCCTTGATGAACCCTCTGCCCCACCCTCCCATCTGGTTCACTCTACTTCCCTATAAACCAACCACCCCACCCTCCCCTCCCCCTTCAAGCACTGCTTGCAGAGGCAATAAAGTCATTGTTACTTCACATTCATTCATTCTTTATTAATTCATCACACAACTAGGGGGATAATTGCCAAGGTAGCCCGGGATGGGTGGGGGGAGGAGGGAAGGAAAAGGACACACTGCAGTTTAAAACTTTAACTCTTATTGAAGGCCAGCCTTCTGATGCTCGGGCAATCATCTGGGGTCGAGTGACTGGGTGGCCAGAGGCCCCCCCACCGTGTTCTTGGGCGTCTGGGTGAGGAGGCTATGGAACTTGGGGAGGAGGGCTATTGGTTACACAGGGGCTGTAGCGGCGGTCTCTGCTCCTCCTGCCTTTCCTGCAGCTCAACCATATGCTGGAGCATATCAGTTTGATGCTCCAGCAGCCGGAGCATCGACTCTTGCCTTCTGTCTGCAAGCTGACGCCACCTATCATCTTCAGCCCGCCACTTGCTCTGTTCATTCCGCGATTCAGCCCGCCACCTCTCCTCTCGTTCATACTGTGCTTTTCTGTAGTCTGACATTGACTGCCTCCATGCATTCTGCTGTGCTCTTTCAACGTGGGAGGACATCTGGAGCTCCGTGAACATGTAATCCCAAGTCCGCCGTTTTCTCCTTCTAATCTTCACTAGCCTCTGTGAAGGAGAAACATTTGCAGCTGGTGGAGGAGAAGGGAGAGGTGGTTAAAAAAGACACATTTTAGAGAACAATGGGTACACTCTTTCACGTTAAATTTTGCTGTTCACATTACACAGCACATGTGCTTTCATTACAAGGTTGCATTTTTCCTCTTATATTGAGGGCCTGCCGGTTTGGTGTGAGAGATCACTCATGCAGTGCCAGGCAACAGATTTCGGCTTGCAGGCAGCCATGGTAAGCCACAGTCTTTTGGCTTTTTTAACCTTCTTGACATGTGGGAATGGTTTCAAACAGTAGCGCCCTCATTTCCCATACCAAGCACCCATTGGGTTGGCCATTTAAAATGGGTTTGCAATGTAAAAGGAGGGGCTGCGGTTCCCGGGTGAACATGCAGCACAAACCCAACTAACCCCCCTCCCCCCCACATACCCAATTCTCTGGGATGATCACTTCACCCCTCCCCCCCACCGCGTGGCTAACAGCGGGGAACAGTTCTGTTCAGCCGAGCAGGAATGGGCACCTCTGAATGTCCCCTTAATAAAATCACCCCATTTCAACTAGGTGACCGTGAATGATATCACTCTCCTGAGTATAACAAAGAGAGATAAGGAATGGATGTTGTCTGCATGCCAGCAAACACCGGGACCATACGCTGCCATGCTTTGTTATGCAATGATTCCAGACTATGTGCTACTGGCCTGGCGTGGTAAAGTGTCCTACCATGGCGGATGGGATAAGGCAGCCCTCCCCAGAAACCTTTTGCAAAGGCTTTGGGAGTACATGAAGGAGAGCTTTCTGGAGATGTCCCTGGAGGATTTCCGCTCCATCCCCATACACGTTAACAGACTTTTCCAGTAGCTGTACTGGCTACGATTGCCAGGGCAAATTAATCATTAATCATTAAACACGCTTGCTTTTAAACCATGTGTAATATTTACAAAGGTACACTCACCAGAGGTCCCCTGTGTGCCCTCAGGGTCTGGGAACATGCCTTGGGTGAGTTCGGGGGTTACTGGCTCCAGGTCCAGGGTGATAAACATATCCTGGCTATTGGGGAAACCGGTTTCTCTGCTTCCTTGCTGCTGTGAGCTATCTACATTATCTTCATCCTCCTCTTCCTTGTACCCCGAACCCTCTTCCCTGTGTGTTTCTCCAGTGACGGAGTCATAGCACACGGTTGGGGTAGTGGTGGCTGTACCCCATAGCATGGCATGCAGCTCCGCGTAGAAGCGGCATGTTTGCGGCTCTGCCCCGGACCTTCCGTTTGCCTCTCTGGCTTTGTGGTAGGCTTGCCTTAGCTCCTTAATTTTCATGCGGCACTGCTGTGCGTTCCTGTTATGGCCTCTGTCCTTCATGGCCTTGGAGACCTTTTCTAATATTTTGCCATTTCGTTTACTGCTACGGAGTTCAGCTAGCACTGATTCATCTCCCCATATGGCGAGCAGATCCCGTACCTCCCGTTCAGTCCATGCTGGAGCTCTTTTGCGAACCTGGGACTCCATCACGGTTACCTGTGCTGATGAGCTCTGCGTGGTCACCTGTGCTCTCCACGCTGGGCAAACAGGAAATGAAATTCAAACGTTCGCGGGGCTTTTCCTGTCTACCTGGTCAGTGCATCTGAGTTGAGAGTGATGTCCAGAGTGGTCACAATGAAGCACTGTGGGATAGCTCCCGGAGGCCAATAACGTCGAATTCTGTCCACATTACCCCAATTCCGACCCACTAAGGCCGATTTTAATCCCCTCGTCTGAGGTGGAGTAAAGAAATCGGTTTAAAGGGCCCCTTAAGTCGAAAGAAAGGGCTTCGTCGTGTGAACGTGTCCAGGCTTAATTCGATTTAACGCTGCTAAATTCGACCTAAACTCGTAGTGTAGACCAGGCCTAAGCAATGCAGGAGCCTAAGTCCGATTCAAAGTCCCATAGACTCATAGACTCATAGACTTTAAGGTCAGAAGGGACCATTATGATCATCTGGTCTGACCCCCTGCATGCTGCAGGCCATAAAACCGTCCCTACCCCTTCCCTGGACTCTGCTGCTGAAGTCCCCAATCCTGTTATTAGTGACTTCAATCGGCAGAGACCCTCCTGCTAGAGATCCCTGCCCCATGCTGCGGAGGAAGGCGAAAAACCTCCAGAGGCTCAGCCAATCTGCCCTGGAGGAAAATTCCGTCCCGACCCCAAATATGGCGATCAGTAAGACCCCGAGCATATAGGCAAGAGTCTCCATCCTGACCCCTTTTAGCCATTATGCTATTTACCTGCCATTGCTTGGTTTTCCTTGACTACTATGTTTTACCATTAAACCATTCCCTCCATAAACTTATCTAACTTAATCTTAAAACCAGACAGGTCCGTCGCCCCCACCGTTTCCCTCGGAAGGCCGTTCCAATATTTCACCCCTCTGACGGTCAGAAACCTTCGTCTAATTTCAAGCCTGAACTTCCCCACGGCCAGTTTATATCCATTAGTTCTTGTATCTACGTTAGTACTAAGCTGGAATAATTCTTCTCCCTCCCTTGTATTAATCCCTCTAATATATTTAAAGATAGCAATCATATCCCCTCTCAGCCTTCGCTTTGTCAGACTAAACAACCCAAGCTCCTCTAGTCTCCTTTCATACGACAGGTTTTCCATTCCTCTGATCATCCTAGTGGCCCTTCTCTGCACCCGTTCCAGTTTGAGTTCATCTTTTTTAAACATGGGAGACCAGAACTGCACACAGTACTCCAAATGAGGTCTCACCAGCGCCTTGTACAACGGAAGCAGGACCTCCTTATCCCTACTAGATATACCTCGCCTAATGCATCCCAAGACAGCATTGGCTTTTTTCACCGCCACGTCACATTGTCGACTCATAGTCATCCTGCGGTCTACAAGGACCCCTAGGTCCTTCTCCTCTTCCGTTACTTCTAACCAATGCGTCCCCATCTTGTAACTAAAATTGTTATTAGTCATCCCCAAATGCATCACCTTACACTTTTCACTATTAAATTTCATCCTATTTCTGATACTCCAATTCACAAGTTCATTCAAGTCTCCCTGCAGGATATCCCTATCCTCTTCCGAATTTACAACGCCTCCCACCTTCGTATCATCCGCAAACTTTATCAGCCCACTCTTGCAATCGGTCCCACACAGTTACTCCTGGTTAATAAAAAATGTGAAGGAGATATTCAAAAGCACCTGGGCTTCTAAATCCTTTAGCTGCTTGTGAAAATCTATCTCATGGTATTTACTGAGCAGGAGTGTTAACTGGAGAAATATTATGGTAAGCGGAGAAAGAAGGGCTTGCTGTTTCTACTTACACATTTTTGTCTTATCTCCTTTTTACTCAGAACTGAGTCAATGAAGCTGTGGGAAGCTCAATGAGTCAGAGAAGCTGTGGGCTTGTTTTTGGTGGAATTGGGGGAGTAGCATCTTGAACAACTGGACAGGGAAAGAGGGGGAAAAAACTCCCTCCAAAGTCCTCTCTCTTTCCTTGGGCCTGTCATAACTATAAAGGGAAGGGTAACAGCTGTCCTGTGTACAGTACTATAAAATCCCTCCTGGCCAGAGACTCCAAAATCCTTTTCCCTGTAAAGGGTTAAGAAGCTCAGGTAACCTGGCTGGCATCTGACCTAAAGGACCAATAAGGGGACAAGATACTTTCAAATCTTGGGGGGGGGGAGGCTTTTGTTTGTGTTCTTTGTTTGGTTGTGTGTTCGCTCTCGGGACTGAGAGGGACCAGACATCAATCCAGGTTCTCCACATCTTTCTAAACAAGTCTCTCCTATTTCAAACTTGTAAGTAAATAGCCAGGCAAGGCGTGTTAGTTTTCCTTTGTTTTCTCAACTTGTAAATGTACCTTTTACTAGAGTGTTTATCTTTGTTTGCTGTACTTTGAACCTAAGACTAGAGGGGAGTCCTCTGAGCTCTTTAAGTTTGATTACCCTGTAAGGTTAATTTCCATACTGATTTTATAGAGATGATTTTTACCTTTTTCTTTAATTAAAAACCTTCTTTTTAAGAAGCTGATTGATTTTTCCTTGTTTAAGATCCAAGGGGTTTGGATCTTGATTCACCAGGAGTTGGTGGGAGGAAGGAGGGTGGATGGTTAATTTCTCCTTGTTTTAAGATCCAAGGGGTTTGGATCTGTATTCACCAGGAGTTGGTGAAAGGAAGGAGGGGGAAAGGTTAATTTCTCCTTGTTTTAGATCCAAGGGGATTGGATCTGTGTTCACCAGGAGTTGGTGGGAGGAAGGAGGGGGGGATAGTTAATTTCTCCTTGTTTTAAGATCCAAGGGGTTTGGATCTGTATTCACCAGGGAACTGGTGAAAGGTTTTCTCAGGGCTTCCCAGGGTGGGAATCTAATTGGGAAATGGTGGCAGCGGACCAGAGCTAAGCTGGTAGTTAAGCTTAGAAGTTTTCATGCAGGCCCCTACATTTGTACCCTAAAGTTCAAAGTGGGGATACAGCCTTGACAGGGCCATTATTAGTCATGTGCACATGGTATTAACATGACCAAGTATTGTAAATTAAAAATGTTAATGTAGCCTCATTATTTAATACCAAATATAGGGACAAAAATGTACAGTGGGAAATAATGAATAATAAACCAATGATCTTTTAGGCCTTAAAACTAATTAAAACTGTTCCAGATCATATCAGGCACAAAGTCATAAGTCATAGCATCACCAATCCAGTTTCCTTCATTTGAAGCTCACTCTGAAAACGTACCTTCTTTTGGGACCCAATCCAGCTCCCATCAAAACCAATGGAAAGATGCCCAGACTTAAAGGGGAATTAAATCGGGGGCCTCAATTAACTCTTAACTAAATCTATAGGATTCAATGTGTGTTAATAGAACAATATATATTATCTTAAAATCTAAACCATTATTTCTCTAAGATAAAGCATGCTTCACATAATACTAAATACAGTTTCTCATACTTTGCCCATTTGATTTGGGTTGATTCTAGACAACTTGAGATGAATGAGATTCTGATGACTTCACTACCATCCCTTTTTCAAACATAGGCATTTTATTTTAATTTTAGGCAATGTCTCTTTCCTTCCCAGTCAGCACAGTTGGAGCACCCGGGCCTTTTGAGCATGAACTGAAAAGGTTTTGTAAATGAAAAATGAATGAATGATCCCTCAATACAAGAGTCAATTTTAACGAATACTGAGTATTGTCTTTAAAAGCCACCTTTGAATTCAAACACCAAGATGTGCATGTAACTAAATGGAGTACCTGTGTGATCTTACTTTTGTAATCCTCATCTTTCCTTGCCCCTTCACTTTCTACTGTTTGTTATCCTATACATGGTGTTGGTTCTTATATTATATTTTATGCGCCTCAGAGAAGGGACAATATAATTACTCTTTGCCTGTAATGAGTGGCTGATACTGCAGTCTGCCTTAGTGAATGGGGCTAGATGGAGAGTAGGTAGTAGCCAAGACTGAGGCAAAGTCGGGGTAGTGGGTGAGGGCTCCCCTGGGAGGGGAGACCCTAAGAATGAGGAGTTATAGCTAGGGGGCAGCACCCCAGGTACAAGGGCACTGAGTCCAGGGAGGGACACAGGGGCCAGAGGACAGGCGGATCACCAGCCTGCAGAGGGCGTTCCTGAGCTGGAACGAGTTAATTCCCGGAAGTCACCAGCAGGAAGCGCCGCAGGGGTGAGTCCACACTGTTACAGGTACCATAGCTATGCATGGAGTTTTGCTGCCAAGTACAAATCTCAGTGCGGAGTATGCAGTCTAAATAAGCTAAAAACTCATGATGGGATGAGAAATTAAATATGTGGGTGGAGGTATGGGTACACAACATAAAGAAAGAATGAGGTATGCTTATTGTTGCATAAATTTTGCATGGTGCAACTTAAGTAAGCATTGATGCAGTCCCAATATTTCACATTTACACACGTGTTAGAACAGCTTGGATGCCTGCCTTTGAAAAGATAGCCCTTACATAGCAGAGATGAGATCTTTGGTATGAATCTGTATCTGCTTGCAGAAGTCCCACTGATTTCACTTGTGGGTTCTATGTGTTGTACACTTATAGGATACCCAGCAGAGACTTGCACTGCAGATAATAATGTTGTTGGAGTGCAGTGTAAGAATACCTATTAGCACTTTCCTTCTTCAAAGGACCTCACAAAGGTTAATCCAAGATCTAGTTCTGAACAGCTTGCCCGATATCGCAGAGGTCCTGGATCCTACTCCTAGTGAAGTCAAAAAAAGTTTTATCATTGACCTTAAAGTTGTCAACGTCCTGTCTCCCAAATGGAATTGCATTAATGAAGAGTTAAATGGAACCTTGAGTGAGAAGCTCTTGTCAGCTAACCAGGACTTGATTTCCCTTGGGGACCAAGAACAGGTGGCTCCAGTCAACCTTAACTTCTCCTCATTACATTTTATCAGTGGGAACTAGGTCCAGGCCAAGCTTACATGATTTTAACAAGCCTTGGTCTTCAACAATAAGGAAAATAATAAGAACTGAGAAAAATTTGAATTGAATGAAACACAAACAAAAAAACAATTGGGCAATTTTTGAGTTATCTAAGGACAAATAAGTATCTGATTATTTAAGAATGAAAAATTGGGCTTTCCTTGAAAGAAGAACTCAAAAATAAACCAATGTAAAGTTACTAAATTTACCAAAAATTTCACCCTCAGCTTGAGACCAAATATGAGATTTCAGGGCAATGGATTTTTTTTCATGAAAGTTGGCAGTGTCTGAAAATAAAGGTTAATAATAAGTGCCTTTTTCAGCCTCAGTGCTACACTATAATGACACATACCAAAGCTGTTTTACAGATGCGGATGTTTTTAGGGGGACCCGGGCATCTCAGACTACATTCTAATAAATGGCTAGTGATTTTGGAGGCCTTATTTTTTGTGTGTCCAAAGTGACATGTCTTGGAGGGGCCTGATTTTGAAAAAGGGGCTGAGCTCCCACCATCTGAAAACAAAGCCATTTTAAGGTGTCTTAAATTGGACACCAAAAATCCCAAACACCCCAACTAACTAGCCATTTAAAAAAAAATTAGGCCAAGATATAATTTTGAGTAGCTCAAAGCAGACATATACTGTCTCATATACATATACTGTTTCCATAAGAAGAAAGTTACAACTGGGTCAACTATTCTTTCCTATCAAACTGCAAATTACAAAATACAGTGAGAACCCACAGCAAGTCAAGTCTTTCAGGGGCATTATCACACTAAAATGTTACCAGGAGATTTCATAGAAACTCTCAGCTGCTGACCATGCAGTTATTATCCCTTGTCATACAGAAAATATATACCCAATTCCCATGGAAAAATTTAATTCTTTACGGACAATATCATGATTCATTAAGCCATAGTCCATGTTAGGGCTGTGTGGAGAAAGAGAACCGTGACTCCCTGATAGTGGTGGTTCTAAGAGTTGATATGGCTGATTCACTCAGAATTCCTCTGGGGGAGCACACATCAAAGTGGGAGCTGCAAAACAGGGTGCAACGTATGCCTTACGATGGGAGCTCTGTTCTCCCTTGCTTCCACTCCTTTCCAGTCCCTTTAGGTAGTCTTTGTACTTGAACCTGGGGAGCACAAGGCCTGTGACAAGCCCAAGCAGAAGTGCAGCGGGATGGAAAAGGCTCCTTGCATCCTTCTCTACCCTGCAAACTCTCTTGCAGGAGCAACAACAATATAGCCCTTTACTTGTACTGTAACTTTGCATATTTCCGATCTTACCATACACAGTGTATTGCACTATGAAACAGGGCTGGGTTGGGCACTTCTGGTGTTGAGTAATACATGATCCACAATTTAGCAATCTAACATCCTTGTAATGATGCACTTTTTCTCCAAACATTGACTCATGGAGCGGTGCCTCTTACTGTGTACCGTGTCATTAATGTCTATATACGGAAGAGAGTGGCTATTACATTGAATTTCTCAAGCCTGGAATTTCTCAAGCATGTGACAGCAACAGCACAATCCATAGGAATACTCATCTCATTCACATTTTTCTTTCTCAAATATCTATTTTTAGAAAATGTATTGAGTGGGTTCTTACACATCCACACATCCAGTCTCTTACTCTAGTCACATTGTAGTCATTCACCTTAAAAAATCCATGTTAATTAAATCTATCCTTAAATAAGAAACTACCTGAATGATCGCACGAAAACAGTTCATATGAGTTCATCTAGCCAGCCACTAGATGGCACAATTGCTCTACTTCAATAATACTAAACCAGTTTTTCTTTTACTGTATAAATAACTTAAACAAATAACATGAACAGTCTCAATTTGAACTACTTCTCTTAAAAACAATGTAATAAATGTAAATGCAAATCCAACAAGGTACTGCAAGGAAGAAGCACAGTGTTTGAATCCATAAATGTATAAAATTAGTAGTTTTTGCAGAATGTTAACAAATAAAAAAAATCAATTATTTGAGCAATAGACAAATGGCAGAACTCTGCTGTCATTTACACCCGTGCAACTTCATTAACTTCAAGGGAGTGAACAAAGGCAGAAACAAAGGCAGGTAAGTTTTCAGTAGCAATACAGAAGTTTAACAGAATGAAATTTGGCCTGTTTATTATATAAAAAAAATTATATTCATAGGACCTAATTCCGCTCTCATTGAAGTCAATGGGAATTTCACACTTGAGTTTACTGGGACTACGATTTGGCTCCTCATGTTTCCAGGACATTATTTATTATGCAATACACAACACAAACTATTGTATCTAGCTGCATAGGTACTGGGGATGCTACCGCAGCCTCCTGGCTTGAAGTAGTGTCTATCATACACAGGGATTACAGTTTGGTTCAGTGGCTTTCAGCATCCCCACTCTACAAATTGTTCCAGTGCCCCGCCTTGCTGTGGTTCCTTTTTTAAAAAAAAAGTAAGAAAGATGTGAAATCGATTTTACATATGCAGTGGTATGGAGGGTTTAGATTATAGGCTACTACAATCTGGTGGGCTATTGTGTTATTAGGAATGGAAAATTCTATAAGGGTGACAATTCATCCTTGTGTAGCACAATGCCTATGCACCACAAATTTCACAAATTTAAGATCTCAGGTTTAAGTCTAATTAAAGAGGGGCACAGTCCTTATGTTGAACCTCTGCACCAGGGTGAATTTTGCCGTCAGGCCCTGCTGTAGGAAGTTGTATCTAATGAGTGTATTACTGACTTCAGTAAGGTGCATGAGAACAGGTGTCTCCTCACACAAAACTCCTAAGTGTTTATGACTTTAAATTGATTGGTTTTAAAATTTGTAAGGCACCTAGAATCCCAGACAGGCCCTGTAAAAACGAACGGAAATAAATATAACCATGAAGTTGTAAAAACACAAAGCAACTATGGAGATTGAGGATAACTTGGAGTTTACATGTGGAAACAATGGCACATGGCCAGTTTAGAATCCCAGAGTCTCCCAAACTGTAACAAAGCAGATTTTGAATAGGCATAATTCAGAAACAGATGAATAAACAGTAGTTATATAAATATCTGACCAATCCAAGTGTGGAGGAGGGATTCTTTGATGAGGAAAGGAGTGTTCCCTTGAGATTTGAAACCACTGGATAGAACTGAAAAAGCCCATGTTAAATACTACCAAATACTCCTTCAGAGATCCAAGACATCACTGTTAAGTAATAGCGTGTCATCATGAAAACAGTCCTTTTTAATAGAAATACTGATATTATTACAATAGAACAATTGCTGCATTAGTTGATGCTGCTATAAAAGGCGTATTGACCATACTTCATTATAGATTTTGCTGTGAGTTTACAATTTAGAATCAGATTCTATATTCAGTTCATAAAACAATGCTCATCTTTAAAGGAATAGAATCAATTTAAAAAAAAAATTCACTTCTCTCTCTCTCTCAAAACAAAAAATTAATTTCTTGCAATTTCCCTGCTCCACTGGCACAAATTGAACTTGATGCTGACAGTGCTGGCTAGTGGATGATTACTCTAAAGTAGGAGGCTCCTTAGGTGGCATAGATTCAATGCATTGTAGAGGATGATGTTGCAACTTTGCAGTGTCACTGGGTCACTGTATAAATCAATGTGTTGATTTACAGTACTTGTACAACAATTGAGAAGATAATAGTTGATACAGAATAAATATACTAATTTAGTCTCAGGGCTTTGCTGATGCCACAATGTGCAACCGATTCCTTAGCGTGAATTAAAGCGCATGGTTACTTACAGCCAGCTCTTTACAATGCGTATTATTTTGGGCCTGATTCAACCATGGCATTACTCCAGCTTTATAAATAGGGGTCAATCAAATTTGCAGCCGTGAAAAGCATGTCACAGACCGTGAAATTTGGTCTCCCCCATGAAATCTGGCCTTTAGCTGCCAGCTCTGAAGGCAAAGTGGAGATCAGTGGCTGATGGACAGGCACCTAGCTCTGAAGGGAGCACTGCTGCCAGCAGCAGCAAAGAAGTAAGGGTGGCAGTACCACTACCCCCTAGTAGACCTGTGACCCCCTTTTGGGTCGGGGCCCCCAGTTTGAGAAATGCGGCTGAGAAATCACACGTTTTTGTGGCTTGGTCATGGCATAAATAACAAATTTCATGGACGTGTTCCACAGCCACAAAATTTGCTATTTATGCTGTGACCCCAACTCATGAAAAATGTGGGAATTCTCTGAAATTTAAGTAGACCCTTATTTATCAATGGAATTCACACTGATATAACACTGGAGTAATGCTGTTATGATTCTGCTATTTAACTTTACTCTTTAAGTGTTTATCTTTCTAAACATTCACAATTATTAACTATTCAAAGAGTTAAGGTTTTCACTGACTCCACTCTCTACATTGCCAGGGAAAATGAATTGCAGATTTTGTCTTTCCTACTGCTGTCTAAGAAATAAACTTACTGGCATATTTTACAAAACACAAATATTGAGCAATATATTTGGGGCTTATCATCTCTCTCAATGTGCCAGTACAGCAAGTGAACATTCTCATTATCCAGCAAATGAACTTAGTGTCCACAGTTACCCCTTATATGAGCTTCCCCCCCTAATATGGCTACACCATTCAGGCTCCTGTGCTGAATTAAGCCCATTATAAATCTTGGGTGAAATCCTGAGGTCATTGCAAGTCAATGAGAGATATGCCATTGACTTTAATGGGAGCTGGGACAACACTCTAATACAAAGTGTTAGATGACTTTAGGACATGCACCTCATCAATACAAAGAATGTTGCGTTCCCAAAAACAAAAATTAGGCCTGGATCCAACAACTGATGGCACGGACTGGGCACACCTCTGCACCCAATTGCAGAATTGGGGCTTTAAAAGGAGAAACACTTTTTTCAGCAATCAGTTTGTGAAAAGGATTCTATTTCTGAGAAGTTTCATCACAAGACCAGAAATTTCACCTGCGATCTTGAATTCTATCATGTCCCCATATCAAGTAATTCAATAAAGCAAATGCCATGGTCTAATGGCTTCTTGTAGTGAATCAAATGTCCAAAGATGGAACATGGGCCTCACCCTTTAAAATGTGGCCATGAAAAGGAAATACACTTGACACCTGCAGTCCATGGGATCCCACACCTACTGTAGCTACCCAGGAGTACGTGCAGGAGCAATTTTTGGCAGGTGTGGCCATTGCATCCATGTTTGGAAATTTGGTCCAATTCATTTTAAAATACGAAGAGGAAGGTTCAACTTAATATACAATTCGGGCTAATAATACACATTTCCAGGATATGTTCAGCTTGTGCACTAATTTTGGACTCCTAGCTTCTTCCTTTGTCATAAAATTTCCTCTCCCTACTCTCACTCACTCATGCCCGTCACCCCAGTCGGGGTATGGGCCGCCAACCACAGATCTCCAGAGTCCTTTATCCTGGGCCATTTGCTCTAGCTGGTTCCAGGTATAGCCCATTTTTTTGCTATCAGCCTGAAGGTCGCGTCGCCAGGTGTTTCTTGGATGGCCTCTTTTCCGCTTGCCTTGGGGGTTCCACCGCAATGCCTGTCTAGTGATGTTGGTTGGCTGCTTGCGTAGTGTGTGTCCTATCCAACCCCACCTTCTCCTTCTAATTTCTTCCTCTGCTGGAAGTTGATGGGTCCTCTCCAAGAGGTAGATGTTGCTGATGGTGTCTGGCCAGCGGATCTGGAGAATCCTTCTAAGGCAACTATTTATGAAGGTCTGGATCCTCCTGGTGGTTGTTTTAATTATCCTCCAGGTTTCAGCTCCATACAATAAGACTGATTTCACGTTGGAATTGAACAGTCTAATCTTTGTTGCCAAAGACAGCTCTCTAGAGCTCCAGATGTTCTTGAGCTGTAAGAAAGCTGCTCTTGCCTTACCAATCCTTGCTTTGATGTCTGCGTCCGTGCCACCCTGTTGGTCGATGATACTGCCTAGGTAGGTGAAGGACTGCACTTCTTCCAGAGGGATTCCATTCAGTGTGACTGGGTCATTACTGATGGAGTTAATCTTGAGGATCTTGGTCTTGTCCTTGTGGATGTTGAGGCCAACCTGTGATGATATGGCTGCCACTACGTTGGTCTTCTCTTGCATCTGCTGTTTGCGATGCGAAAGGAGTGCAAGGTCATCGGCAAAATCCAGGTCATCAAGCTGGGTCCACAACGTCCACTGGATTCCGTTCCTACGCTCATAAGTGGATGTCTTCATAATCCAATCAATGACAAGGAGAAAGAGAAATGGTGACAACAAGCATCCTTGTCTGACTCCGGTTCGCACCTGGAAGCTGTTTGTAAGCTGCCCTCCATGGATCACTCTACAGTGTATGCCATCATATAAGTTCTTAATCAGGTTGACCACCTTTGCTGGGATGCCATAGTGCCGAAGGAGCTTCCAGAGAGTCTCTCGATCCACGCTATCGAATGCTTTTTCATAGTCAACAAAGTTGATGTACAATGAGGAGTTCCACTCCATAGACTGCTCGACTATGATGCGAAGCGTTGCTATCTGGTCCGTGCATGATCTATTTTGCCGGAAACCTGCTTGCTCATCTCGTAGCTGTGGGTCGACGGCATCCTTCATTCTCTCTAAGAGAACTCGGTTGAAGACCTTCCCTGGCACCGACAGAAGTGTGATTCCTCTGTAGTTGGCACAATTGCTGAGGTCTCCTTTCTTGGGGATTTTAATAAGATATCCCTCTTTCCAGTCTGCTGGAATCACTTCTTCTTCCCATATCTTCTCAAAGAGGGGGTACAGCATTTCCACTGAAACATCCAGATCTACTTTCAGGGCCTCTGCTGGAATATCGTCAGGTCCAGCCGCCTTCCTATTCTTCATCATAGTGATGGCTTTTCTGATCTCATCTCTGGTTGGTCTATCACAATTGATTGGAAGGTCTTCGTTGGCTGGGTCAATGTCTGGTGGATTTAATGGTGCTGGTCTATTCAGGAGTTCCTCAAAGTGCTCCGCCCATCTATTCATCTGTTGTTCTATTTCTGTTATAGACTTTCCCTGCTTGTCTTTGACGGGACGCTCTGGTTTGCTGAACTTTCCAGACAGTCGCTTGGTGATGTCATACAGTTGTTTCATATTACCGTTGTATGCTGCCTGCTCCGCTTCTGCTGCCAGTCCATCCACATAATCTCTCTTATCCTTCCTAATATTCCTCTTCACTGCTCTATGGGCTTCAGCATACTCTTTTTGCGCTTTAGCCTTTGCTGCTCTAGTCCTGCTGTTATTAACTACTGCCTTCTTCTTCTTTCTATCTTCTATCTTAGTCAAGGTCTCTGCTGTGATCCACTCTTTCTGCTGATATTTCTTAATTCCAAGCACTTCCTGGCATGCTGACCTAAGTGTGTCTCTCACTTTCTGCCATCTGTTGGATACACTGTCTTCCTCAGACCGATCCTGTAGTACTGAAAACTTATTCTTCAGTGTCAGTCCAAAATCTTCCTTGATCTTATGATCCTTCAAAAGGCTAACGTTGAACTTCATTCTTCTATCTGACGCGTCTATCCAGTTCTTCTTCAGCTTCAGCTTCAATCTGGCCACCAGTAAGTGATGGTCGGACGCTACGTCTGCTCCTCTTCTAACTCTAACGTCCTGCAAAGATCTTCTGAACTTCTTGCTAATACAGACATGATCGATCTGATTTTCTATCATGCCTGCTGGCGATACCCAGGTACTCTTGTGGATCCGCTTGTGAGGAAAGATGCTACCTCCTATGACCAAGTTGTTAAGTGCACACAGATCCACAAATCTCTCTCCATTCTCACTCATCTCTCCCAGAGCGTGGGTCCCCATGACTTGTTCATATCCTGTGTTGTCAGGTCCAATTTTGGCATTAAAATCTCCCATAAGGATGGTAATGTCTTTGTCTGGGAGAATCTCTAATATTTTCTGAAGTCTATTGTAAAAATAGTCTTTGTCTCCCTCTTCACTGTCATTGGTTGGAGCATAGCACTGTACAACATTCATCTTAATCCTCTTCATTTTAGTTCTGAAGGATGCTGTGATGATCCTGGAACCATGTGCCTCCCAACCAATCAGTGCCCTCTGTGCCTGCTTGGACAACATGAAGCCTACTCCCTGTGTGTGGGGTGCGTCACTCTCTTCATGTCCGGAATACAACAACAGCTCTCCTGTCAACAGTCGTCTTTGTCCAGCTTGCGTCCATCTTGTCTCGCTAATGCCTAGTAGGGTCAAGTTGTTGCTCCTCATCTCTGCTGCGACCTGTGCCATCTTTCTTGACTCGTACATGGTCCTCACGTTCCATGTACCAATGGTAATCCTCCTGGTTGCAAGAAGGGTAATCAGCTTAGTGGCTTCCTCACGACTTTCACCACCCAGCGTCATGCGTCTTCGAGTCGAAGACCCTTCTTTTTCCAGGCTAAAAGTCTCTGTTATCTCTATTGTTGGCGTTTCTATAGCAGGTTGATTTTTTACGGGGTGGAGTTGCTAGCCCCACGCCCAACCCTCCTCCTTTATCCTGACTTGGGACAGGCAGATGGCCCCAAAGGACCTCTCTGGTGGAGTTCTCTCTCCCTACAGTATTTGTCAAATGGATTTATGAACAAATGAACAAATAAATCCCTAAGTAAAAGACAGACACCGAGAAATTAAACACAATTAAAAATCTTTTCCCATCTCACCGCACCCAGTGTTAGTATTATACATTATGAAATAAACAGTAAACTGAGGACTCCTCCACTGTGCTGCATTGACATATGTTATTCGCTGAGTTCTTTACTTTTTTCAAAATATGGAATTAAAATTAGTCCAGTTTCAGTTTAAATTGTCCATCAGCCGCTCACTTTAAAACAAACTATATTAATTTTGTAAAATATATCCACTTCATGTTCTGTTTGTCTGTTGAGGGAATTATACCACCGTCCTTGCTGTTATATCTGAGTGCCTCGTTGTTTAACACTACTGTAAGCAGTACTATATTTTACACAGTTTATTGAAAAAACAGTTACTTACCTTTCTGTAACTGTTGTTCTTCGAGATGTATTGCTCATATTGATTCCAGTTAGGTGTGTGCGTGCGCCGCGTGCACGGATGTCGGAAACTTTTTCCCTAGCAGCTACCCATCGGGCCGGCTGGGGAGCCCCCTGGAGTGGCGCCGATATGGCGTTCTATATACGACACTGCCGGCCCAACCCCCCTTCAGTTCCTTCTTGCTGGCTACTCCGACAGAGGGGAAGGTGGCCGGGAATGGAATAGATATGAGTAACACATCTCGAAGAACAACAGTTACAGAAAGGTAAGTAACCGTTTTTTCTTCTTCGAGTGATTGCTCATATCAATTCCAGTTAGGTGACTCCCAAGCCTTACCTCGGAGGTGGGGTTGGAGTTAAGGAACCACAGATTGGAGGATCGCTCTTCCAAAGGCCGCATCATCCCAAGAGTGCTGGACGATGGCATAGTGGGACGTAAACGTGTGGACCAAGGCCCACGTGGCAGCCCTGCAGATTTCCTGGAGAGGAATGTGTGCCACGAAGGCAGCTGATGACGCCTGAGCTCTCGTAGAGTGAGCTGTAACAGCAGGTGTAGGGACGTTTGCCAGGTTATAGCAAGCACGAATGCACCCGGTGATCCACGAAGATATTCGTTGAGAGGAAACAGGGGCGCCTTTCATCCGCTCCACAATGGTGACAAACAACTGGGTTATTTTACGAAAGGGCTTTGTCCGGTCTATATAGAAGGCAAGCGCCCTTCTAACATCCAGGGAATGGAGGTGCTGCTCCCGAAGGTCAGCATGCGGTTTTGAGTAGAAAACGGTAGGAAGATATCCCGGCTCACATGGAAGCGGGACACCACTTTTGGTAGAAAGGCCGGATGAGGTCTTAGTTGAACTTTATCTTTATGAAAGATGGTATAGGGCGGCTCACACGTGAGAGCCCGTAGTGCGGAGACCCGACGTGCAGAAGTGATGGCCACTAGGAAGGCGACCTTTCAGGAGAGATAGAGAAGAGAGCAGGTGGCCAGCGGCTCGAAAGGAGGGCCCATAAGGCAGGAGAGGACCAAGTTAAGGTCCCAGGCAGGCACGGGCAGCTTCGTAGGACGATGGATTTTCTCTAGGCCTTTGAGGAAACACCGCACAACCGGGTGTGCAAACACAGTGTGCCCTGCCACGCCTGGGTGAAAAGCGGAGATGGCCACGAGGTGGACCTTAAGGGATCCAAAGGCTAGATGCTGGTCCTCTAGGAACATCAGGTAGTCCAAGATGCATGGAATTGGAGCCTGAAGCGGGGACACCTCTTCCACTTGGCTTCGTAGGTAAGCCTGGTCAATGGCTTGCGACTCTCAAGGAGCACCCACCTTACCGAGTCCGAACAGGCGTGTTCAGCATTGTTCAACCACGGATCCTCCAGGCTGTGAGGTGGAGCGACTGAAGGTCCGCGTGCAGGAGACGACCGTGGTTCTGAGAGATGAGGTCGGCGCTGAGAGGGAGACGCAGGGGAGCCTGGATTGACAGGTCCAGCAGAGTCGGGTACCAACACTGACGTGGCCAGGCAGGGGCTACCAGTATGACATCTTCCTTGTCCCTGCGGACCTTGAGGAGCACCTTGTGAACCAGAGGGAATGGTGGGAAGGCATACAGCAACTGGCCTGACCAGGTGACCTGGAAGGCGTCCGCTATCGAGCCCAGGCTGTGATTCTGGAAGGAACAGAAAGTTGGGCACTTTCTGTTTGTCCACAAAGCAAACAAGTCGATTCAGGGAAACCCCCAGGTGCACAAAACGGAATGAATGATATCCGGGCATATCGACCATTCGTGAGTAAGAAACACCTGCTCAAGCTGTCCGCCAGAATGTTTTGGACACCTGGCAGGTATGAGGCCTGAAGGTCGATGGAGTGGGCTAAGCAGAAGTCCCACAGAAAGAGGGCTTCTTGGCAGAGCGGCAATGACCAGGCTCTGCCTTGCTTGTTCAGGTAGAACATGGCCGTGGTGTTGTCCGTTAGGACTGCTACGCAGTGGCCCTACAAGTGGGGAAGAAAGGCTTGGCAAGCAAGGTGGATCGCCCTGAGCTCTCTGATGTTGATGTGCAATGACAGCTCGCTTTCATGCCATAAGCCCTGCATTGTCAGGCTGCTGAGGTGGACTCCCCATCCCCGGGCAGATGCGTCTGTAACCAGAGTCAAGGTGGGTTGAGGGGGATGCAACGGGACCCCGGCACCCCCCATCCGAGGATCCAGACACCATTGTTGGGAGTCGAGTGTGAGCTTTGGGACCATGAGGACCATTTCTAGGCAGTCACGTCCCAGACGGTAGGCAGACGCCAACCATGCCTGAAGCGGCCTGAGCCTGGTGTGTTGCACAACGTATGTGCAGGACACCATGTGACCCAGCAACCTGAGCCACTGCCTTGCTGTGGTGGTGGGAAACTTGCAGAGGCTGGTAATTATGTTTGCTATAGCCAGGCGTCGTGCTTCTGGAAGGAAAGCCCTCGCTTGGTTTGCGTCCAGGACTGCCCCATAAACTCTATTGTGTGAGTAGGGGCGAGGATGGAGATGCTTGTGTTTACCATGATACCCAAACGAGTGAACGTGTCCATGAGTAGATGTACTTGAGACTGGACATGATGGTGAGACCGGCTCCGTATAAGCCAGTCGTGGAGGTATGGGAAGACGTGCATGTGGTGTTGGAGAAGAAAGGCTGCCACAACCACCATGCACTTGGTAAAGACGCGAGGGGCTGTGCACAAGCCAAACGGGAGGGCTGTGAATTGATAGTGCATCTTGCCCACCACGAAATGGAGGAAACGTCTGTGAGGCAGGATAATTGAAATGTGAAAGTATGCATCTTTCATATTGAGGGTGGCATACCAGTCTCCCAGATCCAGTGAGGGAATGATAGTGGCTAAGGAGACCATGCGGATCTTCAGGTTGACAATGTACTTGTTGAGCTCCCTGAGGTCCAGAATAGGTCTTAGGCCTCTCTTTGCCTTGGGAACCAGGAATAGAAACCCTTGCCCCTGAGCTCCTGAGGAACTTCCTCCACTGCCCCTAGGGCAAGGAGGGATTGAACCTCCTGGATGAGGAGTTGCTCTTGAGAAGGGTCCCTGAAGAGGGACGGGGAAAGGGGGTGGGAGGGCGGGATGGTATGGAAATGGATAGAATATCCCATCTCCACCGTGCGTAGGACCCAACGGGCTGATGTGATACGGGACCAGGCATGGTAGAAACGGGATAGACGGTTCAGAAAGGGATGACTGTCTGGGGTAAGAATTGGTAGTCTGTCCTCTGGCGCACCTTCAAAATGGGTGCTTAGGGCCCGGGGGTGGCTTGGACTGTCCTTGACCTTGCCCAGAGGGCGGGCGAGATGGTCTATGCCAAGAGTATCTACTCCTGCGACGAGAAAAATCCTGCCTCAGTCTAGGAGGGAAAGGACGTTGCTGGGTGGTCTGAGGTTTAAATGGTTACCTCTGATTAGCCGGGGTATGCATACCCAAGGATTTAATGGTGTTTCTCGTATCCTTTAAGGTATGCAGACGGGAGTCAGTTTGTTCCGCAAACCCTGGCCATCAAATGGGAGGTCCTGGATGGTATGCTGAACCTCAGGCAGGAGGCCGGAAGACTGAAGCCAGGCGTTGCGCCACATGGCAATACCTGATGCCAGAGTGCATGCAGCCGCATCCGCAGCATCAAGGGAACCTTGGAGGGAGGTCCAAGCAACCAATTTACCCTCCTCAGCAATGGCCCCAAGTTCTGTACGAGCCTCTGCTGGGAGAAGATCTTGACATTTGAGGACAGACCAAGAGTTAAAATTGTACCTACTGAGGATCACTAGCTGATTAGCGATCCGCAGTGAGAGACCCCCAGTAGAATAATTTTTTATCCCCAAAAGGTCTAGCCGCTTAGCGTCCTTTGATTTGGGAGCCTGCCCTTGCTGACCCTGTTTTTCCTTGGCATTCACCACGTCCACCACAAGTGAGCATGGGGCGGGGTGGGTAAAAAGGTATTCATAACCCCGGGTGGGTACAAAGTACTTTCTTTCCACCCCCTTAGCTGTGGGAGGGATGGAGGCCGGGGTTTGCCAGAGAGACTTGGCATTGTTCTGGATGGTCCTATTCATGGGGAGGGCCACCTTTGAAGGACCCTCTGGGCCTAGAATGTCCACCATCAGGTACTCCTCCTCCACAACCTCTTCAATTTGGAGGTTCATATTGAGGGCCACGCACCTCAATAGTTCTTGAAGGACCCTAAAGTCCATCGGGGGTGGACCAGACGTGGATGTGCCAGCCACAGCCTCATCAGGGGAGGATGAAGACGAATCCACTGGCAGGGCCGATGTGGAGATAGCCTCTTGGTCAATCGCAGGTATCTCCTCTTGGGCCCCCGGGGTAGCCCCTACCACGGTTGTTGGCTCCGCAGGTTGGTCCGGGTCTGGAGGGGGGCGGCTGAGGGTTGCCTCAGGGGGCCGGGCGCTCAACCCTGATGGCGGCAGAGCAACTGGGGGAGCGCCCTGGCCTTGGTGGTATGCCGAGGGGATCCAAAATTGCCACTGGGGCTGGAAGTTGGATGCTGGGGGGTCTTGGCCCAGGCTCCCTGGGCCTGACTGGGGGATGTCAGAGGCCCCAACGCTCTCTCCGACCTGCCAGATCCGAGAGCGTGACGGCCAAGGGGGAGCGGTGCGGGAGTGGACCAGAGGAGGCACAGAGTCTCTTGGTAGGCGTGGGTCACCCTAGGATCGGTGCCGGGAGGCTGATCGCGACAGGTGCCACGGCAGTGAGCGGTGCCGCGATGATGAGCGGTACCAGGCAGTAGAGCAGTGGCGCGATGATGAACGGCGCCAGGCTGATAAGCGGTGCTGTGATGGCGAGCGGTGCCGGGTTGATGAGCGGTGCCGCAATGAAGAGCGCCTTCCAGGTGACAGGCGCCACGACTGGGAGTGGTACCGCGATGGGGACCGGTGCCGAGATGTTGATTGATAGCGGGCCGCGGAGAGGTGCCGTGGCGATTGTTGATGCGGGGATCGGAGACCCACACCATGTCAGTGCAAACGGTGCCGCGAGGTCGCTGATCTTGACATGGACCTCGAGCAGGACCATGACCTAGCAGTTGAACGCAACTGGAAGTGGGAACGGCTCTGAGGATCGGGACCACAGGACCAGCGCCGCGAGTCTGGCCGGTGCCGTGAGTCAGACTGGTACCTGGGACGGTGCCGGGACTCAGAACGGTGCCAGTACTCTGAGCGGGATGGCGATGCTGGTCTGATGGCTGATAGTCCGAATATTGCCGGTTTGCCCCTGGATGGCACCAGGACTCAGGCCGGGGCTGGTGCTGGGGCCGGAGGCCCGGAACCGTCATTTTGATAAGCCCTCTGGCGGCTTCGAAGGCATGGAAGGTAGAGTGATCTGTTTCACTTGCACCGTTCCTTGTGCAGTGCTGGCATGAAGGGATCTGGGCAAAGTGGCCTTGTCCTGCCTAGAGGCTTGGTTGGAGTCTTGCTCGCTCGGGACCAGGACAATTGTTTTGACCCTAACAGGGGGTCCTCCCACCGCTTGCTTCTTGCCAGCCACTGGGGAATGGGAGCGGTGATGAGGCTGGTGTTTTTGGGGCCTGGGAGATCTCCAGTCCCAAGATGAGCGTGGGATCTTCTGCGGTACCAAAGACGGCACCACTGGAGGGGCACTCTGCACCGAGGCGCTCGGGCCCACGTTTTGGGAAGGCCGCAAGGCAGACTCCATGAGGAGTTGCTTAAGACAAATCTCCCTCTCTTTACGTGTCCGAGGCTTAAACGCCTTCCAAATTCTGCACTTGTCCACTTGATGGCCTTCCCCCAGACACCTGAGACAGGAATCGTGGGGGTCGCCCGTAGGTATGGGCTTATTGCAAGACTTGCAGGGCTTGAAGCCCTGGGACGGCATGCCCCAGAGGGTAGTCATTGACGAGACTGCTCTCAACTGCTAAACTACACTTCACACTATATGAATACTTAACATACTTAACACTAACTAATAATTAACAATTAACCAACAATGAAGATAAGAGAACCCTAGGGATAAGTGGAGCACTTGATAAGACAAGAGACCACTGTTCCAAAAACCGTCATAGGCGGTAAGAAGGAACTGAAGGGGGGTTGGGCCGGCAGGGTCATATATAGAATGCCATATCGGTGCCACTACAGGGGGCTCCCCAGCCGGTCCGATGGGTAGCTGCTAGGGAAAAAGTTTCCAACATCCGTGCACGCGGCGTGCACGCACACCTAACTGGAAATTATATGAGCAATCACTCAAAGAAGAACTCCTGTGTTGGAGTCTTACGTTTAATATTAAAGGTAGATTTTATCCTGTAATTTGATGATTAACTAGAGTAAAATGTTGTACAATGGATTAAATTTTCTTGTACTTATACTTTTCTTGCCAGAATGATTTTTTTTTAATAAACCATCAATCAGCAACTAAAGGCCCATCACTTCCTCCCAATTACACAGGTGCAGTTGCTTTCACCTCTGAATTTTATGAGAAAAGGGTTTGCCCCTTACAATTCCATTTCAATAAGCAAGATCTTACTTCTATACTACAGTAGTTCAAGCAATGTTGCAGAAGCCCTGAAAAAAAAAATCATTTTTCTATGACCTTGGGCAACACATACGCAGTTCTGGTTTCTATTGTGTCTGGCCCAAGGTTTCTACATGGAAAAACAAAACTGTTTTTTCCGAGTCTGCTCAGTGCATGTTAGTTATGGCCTACAGCCATAGCATCCTGGATTGTGACCTCCCCAGATCTTAATGGGGTCAGTCCTGTTTAACACCTCAGTGAGAAGCCACCAAGAAAACCCATCATTCGGTAGGAAGTGATGTTAGTGTAGGTGGCATTCTTCCCTTTGAGTCAGTACTATTGCACAAAATGTCCCACTAGCAGAGCAGGAGGGGACACTGTGCTGATGAGATGAAAAGCTATGGCCCTTACCACTTGTGCTCATTAAAGAGTCAATATCAGTTTTCTCAACATCAGAGTTGTTAAGCCCAGTGTACTCCCTACATTTCACTATGTGTAATTACATTCTAGCTACTTAAATTCCATCTGCAGTTTCAACTGGATAAGCCATTCTTCATATCATCCTGTCCCGAAGGGTTGTGTAGTGTTACTATGCATAAACAGCTGTTGCAGTCCAATATATAAACATCTGCATTTCAGTAGGGGTGAAATAATTTCTGTTAAAATAAACCAAAAAATGAAAACAAAGAAAAAAAAAGCCAAAGAAAAAAACCCTGACACAGGTATTATATCCAGGCATAACTCAGCTAAAGACAACAGTGTTGCTATACATCAGTGGTTTCCAACCTGTTGTCTGCAGACCCCTGTGGGTCCGAAGACTATGTCTAAAATTTCCAAAGGGGTCTACACCTCCCTTTGAAATTGTTTAGAGGTCTGCAAATTAAAAAAGGTTGTAAACCACTGCTATAAATTAACAGTGTCACAGAGAGCAGAATTTGGCTTATAATTTGTAAAAGTGCTTTGGGTTTCTTTAGGCTGAGAACTTCTTATATATATAAGAACAAGTTTATATATATATAACTAACATGTTCTTTTAATGTAACACACACACGAGTTTGCTTGTATAAAAATTGAGCAAGACATAGACAAGTCAAATAAAAATAGTTAAAATAACATCATTCTGAGTATAAAGTTTGATTTTTAAATTCTCCCATTGGTACAAGCAGATTTAAATGCAGATAGCGGAGAAAATAGACTTTTAGGCCTTGTCTACACTAGAAAGTTTTGGTGCTTTAACCATGGTGATATGGTACAACCTCCCCATCTAGTGCAGATGGAATTACACCACTAAAAAGTGCAGACAAATTCAAGTTAGAAAGAGAAAGTTACTCACCTTGCAGTAACTGAGGTTCTTCGAGATGTGTGTCCCTATGGGTGCTCCACTCTAGGTGACGGTGCGTCCCGGCACCGTTTATCGGAGATATTCAGTAGCAGTGCCTGGTTGGGACACACACACTCAGTTGGAATCTCCCGTCTCATTGGAATCTTCCTGAGCGCGTGCGTCCTGCACCCTCCGCAGTTCCTTCTCTACCGTGGAGAAATCATACTAGTACTCCAAAGTAGAGGGGAGAAGGGCGGGGAGTGGAGTACCCACAGGGACATACATCTCGAAGAACCTCAGTTACTGCAAGGTGAGTAACTTTCTCTTTTTCTTCGAGTGCTGTTCCTGTGGGTGCTCCACTCTAGGTGAATGTGAAGCAGTACCCACTATGGCTGGTGGGGATTTTGGAGTTGTGTGAGGGACAACGGTAGACAGTACCATATGGCTGACCATGGTGTCTGCCATGTTATCCCGTGATATCAAAATGTTTGGCAAATGTGTGGTCAGATGTTCACGTGGCCGCCTTGCATATGTCTGTAACAGGTACATTGTGGAGGAAGGCAATGGATGTTGACATTGCTCTAGTAAAATGAGTCCTAACATGCTCTGGTGGTTGAACATTCTGGGTCTGATAGCAGTATCTGATGTAGACTGAGATCCACTTGGAGAGTGTTTGCTTAGAGATAGCGTCACCTTTTGATCTCTTGGTAGTAGAAACAAATAGCCTAGGGGATTTATGAAATGATTTAGTTCTGTCAAGATAGAATGCAAGAGCATGTCGGACGTCGAGGATATGTAATGCAGCTTCCTGTGAAGTCGTGTGAGGCTTGGGATGGAATACAGGTAAGTGTATTGACTGGTTAAGGTGGAAAGTAGACACCACCTTGGGGAGGAATTTGGGGCAGGTTCATATAGTAAGCGTATGTTTAGAGAAAATGGTGTACAGTAACTCCTTGCTTAATGTTGTAGTTATGTTCTTGAAAAATGCGACTTTAAGTGAAACAATGTTAAGCGAATCCAATTTGCCCATAAGAATTAATGTAAATTGGGGGGGTTAGGTTCCAGGGAAATGTTTTTCACCAGAGAAAAAAATATATATTATATAGATATACACACAGTATACGTTTTAAACAATTTAATACTATTCACAGCTATGATGGCAGTGAAGCTTGGTTGAGGTGGTGAAGTCAGAGGGTGGAAGAGGGAGGGATATTTCCCAGGGAATTCCTTGCTGTTAAATGATGAACTAGCAATCGGCTGAGCCCTCAAGGGTTAACACATTGTTGTTAATGTAGCCTCTCACACAAGGCAGCACGAATATGAGGGAGGGGAGACAGCATAGCAGATAGAGACAGACACACATCTTGTGTGGGGGAGAGAGAGCGAGATGCACACTGCCCCTTTAAGTAAGCTGACCCACTCTTAAGTGCATTGTCTTTTTAAGTGGATCAGGAAGTTGAGACAGCAGTTGCTGCCCCAAGCTCTCTCTGTCTCTCTCCCTCCGTGTCCCCTCCCTGCTCTATATAGAGAAGAGGTAAGTGGGGTGCAGGAGCAGGGGGGAGGGGGACACCCTGATATTACCTCCCCCGTTTACCCCTCCTTCACAGCAAGCAGGAGTCACTGGGAGCAGCTCCAAGGCAGAGAGCAGGAGCAGCACATGGCAGTGGGGGGAGGGACAGCTGAACTGCTGATTGATAGCCTGCTGGGTGGCTGCAGCACAGGGAACTTAGGGGAGCTGCTAGTGGGGCTGCCAGTCCACCCTGGTTACAAGCCCCCACCAGCTAGCTGCAACGGGCTGCTCTTCCTGCAAGCAGTGGACAAAGCAGGCGGCTGCCAAACGACGTTAGACGGGAGCATTGCACAAGTTTAAACAAACATGTTCCCTAATTGATCAGCAACATAACAAGAAACAATGTTAACGGGGGCGACTTTAAGTGAGGAGTTACTGTATTGTAGTTCCATTTCTCATTATGTTTTCCAAGTTAGTCGCTTAGGTCTAAGAGTCCATTAGCTAATTTTCAGCATTTATAAGTCAGCTTTTTGAAACAAGGTGGTAGATTAACAAGTCTTCAGTATTATGTTTAATAAAAAAAATACGGTGGCTGCAGCTAAAAGTGCCTTTCCAGTTCCAATTAAGATAAGTGATTAGACTTTAAGTGAGGAGTTACTGTAGGAGGATAGGCCATCAGGGAGCTTATTTCACCAACCCTTCTTGTTGACGTTATGGCAACCAAGAAAGCCACTTTCATGGACATGTGGAGCAGGGATGAAGTGGCCAGGGGCTTGAAAGGGGGTTTCAGAAGAGCGCGGAGAACTAGGTAGAGACTCCAGGAGGCTACTGGTGAATGAATCTCAAGGTAGAGATTTTGCAAGCCCGAGAGGAAGCATTTGATTGTGGGGTGGGCGAAAGTGAATAGCTGTCCAGAGTGTCATGGAAGATGGTAAGGGCCGTGAGGTGTACTCTGATAGAAGTGAGCGAAAGCCCGTCCTGTTTTAGTTAGAAAAGATAGTCTAAGATGTCAGAGAGGGTTGCAGTCTGGGATATTAGGCATCTGTGGAAGAACCAGATGGAGAAGCATTTCCACTTTTGCAGGTAAGTGTTAGGAGTGGAGTCCCTTCTACTGTGCAGGAGGATGTGTTGGACCTGTTCCGAGCAGCCTAATTCATGGGATTGAAACCATGAAGGAACCACGCCGTCAGATGGAGTTTCCAGAGCTGAAGAAGCCAACAACAGTTCTGGGAGAGGAGATATGGTCTGTCAGGGAGAGTCCAAGGAGGATGGATGGACATGAGTAGCAGGTAAGGATAGTATGTCTGCTTGGGGCAATAAGTATGACCCGGGCCTTGTCCTCTGTGATGTTGCTTAGAACCCTGTGTATGAGTGGAATTGGTGGAAAAGTGTACATAGGGTGACCAGATGTACTGATTTTATAGGTACAGCCCTGATTTTTGGGTCTTTTTCTTATATAGGCTCCTATTCCCCCCACCCCCTGTCCTGATTTTTCACATCTGCTGTCTGGTCACCCTAAGTGTACATGAGGGAGTTGTTCCACGGAACAAGGAACGCATCCCCTAGAGATGCATTTCTGAGTCCTGCCCTGGAGCAAAATAGATGGCATTTGCAGTTTTGAGGAGTGGCAAACAGGTCTATCGACAGAGTGCCCCAGTTGGAGGAGAGCTGTCGGAATATCGTGGGATGTAATTCCCATTCGTGTTCCTCGGAGAAGTATCTGCTGAGTGTGTTGGCAGTAGTTTTGTGACACGCGGGCAGGTAGGAAGTGGTGACTTTTATGTGATGTTGTATGCACCAATTCCATAGTTTAATGGCTGCTATGCATAGGGAGTGAGATTGTGCTCCTCCCTGCCTGACGGATCTGAGTTCTAGGAGATCAATATGCAGATGCGTCTCTGATAGGGACCAGTGGCTCCGTGCCTTGTGGTTGCCTAAGTTTGCTCCTCAATCTATCTGGGACGTGTCCATGGTCAGCATGAGTACTGGGGAGTGTGGATAGAAGGGAACACTGCTGCATAGGTTCTCTGGTTTTGTCCACCAATCTAGGGAGGCCAATACGTTCAGTGGCAGAGTCAGAGTTATGCAGAAACTATGTCTGCTGGGTTGGATGAATGGATATATGGAAATGGGCGTCTTGTAGGACGAGGGCTGTGAACCAGTCCCCTTGTTCCAGCATGGGTATTATTGTGTCCAACGTGACCATCTTGAATTTTTGTACACGTACAAACTTGTTCAGTCGGTGTAGGTTCAATATAGGTCTCCACGCCCCGCCTTTCTTTTGGCTTAGAAAGTAGTGGGAGTAGACTCCTTTCCCCCGATGTTGCGTCGGTATATGTTTGACTGCACCTAGGTGGAAAAGATGAGCCACCTCCATGCAGAGAAGGTGCTCGTGAGAGGGGTCCCTAAGAGGGACGGGGAAGGGGAAAGGGTGGGCAGGGAAGATAGGAAAGGGATGGAGTAACCTGACTGAGCTATTTCCATGACCCAGCAGTCCTGTGTGATCTGTTGCCAGACATGGTGGAAAGCCTGGCGGCAGTAGCCAAATGGGCAAATAGGTGGCAGAGTCAAGGTGGTCGAGCAAACCCCCGACCAGCACTTCCAAATTGTTTGTTACCCAATGGTGGGCACTAGTTGGCTGCGCCTGGTTTTGCCTGTGCCTATGAGGTCTGTTGTGGTTTTCCCAGTGTCATATGGTCTGGACTGGGGTCGGTGATATTGTTGTGTGCTGGGCCTCTGATAAGGTTGACCGTGGTCCCCTGGCGATGAATGGGTATATGCCCAGTGTGCGCAAAGTGGCTCTAGAGTCGTTCATCGTGTGAAGGGCTTCATCTATTTTTTTGTGTGTGGAAAAGAGTTTATCTTTGTCAAAGGAGAGATCCTCCACTTTGGACTGCAAATCTTTGGGCATACCGGCTGCCGAGAGCCAGGAAGACTGGCACATCGGGCTGCTGGATCAGCCATGTCCATGGACGCTTGTAGTGCCGTCCTAGACACCAATTCACCTTCGACGAGGACTAACTTGAAGTCCACTCTCCTGTCCTCTGGTATGTGGGAGGCAAATCAAAGAGCTTGTTGTAGTTGTCATGGTCATAGCTTGCAAGGAGGGCGGAATAATTTGCAATTCTAAATTGTAGAGTAGAAGAGGTATAAACCTTGCAGTCCAGGAGGTCAAGGCGTTTGAGGTCCCTATCCTGCGGAGTGGGCCGGTAGTGTGGCTGCTTTGTTCTCTGCGTCACTGCATCCACCAGAATAGAATTGGATTGTGGGTGGGAAAATGAGAAATCGACGTCCCTCGCGAGCATGTAGTATTTATGTTCAGCTTTCTTGCATGTTGCTGGAATGGAGGCAGGGGTCTGCCAGAGAGTACCAGCTGGTTCTAGGAGAGCTTTGTTTATGGGTAGTGCTATCTTTGAAGGTGCAGAGGATTGGAGGATTTTGAGAAGCCTATGTTGTGTCTCCTGGACTTCCTCCAAAGGGATGTCCTGGCTGAGTGCCATTCTCTTAAAAAGTTCCTTGAATTGCTTAAAGTCGTCCACGTTTTGTGGAGGTGGAGGCATGATGGCGACTTCTGCGGCTGATGGTGAGGCAAGAGATGGTAAAACTGGGAAGGGTTCATAGCCCACGTCTTCAGGAGGGCGTTCAGGAGCTCTAGATGTTGATAGAGCTGGGGATATAGGCGTAGGACAAGCTTGTGGTCTGGTAGAAGGGGTGCAAGGAGGAGCGGTGGCAGGAGCCGACCACGGGTATCACTGAGGCCAGGGCACAGGGTAGGAAAAAGTTGGGTCCCAGCCACTGGGGGCAGGAGTGGCTCTATATATTTTTGCCGCCCCAAGCACGGCAGTCAGGTGGCTTTCGGCGGCATGCCTGCGGGAGGTCCGCTGGTAACGTGCCTTCGGCGTACCCGCTGCTGAATTGCCACCAAAACCACGGGACCGGCGGACCTCCCGCAAGCATGCCGCTGAACACAGCCTGACTGCCGCCCTCACAGCGACTGGCAGGCTGCCCCCCATGGCTTGCTGCCCCAGGCACGCGCTTGGTGCGCTGGTCCCTGGAGCTGCCCCTGACTGGGGGCCAAGTAGGGAAACTGAGGCTGATTCTTATGATGCCCCATGTCTTGGGGTATGTATGGCTCCGGTGGGGGGGAGATTCAGGCAGGGAGAACTCTGCCTGCTGCTGTGTGCCCTTCTCACTATCAGTGAAAGTAGCCAGGTCAGGTGGTGAGTGCTGCTGTTCAAACAGTGAGTGCTCCCTGTCTAGGAGCGGAGAGTCAGGCTTAGGGGCCACAGATATATGCTGCTGATGCAGGAATTGTTGCTGCTCCCTAGGCTGGTGTGCTGCAGAGCGTGAAGTATGAGCAGCAGCCTGGAATGATTTTAGTTTCACTTTTGCAAGAACTGAAAACCGTTTGTGAGCATGGCCTCCCAGAGGATTCAGGGGGCCTGGGGCAAAGTAATTTCAGGGGCCCCTTCCATAAAAAAAAGTTGCAATATTATAGAATACTATATTCTTGTGGGGGCCCCTGCGGGCCCATGGCCTGGGGCAAATTGCCCCATTTATCTCCCCCTCTGGGCGGCCCTGTTTGTGAGAGCCCCGCAGGGGGGCTGAATCTGCTCCGGGAGTGGCAGGCAGCTCGGTGGGGGTGGAACACGGTGTCGGCACTGTGTCCATGTCGGTGCCGGAGAACCGGTGCCGAGGAGAGCTTCCGGCTGCGGGTAGTCAGGTCCCTGCTTTTGAGCCCAGTGTGAGTTGTTTGTAAAGTGCAGGGGCGGTCAGAGTTGCCTGCTCTCGGCACTGACAGCACCAAGGGTAAAGCTTCTGAGGGAGATCCGTTACCCTCTTGAGTATCTCTGAGAGGAGACATTAGGGCTTCTTGCCTCTTCACTGAGAGGGTGAAGCCGGGCTCCCAGTCGGTTCTGA
Source organism: Chrysemys picta bellii (assembly GCF_011386835.1). Classification (NCBI taxonomy): domain Eukaryota; kingdom Metazoa; phylum Chordata; order Testudines; family Emydidae; genus Chrysemys; species Chrysemys picta. Next base: position 59,883,695 of record NC_088792.1, on the reverse strand, counting down.
CCTGCCAGGGGAGCCAGAGAGAAGAGGGTTTAGTGCCCTGCTTCGTAGGCAGCGGCAGAGCTTCTTGCCTCTGCTCCAGAGAGGGTGAAGCCGGGCTCCCGGTTCGTTCGGACCTGGCTGGGGAGCATGAGAGAGAGGGTTTACCATTGCCCGTCTCCAGAGGCAGCTGCAAGAATTTCTGCATGAGAAGCATTTTCAGCCGCAGGTCCCTGTCACAACCAGGTTTTGGGCTCGTGCAGTAGACACACTTGGCAGGGACGTGTGTCTCGCTGAGGTCCGTCACACAAGGTGAGTGTCCATCGGACCTTGGCATAAAGTCCTGATAGGAAGCACATTTCTTGAATCCTGAAGCCCCTGGCATTATTGCGCAAGTAATGCCAGGGGAGAGTGTCTCAGCGGGAGACAAACTTGAAGAATTTTTTTTTTTAATTAAGTAACTTTTCTAAAGGAGGGGAAACAACTGGAATGTTACTATTTCTATGTTCTTTGTAATTGTTTCCTTCATTAACCAGGGAAGAGGATTAGCATTGCCCCGAGTCCTGTCTTCAGCCTAGGATGGTTGAGAAGGAACTGAGGAGGGTGCGGGACGCACGCGCTCAGGAAGATTCCAACGAGATGGGAGATACAAACTGAGCACGTGCGTCCCGACCAGGCACTGCTACCGAAGATCTCCGATCAATGGCTCCAGGACGCACCGTCACCTAGGCCCGGTCTACACTGAGGGGCGAGGGGGGGAATTGATCTAAGATACGCAACATCAGCTATGAGAATAGTGTAGCTGAAGTTGACGTATCTTAGATCGACTTAGAATCACTTACTTTGTGTCCTTGCGGCGCGGGATCGATGGCTGCTGCACCCCCCCTCAACTCCGCTTCCGCCTCTTGCCGTAGTGGACTTCCGGAGTCGACGGCAGAGCGATCGGGGATCGATTTATCGCATCTACACTAGACATGATAAATCAATTCCTGATAGATCGATCACTACTCACCGATCCGGCGGGTAGTGTAGACGTACTCCTAGAGTGGAACACCCACGACACTCGAAGAAGAAGGCGTTTTTAACAGTGACGGTGATTAACTCAGGGAAATGATGGATTCCCCATCTTTTGAGGTCTTCAAATCAGGACTGGATGCCTTTCTGGAGGATGTGCATTGGTCAGAGACAAGCTATTGGGCTGAATATAGGGGTAACTGGGTGAAATTTAATGGCCTATGTTATACAGGTCAGACTGAAACTGGATGATCTAATGCTCCCTTCTGGCCTTAAAAATCTGAGAAAAACTTACTCTGGTTCAGGTGGTGCAACAAGACGTAATGGTATAATGCATCCACAGTAGGGCTTATAGCAGCATAGTTATATTTGTCAAATAAAGTATAAATAAATAGATAAATAAAATCCCCTCTTTCCCCCCCAAACCAGCAAAGTTATAGTGCCATAATTTTTGTGTGGGGACCATGCCTAAGCAAGCACTATTACCCTCTGAAAATTTGGGAATCCGTATTTATTTATTATAAATTATATTTGCAGCCAATCTAGTAAGAGGCAAAAGCCTGCTTGACCTTGCATATGTGGATATTGTCTAGTACCTGCCCTAATACAAATAATAAAAAGTAATAGTAGTGAAATTGCAGCTTTACAAAGATTTAGCTGCTAGATGTAATTTCAATAAAAATGGCAAGCAGCCGAGTAAAATCCTACAGATTTGTTTTTATTGTTGCTGAAGATGGCAATAGAAATTACCTTGTTTGTATAGAGACTCAGTTGGGAGGGGCTGCATAAGTGAAGTGTCTCATGTGATCGAAGGGCAAATATTATGCGATTTATCCTCAGAGCTATTTGGCAATTCCAGACCTGCTGGAAAACTTTGCACTATTACAGAGAAACATTTCCTACATATTCTCATATGTGTGTATATATAAACTTCTTAAAGTGATACATATAGCATTCCTGACAGATACAAAACCAGACCCTAATCAGTGTAGCCCAGTGTACTCTTTCTGGGCCTTGTCTACACTGGAGATCTGTCCTGATTTCAGCCACTAGTGGCCAGCCACAAATAAAAGTGAATTGGTGTAAACTCCCTACATTGGAGACAAGCAAAGCCACTATTTGCACCAGTGGCACTTACCCTTGCTGAAACTGACCAACTATATAGGTGGCTGGCCACTGGTGGCTGAAATAAGGACACATCTCCAGTGCAGGCAAGACCTTATTTATGAGAAGGGTGAGCTACACGCACGGCTGGCTACCGATGGCTGGAATTGGAGCAAATAACATTTGGTCTTATTTTGATGTGTAATGTTTTTGGCTGGAGATGAGCCTGTGGAGTTGTATTTCTGATTATCCATTGGGACCTAGGTATTTCTGCAGAAAATAATAATGATAATAATTATACTTCAAAGATGTTCTCAATAAGGCTGATTATATCACTGTAATTTCACCAGATGAAACAACACTGGCACCTCTGGGAGGCAAAATGATGTATGTTAAGAGAAAAACATGCAAAATAAAGAGCTGGCTAGCTTTTAGGAGAACACTATGGGCCAAACCATGGCTTCAGCTATGCACGTGCAATTCCCATTGAAGTTAGAGGGATGCCTATCAGCAGAATATGGTCTCCTGTTTTAGATGTCATTGTGTGGAATTTACTTATTTCTTCAAATGGACAGGATTTGGCCCTTTAAGCAGACTTTTGTAAATGCAAGCCCTCAGCTGCCCCTTCCCATTGTTTTCATGCTCAAAGTAAAACAAAAGTGGAAATATATTGATTAAGATTTGTATTTAGGATGGTATTGCCTCACCTTGCAAGGGCCTCCACACTTTAGCCCCAAGTTAATTCCTTTATGAAGCCTCAGTGGTTTGGACTGCAGAGAATCTTCTAAGGGCCTTCTTGCATGGGGATGAGATTTGCTCTTCACGTGAGCACCAGCAACACTCTGGGTTTTTTTCTTTTTCTCGCCTATCCATTTCTCGGTACAGAATCACTAATATAAGCTACAGTGTTTTGGACCCTACTGTTCTATGAAGAGTGAAGTGCTTTGGGATCCTGTATGATGAAAGGTGCTATAGGAAGGTGAAATATTTTATTGGTCTATATTAATCTGCATATTTTAAAGGATATTATAATCAGCCAAAAAGACATTTCACAGTGATTTAATTTTAGAAAAAACCACTTTATTTAATAGTTTTACTTTGTACCACAATCATTGGGTTTACTGAGATTTCTGATCCACTTAGAGTTTATTTTGGATGTTTCAGGGATACCTAGTTATGAGTTCACTTGTGATTTTACTTTGGATATAACTGCAGTAATCCAGGCACTGTAGTCATAACAAAATTATAACACTGCCTAAGTTTGCAAAAGAATAACAATTCCTTTATCTCAAAGGCCACTGCAGGCTTCAATTTGCTGGCAAACACACGCATAATGCTAAGAGACATAGTAACCAGGTACTGATCAAATAAAAAGAAAGAATTTGGCAAGTTAAGGTACTTAAATTCCATGTGAACTAGGTCACTACTATTCAGCATCGAATTGCTCATATGAGATTAATTAAATTTAGTAACACGCTTTGCCCCATGAAGATTTCTACAGTGTTGCTGGAAGCACTGCCATTTGATGAATTTTTATTTTTCAAGAAAATAGGACTATGCAATGAGGTGAATGACGTGAATAATTATAAGACATTATATGCTACAATGGTGCCAAAAACTATCACTATGTAGACAAATAACTGCGTAATAGTCCAATTTAATAGCTGCATTTCACATCCTATGTGGAAAAAGAGAAAGGCTTCATAAAGCTCATTTACCATCATTCCACAACGGGGAATGATGGTACTGGGAGATGCACCACATAGTTTGGTACCAGGACCACTGTCGTTAATGGGGAGAGGGCTTTGTAGGGGCATACGTTTATTTGCTATAGCTCATACTTTGCCTCTAACAGTTCCTCAACTTCGTCCTCTTCCACTGAAATTATGAAAATTGTGGTCATCGTTCTAACTTTTGAAAGAAAAAAAAGAGGTAAAATGATACATTTTTCCTTTTCTTAACATTTAGAACATTCTCTTCTTGTGTTGCCCTATGTCATTTCCAAGGTTTCTCTCTTGCGTTGCTGAGTCCAAGGGCTCATGTAAGTGACATACAGATTGTCATGAACACAGCAGCCCTTACTTGAATGCTAATTCTTGTCCCAGCACTGTTGTGCTATTTTCAATTAAACAAAAACAGTTCTTGCTAGAATTAGCAATGTATGGTCATGATGAAAGAATGACTAAGGGCTAGGAAGTGATTATGTGAAACAAAACAGAGCTAAAAAGGGTAATTTTGGTGGTCACATCATAGGCAAGTTTTGAAAACAGCTCTGCTCCTTTAGATTTTCTTGGCCCCCTGTCGGTCTCTGTAGTTGATCAGGTATGTTCTTAAAGCATAGACGTCCTTTTCATGTCAACGGTTTGGCCTAGAATTTTGTAGGGAAACCATTATGACCAGAATCAACACAAGAACGAAGTGCATGTCCTTTTCACAATTTACAGACACCATTTTGGCCAGTGTTAGAAAAGCAGCATAACTGTGTCCTATGAGGGTACAGATGTATGCTCAAAAGTACAACTCTATTCCAAGCCAACCCCAACAAGCCAATTCTTACCCAGAGTAGGAACAATGTGTAGAGAGAGGGAGGAGGAATATTTTTAGCCACGTATTAATATTCAAATCATGCCTTCATGCGCTCAGCTATGCTATGTTACACTCCTCTGAGGTTCAGAGACAGTTTACTGAGTAGTGTCTCAGCAATGTTTCGAAGGGCATGTCTACACTGCATCTGCTAGTGAGCTTCCCAGCCCAGGTCCACAGACTTGTGCCAGTGGGTCTCATGCTAGTGCTCTAAAAATACACGTGTAGACCTCGCAGCTCAGGCTGGAGCTGAGGCTCTGCAACCTCAAAGCACTGTCTACAAAGCTATTTTTAGAGCACTAGCAGGAGCGCTACTAGCACAAGTCAGGAAGGCTCACTTCCAGATGCAGCGTAGACATGCCCAAAGGGGAGTCAGATACTATTCCGACATACTCAATGCTGCCCATATGTTTGCTGATAAATTCCTAGCTACAGTGTCAGACAGAGTTCTGGACCATCATATGCTTTCATATGTTTACCTAAACCTAATAATCATGCTTCTTGAGATTTTCATCCAGCACTCCTTATACAGTCCTATTACATCATAGATCAGTTTTAAGCAAACTCCTCTTTCCTTAACATAGTCCTACACACTAATGAACTACCTTTATATTCCTAGAGGAAGTGTGATAGTGAGGATAACAAACATTTTTTTAAAGCGTCAATGATAAAATACAAGCGTATTACAAAACATGACACTCCACAGGGATGAAATACTGCTTTTTTATTTTTTTAGAGAGCAAGTACAATAACGTTGCATTAACTTAATGCTATGTCATAGCTGTTACAGCTCTGATAGAAAAATAAACATCTCACAGTACACTACAGTGTCAATTCATTAATAAATATAATCAAAATAGAAGTTAGTAGTCAACTGAAATGAATAACCAGCTACAAAAGTATATTATTTTAAAGATAATAGTCAGAACATTTTCAGACAAATTTAAGTAGTGATTCATTTTAAAAATGTCATTTCAAGCTGGAAATGAACAATAAGAGTTACAAATATATTAAAAACCTGCTTCCCTTTCTAAAATGTTCTATGTATCAAACTTTTTAAATCTAAAGAATCATTATATATCCACATACTTTTTTTAAACAAAAGGCAGCACATTAAACATGAAGATAACCCCCATATTATATTAGTCATTTTCTCCCTACTTTGCTAAATGAGACACTTTAAAGTAGTTTTATTTTTTGAAAACAGTAGTAGTAAGTGTGAAATAGATCTCAGCACAGTGAATGTGTCTAACACGAATGTGTTTGCAAACAGGAAAAAAAGGAAGGTGGCTCGGGTGAAGCTGTGGCCACAATGAAAACTCCCATTGGCTTGAAAGAGGACAGGATTTCAACTCACATCAACATATGCCAGACATTTTACTCATTTTTTCCTAACTACGTACCTTGTTTCAAGAGTGTGCAACAGAAAAATAAAACGAAGAGGAAATGGTAGCTGAAGAGGAATTTCTAAAGCAAAAGAACTTCCTGGACATTTATTTTCAGAAAGAATCATCTTGAACAACATTAAAATATACTGGGCTCTAATTCTAAGCTAGCTTGCACTCTGTGCAACTGCACTGATTTGTCCCATTATATACAAATTATTCCTGCTAGGTAATTTTAACCTATTGCTGACATCAATGTATAGTACACTCAAATTTCCCTGGACTTCTATCAGAGTTCTGGGTATAGAGCAATAGCTAAAAACAGTAACATTCTTCCTAACTACTGCTTCATTATTGTTTACCATGTAAATCTTATTTTTAGATTTCAAATGCATGGCATAAATGCTACGGATACATTTCATTTCTAATGTGATTGGACGGTTTGATAAATATAGTGCAGTGAATCAATAAAATTTCTTGCTCTACACTTTGGCATTTCCAACTAAAAATCAAAGCGGATGTATCATTCAGAAGTGCATTTTTCTAACTGTGAATTGTACTGCTTACTTAGGGCCTGCTCCAAAGCCCACTGACGTCAATGAAAAAATTCCCACTGACTTCAATGGGCTTCAATTGAGGCTCATAGGGTCCAGTTCTACAACCCTACATCAAGTAGTCCCTCTTAGTCAGTTGCCAACATTGCCCTTTGTGTTTACATCAGGGAACAGGGTTAGGTACAGAGGGTGCAAACAGCCTCCTCATCTATGCAGGGGCTGGACACAAAATGGCCCTATGCACAAGGAATATCTTGTGAGTGCCTCTGCCAGTCTAACCTCTTCAAAGTATCTGGGAAGGGACATGGTTCCCTGCGCTGGCTAGCAGAACAGGTTGGGCGCAGAGGATGGATACTGTACTCTCTTCAAGGAGTGCACTCAAACCTCGCTCCCCAGAGCTCTTGGATGCATTCTGCCTGCTTTAGACATTGTGCCTCGTCAAGCCCCTCCTAAGGCAGTATATTTCTGCACATCCCTCAACCCCGAGCTGTGCCTTAAAGGGCATCATAAAACCCAACATGGCTAGTTGGAAGAGTAGGTGTTGCCTGAAAGTAAGTTTCACAGGTTCACTGTCGTAGTTAACAACACAGTCACAATCACACCCATGTATGGAAAAAAAGAACTAATTCCCCTGTGTGACTTGAGAAACCAAGGGTATCAGAATATTTTACCACCTACAGCAAATTATTTCTTCTAATACAAAACCATACTTTACATAGGAGATTTTCGAGCCTCACACTGAAAAAAATTAATATAATTCAAATAACTGATAACATGTAAAGTATGTCTAGACAAATGTGATTTCTTTTGAAGGTCCACGTTAAACACCGCTTGTGAATATATGGGAGTATTTCAATCTGTCACAATGAAAATTCCACATACATCACATGCACATTTTCTGAATGAACAAACCATTTCCCCATACTCATTTGTGACACTATAATAAATGTATTCATAGAGGTTGGAAGTAATTGACACTGAGTCACTGTAATTCTATGAGTGTTTTTTTTTAAATCAGAAGTAATGTGCACATATTTACTGCATAAGCATCTGTCCTTTCTAAAATATACACGAACACGTAGTTAGAGATGAATAGGATTCAGCCCTCTCTACGCTCAAGTATCTAGTTTAAGAACTAGAATAATGAAACCATTCATAGAGATGTTTAAACAAGGAACAACAATTTTTCTGCAGATGCTCATGTAAATATTGTGCTTATGGAGCATAAAATAAAACAAATAAAATAAAAAGATCCCCAAATGACCAGTTAACAATACAAATATAGTACCTGTGTGTATTTCTTTAATGAAGTGTTCCATATTTTGGAGCTGGCCTACTGTCAAATTATTTGAAATGTTTCATTTTTCAGTGGGCTTAACTTTCTTCCATAAGCCTGTAGTGACTTTTGTTGAGGCCAAATGTTATATTTTTTGTTTGGAGGGAACATCTTAGAGGCACAATATAGAGAGAAGAAATCGTGATATGAACTATGTAGAACGAACTTGTTTACAGTAGCTCACACACTAACTGCTACACAAAGCACAGCCACAGTACCGTAAGTGCTGATCAAATTTCTTGTGAATTATGGACTAAGTGCTTTCTCATTTAAGGTTATGTGCAAATGGGAGCACAGATCCCCACCATTGTGAGGCTTTTGTTGGGTCATTCCTCCTCTGCACCATCCCTTCTGAAAAGCAGGGCCAGTGGCCAAGGGGAACAGCTAGCAGGCAAGGCCACAGTTTCTCATGCATGGCAGCCATCAATGAGAATCAGGCACCATCTTGAGGCTCTTGTTCTGTCTGACCTTCTAAAGATTAGCTCTTGGCCTTCTGCATTGCTAGCAGTTAATTCTTTGTCAGTAGCCCGCTCGTAACCTCCTCCATGGTACATTAACGCAGTGGAAGGGGGAGTTACAACTACTCAGGACAGCAGCAGCTTACAATTAAATTTATGTTGCGAAGTTCCACTGACCCGAGTGGAATATAATGCATTGAGCAGCTGCTCTGATGGCAACATGCTGGCCATGTCCCCATTTGAGTAGAGCTGGAGTTCCAACAAAGTGCAACAGAAGGAGAGAAACAGTGATAGGATGTATTTTGGAGGTAGGGGGGAGATGTTACCATAAAGACCCCTTTCTCTCCTGTATATGAAGTCCCCAACTCCATTTCTGTTCGAGAATTTGACACTTGTGAACAATGAAGAGAAGTTATTTTAAACAGTTATAAGTTATTTTTACCAATTATATCACTTAACTATATGTTGTCTTAAGGGCTATTGTATTTCATTCCAAGAGAATTAGGTTAAAAATCATATTCCATTATTTAAAGAATAGGTTCGTATCTTTTGTGAAGCACATGGAATCTTTCAATTAAATAAACAGTTACTGATATCCAGACAGTACCCTGTTTCCTCCTCTCTTTAACAAGTTGTGACCAGAACAATATTAAGTATGCTTATTTCACATGGGCCTTTATTCTGTTCCCAGTAAAGTCAATGGTAATCATCCCATTAACTTCCATGGGAGAAGGACTGAGTCCCACACTGTGCAGTATAAAGAAAAATAATTCAAGTTAAATACAGTATAAAGTTGAACTGATTCACTGTAGTATACTTTTCAATAATCAATAATTAACAAATAAAAATGAAGGTTATCATGAACACAATTAAAATCAGTGTAATGTATTCCAATTTCTAGCGAGATGTTTTTAAGTTGTCTGAACTGAAGTTCAAATACTACTGTGATGTGTGACATAGAAATACTTAATAGAGGAGTTTAAAAGGTGGCTTATTAGGGGGAAGTATGTAGTGACTACCACTGATATCTAGAGCTGTTAGAACAATGACAATGGAAATTTTGAGCCATTGTCTTCGTAGGATTTTTTTTTCAAACCTCCATTTGATCAGTGTATTTGGGAATGCTGTCTGTGAAACACAACCCATAAAGCTGATTATCTATTCCAAATCCTGCATTCCTCTCACATGCACATCATTCCCAGATTTCAGTGGGACTTACTTGTACAGAAGGAATGCAGAACTGGGAGAATTCATTTTTCTCATTTCTTATAAGTATCTCAACCATGTCTATTCTGCCTTTTTTTTTAAATAAAGACATTTCCCCCTTGTTTCAGTGAAACAAATACTCTCTGCAAAAGGCACAGATTAGTATTGAGTATCAGTATTTAGCACTGATAACATATGTCATGTCAGAGAATTTTTTGCCAACTAAATTTTAGTGCATATTTCAAAGAGGGTTACCAGGACTTCCTAACTTTATGACAATGTAAAAAAGTCAGTCTGACTACTAGCTGTGCACTTTATATGGCATATAGCAACAATACGACAGCCTCCATTGTTGCAGAGTTTGTTTTATGGAGAAGCGGAGTATCTTTACACAATTTATTCTGTGGCACAAATTCTGCCCTCAGATGCATCCATATTGGTCCCATTGAATCTAGGAAGGATCTTGCCAACTTCTGAAGGCAGAATTTGAATCTACATTGGTCAATTCAACTAGTTCTCATGGGAAAATTCCTCTCCTTTTTTTCTGTATTCTTTTTCTTCTTCTGAAGTTGACACCTTCACATCCTACTGGATACATATCCCCGCAATTTAGGTGGTTAAATAAAGGATTCATGCAAACTGATTCTCTCAGCTAAAAAGTAGCAGATGTGGAAAAATCAGGCATATCAGATATTTAACAAGAAGAGAGCCCTTATTCGGCAAAACACTGGACTGTAGCTAGCAGACCAAATACAGCCCTGTTGTAATTCAGCTGACTTCAGTGCAGCTCCTCTTGCCAACCCCAGAGCTGAATTTAGCCAGTGTGTTTAATTATTATGTAGCGTATTCCAGTCAGCTAAAACAAAAAACAAAACCACACTAGAATAACTCTCCCCCCCCTTTCCCCTTTTTATACTGACTCAGTTTTCACATATCTTAAAATATATATAAAAGTCTCTATTTTGGAACGAAGGGAATACTAAAATGTATACACTTTATCACATATGAAGAATAAATCCTGTTTAAGTGACATTATAATCTGTAGATATTTAAAAATACCAGTAGTAACTAAGCACTCATTAATCCAGTTATTTTTGATAAGTAACTATAAGAAGATAAACTGATGTCAAAGCAGACAAGTGGAACTTTGAAAGGAAAACCATAAATGTTTTAAGAAGTATCATTTCTACATGTACAAGTACTCCAATAGCGCCATCTATTGCCATAATGTATAGGAATGTTAATATTTTAATCACAGTTTTGCCCATTCCCACAGCGCACATCAATACTAGCTACATGTAAAGTGAGATCAGTGCTTTGTCCCCCCTGTTCATATCTACATTCTATGCCATAACTAAATAAATTATTTTACATTAAAGTGCTACACCAACACTAATGGTCTTGAACAGTAGTAATGCACATTTCTCTTTCATAAAATACAGCAGCCATAACTTCAAACGTAGTCACATTATGTGACCATGCTTACATGTTGGTTTGTTACAGTATTCAAAAAATGCATGCCACAAAAACAAATAGCATCAGTCAAGACTCTTACACAGTAAAAATAAGATAGCTTTTTAAAATTAGAAAATGATGGAAATAGAGATTTGCAGAAAACAGTCTTCAGAACTCGCACTTGAAAGTTTCATTTAATCGTAACTTGCTGATGTCGATATTTATTTCTTCTGGTTTGTCACGTCTGTATGTTACTGTTCTTGAACAAACAGTAGGCAAAAACATCTTATCCTTGAAGGAGAAGATACAGTTTAGCAACAAATAGCTAACACTTATATGCAAGCAAAAAAAAAAAAAAGGACTGAATATGATTTTCTCTGAAATCAATTACCTTCTTTGTTGCAGATGCTCTGTAATCTGAGGAAGATTTAACTTTATTGCTATTCCACTGTAGAATTATCTGCCTGATGATAAGTACAGTAAGCAACCCAATCAGAAATGTAACTATAAAGATTATAAAAAAGATTCTAAAGTAGTTTGGGTCAGAGAAACATTCTGCAATAAAAGGAAAACAAGAGTGTAAAGCTAAAATATTGATATGGGGCACCCATTAAACCAAGTTTGAATTTAACAGTGCACATTAATTTAGCATAGCTTCACTAAACCAAATTCCTAAAATAACCCCAAATGATTGTATGTGTGAAAGTATTTAATGAAGAAGGAATAATTATTCGCATTGCCATATGCAAACTATTTTTAAAATAGCTTTATCAGGAAAAAAATTCCAATTAGGAAGATCCAGATACAAGGTCACAACTTTTTTATTGTTTAATGTTACAGTAGCACCTAGAGGTCAGGACTCCATTGTGTTAGGCACACAACACAGTACCGGACAGTCTCTGCCCCAGACAAGACAGACAAAGTGTGGAAGGTAAAACTCAGGCTTGTCACTTTCCTTGCTGGTAAGTAGCACAGTCAGGAATAGAACCCAGGTCTCCTGACTCCTAGTCCCATGCCCTATGCACTGCACCGCTTCTCTCAATAGTCTGGGCCTCTAATAGTTTTAAAAATCTACAGATCCTTCTCATAAATCCCAAATAGAATCTCTGTCACTTTTATATGACTCTTTAAAACAAAATGTCTACGTAAAGCTATTAACTGACAAAAAGTGATTACATATATGTAATTTTCTTTGCCATTTGGGCCCTGTCACTTGAATGGGCTTTGGATGTGTTTATTAATAGAGAAAGACTTTTACACACGCTCATTACCTTACAGCTGTGTATACTTAAGACACATTAAAATGTTTCATTGAGCTATGCGTTCTACTTCATTTGTTCAGCTCTCGTAATGTGAAATAATGTAAACATATGAGAAGTAGTAAAACATATGGCTACCATAATACATTTCTGTAAATCTTTCTTTAAACATTACTGAGGCAGGATTTACTATTGGATGCAACTTCTCAAGGATCTTGGAAATCTGATTTAGCAATGCTTGCCAATCACATTTCCTGTTATTATTTATCTTTCATTTTCCCTGAAGCAAAACAAACTTTCTTCAAACAATCACAATCTACTCTTGAAGAATATAAATGCTAACTAGAGCAAGGAATGTTATTACAGAAATATCTGTGCATCAGTGCCAATTTTTAAATCCATCATTCATACGAATATTTAAGCAGGACGATATCAGATTTAATTTTGTTACAAAATAACACGTCAAGGTGTACTGCATTTTGCAGGGCTGAGGAAGGCAAAAGGGAAGGGAAGAGTGGAGGCTTTTTTACAATTAAGTATTAACTGTTAACAGGGCTGGCTCCAGGCACCAGCTTGACAAGCAGGTGCTTGGGGCGGCCACTTCGGAGAAGGGCGGCACGTCCAGCTATTCGGCGACAATTCGGCGGATGGTCCCTCACTCCAGCTCGGAGCGAAGGACCTCCCGCCGAATTGTCGCCGCAGACCGCGATCGCGGGTTTTTTTTTTTTTTTTTGGCTGCTTGGGGGCGGCCAAAACCCTGGAGCCGGCCCTGACTGTTAACTGAGGGGAAAATTTCACCACAATGCAGAGGGCCTATACCGAGTCCTATACATAACTTACACTCAATTTTAAAGAATTAAATGGTTCTTAAGTGATGCCAAGTGGATTGTGTGGATCCTCTACTATGAATTTTGATGGCTTTCACACTTTTAATAAAATGATTAGGCAAAGCTAGGTTTTTACATACCTGATGCGGGATCAATATAATGCACCATATAAGCACATGAGGTTTTGCACTGGTCATGTGTAGTTTGTGATGCATTGTTAGAATAATGGCACTGAACACAATTCCTGAAAATGAACATATAAATATAGCACTTAACCACCATTATAACTTCACTGCATTTTCCTTAAACGATTAAATCAACAGAATAATTATTGTGTTCAAATAATGTTCTCTTGCTGCTAGAAAAATACTGAAGCATTTATTTATTAACTTTGAGACATGCTGTCTCTCTCTTGCAATATTTTAACCCATTGTTATTTGCAGTATTGTTGTAGCCGAGTTGGTCCCAGGATATTAGAGAGACGAGGTGATATCTTTTATTGGGCCAACTTCTGTTGGTGAAAGAGACAAGCTTTCAAGCTACCTAGAGCTAATAGAGTGACCAGAAGAAGAGCTTTGTGTAGCTTGAAAGCTTGTCTCTTTCACCAACAGATCCAATAAAAGATATTACCTCACTCACCTTGTCTCTCTACTTTAACCCAATGTGGTTGTCAAAACTATTTGGTGAAAAGTAGTGAAGTAAAATAGTCAGATGCTGGCTCAAAGCCACCCTCCCCTGACCCTGGACTACACCTTGGGCTGTAGTCCACGAAAGTTTATGCTCTAATAAATTTGTTAGTCTCTAAGGTGCCGCAAGTACTCCTGTTCTTTTTGCGGATACAGACTAATACGGCTGCTACTCTGAAACCTTTCATGCTGTACATCTAAGGAGGTGCAGAATCTACCCCGTGGTTTCTTTAGCTATCAGATCCAAAAACTCAACATGAGCTACTAAAATAAAGGTGGGTTCTTTCCTTTCATGCATCATCAATAGTAATAACGATCCTGCAGTCCACTTATTCCCCCTTACACCACATTTTCACGGCATTCAATGAGATGCACAGTAATAATACAGGGAAACATTTAACCTTGCAAATGGAATTCTTTTGATGATACATTAGGAAGAATAGACATGAGCACCTTGTCTACACAGGGCTGGGTCTGCAGTGCCTACAGAAGTAAAGTAGCAAACAACTAACTGTTGTGACTAAATGTCAACAGATCAGACTCTGAATACAAACAGGGAGTAGGTAGTGCCATTTTTACTACTACTTTCAGAGTAGAACTGAACTTTAAATGACTACAGAAAACAAATATCATTAATGTTACAAAAAAATGCAATTGACTTTTTAATCAAATTGAGATAGATTGTTCAAAGGCATGGGCACTAACTCCCTTTGACTTTCAGTTATAACACAGATATTGTATTTTCACATCATTCTGTCTGAGCATTCACCTCTTCAGACATGGTCTGGAGTTTTCCTCCAACAGCATGTATACTAAACAGCTCAGAATTCAACTGACGAATATCAATTCTTTCTATTCTTACTGTTTACTTTTTTAGATGAAGGGTTAAATTGCCCACAATGGGGACTGCAGAATGATGCAACATTCCAGCAGGAGCTTTTGGAAGCAGCCTTCAGGAGCATGTAGTTCTTGCTACAATCTTTGAAAGAGTGGAGAATTTACTCCCCCTTGTTAGCCCAGCTCTGCTGGCTAGTGGGGAGGGAGACACATGGCTGAGGCCTGATCTACACTAGAAAATTAGATTGGCCATAAGTATGTTGCTCAGGGGTGTGAAAACTCCACACCTCTGAGTAGCGTAGTTTAGTTGACCTAAGTCCCTGCACAGACAGTACTAGGTTGACAAAAGAATTCTGTCGACCTAGCTACCGTGTCTCAGGGAGGTGGATTACCTACACCAATGGGAGAATCCCTCTCGTCAGCGTAGATTGTGGCTACGCTGAAGCGCTACAGCGGTGCAGACGCAGCAGTGCAGCTGTGTTGCTGTCATGTTTTGACTGTAGACAAGCCCTTTGTCTCCAGGCTCATTCTTCCTTGTCTTATTTGGGGAGAGAGCACAAGGACAGGGTTGCGACTAGTCTCTCTACAAGGGTAAGCATGGCAACAGGATTGATCCCTTTCTACCTCTTCGCACATGGGAGCAGAACTACTCACCCTACGTATTCATCTTTAATACTCAAAGCTGCACTTTTCCCCCCAGCCCTGTAGATGATGTATTCGGAACCAAATGAATGAATATACTACCCTCCTTTAATACTCTGTTCCCAAAACAACAGTGTTCCCTTAACCACTTATGAATAGCCTTGTTTTCATTGCAGCAACGTTATTTTTTATGTTTTAACCTTCCTGATAAAGGGTTAGTGATGTGTGTAGCAGATACCACTTTCAGACCATCTCTAAATTATTCCAGTTTAGTAATAACGCAGTGGGAAAATATGTTGCCATGATAATCCTGTATTTATGGAGAAATATATAAAACAACCATCTTGACTACAATTAATGGGATACTACAGGTAAAAAAAAAAAAAGTAAGTTTCAGTGCAGTGCACGTGGATCTGGGCATGTCAGCATGAATACCTCAGCTGCAGATGAATTGTGCAGTGCAAGCCTCAAGTCGAGACTCAAAGCTTCATGTTTAAGTAAGGTTACACTGAGAAAATTCTAATGTATACAGCATCTAAATGGGAATATTCTGGGAAAGGAAAACAACATTAAAAATGGAAATTAAGTCTAGTATTAGAAACATACCTGTTTTCGTCACAGGCATTGTTACAAGTAGGGCAATATTCACAAAACCGGCCAAAACTCCTTGGATCAGTGCACTCGCATTTTCCACATACACATGCTCCTCTTCCACTGCAAATCTGGCCTTTGGAATTCATGCAATGTTTTGCTGTCAATAGTGAACACTGACAGCGGTCACCTTCCCAGCCGCGAAAGCATTTACATTTACCAGCTTCACATTCACCATTGCCTGCAACATCAGAGAGTATATAAGTGTTCAGTTAAACCTCCATCTGCCTTAGTAAGTGTGCGTCTTGGCTAGAGCATATTCAAAATCCTTAGCATTCTCTAGATTTCTCAGAATCGGAAATGATTAGAGTTAAATTTAGAAGTGTGAAATCCCTATTCAAGTGGAGAATAAAAGATATTAATAAGCAACTATATATGGCAGTTGTTTCTATTTCAAATGTCACCTTAGTTTTCCCTTATTAAAAAGACTCATGGGTATGCCAGATATTTAGACAGTCTGTTTAATAACTCACTGAGAAGGGCCTTTACAGTACTCCGTTTCCAAACCGTGCAGACAGCTTACTTAGATGGCTGATATACTGACATGGAGAAACATAACTGTCGCTGTCCAGGCAGCTCAGGGTAAGGGGAAGATCTATCCTATTATTTATTAGGTTGTATTGCCATTTGAGGTCAAAATGGCGTTCTGTGTTTTTGTCTCAGATGCCTTTTTCTATGATCTCTCAGAAATAAATGAGTTAGAATGGAAAAACTAAGTCAGCCTAAGCACCTGTTTGGCTCATAACTTACTGAAATTTTCACCTTTCAGGCTGAAATTTCCCCAGCATGATATATACCCAACTTTTTTTTTTGAAAATCTGAAAAAAAAAGCAGTTACACTGTTCTCATCATACAGTGTTATTCTGAAATTTTCTAAACAGGTCTCACATTGAAGCAGATAGGATTAAAAAGTGCACATCTAGAAAGGAGATAGTCTTTAGGGATGAAAAATTCATTGTAGTGCTTTAGTGAAAAATAGTTTGATTTGGCCAAGCTCTAAAGGTTTGAAAAAAATTATGTACGAATGGTAGTTTGTTTTTGTTTTTAAAGACAGGACTATAACAACCATCTCCTAGTGTTCTAAATGAAAGAGGTCTGTGTCTAATTTAGAACCACAGTAACAACAACAACAACATGTAATGAGCTCTGCTTCAGTCAATGGGAATTTAAGCATACATTCTAAAGGAGTCAAGGGCTATATAAAAGCCCTTACCTCCTTTAGAGTTTTCTATGTGAAACTGTGGGAGCCTGAGGCAGCTAAAAATGTGTGCAGGCATGTGTTTTCCATGTTGTAGACACTTGTATAGTTTCACTTTTGACATATAGTAGTGTCTATTCCTCCCCCACCTCCCACCAAATGTGACTAAAGATACTTTTAAACTTTGCATTTTCTGGGGGGGAAAAGAAGACCATAGACATTTATTATTATATTCTAATATATAAAGTCTATGTTAAGAAAACAGTAAAGTTGTAAAGTTAGGCATTCAAAAATCAGGAAAAGTGAAAAGTAAACCTTAACTCCCTCCCCTTGTGCATATGCATTACAATACTGTAATTATTTTAATGATCACACACTATTATTTCTACTTCATCTAAGCAAAGTTCTGTTCATAGTTACTGTGATGAACTGGGAACATGTATTTTTATGAATGTATTATAAGTCTAAGTCTGTTTTCTTGTTCTGTTTTGTATTGCTGCCTAACTGAATGCACACAGCTATATCAAAGGAGGCTGTAAAGAAGATGTTACAGAACTGAACAGGAAAGGTAAAACAACGACACAGGTAAGACATTCTCTCAGGTATCTTGGTTTTCTTCCATGGAATTAATATAACAGATGGGGCCTCCAGCTAGCGGAGAATTTGCCTGGCTGGCTCCATCCAGGTTAGGATGTTTTACTCTTCCCAAGACTAAGCCTGGGATCAAAAGAGACCCTAAAAGATCAAAAGACTAGGAATGCTTTAAAAGGTACCCCTGGAAAAGGAGGTTTTGGGGGGGGGAGGGAGAGAGAGAGGGGGTCAGCTGGGAGAGGCGGCCCTGGGTGTGTCAGGAAAAAGCTGACAGGCTGTGAGGTCTCCAGTGAAGAAGGCTGTAAGCAGTACAGGTGGTTCTCCCAGCTCAGAGATGGGGAACAAGTCGGACCAACCCGAGCATTGGATAGAAATGTTAAGCTTAGGTAAGGGAACTTTTGTGTAGGTCAGTTATTTTAATTCTACTTCTCTAAGCACTGTGTACCTGTTGGGAAAAATAAAACATGCTTTGGTTTGAATAAACTAAATAAAGGGACACAAATCTGACATCAGGAATCATAACATTCAAAAACCAGTAGGAGAACACTTTAATCTCCCTGGTCACTCAATAACAAACTAAAAGTGGCAATTCTTCAACAAAAAAACTTCAAAAACAGACTCCAACGTGAAACTGTAGAACGGGAATTAATTTGCAAACTGAACACCATCAGATTAGGCATGAATAAAGACTGGGAGTAGTTGGGTCATTACAAAACCTAAACCTAATTTCCCCAATACTAATTTCCCCCTACTGTTACTCACACCTTCCTGTCAACTGTCTGAAATGGACCACTCATTACCACTTCAAAAGTTATTTTCCTCCCTTGGTATCCTGCTGTCAACTGAATTGTCTCGTTAGACTGACCTCACACTTGGTAAGGCAACTCACATCTTTTCATGTATTTATACCTGCTCCTGTATTTTCCACTCTATGCATCTGATGAAGTGGGTTCTAGCCCACAAAAGTTTATGCCCAAATAAGGTGCCACAAGGACTCCTCGTTGTTTTTATTGCAAATGTAGGCTGTCATAGGCGCCCAGAGAAAAAGATCTTGCAGGTGCTAAGCTAACTGAACCTGCTAAATAACACGGCTGGCAACCAGGGAAGTAACCCAGAAACTCAGCTGGGGAGTGGCTGGATTGGAAGATCTCATCCCAAAGAGAAGTGGATGCCCGACACTTGAAAGGGATGCACTCTCAAGTGACTGGAAAAGGGTCTCAGTGTGGGCAGCCTACTCAGGTACTGCAACAATTACAGTAGAGTTAAACCAGAATAACTCTACTGAAGTCAGAGGAGTTCTAAATTTGCACTACTGTAAATGTGACCTAAGTTTGACCATCAATGCACAGGTTGGGCACTATACAGTGAAGTGAAATTAAATACATGGATGAATTTCGTTTAACAGTGAGGACTACAAAAAAGATATTTACATATTAAGTTATTTTAAAATTTAAAAAAAATAAACATTTAAATTTTACTTCCATTGAGAAAGAGAAAATAATTTTGGCTGACAGATAACAATGGTACTGGGTACAGTCTGCATCTTTGCTTCTGTTGTAATGGTGTTTTGGCATTCATGTCACACTCCTGCCTCAGGCAACATTTTCATTTTCACACTTCTTTGCGAACAGAATTTCACCCCAAGAATGGAATGAAGGTCTCAAGTACCAAATCAAGAGCTCATTTGGTTTCATTCTGCTCACATTGTCCTGTTTTTTGCTTGGTTGTTTTGAGCTACTTTAGTCTGTTTGTTAGCATACGAAATTGAAGATCAACCTAAGGTCTGATGGCATTAATTTGGGGTGACTTGTAGTTATACTGTGCTATGCACTTGCATCTTCTTCGGAATTCATGTCATAATATAACCAGAGATGAGCCTGAGACACAAAATCAGATCCAGATCCAGAAAGATATTTCCCAAAGTTTGGTGGTGTTCACACAGATTCATATGTAGAAGTTGCTTCTCTTCTTTTACAGAAATAACAATACTGGTATCAGGGATAAGCTCTCTCTGGAAAAAGATGTATGAGTTTAGTCTTGAAATTCTTGAATTTAGAGATTGTTTGAGTCCAGGGTTTTGGTTCAGACAATCTCAAAAGTGTAGGAGATTTTTGAGACACCTGTAGTTAA
Source organism: Chrysemys picta bellii (assembly GCF_011386835.1). Classification (NCBI taxonomy): domain Eukaryota; kingdom Metazoa; phylum Chordata; order Testudines; family Emydidae; genus Chrysemys; species Chrysemys picta. The sequence continues at coordinate 59,863,803 of NC_088792.1, read as the reverse complement.
CAGAGGACTTCAGTCTCCAGAGCTACAGACACTCTACCAGATTTTAAAAATAAATAAATTAACTTAATGAAACATTTAGTGTTTGACAACCATATTCATTATTGTTAGACTACATACTGTATATACACACGGTTGAGCAAAAACACACTTAAATTTGGTAGCTTACCAGCACACAGGTTTCCATGGTAATACGGGCAAGAAAAGTCATCCATTTCACAGTATTTGCCATACACTTTGCCCAGCCTGGTTTTGTGACAGAGACATCTTCCACCTATGCAGTCTCCTTGACCACTGCAGATGGGCTGGTCCGGGTGCAACTTACATCTCTCAAAAGGAAATGTATCTTCACTGGAACTACAGTTAGTGTCTTCGCAATGGGTGCTTTCACCATCGAGAAAAGTTTCATCGACACATATTCTTTTGTGCCTTGCACTGTCCTCACACTGACAGGCACAGTTTTTATATATATTAATTATGGTGGTTTCATTGAAACCAATAGGTTTGATTATCACATATTTTCTTCCTTCAGTTATACCACATCCTTTCATTGCAACTGATACATTAAAAAGCACCTAAGAAAAAATAAATACTGCATTTATAATGTAGTAATTATTTCCTGTAAATTGTTTCAACATTCTATCATAAATTAAACAAGAAATCATACCACTTGTAATACTTACCAAGCAATAAGACTGAAGACACAGTAGCAATTGATGAATGCATCATATTTTAGTAATGACAAAAGTAACAAGCATAGTGAAACCCAATAGTACGAGACCAACAACAGCCTACATTTCATGTTGAAAATGATCTGCAGAATGCAGATTTAAACAAAGGAATACAGAATTTGCAAAGGTAGCTGTTCTATTTCTAACTTCTGACAGCGATGTTAGAAATTTCCTTGTCTTGTTATTATTTACATTATAACAGCCCCTAGAAACCTTGATCAGAATTGGGACTCTGCACCGTACAACAGACACGTCCCTGCCATGAAGAGTTTACAATTTATGCCAATACAAATGTATCAACCTTTCGGAGTAGCCAAACATCAGTGAGTTAACATATTGATAACCTTTGTGTCACTTTAAGACAAAAATAAAAGTATTTGTTTGAACAACATATTCATGCCTATTGAACTGTTAAACCCGTAACACCACTTATACTTTTTGGCATTTCACCAATACTAGCTCAGCAAATAAAACAAAGTTCAAATAGTAAATATTTGAAGGTTCACTATGCAATCGGAATTATACCACATGTATGTTTCCTTTGGAGACCTGATCTGGTTTTTAGGACTTCTGCATGAATACCTTGGATTGGCCATGCATGACCTCTGCTACTTGAGGACTACATACACTTAGTTTCCAATATGCAAAATATGAGATCACTAGGACCCTTAACACTGTGTGTTGCTGGCAGCTTAATGAGTGCATGGGTAGGTTCTTCCCTTCATGATTTATAAATGAGCAAGGAAAAAAATAAGGACTGCACAGAGTGAAATCTTTCTGGCTGCCAACTCATTCCCGCTATAAGCAAACAGAAACCAGGGACTCATCAAACCTTCTTCCACCGGACAAAAAAGCCAGCTGGAGGGGATGAGGGAGTAGACCATCCTCCAAGGAATCTTCAACAATATATCCCCACTACTTTCAAATGGTTAGGCGTGGGAAAAACCTCCCTCCAACCCCCTGGATCTTATACAAATGTAACAAAAACAACAACAAGAACCAGCCTGAAGTCTGAGTCCAGGGCACATCTAACTCTTGCCCTGTGGTGCAGAGAGGGCTATGGGAGCGCTTGGTGGCTATCCAGATTCTAGCAGGAGGCAGGAGAAGGACAGACAGACCCAGAACATAGAACTGTAGAGAGCTAAAGGCAGTAGTAGTTCTGCAAATCACTTCTGCAGAGCTGTCCTTTTTTCTTCTGGTCTTTCTGTCATGGTATACGCATCTTCTTTGATATGCCAGCCCACTGATGAACTAAAACCCATGGCCTTTGGAAACTTTGAAGGCAGTAAATATTTTCCCATAGGTTGGGTCAACCGAGTATTAAAACCTTTACATTTGGTGCTTGTCTTTTTCATTGGTAGGGTACTGCCTGTGAAGGCAACCATGCACAGGGGCCTCTTTTGAAAAGCTGCTCAGCTTGCTGATTGGAAAGGGAAATCTCCCATCTATATTCATCAGAGCAGGAATATAAACAGAAAGAAGGGGTGGCAAAAGAATTAGGGAAGAAGGAAATGTTTCCTCCAGTCTAAGGAGGTAACTAGGTCTGTAGACTTCCAAATCAAATCCCAGATACCGAAAATAAGAAACTGACTATTGTATTACACAAGAAGTTGGACTAAGTACAAGAAACTAAAATTGCTTATTATTTCTCCTTTTCTTCTCTCTCCCCTGCCCCCACCTCTCTGACCCCCACCTGGAGAAAGCCAGACTTTGTTTGGCAGTTACCTCTATCTTGGGACCAGACTGAAGAAAGCCTCAGACCTGATTTGTACATGGATAACAAAGAGAAAAGCTGTGCCTCCAAGCAACAGGACATGGTATATTGTCTTTCTCCCGTGTTTTTTTGATGCATGAGCCTAAAATCCTGGGCCACCACTGTACAACATTTAAAGGAGTAACATGCTTTTAGGACACATTATGAATACCACCAAACATTATGACCAGCCTTACTAGAAAGACAAGCTGAAGTGCTTATACCCTGAAGAGGTCACAGAATCTTCCAAATCATAGAACAGTTTTGTGTTTTGGTAGGAGGAGAAAGAAAGGAGGATTGTGCAATGAAAGGAATGTGAGAGTTAAGGAAAAGCATTCTCCAAGTAAACAAATACTAAAAGGAAGATTTACTGTTAAGAAGTTAACCTCTTGAAGAAGGCTAATTTTCAGCTGCTGCTGGTTTTGGACCACATTTGCTATCCTTTACAATCAAATGGCTTTTTTTTATTAAAAGGACAACAGAACTAATTACAATGATACTACCTATGACAAACATAGGTGGGAACATTGTAGCTGAGCTTAAAGGAAAAAACTAGCAAGCCCATCTGGAACTAGTCATGCAAACAAAATTTACACAAGTATAAAGCATGGTGTAATTTCTAAATTTCACACAGCAAATTCACTGATTTGTGACTGCATACATACATAGACATGAGTGACTTTAGCTAAGCTACATAAACTTGGTAACAGGAACAGAACTCCTTGAACTTACACTTAAAAAACATAGACCTCTTCTTAATGAATTAAATAAATTACTTTGCCAATTTAAGCAATAGAATAAAGATATAAATGCACACACAAATAGAACCAATTACATCCATAATGCTCCAGATGGACATAAATTGACACTTTAATCTGATTTACACAATATACCAATTACCAGGATCTCTGGGCATGTGTTGAAGACACACTTTTTAAACAAAGAAGCAGAAAAAAAATGCCCCAAGCCATGGCCAAGCAGTTGTCAATCTGCCCCTAATGACTCTTCTCTTCTCCTTGCATATCTGTAAGGCTCTTCAGCTGAAGAGACCTTTCATATAGAACATGAGCACATTCAGTGCTGGGCTGTGGGGAATGGTCCTCATAAATATTATTTAGATGGTTGACAATGCTTTGAACCTTATCTCCATGAGATCACTGAGAACAAACAGTAGCTTTTGATTTTAAATAAGGTTCAGGAGAAATAATGCCAAGGAGAATGTGGAGAGTTGATGATCAAGAACACCAAAATCTACTTTCACTCTTAAAAAAGCTCTAGAAGATACCATACATCTAAGAAAAATATAATAAATAGCTCAATCCCTTTGCGACTGAGAAACTCAACATACTTCTTCATTATAGGCCACATTTTTGCATCCTTCCATGCCTGTTTTTCTACTTCCGTCAGGACAGATTGCAGTTATATTAAAGTGTAGATTTTGGATCTGGTTATCCACCTGAATTTTCACTTCAGAGATTAGTTTCTGTAAGGAAAAACAATTTTTAGTTACATTGCATTTCAATATATAATATACATTAGCGTCTAAAACATGAGCATGCTTGACTGAGTGGATTTAACTGAAATGAATAAATCTAGTCAGTCTGTTTGAATAAAGGAATGAATTAAAGCATTATTTTTCCATATAAAGAGCCAATTATATTCCAAATACATACAACCAGTTAGCTAGTAATCCTGAAAAAGAAAACACGGTTACTAACCTTTCTGTAACTATTGTTCTTCAAGATGTATTGCTCATGTCCATTACAATATAGGTGCGCGCGTGTAGGGTGCACCATCGTCAGAAGTTTTTTCCTTAGTGGTATCCGTCAGGTTGACTATGGTGCCCCTTGGAGCGGCGCCTTCATGGCGCGGTATATATTCATCTGCCGCCTTGCCGCCTCCTCAGTTTCTTCTTGCCAGCAACTCCAACAGAGGTGTAGGTGGGCGGGTTGCGGAATGGTCATGAGCAACACATCTCGAAGAACAGTTACAGAAAGGTTAGTAACCGTTTTTTCTTCTTTGATAGCTTGCTCATGTCCATTCCAATATAGGTGATTCCCAAGCAATCAGTTAAGTAGTGGAATCGGAGTTTCGCTGAGAGACAGACTGGAGGAGCACTGTACCAAAAACTGCAGAATTTCTGACCTGTTGAGTGATGGCATAGTGCGAGGTGAATGTGTGGATAGAAGATCAGGTCACCACCCTGCAGATAGCCAGGATCAGGACTCAAGCCACAAATGCCGCTGAAGAGTGTGATCTTGTGGAGTGTGCTGGCAAGCACGGAGTGACACTTAAGCTAGGTCGTAGCACATGCGGATGCAGGATGTGATCCAAGAAGAGATTATATGTGACAAGACAGGATTCCCCTTTATCCTCTCTGCGATAGCGACAAAAAGCTGAGTGGTCTTCTGGAACGGCTTGGTCCTTTTCTATGTAAAAAGGTGCACATCTAATGTCCAAAGTCCATAGCCTCTGTTCTTGCCTATTAGCATGAGGCTTGGGATAGAATACCGGAAGAAAAATGTCCTGGATACTGTGAAAATAAGAGACCATTTTCGGAAGGATGGATGGATGTGGTCAAAGTTGGACCTTGTTTTTGAAGAGAACTGTATACAGTGGTTCAAAGGTGAGGGCCCGGATTTCTGCGACTCTTTTGGCCAAAATAATGGCTACCATGAAGACTGTCTTACAGGACAAGTAGAGCAAGGGGCATGTTGTCATTGGCTCGAACGGTGGCCCTATCAGTCTTGACAGTACCAAGATGAGGTCCCAAGGAGGCAAAGGTTGGCACCCCTGTGGATACAAACGCTCTAATACCTTCAAGTATTGAGCACAGATTGGGTTTGAAAATACCGACTGTCCATTCACTGCTGGGGCCAAGATTGCAACTAAGTGAACCCTGATGGATGATACCGCAAGACCTTCTTTCTTCAAGTACAGCAGGTAGTCCAGGATAACGGGCAGTGGGGCCTCCAAAGGTAGGATCTTTCTCTTCGGTGACCACAGCATAAACCTCTTCCACGTAGCCAAATAGGCCGCTCTAGTTGACTGCTTTCTGACAACCATAAGGACAGCTCGCACCAGTGCTGAGCAGTCCTCTTCTGTCTCACTCAGCCATGGAGCTTCCAGGCCAACAAGTATAGGGACTCCAGGTTTGGGTGGAGCATACATCTGTGCTCCTGGGCTATCAAGTCCGGGAGCACCGGAAGCCTGACTGGCATGCCTGTGCTATAAGGATTATGTGCACCTTGTCCCTCCTTACCTTGAGTAACACCCTATGGATAAGCGTGAGAGGAAAGGAGTAGAGAAACCTCCCTCTCCAGGGAAGGAGAAAGGTATTCGAGAGCGAGCCTGAGCTGTGCCCCAGGTACAAGCAGGACTGGGGGCATTTCCTGTTAAATCTGGTTGCAAACAGTTCCACCTGGGGAAACCCCGACCTCTGGAAAACTGCATTCAAGATGTCTGGTCAGATGGACCACTCGTGATGATTGGTGAAGGATCTGTCAACCTGTTCTGAGTGCCTGGTAGATAGGAGGCTTCCAGGGAAATGGAGTGGACTGGGCAGTACTCCCATTGCCTCAGCGCTTCCTGGCACAGGGGAGAAGAGCGAGCCCCCCCTCCTGTTTATTTATATAAAACATTGTGGTTGTGACATGCATTTGCCATGTAGGTTGTGACAGAATGCCTGACAGGCTAGGTGCACCACTCTTAATTCCCTGACGCTGATATGTAGGGCTAATTCCTCTGGCGTCCAGAGGCCCTGAGTACTGAGGGGCCCCAAGTGAGCTCCCCATCCCACGTCCGAATTGTCAGTGACCAGCAACATCAAAGGGGTGGGCCTTGTAAAGGAGATACCGGCACACACTGTGCCTCAGGCCAGCCACCACTGGAGAGTGAGGGAAGAGTGATCACCTTGTACAATGGGTGATGGCCTGGTCACCCGATGCCAGCCAGGCTTGGAGAAGCCGCAGTCTCAGCTGCGCATGCTGCACCATGTAGGTACAAGAGGCCATATGTCCCAGGAGCCTCAGGTGATGGTAAAGGATTTCAGGCTGTTTATGATCTCTTGGATGGCCCTGAACCAGTTCTCTGGCAAGGAGGCTCTGAATCGAGCCTCGGTTGAATCGAGAACCGCTCCTATGAATTCTATCCTTTGAATAGAAGAGAAAGTCGACGTGTGCTCGTTTATCAGGAGCCCCAGGTTCCTGAAAGTGGGCTGTACGAGGTTCATATGCTCTTCCACCACATCTCTCGACCAACCTTTGATCAGCCAGTTGTCCAGGTAAGGGTAGACGTGCACTCCTTGCCTCCTGAGAAAGGCACCACCACTGCCATGCACGTCATGAATACTTGTGGAGCTGCTGACAGGGCAGCAAACCAGTCCCCTGGATCTTAGGGAAGGGAGATTAGAAGCCAGGAAAATCATACAGAACTTCAACTTCTTCATGAACTTGTCTAGGATGGGTCTGAGATCCCTGTTGACCTTCGGGATCAGGAAGTAGTGTGAGTAAAACCCTTTGCTTCTTAACTCCACAGGAATCACTTCCATGGCTCCCACCCTTAGGAGCGACTGTACTTTCTGGGCCAGAATTCTCAGGGTCCCTGAAGAGGGACAGGGAGGGAGGATGGGAAGGAGGGGAAGAAATTAACTGCAGGGTAAATCCCACTTCTATCCTGCAGAGCACCCAGTGGTCTGAAGTGATGTTGATCCAGGCACAGTAAAAATGGGACAAATGGTCCACAAACATAGAGGTAATATCCAGGCTTTGGTCTGGTGTGCCATCCTCGGGCTCACCCTCAAAAGGACTGCTTAGACCCCGCTGGTTGTTTTGAGGGCACAGACGTGGATGTTGAAGGGGCATGAGGTGTATGCCTCCTCCTAAAGCCCTTGTTCCTCCGCCGACCGAAGTCCTGCCTCTGCTGTTGATGAGGCTGGTAGAATCGACTCTTAGGTTGGGGCTTATAATGTTTATGAGCCAGGGCCGGTGTGTGAAGTCCTAACCACTTCAGAGTCATCCTGGAATCCTTCAGATTATGAAGATGGGCGTCCATCTAATCTGAAAAGAGGAAATTTCCCTCAAACAGCAGGTCCTGAATTGTTTTCTGGACCTCATGAGGGCTGGGCCCCATGTCGGCTGGACCAACCCCTGGGTCACTGGCACAGGATGCCCAAGGTCCACCTGATGTCTGCTCTATCGCGAGGTATAAGACCCTGCCAGCAATTTTGGAGCCTGAGGACCCGCTCCTGAGTGATCTTGACGGTGCCGTACCCATCAGTGCCATGCAGTGAAACCGCGTTGAGGAGCGGTGCCTCAATGGTCATTTGCTCCAGGAACGCGGTCAGCACCTCAATGGGGAGCAGTGCCAGGGTCGCGACCGGCGCCGGGACTGTGACCAGCACCGGGGCTGCAATCAGCGAGGAGTGGAGCCCCTAGAGGATGAGAGATGCCAGGCGATGTCTCACCATCATTGTTGGCTTGCCCAAGACAAGCATTTACCTCTGTGGGACAGGTTCCTACAGTATCGGGGCTGCCCCTGACGGGCCTCGGCTCAGAGAAGGCACTGGAAGGGACAGAAGGCCTCTCACTACCTCATATGCTTTTGGCATAGTTGACACGGCCAGGGCTGAGTCACCTCTATAGTTCACCCTACGTGGGGAGTCCATGCGCACCGGAGTCGACGGGTCCCTTCCCACGGCTGAAGTCAACAGCCTGGTTGCTGCCCATGTAAGAGTGGCCCAGCACAGGTCTCACTCTGTCTGTGGCTTTTCTCAGAGGGGATTGTTCCCGGTCCGACTTCTTTGTCCTTTACTTCTGCACTGGTGATGGAGAGCAGTCCCAACCAGCCAGGGTTGACTTCTTGGCAGCCGGGGAAGTGTGTTGGTGCTGCATAACCAGTGCCAGGGATCCCGGGTCTTGCTGAGTCTCTGTAAATGAGGCCAGGGCACTTCTGACAGAGGAAGTGCTCGGAGCTAGGTTGGGTTTTGATTAAGGGCGAAGTGCTGCCTCTATTAAGAGAAATTTTAGTCTATTGTCTCTCTTCTTCTTAGTCCAGGGCTTAAAGTTGTTACAGATTCGGCATTTATCCTGAACGTGGTTCTCTCCCAGGCAGCTATCATGCGGGTTGCTTACCGGCATGGGCTTGTGGCACGTTGCACACTACTTGAATCTCTGAGACCAAGGTATGCCCCAGGGCCCGTGACGGTAGGTGCAGTGGCGCAGGAGCTTACAAATACTCTATCTTATCTAACTATTTGCTAACTACCGACTAATTGAACTATTTACACTCTATTTTACAGAGAACCAGTAAGGAGTATTTGCATACAGAGCAAGAGAACGAGAGCATTCCAGCAACTGTCATGGATGGAAAGAAGAAACTGAGGAGGTGGAGGGTCGGCAGGTGTCTATATACTACACCATGAAGGCGCCACTCCAGGGGGTACCAGAATCGACTGGATGGATACAACTAGGGGAAAAACTTTGAGTGATGGTGCACATGACGTGCATGCAACTATATTGGAATAGACATGAGGAAGCACTTGAAGAAGATTAGGGTATCCACATTCAAGTTTCCTGCAGTTTTTACATAGTTTTGTGACTGTGTATTTATGACCGTTGAAAAACCTATTCTAATGACTGTGTGTAACAAAAACTGGTTATTGTAGCGACAATGCTGTCTTAACAGCACACTTTAAATAAAAGAGCAAGTATGCATCTATTGTTATCTAGCAAGAAAGGTTCCAAATTAGCTTGACAATTTCCGCTTCTAACATTTTGCATTTATTTAGGAAGAATTTTCTCAGGACAACCCTCAGGTTATTCTAAAAGCTACTGGATTAGACTAACTGATTTATTCAGGACAGATGGTATGAAGAGGCAACTAGCCAATCCTGACTGGGGCATTTGAGTGCTACCGTCATATGAAACAAAAACCCAACATCATCAAAAATTGCTCTACTGTGCAATGAGTCCGACTGTTCATTTTAGAGGGAATATTGCTTGTATTTGGCTTATTACAGATTTATTAAAACTGATTGATAAAAGCTACTACTATCTGTACAAAAGTGGTATGTATAATTTCCCCTTCTTAGTGGGTTTTAAATATTTGTTTAATTGGATATTTTCACTGTTATAAAAGGAAGATCAATTACATGAATCTGAAAACATGTTTTGTGACCTCTGAAAATTAGTGACTCATCTATGGTTTTTTAGCCAAGGAAATTCAGGCAGTGTTTTCCATAAATAAGCCGACAGATTTCCCTGCTTAGAACACAAGTGCCAAAGGCCCACTATCTAACATTAACATTTATTTTCTTATATTAAAACATTTACTTTCAGGAAGGCAAAACATCCAAGGCCAGTTCACAATGTATTTGTGTAGCACACATGCTAGAACCATGTTAAAAACGGAAAGTACCAAATCCACAAGGAAGAGAGGAAGGAAGGAAGAAGAGAAATAATGGATATTAGAGAAGTAAAAAACAGGACGAGAGAGTGGGTGGATGGAGCAGGAAAGTCCCAAAGAATCTTCAATGAAATAAAAAGATTGCATTGTGAAATTTTCATTTCTTCTCACTGCGTATCTGTCCAGGGGTATCTTATAGAAATTGGGGTAGGATATTTGATGACTAACAAAAATGTGCCATGTTACTGGTCAGAAACTGCGTAGCAAGAAATAATCCATTGATACTATGGAATGCTAAAGAGGACAGTGGCCTTAACCAAATGATGCTTAGCACAAACCTTGGAAGTTTTTTGGAAATCAACTTTCAAAGTTAACGTTATGAGAGAAGACATAACACACCGATTAAATTCATTGAAATAAACTGATTTGTATCAATTCAACTCCCTCTATTTTGTCTGTCTTTGGCTATTTCATAGTGCCTGTCTTTAACAGCACTGCAAGCTAAATGTGCACTGATATACTTTAGTGACTTATTTGGTATGCCTTGACAATCCTCAAACCTCAAAAGACAATGGTTTGTAAAACTTTTTTCTTACACAAAAGATGGCAAATGCTCTCAGATCTCCTTGCAAGTCCAATTTTAACACAGTTTTCCTGGTACGGCAAAACCTACTTTAAGACTATATCACAAGTGGACATCAGTAAATAAGACACTCCCAACTCCTACAAGTTAAAAAACGTTGCAATATACAGCCATATCATGGATGCAATGTCTATAGTTTTGTATTACATTTCTGAACCTTTATGTAATATCGATTTTGCGGAAAACAGCTAACAAAGAAAGCATATGTGTGGGAAAACAAAATGGGTAAAAAGGAAGAGGATAAAGGAGAGAACAGAGACAGAATATAAAACTAAGAGGGAGAAATAAAGAGAGACCAAAAAGGAAAAAAATTAGAGAAGGCAGAAGTGACAGAAAACAGTTAAGGAAGGTGGAGACACAGAAAATGCACCTAAACCCACAAACCACTTCCTAGGAAATAGCATGGCAACCAGTGCAAAAGATCCCCTGGGACAGTTAGGAGCAATGAAGGCACCAATAAACTGAGAACTCATCTTAACCATCAGAGGATTAGGTCACTTACAATGTTCACCAGATATGGACCTCATGCTAGGAATTTCAAAGGAGCCAGGCACCCAACTCCTACTGACTTTCAATAGGAGTTTGGCACCTAACTTCCCTAGGCACCTTTGAAAATCTCAGCTTTAGGCTGTAGTTTATTATATGTAGGAAAACTGCACAAACAAGAAAAAAAAATTACATAATCTTCATGGGAAACATACCTGATAGGCTTCTACCACCAAATCATTGAGATTAGCTGCTTGCGATTCTATTTGTCTTGCGACAGTACCAGGCAACAGAGGCAAAAGATCCTATGAAAAATGCAATAATTTATTCACAATCAGAATCTTAAAATTGCACTTTTAAAAAGAAAGCAATTGCAATTATGACTTTTATCACACCTTATACCAGTGAAACTGGTTTCCTTGAACTGCAAAGATAACATTGATGTTGTTGTCTATCAGTTTTTCAGAAAGTTGCCCAAGAGATGGATGTTCCTGAAAAATAAAATAAATTATAAAAAAGACTTCAGTTTTGGTAGACTAAACCCATTTAAATCATATTCTGTGGTCTCTGAGCAGTAAAATAAACATACATGGGAGTTATTCCAATCTTTGAATACTTAACAAAAAATAAATTAAACACATATGATTCCTGGGAAAGTACAGGGAATTAATCAGGATTTCGTTCAATGCTTCCCAACCTTTTGATAGAGACACCATCTTCCATTGTATTGCTTTATGGGCCATGATCCACCGATGCCAGGCCCTGGTACCACAGTTGTTGCCTATTAACCTTCCTCCCCCACACCTTTCTTGTATTTTTCTGTGCCTGTTTTCTCCTGCCACTACCCATCTATCTCATCTCATTTTTCAGCTTCTTTTTCATTGTTTTTTTCCCTTCTTCTGTTTGCACCACGCTTCTACATTCCCTTGTTCACCAGAAGACAACATGCTACTCAAGATTATGAAAGTGGAAGGACATAGAGGTTGGGGCATTTGGTGGTGTTTCTATAAAGGCAGGCTGCATATGCCTGTTATTGACAAATTAGGTGGCCATGGAAGCAGAGAATAGCTGTGCTAGTGCCAGTATGCGGCTGCTTTCACTTGTGTCAAGGAGGGAAGGGAGGAAGCTCATAATTCAACCACAGGAGGATGCACCTTACCCATCATTGTTGGAGTAAGATAACAGGAGTTATAGACCCATCCCTACCATTGCTTTCTTCCTATTCACATCACTCCCACACACCCCAGACTAATTTAGCACCACCCCTGGGGGCCCACCACTCACGCAGACACACACTGGCTGGATCAAACTCTTAAGTCCAGCAAGGAAATCAGATCTAACAACGGAAAGTGACTTTTTTGCAATATTTGTAGCAAACTTTGGAATAAAAGTTATTTTGGTAGCCCATGTGGCATTTCCACAAAACTCCTACTGTATAGACTATTGTAGAAAAAACTAATGAGAAAACTGAAATAAAATCTACTTATAATAGGTCTCTGTGCTTTTATAAGACAGGACCACCCAAACAGCACAATTGGCCTGTCTGAATGGGGGGAAGGGGAGGAAGTTGTAGAGATGTCATTTATTATGATCACTATGGGATATCAATGGGAAGACCAACTGTACGATTGCAGCTGCAACAGCTCCTGTTTATATTGGCACAGCAGCAAAACACGATGGGTGAAACAGTGCTCAGCTTTACTCAGAACAAGTGCAGTCACAACAGCAGACTGAAAGCCCATTTACCAAAGGAGGAATTGTGAGAGTGGATGCAAGGTGCTTTTTATAGAGTTGCGACACCAAAATGCTCTAGTGTAGACAAGGCTTAGTACAGCTGGTGAAATGCAGTTTATGAATTTGGGTTGAATTCAGTTTGGGCTGAATAAAAAAAATGAGGAAAACAGTTTTGAAAGGATCAAAACAGTTTTGAACTAAAACTGATTATTTCCGGGGGTGGGGTGGGGGGAAATAAATAAAAATCTACTGTGGTTTGAAATAAACTAATTTTTTTTAGTTTGACCACTGAACTCAAAAATCAATTATTCACTCAGCTCTATTTCTGAGTTTGTGAGGCCCAGCCCAGTAGTCAAAATGCAGGAACAAACATTCAAGCAAGGTCAGCCAGCGGCAAATCTGAAATCAATGGCAAAAGCTCTTAACGAGTTCTGTGGGAGCAGGAGTGGGCTCCTAGGCCTGAAGACACAAACTCTTACTTAGATGGGGGGCTCACTGAAGTCTTATGCAAGTAACAGTTTGTAGGATTGGCTCCCAAGTCTATGCCTCAGCTAGTTAATTTATAAGTGCAACTACAGGTTACCTATATTTTCATGTTAACTCATTGTAATGTCCAAATTTGTTATGTCATGTATTAAAATATCATTAGACTTATAGATGACTTTGAAAACCTATTTCTTATTTTAAAAAAATAAGGCCAAAGTAAAAAAAGTCATCTGAAAATTCCAGAGAGACCAAATTTTCTATTATATTACAAACATATTACAATATCATAACAAGGCACAGCTGGCAACAGGATTAGTCATCGACTCCATTCTGCTTCCTGTAAGAATCTTACTATGTTTTATGTATTTTATCTTATCTTTTCTCTCTACTAGCCAGGAAAATGTACTCCCTTTTTAGATAGCCTGTTTAGTTTTAGTTACATCATTGCTCTTTCCCTACTCCAACCTACTGTTTTCTTGAGTTTAGAAGATAATGATCAGAGATATTAAATATTTTAGGGGAGGGAGTGAACTAAGGACATTTCTAATTAAAAAAGGAGAGTCTTCTTTCCTCCCATCACTCATGCTTTCTTGGCGACCTTTAAAAGCCACAAAGAAACAAAGGAAAAAACTGGAAACAATTTCTGTCTTAAAGGGAAGTATTTGTATGTAAATACAGTGGAATCCTCTTAATTCCACAGCTAAGTGAAAACACAAACACACCAATTACACTCTCTTCTATTATTCCCTAGTTGATTTCTAGAGGCTAGTAGGAATATAGCCTGATGGCAAATGGTTCTTCCACTTTGTAAAAATATTGTTGGAAAGTGATCTATAAAGGGAGAAAAATAAAACCAAACACAAATAGGTGTGAGCGCTTTTTCTTTTGTAGGATGTATTTTTAAAGAGGAAAAACAGACATGCCTTCTTTCTACGCCAAAGCAGAAAAGTTTTATTTTTGTTTTTGCTTGTTTTATTAGAAAGTCAGGTCTGTGTCTGTTTTTCTTGGAAGGGTCTCTAGGTGACTACAGGCTAAGTAGGATTATCAAAGGTATCAAGAAAGTAAAACTTAATCAATGGTGAGGAGGAGGACTTTTCCCCCCAGATTTTAAAATATCTTATTAAAAAGTGAGTCCCTCCAGTCCCTTAATTAAGGCAGAATAAAAGGAACCCCCCATCAAAAACAGGGTAGACAAGACTTGAAAATCCTATTCCTATAGTAATTAGAAAACCAGAATCACCTAACTAATCAGTCTGTCCAGGTGTTCTATAAGCAATAAACAGCATCAATCCCTATCTCTCCCAACACCTTTCTGGTCATGCTTAGAAGAAGCCACAACGAATTTGATTTATTAAAAGGGCAGGGAAGCAGCCTGTAGTGCACAAATGAGGACCTAATGATCTACTAGATCAGTGGTTTTCAAACTTCATTGCACCGCAACCCCCTTCTGACAACAAAAATTACTACATGACCCCAGGAGAGGCGACCGAAGCCTGAGATCTCTTGAGCCCCGCCACCCCAGGCAGGGGTGGGGGAGACGAAAGCCAAAGCCTGAGGCCCACTGCTCCGGGTGTGTTTCGGTGGAGGGCGGGGGGGGGCAAATCTGAAGCCCAAGGGCTTTAGCCCCAGGTGGGGGGCCTGTAACCTAGGCCTCACTGCCCAGGGATCTCACTGACCAGGGATGAAGCCCTTGGGCTTCAGTTTTGGCCCCGGGTGGTGAGGTTCGGGCTTCAGCTTCAGCCCTGGGCCCCAGCAAGTCTAACGCCAGCCCTGACGACCCCATTAAAACAGAGTCCTCACCCACAGTTTGAGAACCGCTGTATTAGATCTTTTCCATCTCTAAGATCAGGCTGGCAGGGACCACTGGACATGTCATGTACTCTGTATGGAGAAAAGCTACAGAGAAAAACACAGCAGCGATTTGTGTAGGAAACTGCACAGCAGCCCTGCATGAATAAGCGTTATGCTGCTGAATCACATCTATTCCAAAAAGTCTGATATTGTGAAAGATCCACAGTGTAGAGAAACTCTTTCCCATGTCTACTGCTACACAACTTCCCACATGTCTGCATGCATCAGCCAATGGCAAAACTGGAAAGAGGGTCAGCAGAGCAGTTATATCAAAACATGCCTCACTGTGGGAAATCCATTGATGACTTGCTTTGGGAGGCTAAACCTACTGCCTATTCCACAAAAACTCCACCACAAAAAACTCAGGGCGAGGTTTGACCCCATTTGGAAGTAGCCATGCACAGAAGAGTATGACTCCAAAAGCCTTTAGTTCAGAAAGAGCATTTAAAACCCTTTCTGCAATCAGCAGCCAACCTGTCTTAATCGAGTAGCTCATTTTTTGTTTTGTATTCTACTGGTGACAGTTTCCAGTTGAAAACTGAAGTATTCAGTATTTCAGCTAAATTCTCAACACAGAAAATAATGGACTTGCTTTGTAACAGATAGACTATCTAGAACATCAGAAGAGTCTTTGGCACCAGAGAAAAGTTCAATATTTAAAGCAATTGTTTAATATACAGAGACAAATTCTCCTCTGTTATAGTAGTGCAACTCCTCTGAAGTAAAAGGGGTCACACGCCAGTGGAACTGAAAAGATACTATAGCTCACAAGTATATAGTCTTTCGTTCTGATGAAGGGATTCCTGTGGATTACTTTCATGAAACAGATTAAATGGAATAGTTGTTTACATAATTGGAGCAGTATAACAATACTGAAACCAAACAGGCTAGCTGAAGGGGAATAAACAAGCCTGATAAGCGAGGGGAAATACAAAAGGTGACAGAAGGAGTAAATTAATGAAAGAACATTAGATAATCTGAAATCCAAACAGCCTTCCAGTCAGTCTGCCAAGCTTCTAAACACCCACTTGTTCCGAGAAGCATTTCAGCTTCAATGTCACACACTGTTCTGGAAGGTATTCTACTGCTTTCGTACATACACACTGTTAGCTCTATTGTGCCATTCCTGTGTACACTGGGCTTTTGGGATCAAAGTTAGCCTTGGCATACATAGATGGAATTCCTACTGAGTTAGTGGGGACTACTGCCATCTTACACTACAGCTAAATGTGTGTCTTACAATGTGAGCTCCTGGAGGCAGCAAAGTTGCCTGTTGGCAATGTTTGTCTCATGGACGATGCTGTGTTGCAATGGCACTGCACAAACCAAAGATCCACCTGTCATTTCATATTTCCGGTATCTGCTTATTTATGGTAATGTATCAGTTAGGCAGTGATTCCTATTCTCCCAACTGAACTAAGATTAAGCAATTTCACTAAACCCTACAAATCTGAGAAAAATTGCTTTCCAAAACTATAGAATCTTTCATACATTATTGAAGAAGACTTTTGAAAGCTAAAACAAGCCTGCTGAATATAAACAGGTTATCATTGCATGCCAGTGTATTTGATGCATTTTTTGCACAAATATATAAACCAGTAAGTCATGCCGTGTGGAATTCAGATGTATCTAAAACCGTGCTAACTCTTTAAACCCCTCTGGCACAAGACTCCTTTTAGTGTGCCAAGATTGAATTAGTTTCTTACTATTATTATTATACATCATCTTCCCTGCCTGATTTCTACAAGGCCCTATCCTCTACTCCCTTCAATGCCACAAAGCATCCTCTCTGACCTGAAAGCACTATCAGCACTGTTTGATTTACTAGAACGAGTCTCTACCATATAATGCAAGACTCCTGCAAATTGCTAGCATATTCTTGTGCAGAGTAATGCAACAAAATGATGATTTCCCTCCTTCCTTTTTACATTCTATACAACAGATGCAGGAGATCTATCAGATAGTAACTTACCTCCTAAAAATACCTTATTATATTGTGCTTTGCAGAACACTGCTGACCCCACCAAAATGGATTACTGAAATATTTTACATCCGATAGAAAGGGTGTCAATAATTTTACTTCCATCACACTTGTTCTTGGTTCTACATCCTGCTTACTAAGGCAAATATTAATGTTTTACTAATTTAAGTAGACGCATCAGTTTAGTGTCAATTTAAAATCTTGATTTTTAAATTTGACAATGCATTGGCTTCCCAAAGGTAAGAAAGTATGACATATACCTTACCATACTTGTAGCTTTGATGTACACATTATCTTTCAGATGGCAATTTCCATCATTGGGAATTACTATCCCGGCCAATTTACTATCAAGGGCCAGATGAGAGGTCTGATCTGTCATCACAAGAAGTAATCGCTTTGCTTCTTTGCGCCAACCAATATGGCTCTAAAAGAAAAAAAGTAAGCATGAGAATGAAATTTAACTCTTTTAATTCTATAAATGGTAAATATGTCTATGGAAGTCCAGTGTAAGTCTATTTTCAGGTACTGCACTGCTTAAAAGCAAAACATAAGCACTGAAGCTGAGAGCGTAAGCACACACTCAAGGCAGATGAAGTAGTTAAAGCACTAATTCTTTACATATGGGGCTGGGTATTTATCCTGATCCTGCAAAGTACTTATGTGAGCAAAGTTCTGCACATGTTTAAATGCTTTAAAGGATTTGAGGCATAGGGTTAGCAAGTCCACAAGAAGTGAGTTCTGTTAATTTCAATCCATCTTGGAGCAGATGGATTTATTTTCCATTGACTTGTCTCCTCTCCCCCGCCTCCCTTTTTAAAAAAAAAGAGACATCACCCATAAAAATTGAGTCCGAAATATTTGTTGTGCAATATACGTGTTGGTATAACACGTATATTGTATATTGTTGGGGGGGAGGGATAGCTCAGTGGTTTGAGCATTGGCCTATTAAACCCAGGGTTGTGAGTTCAATCCTTGAGGGGGCCATTTAGGGAACTGGGATAAAAATCTGTCTGGGGATTGGCCCTGCTTTGAGCAGGGGGTTGGACTAGATGATCTCCTAAGGTCCCTTCCAACCCTGATATTCTATGATAACACAACTGCAAAATTCCATTTGTGATGTTAGTACCTATCAACTCAACTGCACAGTGTTTGTAAAATTCTTTGATTTGAGATCACTACGTAGAAGAAACACACAAAGCAATTCTCTGAATGAATGCAACACATTTTTGAATATACTTAATGATACCAGAGTCAAAATAAGAGAAACACTGTTTTTTTGTAAATTCCTTACACGTCTCAAAAGGGACACAAAACATAGCATCAGTTAGGATATTGCATCCATTCTACTCAACAAAATTTAACATGAAAAAAAATCACAACTATCAATCATGGGCGCCAGGTTTGTGTAATTTTTGGTGGTGCCCAGAACGGATCCAAACAGAGCCGTCCAGTCCATAGGACGGACCAGGTCAACCGCCCTAGGCCCCGCACTTTGGGGGAGCCCCACGCTTCAGAGGGACACGGGATCCAGGGTGGCGCCTGGCGTTGGCAGCAGCGAGCGACCCGGCCCCAACCTGTTCTGCCCCGCCGGCTCCCAGCGTTGCTCGGTGAAGGGGTGGAAGCTGTAAAGAGGCGGGGGGTTAGGGGAAGAGTTGGAATGGGGGCGGAGGCAGAGCAGGGATGGGAAGAGGTGGGGCTAGCTGGGGCCAGGTCGCTCGCTGCTGCTGGCAGCATCATGTATGACATCAAGTTCAGCATCAGGTATGACACCCAGACATTCGGCAACCCAGGCATATATTCAGCTGGGCTGCAGAGCCAGCCTGTGGCTCCTTCTAGCTGGAAAGGGGTGCTGTGGTGCCTGCTCTGTCAAAATTTGTGCAGCTCCATGTCCTAACCTGCCACTGCTTGGGACAGGGTATGTCAACAGTAAGATAAAGTTTACGGGCATATGCAAATGAGTCCATTACATAACTGGATAAAATGTCACATGGAGCTGCACAAAACTTATTAGCTATGACTCTGAGAAGCACAGACCAAAGGATGGTGAGTTGTAGGATGGGAAAAGAGTGGGCTGTGAAGTATTATCCTAAATAATTAAGCTAAACTACACTTGTAAAAATTAAGTGACCAGAGAACGTATCATGATATGGTATCTTTTATTTTTCCTCTCAGATTTTTTCATTCACTCTCTAATTTGTAAAAATGGTAATTGGCAACGAGTCTCCTACTCAGAGCAAGTTAGAAAGTTCTGCTCTATGAAAAAATTAGTTTGTATTAATTAACTTACAGCTCACACTTGTTGTTATGAAATGCACATTGTTCTCATCCATTTTAGTCCACAATTCAATTAACAGGAAGGACTGTCTATACTCATGAATGTTTCCATTCTATTATTTTTGGAAGCATATAACCCCTTTCGAACTTGAATGTCAGAGGTATGGAATGTATCCAGTGATCAACCTTTAAAAGCAAGAAAGCTTTTCAGTGCTTCAAAGTTATTTTTGTAGCAGCTGTGAACAGGACTTCTATGTTTTGTGTTTATTTTCCCGCTTTACACTCTTCATCTTTTTAATATAAAGAAGCCGAAAGTTAATCTGTTTTTGGTGGGGTGTTTTTTGTGTGATTATTCTCTCAACTCATTCCCCTGTCCTAAAAGAAAAGGTATAAATGGATAAAAGAGAAGATCCATGAAAAAGAAGCCTGATCCTCTTGACATGAACAGCACCATTGTCCAGAAGTCCTACCAGCTAAGCTGGACAGGCATTGCATTGCTTGACAAAGCAAAAAGCAAGAGGACTGGATGGACACTGAACTTTGTGTGTCATGTAGATCTTTCCTCATTCTTTTCTACTTCGAGGAGTATGAAAATATTTCTGTAGCCATGCAGTAAGGCATGCAGTAAGGTGAAATGCATCTGTATGCTAAAACCATACAAGGCAATGACAATTTAGTACTCAAATATTTTCTAAAATGGAGGATTTTAGAAAGTTCAAACCACATATGCAGCCCTTAGAACAAAGGTAGAGGGAGGATTCTGTATTGCTCAGTGGGATCCTCCATTGGTCAGCTGAAGAGCAGGTCCGCTCTTTAAAGAGCCTAAAACTGTTACATTGGATTTTATCATTATTGTGTCTCATTGATTTAAAAATATCAAATATGTTCAGTTTATATATTTACAGTTAGTTGTTTCTAACTGCCAACCCTGAAAATCCAACCCGTGACAGGAGAATCAAGATTGGAATTTTCCATTACCAATAATAAAAGTTTTCAGGCCAAATCTGATCCTCAGTTACACTCATTCAACTCCTGACTTTAAATTACACCTTTAATAACTTGTGTAAATGCAATGTTGGAGCTTAGTAAATAATTCTGTTGATACAGGAGAACTTGCTCCCAGCTCTGTCTCCCAGTGCGGTGTTGACTCTGCTGTGCTAATAGGAATAAGACACAGTAAAACTTATTTTTGTTACCGAAATCAGCACACTTGCATTGGATCACACACACACGGACCAAATATGTTAAGTAGGAAAATGCCATTTTTACTAGGGCTGTCAAATGATTAACAAAATGAATCATGATTAATCACACTGTTAAGCAATAATGGAATACCATTTATTTAAATATTTTGTATGTTTTCTACATTTTCAAATATATTGATTTCAATTACAACACAGAAAAGTGTAGTGTTCACTTTATATTTATTTTTATTATAAATATTTGTGCTGTAAAAAACAAAATAGTATTTTTCATTTCACCAAAAACAAATACTGTAGCACAATCTCTTTATCATGAAAGTTGAACTTACAAATGTAGAATTATGTACAAAAAAAACTGCATTCAAAAATAAAAAACATAAAACTTTAGAGCCTACAAGTCCACTCAGTCCTACTTCTTGTTGAACCAGTCACCCAGACAATCAAGTCTGTTCACATTTACAGGAGATAATACTGCCCACTTCTCATTTACAATGTCACCTGAAAGTGAGAACAGGCATTTCCCATGGCAGTGTTGTAGCCGGCGCCACAAGATATTTATGTGCCAGATAAGCTAATGATTCATATGTCCCTTCATGCTTCAACCACCATTCCAGAGGACATGAGTCCATGCTGATGACGGGTTCTGCTCGATAACGATCCAAAGCAGTGCAGACCGACGCATGTTCACTTTTATCATCTGAGTCAGATGCCACCAGCAGAAGGTTGATTTTCTTTTTTGGTGGTTCATGGTCTGTAGTTTCTGTATCAGAGCGTTGCTCTTTTAAGACTTCTGAAAGCATGCTCCACCCCTTGTGCCTCTCAGATTTTGGAAGGCACTTCAGATTCTTAAACCTTGGGTTGAGAGCTGTAGCTATCTTTAGAAATCTCACATTGGTACCTTCTTTGCGTTTTGTCAGATCTGCAGTGAAAGTGTTCTTAAAACGAACAACATGTGCTGGGTCATCATCCAAGACTGCTAGAACATGAAATACATGACAGAATGCGGGTAAAACAGACAAGGAGGCATACTATTCTTCCCCAAGGAGTTCAGTCAAAATTTAATTAATGCATTATTTTTTTAACGAGTGTCATCAGCATGGAAGCATGTGGTGGCTGAAGCATAAAGGGGCATATGAATGTTTATCACATCTGGTAAACACATAAATAACTGGCAATGCCGGCTACAAAAGTGCCATGTGAATGTCTGTTCTCAATTTCAGGTGACACTGTAAATAAGGAACCAGCAGCATTATATCCCGTAAATGTAAACAAACTTGTTTGTCTTAGCGAGTGGCTGAATAAGAAGTAGGACTGAGTGGACTTGTAGGCTCTAAAGTTTTACATTGTTTTGTTTTTGAGTGAAGTTACGTAACAAAAAAAAAATCTACATTTGTAAGTTGCACTTTCACAATAAAGGGTACTTGTTTACCTGTTTCACATTACGGTACTTGTCTGAGGTGAACTGAAAAATACTACTCTCTCTTTTGTTGATCATTTGTACAATGCAAAGATTTGTTATAAAAATAATAATATAAAGTGAGCACTGTACACTTTGTATTCTGTGTTGTATTTGAAATTAATATATTTGAAAATGTTGAAAAACATCTATAATATTTAATAAATTTCAATTGGTATTCTATTGTTTAATAGTGTGATTAAAATGGCAATTAATCATGATATATTTTTGTAATCCTGATTAATTTTTTTGAGTTAATTGCATGAGTTAACTGCGATTAATCAACAGCCCTAATTTTTCCATAACCTTTTTTCCCCATACAAGAGCCACATCAATTATCAGCACTTAAAGGGATTCCTCTACTCAGTCCTCCTCCAGCAAGAGGACATTCACCGGGAGCCTTGATGACGGCTTGGAGATTGGAAAGGGGCTGGGGGGAAATGTCATGCCTCTGTCAGGCATAAAGTTGCTAAGGAGCATGATTATTATATTATAAATGGCTCAGTATCATTGAGAACAGAAACAATGATAAATACAGATCTGTTGCTGAACTGCCATTCAGTTCTTTGTTCAGAAATCTCCTTACCTGGCACACAGCTGCCTGAAGCATAGCATCAAACCCTCCTTCAGGTGTATCAATATTCCCAGAGATCTTTTGTTTATTCACTGCATTTTTGAACTCTGCTATGTTGTCAGTCAGAGACAGCACATGAATGTAGCCATGAGGTGGCATACAATCTAACTTATAATCACTGTAGGAGAAAACAAAGCAAGCCCAACATATTATATTATTTAAAAATAATTTTAATAACTCCAGTACTAGATGGGTTTTATGGAACATGTAAATATAGATATTTTGAAAAAATATATATATATTTATAAAAGAATCTTTATTAGACTCGCTTGAACTAGAAATATTTCTAGTTTATGTTGAACAAAAATTAGTGCACGTTTTTTTTCTTCTAGTTATGTGAAAAGTATACCCAATCCTAATTGCTTTCATGCAATCATAACAAAAAATAAACAATGCTGAAGTATAGAATTTAATGTACAGCAAAATACGGCAAGAGACAGTATAACCTCAAAAAGAACATTATCCCTTTGGAATCCCTAAGAAAGGGAACAATTTGACTTCACATTTAATTTTTTTGTGTCCTGATAAAGAAATACTACACACTAAGGACCAGATCCTGTAACAATTTCACATGACTATGAGCTACAGAATCAAAACCTAAAAACCCATCAACTCTAAAGGGCATAAACATATGAATATACCTCACATTGAGATTAATAATAGTTACATAGCCACACAGATGGAAGACTATGTTCTCAAATTCTCAGAGGTTAAACAATTTTTATCACTTTATGTTAAGGAAGCTTTGAGTAAGAGATAGCTGAGCTAATTCCAGAACCCATAGATTAGGCCCTTTTTCTGTAACACAGTTAAGCATTGACTTCAGTGGGACTGAGGCACCTACATAAGTGCTTAAATGATTCAGAGACACAGTTCCTGATCCAAAGCCCATGAAATAATAGAAAAGATGCCCATTGATTTAAATGGACTTGGGTTCAGGCCCTTACAGTAGAGCTAATACCTAGCAACAAGTACAGTAATTCCTCACTTAACATTGTAGTTATGTTCCTGAAAAATGTGACTAAGCGAAACAATGTTAAGCGAATCCAATTTCCCCATAAGAATTAATGTAAATGAGGGGGTTAGGTTCCAGGGAATTTTTTTTCAACAGACAAAAGACATATACACACACACACACACACACAAGACTGTATATATATACACACACACAGTATAAGTTTTAAACAAACAATTTAATACTGGTACACAGTGATGATGATTGTGAAGCTTGGTTGAGGTGGAGGAGTCAGAGGGTGGGATATTTCCCAGGGAATGCCTTACTGCTAAATGATGAACTAGCAATTGGCTGAGCCGTCAAGGGTTAACTCTCACACTCTACAAGGCAGCAAGAATGGAGGGAGGGGAGACAGCATTGCAGACAGAGACACACACTGTGTGTGAGAGAGAGAGAGATGCGCATTTCCCCTTTAAGTACGCTGACCCTACTCTTAAATATACTGCTTTTTTAATTAGATCAGCTTGCTGAGACCGCAGCTGCTGCCAGCAAGCTCCCTCTGTCCTGAGCCCTATCGTGTGTCCCCCCTGCTCTATGGAAGATGGGGTAAGTGGGGTGCAGGAGCGGGGATGGGACGGACACCCTGACATTAGCCCCCCTCTTTCTCCCCTCCCTCCCGCACAGCAAGCAGGAGTCTCAGGAGCTCCAAGGCAGAGGACAGGAGCAGCACATGGCAGTGGGGGGAGGGACTGCTGAACTGCCGGCAATTGATAGCCTGCTGGGCAGCTGCTGCACAAGGAACTTAGGGGAGTGGGCAGCTGATAGGGGGGCTGTCGGTCCACCCTGGTTCCAAGCCCCCACTGGCTAGTTAAAACGGGCTGCTCTTCCTGCAAGCAGTGGACAAAGCAGGTGGCTGCCAAACGAAGTTAGAAGGGAGCATTGCACAACTTTAAACGAGCATGTTCCCTAATTGATCAGCAACGTAACGAAACAACGTTAACCAGGACGACTTTAAGTGAGGAGTTACTGTATATATGATGTAAAAAAGATTAATATTAATTATTCACAAACAATCTGATTTACATATAAGGGTATTTGGATTTGTTGTGTGGAGTCTTGTTCTGTAGCGGTTATGGACAGTGATCCCTCACCTTACATGCATGTTGAATACAAGGAATAAAGTCTGTGACATGCAAAAATAATTGGTCCAATCCTGTACTTCTCACTTGGGGAAAATGAGGGTTTAGCCAAGTAAGAATGGCAGAAGCAAACCCAAAAGGTTCTTATTTTGTTCGTTAAATAGACTGGGAGAAATATGTAATACAGGGATGAAAGGGAAAATGTAAAGGAAAGCATTTTAACACACAAGTTTTGAAAGTACTGTAACTAGAAAATAAACATGCAAAATAATCAATCACAATATCTGACTGTTTTAAACACAAAAGCAAAATATACAAAACATATGCCTTGAGCGGTTCTGAAATTTTAAAATAATCACCGAATACTGCGTGAAAGAAGCCTTTTTTTTCTTAAGAAAGAGAACACTGCTGGGAAACCAAGCTGATATCAAAGAGAAAGACTCACTGTGAAGTTTTAAAAAAATTATAATGTAGCATAACATGTTAATTAAGTTCTTATTCATACAGTTTTTCTCACTTGGCATTACCCAAATAAACACACATGATTACATACCTGCACTGATTATGGATTCTTTCTGGGTGAATGCTAATATAGGGTGACACAGTCTTGTCCACATATGATCCAAAGCCAAGTCGAAAATCAAGAGATATATTTGCCATCTTTTTAGATAAATCAAATCCAACAGAATTTAATTTTTCTATGTTGTTGTGCATAGAAGCTGAGACATCAACTAAATAATAAAGGTCCACCGGATACTTCTCTAGAGGATGGACTTTTAACATAAAGCTTGCTTTACCTCCTGGTTAAAAGGAAACAAACAAATGTATTACATATTTTCAAATGGACCCTTTTAAAAATACTGCAAATTTACCTTTAATGTTTCAGGCACTATAAACATTTGCAGGCAAACAGAAAAAATAAATTAAAAAAGTCAAAGAGGGTTTTAAATGTACATCAAAAATAAATCTTAAAGGTCCTGTTATAAAACTTATGTAGCTGGTCTCCTATATGGGTTATTGTTAAAAATGGGCCTTTCCCTATTATCTTTTAAATTCTTGATTACACAATCCATTTGGCATTATACCAGACAGGAACCATGACTCAAAAACTGAAAGAATTTCAATCACTTCAAGGATGACAGTTTCTAACTGTACCATTTTACTTGGCTAACAAATGGGTCTGTATCCCCATGAGGGGTGTGTCTAAATCTATAGGTATTATATTTACACATATCCCAAAGAGAACAGGACCTGAAATGCCTAGTTATGTAAGGCTTCAAGTTTTCCATTACATTAGTGCTAAAGAAGTCAATGAGAAATCTTTCAAGGATTAAAGAAAAACTAAATGTGAGTTTAAGAAGAAAAATCCCTATGCTGACCTCAGACAAAAACAAACACAGGTAACCTTTTATCTCAGGATGTCAAATGTCTGTCTGTCCCACAGAGCCACATTACAATCTCTTATGTAACAAAAATCACTAACCTTTAAAAAGATCAGCCTATTGCATTATTATTTGTTGTTTTTGCAATGCCAGCAAAAAACAGCAACATGAATACACAACTGGGTAGCATTTAATTTCAACATTGTGAGGGTTTAAATTATTTGTTATTTCACAGCACCCAAAAAATATGCTAGACACTTCACAGAATAAATAAGATGGCATTATCCCTTCATAAGTATCTTATAATCTAGTATGATATGACACAGTAAGGAAATAGCAAACCAATAGGGAGGGACAAGTGCAGGATAGAAGTTACAGCAGAGATTATTGTAGCTGCTCAATAAAAGCTAGTGTGCAACATGCTTGACCAGAAGCTATTTAAAAAAAAAATCATAAAAAATGTGGCTATGCATTTATGCCAGATATTAGTCTATAATGACACTGCTAGACAAGATCCTCAGCTGGTGTTAATTGGTGAAGTTCCGTTGACTTTAACAGAGCTATTGCAATTTACACCAACTGAGGATCTGCCCCATTGAGTTAAAATGAAAACTGCAAATATATCTATTTTAAAGGCAATTTACCTGATGATTTTTTGGGGGGGAGGGTTAAGGACAGGGAGGGGTATATGTGAACATTTTCCGTCTGAAAATTCCAGCTTTTGTCCATGACCAGCTCTTGTATGAACAAAAGGAAATTTCAGTATGCTGAAACTCCACCTTTATGCTTCCTACTTGCCAATGAAAACATTTTTTTTTAAATGAACCTCACAGTCTTTAATTTGCAATGCAACTCCCACGATGTAAAATATTTTGTCATAAATAGAGCTTTTATTTTCTTCCACATAAATCCTAGCTTTTCTGATTACGTAAGTGAATCCTAAAAGCCAGGATTAAAAACAAAACAAAAATCCTTCACACACACACACACACACACACACACACACACACACACACACTTTTATTCTGCATAACATACCATACAAACGCCATATAGCGAGCCAAATTCCTTCCACAGTTATACCTATGCAACACCACTGGGTATAACTAAGGGCAGACTGTGGCCAATCTATTCAATTCTGAGTCTTAGCACCATAGGCAATTTCAGTCTTATGCCTCTCTTGAGCAAAAACCAGCAGTTGCTCTTACTCTGTAAAACTTTGTGACGTGGACAGATGTTCATTTAGGACTAGGAGAGGATCTCTAAGCTTCTTTTCATTTATAAAAAGCAGATGACTTAAACCAGCTTTTCAGAAGGTTGCGTTCCACATTAGCCCAAAACATTTCAGAGCCCCTAAAATAATTTAATGACAGCTGTTAGAGAGGCCCAGATTCCGAGACCCCTACTCAGCCTGAATTCCACCTTACTCTACAAGTAGTCCTACTGCAGTCAATGGGATTTCTAGAGAAGTAAAGTATGATTCAGTGTGACTAAGGGTATCAGAATGTGACCCACCATTTTAATAATTTGAGGGGTGGAAAAGGTGGACGGCTAACTTTCACTTGTGCTTCACTCCTGCAGTAAGACTTGAAGATGACTCAGATCTAATTCCCTTAATGCTTTTCTACAGAAGGCCCATCTTCCTCGTTAAATGTGGAATTGTCTTTGTGATGGTGGCTATTCTCCTTCTGTAGGCTACAGGGAGTTGAAGGACACACCATCACACATATTTGAGTTGGTCAGACAAAGACTTTCCATTCATTTGAGGACAAGTTTAGGTGTACAGAGGTACCTGGGAAGTTATTCCCTATATCAACTTTAGGCGCCTTTGCAAGCAGATAGTAAATGTGAACAAAAAACAAACAAAATATAGGGCCATCAAGTGATTAAAAGAATTAATCACGATTAATCACGTGATTAAAAAAATTAATCACGTAATAATAGAATAACATTTATTTAAATACTTTTGGATGTTTTCTACATTTTCAAATATGCTGATTTCAATTACAACACAGAATACAAAGTGTACAGTGCTCACTTTATATTTATTTTTATTACAAATATTTGCACTGTAAAAAACAAAAGAAAATATTTTTCAATTCACGTAATTCAAGTACTGTAGTGCAATCTCTTTATTATGAAAGTTGAACTTACAAATGTAGAATTATGTACAAAAAAACCCTATTCAAAAATAAAACCATGTATAACTTTAGAGTCTACAAGTCCACTCAGTCTTACTTCAGCCAATCAAGTTTGGTTACAATTTGCCGGAGACAATGCTGCCCGCTTCTTGTTTACAATATCACCTGAAAGTGAGAACAGGAGTTTGCGTGGCACTGTTGTAGCAGGCGTCGCAAGATATTTATGTGCCAGATGCACTAAAGATTCATATGTCCCTTCATTCTTCAACCACCATTCCAGAGGACATGCATCCATGCTGATGATGTGTTCTGCTCGATAACAATCCAAAGCAGAACAGACCAACGCATGTTCATTTTCATCATCTGAGTCAGATGCCACTAGCAGAAGGCTGACTTTCTTTTTTGGCGGTTCGGGCTCTGTAGTTTCCACATCTGAGTGTTGCTCTTTTAAGACTTCTGAAAACATGCTCCACACCTCGTCCCTCTCAGATTTTGGAAGGCACTTCACATTCTTAAACCTTGGGAGTGCTGTAGCTATTTTTAAAAATCTTACATTGGTACCTTCTTTGCGTTTTGTCTTAAAACGAACAACATGTGCTGGGTCATCATCCAAGACTGATATAACATGAAATATATGGCAGAATGTGGGTAAAACAGAACAGGAGACATACAATTCTCCCCAAAGGAATTCAGTCTCAAATTTAATTAATGCATTTTGTTTTTAACGAACATCATCAGCGTGGAAGCATGTTCCCTGAAATGGTGGCCGAAGCATGAAGGGGCATATGAATATTTAGCATATCTGGGATGTAAATACTTTGCAACACTGGCTACAAAAGTGCCAAGCGAACGCCTGTTCTCACTTTCAGGTGACATTGTAAATAAGAAGCAGACAGAAGTATCTCCTGTAAATGTAAACAAACTTGTTCAGCTAATTGCTAAGACAAACAAGAAGTAGGACTGAATGGACTTGTAGGCGCTAAAGTTTTACATTGTTTTGTTTTTGAGTGTAATTATGTAACAAAAATAATCTACATTTGTAAATTCAACTTTCATGATAAAGAGATTGCACTACAGTACTTGTATGTGGTGAATTGAAAAATATTATTTCTTTTGTTTATCATTTTTATAGTGCAAATATTGGTTATCAAAAATAATAATATAAAGTGAGCACTGTACACTTTTTATTCTGTGCTGTAATAGAAATCAATGTACTTGAAAATGTAGAAAAACTATACCCATAGGAACATTGCAGTTATACTTCTACAAATAGTTTTATAGATGAAAGATAGTTAGTTTCATTCTTCTAAATAACAATTACAGCCATTGCCTCACAGACTGGATTGAAGCGTCCCTGAATTTAGTTTAGATTTAATACAGTAGCAATGCTTTAGATAACCAAACCTGGACGCAGTTGGATTGAAACCTCTCCCGGTGTTACTTGTGTATTTGCCTTGTGGTCGCTGGGTATTGTTACACGAATGGTGGGATTTTCTATAAATTCTGATTGGCAGCCTTTTTTTATTAAATTAAAAACCATGTCACATCGTCCCTTCTGTGTTGCTCCTGCCATGAAATCCTGGTTGAAAAGAGGCAAAAAGTACAAGCCATTTTAAGTTAGAAAATACATAATCTTCAAAGGAAACCAAGTTACCAAATAACAAGTGTTTCAAACAATAGAACATGCTACTATAATTGCAAAGACTGTTGTGCAAGGCCATGGAAACCACATGTTTTTAATAAGAACAATAACAAGAAAATATTTAAAATAGAAGTTAAAGAAAAATAATTTTAGATTTAAAGGACAAAACTTTTTGAATAGAGAGGATTTTGCACTTTTAGAACAAGCTGCCTTTGGAAAAAGAATGGTATGCACTGTCATTATGTCACTGTAAAATTGTTTGTGCTACGTTCACTAAAGCAGTTCCACCAAAGTAGTGTGAGCCACACTTACTATTTTACTTCAAAATGTACTGCTCATTTCTCAGAAAAAGTCTACTGGAAATTTTGTTTAAGACAATATTTTCAAAATTAGGACCAATATCTATAGTTAAGTTGCTCAACAAGTGGCCAGATTTTCAAGTGTGCTGGAAACTCAGCAGCTCCCACTGAGGCCAGTGGGAACTGCCAGATTTT
The DNA here is from genome assembly GCF_011386835.1 of Chrysemys picta bellii. NCBI lineage: Eukaryota > Metazoa > Chordata > Testudines > Emydidae > Chrysemys > Chrysemys picta. The sequence goes on along the minus strand of NC_088792.1, from coordinate 59,833,418 downwards.
TGAAAGTCTTTTGTAAGGGGCATGAAGGGTTATTTGAGTGTTTGGTGAGGAGGAAGCCTACTACATCTTCCTAGCAATTGCACAACTGCATATGAGCTGTACTGTGCTCAAAACAGAGGTGAAGTTCTATGACCCATGCAATACAGGATGACAGACTATATAATTTAATGGTCCCTTCTGGCCCATTAAAAATCTACAAGCTGATGAGCCCATCTGTTCCCCCTATATAAGCCATAAGAGACAGTTATGCCAGTATCCTCTTGTTTTGTGGTTGCCTGTGTATGGGGCAGGAAATGTTTTAAATAGAGCTGTTGATTAATCACAGTTAACTCATGCAATCAACTCAACAAAATTAATCACGATTAATCACAGTTTTAATTGCACTTTAATAGAATACCAATTTAAATGTATTAAATATTTTTCTACATTTTCAAATACAACAGATTACAAAGTGTACAGTGCTCACTTTATATTTATTTTTGATTATGAGCATTTGCACTGTAAAAAAAGAAATAGTATTTTTCAATTTACCTCATACAAGTACTATAGTGCAATCTCTTTATCATGAAAGTAGAACTTACAAATGTAGAATTATGTACAAAATATAACTACACTCAAAAACAAAACTATGTAAAACTTTAGAGCGGGCAAGTGTACTCAGTCCTACTTCTTATTCAGCCAATCACTAAGACAAACAAGTTTGTTTACATTTACAGGAGATAATGCTGCCGGCTCCTTATTTACAATGTCACCTGAAATTGAGAACAAGCATTCACATGGCACTTTTGTAGCCGGCATTGCCAGGTATTTACGTGCCAGATATGCTAAACATTCATATGCCCCTTCATGCTTTGGCCACCATTCCAGAGGACATGCTTCCATGCTGATGATGCTTTTTAAAAAAATAATGTGTAAAATTTGTGACTAAACAACTTGGGGAGAATTGTATGTCTCCCAGTCTGTTCTACCCACATTTTGCCATATATTTCATGTTATAGCAGTCTTGGATGATGACCCAGCACATGTTGTTCATTTTAAGAACACTTTCACTGCAGATTTGACAAAACACAAAAATGTGAGATTTCTAAAGATAGTCACAGCACTCGACCCAAAGTTTAAAAGCTGAAGTGCCTTCCAAAATCTGAGAGGGACGAGGTGTGGAACATACCTTCAGAAGTCTTAAAAGAACAACACTCTGATGCAGAAACTACAGGGACTGAGTGGACTTGCAGGCTCTAAAGTTTTACATTGTTTTGTTTTTGAATGCAGTTATATTTTGTACATAATTCTACATATATAAGTTCAATTTTCATGATAAACCAGATTGCACTACAGTACTTGTATTAGGTAAACTGAAAATACTATTTCTTTTTCTTTTTTTCTTTACAGTGCACATATTCATAATCAAAAATAAATATAAGGTGAGCACTGTACACTTTGTATTCAATGTTGTAATTGAAATAAATATATTTGAAAATGTAGAAAACTTCAAAAAATATTTAAATAAATGGTATTTCATTATTGTTCAATTGCGCGATTAATCCCATATTTACTTCTTTTAATCTCTTGACAGACGTAGTTTTAAATTGTCAAAATACTGGGAGATGTGGATGACAGCAAAAGGGAGTTTTTGTAAAGGAGCTCTCCCTTGTATATAGCTCCAAAACTTTTAGACAGAGGTGGGTTTGGGTTTGTTTCCCCCGCTCCCCAATTCCAAAATCTTAGGGATGGCTTGAGTGTCAGACTAAGCAAACTATAGAATAGGGGTCGGCAACCTACGCACGCGTGCCAAAGGTGGCACGCGAGCCGATTTTTAATGGCACACCGAGGTCCCGGCCGCCGGCCCGGCTCAGCCCGCTGCCGGCCTGGGTGAAGGGAACCCCAGGCCGGTAGCGGGCTGAGTGGAGCCGGCGGCTGAGACCCCGGCTGGCAGGATCCACTGGCCAGAACTCCAGACCGGCAGCGGGCTGAGCGGGGCCCTGGCCCTGCTCAGTCCGCTGCCAGCCCAGGGTTGTGGACGCCAGTCCCCCTTAGCCCGCTGCTGGCCTGAATGGACGGAACCCCGAGCTGGCAGTGGGCTGAGTGGGGCCAGCGGCTGGAACCCCGACTGGCAGGAGCCGGTGGACGGAACTCCAGACCGGTGGCGGGCTGAGCCGCTCAACCCGCCACCGCTCTGGGGTTCCAGTTGCTGGCCCCTTGCCAGCCGGGGTGCTGGCCAGCCGGGATCCTGGCCACCGGGACCCCGGCTGGCAAGGGGCCGGCAGCCAGAACCTAGAAGTGAAAGTAAGGTGGAGCATGCACGCTCGGAGCCAGCCGATGCTGGGGCGCTCCACTGTGGGTGGAAGCACGGAGCGTGGCGCACTCCCAGCTGGGGTCCTGCTGGCTGCCGGAACTCTCCTGCAGGCTGGAGCCGGCGGCCCCGTGCACCGGACTAAGCAGCAGGCAGTCAGGCAAGTGAAAGGGGCCGGCAGGAGGCGTCCACATCCCAGCCTGTCCTGCTGCCCCTCTCTCGCCACTGTGGCTGGATACCAGGGCACTGCAGGCACGTGCCGTCCCTGCAGAGTGCACAGCTGCGGCCCCTGGGGAAGAAGGGGAAGGGAGCGGCAGGCCAGGGGGGTCTTCTGCTGTCGCCCCCCATTTGCCTGCAGATGCAGTGCCCACACACAGCTGGCCCACATCTCCGTTGGCAGGAACAGGAACAGCGTGGGGCAGGGACCCATCCACCATCCAGGTAACCCTGCTGCAACTGGGACTGTCCCAGGCCAGCCCCAAGCCCCTGCTCCTCCAGGACTCCCCCCTACACACACACCCCAACCCCCTGCCCTGAGCCCCTCATGCCACCCAACCCTGACTCCTGCACCCCCCCATGCTCCCAGCCCTGACTCCTGCATCATCCACATCCACACCCCCTGCCCTGAACCCCCCGCACCTCAACCCCCTGCCCTGAGTGCTCCCCCCCCACACCCACACATCCCCAGCCCCTGATCTCCTCCCCCCGAGGGAGGTTGCAATATGACAGTACCTGTAAGCAATTTAAGTTACTTTCACCCCTGCTGGAACCCCAGACCAGCAGCGGACTGAGCGGAGCCGGAGGTGGGCTGAGTGGCTCATCCCGCTGCTGGTCTGGGGTTCTGGCCGCCGGCCCCGCTCAGCTCACTGCCAGCCTGGGGTACTGGCAGCCAGCCTGGGGCTCTGCTCCTAGCCTCGACCCAGCGCTCTTCAGTCACCCCCTGCTGTAGCCCACATTGGAAAACTCAGCAAGGAAAAGCGAGGGCAAGGATCACACTAAACTGATAAGATCTGCATTTTAATTTTATTTTAAATGAAGCTTCTTAAATATTTTAAAAACCTTATTTACTTTAAATACAACAATAGTTTATTTATATCATATAGATTTATAGAGAGAGACCTTCTAAAAAAGTTAAAATGTATTACTGGCACGCGAAACCTTAAATTAGAGTGAACTTGGCATACCACTTCTGAAAGGTTGCCTACCCATGCTATAGAACGAGATGATCTTTCATGGAACCTTACTCCATTAACTTCTGAGGCCACAGATTTTTTAATGGGTTACTTTCACAAAACAGGTGGTTTTCAAAGAACAAATTCAATGTATAAGAACTTTTTTTTAAAATATCAAACAGAAGTGGATCAATTAATTTTTGTTTTATTAACAAAGAAATTCAGGCTTCGTTTGCTGAACTTCATAAAATACTCCCATAGTAGCACACACTGTTAACAAAGAAATGCAGAAAACATAAAATGGGAAAGAAAAAGAAAAAGTGTGGTTGCAAAAAAAATTCTCCTACACAAAGAGTTTTGAAAGATGGTTTTAACAGGCACAGACAAAATTTAATAATTAGTTTTGATGCCAGAAAGTTTTTCATTTAGTAATATGAGAGCTAGTTGAATAGTTTCAATTTGTGTGTGTTTACATGCAAATAATATAGCAAATTATCATTTCTGGGGTATGTTAATTGTAGTTTGTGAGTATGGATGCCACCAGTTATTTATGAAAGGGTCGACAAATACAGAACATTTAGTGAATTTTAAACACGAATGATGATTCATCTAAAATATTCATACGAAAGTGTTATTCATTATTTGCGAGCACTATCTGAATTCTCTTCAGCAAAAGAATAAAACAAGACAATCATTCAACCGGGGAGTAGAAACAGTAACATCCAACTACACATGGCAATGAGAAATAGCACAAGGGTAAAAGACATTGGCCTGTTCTACATTTAAAATGTAGGTTACATTGCTATGTTGGTCAGGGGTGTGAAAAATCCACTCGAGTGCCGTTGCTATACTGACCTAACCCCCAGTCTACACGCAGCTATGTCAATAGAAAAATATTCCCATTAACCTAGCTGCCATTGTTTAGGGAGGTGGTGTTCATACAGTGCTGTGTTATGGCGGCAAAGCTACAGCACTGTACCTATGCCAGTATAGTCCCTAAAGTGTACACATACTCATAGTGACAGAGAAAGGGTGACGTTTGTTCACAAACTACTTGATGAACACTTGGGGATAACAAATACACTTGTAGAAGTTGCAGTCAGTGCATAAATAGAAAGAGAAAAATAGCACCATCAGTTCTAATTAACAGCTTTAAAACAATCAAATTAGCAATGTTTGTAGTGTATTGAAGAAATATAAAAATATACACTTTAAAATTGCATATACAAAATGGAAAGTTTAAAAATGATTTTGTAACAAAACAATATGGAAAAATACACAAAGATTGAATGCAATAATGTAGTATTTTAACTGACCCACCATTCAGCCTCTAAAATTATGCTGGCATGAAGGGGAGAGAGAGAAACCCATTGGCTGCAATGTGAGCATCAAAATAAACGAACCCTTGTGAAGTCAGCAGATGACATCTTACCCTATTACTAATTGCCTAAAAGTGCCCTTAAAAGTTTTTGTGAACTTCTAATTGCCAGTAAACAATCTTGCAAAGGAAATAAAATAAAATAAAAACCTACAAATCACCCTTAACACTCTTCAGAGACATGAAAACTCATAACTGGGTATATACAAATTGAAATTAACTGGTTGTTTGTCAAAAACAGAAACCTCACTGTTTTCAATACAGTACTGATTTCAGAATAATTCAATTAATCACAAAAGCATTACAATCCCTGGCAAGTCACAAAACTGAAGGTTGCTTGTGTCAAAAATAGCAAAGCATCAGTTTTCCATATGTGACAAAGGAAATTATGTCTGATGAAATCAAATTGACTCCAAGAAATTCAAAACCAAAACATTACTAGTAAAGTAACTTGCTGAAATGTAATAAGCACAGATATGAAAATGATTTGCTTCTGATATATAATGAGGGTGTTTAATACAAATTACTGATAAGTAATTTTGTATTGCTGAGACCAAAAACTTTTGAACTCCCCAAAGTTACTTTTAGTCTGCCAATGCTGTCTATAAAGTAGATGGAAAGCATAAAAAGGTTCACACTTTATTTAAAAATTACTGTAATTTTCCAGATTAAAAAAAAGTAAAATTTTCTCTTTTCACAACCAAATATATTTCACATGATTTCTCAGGTGCTGTCTCCAAGAATAAGTCAAAATAATTTTTCCCTGTTATTTCTCAATATCTTTCTTTTTCATGTTCTGGAGTTCCTTCATCTGCGTAAGTGTGTTAGAAGCAGCTAAAATAAATAAATACAACAATAAAACAAAGAAATAGCTCACCTCTTGAGAACACCATCCACACTCTGGGCCCAGGGCAAGACACATTGTGCACGTTAGTGTATTTGAAGTGGCACATCTGTTTTCCGCTGTAATGAAATATAAAAACAAACATTAATGATTCATAATGGTATGTGGGAACTCTGTAAAATGCCTAATTTTAAACTCTGATTAAATAAACTACTGTTTAGCAGATTAAGACTGACGATAAAAAGTTTTTGAATAAGAGAAGAACAGGATAAAAGACAGGCAAGTAGAGACAGGGCCGGCTGTAGGATTTTTGCCACCCCAAGCAAAAAAATTTTGGCCATCCCCCTTTTTTCATGCCTCCCTGCCCCCCGCCCCGCCCCAACTCTACCGCTTCCGAACCCCTTCCCCAAATCCCCAGCCCCGCCTCCTCCCCTGGGCGTGCCACATTTCCCCCCCGCCATTGCTTCCTGCGGGACCCACCGCAACCTTCTGCCCTTGCTCACCTCTGCTCCGCCTGCTCCCCTGGGCACGCCGCCGCTCCGCTTCTCCCCGCTTCCTTTCAGGCGAGGGAGGGAGGAGAAGCGGAGTAGCGGTGCATTCAGGGGAGCAGGCAGAGCGGAGGTGAGCTAGGGTGGGGGGCGCAGGAAGTAACGGGGGGTAGAGGAACCGCTCCCCACTCCAGCTCACCTCTGTTCCACCACCGCCGCCGCCCCCCGAGCACCCCCCCGCTCGGCTTCTCCTCCCTCCCTTCTTCCCTCCCAGCCTTGCTGCGCGAAACAGCTGTTTCACACGCGGCAACCCTGGGAGGGAGGGGGGAGAAGCGGAGCATCGGCGCGTTCAGGGGAGCAGGCGGAGCGGAGGTGAGCTAGGGTGGGGCGCAGGATGTAACGGGGGATAGAGGAACCGCTCCCCGCTGCAGCTCACCTCCGCTCCACCACCACTGCCGCCTCTCCCGAGCGCCCGCCACTCGGCTTCTCCTCCCTCCCAGCCTTGCTGCGCGAAACAGCTGTTTTGCACCCGGCAAGCCTGGGAGGGAGGGGGGAGAAGCGGAGCGGTGGCGGCACGCTCTGTGGAGCAGGCGGAGGCGGAGTGGAGGTGAGCGGAGGTGGCGAGCTGGGGCGGCGGGGGCACTTTTTCCCCATGCCCCAGAGTCGACGCCTATGATGGCCGGCGCCAAAATGCCGCCCCTAGAAATGTGCCGCCCCAAGCACCTGCTTGTTTTGCTGGTGCTTGGAGCCGGCCCTGAGTAGAGAGCACCTATACAAATCTTAATGACTATATTCAGATACTGGAAATATTCTTCCCACCCATCATTACACTGCTTAGCATATCGCTTCATGCCTGTGTTTTTGGAGGGCACGGTGTCAACTCTTACTATTCTCAAACCTTTGATACAGAATATTGACAGTTTGCCTCTGAAAGGAGATCTATTCTTCTTGAGCCTGTCAATCAGCCCTCTCTGAGCATCAACATTAACAGACTCTTTCAGCATATTCAGTCTAAGGCTATGTCTACACTGTACTTTCGTCGTTAAAAAACTTTTGTCGCTCAGGGGTGTGAAAAAAAGTTTTAATGATGAAAAGTGCAGGTGTGGACACCGCTTCGTTGGTGGAAAACACTCTCCTGCTGACAAAGCTACCACCCCTCAGTAAGGATGGTTTTATTTTGTCATTAGCAGAGCTCTCTCCTGGCAGAAGAGAATGGCTACACTGCATACCTTACAACAGCACGGCAGTGTAAGGTATGCAGTGTAGACGTAGCCTAAGTGACTCTCACATCAGAGCATAAGTCTGTGGTAGCAGAGAGTCTTCCTGACAAGAGGCATTAGGAAAGTGTATTTTATGGCTCTTCAGTACTCAGCGAAGTATATTTAAATTGGAGTGCAGCAGACACAGTGATCAACACCACTGCCGGCAAATGTCACAATCAATTTGCACAGAAGCCGGCAGAGACTCTAAGGCTAAAATTTTGGAAGATAGCATTTTAGTTTCATATGGTTCAAATGTTAAAACTTTAATTTGTAATGGTAACAAAGTCAGTAAGTGCAAATGTAGTAAATTACAGCACATGGGATCCACCAGTACACAGCGCATAGTATACTACACAATCTTGCATCCATTAGAACATGTGCATGCTGCTGTAAGAGACACTTGTTTTTCATTCAAGATTTTAACTTTGTATAAACCAGGGGTTCTCTAACTTTTCCATAGCTTTGACCACACCTTAATAAAGATATTGTCTCACAGATCACCTCCTTCCCATTCATTATCATGCAAGCCAATTCCCCTTCCAGAACAAAATCCTTGTGACAGTTAAAACAGCTCACACTAAAAATAATATTGAGAAAGTATTTAATATTTTAGCTTCTTTTAATGTGATTTTAGTAACTGGATTCAAGGAGGAGAACCAGCATTACACGATCAGCCAGCTCTCCGCAGGCAACCAGCAAGAGCTTCTTGCATAACTGATGCTTACTTGATGACAGCTTGGGAACTATTGGTATAAACGAAATAGATCAATGTCTAATAGAATATAACCTTAAGGTCTTATCCTGCTCACATTTTTAAGTTAGTGGCAAAACTCACAATGACTTAAATAGAAGCTTGATCTGCCTTCTATTTTATACAAGCTGTATCCAAAATATTTTATTATAAAATAATAATAATAATAATAATAATAATGCAGAGAGAGAAATTAATACATATACGAAAGGGAGAAAATGTGTGCTATCAGATGACAGAGTACTGATGAACTGAAGAGATACAGGAACACAATTTTAGATGGCAAGAGATGCAGAGGAGAAGGTTCTTGCAGCAGAAGAGAAATTGCTTGAAGGGACAAAGAGGATGTCAGTGCTAGGTAAGTGGAGGGAGCATCAAGGAAGGTAAAAAAAGCAAAAACCAGTCTATAAGGTATACTTTAAAAAAAGAAACATGGTAAATTTGGACTAGACCTGAAATGAGTGCAAGGCAGGACAGTGTTGTTCTTTGTTACCATCAAACTTCTTTGCATTTGTGAGAAGATGGGCAGCAGCGTTCTCCACGTGCTGAAATCTAGAGAGCTGGAACTTGGACGCCACAGAGAATGTGGCACTAGGATTTCAGTCAAGGCAGTGCACTGGCAGGGATGTGAAGCTGGCGATAGACAGATCTGCAGGAATAAGAGGGCCCAGGACGATGCCAAGGTGTTGGAGGAGGAAATAGAGGGGATGGAGTTGCATTTGAGGATTTTCTTGCTCAAGAGAATCCCTTCTCTCTTCAATTCAACGTCTTCAGAAGCAGAGATGAAGCCAGACGTTTATTTAGTCATGACAGACAGAGAGAGGAACAGAGAGAAGTCATTAAAGGTACCAAAGGGTATAGAATGGCTGATCATCATCATAGGTGTGGCAACTAAAAGAAAAGGTAGGGAGAAGCTGGATAGAAGAGAAAAGAGGCTAAGACCTAAACCTTGATGGGATCCACTGAGATGCAGCCACTTCTAGCAGAAGAGTTGTTTGACAGGTAAGAGCAGAAAGTTTACAGGTGGAAACCAGCAGGAGAAAGTGATCCACAATACTGAAGGCTGCACTAAGGCCAAGGAAAACCAGGAGGGAGAAAGTGCCTTCAGCAGAAATAAGGAGAAGGTTGTTCGTTACATGGAAAAGATCAATTCTACTGTTGCCATTTCCCTTAAGAGTTTTTAATATGATGTATTGGCCTGTATGACTAAATAGACAAAAACTGGCCAAATGAATCCCTTGTAATCATTGTAATCAATGGAGTTAAACCAGAAATGAATTTGGTCCAGTGAATTTCTTATATTCGTTTAAGAGAGTCCCCACTATAGATGTAGACTCCAATATGAATAATATAGGTAAATTACTTGCAGAGTTCTTGTATGTATTTCTTAAACATTTCCCAGAATGAAATATTACTGTATGTGTAACATGACCACACACACACCTGCCAGGAAGGATAATGAATGTCAATCATCAACAGGATGAGTGGACAGCATCAGGAAGCTGAATAGGCACAAAACTTCTTTCAGATTTTTTTATTAATGTTATTGTTGGTTATGAATATAGCTAGAGTCTATTTTGTTAGAAATAGCCAGGAGTGAAAACAGCAAGAAAGAGGAGAAGGCCCTAAAACTCCAGTTGGGGTTTTCTATGTGATAGTTAACACATGGAAGACTGTTAACAAATGAGATCTAGAGATCTTTTTGCTGATGACTCCTCAGAAGTTCTGTTTTCCAATCATGAAATGAATGCCTGGCAATTGAAAGGCTTGTTGCCACTGGCTTAAAAGATTAATTCATTTGGAATGAGGAGGAGGGAAATCTTGAAACTGATTTATTGATACCCAGAATAGACTCTGGCTAGATCATTAATGTTGTTCCTAAGTTTCTGTTTCAATATGATCTCTTATAACAGTTACATTTATGGATCTGTGTTCATTCCCAAAGTATTTATTATTTAGTTATAAGTCTATTCTAAAACTTTAAAATGAAAAGCTTATACTAAATCAGTTTAAAAAATATCTTATTCCAAAAAATAAGGAACATTTTTATGAGTTGGCTCTGTAAAAACCAGAGAATTTTCCTGCCACTTCACCAACAACAGAGTCCAGACAAGACTGACTTACTATACAGCCAAAGTTAAGAGCAAGTTTCTATTGGCTTAGTTAGAACTGATGTATGCCAAAAGGTTTTTTAAAAAAGAAGGGCCAAATTTTGGCTTGAGAACCACATAGGCATCTGCACATAATAAAAACTAAGTGTAGCAGGTTAAACTGCGTATATCCAGCCACACATACAAAGAAGAATTCCCCACACAAGTCATAATTATCACAGGTATTGAAGAAGTGAATGCACTGCTTTCTGGAGGGCACACTCTTAGAATGGCAAGCCAAAATCATAACCATCAACTTGTACCCTCTCAGATTGTTTAATAAATGAGTACATGGAGTTGAAGGTGAGAATGGGAATTTATGATCATGTAGCCTACATAACAGAGATTACAGAATTTCACCCAGTCACTCCTGTATCAAGATCAGAAACTTTCGGGGAACTAAAGTATAGCTCAAGGGTCGGCAACATTCGGCATGTGGCTCGCCAGGGTAAGCACTCTGGCGGGCCGGGCCATTTTATTTACCTGCTGATGTGGCAGGTTCGGCCGATCGCGGCCCCCACTGGCCGCGGTTCGCCGTCCCAGGCCAATGGGGGCAGCGAGAAGCCGCAGCCAGCACATCGCTCACCCGCACTGCTTCTCGCTGCCCCCATTGGCCCGGGACGGCGAACCGTGGCCAGTGGGGGCTGCGATTGGCCGAACCTGCCGCGTCAGCAGGTAAATAAAACTGGCCCGGCCCGCCAGGGTGCTTACCCTGGTGAGCCGCGTGCCAAACGTTGCCGACCCCTGGTATAGCTTTTAGAAAGACATCCAATCTTGTTTGAAAGACTTAAATACACCAACTCCTTATATGGGCCTCTCTGTAGTTACTATGGTCCATAATAGTCATTATGTGGCAACACTTTGGAAGAAGGCCACAGGTTTTTCCTGTGTCTGTAATGAGGTATATTAGAGTTGCTTTCACCCTTCTATCTTATTTGACAGGCCAGACAGCTTCATTCCCATAAGTAGGACAGCCGGCAACTGCCACAGATAACAGACAGTTTCCTGGTTTATTTTGACTGAAAGTGCAGATGCACACTGAAAAAGTATTGTAAAAATGGCACGGAGCAGGAGGGTTTCCATTATGATTGTGTCTAACACTTCTTGCTTACTTTCCAAGTGGGAAAAAGGTTTGTTTTAATTGCCAATCCTGCAAACTCATCCTGGAATCTGAAAATCAACATGAGTTCTTTCCTGCTTGCATTCCTCCATAAACAATATTGTACAGGGTAAATTAAGCTATCAGGATATGTCTACCCTGCACATTAAGTCCAAGCCCTGACTCAGGTTTGCCTTTTTCCCACACACAAATCAATCTGACTTGGATCAGCAAGCACTCAGGACCTAGGACTCAGCTAGGGTTTTGGGTCATCGTCTGAGTCCCACTATCACTTGGGTCCAAGCCCTGTTGTTCTGCAGTCTGGATGTAACTCAAGTGACAGACCCAAGTCAGAAGGTGGACATATCAGCACAGTCACGAGACCAAGGTCCAGCAATTGTAAACCCAGGTTTACAATACAGTGTAGATGCTAGAGCACGGGTTTGGAAACACTGAGTCCAAAAGGCCGGGTTCCACAGACCCATGTTTACAAGACAGTGTAGACATACTGGCTGTTTCCAGGGAGCTGCATCTATGCCTTTAAATTGATTTCTGCTACACCCAATTTCCCAATAGAATAGCACAGGTGTAACAAAGGACAGAATTTCAGAGTAAAGGAACACCAACTTGAAAAAAAAAAATCACATTTCCTTATGAAAACCTGTGTATCTGCTATTTTTACAAGTAATCCCTCAGATTACTAGAAAAGAAACATTAGAGAAAAACATTTTTTCTCTGTTTTTTAACCCCGTACTTTGTGCAGTTGACAGTAATTTGAGTTTAGCCTGTTTCACTATTTTATTGACGGTCACTTGCATCACTCTCACACAGTGCTTTGATGGGATCTCAGCTGCATGCTCCTCCACGGGATGTGAAAGAGGGTGCTTAACAGCAAGAGCAGGAGCAAACCTGCAATTAAACTGAAGAGGTAGCAGGCAGATGCATGCACAAAGAGAATGGTAATGGGGAGGAGAGCAGGATTGAACAGGTTTGGTATTGCTGCTCTTGGGCCCACCAAAGAGACTTTTGTCAACATGGTAAGGAAGTAAAATCCACTCCCATAACCATTAAGATTTATTTCCCCATTTAAAATGTCTAGACTTTTTTTTTTTTAAATGGCTAACTTAAAAACTTCCTTATTTTAAGGAACACTGTCAATTTGAATGAAGTTTTCTGGCAGTTTCACTGAAAGAGATCAAACCGTAAAAGTTAAACGCACTCATCTAGATAAATACTGTGGAAAGCATCGCTAGCAAGCAAGACTGGGAGCTGGATTTGGATTCTAGTTCTAACTCTACCATGGTCTTGCTGAGTGCTGTTGGTAGGTCAGTTAACCTCTCTGTCTCTCACTTACTCCTACGTGGAAATAACAACCTTTACAAGTCACTTTGAGATCTAGGAATAAAAAACACTACCTGCACATGCACAGTATAGACTGACACACAGTCAGGATTTTAAAAAACTAGGTACGTGAGATCCTAAGACATGTGAGATCAATTTCTGAAGACTGTAAACTTTATTTTTAAATAAGCAGTTTCTAAGCCTTTATGGTCGCAAAGAAAATCTTCAAAATGTTACGTGATGCAGCATTATTTCCATGCATCTTTGCTGCTCATAGGTTTGCAGGCCTCGGAGATGTACATTAGCAAGTCTAGAAGATTTAAAAAAAAAAAAAAAAAGTGGTAAATTTAGACTGGACCCTGACATGTATGGCTCAGCTGTGCCTCCGTTGCTGCTACCCCTCCTGGCAGGCCGGGCCAGTTTGTTTACCTGCCGCGTCGGCAAGTTTGGCCGATCACGGCTCCCACTGGCTGTCCCAGTTCGCTGTCCCAGACCAATGGGGGCTGCGGGAAGCGGCGCGACCGAGGGATGTGCTGGCCGCGGCTTCCTGTCACCCCCATTGGCCTGGGATGGCAAACCACCACCAGTGGGAGCCGCGACTGGCTGAACCTGCCGATGCGGCAGGTAAACAAATTGGCCCGGCCCGCCAGGGTGCTTATCCTGGCGAGCCGCGTGCCAGAGGTTGCCGACCCCTGGTATAGACGTCACCAGAGAATTAAGGAAACCGGTTGCTAGTCATAACTAGTCATAAACCTGTGGGCAGCAGCAGTCAAACAGCAAAGACTCACCTCAGTTTCATGCTGCATGGGAAATCTACGAGCAACAGAGGCAGTCATAGGAATTATTAACTGGGAAGATCAACCAAGGAGACAGAAGTTAGGGGAAGAGTAACCAAGATCTCTTTCCATCCCTCCTTGTAGCCAGAGGGCTCTGGGGTAGAGGTAGAGCGGTGGAGACTTCTGCCAACACAGCATCCAAGAGGCTGTGAAGGAAAGAGAGGAGACAGGCAGTTGGGGATGGAGGGACTGGAGCAAGTTTATCAGAAATATACTACCCTAAGGCAGAGAAGGAGAGATGGAACCACCAAGTGGTGCCCATAGAGGGCACCCTCCCCCTCTCTAGCAGAAGGGCGATAACATGGAGCTGACCTTCATAAGGCTGCTGCCTCTGGACCTAGCCTTAGCCTTCATATCTTCCTCTGTCTAACAGGTTTAATCCTACAGCTAGTAGGTGCCTGGAACATTTTTCAAGTCATCCTTGAAGTTGGTGAATATCCCCATCATTCATTTTTAGCCCTTCTTCTCTCCCTGCATTTTCTTGTGGAGCTGTCTGCCTTTAGACAAGATGGCTACAATTCCTTGGTGTGATGCATGCCTGTAAACACTGAGTCAAAGAATATTCTGTTTCTGAAGCCATCTTATTCTGAAACTGTCTCTCACAAATACAAGTGTACACAGTAATTTCAGATGATCGTATTGTTTGGAAATACTCATCCCACAGCCATTAGCTGCTGTGTCCTAAGTTTGATGGATTTACTCAAGTTGCTTTGCACCAAAGTGATGGTATAAAGTAGCAAGAATGCTGTCTTAACTGCATCCTTGAGGATTATCCTTGTGTAAAGGGGACCTCAGGATGCATAGAGCTGGCCTACCAGCTACAAGAAAAAAACCCTTGGCTCCTGCTCTCGGGGCATTCCTGGAAGGAAACGTGGATGTGGGTGTCTTTATGCCCTGATCTCCAGATGGTGGAATGGTCCTTTGCAGCTGCGCATAATTTAGAGCAGACAGAACTCTACTCTGTGTTGCACTGGGAACCAGGAGCCAATATCTCAGCTACAACGAAGTTCCCTCTCTAGCCTAATATCTATGAGCAGCACTTCCATTAGTACCTCATCAACATAAAATAACAGTAGGCCCTTTCCATGTAGTCTAGAATAATATGGGGAAATACATGTTTTAGAATCACATACAGATTTAAAAATCACTATTTATACAAAAAGTAAAATTCATATCAGACAGGTTAAACCCCATCCTTCAGGGACTCTGTGTTCAGTGGCAATATTTAGCCTTTTGAAGATATAGTCTGTTTGTGAGGCTATTTTAATGTTTTTATTGACTTCTGGAATACAGAAAGAAAAAGGAAAAACAGTGCTTGGTAATTTTTCAATGGAATTTTCTAATCTTAAAATATGGTAAATGATTAACATGAATCTCGGGGAGTATGGTAAATAACATTTCAGGAAAAGAGTTTCAGGTGTGAAACTTTTTTGGTTTGGTTTTGCAACCTCTGAACTTAGAATAGTTAATTAAGAAATATCCTCTTCAATATGTGGTACACAAAACAATAGACAGTGCCTGCAATTGATGAATTGCCTAAGCATAAATTCAGAAAGATCAGCTAAGGTATAGAACTTTTGTAAGTGTATGGCTTAAAATTATTGAATACACTACTACATCTTATAACACAATACTGTATGGTCGGTTCCTTTTATTGTTCTGTGAAGTTATGAGTTCAGGATTTGTGCTTTTGTTGCAGCAATTTTTGACCTTGAACACACCAAAGAGCAGGCAGTTCCTGTGTTCTATTTTAGGTTTTTAGAATCCTCTTCTCAATAAAGTCAATTAGGAGGTTTGTCATTGCTTTCAAAGGGAGAAGGATCACACTCCTGAATGCATGACTTGACAAGTAAGTGAAGGAACAGATTACAGAATTTTTTTTTAATTGTATTTATTGCTAATGTTGAGGCCAAAATTTAAAAACAAAAGCAAAAAAAAAAAAAAAAAACCCTAAGTTGTGCACACAAAATATGCAGACTCATACACCCATTGTAATCATATGTGCAAACACATTTTTACATGCAATTTTCCTGTTGTGCTTGCAAATTTCATTTGTTCATTCCTATGTTTTGCAGGTACAGTTTAAAGAACAGGAGTACTTATGGCACCTTAGAGACTAAAATTTATTTGAGCATAAGCTTTCGTGGGCTACAGCCCACTTCATCGGATGCATAGACTGGAACATACAGCAAGAAGATATTTTATACATACAGAGAACACGGAAAGGTGGAAGTAGCCATACCAACTGTAAAAGGCAAATCAATTGAGATGAGCTATCATCAGCAGGAGAAAAGAAAAAAAAACTTTGAAGTGATAATTGAGATGACCCATAGAAGGTGTGAGGATACTTAACATGGGGAAATAGATTCAATTAGTGTAATGACCCAACCATTAGGTATCCAGAGGGGGAAAACAGACAATACATTGCTAGACTTTAAACAGTTAATTAGTGTTTTAATGTTTCAAAACCATTCCACAGCACTTCCAAGGCAAAATGAAAATTTACAGTTGTTTAGATTGGAAGAGCACACTTAGTTATGTCATGAGCTTTGTTTTAGCAAAAGCTATTCAGTGTCATTCTTGCCAAACTTTAAATCCCTGATAGACTTCATATTTCCTGGGGGGGAGGGCGGTGGAGGAGTGTGGGGGTCTCTATACAAGCACAGTGTTTTCCCTGAAACTTACTAAGCTCTCCATTAAGGGTCATGGAGTGATAAGGAATTCCCATCCCACAGAAATGTG
The DNA here is from genome assembly GCF_011386835.1 of Chrysemys picta bellii. Taxonomy (NCBI): domain Eukaryota; kingdom Metazoa; phylum Chordata; order Testudines; family Emydidae; genus Chrysemys; species Chrysemys picta. The sequence continues at coordinate 59,817,065 of NC_088792.1, read as the reverse complement.
CTTTTGTCGCAAAACTGCAAAACTCTATCAGTCTGAAAAGCTGAAAATGGGAATGAAACCAGGTGTCAAGTACAGCAGAAATGTACATGACTCACCCCAGTTCACCAGCACAGATATCTGTATACTGGAGGGATTCACTCTGGGAGAGGGGACCTGCTTGGTTGAATCAGCTACTCCTCTAGGTGCTCTCACTTGACCCAGATACACCCATTTTTGCAATGGCACTGGCCAGCCACCACAAAAATGGACAAAATTATCCTGAATTTTCAAGTAGTGTCAGAATATACTGAAGGGGGAGGGAGGGAGGGAAGAGCCACTGTTCTTAGTAGGATAACTGCTATGAATTTTAGAGACAATAAGGCCTTGGCTATTGGCAATTCACAACGCTGCACTTGCTGCGCTCAGGGGTGTGAAAAAACACCCCCCCTGAGCGCAGCGAGTGCAGCGCTGTAAAGCGCCAGTGTAATCAGCGCCTGCAGTGCTGCACGCTCGCTCGCAGCGCTGCAAGCTATTCCCCTCGGAGAATGGTCGCTGGTGGTGTAGTCGCTGGTGGTGCGACTACACTCGCGCTTCACAGCGCTGCCGCGGCAGCGCTGTGAATCTGCGAGTGTAGCCAAGGCCTGAGAAATCCTTGAGCCCTACCATTGCTACCACCTCTGCAATAAGAAGTTTGCTGCAGCTTAATCAACTCTTTAAGGAACCCACCCCACCCCAATGCAGCTACCCAATCCCAGCCCTCAGGGCTGGCTCCAGGCACCAGCGCAGCAAGCAGGTGCCTGGGGCGGCCAACGGAAAGGGGCAGTACGTCCTGCTCTTCAGTGGCAATTCGGTGGCAGGTCCCTCAGTCTCTCTCGGAGGGAAGGACCTGCCGCCGAATTGCCGCTGAAGAATGAACCCGATCGCGGCTTTTTTTTTTCCCCCCGCTTGGGGCGGCAAAAACACTGGAGCCAGCCCTACCAGCCCTGCCTAGAGATGGTGTTGGACTCCACCCTAACTCTGAGCTGGAAGGGATGTTTGGGAGCCATTGACAACACAGAGAGCCCCATCCCAGCTTAGTGGAAGAAGAGAATAGGTTCCCAAATAACTGAAAGTCTAGGCAAGACTTCTGTCAGTTGACATGTGAAACAGAACAGAGTACAGGCAAAAGTAACCCTTTCCCTATACTGATTGGGGTTACTACCGCTCTAACATGGCAGTAATCATGGCTGCCATAACCTGGTAAGGGAGGAACCAAGATTTGTGGAGGACTACTGCTTGAGAGGAGAATGGGAATTCACTCCTTCACCCCCATGGCTCTACAAACCCCAATGGATTCCTTGTACCAGGTCCCAATGCCCTCGATATTGCCTGACTGATACATGCCACGGTGAGGGGCTGTTGTACCTTTCATTATTGTGTGAAGCAAAGTCAGGCTGTTGTTTTACGTTTGCCCTCATCTATTTTCAAATCTGTCCTTTTCCCAATACTACTGTAAAATATACAGCTATTAAAATTACTGGGCACAAATTAAACCATGAGCCTCCATTTAGGCTTGATACTCAATAAATAACTGAAGAACCATCTATTGTACTGGCTATTATAATACACATGTTTTAGTCCAACAGGAAATTGTTTATGATTTGATTTAACAGTGTGGAAGAGAGGAGAGAGAGAGAGAGAGAGAGAGAGAGAAGGAAGAATTATTCATTAGCTGAGCTGAGCTCTCCTGAAATCCTTTTTTGTTCTACATTGACCTTAAACTAACATAGTTTGTCAGCTGTACTAGCCCAGCGTGTCCTTTTTAAGTATTACAATACTATTCCCATTATCAATATAGACAAGTATTTAAAATGTGTATGCTGGTTTCAAGTCAACAAGATCATCTTTTACATATTCCGTTGGACAAAAGTGAGCAAAAAGGTAATAACGTTTTCATTCCAGCGAACAAGCTTTACAGTTTGAGTTCTGGTGTTCTCTCATCAGGTCATTTGTGCTAGTCCAGCACAATGTGCTGTAATTGTTCATTGTTAAATAATTTTATTTCTGAAGTTGCCAAGATGATAGAAAATGTAAAGTAATTTATAAAAGAAACAAATTACAGCAACTAAAAGAAGTTTATTCCACTAGTATTACCAAAACCACTTACCATTCTTATAGAAAATGAACATAAAAACATAGAAGTATTTCTCTCATAGCACCATCTACCATATGTCCGTGCTAGAGTACTTATATATTTTATTGATGTACCAGAATCAGGCAGAAAACACACATATCCTGATGGACATCAGCAGGCAATGCAGTGGGCTAGATTCAAAGATGTTGTGGGAGAGAGGATCTTGTTTTTAAGGCACTAGATGTTCTTAATTCCTGGCTCTGTCACAGATTTCCTATGCAAATTGCAGTGTTAGTTCCCCATGTAATACTTTCCCCACCTAAGAGGAGGTGGGAGGCAGTATTGGGAGGTGCTCAGTTTCCACAGTGATAGGCAAGAAAGAGAAATACTAGTAAATAGGTGTGATTCAGAGTATTTTACATATGGAGTCCAAAGGTTTTAAATTAAAACAAGGGGTGGCCTACTTTAAAATTTACAGTTTTCTGTTAGTTGCTTTTCTGCTAACTCTGCTCTTTCAACACCTCAGCATACAACGTCTATTCACCTTTTAACTTGTCCCATTGTGCACGTACATATATACACAATTTACTACAGAAGCGAGATGTGCTATATATCACTTTTCAGTAATGAGTGGATCTTTCAGCATAAAGAAAGTTATAGCAACCAAGTTACAAAGACCTGAAAATGGGGTGTGATGGTGCACCCCATAAGGCTTCATGGAAATATTCTTATGAACGTATATATACACGACAAAACTGGAATATGTTTTATGCTACATATGCCATGTAACATATCTCTGTAAAAGTTATGATCTACTGAATCTATTCATCCTATTTGTATGCATATGTCATTGTTGTATTCAAAGTTATGAATATTGGCTGTGTATTTGCTTGATTTCTAAGTAGCCTTAGTAAAGTATTTGGTCAGCTTCTTGAGAAAGGAATGTGCAAATTAAGTGCCCAATCAAGAAACACTTAAAGGACAATGAATCTTGGAAAGCTCCAATGCATATAAGAAGTCTACCTGAGGACATTCAGGGTAGCATGTAAACAGTGGCTGCTGACTGTAAAAACTGAGTCATGCATGGACATGTGAGTTCCCCATGTGACTCCAAAACTACATCTTGGAGCTGGACTTTGCATAGGAGAGAGGAGGGGGTCTCCATCCACAAGCGAAAGTCTATTTAAACCCCTGGGAGACTCCTCTATTTGGTCTTCAGCTGGCTCAAGAGATAGCCTCTCCATCCCCAAGGATACCTGAAAGAAACTCAGACTTGCATGTTTTATTTTATTTTACTTAGTAATTCACTTTGTTCTGTCTGTTACTACTTGGAACCACTTAAATTCAGCTTTCTGTATTTAATATTATCACTTTTTACTTATTAATTAACCCAGAGTATGTACTAATACCTGGGGGGCAGGGGGCAAACAGCTGTGCACATCTCTCTATCAGTATTATAGAGGGCGAACAATTTATAAGTTTACCCTGTATACGTTTTATACAAGGTTTGGACCCCACTGGGAGTTGGGAATCCGAGTGTTAAAGCTAGGAACACTTCATACGTTGCTTTCAGTTAAGTCTGCAGCTTTGGAGCACGTGGGTCATACCCTGGGTCTGTGTTGGAGCAGACTTGCGTGTCTGGCTCAACAAGACAGGGTGCTGGAGTCCCAAGCTGGCAGGGAAAGCAGGGGCAGAAGTAGTCTTGGCACATGAGTTGGCAGCCCTAAGGAGGTTTCTGTGATCCAGCCCGTCACATGGGGTTTATTAAAAACTCATTCTGTATTTTCACACCAGGGTCCCAGATTTGATTCCTAGTTCTGATCTTTACTTTACCAAAACAAATAGCTGCCAACAGCCTTCATCTCCTTAGGATACAGGTATCTTAAGTCATTCAACAGTGATCCCCTCAGCCAATTAAGCAACAATTTTGTTGTGTAGAGGAATATAGGCACCACAAATGGATGCGGTCTGAAGGGAAATCAGTCAAATGACTGGAAGGAAGGTGGCCATAACATGGGGTTTTGAGGACAAACTATAAAGCAAAAGGGGGACAGAGATATGGAGGACCTTCAGCGATTGGAGGGAATGTTAAGAGGAGACTCCTCCTCCTCTTCATGAACAGAAAATGGAACATACTGGTACTTATTTTAATTACACTTGTACTAAAGCATAACATGCAGCTATACTTATACAAAAAGTACAAAAGCAATGTGCCAAAAACTTCGGGTATTTTAAAGCTTTGAGTCCAATCCTGCAAGGCAATGAGCACTTACTCCCAAAGAAAGCAAGGGGAATAGAAAGTACTTTGAAAATTTGAAAAATCCACCCCCTAGAAGTAACACCCCATTGCCTGCAGCAAGGGCACATTCCTTACCTGAGCCACTAATTAAAGAAAATTAAAGAGGAGGGAAAACGGCACAGTCTCTAGATTTTTTTTAATAGTTATAAATTATTCTTACTAGTCATACGCAAAAGTAATGAGTAATAGCAGGCAGAAATTACTTCAGACCCATAACAATGAAGCAATGGAAAACGCAGAAACATATGAAGAGAATACTCAATTATCAACTTTGCAAATACTTGAACTTAGGCAAACATAAAAGTTGTTTCTTGGCAGCTTGCTGGTGCTGTAAATTCCTATCCTCCTGAAACGCTTATATTTTGCTCAAGGGGTTATTCTTATTTTGCCACCAGAACAAGAGAGAATCCTGAATGGCTGGCAAGGAGTTTACTTTTCTTCCCGAAAGGTTCCATTACAATGGACAGTACACTAATTCATTAGAGATGTTCTTCCTTCTCAAAAGACCGCACAAAATAGCCAAGTCCATTTATACTAACAATCAACTTCAATACTGAACTGCCAGAAATGGAATGATTTTAATTAATAACATTCAAGCAGCTTAGAACAGAATAATAAGGCATATTCTATTTTGTTCATCATAACTTATGCCTGTTCTAAGCAGATGGGAAGGAGGCATTGAGTCTTTTAATTAGGCTGGAGAGAAATCGGAAGTTAGGACAAGAGCTTTGACTTTAGAGTTGGCTGGGAAGGGAGATATATAATTTGGAATGGAGCCTCTTAGATGCTAGAAGTTTGATAAGAGTCCAGTTTAAAAAAAATATCACTTTTCCCTCCAGTATTTTATTTTCAAAGCATTAGGCTTGATAAGCCAGGTTTACGTCAAAGCATCTGGACTACCAGCCTCCAGTACAAGCACAGAGTATTTTCCATACATGGGGCTTCTGATTTTAGGTTTTAACCAAAAAACACTGATAAAAAAAACGGATAAAACACCCTCAAAATAAATAAATAAATAAATAACCCATGCCGAAATTAGTGTTTATCCAATAAACAACAGAAATATACCAGAAAGTACTCAGGCTGTGCTGATTTCACCCCTTTCCAGTGCAGTTTGTTTATTCAGGCACTACCTAGTCTCCCTGGCTTTCATCTAAGGGGTTGTCTACACAGAGGATGTGATTTCCAAAGCACATTAACTTGTCATGCATAAATTCATCCCTGTAGACCTTGCTGATGCACACTAAAGGTTCCCTAGTGTGCTTTAACATAACATGTTACAGTACAGCAATACAGTATAGTACATATATATACCAAGGGAAAGTCCCCAAAACACCCCAGTTTGTGGACACCTTCACAGAACTCAAAAATTGCTAAAATATACCACCTCCCCAATTAAATTAACTCACCCCCGCAAACCAGAAGCCATACCCATATAACACTATTAAGCATATTATATGGCTTTGGGTCTTTAATGTTTGTACAAGTGCTTTGGAGATAAGATATACAATGGTCACAATATTTATATAGATTATTTGATCTTAAATTCTAGTGTGGAGCAGCTTTTAAGGTGTATATCCATCATGCAAAAATATCCCATGTTTGTGACCTCAGTTATTTTTCTGCATTGTGGGTTTAACATTTGTGAGCCTAGTTTAGTGCTCAAGAAAGGAAATAAGTCTCCATTCACTATAATGGAGTTAGAATCAACTATGCTAATGATTAATTTGGCCTCGTGACTGTAGTCTCAAAAAAATGCTAGCAGCCATCAAATAAATATTTTCAGCTTACGCAATCTAATTATACTGTCATATGCTTCCTCCCTCAAAGAGTGCTCAATATCTGATAATTAGCATATTAAAGGGGATTATTCACATTTTGATTTTTAAGTTTTAAATTTCTATTGTTTGTGGCTTTATATTTTGTTATATTTGTGCTTATTTCTGGTACTGATGTGTTTTCATCTCAGGAGTCGTCTTTGTGAAGGGTGTTCCTAATATTCTTATCTTAATTCCTCTCTTTAGGGATTTGTTTGTAAAATATTTCAAGCATTCAAGCCCTTTGTTAATTCAAAGGCAGATTATAATATTCATTGATTCCATGTGTTAGTCACCTTTGTTGAATGGCTGAGCAGGTCAGGGTTTATTTGATGCAGATTTTCTTAATTTTGTTAAACATTCTGATAAAGAGCACACTGCAACATTTTACTTGTGCTCTGGAGAGGATGTTTGACCTGGATTCTATTCTAATGACGAGAGCCATCCATTTCAGATCCATTGATTGGTAGAGTACGATTGTCATTTCTAACAGAGGCCATGGGACTGCAGCTCAACCTTTTTGCAGCTATTACTCCAGTCCAGCCTAAGGACCAGAAAAGCAACCACTGTCCCTTGAAAACCTGTAAGGGTATTCCTGGCCAGTGCAATCCACAGCTTCCATTTAATGCTCCCTTCCACAATGGCATGTTAGTTACATGCAGCTAATCTCAATGGCGCATAAGGAGTACAGAGGGCCCCCTTCAATAGACACACAGCTTACACCCTACTCCATTCCAGAACAAATCAATTATAAGGCTTCTGTAGTGTGAAGCATTGTGCATGGGCCCTCCTCAAAGGTGCTAGTTTCCTTCCTCATGAACAAGCAACAGAAAGAACATAAAAAGAACAGGAGTACTTGTGGCACCTTAGAGACTAACAAATTTATTAGAGCATAAGAAAGAACATAGAAACTAAGAGAGTGCATTAGCAGCCCATATGAAGTGGGTATCCTGAAATTGAAACAGTTTCAGCAATTCATGCCTTTGGTAAAAGGTATTTATCAGGCATAGTAGAAGGGGAATCATGAATAGGTGAGCAGAAAAAACAGAAGAACTACATGTCCTAGAGCACGGGTGAGAAACCTTTCAGAAGTGGTGTGCCGAGTCTTCATTTATTCACTCTAATTTAATGCCAGTAAATGCCAGTAATTCACTCGCATGCCAGTAATACATTTTAACGTTTTTTGAAGGTCTCTTTCTATAAGTCTATAATATATAACTAAACTATTGTTGTATGTAAAGTAAATAAGGTTTTTAAAATGTTTAAGAAGCTTCATTTAAAAATAAATTAAAATGCAGAGCTCCCCGGACTGGTGGCCCGGACCTGGGCAGTGTGAGTGCCACTGAAAATCAGCTCGCATGCAGCCTTTGACACGCGTGCCATAGGTTGCCTACCCCTGTCCTAGAGTATTTTTTTTCTCATTTAGGCTTGTTTCCCGGAGGAGGGTCAAGTCTCTTTCAGAAGAGGATCACCCAAGCAGGCTGAAGAAAAATGAAAAAAGGATTTTTCTTCTTGTTGGATTGTTTTCATTTAAGACTCAGGAAAAGCAGAGCTGTCTGAATATTGAGAATTCTATACAATACAGCTTTCACTGAGTCCTCAATGGAAATAAGCCAGCAAGAAAAAGAAATCAACAGGCAGGTCTGTCCACATGCTTAAAATAACTACCAAAATACACTATTTGCTTCATTTTTTTTCTTGAGGGACTCCTCCTTTTAAAATATATTTCCTTCATGAGGGGCTTGAATAGTTTTCCCTATACCTTAGAGAAGTAACACAATAACAAAGTAGGAAACATTCGGTGCTAGAACAAACAGACATGAGAATGAGATGTGATAAGACTGGCAAAACACCAAAGGAGCAGGAGAGAGAACACTTGACCATTATATTTGGAGTTAGAAATCATTCTATTGGGACGGACCAATAAACATCTGTCCATGCTATGATCAAAGGATCTTCCACTCTCCTACCCCTCCCAACCAGCCCTTCCACATGAAACTTGAAATAAAGAGACTATAAACTCCAACGATCAAAAGTTTTGTCAACCCTGGATGCTGCAGTGGCAGCCAGGGAACTGTTTCGTGAGTGCTCCAAATTAGAGATAAAGATTCCACACCATCCAACCCTTGCATGGGAAGTCAGGGTAAAGCCTACTTACTTAAGGTTAACACAGGGATCATAATCTAGGTATTTCTAAGGCTCCCACCAAGACCAAAGTATATGAATTCCAACAAATGAGCCACTGCTGGGATTTAAACCTGCAATCTCTTGTTAATCTTTACCAACTATTCCTCAGAATTTAGCTCTTTGAAAAGTTTCATATATGTACTTAACTGACAAACTGTAGAATTATTGTTCTATATAGTTTGTCAACAAGATGAGTTAACTGATCCTGTGTCTCTATAGAAGTCAATAGCATTAGCTAGCTGATTAACATAGCCCAGTATAGCAATGTCTTGTATTTACCTTTTATTCTGTTCAGTGGTTTACTCAATAAAGAGGTATTTCTTTTTTTAGTATTTTATAAGCCCAGGATCTGTGTAAATTGCTACTTGGCAAATTTCATTTGGCAAAAGTTTCATTCTCGTGTCAGGTATTTGTTTTATTTGGCTTAACAGAACTGCAATTTCCTTTGGTAAAAATTTCTGAACAAGAGATCCTTTGTCATTGGCAGGAAAACTAATCTTTTATCTGTGCTTAGAGGACATTTAGTGAGACGTGCAATTTTGCAGTATTTTCTCAGATTTTATTTTGTGCTCCAACCTTAATCCAAATGAAGGATCAAATTCTACCTTCATTTACACACCCATGCAACTCCCCATGTCACAGACTTCCATGGGTATAAGTGAAGGTAGAATTTGGTGCTATTTTTAATGCAACTGTTAAGTAGAATTACAAGCTAATTGTAATTAGTTAAAAATATACTATTTTATTCTATTTATCAATAATACAGGACACATATGTCAACAAGAATGAGTGAAATTCTGTGTTTTAAATTATATATCTCTATGCAAGCATGTTTCTTTTTCTCTTTCGCAGGTGCAATACAGCAAATACACTGGTCTGGATTGTCGCCTCCATACACCAGCTCTGCAAACAGACAAAAGCCACAAACCAGAGGATCTCCTCACAGGGAATACCCCCATTGGAATAGGGCTGTATGGCAGGATGGAAGCAAGAAAAATGATCTTCTACCACACCTGACATAGGGGCATATCAGGGAGGCAGCAAAGAGGCATGGCTGCTCCAATTATTCTTACTGCTGGATATCTCCATAGGGAGCTGTTGCAGCACAGTGAGAGTTAGGGCAGGGATGCAAAGAATTAAATAGTGCAAAGATGCCTTAGTCACCCTAGCCACTCCCTCAAACCCAGCCTATGTTGAACTCAGCTCAATCATAAGTCAAAACATCAGGGCAAACATGCTCATTCATATTGTGTAGAAGATACCAAATACGGGATGTCATTGTTTCATAAGAAACTTCATATTAAACGTTTCAGAGTAGCAGCCGTGTTAGTCTGTATCCGCAAAAAGAACAGGAGTACTTGTGGCACCTTAGAGACTAACAAATTTATTAGAGCATAAGCTTTCGTGGGCTACAGCCCACTTCTTTGGATGCATAGCCCATGAAAGCTTATGCTCTAATAAATTTGTTAGTCTCTAAGGTGCCACAAGTACTCCTGTTCTTTTTTCATATTAAACTTTTTTCTCATTGACGTTTAGTTTGGTTCATTTTTAATTAAAAAAACAAAGCCAAAAACAAAAAAACAAAAAAAACCACACCATGGAAGTTAACTGAAGTTATTCCATTGTTATGTCATTTAATAGTACTGAGCAAATCTTATTGAGTTAGATATTAGCTTGTTACATATTCAACAATTAAGGCTAAGATGCTGTTCCCATCATAAATCTTATTTTATATGATTATAATTTGGACATTTTAATTAACTCCAGGCTGAAACTTGGCATATAATTTTAATGTATAAGAGTACATTTGCACTGTACAAAATTACTAAAATTGGTTAAACCCTTTCTAGTGCAGGAGGTTAAAAAGGGGGGGGGATTAATTTCATGAATAAATTGCTTTATGACTTTAGAGCCATTTGCATGCCTGGCCCTCAGTCTGCATGCAGGACCCCTATTGAAGTAAATGGAACTTCTGCATATCAGTGCCCCATAGCCTGCACTTTTGGGCTAATGCTTGTTTGTAATACCACCTGTATAAAGTGTGTAAGGAATTTAAGTTCTCTCTCAACATTAATGTCCCTTTTTCTTTCTTTTTTTGAGGGGTTGGGGGGGGAAGTATGAGGGGAGGAAACAATCACCCTTCACTTTGATCAGATCCTGGCCCAGCACTGGGCTGAACAGTATTGATGAAACAGTTAATGTTTGCATTCTGACTATAAACGGTACCTTTGCTCCATCATTTAGCGCTACAATGACCTGCATTATCCATACTGAAAACAGCACATAGGAATAACACACTGAAAGTGCAAACAGAGGGTGGCACCATTAAACTCTTTAAGGGAGTTTCTCTCTCCCCTTAACTTTATGGCTGATCCCATGGCAACGTTGCTCCTCCTGCAGTTTTCTATAGAAAGTCGATTCAACATCAGGGACAGAAATTGGGTAAAATGGGCCAGAGGCACCTGGCCTCAACGGAGGAGCCCGTTCCAAAGGCACACGGGGAAGGATCCTGCAGGATTAACTTATCTGTGTTTCAATCTACAACCCTCCTGCTGTCAAGTGCAAGTTTCCCAAGCCTTATGGCTCCTGCTGGCAGTTTCTATTAGCCAGGCGCCACTTTCTCCAAACCGGCCCGGCAACTGCTCACCTGCACTTGGGCGCCCCATTCAACCCACTCACGAGAATGCAAAAAACCGGCCCAAAACAAAGCCCGGCAACTTACGGCGCTGGCACAGCCCCGGCACAGCTGCGAGCACACGGGCTGCCCGCAGCATGGGGCCAGGCCCTCGTTGGCATTTCTGCAGAGAGACGATTCCAGCAGTAAGAAAAGCCAGGAGTGGGATCCACATAATGCGAAGCAGACGGCACCTCTCCCTGTCCTGGCGGCCAAGTCTCGGCTGAGCGGCTCGCTCGCTCTCAGCCCCGCCGAGGGCTCGGGCGGCTGCGGAGGAGGAGGAGGAGGAGAAGCAGGAGGAGGGACGCACCCTTCGCAGGTAGGAGGCAGGGCAGGGGCAGCGTGCGGCGCCGCATGTCAGGGGGAGCGTAGGGACCCCCGAGCCCAGCGCAAAGCCACTTGGCGGCAGCAGGAGCCAGGTCCTTTCCGCGCAGGGACGGCGGGCGCCTCCATCCGCCCCCAGCCCGGCTCACAAAGGGCTTTTGTCTCCCTCTGCCCGGCGGCGGGGGAGGCACTTGGCAAAGCCCCAGAAGCAAGGCGTTAAGCTGCCCCCCAACTCACTGCACCACCGTCGCTCGGGGCCCGGCCCGCCAGGTGGGCTCTGCCGGGGCAGGGTCGGTGGCCCCGGGCTGCCCCTCCCCGGGAGCGGAGAAGGCTCCACGCGCGGGGGCTGCCGTTTCGCCAGCCGGCGTGCGCGGCTCGCGGGGTCCCGCGTTGCTAGGAGACCACCAGCGGCAGGGCAGGCTTCAAGCCCGTCCGGGTATGGGGCGCTGAGCTCCGGCTGCGGCGCGCGGGGCGGGGCGAGGCGGCAAGTCTCCGCCCCCCGCCCGCTCCCTTTGTTGCGTTGAGCTACAGAATCCCGGCGGCCCCCCCACCCCGCAGCTTCGTCTTCGGCGGTGCTGCCTTCAGTGCCTCGCTCCAGCGGGGCCGAGCAGGCGCCTGCCTTGGCACGGCGTCCCTAGTCTTCAGGAGCCTCGCCCCCCGTTCCCCTAGCCCCGCCATCCCTCGGCCATTGCACCCCCGGGACCCACCCCCCGACTCCCATGCACCCCCACCATCTGGAGTCCTCCACCCCCCTGCACCTCCGCGCCACGGCACCTCCCCCTTCAGCCCCCCCGCACCCGTCCCCACCACGGCACCTCCTCCCTTCGCCCCACGGCACCTCCCCCTTCAGCCCCGCACCCGTCCCCCTGCACCACCTCCCCCTAGCCCCATTTTGGCTTTCCCACCCGGCACCCCCTCCCCCCCCCCGGCACCCGTCCCTCCGGCACTTCCTCCCCTCGCCCCCCTCCAGCACTTCCTCCCCTAGCCCCTTGGTCCCCTGCTCCCATGCACCCTCCATCCGGAGTCCTCCATCCCTCTGCACCTCCTCCCCTCACCCCCCCCCCCCGTCTTGCACCCGTCCCATGCGTGTGAGGAGCTGCAGTTGTCTCTGCAACCCCAGGATCCTCCTAGCCTTCAGTCTGTGCAAAAATGGGAAGACAGCAGTACATCTCAGCCAGCCCCTGCATGGTAGGGCAGATCTGGCAGCAGTGTGTATCATGTTCACTGTAAGGTATCCCACCTATATGAAGCATGAAGCCTGACCAGGGTATTTGTGCTGAATGTTGGCATCTGTCCTTGTACACCCGCACTCTCTCTGTCACCCCCACACCCACCTCTTTTGGATAATATGTTTGCTCCCATATCTCACCACATGTGCTGCCCAGTTGTAACTCCCAATTCTCCACCATTTGATTGCCTAGCTCCTTTTTCTCCTAGGATTAGGGTGACCAGACAGCAAGTATGAAAAGTCAGGCCAGAGGTGGGGGGTAATAGATGCCCATATAAGAAAAAAACCCGAATATCGGGACTGTCCCTGTAAAATCAGGACATCTGGTCACCCTGCCTAGGATGCCTTGTCCCCATTGGGAATGCCTGTGACCCTATGGGAATACCCTGGCCCTCTTCCATGCCACTCTGTGTTGGTTCTCTTTTAATACTTATTTTACTGTACATCAGATCAGGTAAAAACAAAAATATCTTAGTTTGTAACCCCTCCTTTATCTCCTCCTGTCACCCCTCTCAGGCAGTCTTCTAGTCTGGGTTTCCGCCCCCTCAGGCAAAGTAGGAGTGTTCAAAGGTTAACACTACTCCTGAGTGAGTTAGTAAGTGAGTGGAAAGTACCTTGCTTTCAAGCAAAAGTTAGGAAACTCCCTCCCTGTCCCCAGGTGCATTCTGTCACTTGTACCTATCACAATAACATCTCAAATCTGCTTAAGAAAATTTAACATTTAGTTTATTAAATCATTTATTTTGGGGCTCAGTTTTCAAAAGATTACAAGTTGCTTTGTTTACATCTGAGAGGACTGGGATTTGTGCATCTAATCAGCCACATTTGGAATTAGACAAGCATGGCACTTTTCAAACCATGTAGATACACATGCATATCTGTACAGCTTGTTCTATATCAGTCAAAAGTTCAAGGGCCTATGAATACAGTCATGTTCTTTTGATTTTTGTCTGTCTTTCTTGATAATTTAGATTGTAGCTCTTCAGGGGCAGAGACTGTCTTTTACTTTGTATTTTTAAAGCGTGCCTAGCACAATTGGACCCCAGTCCTCATTGGGCCTCTAGGCACTACTATAATACAAATTAATAATAATCTAAACATTTACCATCACACTTAAGCTTCCGTTATTGTTGACCAGGCCTCAGTGGACATGTAGGACAGGATACTTATCCAGAAATGGCATCAAAGTTTGTCTGTGTTATTGATAACTGAAACGTAATTCTTGACAAATTGACACCTAACAGTACTTTTCACGTCTAATGCCCTTAAAAATGTGAGGATCTCAAAGCTTTTTCAAGCAAGGCACTAAGCCTCACAACATTGTGAGATAAGGATATTTTATTATCCCCATTTTAGAAATTGGAGAAAGTAAAGCTTAGGTTAAATCGCTTGCCTAAGATCACAGAAGAAATCTGTGGAAGAGATGGAAATGCAACCAACATCTCCACTGCCAATCTGGTGTTTTAAAATGCTACACTATGATTCTGCCTCAACATTTCCCCCTTCCTAAAATTAATTTTGGGTACCAGACCTCAACCTGTGAAGGCCCTAATGTGGGATGCAAACAGACTCATAAATTATGGGAACAAAAATTATTCATTCAAGGACCTTAATGCAGCTGGGATCCATTCATTTGACATAAAATAACTCTACAATTTCAGTTTTAGATGTAAATTATGTAAAACAATAAAAGTGAAGGACTGCCAAGTTTGTATGGAACCTATGTAATTTTGAGACTGAAATGAAGCATGTTGGGGACACCCTAAGCTTGGTTCACTCTTATCCACAATGTCTAAATCATTGTGTCAAGATACTCCAAATAAATCTGGAATATTTTAATTAGTTTGCAAGACCTAAAAAATCCTGCAATGGCAACCTGATTACAGGTGATCTGCATTATCAAAAACCTGTTCAAAGTTGTCTGGGTGGCTAACATCTTTCTGAATGTAGTCCTGGAGTTTTTGTATACAAAGAAAAGCTTGTTTTCTACTTTCAAGTAAATATTGTAAGTCAGAAAGTTCCATTAGAAGGGAATATAACTTTGCAATTTTATTTGTTTGAGGATATCTCATAGAATTTTCACTCTTTGGGTCTCTAGCACAATATTGGCTGTGAACTCTTAACACTCTTCACTTGTGGGAGGCCTGCATATCCCGCCCCATCAGTATATGGAACATGTGAGTGGTACAGCCCACTGGTAACCTCATTTGTCAGTTACTTTTTCAAGTAAAATAATGAAATACTCGCTTGGGTGCAGCTATAAAGACACAACCTACCACTTTAAAAGCAAGGTTTCTAAACTCAAAGGGGAGGTGGGTGAATGAAAATTTGTGTGATGGTCTCTGCAGACAAGGAGAATTACAAGGTAAGAAATCTCCCTTCAGGAGATTCTTGCTTTAAGGATTAGATAGTATGAGGAAAAGCAATACTACTCGCCAATTCAGGCAGTGATGAAGATACAGGACCCTGCTAAACAAGCAACTGAAACGTTTTTGGTTGAACCAAGGAAGGGATCAAGTACCTCCAAACAGTATGAAAACTGAACTCAAAGATCTTCAAGAATGCATTCCATAAAAAAGAAAAAAGTTCATAAAAGCAAAAACAAGGGACATGCCAAAAGAAACAAAAGCTCTAGGGGACTGAGAAAGCTTGAACCCCTCTGCTTTGGAGATTGGCCTCTGAGCTCTTCATAATTAAGGCCCACAAATCTGCAGATATCCGCTTTATATCCATTGATATCCATGATGCAGATATCCACGGACCATTTTTGCGGCTTGCGGCTCGGATGCGGATAAAAATTCTGTATCGCACAGGACTCTATCCATAATCCAAGTGAGTTTTGCCCCAGGGAAAGAATACCAACAATATTGCTTTATGAGCGTATACCACAAGGGTCACATAGCTACCTGTATCTGAACAGAATGAAAACATCTATAAGCATGACAGTGAAAACTGCTCTACATTGAATAGCAGGAACCATTTTGTGAACTTATATATCAGAGCGATAACCGTGTTAGTCTGGATCTTTAAAAAGCAACAAAGAGTCGTGTGGCACCTTATAGACTAACAGATGTATTGGAGCATAAGCTTTCGTGGGTGAATACCCACTTTGTCAGACTATAATTATACAGTTATTCATCGCACTAATGAGAGTTGGAAACACAGTTGTCTTTTTGACAGTGAGATCCAAGGAACTAGTCTCAGAAGAAACAAAGCTGGATAGACCACAAATGCCTTTAATTTAAGAAAAAAATCACAATCTTTTTAATGTCAAATTTGGGGAGAAGGACTTCACCAAAATGAACATATAGGTACTAATTAAACACTGAAAACATAGAATTGTGTGGATCAGCCACCAGAGCCTGAAGACCATTCGCTGTGCAGTCTGATGTCATTGTCACCAGGAAATTAGTAAGTCTAAGCACAACAATATTTTGTTCAGATGGATTTAAGAACTCACAGTTCAGGAGAGTTTTAAATATAGGTTTCCTTGTGTGAAATGGACAGCCAAGGGCTACAGAAACACTGGTCCACCTTCCATTTAGGACCAGAGATGCCAATATATCTACCCCATAAATAAAGTATGCAATTTGTCTGAAAACTAGGCAAATGAAAGGTGATCAAGCAGTTCATGCGGACCAGTTAAGGAGACCCAAAGGACCTGTGAGTACAACACCATAAACCTTCACCTGAACTATAAATATTTTTGGCAGACTTCTTCCAAGAAATAAACATCTGAGATACCTTCTCAGAAACACCATGCCTCCCAGAACTCTGCATTACAAAGGGAGTGTTCCCAGGATGGGATGGAGCTAATGCCAAAGGTTTGTCCTTTTATCTTAGGGTATCCCCTTGCCATCTGCAACAGGATTAAGAACTATGGTCACTAGAACTTGAATTGCTGGCATAGCACTCCCACATATAGGTATGGACAATTCACTGAACCTGTAGACCTCATGCAACTCAAAGCATGCAGAGACATCATAACTGCATTATAAAATCTGACATGGTAGCAGAATAACCTAAATATGTCTAAAAATCATGTCTGAAATTAACTCAATCCTGAGACTCAACATGCATCTATGGAACAGCAAGTCAGTCTCTGGTACAGAATAAATTATAGTAAAAATATTACATTTCATATGGTTATGGTTTTCAAATGCAAAATAATAGAAACAATTAAAAGTAATATAATTTAATATACCAAGAGCAACTGATCTACACATAAGCAACATATGGCTTTGGAAATACAGTTGTACTTTATTTAAAATATGAAGATTAGGTTTTCATATATAATTTCAAACATAATGAAAGTTACACAAGTCGGCTTCATTAATATAGTGTTTACTTCATACACAATTAAAATAAATTTAAAAACTTCTAATATAGCTAAACTAAATTAATTCTACGTTTTCTCCTGCTTCTCTACCTCTCCTATTTCTATACAACCTCACTCTGAATTATTACTTTCTAAATAATAGTTTACTGTCTTTTTAGACTATGGTAATTAGTTTTACATTTAGGCCTTCTCTTGCTCCCATTTACATTAATCTCAACAGGTCCTGGTCTTTTGCCATACAACTGTATAGAAGAGCCATATATTTGTCCGTTACATACAATCATACTTATTTTGCTTTTTTTATTCTATATTTGAATTTAAAAGGCATCTCGTGAGTCAATTATATCAAAGAATAAAGAAAATCAGTGTGTTAACTTGTCTTCTTGCTCCACAAATGTGAAAAAGCTGAACTCTTCAAACTCAACAGCTGGTCTCATAGAATAGAGGTACCTGTAGCTTCTATAAAAATAGCACTTCTCCACTGACTGACAAACCTTATCTATCAACCCACAAGGATGTGCGCCTGTTGAAAGTTGTAGTTCTCTGTTTTAGTGATACAGACTACACGATACACCATTTTTCATGCCCATCATAATTATGCATATAATTTCAATTATCCTAATCCAATATGGTTAATATTTTTAATATGCTGCACATATTTGAAAAAAGCGGTGATACATTTCATTATAAGATGTAAACATTTTGCACATTGGCACTTATTTTTCATAGCATAACACTATTTGATAATAATTTCTAGTTTTAGAGGACAAAATGCTAGGTATTATTCATGAAAAGATACGTAAGTAACTAGGTCAGCATCACTGAACTTCAGAATGCACATGTGAGGAAAAGAAAGTAACTCTCTGTCAGGAAAAAGAGTCCTCCCAAAAAGACTGATTACCTCTTTGGAGGTGCACATGAAGACTCCCACTGACTTCAGTAGGCATGGGATCAGGCCTCAAATAAAACAAATCTTGCCCTGCTTCACAACCACAGTGATTTCCATAGGCTTGCATGAGTGCATATCTTGCAAAGATTTGATGTACTGTGTAGAAAATTATGGCTCTGGCTACACTACAGAGCTTACAGCAGTGCAGTTGAACCGATGCAGCTGTAGCACTGCTAGTGCAGATACTATAAGCCAACGGGAGAGAGTTCTCCCATCAACATAATTACTCCAGCCCCCGCAAGTCGCAGTAGCTATGTTGGTGGGAGAAGCTCTCCCATCGACATAGAGTTGTCCATACTAGTGCTTAGGTCGGTATAACTTATGTCGCTCAGGGGGATGGCTTATTCACACCCCGAGTAACATAATTTATACCGTAAGCTGTAATGAGGACATAGCCTATCTTCTTGACTTCACTCAGTATATGTGTCAATGGTTATTGTCATGCAGGAGACAGGTTTAGTAGCAACTTCCCTTTCCTTGCTTCTCAGCCCAATGGAGTCTGGTATGTTGCATTTGTGAGTGATATTGTTCACACTTTATTTGGATTTAAATATAACATGAAAGATCTCCTCTCCTGGGTTCTAAGTACCAGGACTATTACTTTAAATTAAAATAAATAAATAAGGAGGTACAAAATCATTATAAACACCCAAACAGTACATTTCTTCCCCTTACTCTATATATCCATCAGTCAATAAATTCTATGTCTGAATCTATGCATGTATATTACAAATCAGAACTGTGCACTCTTCACATCCCCCTAATTCCCAGAGGTGAATTCCTCCTGTGTATTGAAGATTATTTTCCATATTCAGCTTCCCTCTTTGCTTTCTCTATTTATTTTACTCTCCTTTCCACTGTTTTCTTCCCTATCACTTTAACCGGACACCTCAGTTATTCCTCCAAACCTGTAACAATATAAGGTCAGTTTTAGCACATAAAAGAGAGGAGTGTCCAAAGGATCCTTAAAGTATCACTACTGTTACTAGACAGGCTACAAGTCCACTGCATACAGGATGAGTGACCGACAGACACATTATTTTCCATGCTAGATTTGTGACATTTGGCGCACTCAATTATGGACTGACAAATAGAGGTAAAAATCCAAAGGCAAACTTTAATTGTTGACTTTTCCATTAGAGGTTACCAAGAGGTTATCAGTCTAATGGGAGGCATTTCAACTATTCAAGTGCTATGTTTGGAGTTACAGTCTTGAAATTTGGTGTGCTTATTATGTATGGAACACGCTCTCTGACCTGATCCATAAAGCTGCTGTCCTCTCCTCCTCCAAATCCCATCTGAGGACTCACTGAGGCTGTGACAACTACAAGCAGTCAGGAAATGCTTAATGGCCAGGCTGAGGGATAATGGAGTCCAGCAGTTGAGGAGCATTTGGAAAAATCATTTATTGACTTATGTAATATTACCAGTGTCTATTTATATAAAGTGTAGATATATTTATTTGCCTCCCTCTTCTCCCCGCCCCACCAGATGCAGGTTTATTTTTTTAGATTATAATCTCTTTGGGGTAGGAACCATGTTTGCAGGTATGTTTGTGCAGCACCTAGCACAACAGAGCCCCAGTTCTGAAATAAGAATAATTCATTTATTATGGACAATTCTTCTCTGACACAATTCCAAGGGCAAGTAGAATGGTTAATATTTTAAAGAATGTATTTCTCATTAGAACAATGGGACAGTTAAGTCAAAGGTAGAGCCATGGCTCTTCTTCAAACAATGAGTATATTAACTTGTAGGACTCTTTGCTTCAATATAAGGACTCTATGGAGTTTAAAAGTTATTTATATTAATTTTATCTGCCACTACATTAGCTAAGATAATAGCTCATAAGGGAGATAAATTTTCAAGCTCCAGAATAAAAACCAATCACTAACTATCTGGAGTTAGGGAGAAATGACCCCCACAGGCATATTATTGCATAATTGATCTATATAGAGGTATAATACCTTCCTCAGAAGCATCTGGTACAAGCCACTAGTGGAGACAGGATACTGGATTAGATGGACCATGGGTTTAACACTACATGGCAGTTCATCCATTCCTCATTCCTTTCTTCAGTTTGGCAGAGAGGCTTCTAGACATAGCTAATGTGCTCATTAATATTTTAACAGGAAGGGTACTTTGGGAGAAATTGTGGGGACAAACTTACACTAAGTTCACAGTCAGTCCAATTCTGTATACACGGTAAAAGCCTACACCAGTGGATTGCGACCTTGACATGTTGGAGCAGCTTCAGTGTTCCCATGATCCTGAGACCAATGTCGACAGGAGTCTTGCACTCCTGGTAGGGTCACCCAAGGCAGCAAGATCGAAGGTAAGGTTCCAGATGAACAGTGATCCAACCCACCCCCGCAAGTCCTCATTGGCAGTGCAGGCAGATGAAGAGATATTTCTCTCAATGCCTGTGAATGGAGACAAAGGCTGCAGCAGGATGGTGGTCTCCAATCATCTTGGTTCCCCTGCCATTGGATAAAGATCCTCATCCTGTCAAGGCCCACATGGTTTGTGATGTACAATGTGTCTCCACATTAAAAGATGCTCACCAAAATTTGTTGCTGTCCTCCAATTCCTCCACAACAAAATGTCCGCGATGCTCATCGGCAATGGATCTAAAACAGACCCTTTCCTAGTCAAGACAGGAGTCAAGCAAGGCTGTGCCATTGCTCCAACCCTCTTCTCCATCTTTCTTGCTGTCATCCTTCTCCTCATTGCTGACAAGCTCCCCTGCGGACCTGACATCCAATACAGAATGGATGGCAAGTTCTTCAAACTCAATCGCCTCCAAACCAAGACAAAGACTATTACTAAATCAGTCATTAAACTCCAATATGTGGACAGCTGTGCTCTGTGCACCCATTAGAAAGAAGATCTTCAATTAACAGTCAACATCTCTGAGGCCTACAACCAACTAGGCTTCATGCTCAACACTAAGAAAACTAAAGTGCTCCCCCAACAGGTTCCGAACAGATTCTGAAACATCAGGATCCTGCTCCCGCAATCAAGATCAACAAAGAGAACCTGGAGAACATCAAGCACTTCCCCTACCTTGGCAGCTATCTGTCGCAGACAGCCAACATCGACTAGGAGATTCAACACTGTTTCCAATGCACCAGTGCAGCATTTGGACACTTTAGAAAACATGTCTTCAAAGATTGTGACATCAAGAGCCAAACCAAGCTTCTTGTGTACCAGGCCATCGTTATCCCTGCTCTCCTGTATGGTGCCGAAACCTGGGTCATGTACAGTAGACACCTCTAGGCTCTTGAACAATACCATCAATGGTGCCTACACAAGACCTTCTGAATCAAGTGGTATGACTGACACATCAACATCAGTTTTCTGTACCAAGCCAAAACTTCCAGCATTAAAGCTATGATCATTCATCACCAACTCCATTGGACTGGTCATGTTCTTTGAATGTCAGACAATCGACTCCCAAAGCAGGTCATGTTCTCACAACTGAGCCAAGGCCAAAGGTTGAGGGTGGGGCAAAAAAAGTACATAAAAGACTCCCTCAAAGCTGACATGAACAAGTGCAACATCAACATAAACTCCTGGGAAACCCAAGCCCTTGACTGATGAAAGTGGAGAAGGACCTTGTGGCATGGATCCCAGCATTTTGATATCCAGTGAAGACAACAGGAAATGGAGAAACAGGAAAGGAGGAAAGAATGTGCTGCAGCCTGACTCAACAATCTAGATCCCCCCCTTCCACCAGGAAACATCTGCCCCAACTGTGATAAGATCTGTGGATCCTGGATTGGTCTCATTAGCCACCTGCAGATCCACCAGCAATAATTAACTATCATTTCATGGAAGACAATCATCCTCAAACTCTGAGGGATTGTGGACTACTATGTGGTAAAAGCATATAGCTACTTGGAATTCAGGGGCTAGGTCATGAATTCTGTAGCTCAAACTGAAAGTACTTTAAGCAATTTTATGAGATCTAAACTATTAATAAAGCACATTAGAATTTAGTTAATGAAAAATATGACCAGCAATCAATCACTAGCTGGGGTACTAGACTGGAGAATTTTGGGGCACAAGTGGAAGTAAAAGATTGCAAAGAAATTTGTGAAGATGCCCCAAAATTTAACTGTGGTAGAAGATAAGAACATCTTATTAGACTTTTTCTCTATTCTATTCTCCATCACATGCAGTACTTAAACCAAGACTGGATATCTTTCTAAGAGATATGGTATAGTTCAAACTGCAATTACAGAATTTATGCAGAAATTACTGAGTGAGGTTTTATGGCCTTTGTTGTGTAGGACATTGTACTAGATGATTCCTTCTGTACCACCACCCCCCACCCCCCGCCGCCCTCCAAAAAAATCTCTGAATCTTTTAAACTTCCTCTGTTCTATGAACAATTTAGTTTGTTATCCTCATGTGAGTGCTGGATTGGATGAGGTGGGTGTGGCCAATAATGCAGGAATTCTGGAGTTTAATGATCATCATGTTACACAAAGTACTGAATAAAGAATACCTGGGGAGTGGAGGAAAGATAACATAAGACAGGATAGGTGCTGTTCCTGTGGGAACCTGAGATTTCTTCCTTAGAAAAACCTGGGGTAGAAAATATCGTTTACATGTGGCTGGAGGCATATAGGACCTGACTAGGTTCTCATGTACACTGCTGTGAATCATAAGTAATGCCATTTACTTAAATAGACCAACACTAGTGTAAAATCAGTGTAATTGAGAAGTCAATCAGCACCATAATCCGGAAAAAATATCATAGTGACAGGGTACCTTATACGTAACAAAAAAAAGTAAAGAAACAAAATGCTGTAGTAGATCAGAATATCAGGATAAAATATAATCTGGGCATTCATTCTGAGAAGGGAGTAAATATTTTTAGAAGACACTAAGGCAAACATGATCTTATGCATTTTTTTTTTTAATGTGAAGGTTTAGACACTGTCCTTGTTATATGGAGCACAGGTAAAAGAAGAACACAATAGCTACTTTTTTGCTCTTTGCCATTAACTGACTAGGTATAAGAGAGGGTCTAGAACACGTTGTAACCACCAGAGTTTGAAAATGCATAGCTATGCATTTATTGGAAACTTGTGGATTTTAATTTTTATAACGGGGTTAAAGTGGAGATGTCAGTCAGTACTCTCATACCACTAGTGGGTGAAAGCCATCAGTTGTCTGTGGCGTCATGATTTCTTTCTTAATACCACATCATTGCCGGATGGTTAATCCACTTTCTCATAAGAGCATGAGAGGTGTCATTCCTGGAGGAGGAAAGGGTAAACCAAAAATAAAGAATCAGTCTCTGTCGAGAAGCCAAGTAGATTTGGGTTTGTGAATCAGGATTAGTTTCACAACCAATATTATGCTAGACAGAGTCTGCAGGGGTTGACAGAAAAAAGAGTTCTTAGTTCTCCAACAATTCTTTTCACCTATGACTCTTTGCCTTTCTTTCTTTCTTTCTTTCTTTCTTTCTTTTCTAAAGCATAGTACCATGTAAATTACCCAAACATTAAAAAACTGTGCATTAAAACAGCTCTAATTCTGTAAAGGACAGTATAACTTTTATAAAAAACTATAGATTAGCTCAGTGGTTCTCATACTATCATTCTATGGATAATGTCATGGGCAGATCTCCTCAGGGACCTTCTTTCCAACATCCCAGTTCCCCATTCAAAATTCTACAGTCCACCAGAACAGCTGGTGATCAAAGGACCACAGTATGAGATTCACTGTATTAGATTATCCAATCTAGAGAGAGATCAATTTGACTGTATAATCTGAATAATAACTGTAGCATTGCCCACAACAATTTTTGTAAGTTCTTCTTCTTAGCGGATGTTCAACGTGCTTCAGATGGCACATGACCAGGATTCATCAGTGAATTTGGTCCGCTGGTTGCATCATTAGCTTTCCCGGCCCGGGCTGGGTACTGACGGGGAGTGCAACATGAATGCTGATCCATTGCCCCTTTTATAAATTACCTACATGTATAAGGTTCCACTGTATAAAACTGACCTTTTATTGAAATGTCCTAATTTATAATGGATTTCAGACACCTCTGAAGTAGGCAGGTATTATCCCCTTACTACAGATGGGGAAAATGAGGTACAATGAGGCTAAGTGGCTTAACCAGATTTACCAAGGCAGTTAACATCAGAGTAGAGACTGGAGTTCTGCAGGAGAGTATATAAGGGGACCATGGCTATGGTTGCATTCCAGAGAATATATGGAGAGAACAGTCTATGGGGAATGCAAGGACTGCAACTGTGCCTGCCTGCTGCAAGTAGTAGTGGTTGTTCCATGGGATCCCTATCTGTTCAGAAGATGTCATTTTTTCTACAAAATGGCATCCTCCACACAGGTAGGGCGCAATCTGGCTCCACTTACACTGTGTTTGTCACCAGGTTGAAGTAACTGAGTCACTATGTCAGAGGGCCCCTCACTGCCTCAGGGTACCCTGTGATTACATGGGCTGCAGGTGCCTAACTCCACCACTGCATACTGCCCTCCTCCTTTGCACAACCCATGAGGTAGTTGGACACACTTTGGCCCTCAATTAGCTCAAGAGCCATCTGTTGCTTAAAGGTGTGGGGTATGTTTGTTTTTCACTAAAGCCAATTGGTGTGACCCAGAAATTTATCCTAATTTTTAGATCTGTCATCACAAATCCAGAGGATGTGCAGATGGGAAGAGTCATACTTTTTGGAGGGCTGCCAGATGCCTACAAGATTTATTTTTTCAATTCTGTTTTGTCCCTCTAATCTCTTGCAGCTATAGTGACCTTAGCTGTTGCTTGTAACAACAGCAGGAAAACATTTTCCATGCATAAAGTGTGATTTTTAAGCTTATGGTGTCCTTTAAAGCAACATATGAAACCTTTAGGTGGCAGCCAAGGGCTACAATTTGAACTCCTAGATTTACTCTTGTGTGCGGTTTATGGACTCTAATTCTAACAATGTAGAGAATACCTATTAGAAGAATGAGTTTCAAGTCCACCCAGAGGCAAAATTAAATAGAAATTTAACACTTAAAGCAAGACGTCTGCTAAATATACATTTGGACACATTAGAATGTAATTGTGACCTCCCTTCCTGGCCCAGCCAGCCATCATGCCTCCACTCTGTTCTCCTGCAAATCGCTTCTGAAAAAACACTTCTTCCATGAAGCCTAAAATCCTAGTTGTTCTGCTAATCTGGCTTGCTACCTCTGGGTCAGGCTCTTATTAGTCCTGGGGCATGCATCCATAGGTGGGGTGGAGGCATACAAGGTGGTATCTCTCTCCTCACCTCCCTCCTGCACCCTGCCCAAGGGCCCATAGCAATAACAGTTATTGTGAGCTGGGACTGCCTGTCCTCTCCATTCCTCCAAGTCATCTGGAAAGGGGAAGAAGGAGGGGGGTATCACTCTTCCTTCACCCTCTGCACCGGCCAACAGAGCAGGGCCAGAGCACAATGATTTATAAGGAATAATGTAACTATACTGAAAATTATGGCCTTGTGGTCTTGGAGTGAAAGTGAGTCACCAGGGAATCATGTGTCTTAGTGCTGGCTCATTCAAGCAGGAGGGAATTGTCACCCCTCCCTGGCTAGCTGATTATGTAATGTATTGCTCAATTGTCTACTTTTGCACCAATCCAGAAAAGTCAATGGAAAACCATTGAAGATAAACTATAAACATCAAAACCACTTGGAGGACCAAGGGAACATTATAACAGACAGTGGATCACTCTTTCTGGGAAGAAAGACAAAAGACTGACTCAGTATAGTACAGGGTGGAGAAAGAGACTCTGTATCCATTCACTGAGGAAACGTCTAGTTGAGCAGGGGTGTTTCATGAAAGATTGGATCCTGGTTCTTAGGGAGCCAGCAAGCTCTGCAGCAGATTGAACTTTGGAGCACTAATTTATTCGATAGGAAAGGTCACTGTTAGTAAGCATAGGCCCTAGTTTTCATTTTATGAATTTGTTTTGGATTGTAACCATTTGTTTCCATCATTCTCTCATTTCTAGTATTCTTTCTAAATAAACCTTCTTTTGCTTTATTATAAATCCTCACAAGTACTGTGCATTATACAGGAACAGTAATTTGAGGTAAAACTGGTAAACTGGGGTACACTGTTCCTTTGGGAGCAAAGGATCTGGGATTTCTGTGAGTAGCCAGTGTCATGGGCTGGAAATCACAGAAGAATGCTTCAAGGGGACTCGGGGACTGGGATGCACCTATTGTTAACCTGCAAGGCAAAGACAGGGGTAGCATAGCCCAGACAAGGAGTGGCTGAAAGGCTGATGGTGTTAGAAGGTAGCACCCAGTTACCACAGACAAGACTCCCTCTTGCTAGAGGCAGGGGTAACAAGGTAATTCATAGTCCTGGGTACCCAAGATCTGTCACAATACTATCATTTTCATATAAGAAAATTGGTGACTGCAGTGTACACTCTGCAGTTCTAGAAATAGGAAATCTGAAAGACTTTCATGTAGCGGCAAAAATTTATTTTATAATCTTCAACATGATGTACATAATTAACAACTATATGCGGGAAAGAATCAGTTTGTTTACTCAGTAGCAAAATGCAACTACCTCTAAAGTAAAATGCAGCATACGCTCTGTTGCCATCGCTAGGACAAATTGCAGTATTCATTATAATGGCACTAATAACCTTACACAACAGGGAGCAGTGATCCACATTCAGCAGTGATATAAGTAGTTGTATATGTTCCACATCAGAAAACATGTGTAAGGGGCCAAGCGGTTTACACCATTTTAACCATGGCTTTCCATTTTAACCATGAATTTCCATTTCAATGGCTTGCAACATTTTATGCTGGGCTGAATTTATGGGTATTTGTTAAAGTAAGAAGGGCTTGCTTTATCTGACACCTTCCACACAGTTGCTTTTCCTGCTGTTCCTTCCACTCTGCATATTGATTAAACTCATGGTATACACCCACTGAATTCCCAATGACTGCAAGCTTAGCAACTACTTTGCTCTTATATCCCCTTACACCCACTATTGGATCAACTCTCCCCACTTGCAAGTCATTTCTGGATTTGGCACTGAGAATTCTGTTTATTCCTAGCAGCAATTGGCTGAATTTGGCCAAGGAAGTAAAGAATATCACATCTAATCAAAGTAAGAGAGGAACTTAGGTAAGCAGAATGTTGTTATCCATTGTGGAATTTAGCCAGGACACAATAAAAGGTTCCCCTACACTTGCAAGAAGTGCCATAAGATATTTAAATTATTAGAAGTGGCTACTAGAGTCTTTCATCCAGAAGACATGACAACAGTTTCTCTCGTGTAAATTTTCATTGATACTGTATGCTCACTTACGTAACAAAATATTGCAGAATGAATTCTTAGGGCTTGTCTACATTTATAGCACTGCAGAGGTGCCACTGTAGCATTTAGTGAAGAAGCTACTTACACCAAGAGGAGAGCTTCTCCCATCAGTGTAGGTACTCCACCTCCTCAAGAGGTGGTAACTGTGTCAACAGGAAAAGCCCTCCCATCAACTTAGAGCTGTCTACACCAGGAGTTAGGTTGGTATAATTACATCACTGGATTTTCCGCACCCCTGTGCTGACACATGTTTGTAGTGTAGACCAAGCCTCAGAAGAAAAGCTGGTAAATGCACTTGTTTTTAATGAAATAACGTATCACTGGGCAAACATCCCATTCAGGCATGCAGTCTCTCAAGGAATAATATTTCTTTTGATCCTTTGCTTCATATCACAGTGATAGTCCAAATACCTGTGATCAGTGGATCATTTATGTTCTCTTTCACGCTGAGCTAGAATAAGTTATTGTGTGACACATTTAACTTCATAGGGAATGGCATGCAATTTGTTGTTATGGGTGATTTTAAAATGCTAGTTTGAGAAACATGTTAAAAATAATCTCCCAAGTTACAGTATTTCTGTTGGATTGTAAGATCCAGCCTTGTTTATGAGAGATAATGGTACAGTTCTAGTGTGATGGAGAAGGAATTTGGCTGTCAGCTCACATAAATAATAATAGCAGTTGTGGGTAATTGCCCTGTGGTGAAAATGCCTTCTGAGGTGGATACATTTGAATTTCTAAGCAACTCCTACTAAACTGTCACATTTTAAGTGGTTATGGTTTTCAAGTAATAAAATACCCATGAAATACCCTACAATAGCAAGAAATGCTCTGATTTCATTCTTCTCCATATTTCAAATCTTCGGTGACTGACTCACTTCAACAAATCCTTGTACAAGATCTGCACTAATGAAAAAAATGTCTGCTAACAAAGCAGCACATCAAAATATCAGTATTTTGATCTGTTAAATGTGTTGGATCCTAACATATCATTAAATAGGTCAGGCTAGACACTTTCTGAACGACTCTTGTACACTCCTCAGGCACAATGAAACTCTATAATAAGAGTAAAGTTAATCTGTACAGGAGGAAGAACTTTCTCATGGTCCAGTCCAAGACTGTGGAATGAACTCCCACAGCAACTAAGGACCAGCACAAACTTCACCACCTTCCACTCCAAGTGAAAGGCACATTCCTTTGTCCTATCTTTAATATAAATACATAGCAACATGTATATTTAAAAAAAATACGAGAGCAAGATACTCCTCTGCACACACTTCTCCCCCTGCAGAAGGAATGAGAGAACAAACACCACATGACAAATGCTAGTCACATTACTTAACGAACTACTGGAAAGTGCTCAGATACAATGGTGGTGAGCACACTGTAAAATACTATATAGAGTAGAATAGTATGTGTGTCTAGCTAAAATAGATATTGTCATAGTCTTATAAATAAGAGGATGGCTCACTTTATTCAATTGACTAGTTACTGTATATGTTTACCATCCTATATGAATCATACGTACCCCAACCTTTGGTACACCATAGGTTCCAATATGACTACAGGCAAAAGGCATTTACTTGTTATGTGATCCAAAAACACACAAAATTCCCATGGGCTTCCAAAGATGTCTCCATACTTTTAGAGACAGTCTAAACAAGAGGAAGTTTATTTAACCATCGCTCTACGTGATTAACTAATGACCCTCCAATATTCTTTTAACATGAAAAAGCTACTAATTCCTCTCCTTTTTACATGGGAATCTCATTGCCGTGCATGCTCCTTGTGTAATTATTTTTTTAAATTGTAGATATAGTATATTATGCACCTCAGTTTTTTGCAACATAGTCAGCCTATTGTTAATTTTGTTTTTTTACATATTTCAAGACTTTGGGTCACCCTTTTTATCTATTTATTTGTTCTACTTCTCCAAGTAACATAAAAAATTGTCTTTCAATGCTTCTCTGACCCACTTTTAGTTTTGTTCTGTCCATTTGGTGAGTGTTCATGATTCTGCTCCACTGTAGTACGGTACACTGATGTTATACTGCATGAGATATTTGTTGAATGCAAGCGTCAGGACGTCAGAGACTCAAGCACTATGGGCTGAACACAACTGTAACGTCTTCAGTTTCCTCAATTCTGCTGAAAATCCTTTAACTTTTTCTGTATTTTTCACATATCATTCAAACAAAGACTTGTTGAATGACAAACATTAAGTGACTCTGCAAGAGAAAAATCCTTTTCTATACATTGAAGCTCAAATTTACAAAAACAGCTTATAATTCTGAATATTTCAGTTATAGGATACCCAACTTTACATAGCTAGGGCCTGATTTTCAGAGATGGCCAAGCACCCTAGGCACTAACTAAAATAAACTGGATTTGAGATGCAGTGCACACACACACACACAGATTCTTTTTCAGGGAAACTGATGTTCGTTCCTAACTAAGGCACCACTGCAGTTGCATGTATATTTTTTCCTAGATAAATGCTATTGATCCTCAGTATATCCTGCTTTAAATGATTATGCTCAAAGTTAGAAATCTTTCAGTGATATTTTGATTAACAATCTAATAATTACAAATAGTTGTCCATTTTCATTATCTTTAGTTTTCACACAAGAGGAAAGCAAAGGCACCTATCTTTTTTATATCATCACCCTTCATCAGGATGAACAACACCATCTTTCTTTCTTTATTAAAGATACCTGAATCATTTTCATACTATTTAAGTATACTATCCTAATTTATATCCAGAAATTATTTTCAGAACTGTACATGTTTATCATATCAAGAAGATTTTAAAAACATTTCTCTGTTGGCTGATGGTATAATACCTGTCTTGTAACCGATCATGCCTGAGAGAGACAATAGGGTCTCCAGACAGCCTTTATCTAAAGTTATCAACTAAATCACAGACAGTTCATTTTCTCCTTTTTGTTCATACTCTATGCTGGAAATACAACAGTGTGATTCACTGTTATATAAAGCAGGTCCATATTTTCTTCTTGACTGTATGCCTCTTGTCAAAGAATCCACATGCCAGCACTAATGTGGAAGTGGCATCACTGGGAAAGAATGTGCAGACAGAATAACAGTATTTATTCCTTTTGCCAGAATATTCTACCTATTTAAAGATCTTAGAGCAGGCAGATGGGAAATGCCTAACAAAAATACAGGCCAAGAGGACGTAGAGAAAGAGCAGGTTAGGACAGACCATCTGTGAAAACTTTTTGAATTTCAGATGTAAGACTTGAATAGTTGGCATAAAAAAAATGAAAGCCCCATTATCTCCAGATGATGCAGATGTTGGGTCTGTCTTAAACTATTACAGAAGTGCTTTGAATTTGTAGCAGTAACATAAGATAATGCTGGTAAACATTTACTATCACCATCTGAGTTGAATTCAATAGGTTAACCCCGTCAGATTCCCCTGCCTGCGCAAAAAGAGGTCTTTCCTTTATGCTAATTTATACACAGCCTTTTCAGTGTTGGTATATTGTTCAATGCAAGAAGGCTGATTTTGGTCAGACAAATTTGGCAACTCAATGTGAATTCCTCAAATCATTTTAGTGAAAATTGAAGTGGATCATTTTACCACTAAACTTACAAAGACTTCTAATTCGGTACATGAAATCTTACTGTAAAATAACAGAGTATATAGTTAGAGATTCAGTTTTTCTCATTTTCACTGGTTATTTTTGTGCTTAATAAGTTTAGAATAAAATAATTTTTCTGGGTTTATCTGAATTGTGACTCAATAAATTTAAGCAAAAAATCAGTTGTTTTACTAGCATTGAAATAAACATAAAATGTTAAAAAGCAATAAAAGCTTGAAAACAATTTTACTATTTGCATCTCTCAAAACCAGGTGACTGGGCAACAAAATGGCAGATGAAATTTGATGTTGATAAATGCAAAGTAATGCACATTGGAAAGCATAATCCCAACTATACATATAAAATGATGGGGTCTAAATTAGCTGTTAACACTCAAGAAAGAGATCTTGGAGTCATTGTGGATAGTTCTCTGAAAACATCCACTCAATATGCAGCAGCAGTCAAAAAAGCCAACAGAATGCTGGGAATAATTAAGAAAGGGATAGATAATAGAACAGAAAATATCATATTGCCTCTATATAAATCCATGGTATGCCCACACCTTGAATACTGCGTGCAGATGTGGTCGCTCCATCTCAAAAAAGATATGTTGGAATTGGAAAAGGTTCAGAAAAGGGCAACAAAAATGATTAGGGGTATGGAACGGCTTCGGTATGAGGAGAGATTAATAAGACTGGGACTTTTCAGCTTGGAAAAGAGACAGCTGAGGGGAGATATGATTGAGGTCTATAAAATCATGAATGGTGTAGAGAAAGTAGATAAGGAAGTGTTGTTTACTACTTCTCATAACACAAGAACTAGGGATCACCAAATGAAATTAATAGGCAACAGGTTTAAAACAAATAAAAGAAAGTATTTCTTCACACAACGCACAGTCAACCTGTGGAAATCCTTGCCAGAGGATGTTGTGAAGGCCAAGACCATAACAGGTTTCAAAAAAGAACTAGATAAATTCATGGAGGATAGGTCCATCAATGGCTATTAGCCAGGATGGGCAGGAATGGTGTCCCTAGCCTCTGTTGCCAGAAGCGAGGAATGGATCACTTGATGGACAGGGGATGGATCACTTGATGATTACCTGTTCTGTTCATTCCCTCTGGAGCACTGGCACTGGCCACTGTTGGAAGACAGGATACTGAGCTAGATGGACCTTTGATCTGACCAAGTAGGGCCATTCTTATGTTTTCTGTTACCATACAATAAAAAAACATATTGGCCATATTGTTGCTATGTCTGACAAATAGTGAACCACAGAAAACATGAGCAGGAAGTGATACTAGCTGTAATTTACAGCGGACAATCTGAAGAGGACCTGTCTTATCTTGAAAGTCTTTTAAAAGCTACCTTGCCCTCCCCCTCCTCCAAAGTTTTTTTAAACTAAGATCTTAATTTCTAACCAAAAATTGGAATCCCTGTATGATACCACAATTAGTGAATACAATAAGTGAATGCTTTCAAATTGGAATGAAAAAACAAACAGATTTTATAACAGCTCCTAAAGTCATGTTTATAAAGCTGTTCCCAGTCTGAATATCAGGGAAAAGAAACACCAAAGGATTGTTTATAGCAAATATCTAGGATGGGGTGAAAGAAGCCCAGGCAAATAGCTGTATTTTCTGTCTTTTTTATGCTCTTCTTGTCCAGAATTATTCCATAAAAAACAAGATCCATATTTTAAAAATTGCAGGCTCAATTCAAAATTATTCATCTTTCTCCATGGGAACAAACCTGTTGCTATGGAGATGGACTGTAGCAAAGACAAAATATAGATACAGATAGATTCCCTGGAGGAACTTAATTCATGACATAAGTTAGCTACTTAAATAGTATAAGCCGTGTCCAGACATGTCTTGTTTTGGAGAACTGCTGCTTCAAAGATACAATAAAATATTCACAATCTTCCACTATTAGTGGGAACTGCTTTACAAACAAGATTAAGCACCCTTTAAAAATAGTTTATCTCTTTTTAGATAAAATGACAGTACAGCAATCCTTTTTATGGCTACATCAAGCTTTATTACAATATAAGGGGCAATAAATAACAAGTGAACAACTGCCCCCCCCCCTCCAAAGATAATGTTTGCAGAAAAAAGCAGAGATTGGAGCTTTATTAAAGCAAAGGGAAATCTATAGCCATCTAGTACATCCCTGCTATCACTATACTTTGCAAAATGGCTATTTGGAACAGAGAGAGCAGAGATAAGCTCAGATCCTCCTGTTCCAAAAGGCCCCTACCACTTGGTCTAAGCAAGAATCTCCATTAGCTGTTCAGATTATAGGATTATAACTAGGCTTGGCAGAATTCAATTTTTATTTTTTTTTAAATAATTTTGATGGATAATATCAGTGTTTATTTTTTAAGCATGTGATGTGCTAAGTTCTCTCTAAGCTGCTTGGCCAGGCGGCTGCCCAGTAGGCTATCAACTGCCACGCATTTCAGATGTCCCTTTCGCGACTGCTGCGCTGCTCCTGCCCTCTGCCTTAGGCCTGGTCTACCCTATGACTTTAACTCGGATTTAGCAGCAATCGAATTAACCCTGCACCCATCCACACAACGAAGCCATTTATTTCTAAATAAAGGGCTCTTTAAATTGATTTCTGTACTCCACCCCAATGAGTGGAGTAGCGCCAAAATCGATATTCGGTATTGGCCTCCGGGAGCTGTCCCACAGTGCAGTGATTACTTTGCCCTGAGGACTTGGGATGCATTCTCAGCCAGTACAGCTACTGGAAAAGTCTGTTAACGTGTCTGGGGATGGAGCAGAAATCCTCCAGAGACATCTCCATGAAGCTCTCCTGGAGGTACCCCAAAAGCCTTGCCACAAGGTTTCTGGGCAGTGCAGCCTTATTCCGTCCTCCATGGTAGGACACTTGACCACGCCATGCTTGCAGCAAGTAATCTGGTATCATTGCATTACAAAGCCTGGCAGTGTATGGTCCTGGTGTTTGCTGGCATTCAAGCAACATCCGTTCTTTATCTCGCTGTGTAATCCTCAGGAGAGTGATATCGCTCATGGTAACCTAGTTGAAATATGGGAATTTAACTAAGGGGACAGAGGTGGCCGTTCCTACTGTGCTGTTTGCCTGTGGCTGAAAAGAAATCTTTCCCTGCAGTTAGCCAAGCGGGGGGGGGGGGGGGGGGAGGAGGAATTGGCCCTGAGCTTTTCGCGTTTGGCTAGCAGGGATCTTCCCTGTTACCAGCCACACGGTGGGGGGAGGGGTACAGCGATCATCCCAGATGATTCATGGCGGGAGGGGAGGGTGGGGGGTTAGTTTGGTTTCTGCAGGGATCTTCCCTTATACCAGCCACGCGGGGGGGGGGAGGGATAAAGCGATCATCCCAGAGAATTGGATGGGGGGGGGTTAGTTTGTTTTCTGCTGCTGAAGGTTAACAGGAAAACCGCAGCAGTCAACGGGCTTTGCTTGGTATGTGGGAAAGGAGGGCGCAGAAGCCGAAAGACAATGGCTTACCATGGCCGCATGCAAGCTGAATTCTGTTGCCCGGACCTGCATCTGTGATCTCTAACACCAAAGCCACAGGCACTCAATATTAAGATGGAAAATGCGACCTTGTACTGAAATCACATGTGCTATGTAATGTGAATAGTGTTGTTCACCATGAAAGAGTATAAGCATTGTTCTGTAAAATGTATCATTTTAAAAACTTCTCTCCTTTTTTCAACCCTCCCTCCAGCAGCTGCAAATTTTTCAAGCCTCCCTCCTCCGTCCCGAAGGCTATCTCAGATAAGGCGGCAGAGAAAGAGGACGCAAGACGAGATATTCACGGAAATAATGGAATGCACCCGCAATGAAAGAGCTCATTTGAATGAGTGGAAGGACACGGTATCTAAATTTAGGAAAGATGCCAGTGAACATGAGGTCATGAGGGACGCTCAAGATGAGAGGTGGCAGGCTGCAACGCTGAGGCTGCTGAATGATCAAACGGACATGCTCCGGCGTCTGGTGGAGCTTCAGGAACGGCAGCAGGATAACAGACTGCCACTGCAGCCGCTGTATAACCTCCCTCCCCCCTCACCATGTTCCATATCCTCCTCACCCAGACGTATAAGAACACGGGGGGAGGCTCCGTGCACCCTCCCACTCCACCCCAGTGGACAGCCCAACCAAAAGGCTGTCATTATATTGAATTTTTTCAGTGGCCTTTTACTTCCCTTCTATCCTCCTCCCAAACCTCACCCAGATTACCTTGTCGGTTCTCTCCTTATGTTTATAATCAATTAATAAAGAATACATGATTTTTAAACGATAGTGACTTTATTTTCTTTTAAAGCAAGTTGGGGGAAGGGGGAGGGTGGGTTCCTTACAGAGAATGAGTCAATAAAGGGGGCGGGTTTTCATGAAGGAGAAACAAACATAAATTTCACACTGTAGCCTGGCCAGTCATGAAACTGGTTTTTAAAGCTTCTCTGATGCACAGCGCTTCCTGGTGTGCTCTTCTAATCGCCCTGGTGTCTCGCTGCGCGTAATCAGCAGCCAGGTGATTTGCCTCAGCCTCCCACCCCGCCATAAAGGTCTCCCCCTTACTTTCACAGAGATTGTGGAGCACACAGCAAGCAGAAATAACAATGGGGATAGTGGTTTGGCTGAGGTCTGAGCGAGTCAGTCACAATCGCCAGCGACCTTTTAAATGGCCAAATGCACATTCTACCACCATTCTGCACTTGCTCAGCCTGTAGTTGAACAGCTCCTGACTCCTGTCCAGGCTGCCTGTGTATGGCTTCATGAGCCATGGCATTAAGGGGTAGGCTGGGTCCCCAAGAATAACTATTGGCATTTCAACATCCCCAACGGTTATTTTCTGGTCCCGAAAAAAAGTCCCTTGCTGCAGCCGTTTAAACAGATTAGTGTTCCTGAAGACGCGAGCGTCATGAACCCTTCCTGGCCACCCCACGTTGATGTTGGTGAAATGTCCCTTGTGATCCACAAGTGCTTGCAGCACCATTGAAAAGTACCTCTTGCGGTTTATGTACTGGGTACCCTGGTGCTCTGGTGCCAAGATAGGGATGTGGGTTCCATCTATCGCCACACCACAGTTAGGGAATCCCATTGCAGCAAAGCCATCCACTATGACCTGCACATTTCCCAGAGTCACTACCTTTCATAGCAGCACCTCAGTGATTGCTTTGGCTACTTGCATCACAGCAGCCCCCACAGTAGATTTGCCCACTCCAAATTGATTCCCTACTGACCGGAAGCTGTCTGGCGTTGCAAGCTTCCACAGGGCTATCGCCACTCGCTTCTCAACTGTGAGGGCTGCTCTCATCTTGGTATTCTGGCGCTTCAGGGCAGGGGAAAGCAAGTCACAAAGTTCCAAGGAAGTGCCCTTACGCATGCAAAAGTTTCGCAGCCACTTGGAATCGTCCCACATCTGCAACACGATGCGGTCCCACCAGTCTGTGCTTGTTTCCTGGGCCCAGATCGGCGTTCCACGGCTATAACCTGTCCCATTAACAGCATGATCTCCAAAGCACCAGGTCCCACGGTTTGATAGAATTCCATGTCCATATCCTCATCACTCTCGCTGCCGCGCTGCCGTAGCCTTCTCCTCGCCGCCTGGTTTTGCAGGTTCTGGTTCATCATAAACTGCACGATAACGCGTGAGGTGTTTACAATGTTCATGACTGCTGTCTTGAGCTGAGCGGGCTCCATGCTTGCCGTGGTATGGCATCTGCACTATTCACCCAGGAAAAAGGCGCGAAACGGTTGTCTGCCATTGCTTCCCGGGAGAGGGGGGAGGATATATCCAGAACCACCCGCGACAATGTTTTTGGCCCCATCAGGCATTGGGATCTCAATCCAGAATTCCAATGGGTGGAGGAGACTGCGGGAACTATGGGATAGCTATGGGATAGCTACCCACAGTGCAGTGCTCCGGAAATCGACGCTAGCCCCTGTACATGGACGCACACCACCAAATTAATGTGCTTAGTGTGGCCGCATACTTTCGACTTTATACAATCTGTTTCCAAAATTCGAATTATATAAATTCGGATTAATCCCGTAGTGTAGACATACCCTTAGAGTCCCTGGCCAGCTGCTCCAGAGAGCTTCCTGCTGGCTGTGCAGGGTGTCCCCCTCCTCCCACCTCTGTACCTCAACTCCACAGAGTGGGGGGATAGGACATGACAGGGTGCAGGACAGGGCTCAGGATGGAGGGAGCTTGTTGGCAGCTGTAGCTCTGTCTGAACAAGCAGGCTACAGACTGCTGAATGCCGATCTACTTAAAAGGACAGCGTACTTAAAGGGGCAGCACATGTCTCTCTCTCTCTCTCTCTCTCTCACACACACACACACACACACACACACACACAGAGTGTGTATCTCTCTGTCTCACACACACACACACACTGTGTCTGTCTCACACACACTCTCTCTCTCTCACACACACACAGTGTCTCTGTCTCACAAACACAAACATACACTGTCTTTCACTCATTTCCCAACGCATACTTATATTATTGTTGTTGTTACTTGATACTTCTTTCAAAGTGTGTTGTTTTATTTTTTACTTTTAATTTTTTTTCATAATTTTTATTTCTCTTACATTTAAATTTAATTCTTTGAGTAGCGAGTTCTAAAATGCCTAACCTGTCTTGGCTGGAGTAATTATCCCTATGGTAATTTTTTAAAAATATATCTTATATCTAGGTTTTTTGTTTCTACTAGTGGCACACATCCGCACATTACCTTGATATGATGCACATAACAAAATTTATTCCGCACATGGAAGGAAAAAATTAGAGGGAACACTGGTGACAGGGTATACCTGCGCTGCACTAGGCCGGAAAGGGTTAACACCATACTATGGACTGAGGAGGCCATGTCCCCTCTCTCCTGCTGGGCATGTTCAAACTGGACCCACAGTATAAGAGGGAGCATTTCAGCTCACTCTGGCCTGACTGAGGAGGAAAGAGGGTGTGCATTGCAGGCTCTGACCTGGGAGCTATCGGAGCCCCAGACCAGGTGTGCCAAGACCCAGGAGAATACCTTGCTGTCTGCAGAAACCCAAGCAGGGAAGGTGTCATCAGGAACATGGCCTGTCGCCTACCCCAGAGAACCAGAGGGCCTACAGACTATGGAGCAGAAAAACAGAGTAGGAAGTAACCCAGGGGAACCAGATGTTGATCTGGTTGTGGTCCTGGAAACAGAGTCAGCATGTTTGAGAGGGATCCCTTCTGACCCTCCACCAGGTATGCTTGCCACTGATAGGGCCATGAGCTGGGACCTGGTGGAGTAGGAGGGCCTGGGGCCCCCTACCCCAGCCAGCAACCAACTCCTGGGTGGTGCCCACCCCACCTTAGGCTGCTAGGCCACACCACCCTGCGCAGGAGGGTGGCCCTACTGACTCCAGCCGCTGAGGCACGCTGCCGTGTGCAGGAAGGAGGCCCTACAGACTCTGGCCAGTAGGTCATACTGCCTGAGAAGAAGAGCGGTTATTTGGACTTGGCGGCAGAGTCATAACATCCCCAAGGAGTGACGGTATAATTACCCCGCGACAAAGCATTTTTCCAATTTTTATCGATTTAAGTTTTCACAGTTGTGGAAAATTAGAGAGGATCAGACAATAACGGGTCAGAAAATAATTATGTAATGACAGTAGATGTTGAGATTCAAGAAATTAAAGCTTTATAACCATTAATACATTTTGTGTAGATCACATATAAAAATGTACAAAGTACATAGCCTTAAATCCACCTCTAATAAGTTCTCATGCAGCATTTTTCTTACTTTGCCTACCTGTATATTTTGATTATTATTGGTGTATATATTATTTCATTGGTTTGTGTGTGTGCAGTGAAATTGACATCTACCAACATTTACCAATAAAAATCTAATCTTTCCAAGCCTGTTTATAACACATGACTGAGCAGTTCTGATTCTGTCCATTAGAAGCTAGCGGTACACATATACACTAGCCAATTCATTACAACCCAAATATAAAACTGAGTCATTTAGGGCTCAAGTAATCACAAAAGGGGATATTATAATGATGCTTCTCTACAGAAGCCAGTAATTCTCTGACTGACTGAATAATTTCATGCAAGGGTCACTGTTAAATTTATGGAAACACACCATTGTATATACATATGCTGTCTAATAACATAGTTTCCATTTCAAATTAAATAGTTCTCACAGCATTATCATCTGTCCCTAGCTCTCGTTATCGTGCATGATAGTCCATTCTATTAAATAGGCAAATTGCCATCGTTCCTACAATTTGCAGAATAGGCCTTATTTTCATGGGTCTGGCCTTTTCTGCAAGTATACAGTAGCATGCACGACAACTAAAGAATCATAAGTGTATTTGGATTTTACAATGATGTGCCACAAGGTAGCATCACAACATATGTGAAAGCTAGGTGTTGGTTGATTCCCCTTCTCAGTGGCTCCCAAAAATCATTCCTAAAATCAAAGCTTTTGGGGTCTGTGATTGTGAATGTGTACAGAGTCCATGCATTAACGCCTAGATTTTTAAAGGTACTTAGGTATTGCTCTGCTCAGGACTGCAAGGCCAAAGTGATGTAAAGGGTTACGTCTCATTTTTAAAAGTGACTTAGTCTGAACTTTTTGTTGGTGGCAAAGGGCATTCTGCCAAAGCCTGCATCTTTCCAACCAGGGGGTGTAGGCACTACTTCCCCATTGTATGTCACAGGTACATCACTTCTTGGTTAGCTAAGTGGCAGTTGGATGGGTTGGCTTTAAGCCCTGAGATTTTGCAGCAACATGTTTTGTGTGATCATTCCAAGTCTTGCTATAGATAATAATATCATCAGTGTACATGGATGCATATTAGTCATGAGGTTGTAACACCTTATCCATTAGCCTCTGAAAGGTGTCTGCCAAAAGGCATCATCCTGAATTGATATAGGCCCAACAGTGTATAGACGGCTGTCTTCTCTCGGGACTCTGGGGTCAAGAGGATCTGCCAGTGTCTGTTGGTGAGATCAAGGGTGGTAATATAACTGGTGGCCCCCAACCTCTCCAACAATTTGTTTGACACATACCCATTGGCTTCGGGTATGTGTCAAACGTTGACACCATGCTTGACTTTTTAGAAGGCAATGCAAAATCTGGTTGACCCATCCTGTTTAGGCATAAGCATGATGCTGCTTCGCCATTCACTATGTGACTCCTTGACTACCCCAACGTCCAATATGGGCTGCAGCTCCTTTTGCACTGTTTACCAGTTGTGTTTCAGCAACAATTGAAAATTATCTCACATCTTTTTTCCTGGCTCAGACTCTATGTAGTACAGCACCAGGTGAGTCTGACCTGGCATCGCTGAAAAGACTGTAGAGAAGGACTGGATAAGCTTTTGGATCTGTTTTTCTAGTTCCGCCCACAGGCCCTCTCCCAGTGGCACTTGGTCAGAGCTGGACGATATGAAGACCCATGGCCAAGTTCTGGTTTGGGGGAAAATGGCTTATCAGGAGCCCTTCCCAATCCTTCCATGCCTTTAGCAAGTTGATATGATACAAATTGGTGTCTTTCCTCTTTCCAGGCTGGTGAATCTTGTAATTTACAGTGCTGATCTTTCTGATTACTTCAAAGTGGCCTTGCCATTTGGCCAACAGTTTGGATGCTGACGTGGGTAGTAGAAGTAATACCTGGTCCCCTGGTTGGAACTCCCAGATGCAGGCCCCCTTCTTGTAGGTTTGCCCTTGCCTTTGCTGTGCCTTTACTAGGTTCTCCTTTGTGAACTTGCTCTAGATCTTTAATTTCTCCCTTAGTTGTAGAACACACTAAAGTTAGTTTCCTTGGAAATTTGCTCCTCCCATGTCTTATCAAGGAGGTCCAGTATTCCCCTTGGCTGCCTTCCATACAATAACTCAAATAGGAAGAACCCCATTAACACTGGTGGAACCTTGCAGATGGCAAATAGGAGGGACTGGAGCAACTGGTGCCAGTGGTGTGATTCCAGGGCTACCAACTTCCTTAGCATGCTTTTCAAAGTCTTATTACATCATTCCATCAACTCATCAGATTGGGGATGGTACATCAATGGTCTTAAGGTCTTTATTTTTAAAGGCCACACAGTTCTCTCATAAGCTGGGACATAAAATTAGTACCTTGATTGGTAATTATTTACTGAGGGATCCCCACCCGGGCGAATGCTTTTATGAGCTCTGGTGTGAGGGTTGTTGCCTTCATGGAATGAAGGGGGATTGCCTTAATGTATATCATGTGCTGTAGTCTAGTATAACTAATATGTGTTGGTAACCTGCCATGCTTTTTTTGAAGGAACCCACCAGATACATGCTGATTCTCTCAAATGGAGTTCCCACCACAGGAAGTGGTATCAATGAGGTCCAGGGTACCTTCTTTTGACTTGCCACCTGGAATTCTGGGCGGGAGTTGCAGTACTCTCACACTCCTTTGCAGTCACCTGGTGAATAGAACTGAAACATCACTCTCGCAAGTGTTTTCTCCTGACTGATGTGTTCCCCACAGGATACTGCATTCACCAACCATACTATTTCCCTCCGGTATTTCTTTGGGACGAGAATTTGCATTGATTCTTAAGCTTTCTGCTCTCATGGTCTTTCTCCGCTCTGTATGCTTTATCTTTTAGCTTGAAATGTGGCCACTGCTTTAGAAGCTGCAGTTCCGCCACCTCCTGATTAACCTGGGAGAGCTGTTCATAGGTTTGGATTAAGGTTGGGTCATTTCTCTGCTCCTCTATAAATTCAACTCTGTCAGAAAATAAATCGGTCTTCATCAGCTCACTTAGTCCTTGCTGTCGCTTAACATTCCTGAGGGAAGTTTGGATAGTTCGGGGTGGGAACTCCTGCTAGTGCGAGTTGCACTTCATAGGCCTGGGTCCTGGAGGGGTTATGCCCCCACATGCTACCCTTGAGCTGTGGCCGTGGTCTTGCCATGGTCTGATTGCCATGTCCCTCTCCTGCCCCCCATCCCTTTCTTGCTCTCTCTTCTATGGCCTGCCTCAACCAGGGTGGGGTTGAGTTACCTGGGGGGGGGTGTCCTCCACTTTGGGCCCAGTGGTGAGTAGATAGTTCTTGGATAACATTACAGCCTCCAAGGACACTTTGGGATGGTGCTACACCACCCACTCTTGTCCTGGCCAGGAGGGTTTAGATAAACTGCTCCAAGACAACTCTTTAAGCTACTTGGGTTCCCATTTTCTTGTTGGGCTGGAGCCACCACCAACAATATTCTCTTGGACATTGTGCCACCCTCCAAGGTCATGACCCAGGTGGGAACCTTTCCCATCAGAAACGCTGGCGGTGTGTTTCAGATAAAATATCAAAGCCATCCAAGATGGCTGCTTTAAGCCTAGGGTAATCTTTCAAGCTGCCGAATCGAGGCTTCGATCTGCAGCCTGGGTCATCTCCATGAGGTCTGGGGCTAGAAGAATGGTCCAGCTATCCACGGGCCAGCAGGCCACTGTGGCAACCATCTCAAAGAATGCCACAGGTTTCTCATCCAGCCCCATTTTTGTTAGTTTCAGAGTGGATATTTAGGGCAGGTCTACACTACAAGGTTAAGTCAAGCTAAGTTATGCAACTCCAGCTATGTAAATAACATAGGTGGAGTCTACGTACCTTAGGTCAACTTATTGCGGTGTCTACACTGCACTTGGTCGACGGGAGAAACACTCCCTGTCGACTTAACTTATGCTTCTCGTTCTGGTGGAGTACTGGAGTCAACAGGAGAGTGATTGGTGGTCGATTTAGTGGGTCTTCAGTAGACCTGCTAAATTGACCCCTGGTGGATTGATTGCCACAGCATCGATCCACAGTAAGTGTAGACAAGCCCTTAGTGTGGGACTCAGACTGACACCTCCTGGTACTGGGTCACCTGGCATATTCTGGGACTATAAAATTGTGGGCCTCTGTTCTACTGGCTGTTGTTGCTGATCCCTCTGCTGTGTAGATAACTCTCTAATGAGTTGCTGCTGCTGCTAGGCTTGCTGCCAATGCCAAGCGACTAGCTGCTAGAGCAGCTGGACCTGCTGCTGTTGCTGCTCCATGACCAGTTGAGTAGTTCGTCCATGTCAGTCTTCAAATCCCTACCTCCTTTTTTTCTTCCCTTCTCTCTCTCTCTTCTGCTCCCCCCCCGCCCCCGTGCCCCTTTCAGGTTGCCAGCATTCTCCACCAATTTGTAGCAAGTTTCACTCAGAGACCAGTATGACGGGTTCACCCGGGGTGCCACCTGGAATTGAAATACCACTGAGCCCCCGACCCACCAGCCTGGACTCCCTTTTACATTGTACTGCTGTGGCAAGCTGCAAAGCGCTCTCTAGCCTGCACTTTCACCAGCATATATACAGTTAGGGACACTCTCAGCCGCAGTTTCATGCAGGCAGCTCTCTGACTATCCCCTGCCTGGGAAGGCTCCAGCTAGGATACCTTCCAGCTCCTCAAGCTGTCACCCTCTCTGGAGTATAAACCCCAAATTATACCATCTTGTGCTTCACAGGGAACTGTACAGCATAGGCTCATAAAATTCACCCCCTCCCTCAATGTGGAGAGAAATATGCCACAGCTTTCTGCCCCTTGGTTATGATTTCCACATACTAGTTTAGATAAAGCAAAAACAAATGTCACGGAAATATCGGGTCCACCTAGCTGAGAGCCAATAACAGCCAGACAGGGATAAGGAAGAGTTGTTTTATTTTGCAGAAGAAAGGAGAGCTTTGCACCTTGGTACAAAAACTCTGTTTTACACACATTTTACAGATTTTTTTATACACATTCAGACAAAGGCCCTTGCCGTGTTAACACTTGATTAGTGGTTGTTAGACCCGTGTTTTTGCTATTTGGTCAGTGAAAACCGGCTTGGGGCTTGTTCCCTCTGCCTCAAGGCAGAGGAGAGAAGACAGTTTAAAAGTTCAGGCTACTGTGTAGTGAGGTATTTGCTTCCCCCAATGGCCGCTGGCTGACATAAAGGCTGCTAGCTGTTAAGGGGGGGGGGTCACTAGTAACTTTCACAGTCCCCCCTTTGGGCCTGACAAGCTTAAAAATTGTCAGGCCCATTACGTAATTTGCGATTAAGCTGGAGGGAAAGCTATTTAGAGCCAAGCGGTTCTGGAGAACCATCTGCCTTAGTTTTTTTTGTGTGGTTGCCAAGTCCACCAGGGCATCG
This sequence comes from Chrysemys picta bellii, assembly GCF_011386835.1. NCBI lineage: Eukaryota > Metazoa > Chordata > Testudines > Emydidae > Chrysemys > Chrysemys picta. Next base: position 59,773,053 of record NC_088792.1, on the reverse strand, counting down.
GCGGTAGTTTAATTTTTTAGATGTCTCGGTGAATTACCTAATTCCACATGCATCCTCTCCATGGACCTGGCGGGATTCGGTATGTGGGAGCCCACACCCCCCTTATTGGTCTATATGCTTGGAAGGAGCATTATGAACGTTTGCACTTCCACCCAGAAAGTTTCCAAGTATGTCTTCATTGGCACAGATCAGATAGTACTCCTGATGTGTCTGTAAGGACAGTGGGCCAAGCCTGAACATGCTAGATCCCACTGCAATGCCTTCCCAGCCTTACTGATATTTAATACTATTTCTGTCAGCAACTTCTGGGTCATAGAACTAAGGGCGGAGATAACATGTAACTTAACAATTCCAGCCTGTACCTGGGTTAGCTGTGCCCCAAAAATAAGGCTAGTGGCCTTTTTTTAATTGCTCCAATTTTTTATTATGTTTTTGGCTTTTAAAAATATTTTAAACTACTGCAGCACTATTGGCCCCATCCCATAGGGATCTGGTCAAGTCTCTCTTCTTTCTAGAGGAAATAACCCAAGCCCTCTGTTGTGCTAATCTAATGGCAGCCCCCCGTGAGAAATTTGGGTATGTAGAGGTGATCTGGAAACTGGATAAGGGTAATGAAAATTTAATAGTTCATAGTGTAGTGTTAATTACAGTTTATTGATATTTTAATACATTTCTCTTTGGTGTAGTACTATATCACATTCCCAAGCATGGATTCCACAAATTTCTTCCTGTCAGTGTATAATTCTTTATTTTTTTACCAGGGTCAGTTCTTAATGTTTTTTGTAGGCAGGAATCCCTGGACTTTGGTGGTTTCAGTGGAGCAAATGTTCCTTCTTCTCTTTTCCTGAAACAGTCATGGTTCAGCATTATACAGGAGAGAGGTTACTAGCACATTACCCTGTAATGGGGTTTTGCGTTTTTTATAAAAAAAATTCAAAGGCACAGTAGGTCTGTCAGTGGACAAGGGAGAGGTTACTAGCACTTCACCTTGTCTTTTTTTCCTTTTTCCTGCTGTCCAGAAGGCACAGCAGAACTAGAAGAAGAAATAGGCTTATCAGTCGGAAGTCCTCCCGAGGTGGAGGGGTCTTTTTACAGTGAGAAGCATGGGTCCAGGTAGGCAGTCCTTGGCACTTCACAGCGGTGGTGGTGCTTAACAGGACTTGGAAAGGGCCTTTCCAGCATGGAGCCAAAGCAGTCTTTCGTTGATGGACTTTACGTAGACTCAGTCTCCTGGTTTCAATGAATGGCAGGACTGCTAGGGTCTTTGGGTAGCACTTCTTTTATCTGTGAGAAAAGAAATCTAACACATTTCATTAATGCCTGGCAGTGTTTTGCAAATTTCATAGTTGCTTGGGCACATTCAGGCCCCCCTTTTCTTGGCTGTCAGCCAAGTCTTAGCTGTGGGCAGTGTCCTTGGATGGGGCTAGCATCTTATCTTTGGACTGAGCTTGCTAGCTATTTTTTTCCAGTTAACTCGTTCTGTTCTTTTTTCTTCTTGGGTTCTTTTAACCTACAAAGGAAACTTCCACTCTTCACTCATACACCTTTTTCCAACAATGAACACATACACATTGCCATTATGCAGTACATTAGTCTTATTACTTAATGTATGCCATGTACACCCTTCCAGTAAAATAACTTTATTACAGAGCTTTGGAGCAACAAACCAAGACAAGCACACACACTTTTGAGCAGTCCACTCGATACAACCTCTGGTGTCCAATAGCTTTCCTCCCTCCCCAGCCCTCTGGCTAGAAATCTGAGGTAGCCAGAAGGATCCCATGGGCAATATGGGGAGTGGGTTAACCTTCCATGTCCTTGCTTCCAAAGACTGTTGGTATGCAAATTTTAACCACAATTTTGGCCATAGAACACAAAAATAACGTCTATTGTGCCAGTAAATGCATGGTACGTTGAATGCTATTCAGCTGGCATCCGTTTTCTCTGATGATCTGAAAGACAAAAGAACAGAGGTCTATCCCTTCTGGGAAGTCAGTCATTGCTTAAAATATTTTCTTTATATACACATACTCTTGTTGATTTTAGGCAAAACAGAGGAATTACCCCATATTTCCTTGTATTTGTTTCATAGGCAGCCCAGGTTTCAGTGGCTTCTACCTTATTAGTTAGAAAATTGCATTAATACAGATGCTTTCTGGCTTGCTTCCAGATCCAAAGCTATCCACAGCTTAACGTTTTTTACTTAAAAAGGGACACAATTAACTTTCCCAGACTTTTGATTGCCTTTTACTTCTAACTTCTGCTTTCAAACACACAGTGATCTGAAAAAGACAACACAACCTATATTGGTAGGTTTGCATTTCTTTTACCTCTACTACAATATACACTGCACATATTCTGGGGAAAATGCACATCCTCTCCACAATTCAATTTTTACAACACTAGCCACATCAATTTTTACACAAGGTGTAACTATTTCTTTTTTGAACACCGGGTAAAGGCCATTTACTTAACATATAATCCAAAGGGCTATCCTTAGAGGGTTTTACCAGAGACCCACCCATTTGCCTGCTGACACTCTAACAGAGAATTACACAGAGAACAGAGGGAATTATGGCCTAATAGGATCCTATTACAGGAATTTCTACTAATACTGACCACTACAGGGGATGGAACAGAAGGATCCCAACTAGACCTCAGAGCTTCATCGCACGCGATGGCTTCCACTCTGAGGAATTACAAATGAGAGGCTCAGTTCCGTTCACACACCTAACACCCAAATGTATAAGACAGAAATACATTAACCGGTTAACCAGAACAGAACCAGACCAGAACCAGAACCAGATAGTGTCTCCTTATCCTATTAGGACTCACCTTATCGGAACACGAACCCTAGGGACCACGGTGAAGCAGAGAAAAGGGGCAAAACACCCTGTTGGCGCTGTTCCCAGTTCGCCGCAGCCGTCCGGAGTCCAATGTCCGAGCTAGGAGAGTCCCGGCGGAGTCACCAGAAACTGTCACCGAAATATCGGGTCCATCTAGCTGAGAGCCAATAACAGCCAGACAGGGATAAGGAAGAGTTGCTTTATTCTGCAGAAGAAAGGAGAGCTTTGCACCTTGGTACAAAAACTCTGTTTTACACACATTTTACAGATTTTTTATACATATTCAGACAAAGGCCCTTGCCGTGTTAACACTTGATTGGTGATTGTCAGACCCGGGCTTTTGCTATTTGGTCAGTGAAAACCGGCTTGGGGCTTGTTCCCTCTGCCTCAAGGCAGAGGAGAGAAGACAGTTCAAAAGTTCAGGCTACTGTGTAGTGAGGTATTTGCTTCCCCCTAATGGCCGCTGGCTGACATAAAGGCTGCTAGCTGTTAAGGGGGGGAGGGGGGTCACTAGTAACTTTCACACAAATTTATTAACTACAAAAGATAGATTTTAAGTGATTATAAGGGATAGCAAAAAGATCAAAGCAGATTAACTAGCAAATAAACAAAATAGCAAAGTAAGCTTAATATACTAAATAGATTGGATATGAAGAGCAGATTCTCACCCTAAGTGATGATACAAGCAGGCTGCAGATGCCTAAGGGGAAGCTGCACTTACTTTACAGCTTGGAATCCCCAGGTGTTCCATTCATAAGCTAAAAATCCCTTTAACCTGGGTCCAGCACTTCCTCCAGTTCAGTCTTTGTTCCTCAGGTATTTCCAGGAGTCTTCTTGGGTGAGGAGTCAGTGAAGAGCCAAGATGATGTCACTCCTCTGCCTTATATAGCTTTTGCATATGGCTGGAACCCTTTGTTTCAAAGCTTGGCTCCCACACCAGTTAATGGAAAAATACTGACATCACAAGATAGAGTCCAGCACCAGGTTGACCTGGTCACATGTCCCTGTAGAGTCATAGCAGCCATCCCCCATGGGTTGTTTGGAGCATTTACAGGAAGGCTCACCAGGTGGGAGAGAAGCTTCTCCTAAGGCTATTGTTTCTTCCTAATTGCTCATTAACCTGAATGGGCCCTTCCAAGCCAGCCATCTAGACTGAGAATAATTTGCCTAGTGGGCATTGCCCAGGAATAGCTACGTGTGAAATAGATACATAGTCAATATTCATAACTTCAGATACAAAAATGATAAATTCATATGTAACCACACACATCCTGTGTGTGGTGCTCTGTCCCATGAAGTGGTACCAAGACCACTTAGGCTTGGTCTACACTACCCCCCTAATTCGAACTAAGGTACGCAACTTCAGCTACGTGAATAACGTAGCTGAAGTTCCAAGTACCTTAGTTCGAATTAGTTCAAACTTACCTTGGTCCACACTCGGCAGGCAGGCTCCCCCGTCGACTCCGCGGTACTCCTCTCGGCGAGCTGGAGTACCGCAGTCGACGGCGAGTCCAGACTAGACGCGATAAGTCGAACCCAGAAGTTCGATTTCCAGCCGTCGAACTAGCGGGTAAGTGTAGCCAAGGCCTTAGAGATTAATGAGTCCGCTACAGCCTGAGTTAACAGGCATGTGGCTAGAGGCTCATGCATTTAGTCCAGTAGCCCCAGGTTCGATCCCGTCTGCCCACAACCACGTACAAATAGGATAATCATATTCAGCCAATCATAACCTTTTCAATGACATCTCACATGACCCATCTTGCATAAAATATCATAATAACATCATTATGAAGAATATGGGTGCAGTGTCACAACCAGCATGCCTAGGTGGGCAGGCTATGGCCTATCAATTCCCCAGTACCCTTGGAGTTCTCTCACCCTGGGAAGGTGGGAAGGTAGGGGGACCTAGGTCCTCCGTCTCCATTGGGTCCAGCCCAGGGCCCAAAGGGGATAATGTCTTGGTCACCTCTTTCTGGTGCATCTGACCAGCATTCCCTGGGTTGCTTACTACCTCCCCACTCTCTCTTCAATTTGGGGTGTAGTAACAGCCTGCTTTCTCCCCAGCAGGAGTTCCCAATCAGTGCCAGTAGCTCAGTCAGTCAACTGAGAATGCCCCAGCTCTCTTTCTAGTGTCCAGTAATTCTCCCTGAGCAGAGAGTGCGGGAGAGGAAAAGGGGCAGGCCTCTATCTTCCTAGTTGGGTATTACCCACGGTCCGGACCCTCTCCTGTGGATCAGTTTGTCCCCAGAAGCTGAAAACCAGCTTCCTCCCTCTCGACAGCCTCTTCTTCACTCTCTATCTACTTCTTTTATTTCATTGAGAAGCAAACTCACTTGTTGAGTCTATGACCAACCGAGCACTGGACACCATAGATAATTAAAGAATTGAAGTCCTTTACTTTTCCAAGTATTCTTAAAGAATTTCAATATTGCTTTTTTATATAGGGCCCAATTTGCTTGACCGCCTGTAATAGGTTTTGCAGTTAAAATGTTGATACTTTAAAGCCTCTAAGTTTTCATATGAATACCTCCTTTTGATCAACTGTTTCTTGGACCTTGCACATCCCACATAATCCATCTTTATGTCTGTTTCTTAGAAACAAATTACTATTTAAGCCACTATGGCCAGTTAAAATTCTAAATAGATTCACTTCACTCTGTCAGGGCCTTGGAGTATATCAGCATTTTCTACTCTTGGGAATATTTCCCAGAATATTTTCCCTTTGTTTCTTTTGCCCATATATCCTGCCATTCCTTTCTGAATTCATTTTTAATTAGATTTTAAAATTCCAGTTTATTTAAAGGAATTTCTAAATCAATTTGCTCGTGTTTGACAGCATCTTTTACTACTTTGTCTGCCGTCTCATTACCCACAACCTCTACATGTGCTGGGATCTATGCTATTACTATGATTACATCCAACTGCATCAATTCTGTTAACAGCAATATTTCATTAAGTATATAATTTCTGCTATCTGAAGTGCCGCTTCTGTTCACCAGTAATCCTGATAAGGAATCAGAGAGGATGACCACAGCAGCTGGGCGCACATCTATGACCCAATTTAATGCCAGCATTATCCTTGCCAGTTCAGCCATCAAAACGGCTACAAATTTTGATAGCCATACCATTGTCTTGATTCTGAGCAAAGGAACACAGAATACTGTTCCCACTCTTCCTGTTATTACCCTCTCTGGAGCCATCAGTATACATTAGGCAGTAGCATCCCCATTTATCACAAAAGTATTTATTTGCTATATCTTGCACATTTAACACTCCTTTTCCTCTTTTCATTTCAATATACAATTTCATATCTAGCTCAGGATGTAAAATTTTCCAATTATAATGGATTTCCCCAAAGCTATAGATTTTAATCTCTTTTAGGTCTTTCTTTTCACTAAGATCCTTTGTCCAAATTTTAACCCTACTCACCTGAGTCATTTTGAGTTTTTGTCCTACACATTGACAGCCTAATTCCCAGCATTGATCATATATTAATTTAGTGTTTCCTTTTTCACAGTTTCCAATTACTTTTGCCTAAAAGGTTAAGTCTAAAAGTGTCATTCTTAAAGTAATAGGCATTTCACCCACAGCTATCCGCAGTACACACAGAGGTATTGTGTTGAAGGTACCACAAGCAATTCACAACACCTGAACTTGGACTGAGTTGAGCTTTCTTAAATTCAGTATTGATGCCAAACTAAAAGTCTGACACCCATACTCAATAAATGGTCTTATTAGTGTTCTGAATTGTATTCCTACTGCTTTCTTAACCATCCTTGGCAACTGTAGCATCTCAAAAGAGGAAGGCTATATGGATTAATCTAGAAAATCTGGTACCCTATTGTCATTCTTTCTGACAGAGACCCTTTGATATGTGACTAGGACAGCTGTTGAGGGTTTGCTTCACCGCCTCTCCTGCTGATTAACCACTTAGCACAAATCACCTTATCATTACCTATACTTTCTATTATTGCATCTTCAATCATTTCAATCAGAGTAGCATAAACTACCCTTCCGGTTTGCATCAGAAATTTGAGCAGCTGACAGCTTACTTTCAGTTTTCCTAGACCCTTAACCTTACGTAGTTTCCCCACTTGTTCTTTGTTTTTACATTCCACTAACAAATCACCACCTGTAGTTTCTCAGCTCTTACTATATCGCCATCCCATTTCTGAATCCACTCTGCTACTCTCAGGGGATTAATATCCCCTCTCTTCACATCTGCTAGCAGTGATTTCACAATTATGAAGTTTTGTCCACTGTTCATTCCTTGCTGCTCCTTCTTCTGGATCAGACAGATCCACCTTTTTCTTTTTTCTAACCTTTAACCAAGTCTTCTCCCTGCCATCCCCTTCAACATTTTCTAAACTAGCTTCAGTATCATTCATTAAATCTTCCATCTCTGTTTGTTCTCCTTCCTAGTCCTGTGGAGCAGCTCAGTCTTCAGACCAGGCACCCCTTCCCCCAGTGCCACCCCCACTCCAAACTGGGTCTGCCTTTCCCTGAGCCAGCCAGCACTCTGGTTTTCCCAGCTACTACCTCGATCCTCAGCAGCCCGGTCATCAAGAAACCCAAGCCTCAGCCTCCCTCTCTCTACTTAACTGTCAAGTCCTCTTTCGAGCAGATCTTCCTGTAATGCTTTCTAAACAGGTTACCAGCTCTGTGATGCAGACAGACCACCTCAGATCAGAGCAACAGGGCAATTCACTTGTGTTTGAATATCAAAGAATGAGTGTGTCAATATGTATTCAGGCCAATTCACTTCTGCTGATAGAAATCAAGAGAGATGCTGACAGTATTGTTTTCCTGTACTTAATTAGCCTTAGATTGAAATGTGCATTAGTATTTAAATGTGAATTTACTTGATGTGTAAAGCTGCATGAAAACTAATGAAGAATTGTTTCTATTTATCATATTGTGGTTAAATTATGGTTACCCACTGGAGATTGGAGCCTTTGGAATGTAAATGAAGGAACATGTTGACCTCAAAGTGTGGGTCATTGTGTGCTCAACAATGGGAAATCTATGAACCTATGCTGTGATGGAAATGCTTGACAGACTGTTTTCAGCTATAAGAAGGAACCCTCGGAGCAATTCTGAATCTCTGATCTATTTGGATGTTGTCAGGGGGCATTCCAGATAAAAGACAGGGATCTCCAAAGCCATTTTGGGCAACCCTGAGAGACCCATGATGAAACTAGCAGATACCACATCACTGCTATCATTTGGACTTACAAACTCTGCTTCATCTGTTATGTACTTTACCTGATTTAACCTCTCAATAACTCATTTCTTTTTCTTAGCTAATAAATCTTTAGTTAGTTTACTAAAGGATTGGCTACCAGAGTTATTTTTGGTGTGAGATCCAGAGCATCCATTGACCTGGGGTAAGTGACCGGCCCTTTGGGGCTGGGAGTAACCTAATGTGAGGTGATTTTTGGTTTTAATAATCTTTCATCACAGAAGTCCAACTTGTTTAAGTGGCAAGATGTGCTGGAGAGCTTAAGAGGACTGAGTGGCTCCATGGTGAGACTAATAGTAATCCAGAGCATACATTTGTTACTGGCTTGGTGGAATCTAATTATATAATTATAAAACTCCAGTTTGGGGTGTCTGCCCTGTTTTCTGACAGTCTGACCTAAGATTGATATGTGACCCACAACTGAGAGTGCCAGACACCGGGACTCCTCCATTTGAAATTTGCTCCGCAGCTGCTGAGGAGCAGGGCCCCCATTGGTCCAATATTGCTCCTCCACTCCCTTAGCCCAGGTCTACTCTATAAACATACATCACTATAAGTATGTTGCTCAGGACAGGTATACTGACTGAAGTCCCCGTGTAGACAGCGCTATGACGACAGGAGGGCTTCTCCCGTCGACTTAGCTCCCACCTCTCGGGGAGGTGGAAGACCTACACTGACGGGAGAAGCTGTCCCTTTAGCGTAGGTAGAGTCTTCACTAAGCACTACAGTGGCACTGACGCAGCTGTGCTGCTGCAATGCTGTAAAGGTAGATAAGTCTTTGTATGGGGTCTGTAAATCCCAACACAAGCTACATACAGTTCTGCTAACCTCTACTAATAGCGTTAATGTGCAGCATTGCTTGTAGAAGTTATTTTGTCTGAAATGTTTTTTTCCCCCCTCTCTTCAAAATTGTATACATGTTGCCAGCCAGACAACAAAATCAGAGGTCAAAAAATAATACAACACATTTAGCCTCTGAAAATCAGTAGCAGGCACAACCCTATTAAAATTCTATCAAGCGGAAAGTCCACACAGCATAACAGATACAGAGCAAGGCAAGAGAAGATAATAGAGTTCATCAGCCATAAACAATATATTAAAAATGATTAAGTCATCAGACAGTATATTCAGAATAAAACCATATTAACATTAGACAGATACAGTTTGGCCAGATGCTCACTTCTTAATTCCACACAAACAATGCCGCACTGCCGAATACTTTGGAATGGGCACTTCAGTTTTGTGTGTCCACATCATAATTTTTTAGTGACATTAAATCCTAGCAAATAAAATAATTAAAAAAGGCACTTATTTGGGGATTTCCATTCTACATCAAATTCCCCTTCCTTATATCAGACAGACCTTGAGCACCATTTGTTTAATTTGAAAACAGAGATGAGAATAAATAAAGGAACCATTCAAAAGAGAAAGTAAATGCTAGGCCATATTGACAATTTTACAGAACTTGCCTCCCCCAATATAGACATGAAGTATGAGCTCCAGTTTCAGTAAATCTTCTCTTTAATAATGGGAGACAACTCAGTGAAATATTTTCCACAGTCAGAGAACATTGAAAGTCAGTGGGCAGATCCTGGTCTCCACTGTGGCCCTTGTTTACACTCCTCTGAGAGCATATAGGACCTGTAAAGGGAATACATAATAGCACCTGGAAGAATTTCCCTGGTGCTGAAGCAGTGCTGGGATGGTGAATATGCCCCTATGCTACCTCTCAGTTCCAGTGTAAAGGCTTCTGGGAACACAGAGCCTCCCATCTATTCTGTGCTGCACAGCAGACCTTGTGGCACTCACCCCATGACTGCCTAAGTCAGAGTAGCCCCTAACAATGGCGGTGATTTTGCCACTAGGCCACTCCAGCTTCAAGCCACTTTTACCTCCCCATGCCCATCTTTCCCCTCTTGTACTTTGGCTTCTCTATTCCACTTCCTAAGAGGTTCAGCAAAATACCTTATTCAGTATATAGGAAATCCAAGAGGAGTTAATCGGAATATCAGATATGAAAAGATTGCTTTACACACAGAGGCAGGAGAAGGATCCGTAATATCTCAACAATTTAAAAAAAATACATTGTGGGCTACCAAAAATAGAAGGTCCGATGTTATTCAGAGTATGTGTGCTATAAATACAAAACCACAAAAGGTCTAACTACAGAAAATAGAATACAACAAGGCACACAGTACTGTAGTTTGCATGAAATCTACCTGATAACGGAAGTGATTGTAAAGGATACAGTCATATCTAGAAGGACAGAAATACCAAACTAATGTAAATGTCTGACAGAATGGAAAACAATTACAGAGGAACTTTGAAAGAGGAAGTGATAGCTTGTTGATATATGCAAATTATTATAACTGGTTGAGAATTTTCCATCAAAATGTTATTGTTACAGAAAATGTTGATTCCCCAAAATCAACATTTTCTGAGGGTAAATTTTGTTTTTGCTAAAATGTCTAAATTTTCTGTTGGGAAAATCCAAATCGAGTATTTAATTTTTGGGTTGGGTTGTCTTGAATTGAAACATTTCAGTTTGTCAAAGCATATTGAAATATTTTGGTTTGGGTCAGTTTGACATTAATCTGTGTCTGTCTGAGTTGTTGTGATGCTTCATAAGAGTTGTAGTTCAGGTAACTCATGCCCCTATTCTCCCCCATGAGTGAAGGCCCCAGAACCTACCATGGAGTCTCCTCTAGTTGAATGCCATGATACATCATGGACGTCCTGTGAGTGTGGTGCATCATGGAACATATAGTGGTCTGGACAATTAGTCTGGCCTATAGAGGAGAATGGGGGCCTGAGGAACCCAAGCTACAGTTCCCACGAGGCACTGTGGGAGGTCAGGGGAAGCCCATATTAATGTCAAATTGACCAATATGAAACAGGTTGTTAAAACATGTCAAGAATGTTAAAAAAAATGTTTTGGAAATGTTTTATTTTGACATTTTTCTAACAAATTAAATTTTTGGAACTTTTCTTTACAGATTTTTTTTAATATATATTTCAACTTTTTGTCTCATTTGGGGAGACAACACAAATGTCAAAATATCAGAATTTTCTGTAGGATGAAAATTCTGATTATCGATAATTGTTAACATGGCACTGTAGGCCCAATTTTCCTCTAACTAATACCATTTCAAATCAGGAGTTGATCCACTAAACTCAAGAGAATTATACTATTGTACAACTTGTGTATCAGAGATGGGAGCCCATGGCACTAACAGTGTAAGTGACTGACGCATTTGAAAATGCATTTTAGGCTTCCAAGTAATTTAGGTACTTTTGAAAATGTTATCTTTTGTCAAAAGGATTTACAAACCTAGTGAGAGAAGAAGTTATCTGGCAGGTGATGAACAAAGAGCCAGGATAAAGTTTAGAGAATTATATAGGAAGATACATGGGAATATAACTAGGGAGTAATGGAATGGGATGATATTGAGCAAAACAAAATTTAGGCAAATATCAGTAGAAATTTTTAAGACTAAGTATGATTCGACTGTGCAATAAAGTCCCAAGAGAAGTAGTAACCCTTCCATACTTCAGTTCCTTGGAACTCAATTGTCTAATAAAGATGGCCAAATACTTTACAATGGCAGGTAAACATCATCTCTATTTCACAGATGGTGAAATTTAGCCACACAGCATGACCTGCCCAAGGTCAAACATCAGCTCAGTGGCGGAGCCAGGAATTCAATCTACGTCTCTTGACTCCCAGTTCAGTACCCAAAGAACTGGAGATTATATGGAAGCATCTGAATAAACAAGGTGAGATCATTTTTCTTTGAATATAACATATATATTTTATTAAAGGATAATGCCAACAGTGCAAGATTATTCCATCAAAATAAAGGAGACCAGAATTTAAAATATTGTCCAAACAAACAGATATGTTGAAATTCCTTTGGTAAGAGTTCAGTAAAGTCTTAAACCTCCTGCATCTCACAGAGAATTGGTCCAATGAACAATAAATAATGTCTAAAAGCATATGATGCAATATTATTTAGAAACAAGAGTCCAATGTCAGGACAGATTTGAATTCAATAAAGTTGCACTATTTTATATGCTACAGATGGAACATGTGACTGAAACCACTGTGAATATTTATCCTTCCGGCCAAGCCACTGGTACCTGTTTAGGTCAGCAGGTATTTCATACTTGGATGGCTTAGATAAAAAAAGTTACAGTTCTGGAAGAAAAAGTTTGAGACACTAGAAATGATCAAATGGATTCTGTTTACATTACTTTTACACAAAGTTCAGATTGCAAAATATGTACCAAAAAGCATAAGCCAAGCTCTCCAAGCCCATTAGCTGGCATCAGATCTTCTCTGTTCACCTACTATAGGACGTCCTCCATCTGTCTCAGCCTTCTCTCCTTCATTTCTTGGTTTTCCCTAAATCTAGCCTCTTCTGTTACTTTCAGATTGTAGCAGTAACACTTGCTTGGTACATCTTTATTCTATATTCCCATGTGGATCAAGTTCAGCACCATCCTGCAACTCTGACACCAATGGAAACTCTGTTGTATCTGAATGAAGGGCAGAAACCACAATTCCTTAGGTCTAAGACACTTGTCACCACAGTACTCCCAAGTAGTAACAATAACAATGTACAAAAAAATTCTCCCTTCCCCAGTTGTAGGAATAAAACTTGAATGGGTAATAGTTTGAGAGTGTGTGTGAAGGTAACTATGTATGTGGAAAGCTATTGTGAGAACATTGAGTCAAGTGATGGGCTTTGAATTCATTTCTGAACACTGAAATCCATGCCTATTACCCTACCATATGGGCAGTTCCTGTGAATATTCTGTTTTTGGCACTCAACCTCATGCTATTGGCTGATACATGCAATAGTTCTATAGGTACATAGCTGTGGAGGAACGTAATGGTCATGAAGGCAGAGAGGCGATCTTTCAGGTAGTTCAGGTCAATGCTACTTAGCACTGAGAATATTAGCACAGAGACCTTTAACAGTGCAGAGGTTGCTGTGTTGCCAAAATAGACAAACTTCTGCATTTCTACCAGTTAGAGCCATTTCAGGGTGTGATGATGCTTGTGTTATAAATGATGAGACGCAGTAATCAAACCTGGAAGTCACAAACAGATGGATCATTAGGGCTAAATCTCTGGGATGCAGGGCCCTATCTACTACAAAAGCAGATGTCTCCCTTAGAGCTGGCTAAAGGAAACACAGCAAAACACTTAGCTTCTACATTCTCTTATATCGTCTCTCCAGCCACACTTATATAAAGCTAGCGGTGAAGGGGAAGCATTGCAGTACGATTAGGAAACAGCTCTGCAGCAGCTGGACGAGGTGACCTGATGGGTCTTTTCTATCTCTAAACTTGCAGCTATGATTCTATGGAAGTTGTATTTTGGTTTTCACTTGGTCTTTCATATTATTTAATACAAAGCTGTCACCAACCAGTACTGGGTCTGAAGAGCACCATGGTGCTATTTAACATGAGCTAATGATGTACTCCCCAAAGGATTTTTCAGGAAGAGCAAACTGTCAGTACAATTACTAGGAAACCTACCTCAAAATATTTCTGATAAGGAGGTGCTCGCTCTTCCTTCCTCCCAAGAGACAGGTATCAAAAAGCAAAGCACTCAGATCAAGGGGCACTGCACAAACTGGAATAACTAAGCATTTGCAGGGATTATATATACACACTACAGCAAAGAGGTTTCAAAACTAATTGGAGAGAGAAGTTAGGATTTGAAGCTAAAGTTGGAGCCATAATGAATATATAGATAAGATTAGATTAGATATCATACTGCATGGCTGATTTCATGGAAATGAAGTGAAGGAGAGAGCTATAGAAGTAGAATTGGCTGGAAATATTCTGAAGAAAAGTTTTCCACACACTCAGGGCTTGCAGGCTCCTAGCAGCCTGCCTGGTGGGCTGTCAAGGAACGGGAAGCCTTGGGAACCCTGCATCTAATTTCCCAGGGCTGCCAGTCTCCCTGCTCCTCAGCAGCACACAAGGCAGGCTGTCCAGGAGCAGGAAGCCAGGAAGCCTAGGAAATATGGGAGCATATTTTGTTTCAGAGATATTGTTGAGGTTGGTATTTCTGAAACTGGAAGTCCACAATTCTTCATTTCAAAGATTTTGGATTTTCAGCCTGATTCAGGACAAAGGTTTTTATAGAAAAAATTTTTTTTTTCATGGAAGTCCATTTCCTGGCCAGCTCTTTTGTGATTTCTCATCACAAAACAATCAGCTGGTTGAGAATAGACAGGATGATCAAAACAGAGGCTTGAAAGGGGAGACTACATATCTGAGCTGTTACAGAATCAAACCCTCGTGCCCTCAAAAAAGTCCTAATTTGATCCATAACTCCGTAAACTCAAGCTATCTCATCTCTGTCCTCTCTCGTTCCTTCACCATAACTGTTCTCTGCATCATGCTTTGTTGTATTTAACGTAGGGATCAATATTGTAAACATTAGCAACATAGCAATTACTACTCTGAATGATCCCACTGAGGTCAATGGGAGTATCTTTGTGGGTTTGTGCCCCTAGATTGTAAACTTCATGGGTCAGCTGAAATTCTGGCTCTACTAAAGTCAGTGGCAAAATTCCCATTGACTCCAATGGGGCCAGGATTTCACCTCATGTCTTTAGTTTCTACTTAAAGTGCCATGCACATCTATGACATGAAATACAAGTATTAAATAATGATGTCTCTGCAAAGAGGATATTCAATCAACAGTAAGGGTCCAATTTTCACTGAGCCTCATTTACTGAGCCCACAACATTTGCAAGTCTTATCTATTTGCATGTGAAGTTCAATTCAGATTTCACAACTGGGTAACCTTTACAAAACCCTAATCTATGGGTACGTACTTGTCCCCTATGTTTCTCATCCCATAACTGAGAATGATAAATATTTGAAAGTAAATAAGAGTTTTCCTTTTAAGATCAGTTTTCTCTATTCAGAATCCTAGCTTCTAGAAAAAATCCAATGTTCTCAGTGACAACTCTTACATTGATGATCATTCTAATGGGGAAAACAATTCAGCATTCATTCAGACTATAATAGGTAAGTGAGACACTTTCCTCCCTCCCCCATAAATACGCTTCTGGTCAGGGCTGGCTCCAGGCACCAGCCGAGTGAGCTGGTGCTTGGGGCGGCAGCTTGTAGGAGGCGGCATTCTGCCCAGTCCTAGGGCAGCACGGCCGCTTTTTGTTGTTGTTGTTGTTCCGCTCCGGCCGCCCTGTAGGGGCCAGCGGCGTGGAGAATGGGAGCGCCCTGCAGCAAGCCAGGCAGGGCAGCCCGCGTCCTTCCCTCCCAGCCGACCGGAGTGATGCGGAGCCCTCCCGGCAGGGGGCACGGCGGGAGGGGCCGCGTGGAAGCACCCCACTGAAGCCCTGGCCACCCTCCTTCTCTCTCTCTCCCCGCTCCCTCTCCCTCCCCCCGCTAGCCAGGGCACATCTGCAGCACAGGGAGTCCCCCTGCACCCTGGCTCCGGCCGCGCCACAGGTTTTTATTTTGCTTGGGGTGGCCAAAAAGCCAGAGCCGGCCCTGCTTCTGGTATAAGGAACTTCTTAAAATATATGTTTTTGGGAAAGATATTTTAGAAGTGTTAAAAAATCCTAGAATAATTTATATTAAAGATAGAATAATTTATAAAATGTCAATATATTCTGGTGTCTCAAGCTAATCTGCCTCTCCTACCTAGGCTTTGCTCCAGAATTCTTCTCATCTTATGAATACATGATGCTGCACTCTGGGTTGGCAAAAAAGATAGCTGTTTATATCCAATACAGCATACTGCAGCAGAGAAAGTTGTGATGAGTCTCATTCATTGTGGACATGGCTTCACTTCTGGACTCAAACGGGAGAAATAGGTACAGTTAATATACTGTGACTGGTTTGTCTTTGTGAAACATATAGACTCAAACAAGTTATATTACTAATAGCTGAAGAACCAAGCAGCAGGTTATTACAGGACAATATTTTATGGGGCTTTACAAGCTTCATGTATATTCAGTCTCTGGATTCAACCAGTGAAGGGATGTTCTATAGCCCCATAAAACACTCTTAATCCAGCTTCATTCCCAGCATTGGTGGTGCAATTCCATTAAAGCCCATGAAGTTCAGCCTGCTTACACCAGTAGTAAATTTGGATCCCCAAATTCTGATGATTAAGATACAAACCAAAACTGGTTCAGGAGAGAGAGAGAGAGAACCTTCAGTGGAATGATTACCATATAGCATAGTGCTCTAGTTTCACACAATTCAATAAATGGAATCAAGGTTCCAATATACAAACAATTCTCAATTAGCTGGTAACTGGGTTGACAGTTTTCTCAAGCTATCTAGAATAATTCAGAAGATGAATGTTGCCAGTGATCTTACTCCATTCTTAACACATACATTAATGGCTGTTAGTGCTGAACATATGGTAATAGTCGGTTTTCCTCTTGCTTTTTAGATAATCTGATTGAGCCAAAACTTTAGAAACAAACCCTGAAATCCTGATGGACAGAGGGTCATGCTAATTTCCTTCTTGATGAGTTTATTACCCATAAAGTGAGTAAATTAGGATTAACCTATAGAACTACACATATACTGACCAGTGTGCCAGGAAAGTGGCAGCGATTGGTCAAGAAGCTGTGGTGGAGTTGTTTTAAATGCAGTTATTCCTTTGCACTGTGCATAGGTTAGTAGATGTTAAATTTGAGCTTCCCTCATGTTTTCTTTATGTGTAAATCAGTGTAAATTACAACCGTTATATATTTTCATATTTGCTTTCTTTAGGTTATCCTTAGGTGGAACTCTACCTCTGAGTTAGAACTTAACCGGCAGCCAAAAATGATGAACCAAGGACTTGAAATGGAGTCACTGTGCTGTTGGAGGTGAAATCTTTGTGACAATGCAGCAGATTGAGGCCCAAATACTGATGTTCGTTAAAGACAGTCATTTTTCCTGATAAGATCATAAAGTACACAGCTGAGGAAGGCTACAACGCTCATAGGTGCTGGCTACGTTAGCTGCACCTACACTACAGTCAATGCATTTGCATCAACATGCAAGCAGAGTTTGTCCCATTTTACATAATTTATATCTCACTCTGCTCTAGTCATAACACCGAGTTTTTTGACCTTTTTAATATTTCATGTTTTGAGTAGCTAGTAAGATTCTTCCCCACAGATTACAAAGGTTGAAACAAGAGAAGAACTAAAATGTCCATTGACTCAAATAAAAAAAAAGACAAAATAGCGAAAGCTATTAGTTAAAGCAACACTAATTAATACAAAATATGAGACACTGTTACAGATTTGATCTCCTGTTCAAAGTGTTAAAGTTCATAGTCAATGCAGTTACATACATTAGTCTACAGATAAGTACATATTGATTCATAGACATACGCAGAAACAAGCTTGTCTCGTGCAATTTGAAGGAAGCAGTCTCAGTGTGAATCGGAACCAATTAAAAAGTGCTTATTGATTTCACAGTGGAATGAATGTATAAACCAGTACATTACGGGCCAGATTTAT
Source organism: Chrysemys picta bellii (assembly GCF_011386835.1). Classification (NCBI taxonomy): domain Eukaryota; kingdom Metazoa; phylum Chordata; order Testudines; family Emydidae; genus Chrysemys; species Chrysemys picta. The sequence goes on along the minus strand of NC_088792.1, from coordinate 59,755,447 downwards.
TTGTAAATTCCAGTGCTTTGTACTGCTTTGGTGATGCAAAACAGCTGTAGACCATCTGAGTTGGTCATTTCAGATGGTTTTTCTTCTGGTATCCAGAAGATACTTACAAATCTGCCCCTAAGTGTATAACAAAAATGAAAAAGTAGGTCAACCGCAAGCACTGACGTGTGCACCATTACGTTTTGTGGTTTCATAAACGTATTTTTGTACTGCATGAAAGATGGATAGAAATCCTGTTTCTGATAAATACACATCAGACATGTGTCAGTTGTGTAAAAACCATTCCATTGCTAAAGTGATGACAATGTAATAAATGTGATCAAGATGCAGTAGCTATGGTTGCAAGGGGTCTTGGTATTGTACTGAACTAGTGTGCATACATGTGTGATTGCACACAACTGCCTTCTACTAGAATCAGAAATGTTCATATGTGTTCATAGGCCCTTAGTGTAACCCCTTTGGGGTTTAGAGAGCATGGCCCCTTTAAATCTTTTTCCTAGTGGGGAGGGAGAGAGTGAGGAAAAAAGGAGGGAAACTCAAGGGGGTGATTCTGAAGCTGAGAGGGAGAGAGAAAGTGAGGCAGCAAAGAACCTGCCTGAAGCCTGGGAAGGCCAGGGCGGCTTATCAGGGACACGCCAGGACAGGAGCCAGGAGAAGCACTGCGCCAGGGAGGAATCGTCCGAGAAGGACAGGCTGGAGCTGGACCCAGTATCACGGCTGCCCAGAGCTGCATGGGGCTGTGAGTACTGGGGCTTGTGACTCTACATTGGGAACAAGGAAGGAAGTTGCTAGATAGTTAAGTGGGGAGGTGGTTGCTCTGTGTGGCTTTGCAGAGAGCGGCAGAAGAGGGCACCAGAGGGGTTTGTTGGGGGAAAGTTCACTGGTGCCGAAGACGACCAGGAGCACCTGGACTAGAACTTTGCTCAGGACTCCTAAACTCTGTGTGCAGACACATTGCTCAGTGTCTGCCCTACCAGACTGTGCTACCACTGAGCCCGTGGGGCCTTGGTTTGAATGCAACCCTGTTTTACTGCTCTCCCTATATTTCCCCTTGTTGTTTTTCTCCTCTCATCCCTCTGTAAATAAATATCTCCCTTTCTTATATCCATTGTACTTTTCCTGTGTGTGTGTTCACTCTGGGGGATTTGGAACAGGTGCCCCTGGGGTGGAAGGGATTTTTCCTGCTTCATTCCTGTGTGTGCCTTCTCTTGGCAAGAGCTGCCTGCAGAGCAGACTCCATCTTGGCCACGAGGGCGCTAAAGTTACACTTGGTGGCCCGTATGGGGACTTTGCAGTACACACACACGCCTACATTGCGCACCCTGGGCTCTCCTTCACAGAGCAAAGAAACTTCTGAGTGACTTTCATCTCAATTTCAAAAAAAAAGGGAGAGAGAATTACTAGAAGACCTGTGCCGAGGGGCACGAATCCCAGTAACCAAAGCTGTGCTGGTGGCGAGGTTCCCAGAAGAGACGGAACTAAATGAAATTGAGGAGAGCCTAGATGCAGCTGAAATACTAGGGAGGGTAAAGGTCCACACCCGTATTTACAACCACAAAGTGAAGGGCATGGTAGCACTATGTATTCATTCCAAAGAAGCAGATCTTGATAAAGTGCCCAAGGAGGTGCAAGTAGAAGGTATCCCCTGGACAATTCTGGGGGCAGAGCAGTCCCCTTCTAGTGTGCCCCTGTCACTTGATGTGGATTCTTTAGCGTAGAAATTGCAAGCTCTGATGGTGGATGAGAAGCAGACAAGAGAAGAATTAATTTTGGCATTAGGAGGGACTCCAACGCCTGCAGCATCCAGCCTGGTGAGATGGGCCAAAGAGCTGGGAAACGCTCTCAAAGATGCATTGAAGCCGGCATATGAAAGTGCTCCATACAAGTGGTTACGTTCTTTCTCAGGGGTGTCACCTGAGACCTGGAGGGATTTTACTGTGCCACTTGTCCAAGAGTGGGAATGCTCTGATGCTGAGAAGCGGAAACGTGTGCTTGAGAGTCCGAGGGGACCTGCCATGCGAATTGTCCGAGCCCTGAAAGACTCCCAACCAGCTGCCACAGTGCAAGACTATTTAATCGCTCTTGAGAGTGTCTACGGTGTTACTGATAGCAGTGAAGACCTGTATTATCGTTTCCGCTATACCTATCAGGAGCCACACGAACGATTGTCGGATTTCATCAGGAGACTAGAGGATTTGCTACAGCAGGTAGTGCGGAAGGAGGACATCCCCACCAAGTGCATTGATTCCGCTAGGTTGGACCAAATCCTTCAGGGCACCCGACAAGATGGGTTGATGTTGTGGCGACTGCAGCTGAGGGAGCGGGCCCAAAACCCACCCCCAGTCCACAAGCTCATTCGAGAGATACGTGAAGAGGAGGAGTGATTGTTGCAAGTAGATGCAGTGGTGCAGCCGAACAAGGCAGGGAGTCACACCATCACATTGCTTGGAGAGATGGAAGAGACCCCATCAGTGGCAGCAGCACTGAGAGATTTGACCAGAGAAGTGGCCATGATGAAGGCTCAGGGACATACTGTGCCACCCTCAAGAGGGGAGAGTAGCAGGAGGGATGATAGCTGGTGAGAACGTTTCTGTTACAACTGTGGAAGAGATGGTCACTATGCCTTGGACTGCCAAAACAAGACAGATCATACAAGGGTATCTCAGAGATTGCAGCAAACCATTAGGAAGCTTCAAGGAAACACCAACAGGGCTTGGGGAAGGAGCAACCCAAAGACCCTGAAATTCCAAGGCTCCCCAGAAAAAAAACACAAACAGGGGTTACCCAGATGGGCTGATAGGCCCCCAGGCTATAGTACCCGTTCATATAGAAGGACGATTGTGTGAGGCATTGCTGGACAGCGGATCACAGGTCACCATACTTTATGAATCTTACTACCGAGAACACCTGCAGCATTTATCCTTGCATCCCCTGTCTGGCCTGACACTCTGGGGAATTGGCTGTGACTCCTGCCCCTCTCGGGGATATATCTTGTTAAATGTCCAGTTTCCAAAGAACGTTGCGGGGATAAACCAGGAAATAGAAAAATTGGCACTGGTCTGCCCAGATCCAAAGGGAAGAGAGCATGCACCTTTAATCCTAGGGACAAATGCAAACCTGTTCCAGAGATTGGCATGGAAAGGGAACAACTATCTGCAGGAGCTGCCAATGCACGCTTTATGTAAAGCCACATACCAGCGAGCGAGGGGACCCCCATCCCAAGAGAAGACCAAGGCTACACCTTTTGGGAGGGATAGTTTCCAGTTTGGGGATTCCCCCATTCCTGCTGAGTGGAAGGACCACCTGTGTGAGAAGTTAGTCAAGAGGAAGGCTGTTTCCTCTATGCACGAATGGGATGTTGGGTGTGCACATGATGTGGAGCACCATATCCAAATGCAGGATGGTCAGCCTTTTCGAGAGAGATCAAGACGATTAGCCCCCGCTGATATTGAAGATGTGAGGCAGCACCTACAGGAACTGGCTCAAGCAGGTATCATTGAGGAATCCAGGAGCCCCTACGCATCGCCAATCATTGTAGTACGAAAGAAAAGTGGAAAGGTGCACATATGCGTCGACTATCGCACTCTGAACTGGCGGACAATCCCTGACCAATACACAATGCCCCGGGTGGATGACGCCTTGGATAGCCTGAATGGTAGCTACTGGTTCTCTGTCCTTGACCTCCGCAGTGGATACTATCAAGTGCCCATGGCACCAGAGGACCGGGAGAAGACAGCGTTCATCTGCCCTTTAGGGTTTTACCAATTTAATCGCATGCCCCAGGGAGTATCTGGAGCTCCAGCCACGTTTCAATGACTCATGGAGCGGGTGGTAGGGGACATGCACTTGTTGGAGTGGCTGGTGTACTTGGATGACATTATAGTGTTCGGGCGCACTTTAGAAGAACATGAGACTTGGCTGTGCAAAGTCCTGGATCGTTTGGAACAGGCTGGCCTCAAATTATCCTTAGACAAGTGCATCATCTGCCAAACATCCGTGAGGTATGCAGACGGTACAGTTACAGACCCAGAGAAGGTGAAGGTGGTAACCACCTGGCCGAGGCCCACAACTCTCAAAGAATTACAGTCGTTTCTGGGATTCTGTGGCTATTACCGCAGGTTTATCAAGAATTTTTCGCACATCGTACATGCACTCACAGAGCTCACCATGGGAATACCCCCCCACACACACACACACACACAAATAAGAAGAAGGGGCACTCACCTTGGCATCAATACTTTAATGAGGTTGCACCTTTTGGAAAGCGGTGGACTGCTGAGTGTGAAGAAGCTTTCCATAAAATCATTCAACAGCTCACGCAAGCACCTGTTTTGCTGAGCCCACCCAGCCATATGAACTTCATGTTGATGCAAGCTACACTGATTTAGGCACTGTCCTTTATCAAGAGCGTGAGGGCAAACTCCAACCAGTAACGTTTGCAAGTCAAGGTCTCACACCACTTGAGAGAAACTACCTTGCTCATCAAGTGGAGTTCCTGGCATTGAAATGGGCCATCACAGAGAGGTTCCATGACTACCTCTATGGGGCCAAGTTCACTGTAAAAACCGATAACTCTTTCACATACATCAAGACAACAGCAAAATTATCCATAGCAGGGCAACAGTGATTGGCGGCACTCTCTGCCTATGATTTCACTCTGCAGTATCAACCTGGTCGAACAAACATGGATGCAGATGCCTTGTTTCGGCAGCCTCACTCTAAGCATTTATCACCCAATGATCAGATGAATGTGGGGACCCCTGAATTGAGAGCGTTATGCCAACGGGTAACCGTTGTGGAGGAAAAATCCACAGCCAATGGAGAATGAGCAATTGACTGTCTGGGAGCACCACCAGAAGCCATACCCATAGTCTACTCAAGTTTTACTAGAGTACAGGACCCTCAGCTGCCCAAACTAAAGGATCGAGAGGTGGAGCATGCCCAGCGAGCTGCTCCACAGATGAAGGACATCCTTTATGCATTGGAAAGGGGAAAGGATCCCAGGGCTATTCAACCGAGTCACCCAGCGGAGGCCTTTCTGCTGAAAGAAAGGGATCGCCTATTGGTTTGGGATGGACGACTTTACCGAGGGCAGAAGCATCCCCAGAGGCCTCACCATAAGCAATTAGTGCTACCGCAGAAGTACCAGCGAGGCGTGTTAGAGGCCTGCCACGAATGGAGGCTCTAGTTAAGGCAAGATTCTATTGGCTCTGGATGGGGCCTGACATCACCCACCATATTCGCACCTGCATCAGATGTATCCAACGAAAGACTCTGCCTAAGCAGGCGGCTCCTCTTGTCAGCATCACAAGTTCTGCACCCATGGAGCTTGTCTTTATGGACTTTCAGTCATTAGAGCCTGAACGCCGGGCTACTGCAAATATCTTGGTGGTCACTGACCATTTTACTCGTTATGCCCAGGCTTATCCCACCAAAGATCAAAAAGCTTCCACGGTTGCCAAGATCCTGTGGGAAAAGTTCTTTGTTCACTATGGGTTGCCTGCCAGACTACACTCGGATCAGGGACGGGATTTTGAAAGTCGGTTAATAAAAGAACTTTGTAAGATCATGGGGATCAAGAAATCATGCACCACCCCTTACTATCCCCAAGGGGATCCACTACCAGACGATTCAACCGCACACTACTGAACATGCTGGGAACTCTCGAGCCTCAGCAGAAAAAATACTGGAGCCAGCACATGGAGCATTTGGTACATGTGTATAACTGCATGCGACACAATGCAACTGGGTTCACTCCATACATGTTAATGTTCGGTCGAGAGGCCTGGTTGCCAGTCGATCTCTGTTTTGGAGTGTCTTTGGGGCACTCCCAGAAACATACTTGGGGTATGTGACTCGCTTAAGAGATCAACTGAAGGAGGCATATCGGATAGCGACGCAAGCAGCTGGTCACCAGAATCAAAAAAATAAAACCCGATATGATCAGCGAGTGAGGCAACAGGAGATTCAGGTTGGTGACCGAGTTTTGGCTGGAAATCTCAGACTACAGGGAAAACACAAAATTGCAGATCATTGGGAGTCACACCCATACATTATAGAGAAGAAACTTGGGGATCTACCAGTGTATCGCATACGTCCTGAGGGCAGTCACGGCCCCACCAAAACTCTCCACTGGAATCATCTGTTACCTGTAGAACAAGTATTGGTTCCCTATAAGGATGTTTCCACAGATTCTGAGACTCCCGGCCCTGCGAGTCGGACAGAGTCCCAACGACAGAAATATACCTGTCCTCTGCAAATGCCCAGCTCCTCGGAGAGTGAGGATGAAAATGGGGTTTGGCAAATATCCAGTTTGGAATGCCCCGACTCCAATGGATCCTCTTGTTGTCACACAAAGAGATGGTGATGGGGAAGAACCCATACTGAGCACTCCCGAGGCCCCATTGACCCAAGCTGTGGAGACCCCCCAAGAACATGATGAGGAAGGTTCAATGCAGGCAGAGAACTCTGTACCACAAACAGCCACTTTAAACCCAGATGCCCTCGAATTCGTGCCTCAAGTACCCATCATCTTGCCTCCATGTTCAGTGGTGTTACCTCAGCCAATACCCGACAGCCAGCCTAGACGTTCCTCTAGGGAAGGGAAGCCCAGGTGTGTGCTGATGTATGATCGTTTAGGGGAACCCAGTGACCTACAGATCCCTGGGGTACCACGGGGGATGAGCTGCTTCATGGGAAACCTGTTCCACCCCTCAGGTTCCTGTGGGATGGATGATGGGAATGCTTCTGACGAATGGGGGCCCTGGGTCTCCTGCTAGGGATCCATGGTTTAGAGTTGCCCACCTTGATGGGGACATCAAGGATTATTTCTTTTGTGGGGGGAGGGTGTAACCACTTTGGGGTTTAGAGAGCATGGCCCCTTTAAATCTTTTTCCTTGGGGGTTGGGGGACAGTGAGGAAAAAAGGAGGGAAACTCGAGGGGGTGATTCTGAAGCTGAGAGGGAGAGAGAGGGGCAGCCTGGAGAGGCCCTCGCAAAGTGAAGCAGCAAAGAACCTGCCTGGAGCTGGGAAGGCCAGGGCGGCCGATCAGAGACATCCCAGGACAGGAGCCAGGAGAAGCACTGTGCCAGGGAGGAATCGCCCGAGAAGGACAGGCTGGAACTGGACCCAGTATCACGGCTGCCCAGAGCTGCATGGGGCTGTGAGTACTGGGGCTTGTGACTCTGCATTGGGAACAAGGAGGGAGGTTATTAGATAGTTAAGTGGGGAGGTGGTTGCTCTGTGTGGCTTTGCAGAGAGCGGCAGAAGAGGGCACCAGAGGGGTTTGTTGGGGGAAAGTTCACTGGTGCCGAAGATGACCAGGAGCACCCAAGACTCACCACTGGACTGGAACTTTGCTCAGGACTCCTGAACTCTGTGTGCAGACACATTGCTCAGTGTCTGCCCTTCCAGACTGTGCTACCACTGGGCCCGTGGGGCCTTGGTTTGAATGCAAGCCTGTTTTACTGCTCTCCCTATATTTCCCCTTGTTATTTTTCTCCTCTCATCCCTCTGTAAATAAATATCTCCCTTTCTTATATCCATTGTACTTTTCCTGTGTATGTGTGTGCATGTGTGTTCACTCTGGGGCGTTTGGAACAGGTGCGGGGTGGAAGGGATTTTTCCTGCTGCATTCCTGCGCATGCCATCTCTTGGCCAGAGCTGCCTGCAGAGCAGACTCCATCTTGACCATGAGGACTCTAAAGTTACATTAGTGCTAGCAGCTGGCAGAAATTCTCCTGTAGAGGAGGGGTGTGTGTGCTTTTGGAGCAGGAGAATCTGGGTCCTCTCACCACAGTTATTAAGAAATTTGAGTGATGATAGTGTGCAGTATAGACTCAACTGTGAACTCAGATAACTATGGATTTGATATAGCATAATCAACCACTTACAAATTTCAGTTTCCATTAAACAGCTGTATAAATCTTGTAAATGTGTGTTTTAATGTATAGTCTATTCTTTTCCGTACGAGTACATTAACTCCCACTGAACTCTAAATTTATTTTTACTAAAATGAAGAAAAAAATAACCACCCGCCCACCCACCCAACAACAAAACCTCGCTACTATTCCAAATTGCTCACCTCCCAGGGCTCTGTTGCAGATCACATTTTCAGAAACACAGAATTTTCTGTTGTAATTTCTACTAGGAGGGCAGTACTGCCAAACCCAGCCAGTCAAAATTGATGTGTTACACATCCCCCTCAAAATCCCAAGATTAACTTAAAAATCATATTATTAAAATAATAAAATGTTTGGCTCTTTTTGTTTGCCTTCTGCTTTTTAGCCTTTGGGGTTCATGTTTTCCTGAAACTGATTTTAATTTTTTTAAAAAAATGAAAGCAGAGATTCTCCCTAATCACTTAACTCCGGGAGCTGGAGTTTTAGAAAAAAAACACCCAATATTGCCAGACTTGCAATAAAATTGCAAAAGATGGCAATACTGGAATGTGCAGGAGTTGTGAATTCATATTCCAGCTCCGTCTCTCCCCAGATACTAGCTGCTGTCAAACTATACCATCTATGTTAGCATATTGAGTGGAATAACTGCAACAGAGGGGCTCCACTACAGCTCTATAACCTTCCTCTGGGCTGAGTTTGTGTGTGTGTGTTCCATGCAAAGTCAGATTGTTCATTGATGAATTTCAGACCAGGAACACATCATTCCATGGTGATGAACACAATGCAATAACCTAAATAGTATACATTCATTGCGCACATTTTCACACACATTTTTAACACTAGCACATATACACAAATGATAGACTTTGCATATGCAAACTCATGCTGTAAAAAATGACTATGTAAAGATAGCACTTTCTTGCCCAAAAGGTCTGCTCCCTGAGTATATTTAGCATCACATCCATTTATTTTAGTGACTAATACAAGGCCATATCTACATGATGGAGATCATACTAGCATAGCTATGGCACCGTAGCACTGACTGTAGTGACACAGCTATGTTGATTTAAATTTTAAGTGTAGCCCAGGCCTGAGTTTTTAAAACTTTTCACTCATTAGCCCTATATATTTGTGAACATTTTGAGGCAGAATTGGTCTGTCAGTACATGTGTTTTTCATACCTAGCACAATAGTAATCTAATACCCAGAGGCTAGTAGGCTACCACAGTACAAAAATAATAAATAATAGAATCAACAAGTTCTGAGAGAGTGAGCTAGATTCTAACTTGGCTCATGTATCATGTGCAGAATTGTTAATTGAGTTCCAGCTGTAGAATTTTTATTGCTGACGCTGTGTGAGCCTGAAAGGACTCAGTTTGACTTGGGGTCCAGATAGAGCTTAATTGGCTGGCAGTTAGAAAACTTTTTTATTTTTACATTTCAGCAGGTTTCATCTGGAAATCATTGAGAAACATGCATATGATCTATCAAGTCTTAACACGTTAAGCAGCTCTAGGATAGCTCTCCCCAGATCCAAATGAAAATACCAGTCTATTCTCTATATACCAGTATACTCCTTTAGAAAATGTTTTATTTAAGCACAATAGACTAACTGGCCTTGAATGTAAAAAAATAAGAAACTGTGTGTGTGCGCATAAGTGCATGCAGGGTGGAGTGGGGTGTTCCTTTTAAAGGAACCAAACCTTTAATATTTCTGATTAATGTATTGAAATGATTGACACTGGTAGGGGTGGGGTGAAGAGGGGACGGGGAGGGAAGGAATAACTACTGCTCACTCCTCCATTGATAGCTGTAATTTATAGCTTTCAAAAACGATAATAGTAAGCAAGTTTCTAGTGACATCTCATTTAAAAATAGCTTTAAATGATAGCAGGCCAAAAATTAACATACAAGTTAATGGCTGAATTCAACTGAAACACAGTGTCTGGATTTTGAAGTGTACAGACTGACTTTTTTGTTATTGTAATTTATTATTTCATTGTCCTCTCTCTCAAGTGAGACAAAATGTGGTGAATATATAAATCAATCTGTTATGTATGCTTCATTAACAGTGTAATTTTTGCTTACCATGGCCCCCATGATGGTAGCATCTGATTGCCTCACAGTCTTTAATGTGTTAAGCTTCACAATACCCCTGTGAGATACAGAAGTGCTACTATCCCAATTTTTTGGGAATTGAGGCACAGAGAGACTAAGTGACTTGCCCCAAAGCACACAGGAAGTCTGTGATGGAGCAAGGTCTCTGGAATCCAAGCTTAGTGCCCTAACAGCTGGACCATCCTTCCTATTATTGAGTAATACATTCTTTTAGGGGATTATTTTGGTGCCTTTTTAGGAAATTCCCTCATCTAGAAATAACTGTATTTACTGTGTAAAGGTTTGATCTTGCCAGGTGTTAAGTGCCTTCAACTCCCTTTGACAACAGTGGGAGTTGAAAATGCTCAACACTTTACAGGACTGGACCCCAAGTCTGTTCATTTACAAGGTTTGAATGCTTCCATGCTTCTGTTAATACTCTGGAATGTCTTTATGCTTATTAATCTGCCAGATGAAAGTGTAATATACAGTACTATCACTAGTCCAATGATTCTTCATTACTCTCTGTAGGAGACTTTCCAGTCATATATTTGAGTTGTTGTTCTTTTCTTGGAATAAATAAAGTTCCACATCTGGATTTTCCCTAAATCCTAAGTATTTTGACAAATTATTTGATTAAAGGCCAAATTTTCAAAAGTGGCCTAAAGACTTGAGCCCACAATTTTTCATGCCTATCGTTCTGATTGTGCTCCCAATGGGAACAGGAATGGGCTCTTGTTTTTACATGTACAACTCAAATCATACACATGAACGGGTTAACTATTTGATTTATGTGCAGAATTCAAGTTTTTGCACATGTAAAGGTTGGACATGAAACTCTGCTAGAGTAATTGTAGAGGGCAAGATGAATGCCTTTAGGAAAATATGACCTGAGAGAAAAAATATATATATTTAGGAACCATCAAGACAGTTGTTCTCCTCTGAGACAATGCAGATACAAAGGCCAGAATGAAGAATGCAAATGAGAGGCTATGAAACAAATTTCTAGAGGAGATTAAATGAATAAAGACTCTGACCATCATTAGGAAATGCTGCAAACAGAGGCGCTGACTTTCTAATTTCCCCTGGAGTGCTTGACCCCTCCCTGCCCCAGGCCCTGCTCCCACTCCACCCTTTCCCCCAAAGCCCCACCCCGCCTCTTCCTGCCCCTGCTCCACCTCCACCCAGGCTCTTCCTGTCCTGTTCCGCCCTCTTCCCCAAGCGCATCCTGCCCTCACTCTGCCCCCTGCCCCCCTCCCACCGCCTCCTGCACACTGCTGAACAGCTGATTCGCAGCAGGCAGGAGTGCGGGGAAGTGCTGGGAGGGAGGGGGAGGAGCTGATCGGCAGGGCCCACCAGCAGGTGCGAGGTGAATTGGGAGGTCAGAGGGGGAGCTGATTGGCAGGGCTGCCGATGGGTTCTGAGCACCCACTATTTTTTCCCCCCCGGGTCCAGCCCCGGAACACCCATGGAGTCAATGCCTATGGCTGCAAAACCGTTTTTATTAAAGAGTTTTTCCACCTTAAATGGAATGATATTCACATCAGCTCCTTTTATCTGCTCCCATTTTAGAAAAAAAAAAATAACCAGCAAAAACCTACCCCAGCAAAGCTTTTAATAAGCCAAAAGTGAACCACCACAGACTCCATTGAGTTCACCAGGAGCTATTTTATATGGAAGATGCTCAGATACTACAGTGATGGTCAAGAGCACAAAAATGTAGATGCAGGGATGTCAGTCATCTAAAGATTAGTGCTGTTGTTACGGCTGCGGAGTCTTTGGCACTGATAATATCCTGGGCATCATATTGTCAGGCTAATAACGTTACTGATTTTGTTTTAAAACGTGGTCCTTTAATTCCATTCACAGATTAAGGTGACTCTCCAACTGAGCATCTGAAGCAGTCCCAACAGATGTACAGTAGGCTGTTCAGTGAACAAATACATTTTGGCACATTTCACTTTCATTTTACACTTGGGCTAGGGGTCAGATAGTGCTGAGCTGCTCTGTGGACTAAGTCACCACAAAGTGTGCACGCATGCACGCACACACACACACAATCAGACTAGGCCCTGTATGTGGATTTGGGGATGCAATATTTTCGCAATAGCCTCACTTGCCACCAGACAGTGGAAGTAGCCAGGCAGTCCGCGCTGAAGAGAGGCATTAGCAGTTGCACTTTCCCCTCATTTCAGGGAGCTCTAGGAACAATTGCTCCTCCCTGAGGTGGAATGGCCCATGGAGGGCTCCCTGTAATATAGCTGCTCTGCACTGCATCAATAAACACTGGATTTGTGTATGCCGTCTCTGCTCATGTGTCCATCCTGATGCTAATGAGAATCATAGACACACAACAGACTATACGATAGTTTGTTTGTCAGTAAAAGCAAACATCCTTAATTGTCATTAGCTCATTTAACTATACAAGGCATTGCTGATACTATTATTAGATGGCCTCAATTTACTTAGAGTTTGATCCTTCAGACACTTATTAGTGAGCATAGTTCAGTTCCCCCACCCCCACAAAATCATATTTCCATGCTGAAGTGAGCTATTTGTCATCAAGAGCTGCAGTCACAGTCGCTGGCAATAATGACCTCTGTTGGCACTGAGATGTATGAGAAAAATGTGAAACTAAAAACTGAAAAACTCCCAAAGAAGGGAAAGGGTTGATTGATTTTCCTGTAGACTGAAAAATATGTTGAATGCTAATCACGCTAAAAAATGACATGTTTATAGAATGTCTGATTTAATACAATCAACTCCTAAAACAATTTCATTTAAAAGCAACCCTCTCTGTTTCAAATCTCAGTGACAAACTGTGCACCTATTTTAGCAAGAATACTGTCCCTAGCAATGGGAGCACTTCCAAAGGTTTCTAGTTCAGTTTAATTGAGGATAATCCTCTAAAGGGTCATAGAATTACCAGAGGCTTGTTTGAAAATAGGAAAAACGTTGATAAAGCCCCTCTGGACTTATTCTCCTAACAGTTCCTTACAACCCAAAGGGTCCATGACATTAGCCCCTCCACCCCCTTCTCAGAACAGGCCCCAGGTTTACAGGAGGATACTACAGCCTGATATCTTCTCCAATATCTGTAGGGGGGCTTGGTAGTCCTTCTTCCCCATCAAGTAACATCTGGTGTTGTCTAGGGTTACCATATTTTGAGCCTCCAAAAGGAGGACACTCCACCGGGCCCCGGCCCCGCCCCCAGCCCCGCTCACGCCCCCCCGCCCCAACTCCGCCCCTTCCCCAAAGTCCCCGCCCCAACTCCGCCCCCTCCCCTGCTTCCCGCGAACATTTGATTCGCGGGAAGCCTGAAGCAGGTAAGGAGGGTGTGGGGGGAGGAGGCGCGGCCCAGGCTGGCCCCCCCGGCGTTTCCAGCCTGGGTCGGCTCGGGCCCTGGGGTGCCGGCCCCGGGCCCGGCCCCCGGCCGAGCACCCCCGGCCCGCCCAGCACTGCCGGTCCCCGACCCGGCCCCCGGACCCCTGGCCGAGCACCCCCCGGACCCCGGTCCCCGGACCCCCGACCGAGCACCCCCTGGCCCGCTCAGCACCCCCCGCTCCCTGGCACTTGGCCCCGCCGGCCCCCGGCGCTCGGCGTCCCCAGTCCCCGGCACCACCAGCGCTCGGCCCCGCCGGCCCCCGGCGCCCCCGGCACCGCCGCCCCCCGGCCCCCGGGACCCCCGGCCCCGCCGGCCCCCCTGGCCGGCCCCCGGCCCAGCACCGCCGGCCCCGCATGTCCCAATTTTCCCGGACATGTCCAGCTTTTTGGGATTTCCCCCCGGACGGGGATTTGGAGCCCAAAAAGCCAGACATGTCCGGGAAAATCCGGACGTATGGTAACCCTAGTGTTGTCCCCCTCCATCCAATGAAGGATGGGAGTTACTTGATATGGCCAGTCCCTCTCCCTTTATTATTATTTCTTTAAAAAATGCTACTGAGGTTACAAAGTCAAGCATTCAGAAATTAAATGTCAGAATTAAGGTTGCCCATGCAAGCTTAATTTACCCCCATTGAATTACATGATCACATGCTTTTTCCCCCACTCCAGGAGGCCCTTTCTTTGCAGATCCTGGGGAGGCCTCAAACTCCTCTAATTCCGAGTGTCCCAAACTACTAGGTGTCACAGGACTCTTTGCTGCTTTTACTCCTCTAAGGACATGATATGCCAGCAACTCCTCGAGGTTTCCTGATTCTCTGCCTCCCTTCAATGGGTTTCTTCACAGAAGGGGGCAATGTGGTCCAGTGTCTCTATTTTTTGGACAACTCAGTTAAAACAAATGAGAAGCAGATACCTCCAAACTATCCTTTGGTCTTGTAGAACAGTATTAGAATCTTTTACATTCATTTGTGACAACTATTACATGAACTGAGCAAGGGAAAAACCCGTGGATTTTACCTCACTTAAATTGCTCAGTATTGAAAAAGGAATGCACAGAAATGCTGCTTTGAGTAATTTCAGAAGATGAAAGAAAACCACTGCTCCTGTCCCCTGAGAAGACACGTGGTGTCTGAATATCAAAAGAGAAGGTAACAAAGAAGAATGAGCAAGACAGACAGAATTTCTATTAGCTGTGGGATGTTTAGATCTGATAATATTTCAGTTTTGAGAATTTGGCTACGTCATTTGTAAAATCTAAGGGCTATTTCTATCTAATGTTATCATAGTATCTAAGTGCTGCTATTTAGGCTTTTGTAAGCATTGGCTATTGAAGTCAATGGGACTACTTGCACATGTAAGGGCTGCTCGTGGGAGTAACAGTGTGTAAAACTGGACCATAGAACAGCAATGGCTGATGGGGGCGTAGTTTAAACAATGGGTCTGATTCTCCTCTCTCACCAATTTTACAACCAGGTAACTCCATTGCTCCAGTGGAGCCCCTCCTCATTTATACTAGTTAGTGTAAGCTAGGTGAGCATTAAGTCCAGTGTGTATAACAGCCACCAAGTCATTCCATGACAGATACCAGAGAAAAGATATATGTGGTTTCCTCATCCCCAACCCCACAATGGGCATGATTTAAATATCTGCAGTTAGACCAAACCGAACCTGTGGAATGTGCTGCTCAGACAGAACTGACTAGTGAACTTCTGCTGTCAGCAGTGCAAGAGCGGATGACTTTATTGCTTCTAACTGCTGCAACTTGTGTTCCATATTTTTCAGTCTGATCTTTTTAGGAAGGTGATAACATTCAGTGACTTTATCTGGGGATCATACCCAGTGCTTCCCGCAGCTGGCCTCTTTGCTTGTCCATGCACATTTGTAAGATCTATACATTATTCAGTTTTGGATTTCCCTGGGCTTTGGATCAGGCCCCACATTTTTTTTTAAGAGCAACATTTCGGAGGATATATTATTTTGTGTGGCAGACAGCATGCTGTCAAGAATGGGCTCCTTACTACAACATTTTGCCAATACATCATGTGGCGCTAATGTTATCATAGGGTCTTATGATTATTTATAATAACTTTAGCTCCCCCTTGCCTCCCAGGATTAGTAAAACCCCATTTATTCCTCCCTCCTAAGGGGCTCTGTTGTCTACCTTTGGATCAGTGCGCCCCCTGGGTCCAATGTCATCACATATTTGCCGGTCAAATTGGGAAATTACTAAGGGCTTGTCTACACTTCCGCTTAAGTCGATGTCCACACCAGCGCTCAATCGATGGAAAACACTCTCCTGCCAACATATCTTCTGCCTCTCGCTGAGGTGGCATAATTATGCTGATGGAAGAGTGCTCTTCTCTTGGCATTGCATGTCTTCACCAGATGGGCTACGACGACACAGCTGCATCAGTGGAGTAGTGCGGCAGTGTAGACTAGCCTTAAATAACGAGAGGTTGGGGGGACCCCATCTAGGGTGGGGTGAGTGTGCCTTGTCTCCCTTAGGTGTAAGCATGCAGGGTGTATGTCACCTGCATCTATGTCTCTGTAACCAGAGTCAATATACTCGCATCTATTAGCGGGGCAATGAAGTCTAATGGCCGAAGTCAATGTATTAGCTCTGCTCAGTGGGGCAGTATGGCCCAATGGCCAGAGTCAATAGATCTTCCCTCTTGGCAGGGCAGTAAGGCCTAGTGGCCAGGGTCAATGGATTCAGCCCAATTTGCTTGGCTGCAAGGCCTGGGGACCAGTGTCACTATATCTGCCCCTGTTAGCAGGACAGGGTGGCACAGGGGCCAGAGTCAATAGGTTTGCCCCTATTAGCAGGGCAGTAGGACCTCATGGCTGAAGTCAATTAGAACTGCCCCACTTCGCAAGGCAGTAAGGGCTAGTGATCAAAGTCAATGGATTCACCCCCATTCACAGGGCAGTATGGTCCAGTGGCCACAGTCAATGGATTCACCCCCATTCACAGGGCAATAAGGCCTAGTGGCCAAGTGGCCTCAGTCGGGGTAGGGGGCCACCATGCCCAGAAACGGGGGTAGTGGCTGGCCAGGTAGGGGGATCCAGGCCCTCCCTCTCCACTGGGCCTCAGCCCAGGGTCCTGGTAGTGGCAGGAGCACATGCCACTAAGTCAGCACGGGAGAGTCTGACACACTGACTCCATATTCCAGTTCACTAGCCACCGGGCCACTATTTATTTCCCCTGGGCTGCTTCCTACCATGTTTCTTGCCGCTTCGGTCTGGACGTCTTGGCTGTCTCTGGGTTCCCTGGGCTGGGCTGTCCCTGGCAACTCTGTACTTTTCAGGGCCTCTGTGGGTAGCCTGGCATCTGCCTGGGTTGCAGCATCTCCAGCTCCCATGGCCTCTGGCTTTGGCTGATCCGTGGCTGGAGCCTGCAGCATGCATCCTTACTTTCCGGCAGTCAGCCTCAACTGAACGGAGCTGCTCCCTTTTATACTGGTGCATTTGGAGCATGCCCAGTACAGTTGAGGGGGCATGGCTTCCTTAGCCCACAATTTAGGGTTCCCCTCCCAGTCCAGTGTGGGGTGAGTGCACCCTGTCATAGATTTCCTTAACATGAAAATCACAGAAGAGTTTTACAGTTGCATTATTCTGATTAAGTGCTGCTGAAGTCTGGTGTGCTTTCACTTGCTGAGAGGTGGGTGCAGAGGTGGAACTCTGAAAAGATTAAGTCACATAACTTCCTAGAAACTTTTCCTTAAAGCATAAACTTCAAACATTTCAAGACTAATATGTAAAAACAATTCTAGTTGGTGATTTTTACAGTAGCAGTTATGTTCCCAGCACCCCTTGAAAGTCAATAGGAGATAGATGCCCAACTGCTGTACGTGCCTTTGAAAATTTCCCCCCTAATTACTGGCTTTCCTGAAGGTACACAACACAGGCAACTTCATTTAATCAGCCCTGGTAGTAACATCTGTTTCATGTCTTTTTTCTTACCACTGAGCAGTTGTCTTCTTCTGCTGCTAGAGCCTGATCCCTTGCAGCCAGGTCCTTTCTCCCAAACACTGTGGCTGTCTGGACCCAGGCTTTATGCAGGCTATCCTGGGCCTACAGTTAGGTGTCACTGTATGTCAGTCAGGTTCTTGGCCTGGTAACTCTGCCTCCTTTTCCCTGGCCTAGTCCTCACAGGCCGTCCATGTATCAAGCATACAGGTTAGACAGACCTTTGTAGTCCGTGCAGCCTCGCTCCTTTCTGAAGGCTCTGGATAAGCTCCCAGTGTCTCCAAACAAACATTTCACTTTGTCATTTTTACCCCAGCCATTGGTTCTGAGCTGGTGCCTCTGGGAGCTGCTTCTAACAGACCTTCTACTGGCAGGGGGCTAGATAACTAAATTCCATTATTTACCAAAGTTAGATGCTCTCACTATGCCAGTCTATCACTGATTTTCTCTAAGAGCCATAAGCTACAATCAGGTTTTATGCATTGCATTATTTTCTCTGACTTCAAAGAAAGTTCTGTATCTGAAATGATGGCAGGATATAGTTCTGTGATACTTGCACTGCTTTGTGTTAAATGGCCAAAACCTGCCTGGTCACCCTATTCATATGACAGATCTCAGTAATGTCAATAGGATTATTTGAACTAGTGAGGATTTGGCCCTAATTTTGTAAACAGATGACTTAAATTCAGTGATGTAGCGATTAGAAGGTAAATTTATCATCCATATTGTACACTTTGAAATAATAAAAAAATCAAAATAAAACCCTTTTATAGTTGGAAAATTCTAAAATGTTTTAGAAAATGTTACATCAACTTTTCATTCATGTTATTTAATTCTACATCTAGTTACCAGTATGAATCCTACATTTATAATATATATTAATTTGTTGACTAAAATATAAAATACATTTTAATATGGTTTCCTTTTGTTAAAAACTGTATTTCACTTACTTGGGTCGGCAGAAATCCACATTCTTTTCAGCTGATCGAGTATAGTGTGTTCCAACCCTTGTATTTCATAGAGAAAGATTTGCTGTCTCCATAGGAAAAAGTTGGCAAAGTAGTAACCTCTGGAGCAGAATTTATTCTACTATAAAACTAATGTGAGGTTCCAACATTTTTGTATGTGTATAATAAAGCCCTTTTATAGCAGCTTTTTTTATTCCAAAGCTTTTAAAATACAAATCACTAGTGTTTTGTCAATGGAAATGAGTGTAAAAGATGTTGTAGCTCTCTTTTAAAAGTGGGTCTGTTAACCCCAATTTCCACTATTTATAGGCAGATCACATTCAATAATCTCAAGATTCAAATAATTCTGTATATAACTCATGAAAGATAAATATCACTTCACATCTTCTGTGCAACATTCCACATGGCATCTATTACAGTGTATTAAAATACTGACAATTTTCCAGCAATATTGAATCTCAGCCCTTTAATTCTGTTTGAATACCCCAATTCTGGAAAGCACATACTTAACTTTAATCACATACTTATGTTTAAAATTAAAGAAACACTTAAGTACTTTCCTGAATCCAGGCCTAAAGGAAAAGGAAATTAACCATATAGTGCACAGGTGAATTAAAGTAATTGCTAATGGAATTGGGTACTGAAAAAATGCATAAAAGCATATTTATGCTATCCCATATTGATAAAATCATTAAGGTGTGCATGTAAAATATTAAAGACGTTGACATGCCTGCTCATGCTATAAAGTAAATTAACAGTAGTTGAAAAATCTAACCATACGTGGTTAGACTTTTATTGTGATTTTTAACTTATAGAACATTATTCTTTCCTTTCCACTGTATTATACATGGGCCTCTGAACTTCTGCTCTATGACCTAGGGACCATTTTTTAGTGAAATGAAAGAAGAAGAGACGAGGTAAGGGCAAATTATGTTTTAGTCAGGAAAAAAATAAATGCTACTCTTTTGTTTTTTACTTTTCTAATTAGATAAAATAATTTATCAATGTGCTTGTGTATCCCAGATTCATCAGTATTTCTGCTGATGTTCAGTGCTATAAATGCACATTTGCCTTCTGGCTGTATTGCCCTTTCTGATGAAGATGAACCTAAGACATTCAGCTGTGCATTACCAAAAAGAGTTTGTTTTCTTCAGACCTCACTCTTTTCCTAGTTTCACGATTTTCAGGAACAATAAAAATGAATACAATTAGAGGAAGCTGGCACTTCAGTGAAAGCTTGGGGGTATAAAATTTGGAAATACAGAACTGAGAGGAAGGTTGATCTTGTGTAGAAGATATTAGACTGGGATTTAGAAAATCTGGATTCAATTCCTCAGTTCTGCTACCAACTTTCTGTTTGACCTTGAGTAAGTCACTTTAATCATAGAGCTGGTCAAAACAATTCCATCAAAACTTTTTTTAAAAAGTGCTTAAATAAAAATGTTTGTGAATAAAAATCGATTGTCATCATTGCTGCCCACTTGTGAACTTGTAGGCTCTAAAGTTTTACATTGTTTTATTTTGGATTTTTTTTTACATAATTCTACATTTTTAAGTTCAACTTTCATGATAAAGAGATTGCACTACAGTACTTGTATTAGGTGCATTGAAAAATACTAATTCTTTTGTTTTTTACAGTGCAAATATTTGTAATAAAAATAAATATAAAGTGAGCACTGTACACTTTGTATTCTGTGTTGTAATTGAAATCAATATATTTGAAAATTTAGGAAACATCCAAAATGTTTAAATAAATGGTATTCTATTATTGTTTAACAGCACAATTAATCACCATTATTTTTTTAAATCACTTGACAGCCCTAGTTTCTACTGGGGGTTCCTGCAGCCTTTAAGACTGGCCTTCCATAGACCACCAGTGAGGGACTCCTGCTTTCCACCTCCACAAGGTACACAGAGATTTCCCCCACACCTCCTTCTTGGCCCATTGATCATCACACCAATCATATCTCATAGGTCTTTCTTCCAGTTTACTTTGCTTCTGGCTCGTATCAACCCCCATGAATTGTCCCCCTAGAGCCACAATCTCAGAATCCCTCTCTTCTCCTTGCTTGCCTTGCCCCTTGTTCAGGACTCTTGGGGTATGTTCACCCACCAAGGCTTCCCCTCTCTCTCTCTTCAGTTTGTTGTGCACCTGTGCCTTGTCCATAGCTTACTCCTCCTCGGAGTCAGACAATCTTCTGCCCTCCTTCTCCTCTAGGTGTCCCTGGTCTAGCACTGCCTGCTTCACTGCCCTCTACTTGAATTGTTCTCTTCACCACAAGTCCTCCAGTATGTCAGTTTTCTCCAGGCTTGTTACACTAGGTCTAGGGTTATTACACATTGAACTGCAGTGACCAGGCTACTACTGCTTATAGTGCCCCGTCACAGTCCTATAGCAAGAAATGTCTACAAAAAGACGATTTTAATGAAAAACATCCTCTATCATCCAAAATGTAGTCTGACGCCATGTTACGCAGCCTTGATTGATTTTTGTGTGTGAGTTTTCTGGAAGTGGGTGGTTTATTTGCAATGTTTTAAGAAAAACTTACAACCCTTTTTATTTGTTGTTGTCACCAGAAATCCAACTCACCTGCGCAAAATTACCGCTGGTGTAAAACATCTGAAGTCAGTGTAACGAGTAGCATCAAGGCTGAATCTGGCTCAGTCTCAATTCCATCAGCCCTGAGTAATAACATCTTTCTCTCTGCAGGGCTTATGCTGTTCTTTTGAAAAGTCATTTAAAAAATGCCAAGATAATTGTATTCTACACTTCAAGACATTAGCTTCAGAGATCACAGATTACATTGTTTTGTTGTAAAATGTTCCCTGAAACCACCCCTGTCATTTAATAAACAAAATTCAATGTACCTAATTATTTCTTCTTATCCCTCTCCTGTGGGTGTCTACAGAAATAAATCAATCTCAAAATGAAGACAACACACTAACAAGTGTCACTTCTCACTAAAGGCAATGGGAATTGAAAGCACTGAGCACCTGGCAGGAAGTGCTCAGCAGTTCACAGAATTATTCCCACAACTTCCTTAAATAGGTCCTCCAAAACATGACAGTCCCAATTAATAAGGACCAATACGTACATCTCTTCATTTTGGTAGATGTCATACATTTAAAAGTACAATGAAATAAAGAACCCCCCTCCAATAGACACCCCTATACTATCCTAGGGAACCACTTTAAGGATTTCAGATAATATTTCCAGCATAATTTTGTTTGGCCTTTGGCCCACTGTACAATAACAATTGCCCTTTGTAGTCTTGAGTAGTTGCATAAAAAAGGTTTTACTATATATTTATATTTTCTTTCCCAGAATCTCCCTCATAGTCCCTTTAAATTCTTAAACTCATGATTCTCCTTCTCTTTCTCCTCCTTCTTCAATTCTAGAAGCAAAAAAGCTGGCCTAATAACCCACCCCATAGCCATTCCAGATATCCTGTGTACATATGGGGACTGTACTGGCATAAGAACATAACAATGTCCATATTGGGTCAGACCAAAGGTCCAACTAGACCAGTATTCCTGTCTTCTGACAGTGGTCAATGCCAGGTGCCCCAGAGGGAATGAACAGAACAGGTAATCATCAAATGATCCATCCCCAGTTGCGCATTCCCAGCTTCTGGCAAACAGAGGCTAGGGACACCATCCCTGTCCATCCTGGCTAATAGCCATTGATGGACCTATCCTCCATGAACTTATCTACTTCTTTTTTGAACCCAGTTATAATCTTGGACTTCACAACATCTTCTGGCAAGGAGTTCCACAGGTTGACTGTGCATTGTGTGAAAAAATACTTCCTTTTGTTTGTTTTAAACCTGCTGCAATGGTTCAATTTCTCCTACCACAGGTCACTTTTCCATCACTCCATGTGCAAACAAACTACCTAGACAAGCAGTGACTTTTCCACATGCTGCAGTGGGTTGCTTGAGGCTTGTTCACCTTTTTTTACCTGCCAATATCAATGTACCACCTGTCTCCTCCTGCATATGGGGCAGGAAAAGAACCATATGGGGATTGTCAGAGATCAACCTCACTACATTCTATACATGCAAATAGCTGCATACCAGAATTACTTCATCCTGAGGCCAGGAGAAACAACTGTTGCCCAGTAACTTCACATAATGCAGTATGTCTGAACTGAATGGGCCAGAATTTGTCCTCTCAGATACCTTAATTACTTTCACTGACTTCAAAATTAGTAATAATGTGGACTTAGCTACCTGTCCCACCAGCTCCGTCACATAGGGATTTGCATACTCTGTCCTTATATAGTCTTGTTTGTTATATGCTTGCTGCAGGTTTTCTTCCAGTGTTTGGGCAATCGTGTTTTAAGAAATACAAAAAGTCCATCCCTCCTCCCTCAAATGTAACAGGTAAAACTCAAACCACAGGCAAGCACAAAATTGACAGAAAACCTGACGAGCACACATTACTTTCTTCTTACTAGACCCAGATGTGGAACAAAGTGGTCCCATGCAGAGAGCGTGCACATCTCCTCCTGCCTAGCTCTTCCACAGCCAGATGTGCAAATGGAGAGTTATGTCACGTCCTACTTTCCTGCACAGAGCAGTACTGCCAGCAACCGTGTCCATTTTCAGAAATTACACCAGATTTAGAATACACAAAGGATCAGCAACACCCACTGGAGTTAAATGACACAAACAATATTTCAGTTTCCGATTTAGTATATTACAGATTAATGAGTCTCCTTTGTGAATCCTTTTGGAAGTTTAACTTTTAACAGGCGGATTGCTATTATTTTCAGGATTGCAATACTTTCTACTTAGGACAAGCAGTTGATAGAACTGAGACATAGACTTTGTTGTTTAAATCTGTGTTCAGAAAAACACTTAAGCATATAGTTAAAAAATTAAGTCGGATGTTTTCAGCCTAATACAGCAAAGCATGTAAGCACATGATTAGCTTTAAACACGTGATTAAATTGCATTGACTTCAAAGGGATTTAAGCATGCACTTAAGTGCTCCTCTGATTCAGGGTTAATTTCAACATCTAAATTCTTACATAGTTTAAATGTGTTCTTATCAAAGGAACTCTTTTTCTTCTTTTCTTTACACTGTTACTGCACCCATAGGTATACTCATTCAAGGTAAATAATGTGTTTTATGTAACTAGTACAATTGTAAAAAGAGCAAGATAAGAAAAAGAGGATCAGATTCACAATTCTGAACTTAAGACCTCTGTTAAAGGCACAGAATAATTGAATTAATTACTTTATTGATATAAATATGATTTAATGATCTAGGAAAGTAAACAAGAAATGTAACTGAACTCTTTGAGCATTTTATCTATGAAACTGATGTCTATATTATCAAAACAAATTTATATCAGTTCTGTTCTACAGATTCATGCTAGCTTTGCACAGAACGGAATACATCTTTTTCATGCCATAGACATTTGTAATGGGATCTACAAACCCCACACTGAGCATAGACAGAAGAGGGAGGAGAGCCTTACATGTTTACAAGCAAGCAGCTTGACCCCACCCCCGCGCAGCTGCCAGAGCTGCCAATCATAGAGACAGGCACCCATAGTTGCAGCCAATAGAGGAAACAAGGCCTGCTATAAAGGGGACAGTACAGAGAACGAAAGGAAGGCAGAAAGGTCTTGGACAGCAAAGAGTGACAGCCTTGCTCCAGACTACCTCCACGAACACAGCCAAGAGACTGAAGCAGACTGCTAGACTTAATTAGAGATGAGGGTCCAAGAACTGCCTTGACCCAAGGTAAACTAAGGAGGGCCAATCAGGAGCAGCAGAGACCCCTCAAAAGACCACACCCGGAGCCAGTGATACATTATTTAAGCCTTTCGTTCTATTTTCAGTTGAAGCTGACATTTGAAAGGCAACTCCTTATAGTTCCTTATCTTAAGCACCTACATGGTAAATATGACTAATGAATAGTTAAGGTGGTAGGCATGTACCTGTGCAAGAAAAAGAAAGTAATGGACAGATTATTCTCTCAGTTACACAGGTAGAACTCTGGTATAATTCCATTTACCTCTGTTGAGTAAACACACATTAGTGTAACTGACAGCAAAATCTGGCCAAGTGATGACAAGAAGAGACTGGAAGTCAGCATTCAAATTCCATCCTCAGCTTCACCACTGACTTGTTGTAGGGCAGGTTACTTAGGCCCCAGTTAAGCAAAGCAATTAAACTTGAGCGTGTAAGTGGAGTTAACATGAAGTAGAAGCTTAAATGCTTGGCTGAACACAGCTTTTAACTTTTAACTTTTCGCATGCGTTGTTTTACCCAGCTGTAAAATGAGCAGTTATGCTTACCTATTTTATTGGAGTGTTGTGATTCATTGTTCGTAACAAGCTTTGAGAGCCTCAGAATAAACACACCATATCAAAGTATAAGTTATTTTTTCATAGCTCTAGCTATTATAATTGTGCTGTGATTCATGTAAATTTAGGAAAAGATTGTAGAACCTGGTAGAAAGTTATAATATGAAAGTACTGTGTTTTTTCAGAATTTTACTTTTATTGCTCAAAAAGAAAGAAATAAAACTCTAGCTGATAAATACATATCATTTGCTTTCTAGTATTTTGAACAAGGGAAGCAATTAGTCATTTACACAGCAAGGGCAATTTTTAATAGACATGAACACGGCAATTAAACACCCGTGGCTGGCCCAGGTCAGCTGACTTGGGCTTGTAGGGCTCAGGCTGTGTGCTATAAAATTGTGGTGGAGTTTTCAGACGCGGACTGGAACCACGAGCTCTAGGGCCCTTCACCCTTGCAGGGTCCCAGAGCTTGAGCTCAAGCCTGAGCCCGAATGTCTACACCGTAATGTTACAGCCCCGTAGCCCGAGCCCCAGCCTGAGCCCTGCAAGCCCGAGTCAGCTGACCTGGGTCTTTTATATCCTGTAAACACACCTACTGATGTCAATGACCCAGGTTTTCTAAACAACTCAGGGGCAGATTTTCAATGACTCAGCTCTCATTTAGGTACTTAAACAAGTGTCCCCTTGTGACACTTATGGCCAGATTTTCAAAAGAGCTCAGCGCTGTAGTTCTTGAAAATCTGGCCCAATTTAACTATTCATATGATGAAAGTTAGGCATGAGTTTACATACTTTGCTGAATCAAGACTTTAATCTGGAGCAATTCCATTTACTTCAGTGGAGTTAATCTGGATTTACAATGAGATCAGATTCTGGTTCTTAATTTCTACTAAAAACTGCCCTTGCTGTGCCCAGAAAGTTTGTTTGAAAAGGAAAAATAGACTTTTTCCTGATTTTTTTTTTGGTAAAGAAATTGAAATGGAATCTCCCCTCCAAACAGCTCTCTAATCATCTGTCCTTTTCTAGCAGTATGCATTTGGGAACAATGCACTAATTATATCTAGAAGTATAGTATCAGAAGATAATCCAAGAGACAACAGGGCTGAAAACAGCACAGCACCTTTTGCTTCATTGGACAACTGCTATTTTAAGAGGAGAAATTCCTGGCTCGAGTCCCATTCTTTGGCTCAACATTCTTGCCAGCTGAATGTTTTTATTGTCACACAAAAGAGCACTTGTGATGGTGATATGTAATAAAATGAATCACTTTCTGTAAATTAAGATAAGGGATTTAGTGAGAAAGTAGGTGAAAAACAGAGTCTATCTACCACAAGAGCTGCTATACTTGCGTAACACCGACAGACACTGGTCATCGGCAGGCAGGATTGAACTGGGGAAGTCTGGAGCTTAGTGCATGAGCCTCTACCACATGAACTAAAAGCCAACTGCCTGTTAGCTAAGGCTGTAGAGCAGACTCATTTAACTCTCTCTCTTTAAGTGGTCTCATGCCACTAGATGGGACAGAACACCACACCCAGATGGTGTGTGGGTTACACTTGGGGCCAATCTAACACTAAGAATTGGGACTCCACTGTCAACTCTTCCTTGATTCCGTTGGCATTTCCCTGAACCTTTGCTCACCACAGCCTTTATGGGGTGTGGACAACTTTGCTTGGGCTTTATTGACTGACATGACTATAAGGGGTTTAGACTCCAGAACCTCTTTTGAACGCTTTTTTTTTTTTTAAAGAAACAGAGAATATGGAGTAAACACAAAAAAGCAGTTTGCTTAACATACTTGGATTTATAATATGTATAAACTAAATTGGCAAGGTGTTCTCAGCTTCAGTTCAAGAAAGGAAACAAAAATACTTATATATTTCAAAAAGCATTCTCTGGCTCTCACCCCAGGGTCACAGTTCCAACCCCCTCACTGACCCAAGAAAGAAAGAATTTTCTTCAGTGTTCAGAGATCTCATTTTCCCCTTTCTCCTCACTCTGGGTCCACGCTTCCTATGATTTAAGAAACATACCCCCTATTTATTCTCCAAACCAGTTTTCCAGTTACCTATCCCTATAAAAGTATTAGACTTGCTGCTCCTCTCAAAGGCCTTGTCTTCACCGGAAAAAAGGTGTGTTCTTGCCTTGAGTAAGCTAACATGTAACTGACATGGTAAGAATTCCAATGAAGACAAATGGATCACAAAACCAATGATATATCTGAGATACATTAATGATATTTTCATCCTCTGGACAGATGACCTAAATTCCCTCATAGATTTCCACCATAACTTCAACAACGCCACCCATCCATCAAACTTTGTCTGGAACACTCCTACACCAGCATTAACTTCCTTGACACCATGATCAGCTTCAACAATGGAACCCTACAGACTATTATATACAAGAAACTGATGGATCACCACATTTACTTTCACAGATCCAGTAAACACCCTAAACACAACAAAAAATCAGTTATCTACAGCTGGGCCCCCAAATATGCTCTGAGAAGAAAGTCTGGGATATACACCTTAACACACTCAAAACCACCTTCACCAAACAAGGACACTCTACCAGAGAAGCAGATTGCATCATGGAAGGGACTACCAAAATATCCTGAGAGAAGCTACTTCAATACGGGAAAGAAACCCCTACCCTCCTATTGTCATCTACCACCCCACTCTGGAACCCATAAGGATTATCATCAAACAATGATAACCCATGCTCAACAGGGATCATATCCTGAAAAAAATCTTTCCTGAACCCCCTCTTCTGGCCTTCAAACAACCCCCTGACATCATCAAAAACAAGATCCTTATAGACCAGGACCCACCATCTCAAAACTTAGAATATGTGTTAACTACTTATACTAAACAATCTGTTCCACCTTGTATTTAGCTGTGACACTCAGTGTACTTTTCCAGTGCATGTCTACACTACAAAATTATGTTGACCTAAGTTACATCAGCATATGGCTGCCACATATGTAAATCGCTTGTGTGTATCCACACTATGCTCCTTGTGTCGGTGGTGCATGGCCTCACCAGAAGTGCTTGTACTCACTATATTGGAAATGTGGGACAGCTTATGAAAGCCAGGAACAGTCGACGTAAGCAATGTCTACACTGACACTGCATTGACTTAACTACATTGACAGTGACTTTATACCTCTCATAGAGGTGGAATTATTAAATCAGCATAGCGGGGCAGTTACATTGCTGGGAGTGAAATTTTAATGTAGACACTTACATAGTTGACATAAGCTGCCTTGTGTCGACCTAACTCTGTAGTGTAGACCGGGCCCCAGACATGAAGAAGAGCTCTGTGTAACATGAAATCTTTTTTTTTTTTAATATCAGGGTTGGTTGGAAGGGACCTCAGGAGGTCATCTAGTCCAACTCCCTACTCAAAGCAGGACTAATCCCCAGACAAATTTTTGCCCCAGATCCCTAAATGACCCCCTCAAGGATTGAACTCACAACCCTAGATTTAGCAGGCCAGTGCTCAAACCCCTGAGCTATCCCTCCTCCCTGTGGGGGGGTGGGGGGGGGACGGACGGTTGAGGAAGGTAGTTTCAGCTGGGATGGGTGGAGTTTTTCTAAGGCCAGGTTTACATGAGAATCTTTTGCTGGTTTAGTAATGCTATTTAGGAGTGTGATTTTTTGGCAACATTTCTATATCAGCAAAAGCCATAGTGTAGACACAGATATAAAAAGTGTTTTTGCCAATATAGCTTATTTCACTTGGTGACTGATATGACGTATAAGTTTCAGAGTAGCAGCCGTGTTAGTCTGTATCCGCAAAAAGAACAGGAGTACTTGTGGCACCTTAGAGACTAACAAATTTATTGGAGCATAAGCTTTCGTGGACTACAGCCCACTTCTTCGGATGCATATTTATTCCACTCTGTATGCATCCAAAGAAGTGGGCTGTAGTCCACGAAAGCTTATGCTCTAATAAATTTGTTAGTCTCTAAGGTGCCACAAGTACGCCTGTTCTTATGACGTATAAGGACTCTCTTGCTGGTATAAACTGCATCTACACTAGAAAACATTTGCTGGTCTAAAGCTGGTTCTGACCTCCTCACTTCTCTTGGTTATTGTTCTTGTTGTCTTGTCCTGTGACTATCATGTCAGTCCATGAAGTTTGAGAATGAATTTGGCAACTCATACCAGGGTCCTTTGTCAGGGCTTCATCCAAGATGCCCCATCTAAAAAGCTTCACTTTCCTTACAATATTATATTCAAAAACATGGGGAAGTGTTAAAGCATCTTGCAGAGTGGATATAGCTTGGCCCCATCTCTGTGGATTTTCATTCCTGCACCGTGCCCTGTCTGCAATCTCACAATGGTGGATGTTATTTTCCAAGATGCTTTGATATCAATCAGAGGATCTTTCATCTTTTGACCATTTATTTCAGCTAATATTTCCCTTGATAGGGCATCAATATCCTCAACCATTGTCATTTCAGCCTAAGTTTCTGATCTTCCAGTTTTGGCCAGGTCATCAGCTATATCACTTTTATATATACTAATGTCATGGAATCCATTGAAAAAAATCAATTTTTGTCTCGCTTTCCCATCCTCCAAGACTCCTTATGAATTGAATTGTTGCCCAGCACTGTCACAGGTAATTTCATGGATGTAACCAGGCAATCACTTTTGACTCTGTATTCTTAGTTTTTTCTTAACAAGTTCATAAAGCTGATTGGGGGTACAATTAGTCAAAGAAAAGCACAGTTGGTAAATACAGAAGTAGCATATATCATAAGCCAATATAGAGTCAAAGAATGGCTGCTGCTGTGTGTGTGCACCTGGCTGGGCACAGGGCATCTGGATCCTTTTCCTTCTCCACATGAGCAGCCGTAATGTGGCTGCTTGCACTCTCCAAGTTTCAAGGGGTTGGCCACCACTGATGGCAGGGCTGCACAAGCCAGAGGCTGTGACTTAGTGCCATCGATTCGCTTCCAATGTGGAATAATTATTCTAGAATAAAGTCCCATTTACACCACGATAGAGTGTCTATGTGGGGAGCTATTCCAAAATAGCCATTGTTATGCCGGGCATTTACCCGTGTAGACAAGTCCATAGTGTGCAGCTCTTGTCACTCAGGTGCTTCACATACTTGTTCTGAAAATTCAGGCTGTAAGAGCCAGAATTGAGCCCACAGATCCCATTTTGCCCTGAAATCCTCACTCACATCTCCCATTGACATCAATACCCAAAAACATATCTGAGATCTGAATAGAGCCACAGTCTAGCAAACAAAAATGTGGAAATATGTTACCAGATGGATCAGTGAACATCTGCTATTGCTTTGTCTGCATGCGGGTTTTCCCTGTATACAAACGCTGCAGTTAATTAAACAAACACATGAAATCACTTATT
Source organism: Chrysemys picta bellii (assembly GCF_011386835.1). Classification (NCBI taxonomy): domain Eukaryota; kingdom Metazoa; phylum Chordata; order Testudines; family Emydidae; genus Chrysemys; species Chrysemys picta. The sequence goes on along the minus strand of NC_088792.1, from coordinate 59,725,419 downwards.
AACTATCCACACAATACTTAGCATTCCTAGGAGATAATGATCTAAATCTGCTTTATGGAAGATTTTTGCTTAGGAAATGAGTCAAACTTTGTGAAAGGCAGTAGTGTCTCATCACTGGTTTTCAAAAGAAAAATGGTCTTGGGGTGAATAGATTTCAATGGTGTCTGGAAAGAGAAGCTTGACTGGTCAAATCTATTTTTATAGAGATAATCAAGAATGTGGATTCTTTTGAAACACATACTGCAGATGCCTGCCATGTAAACTTCCATTGTGTAATAATAGAAAAACACCAGCACATGCAGGGGGAAATATGCTCGACAGATATTTATACCGGAGATGTATTTTAATATATTTATTAATACACTGAAAAAATACATACACCAGATTGGTTACATATTTTGATTCATTTCCGGGTAAGGAGGCTGTTTAATATGAATTGAGAGGCCAATCCAAAGGTCCTCCTTACTAGGTAAAACCATCATTGATTTCAATAGCTTTGTTTTTTAAAATGTGAGGAAGGACTGACAAAATGTCTAAAAATGCCTCTCTAGGGAGTGCAACATTTCTGCTCTGGGCCAGTGACCCTGCAGGGAAACCAGGAGTGGTAGGTGAGATGGTAACTGCCTGCCATGTGAAGGCTGTCAGTAAATAGAAGCTTTGGAAATCATTCTGGAGGACAATAAAAAGGAATGGAGCTTGATACTCAGGAGAACAAAGTCTCCTTTATTGTTCTTAATTATTATTATGGCATCACTAGGCCTTTGCTGAGGTTCGGGCCTCATTGTGCTAGATTCTGGGCACACACTGCAAAAAACAATCCTTGCCTCAATGAGCTTACAGTCTGAACAGAAAAGACAAACAGTCCCTGCTTCTCCAATGGCTCTGAATAAGCCAGCAGAACTGGCTGGCATTATCTCCCCTCTCGTCCCACTGGCAGTGCCCATCCCCAACTACAAATTCTCTCAGAAGGCCCTTAATCTCCAAGGTTGGAACTTTAGAGGGGATGTGGAGGTAGAAAACCCATTCTATTTCCATAGGCAGAGTCTCAGGAGAAGGCTAGGCTCTGCCTGGCTGTTTGTGGGCATTGTTCTGACCACCCTCCTCATGGGAACGGAGGAGAGCCCTCCCAAGGCCTGTATCATCTGGCAAGTGGGATTTATTAAACAGGAATTCAGAACTAACTCCAACTTAAATCAAACTATGGCTGTAAACTAGAGGTTCTTATTTTCTAGATAGTGGGTTTTAAGATGAGACCCACCATTAATTAATCAAATGCAAGTTATTAGGCTCAGTACTGTGAGAAATTCTTTGGTCTGTGATATAGAGGAAGTCAAATTGAATGGCCTAATGGTCTCTCCTGGCCATAAAATCCATGGAAAACAATAATAAACTACATGGCTGAGCTTATGTAGTTCCATAAGGTATTTAGATGCCTCCATGATGAATATGGTTTTGGCAGATTCATTTCCTTCTAGGGCTCTATCTCAGTGTGACATTTTGAGTGAATGGGATTGAAAAAGAAATGAGTGAGATTTTAAATGTCTCACTGAAAAATAGGAACATTTTCTTCTTTGCTGGAGGGAGACACTTTAAAAATACATTAAAGAAAACCCTAAATGAGGGAGTTACCCTCCCCCAGGGCCCAGTCTTCTGACCCATGTAAGTAGCCAGGGCCGGCTTTAGGCCAATTCCACCAATTCCCCCGAATCGGGCCCCGCGCCTAAGAGGGCCCCGCGCCCAGTGGCAGGACCGCCGGGGTGGGGGCAAGTGGCCGAGAATCCCTTCCCTGGCTAGAGGCTCCTTTTTAATTTTTACTCACCCGGCAGCGCTCCGGGTCTTCGGTGGCACTTCAGCGACGGGTCCTTCACTCGCTCTGGGTCTTTGGCAGCACTTCGGCGGCAGGTCCTTCAGTGCCACCAAAGACCTGGAGCGAGTGAAGGACCCACCGCCGAAGACTAGGAGTGCCGCCCGGTGAGTACAAGCCCCACGTGTTTTTTACATGTTTTTTTTTTTTTCAGTCATCCCTGCCGGGACCCCATCAAAACTGTTCGAATCGGGCCCCGCACTTCCTAAAGCCGGCCCTTAAAGTAGCCCATGAATGCAGTGGAATTGGTGCAGCTCTGCTGAGTGGGGAGGGACAGGACACTAGTGCAAACTGTGCACTGTGCAGCTATCACAGACCAGTGGAGGAGAACTTGTGGGAGGCAGCATGGTCAGGGGATCTAGGTACAATTTCACTAGCTAAATCCCTCTCCTCAACTGCTGGTGCAGACTCGTTAGAGGAAGAATGATTTTGTGGTCAAGGCAGTGGCCTGGGACACAGAAGATCTGGGTTCAACTTCTGGTTCTGTCAAGCATTCCTGTGCGACATCAGTGAGAAACTATCCCTTTGTGTCTCCATTCCCCATCTGTAAAACAGTCAGAATGCTGCCTCTCTCTCCCCCCTTTGTGTCAGGTCTATTTAGATTGTAGATCTTTGCGGCAGGGACTGCTGTGCCTAGTATGTGGGGCTGTGATTGCACTAGGTGCTGCTGGAACACAAATAATAAATCAGGATGGGAGATTTACCTCCTCTCTGACTCATGCCAAGAACCCCCTGTTCAAAGACTATTTACTTGGGCTCTGGCCAGGTGCAGGATTTGGACCTCAGTGCACTGAAATATGGTAGGTACATTCTTCAAACTGTATGGTTGTCTGTTGTATCCGACGATGGCTTTGCAGCAACACAGGTTGATACATGAATGCCTGTGCATGAAGTTTTAAGTTAGAATACCGTTGCACACAGAGGCAATCTCACTCTCTCAGTTGCTGAAGTCAAAAACCAGTGGCACCAAAGGTTGCAATGACTGGAAATATCCTTAGGTGCAATGGATAGCCATTGACATCTTTGTGCCTTGCCAAACCTTGTGTATGCCACATAACATGGCTGCAGTGCTTTTCCATCTGTTGGACTAACAGGTCTCCTCTGCCTGGCCTGCCAAAGCACACTAAGTGCACTGGGGATAGACATTTCCCCTCACTACGGGTGTTTCCCAATGGCAACCCTCAACCTGGTTTAGCCCCCCAATAAACATGATGTCCTGGAGTGTGGCCACTGCCACATAATAGCGGCTAACTGGAGCCACAGGTGAGAGCTGGGTGTGAAGGACTAATGAAAGAAAACCACTTAAGCGTGTGACTGCTCTGACTTCCAGTGGCACAACCTCTTTTCTGAACCCCATCACCCCAAGTTCTTCCAACCAGAGTGTGTGAAGAACTGATTTTTCAGTTTGGTATCAATTAAAAAATGTAAATTAATTTTGGGAAAACCCAACAAAGAATTTGTTTTTGAAATTTTTGGCAAATCAAACAGATTGTTTCTGATTAAACAAAATGTGTTTTGGTTTCAAGCTTTTCTAACATTAACATTTTTTTAACTATAAGGCTTAAGGAAATTTTGAAATGAAAAGTCATTGCAAATCGAAACATCAAAACATTTTATTCTGACTTTCACATGGACGCGTTAAATGTTGCAGTACTGCCAAATGTGCATCTTTTATCAAAAAAAGTTTCAACTGAAAAATTTCACTCATCTCCACGTCTAATAAAGTCTTCATATATTAATTTGTTGCGATGATTAAGAAAACTCCATGAACTTTTAATCTTGGAATCTTTTCATCTGTTTTGTCAAGAAACATGGGGTCAGAAAGGCTCTGTTCTCTTTCCTGGAATATATTTCTGCATTTCCGCCTCAGTTGATGACTAAAGGTTTTGGAGCCACCCCTAGCTGAGCTCATTCAGTAGCTGAGAGTGTGTCTTTCGCACAGATAGAGGCAGAAGCAGTTATGCAGGTTTGTGCTATTTTGGATGTTGTATTATTTACTTTGAAGTTAATTGTTTCTAAATTCAACACTAGAGCTTTATCCCAACACTCCCCTTATCTGCCTCTTCCAGAGAGCTCTATATATCTTCAGCATGGCACAGAACGTCTTCCAAATGCACAAACTGAGCATATGTTACTTTCCCTTTCCCACTTGCTTCTTTCTCTCCCTCCCTAAGGCGAAACTCCAGCAGCCAGACCTGCTCTCCTGGTTTCAGGTATAATCAGAAATAAACTGAAAGCAATTATGGGTAATGTAGTTTCTGCTGTCCCCATAATCTGTTTAAACAGGTGGTGCTAAGCAGCAGAAGAAGGACTGCAAGTCCCAGAGGGCATTGCTCACAAGCCCTGAGAGACACAAGGTGTGTGCGGTTCAGCTAACCTAACCCTGTTGTAGTGACATTCTTCAAAGCCAGCACGGAAATGGACACGCTTTATACATTGCAAACCTCCCAAACAATGTCATAATTTGGACCTGAACGAAAGCAGTTGCTGCTTGTTTCTATAACAGTAAGTGTTTTGCTTTTTTTTTAAATTAACTTTGTTATTGTTATTTCTATTTTAAATGTTGTGAGGTGCTTGGATATTAGGGTGGGAAGAGACTGAGAACCTAGAAAATATTGGGGGAAGATGGTGCAATTTCATAAACCAATATGTTATAGGAGGCTGTTCGGCCTTCATGAATCCGATGGAGTAAAGTCATTACTCATTTGTTAGTGGTCACTTTTAATGGTCATAGCCAAAGTCCACTGGAGTCAATGGAAAGACTCCTGTTGGCTTCAACAGGCTTTGGATTAGAAGTGGTTTTCTAACTTTTTGTACTGGTGACCGCTTTCACACAGCAAGCCTTTAAGTGTAAACCCCCATATAAATTAAAAACAGGGTGGGGTGGGGATTTAATTTAATGGGACTCGGGGCTGTCAGCCCCACAGAGCTGACAGTTTGCAACCCCCCACGTAACCACCCCCTCCCCCGTTTTAGAGCCCCTAGTTACAAATCCAAGTCAATTACATTTGAAGAATCCCAGAATCATACTGATTAGAAACAAACAAAAAAATAATAATCTCAGAGGCCAAAAAGATGGCAGTAAAGAAAATGTATAGATATGAACATTAAAGAAAGGAAAAACATCTAAAAGCTAAATATCCTCAAGAGTAAAGAAGGAAAACACTGACAGAAAATGAAGGGATATTTGCATAACTAAAACATTATGAGTAGAGCTGGTCAAAGTTTCTGATTTCAACAAAAAACTGGGGGGGGAGGGGAAATTAATAACAAAATCTGAAAGTTTGAATTTTGGTAAAAATACTAAATCAAATATGAAATATTTGTGGTTTTTTTTGTTTTGACCAGCTTTCATTATGAAATATTGAACAGCAATATGCACTTTGCCTCCCAAATATTTCTAGAACTAAATACCCTATCTTTAGTGGATTTTAGGAAGATAGTCTGATATCTGATCTGATATCTTGTCCTTCACAACAGCCAGTGCCAGATACTCCTGTGGAAGGTGTAAAACTCACATGCTCTACCTAATTGCATAGCACTACACCATGGGGGAAGCATTGGGGGGAGTTAATGGGGATGATAAGAGCTGGTAATCATTTTGCTTTAGGGTATAAAATACTATTTCCCTGAGCAACATTAAAAAAAATGGACTGGCACTGGCATTGTGGTTATTTACCACAATGATATGCTGTGGCACTGTGTTAACGAGGCTAATTATATATTGGATTCAAAGTCCTATTATCTACTTAAATGTGTTGTCTTTTAAAGTTTAATGTTCCATTGTCCTTTATTAATGGAAAGATAAATGGGAGCGTTTGACTTTTCCTCTGCCATTCACACTTGTGTATAATTCTCTGTCATATCTCCTCTTCTTTTTCCACACCAAGTAGTAGTTCAAATTCCCAGAAGGACTACATTGGCTCATCCTGATATAAATTCTTGCATTGATCTCTGTGGTCAAATCTCCACCCTTGAACTTCAAGGGTCCACAGGATGGGGAAACATAAGGAGCTCACCCAGTAGCAAAAAATGGATGTCACTAACTGAAAAGACGCTTGATCAGGCCTGAGCAGTCAGCCAGCCCTGCAGAGCAGCCGGAGATCCACCCCTAGCTCCTAGCCCTGCGGTCAGGTGTCCCTCCCAGCCACTGGGTAGGAGCAGGGGGCTGCAGCTCCCTGCCTTTGCATGCTGGGGGGCAGGGTGCTGGACCCTCCTTCCTCCCCATTTTGTCATGGATGTTTTTAGTAAAAGTCAGGACAGGTCATGGCTTCTGTTAATTTTTGTTTATTGCCCGTGATCTGTCCATGACTTTTATTAAAAACATCCATGACAAAATTGTAGCCTTAGTCATGAGGAACTGTGTGCAATGTCTCTTTAAAATATCTCCTGATATGGAAACCCCCTCCCTCCACTCTCATCCTTTTTCTTATATGTCTCTGTATGTTTTCTACTTTGGCCATGTGTTTACTGAAATGTCCTTCCCAGAAACTGAATTCTACAGTAAAATAGGGCTATACATCAATTTGTCTACAGTAATGGCTCTATAATATTTTCCTTATTATTTTTTGTCCACTTTCTAATACAGCCTAACATCTTATTCACTTACACATTGACCAAATACCCTCATTAAATTGCTCATAATGACATTTTGACTTTTCCTGAGATGTTACAGTTCATTCAGAATCCATCAGTGTGTATCAGTAATTTAATTTGTTGCTTTCAAAAGTGCCTTTCCAAGCACTTATCTGCTGTGAATTTAATCTTCTGTGTTGCCCAGTTACCTAGTTGTGTTAGGCCCTTCTGAATTACTCACCTCTTTTTGAGCTTTAATTAACCTAAATAATTTGGGTCATTAAATATGACCATCTCACTTCTCTCCTCCTCTTTCGGAGTTTACAAGTATATGTACATTATGAATAGATGTAGATACATTGAGTAAGAAGCCCAGTTGCTGGGGTACTCTACTGTAAATAGAATTTCTTAAGATAAAACAGGGCCCAGAATCATTAAATGTCGGGAGTTTCCCCCAAAATATCACTCCACTATAGGATCCCCTTAAAACAAAAGGGGCTGAATTCTCAGGTGAACTGGAACAGGTCCACCACCTCTGACATCCAAGATTCTAGGAGGAACTGAGGTCTGGATCAGCCTCTGGCACAAGTGGGAGCAGACTTGGGGCTGCTCCAAGCTGCACCAGCATGCAATGGCTCCAAAGGATCTGTTTTGCTGGCTGGGACTGCCTGAACATAGCATGTTCAGCCTCAGCCTCTCTTTCCCTGTATATTGGGATGGAGGACATAGTTGACTGTGCTGGCTCTATGCTAGCCTAAGGGTATGTCTACACTGCAATTAGACACCCGCAGTGGGTCCATGCCAGCTGGCTCGGGCTCAGGTTGTGGGGCTAATTGGGGTGTAGGCATTCAGGCTCTGGCTGCAGCCTGAGCTCTAGGACCCTCCCACCTCGCAGGGTCCCAGGGTTAATTACAGTGTAGACATAGGCCTATTATTGGGGAATCTTAGGGTGAGACATTTTCAGCTACCCCATTTAGGGCAGCTTTAACTCCAGTGGCATAAACAGGGCCAAGAACAGGCCCTCTTCCTGATTCTAAAATCTACCACCCTCTAGCTTCCACATAGCCCCAATCCAACCGCCAACCCCCTAGTTTCTGCCTAGCTCTTCTCTAGCCCTAATCAAACCCTCTCCCTGCTCCTCCTGACCCCAGGTCATGCCTAGCTACCCCATAGTCCCAATCCAGCCCTCCCATTCACCTGCTCCCACATAGCTTCCCACCAGCTCCCCCTGCTCCTCCCTTTGTCCTCTGCTCTAGCTGCCCCAGCTCTCCTTCAACCCCCTCTCTAGTCCCTTCTGTCCAACCTTCATCTTCTCCAGCCCCAGTCTAATCACCTCTCCAGGCTCTTTTAACTCCCCTCCTGCTCCATTATTGCCCTGATCCACCCCACTCAGCCCTGTTTCAGGCCCCCCACAAACCCTCCCCCAGTTCCCTGTCGATCCCCTCCAGCTCTGCTTCCATCCCTATTCCCCCAGCTCTGGACTAAACCTCCACCAAGCTCCACTCCAACTCCCTTGCCCCATCCTCAACAGCTCCGATCCAGATCCCCAACTCTACCCAGTTCTACTCCAACCCCCCCCAATCACCCAGCTCTGATTTAGCCCCCTCAAATTCCCCCTCTGCCAACCCTCCCCATCCTCATGCAAAGCAGCTGATACTTTTACCTAGTGCTCCATCTCTATGGATGCCCCCGTGTCCAGGTTGCCTCCCATCCCTGCTCATCCCCCATTGCTGTGATCCCCCACATGCATTCTCTGTGCATCCTTGCCAGCAGCTCATGTCCAGGGCCAAGAGTGACCCTGGCTGGAGGGGGGGCCCCATTCCCAGCCTCCCCCTGCCCTCGCGGACCAGTGAGCCACGCACTCCCTGGCAGCCCCTCTGGTAGGACCCCCAATAACCTCATGGTCTCTGGCATGACTGCAGTACTTGCACCATTGTAGTTACACCACTGTTCAACTACTCCTTGCACCACCGAGGATTTCTCAGCCATCCTGTATAGTGAAGATTGATGAAAAGAAATAATTCACATCCTCTGTAGCCTCCATATCTTCACTGATTGTTCCCTACTCTCTGGTGGTCTAAGAGGTGCTTAAAGCTTGTTGTACTTAAAAAAATGAGTTTTTGCCTATCCGTAATTGAGAATTCCTCTTGCCTTCTTAATATTCGTTTTACAGTGACCTGCCACTTCATTTGTGTGTTCTTCAGTTTCATTTTACAGTTTTTAAAATATTGAACCTTTTTTTAGTTCTTATGTGCCCCTCACTATTGAGGTATCCAAAGACCTCACAAGCTTTAATGTATTTATCCTCACAACAGCACTGTGAGGGAGGGAAATGATATCATCCCCATTTTATCCTCATAGCAGGGGTAAAATGGAGATGGACTCAGGAGATTTTGGGTCAATCCCTGGCTCTGCCACAAACTTCCTGGGTGACTATGGGCAAGGTGTTTAATCTCTGCATGCCTCAGTCCCGGGGAGTACATCCCTGCCTCAAAGGGAAGATGATGGTGAATTCATTAATGTTTGTAAGGGACTCAGGTACTTCAGTGATAGGAGTCTAATAAGTACTTACAACGATACATTATCTATGCAGCCTTGGTTTGCCTAAAACTCTGAATAAGAGCAGACCATTTTTAGTTAAATTTGTCTATTAGCTGTTAGCTCACACTGTAAACAACAGTGCCTGTCCACTAGGAACTGTGTTGAGGCAACCAACTTATTTCATAGACCAGAGAACAGCTCTCACAACAGCTTTATCATTTAACACTTGGAAAAGCACTATATACACATGCAAATTATTAGCATTACCATATTATTAATACAACTTTGGGTCACTATTGATATGGGCTAGAATCAACCCTCTTTCTACCAGTGACAAGCTCTATGTCCTCGTGACAGCCCCCTGACTCTCCCAATACCAAACCTTTGGATATTTTTCAAGGGCAATACATTTATATAAACATTCCAGCATCAGCAGCACTGAAGTATGCACAAGATTATATAATTAAGGGGAAACAGTTTCACCCATGGACTAATAATTTAGAGAAAAATTGTCAAAGAGCGCTTTTTTTTTTAAACATGATCTCCTCCAACACTAAACATCTGAGCACGAGAGAGGAGCAGGGTGGATGAACTCATCACAATACGTGCACCTATACCCAAGGATCCATTAGTCCCAATTTAATAGTTTTTCTCTAAAGGCAGTTGTTGGACAAGGCTTGGAGTCTAGAATCCTCTATTTTATTCACAGAACTGGTACAGTTCAGATGGCGCAAGCTGCCCTACGTCATCCAGGGATGAAAGTTCAGTGATCTGAAGGAGAACAGGTTTAGTCTCTATGCTCAGTCAATCCTCCTCCTCCCTACTGAGATTATTGAGTCTGTTTTTTTAATGTAGACTCCTGACCTGGATTGGTGACCTGTTAGAAATGAGTTAGCGGTCTCAAACAGCCATCACATTGAAACTGAAGTCAAGGCAGCCAGACAGATGTGAAAACCTCATTTCCAATTTCCCAAGCTGTCCAGTCCACTCACACAGTTATTCTAATAGAAGAGCTTTACAGCCACGTAATAGGAAACAAACTCAGATTTTAATCTATTTAAAAAAATACCACCTAGCCTCCTACAGTGGGACAATTATGCTTTCGTTGAGGGTGTTTCCAGGTTCTTTTGGGCAGTTGAGGGTTGCCTGCACCTTTAAATGAGCTCTGGTATGGCTGCTGGCTAAATTCAGGCAGAAGAGCCTGACGAAGAGTAGTAGTGACTATCTATGATTCCCAATGAAGCCACAGGTCCTGTGATTGAGACAGGGTAGTAGGGAATGCTAAACTCAGCATTCATGCCAACGGGAGGCACTCTTTTCTTAAAGAGTAAACTTTTGAATCAGATTTAGATTCCATTGGCCACACTTTAAAATCAATCATTCATTTCAAATGGAGTTTTGCACATGAATTAATAGCAGCACATAACTACAAAGCAAAGGAGACCCACATAATGACAACCGATTTATGGCTGAACCAACCTCTTTGATAGGGAAGTTCTATATCCTGTTATCAAATACGCTGTTTACAAGCCACAAGAAATTCTCTTTAGTACAGGTTTCTTTTCTGTATGCTGCGTTTTGCCTGAAGCAAGCAAACAATCAGCAGGTTTAAACTGAATTCTTTATCCAAGCAAATGCATAAATGCACAGATCCACCATCTTGATTGATTTGTCACTCCAAATCCCTTCCCCAAGCTCCTGCTAATGTTTTCAAGCACGTATTATATCTATTGAGTCCTGCTCTATTCAAGTAGCACTGGCTATCTTCTTACAGAGTGCCGGTCACTGCAGAATTTAGGTGCCATACAATAGATATGCATGATACAAAGCAACATGATTATAGGTTTGCTTTTAAAAAACTGTCCATCTTATTTTATTTTTAATCATTAATACTCAAAGTGCTTTACAAACTGGATTTTGTTTGCTAACTTGCACTGAAAATATTTTGAATTTTTAAAAGATTGATTAGCAGTATTATGAGTGATAGTACAAATACGCTGGATTATATTCTCCATGGGATGTAATATGTAACAGCTCACCTAGACATGAATCATATGAGAATTTGAAAGGCACTTCCAGGTTTAAAAAAAAAAGAAGTCATTTAAAAAAAAAAGTTTCCCAATGATAACCACCTGGGAAGTAGCATTTTCGTTGATCCATTAGTCAAGTGCACGCGTGTTTACTTCTATTTATTTTTTGGCAAAGCCTGTGCTAAGGCAGGGGGAGTTGTTGATGTAGCAAAAGGCTGATTCTATTACAAAACAATATTGTTTTGAGTTTCCAACTGATGCAGTCGACTTAAGTTTAGCCTGCAGGTAATTGCCTGCTCTGGTAGACGTACATGCTAGTTTTGCTCAAGCTAACATGCTAAATGTAGCATTGTGCCCATGGCAGTGAAGGTGGTGGCTTAAGCTAGCCATCTGAGTACGTACCCTGGGTGTGAGGTGGGATTGTAGTGGGACAGCTAGTCCAAGACACCTCCCAGACTGCAGTAGGCACAGTGCTATTATTAGCATGCTAGCTCAAGTAGAGTTGGGGCATGTACATCTCCCAGAGCTGGGAATTACATCTCTCCGTTGCCATGTAGGTACACCCTAAGACACAGTCCTGGCCCCAGTGAGTCTGCAATCTGCATGGATGAAAAGGAATTTTCTTCCACAGCACATTGATAGGACTTGGGGGTGACGGGTTGGGAGAAGGTGCAGAATAGTGTCTTGCCTTTCTCTCTAGACAGGAAACATCTGTCAAGATCAGCTGTGTGTACCCCCACAATTAACTCTTAGTAGCTCAGTGCTGTGTAGATGTACCTTTTGTTTGTGTTTGTACAGGACTCAATGAGGCCCTAATCCTGGTAGCAATGTTGTTCTTGAGGTTAAAGTACTGGGCTTGGACTCAAGAGAACTGCGCTCAATTCTTAACTCAGCCACAGATTTCTTGAGTGGTCTTGAACACATCATTTGGGGTCAGATTTTTATAGTGCTCAGCATCCACTTACTTCCCTTCTTCTCAGTTTAGGGGCTGTAGCAAAATGGCTACCCCAACACACCCCCTACTGGCTGGCTGGGGCACAGCAGCAACTTTTGCCTCTGATCCCCCACCATTGTCCTTCAGCCCACTCTAGACATAGGAGTGTTCTGGCCCTTCAGATAGACCACGTTATAAAGTCCTGCCCCTTCCAGAGCCATGAAGTCCTTTATCAAAGTCCAACAGAAATACTCAAAACAACTGAATCTTCAGCCCAGCTGGGCTAAGCAGGCTGCGTCTTCCTCACAAGCATGCCTTGACTGCTAGAGTTCATCTCCATGTCTACTCCCAGGATCCTGAGCCTCAAACAACCCCATTGTCCAGGGCCTGGCACACTTCTCTGCTCACTCAGGGCTTCAGCCACAAAGCTACTCCTCAGGCTTCCTGCCTCCAGTCAGGCTCCCAGCTCATCCTGGAAGTAACCTATTCTCTCCTTGCCTCATCTCAGCCTGCTTCCAAAGAGAGACCACATCCCATCTCATCTCCTCTCTCCCACTGAGCTCACCCAGCTCTTTATGAGACAAGCCCCTTCTTTTCCCCAGCTGCATCTAATAATTAAGTTCAGCCACCTGATCTCCTGCCAGTCAGGATTAGCTTTGGGAGTGTGTGGGGATGGGCAGTAGCTGATCTATCACAGGCTGACCCTTTAAGGGCCAGCCAACCTGTGACAGGTGTCTAAATGGGAGCAGAGCCCTTTTGAAATGAGGCTATTGATCTGTGCTTCAGTTTCTCATCTGTAAAATAGGGATAATAATCCCTTTCTCCCACTCTTTATCTATTTAGATTGTTAGCTCTTTGGGTCCTGGACTGTACAGCACCAAGCACTGTGGGGTTCCTCTTTCATTTGGGAAACGTGCAATACAAATACATAACAAAAAATTAATCCTGATTGGTTTTTGTGGACAATACCTCATTACAAATAAAAAATAACATTGCTTAAAGTCTACAGATCAAGAATGGATGTCTTTCTACATGGTATGCTTTAGTTTAACTTTGATTGAGGCATGAGTGGGTGAAATTCTAGGGCCTGAGTTCTACTGGAGGAAAGATGAAGATTATTAGGGTTTTGTTTAGATTTAAAAATCTATCAATAAAATCATATTTAGTGTTGAATTCAGTCCTGCTGATGGAATAGGAGTCAATATGGTTTAGTATTTAATCCCATTATTATATAGGCAATTGTCCTTTGATTTTTCTCTCAAATCCCAATAATGTGAATTTTGGTGCATTAGTATGAATTAAGAAATTAGTAGAAGGAATATTACACTAGATGATATTGGAGACACACCTGAATTGGAATCCTGGGTCTGAAACCCCTGGAGCTTTGGGGAAGGGATCTCAATCCAAGCTTTGAAGGCCTTTAAACAAATCTGAATCCAGACTGAAGCTGGTATTTTGTTGGTTGGATAGGAAAACAAAGAAAATGTCACTTTATCCAGGTTTCTGCTTTAGGGCCCAATGAGCCTCTTCATTTTCAAGAGTGGAAGGGACAAAACTGGGTGGATCAGAGGGAGCAGGGTGAAAGTGGGAGGAGGAAATGCCCACCTTCATATTATGCTCAATGTTTTCCCTCAGCCCATGAGAATACCTTTGCAAATCCCCATCTATGGAGTTAAGGATTTGTGGTTGAGAGTGGGGTGAACCAAGGGTGGAGAGGTCTGGACTGCAGGGATATTATTCTGTACAGCATTGTCCCCCATTACAGGCCAACTCTATACCCTCCACAATGTGGTGTCTCCTCTAATGTGTGAACCCTCATCATGAAGGGATGTGTCAGAGGCAGCTGCTGGTTGGGCCTTCATGGAAGCACAGCTCCTGAATGAGCCAGGCAAGTAAGGCAGCTGGGAAGCAGTGCAGAGTGGTGAGGATCCATGCCAAAGGCTCTGGAGTTCCTCAGTTTCTCAAGATTCATGCAGATCTTAGGACATCAGCAGGCTTAGAAGACTGAACCTTTTGCCGATTCATTTGGCAAATCATATCCCTCCCATGATTTGGAGAATACAGAGTAGGTGGATAAATTGGAGAGAGTTCAGGGATGAGTCATGAGAATGATTAAAGGATTAGAAAATATGCCTTCTAGTGATAGACTCAAATATCTCAATCTATTAGGTTTAACAAAGAGAAGGTTAACGGCTGACTTTATTACAGTCTATAAGTATCCAGATGGGGAACAAATATTTAATAACAGCCTCTTCATTCTAGTAGAGAAAGGTATAACACATTCCAATACCTGGAATTTGAATCTAGAAAAATTCAGACTGGAAATGGGTGTACATTTTTAACCGTCAGAGTAATTAACCACTGGAACAATTTATGAAAGGTCGTGGTGGATTCTCCATCGCTGACAATTTTAAAATCAAGATTGGATGTTTTATCTGGAAGATCTGCTCTAGGAATTATTTAGGGGAAGTTCTATGGCCTGCGTTCTACAGGAGGTCAGACTAGATGATCACAGCAGTGCCTTCTGGCCTCAGAATCCATGAAAACTCTCACTTTCCCCATTTGCAGGTAATTCAGGCATAGGGTAGAATGTAAGCCTTAGAGATTTTGTACTGATCTCTAAATACCATTGAGATAAAAAGGTAATCTGTCTGCATGGACAGGGTTGATTCAGTGTACTGAATACTGAAAGAAACAGAGACAAGTTCTGCTCTCATTTACCACAGGTGAGTCTCCGCTAACGGCAATGGAGTTAATGTGAATTTGCACCACTGTGACAGAACAGAATCTGACCTCGTATCTAATTCTGCATTTTCATTAAAACAAATTCAACAGTTAATCTTTTTGGCAAGATACCGTGTATATAAGTAGGAATAACTGCAATGTAAAATAGCTTTGCAAAGATATTTCTAGTCTAGATTAGCTGAAAGCATTATTAGTTGGCTTTTGTGTTTCCACTAAATAAGGACAAAGATATTTTTACATGGTGTCACTGATGGCTTGCTTAGTAATGCTCCATGCTTCTGAAGTCAGTGGCCTAGTTATAACATGGTGACATAAAATATTAAATCAAGTTATAACTCAGAACATTACATCCTCAACCTTTTATGGGCAGAGCTAAGTTTCTTTCACTGAATTGAAGCATCTATATGGCCTATAGACATGTGATCTTAATAGCTTTAACACTTTAAGCTAGTTCAGGCCTGGTCAATACTTGGATGAGAGACCTCCAAGGAAAACCCATGATGCTTCCAGAGTAAGAGTCCTGCCTAGCCTTCAGCTGGAGTAACTACATTCTGCCTGAAATTTCATTGTGACAGTATTCTTCTTCACTACTCATCTTAAAGAGTTGTGTAATGTTTGTGTGTGCTGTTATATAGTAATAGCTCGTCTATTCTCCATCTACAGAAGGATCTTATGATTTACAAATATCCATCAGTTTAGCTTCATAACTCCCCTGCAAGGTAGTAAAGACATGCCCATTGTAAGTGACTTATCCATGATAAGGAACTGTTACAGGGTGTCTGGCCCTTCCAAAGGGAGATAAGTCAGCCCACCTGTGATGCAGCTGATTTACCTCCCCAGGTGGACTGGAGAGAAAGAAGCAAGTCATGTGATAGGAAGTCATGTGACTAAACCAGGCCCCTGAGGGGATACAAAAGCAGATGCCAGTAGATAGTCAAAAGGGGTGGAACTGCTGAATGAAGCTGCAGGGAGAGTCTCCTGCAGAGGTCCCCAAGAAAGGGAATTGTGATGGGGAAGATGCAGCTGAAAGTTTTTTGTTTTCCTTTTGGGAAGAAGGCAGAGCAGGTCTTGCATCTTCTCCAGCTGCTCAGAGAGCAGGAGGAGACAGTACCTAAGGAAGGAGTGGCTGTGCCCAATTTATGTCTGTATATGGAAGACTCTCTCTTTGTTTTAATAAAATCAGACCCCAAGAAGGGCTGTTATTGGAGTTGTGAAAGCTTTTTGTGTGCTCTTTTTTTAATAAACCAAGAGAGGAAACTGAGGCAGTGTGCTACAGAACCACCACTGGCCACAAGAGGGGGTGTATATGAGAGGTAGCCAACCCTTTTACACACACATAGTCTGTGGCAAAGTCAGGGATACAACAGAGGACTCCTGACACTAAAGTTGGTCAGAAACATTTTCAGTGGAACAGTTTTTGGTTGAAAATGACTGTTTTGTTTGGATGTTGTTTAGATTCATTTGATATCAAAATATTAATTTTTATTATTTGTATATATTATATTTAATATCTATATAATTAATATTTAATATAAAGGTTTAAACAAACTGAAATGAAGCATGTCAATGGTTCCAAATAAAAAAATGTTCAGAAGGTTTGTTTCTTGGGATATTTCAAAATTTTAGCTTTTCATTCTGACTTGGAACAATTGCCCCCACTCTCCCACCTCAACTGTTGGAATCTCCCACAGAACAGAAATTTGAATTCCCAACCAGCTCTTCCCAACATTGTTTTTTGGATGGGGGTGGGGATTAACCATCATACTGAGCTTAAGTAGCTGCTGCATTTCACCCTAGAGGTGGCTGTGTCTCTGTGCTGGGTTACCTACCTGCAGAGTGTTTTGGGATACTTCAGGATGTGCTACTCTGGTACTTATGGTGTAACAATAAACTAGTCCAGCCAAGGTGCTGCATCCTCTTCAAAGACCTAATCCTGCAGGGTACTGAGCACCTTCAATGCCTACTTCTTGCAAGAGGCACCGAACTTCTTGAAGGATGAGGCACCAGCAATTTTGGTTCCTGGTTTTCAGGAGACTGCTATATCTGTGAAGATAGATTTACTGTGCAAATGTCTTGATATAGTGCAGGACTGTCTACAGTTGATAAAAAGCTGGAGAACAGATACTAAAAATCCAGTGACTACGCTTAAGAGTTACTGATCTGCAGCCCTCATCTTCTGCTTGGGAGGCGGTAATTTCAGTCATGATGAAAAATAGTAAAGCTTTCTGACACAGAATGAATGAAGTGGAAAACCGGGCACATATTTTGAATCAAGGGTTATAAGCCATAGCATGCTGAACCTGGCTCCTGAGAATTCACTGCATGGTTATTCATAGAGTCTAAGGCCAGAAGGGATCATCTAGTCTGACCTCCTGTTATTTGAAATGCTGATTCACACACTAGTTTGGGGGGAGCTTACTAACATTTTTGGCCCACCCCAAACTTCTCAAACTCCTGTTCAGTGAAGTCACATCACTATGCACTATGTCAGTTTTAGGAGTGTGGGGATGGTCAGCCAGATGATTCATTGGGAATTCGCTTCCTCCCAATTGAACTGACTCATTTTATACACAAAAGGAGGCTATTTTGCTGCCACCATAATATTCCTTTTATTATTATTATTATTATTATTATTATTATTTTTTTACTGTGTGGGTGAAATGAATGAGTGAAATCCATCTCACTCTACCACTTCACTGGTTCCGTCTGCTTCCTCCCTCACAGTATTGCCTCCTCTCCAGCATGCAACTGCTCTCTTACTTTCACTGTGTGTGAAAAAAGGAAGAAAGAAAGGGGGTTACAAGGACCCTGGAGGCCCTGCCTCTCCTTACTTCTCCAAAGCCGGCTGCACACGAATTGGCTGGGGAAAAAGAGAACCAGAACTTCCTCCCAGGTTGGTGACACCGAAAGAAGCTCGGAAGGAGGAGGGAGGTGGAGCTTCCTTGCTCAGGCAGGGATCTGCTGCTGCATGCAATGGTTGCCAGCAGGTGTCACAGCTGAACAACTGCTGCTCTGTCAGCTACTTCTGTTCTCCCATAGCCTCCTGAATTCACTAGAGGGGCTCAATAGAGCCCAGGGAGGAAGATTTGGCAGCAGGGAAGCAGGGGAAGAATGGGGTTAGGACATCAGTAGGGGTGTGTAGCAGCATGTGGGGGGCTAGGGTTGTTAGGAATAGAGTGATCTCTGCATGGGGTGGGAGTGGGGGCGCTCAGGAAGGTGAGTGGACTGGGCCAATCATGGGTAAAGTCAGGGGCATAACAACAGCTTGAAGAGGGGGAAGGCTGTTTCTGGCGCTACAGAGCCAGACCTGTCATGCAGACAGCTTCCCCAAGCACCTCATCATATGAGCCACAGGAGGCTTGTCATACCAGCACTGCTAGCTTTGATGTGAGACATCATCCAGAGGAAGGGGTGTTACTGGGTCCCAGTGCTAAGTGGTTTCACTGGAGGGCACAGATAACTCCCCTCCCCACTTCATGAGGACATTGGGGTACAGGAATATTGGGGGTATGAGGGTAGGTAGAGCACAGGGATGCGAGGGACGGGGAAAATTGGGGATGTAGTGCCAGGAATATCCCTCCATTGCTGTCCCCATTTAATGCTCCCCCATTATAGCCCCTTCATAACTGCTGCATAAAATTAGATAAGGTGGGATATGAAGAGTTGTACAGAATGATGAATGGTATGGAGAAGATAAGTCAGGTGCTGCCAATTCCCTCTCTTCATCATGCTAGAACAAGAGGTCAGTCAATGAAACAGGAAGGCAACAACACTAAAAAATGCACTATATATTTTTTGAAAACCAAAACAATTCACCCCCATGGAACTCCTTACTGCTAGATACCATTGAGGCCAAGGTCTTAGATTCAAAACAGGACTGGAGGTTCTCATACGGAGAATGAGAACATCCACAATTAGATTAGGGAAGATATTTTTAAAATATAATAAGGGCTATGAGCCCTTCGTATCTCAGGATATAAAACTACCACTAAAAGACAGGCTTAAGGAGAAACTTCCCATTTGGGCAGGTGTGTTCCTAATTGGCACAGCAGGATTTTTTGCCTTTCCGCTGAAATATTTGGTACTGGGTGTGATGAGAGATAGAACACTGTGACTGGGTGGCTTGCTGGTCTGATCTAATATAATTCCTATTCCTGTGAATGAGCGCTAAAAAAGCAGTGTTTTAATGAGAAGCAGAGAGCCAGTCATCACCTTAATTTAGTAGGAACAGACCAAAGTTGTGAGCAGTGCTTCTGGTAGTAAGTAGTTAAAAGCAGGATTTGGAGATTTCACATGCTCTTCATTAAGAGAGAAATTGGCCATTTAACATGAATCCTGTATGACAGAGAGAAGCAGATCTTCGTTTGTCTAAAGCTTGTATAATTGCTACACGAAGAAAACACTGCTATATAATGCATCTGAAGAAGTGAGGTTCTTACCCACGAAAGCTTATGCTCCCAATACTTCTGTTAGTCTTAAAGGTGCCACAGGACCCTCTGTTGCTTTTTACTGCTATATAATGACGGCTCTGGTTTTGGTTTATAGAAAAATAACATGGATAGTTGCATTTGCTTTCCCTCCTCGCCTAGCTTTGCCACTAAGAATTCCATTTTTTATTTCCCTCCTCCTCAACTGCATTTTCAGCAAAGTGTGTCAAAAATAATGACTTTTAACTTGTGAAGTTTAATTTTTCTAGTAGCAAAACAAATGGATAACCGATCAGTCCTTTTATTAACAACATGTAGGCAGATCTTCCAAAGGAAGCCAAGTCTCATTATCAGAGAAAAGCCACAACCAAGCACCAGGCATCAGTATAATTGACATTCAGGGGAATAAACAAAATGCTTGATATGTACAGTTTTACCCCCAAAAGTGTCACAGGGATAAGAGTTCTCATTTTGATACTGTGCAGAGTCTGTACTTCACACACACACAAACAGCCATTATTCTTTCCTGGAAAATACTATCACTATCAGTCACATACAATAATGTGCACTGTGACTTCTCCCCTGAGTCCATCAAGTACTCAGTGTACTATTATAGTGACACACATCACATGGTGCATTGGGGAATTATACCACATTGTTTTCTTCTACAATTAGGGGCATCACCTCTTTAAACTGACATCAGGTGTGGGCCAGAGGATTCTATGTGCCAAAAGCTTGAATTCCCCTCCCATATTTAAGGGGACTACACTCCTATCAAAGATGATTTTTTGACTGATGACATGTGATTGCATGTTGGGTGTTCTTCCTTCCCACAAATGTGCCCTCTCAAGTATCACCTCCCCACAGTCCATCAGATTTTCCAGAAGAGATTGAAGGAGTGCTTGCCTGGGGCACATTTTTCTTCCTCCCCACATTCAACTGTGATTTTGTCTTGGCTTGTTTATTCAGTGTCAGCCTCTTGGGAGCCTGTCTGACACATCCTCAGAGCTGCCAGACCTAATCCTTGTGTCCCAGCCAGTGATTTAACTCCGCATTTGAGTAGAAGACCAACACCAGACTGAGGTACAGGGCACTACATATCCTCAGAGTTCACTGGTCCTCTTTCTTTCTGGGAAATATTCCTCATCTGGTACAGAGGCACGTGGGACAGAAGGAATTCACAGTCACCTAGATGTGAGTCCTGCTGTTCTTTCCTGAGCAATCACACTGGAGGAGCAGCCAATTACCCTGACTGCTTGTCCTGCTTGCCACCAGTGCACAATCAGGTGAAAAAAGCATGGTTGAGACCTATCACGTTCCTAACCACATGGCATTACACCAGGGGTGGATTTGCGCCAGGATTTACACTGCATTATATGTCTATGTGTGTCAGGTGTGCATAGCTGCAATATCTTCCTACATCAGGCTACCATCTCTCTACTTGACAGCTGACATGTCAGTTCTGTGGCAGGTCTGGTATCCACCATGCTGGAAAGCTCAAGACTATGTCCCATCATGAAAACTATTGCACTTTAGGCCCAACCCTTGGCTGTGGCAGCTGTATGGTAGCACGGCATGCTGTACAAGTGTGCAATGCATCCAACTTTAATAAAGATGTATACAAATCATAGTAGTAATGCAAGGGTTAAAACCCAGCTCTAAATGTGCACTAAGCTGCATTATCTTTAGTGTTTTAAATTAAAATTGCCTGAAATGGGCAGTGAGTGACTGAAGCAGTGCCCTGTGTATAGAAATGAATTCCGTGTCACCTTCTCCACCACTCCAAGTGCTGTCCTGGCAATGACACACGGGAAGTGTAATTCTTTAAGATGATTGCTATTCGTGCAGCGCTGGGCTGGCAGGAATGTTTTAATGTTGAAATAGTCACGATTTTTTGGTCTGATATGAGCAGCTAAATTACAAAGGTAATTATGTTTATGATCATGCAGCTCGGTGGTGTGCATAAATGTCAATCCCCTGTGAAGGATTAGTTTACTGCTCAACCCCAGTTTGTCTTTGGAAAATGTTATCGTCTTACCCTTTGGGGGCTTTTGTAAATCACACCAGGCGAATTGATGAGTGATAGGGAATTGTATAGTTTCTCCTGCCAAAATCCAGCCTGTGGGATACAGGAAGCCTATCGTCATAGCTTCCCTCTTGATTTTGGGGACCTATAAATATAGAGGATAATCTCATCTTTCAGTTTTTAAAAAAAAGCCTCTAGCTCTTTTCTTTGAAACGTCAGCCTTGAGGGCATCAGTCACTACTGCTGATATTGTGTCACTATTTTTTGTTTTAAGACCACAGACCCACTGAGAGCCATCCAGGGCTAGCCTTTGGCACCAGCATGAGTCTCTTTCTGGGAAGAGTGCGGATCACAGTTGGGAAGGGTGGTACTGTCCAAGCTGAGCTGATGGCACTAGGGCTGCCTGAGGCTCCCTATCCACTGGTTGCTTGCAGGTGAACTAGCCTCTCTCCTGAACAGCTAATATGGCCTCAGGGTACAGCTTACAGTTGTGAGACTCAGTGTGGGCTAGTGGACTAAGTGAGTAACATAGGAATGGACTCCTGCACTCTAATCCTGACTCCCTTTGTGGCTTTAGTCTATTTATTTAACCTTTCTACCTATGTTTCCCCATCTTTAAAATGGGAACAATACTTACCTGCCTCTCAGGGGTACTGTGCCAAGCAGTTAACACTTCCACACAATTGCTAACATTGACTAGAATTCACATGAAACCCTCCATTGGCGGAGATCCTCGCAGCCTCCATTCCTCCAGCTTGTCTGGAGAACTATCCTGTGGATACGTTTGTTTTTCATGTTCAGGGACCTTAGGACAAGCACCAGGATTCCACTTCTCTTGCACAAGGCAGCAGAGGTCTGTCTCTTTACATTTGTCTACAGCACATCACAACAGTATCTGAGCACTTCACTACAGCATTGCAGCACCCCCTCTTACGAAAATGAATCTTAAATGTGAGGGGGTGACCCACAGAATCATGTCTCTGAGCTTTCCCCGAATCCGAAGGCTAACTTTCCTAGGGTTACCATATTTAACAAATAAAAAAAGAGGACCCTCCACGGCGCCCTGGCCCCGCCCATTTCCCACCCCGCCCACCCCAACTCCGCCCCTTCCCCACCCCAACCCTGCCCTGACTCCGCCCCTCCTCCCTCCCACTCCCAGCCACACGGAAAGGGCTGCCCGAGCGCTACCGGCTTCACGGTTTGCCGGGCAGCCCCCAGATCCTGTGCCCCTGGCCGGCGCTTCCCCAGCACAGCTGGAGCCCGGGAGGGGAAGCGCCCAGTCGGGGGCGCAGGGTCTGGAGGCTGCCCGGCAAACCGTGAAGCCGGTAGCGCTTGGGCTTTGGGCAGCCCCTATGCCTCCAGACCCTGCGCCCCCGGCCGGGCACTTCCCCTCCCGGGCTCCGGCGGCGCAGGGTCCGGAGGCATGGGGGCTGCCCAAAGCCCGTAGCGCTTGGCTCTTAAACAGAGCCGAAGAGTCAGGGGAGGAGCAGAGCAGCCGCAGGAGGGGAAGTGCCCGGCCAGCATTTTCCCGGACATGTTCGGCTTTTTGGCAATGCCCCCCGGACGGGGGTTTGATTGCCGAAAAGCCGGACATGTCCGGGAAAAACCGGACGTATGGTAACCCTAAATTTCCTTATAGGAATGGGATCTCGGTAGGTAGAAGTTTGCTTGGTTTGGTTATGGGGAAGGGAGGCAATTCTCACTAAGAGAAGAAGACTCATCTACCCATCTAAAACACAGTGAGGCTTGTTATGCCTCCTGTTGAAACTTATGAGGAAGGCTCACATACAAGCCAAGGAGAGTCACACCTTGGTTCGTGTCTATTTTCAATGATTTCAGGCTGTTTTGGTGATGTTTAGTAAATGGCATTCTGGGAGCATCAGTGATAAACTTGTGGTGTTTGCTATTCTGCTAATTAAAAAAAAGCAAACACGACTATTCCAGCCACTTTAATTTACCTGTTAATTGGCTCTAAATAGCAGGGATACAGTTCTTCACTCAAACTGCTATGCAATGTGAATGTCAATTTAAGTTATTTTTTACATGATTGAGAAAAAAGTGCACCTCAACATTTTGTCCAAGCAATATTGACAATTAACCACAGTTTTTAGGTTGCTGCATAGCTGTGTTCCAGAATCTAAGCTTTCATTTAATAGAAATTAAATCTCTAGCCCCTATGTTTAGGAAGACATTCTTCTAAATGCTAAGCAGTGGAACTGATGCAGAGGTATTTGCCTGCGTCTGCCGAAAGCCTAAAATGCTAGCTCTCATAGAAGTGTGAATTGCCCCATTATTCCCAATGAGGCAATACATTACCATCAGAAATCGCAACTTCAGATAGCCATCTGTGAAATAGTTAATGTAGGAACATCAAGCTAATATGTTTTTCCATTGTTGGATCTGGTGGTAGCTATTGAGGTAGGGAGCAGTAGCTGTAGGTGCTGTGTAGGATTGATGGGATGGGGAAATGTGGAATTCAAATCACTATACCCTCACATTCAAAGCCACCTCTTCCTCTGCTCAAAATGAAGAGGAAAAGTAAAGAGGCAGTATCTCTCTAATACCAAAAGCCTAAACTTTGTCCTGTGCACCAGGCTGGGGAAGTAGATGATATAATCTTCACCTCTCTAACTGAACAGTTTTGTTTGCTGTTTGTCTGTGACGTTATGTCCATGGTGTTAGATATAGCGTTATGATTTAGTTAAGTAGTGAAAGGGTTAATACATTAAACTCTTACAAAGATTTTGTGGCACCTTATAGTCTAACAGACGTATTGGAGCATAAGCTTTCGTGGGTGAATACCCACTTCGTCAGACACATGTAGTGGAAATTTCCAGAGGCAGGTATAAATATGCAGGCAAGAATCAGTCTAGAGATAATGAGGTTAGTTCAATCAGGGAGGATGAGACCCTCTTCTAGCAGTTTAGGTGTGAACACCAAGGGAGGAGAAACTGCTTTACTACAAGATCCAGACTAACAGAGCTACCCCTCTGATACTTAAAATCTTACAGTATGTGCACAGCAATTAGCTGGATTCCATGTGAGTTACTGTGTTCCCTGGTATCTCTGTCCTGGAACAATAGAAGTGACACATTATTGCAACCAATGTTTAGTTTGGACCTGTGCTTGATTTGTGAAGACAGAGCTGTGCTGTCAAGCAATCCCATAGCTGCTGAAGAAGCATGTTGACTTCCAAGACCAGTAGAGTACTCTTTGGATTTCTTCTCTTCTATATATCATACAAGTTAAGCATTAAGAGAAATCAATACACAACATATATAGCCAGTCTGAAGCCATTACATTTACACCTCGGTGGATAGACCTAATGCCTGGGGCTGCCCATGAACATTGTCATTCCCAGAAGTAATTAGAAGCTTATCAAGGAGGTTTGATAGCCAGGCCTTCATTCACCACTAGGTGATGACTGAAGTGAGTCAGCCCCGTCTCTGTAATCTTTGATTGCTTGTCATGTCTCTGCACATGCTTAGACCCTCCTTAAAAAAGTCATGGATCTTTTAGAATGGTGGCGAGATAGAGCAACATGCTGATACATGGTGTAATGTTCTGAAAAGAGTTACTACAGGAAAGTGTTGCTGTAACCCAATCTGCTTTTGAAAGAAGGTCAAACAGAGTTGAGTTTGAATAAATGGCACGATTCTAGTATCTTGCTGTTCTAGAATGTCGATTTTTAAGATATTGATTGTGACTCTCAAATACACTATGGGGCCTCTCAAGTGAACGTACTCTGTGTAGTTTTATATGCAGAGTCGGGGATGAGGGGAGCTATTTTTCCTTTATCACCAGTATTTTAACCCTGGCAGGACATGTCTTTGGTAGCAATAATTCTGAAGAACTCACCATTTAGTTTAAAAGGATTCAAAGATTTGTAGAAGCAGAACATCTTGCAAAACACCTTGTGCTGAACAAGCTACCTCTTTCGGAGTTCTTTAGAATTTCATGAACTTTTTACTTTGGGAATATTCTCTCTTCCTTTACTGCATTTTTTCCTTCTCTCAGCTGTTACTATGGCAAGACTTTTGGAAGCGCTGCCAGCTCCTGATTCAAGTCTCTTATGAGTCAGGTGATACACTTTTAGCTCTAACAGTAAGGTATCACCTACCAATGTGTCTTTTGCCTTCATACAGTACGGAACCATTTCCCCTGGCTATCTCTCAGGTTCTCTCACCAATCACTTGCATGGTTAATCTCACCCCAACCTCCACATTTCAGTTCCTACTCAGTACACACCATGTGCCGACACAAATAGTTCTCTGCACCATTAAATGTTTGTCACTTTGTTTCACTTTGTATCTACAGTGAAATGCTTAGCTCCGATTGCTTGCTACACATGACCTAGTCTATCCAGCGGGATGTCAGCCCCTTCCCCTCCTGCTCCCTCTACTCCAGCCCGGTATGTTTCTCTCTCCTCTGGCTCCCTCAATCAGCATTCATTCCTGCACCGTCTCATCTCTCTCTCTCTCTCCTCACCACCCTGCTGATGACCAATAACATGCTTAAACCATAGGACTGTCTCAGTGCGTTATCGCAGTGAGCTCTTTATAGAGAACTCAATATAGCTCCTTACTTTTGAAAGGAGTCTTTTTCCTTCTGAATGTCTGTTTTTACAGTCTTCATACTAGTCTAGTCGTGAGTAATGAAGGCATCACATGGCTATTTTAAGAAGATCCTAAAGGGAATCTTTAGGGAATGGTTTGTTCCATTTGCAGTTTTTACTAGTGTTATAAACAGTCTGTATGTGATACTATTGTCAGATCCATGATGTCAACATACTCCCACTGTGCATCATCTCCCCAAGCTTTTGTTTTAGGATGTGTGGAATTTACAGCAATTAGCCACGGTGCATCTGTCTGATTTGTGATGTTGTGTCTTGCTCTTCATTTATTTGGCTCTTAAACTTGTATTTGGACTTTGGCGATTCTGTTAACTTAGAGCTAAGTAACTCACAGCTAAGGCTGAAATGTTTAATACTGATTTTTATTTCTGTACGATAGACCAAGTACTTTTAGACCAATTTATATTTGCATACGTAAATGAATGCATAAATATGCTAATACTCCTAAACATTGCACTGTCTGTAGTTGCTTGTAGTTTTTCTGTGCTGCTTCTTTTGGGTTAGCTTGTGAAACCCTTATTCAAGAAGTGCTCATGAATAGTTACTCACCCGTGTAAGATATTGACAGTCTGGCCCCTTAGTGAATAAGCCCTGGAGCTAACAAAATTATGAATTTAAAGTATTTTACGTTAGAACATTTTGGGGCACAGATATTGTACAACAAAAATTAATACACATTGACAAATCTACACACTCTCTCACCTCTGGAAGCTTTTCTATTGTCCAAAGTGTTTCTAGCATTGGCGGGTCATGGTATATCAGACCTTGAAATCACAGCATTCAGATTAGAAGATGGCTTTTAGTTTGCACTTCAATTCTGGCAAGATTTTAATAGCAGCTCTCATTAACTGCTAGAGTTGGAGATTAACATTTTATACCTTCTGAAAACTGAGATTCCAAGCTCAACGTTTAAGATTTCTGGTCTTAGCAATTCTTGATATAGAAGACACTAACGAAACTCATGTTGGAATTCAGGTGGAGGAGAAAGGGGAAAAAAAACAAAAA
This sequence comes from Chrysemys picta bellii, assembly GCF_011386835.1. Classification (NCBI taxonomy): domain Eukaryota; kingdom Metazoa; phylum Chordata; order Testudines; family Emydidae; genus Chrysemys; species Chrysemys picta. The sequence continues at coordinate 59,698,639 of NC_088792.1, read as the reverse complement.
CGCATGAGGGTATTGAGAACTGAGTTTAAGGTTCAGTATTTCAACAGCCTCTCAGGACTAAAAATAAATGCTTTATAACTTTGGAAAGCTAAGACTCCTGGGTTATAAAGCACTTGTTCATAACCCTGATGATTTGAGAAAGAGATTTAACACTGTCAATAGTCCCTTAGTCTAGAACAGAGTTTTTGGCAAACCTCAGACTAGTTTAATCCCCTCCCCCCGTCCTTTCTTAACACCACTGAATATTCATATCAAATGTAGTCAGGCAGCACAGTTATTACAGATGATTCTTATGTTAATGTAGCCAGTGCCCTAATCTCAAATAGATATTATGGAGCTAACAACAGACAAGCAGATCTAACTCCTTTTATAGACTAAGAGCCTGATTCTCATCACATAGCAGTGTAAATCAGGAATAGATCCATTGAAGTCAATGGAGATACATCAGTGGATGACAAGTTAAAATGGAGGCGAGTCAGACCCCAAATGTATCTTGTAGTTTTGATTTCAGATAAGGCAGGGGAATCTATCCAGCCCATTGACTGTGGGGCTGCTGTTCAGATGACAGGCAAACCTGAACATCAGCAATGCTTCATTGCCTCTGCAGATGTCAGCATGGGAACAGATTGTCACCTACAGCTTGTGGTAACTGCTGGTTAAAAACAAAAATAATGCTCTGAGCTTGTGATGAAGCAATCTGTATTTTACCATAGTATGTTGCATCACAAAATGAAGGGTAAACTGAGTCAAGGCCGTGCCAATATCTCCCCTAGCATCACTTTCAATTAATGTGTTATTTGCAGTTTCATAGCCAAACACCCAGACATGCAAGGCTCCCACTTTCTAGTAGCTACAGCAAAAAAGCAAACACAACACATCTTGTCTGTGCAGATGTGGGGGAGTGGTGGAAGAAGAGCTGTTTAGTTGTCACTCTTGCTCCTGCATGGGGGTGGGGGAGCCTATAGTTCATCAGCCCCTGAAGCAGAGCTGGCTTTAATATTTTGAGATAGGCCCGGAGAACAATTCTTGCCACTGCCTTAAACGTAACTGGCTCATGTCCATCACCATCATCATCATCCCACTACACACAGAACCAGCCTGAGGATTTGGGGAGGGTTAGCGAGGTGAGCCTTGGAGATACAGACTTTCTATGTAAATGAGTCTCTAGTGTATGTGGTGTATCTGTGCATGGGGGGGCGGGGGGAGGGGGAGATTGTTAATTTCCCCCCAGTCTCCCTTGCTGCTGTGGAGCCCAGCTGCTATTTTTTTTCAGCTGTAGCACTGTGTTTATGTCTCCAGGCTTCTCTCCAGAAGGAAAAGGGATAGAACTTATGCTGATTTAACTGAAAGCTGAGATTCCCCTTCATATTTCTAGCTCCCCCACCTCATGGTAAATATCGACAGGACTGCATTTGCTGTTCCTTTTAAAGATGTAACAAGATACCCCAGTCTACCCTGCAACCCCCAGCACCCAGGAAACACTACATCTTACAGATCTCCTCTCTAGTCCTTGGAGCACTGCAGGTACTACATATCCCCTCCCTCCCCCCCAGATCTCAAAACCACAATAAGCCCGTGTGCACACACAATGCAGCAGGGGACTGACTCCTCAGAAAGCAGAATCCCCTGGCTGAGGGGTGGGATTAGCTCTTTGATGCATATCTTGCTTGCCTCATTCATCCGGTTAAAGTTTATCTGGTTACTTTGACCTGCCACGGCAGATTGCTAATCCTGAGCACTCAGATGGCATCAGAGAAGGAGCAGAGCTATCATGACCAGTGTAAAGAAGAGGAGGTACCTGAATCTTGTCTCATTTATACTGGTATTAGGTCAGGATATGTCCATTGACTATAACGGAGTTGTCAGAGTGGCCCTACCCATAGCACCTTCCTGTGGCAGAACAGGCGTGTCTGCCTCAGCTTCCCTCCTTCTGAATTCCCAGTAATTCTATGCCAGGTTCTCTTGCCTCACTAATACGTCTCCTGGTCTGGCTTATTACAAATATTCCACAACACATGTCCCCAAAGTATAGTCCATTTATCACCCACTGTGCATATTGTCCTCAAAATCCTAGGACATCTAGTTCCCTCAGTGCCCCATATGCGGGATTCTGGTGTCTTCTACCACACCTGGCAGTTGGACAGTCCTCTGCTGTTCTTCTGCCAGGACAGCCACCCCAGCCTTTCCCTTGCTGATCTCTTGCTCCCAGACAGCTTTCGCCTGCCTTTTCCTGACTGAACCAGGCAACACTCACCTATCCCTTTTCCTGACTGACTCAGGTAATTCTGACTTATTGGGTCTCCCTCCTCTCAGCTTCTCCCTGATTCTTTATAGTCCCAGGTGCTGCCTGCCTCTTAACTGGCCAGACTGGGAGCACCTGTTCTGGCACAGGGGAGCTGGACCTGCTTCATTTACAGGGGCCAGACACCCAGTGACAGGAGTTTGCTCCTGATTTACATTTGTGTTGATTAAGAGGAGAATCTGATCTGATGGCCACTCCAAAGAAATGCATAAAAGGAACAGCTGAGCACAAGCAGGCAGAAGTTGGTTATCTAAAACTGGTAGGGGAATGGACAGATGTGGATTTTTCATTTTTAATATTTTTCTATTCAATCCTATCTCCAAACAGGGATTGGGATGGTTATGCAAACAATAAAAGGCTTATTTTTAAAATATTTTTCCTTAGAGAGACAGTAAGTTGAAGTTATTGGATTTTTTGTGTGTGGCAATCAGCCCCAATTCAGCAAAGCACACGCATGAACTATGGGACATAACTGCTTTACTGGATTGGGGCCTTAATATAGTGTTTTTACTTTTAATTTACATATTGAGGCTCCAATCCTGCAATGTGACGCACATGGGAAGACCCCTGCACCCAAGAGGAAAACTCGGGGTCTGCCCACACGTGTCACATTGTAGGATTGGTGCTCAAGTATTCTTCAGTAGCTTCCCCTTTGTCAAATTGTACACTCACTAACATACCCTATTATTTCCTAGGAGGAAAAAAATGTCTGCTAGCAGAACAGCTTCCTCTCACACTAGAGAGATAGCACGGAGTAGATCTGAAGGAACTGTGATTGACTTGGACGAGAGAAAACCTTCAACAAGCTGTGAGTTGCCAGGTCTGTTAATATTCATTACAAAGGGTCAACACACCTGCAAGTCTCTACTCAGGCAAAACTCCCATTGGCATCAATATCCAAGCAAGAACTACTCTGCTCATAAGTATGTTGCCTTAAATACAAGAGGACAGTTTCTCATTTGTATTATGTTTCCTTTGCACTACTCAGGCAGCGTAATGGGCCATATTCTAATCCCAATGCCTAGCAGAATACTCCCTTGGTATAGGGGAACTCTGCTGGGTATTATTGTACCAGATCTAGGTCTGCGTTTCTGCCATCATTATAGGGGGCATGTCAGGGGAGAGAGAGAGAAAGGGAGTATAGGATCTATTAAGGATCTTACATCGGTGGTACCACTTTGATATTTGTCCAGAAGCAGCTGTAAGTACTACTAGGGCCAGAGCTCATCCTGGGAATCAGGAAGCTGTAATCCGCTCCATATCACCCTACTCCACTCCTCTCCTATGCTGAGTGACGCTGGCATAATGACTGCTCAATTTGCAAGAATTACAGTAACCTTAGGGATGGAACAGTAACCTATAGGGAGGGACAACGTTAAGGGAGGGGCATGGGTGTGCTGAAAGAGACAAATAAAACCAGGCTGAACTGCTGCTTTCATTGGTTTTTAAATAAAGATAAAGGAGCTTTACTGGCAGGCTGTGTATGGGAAGGAGGAAGAATCCCTTTCACTGCTGTTATTTATATTATTCTCTGCATGCAGAAAACCTGTATAAGGCAATGGGAGTTGAAATCACTCAGCCAGTTCCTTGCAGGGAGTGATTAGCATCTCGTGCAATGGAGTCTTTAATCAGCATATGCTGTCATCATGCACATTTATTCATTTGGATTTTGGTTTTATATGAGCTCTACACAAAAGGGTCCCCCCACATCCATAACAAATTGATATAGTAAAATAGATTTTATTGCTAGCAATACATATTTCAATCTAAAAGGGTACTTAAATATTGTCTATTTAGGAAACAAAGTTTTTCTACTTTTTACTCCTTTTCACTATACAAATAATCAAATGAAAAATTCACTCTTTAGTTGATTCCAAATTTAAATTGAGTATTTGAATCTATACTGGTGAGAGTTATGAATTGTTACAGTGAAAACATCAACAAATTCTTCTGAGACGGAAACCAAATGAAATTAACAATAGCATGTTTAAGGTGTATTCTAAGGTGCAGGTGTAGAAAGAGAGGGAATCCTGAATGTTTTATGCTCTTTTCTACCATGTGAATATGGTAGTTTCCAAAATGTAAGCGTCAGCCACTGTATTTCTGCACACAGCAAGCCACTAAGCAAAAAATGCCAATGGTCTTTCCTAGTGGACGACATTCATTAGAATACACAGTCTAAGGATCTGCTCTTGATGGAGCTCAGCGTCCTCAACTCCCATTAATACTACTGGGAATTGCAGGTGCTCAGCAGAGCGCTGCAGATACTCCACACCTTGCAATATCAGGCCCTATTATAAGGACTAATTTATTGGTGCTTTTTGGTTAATATTGCTTCTTGAATCCTAATTTAAATACTAACACGTTATTGACACTCTGTTGGTTATGTTTAAAACCTTAAAAGCAATATGAAGGTATAAACTGACCCTACATGACTTACAAGCTATACACATTTTAACTTGGGATAAATTTAGCCCTAGTGTACTGTAACTACATCAATAGGTTTACTGCAGAGATGAATTTGGCCCATTTTGTCCAATAAATAGGGTTTGGGTATGGATAGGAATAATTATCTCACTTTTTTTTAAACAGATGCTGAAGAGAATAAATTGGATTCAATCATTGACTGGCCTGAGGTGTTCAAACAACATGCTCAGACTGTTTCCAAGACTAATCCTTTCTGGAATGAACTGTCAGCATCCAACCCGTTTGTATATGATGTAGCTCAGTTAAGTAACAGTGACAAGAACAATAAACACATTTCTATCTTAAAAGAAGACCCCTATCTGTTCTCCAGAGATTCAAGCATCAGGGATTCTTTTGCTTCATCAGGTGATGAGCTAGATATTGATCATCTTCTAAGAAAGGCTTCAGCAGGGAAATCTGGGAGATCTAAGAGTGCCTCTGAGCTTTTGGACATTGTAGATGTCAAAAGATTTGATCCTGACAACACAGCACCCTCTGACCAGATTTTAGCTGCAGACATGGAATGGCTTCAAAATGACCGTGAAGCCTACAAGATGGCTTGGTTGAGTCATCGACAGCTGGCCCGATCTTGTCTAGATTTGGATGTGATGAGTCATAGTCCAGGATGGGCTCAAACACAACCTACAGACACTCATATAGTTTGTAAACTGAATCATGAAGGGGGTTCAGTGCAGCTACCTGACTCGGATATCACTGTTCACATCCCTGAGGGTCATGTATCACCTGGAGAATTCCAAGAGGTTGGTTTAAGGGCTATTTTGAACCCTCCCCCATCACTTAATCATGATCTTTCAAGCACTGTGAGTCCATTGCTAGAACTTACTTTAAGTAACCTCAACACAATGGAAGCCATTTTACTAGAAATGAAAATTGCAGCTGAAGTGAAGAAGGATCCTTTCAGTCAAGTTATGACTGAAATTATGGGTTTTTATAGTCTCAACAAAGAAGGTCCTTTTGAAAAGCTACACAACTGCTACATTTACAAAGATACCATACAAGTGAAGTTGACAGACCTAAGTCATGTGATGTACATAGTGGTTGCAGTACAAGCGAACCCAATTCAGTCTCTGGCTACATCTGTTTGGGAATACATCCACAGAAACCTCGCCATTGGAATTTATGGGCCCAAACATATCCATCCTTCTTTCACTGCTGTTTTTACAGTCTTTGGTCATAACTACATTCCAGAAAAACTCACAGTTTGTGACATTAAAAAAGGTGGAAAGAGCATGCCACCAGTGGTGTTTAATCTGTGGGGAAAGCATACATTTTTACTTGATAAGCCACAAGATCTAAGTGTTTCTTTGATATCCTGTGATCCTGATTTTGAAGTGAAGGTGGAAGATCAAAGCAAAGAAATTAAAGAAGGGCAGTTGAAAGCAGGTGAAGTTGTCCACCAGCAGTTTCCATTTTCTGTACTGGGAACTGGGGAAATGCATTTGTTCACGTTCCTAGTTCAGATTAAAGTCCCAAACAATAATCTAGTGACCCAGTTCCCTATTACAACTCCTGATCCAGCTCCAAAATTAACTGGGATGACTAATAAGCCAAACCATTTACAGAAACGCAAAGAGATCAAATCTGCTCCTTTTTTATTGACACCAACAGTTGTTAAATACCCCAAATTTCAAGATAAGACTTTAAATATTACCAGCTACGGAGTGGCCTTGAAAACTGTGTTTCGTCAAAATAAGATTGACTATTTACTAGAATATTTTAAAGGGGACACAATAGCATTTCTTGGTGAAGATAAAGTGAAAGCCATTGGACAAACTAAAGTTAAAGAATGGTATGTGGGAGTTCTTCGAAGAAAGATTGGTCTAGTGCACTGTAAAAACGTAAAAGTGATTTTAAAAGAACAAGCTATAGATATCACTGATAGCGTGCTGCCAACCAGGAATCTTCTGGAACAAATTGCACTGCCTTTTAAGAAATTGACATATATCTATTCCTTAGTCCTATCCACAGTATCGGAGAGAGTTTACAACTGGAAAGCTTTGGCTGATGTGCTAGGATATTCACATATGTCATTGGATGATTTCAGTGAGGTACCAGCAGATAAAGAATCAGAAAGAGTCGCGTATGTGGTGAAGAAACTGAAGGAAGATTGCCATGCTAACAGACCCAGAAGGCAGTTTCTTTATGAGCTCATTGTTGTAAGTACTGCTCAAGTGGACTCATCTGTTTTGCATGGATAGTAAATTAGTACTGTTTACCAGTAATGATTTTAAGTAATGAAATATGATACTACATTAGTACTGTATTGTGAATCTTTGCAAATATGAATACAGTAACTGAAAACTGTAAGCACCCAAGTTAAAAAATTTGAGCAGATACTCGACATAAATTAATACAATATTCAATACAAACCACATAAATTTATGTTAATTGATCCAGCCCATATATGGTCAAATTTGTAAAAATTAGAGTAATGCTCAGTAGCGAGCTGGCTGGGATGACAAAAACCATGACTTTTTATGAAAAAAAAATACCCTTAAAACCCACACTTTCCATCACAAAAGTGTTTTATAAACACTGCTATATTGGAACTTCTTAAACTATCAGTCCAGTCTGGATTTGAACCAGTGACCTACAAGTGAAAGCGCTATATCTCTTTACAAACCTAAATCTATCATAAACTAGCTGCTTAGAATCCTTTTATATTTTTAAGACAAGGAAAGCATGGTATATTTACAGAAGATTTGATTTTCTGTATAAAGCTACCCATGTTTTGCATCTTGATAATCCATGTTGTTGCTGCTTAAAGAAAGGCAATTGAGTCATTACAATTATTTTTAGAAGTTCAGATTTTCATGAGGAAGACTTGCAATTTGCTGAACAAGTCTTACTGGATTCAGTGATATTTTTCTTCAAGAACTGCTGTACTTCAACCTTTCAGGTGAATGGTTGAATTACAAACCTTAAAATCGTCATGTAACCCACATCTGAAAATGTGCACATATACAACAATGTTTCCGTTAAGTCAAGAAAAGGTGGAGTTGAGGGTACTGCCTGGGGCCCTTAGACTGATAAGCAGACAAGGCTTATTTAGGAATGGCAGCGAGCCAAGTTTTATATTTGTTATAATAATGGCTCTCTGATGAATTCACAGCTGAGGCTTTTCTATTAAGCCTCCCCCGTTTGCAGGGTCCCAGCTTCAGCTTGAGCCCGAATGTCTACCCTGCAATTAAACAGCTCCATAGCCTGAACCCTGCAAGTCTGAGTCAGCTAACATGGGCCAGCCGGGGTGTTTAATTGCAATGTAGACATACCCTTAGCCACTCCTGTACTGCAGACACACTGAGAGTGCTATGTGACATAACTAATCCATTCCCTTTGAAAAGTCAGCATTCCAAAGGACCTCAATAAATACACCGCCCAAAGGCGATGGCAGCAGCGGCCACTTGCAAACTGAGTAAAGTTCTTAACGTCCCAGGAGGTGATATAAAAATGAATTGGGTTCATTTATGTTTCTCTTTATTCAAGAAGAGTTAAAGGGGAAACTAGCCAACCTAGCAAATGGAGACAGAGCTGTGTGAAGACCTCATTATAAAACAGGGAATGTATACAGGTGCCAGGAAAAAACATCAGAGGACTAAGGAGATATCCTATCTGTGAATGGTGTACAATTTCCAGCTCTGAAATGCCAATTTGGCTTGCTGCCTTTATAAAAGCTACAGTTACAGATATAAAATCACCCATGCCACTTATGGGAACATCTTTTTAACGTTTAAAATGAGATGAATCCCAGTTCTTCAACAGACTGGGTCCACTGCTGCTCAATGGAGCATATGTAAAAATTGCATTTGTATTTTGAGCAATATGTTAGACCTATCCAGCTAGTATGCAGATTAGGCATACTGGGCCAAACTCTGCTTTCCATTGTACTGACTTCAGGGGAGTTTACTCTGGGTATGCACCAGCGTAGCCCAACTTAGAATCTCCTAAATCTAATGTGATGGATTTAGGAACTCTGGACAAAACCTATGACACCCATCTGGCAAAGAGGGCACAAAACTGTGGTAACACTGTCAGTTCGGCTATGTGGGGAAGAGAGAAGTCTGAGCAGCAGTCAGGGGAAAGAGGGATGGACCAACCACTAGCTCCCTATGGAACAATGTTCTGCTGTAGCTGTCTCCGCAGCAATGCACCGGAGCATTTAATAGGTGAGGTGAGCAGGAGGGGCAGCAATATGGCGAGTTATTTTGTTAATATGTTGATAAGCTGTCCAGAAAACCCTGTGATAAGAAGGGCTGAATGCTACTCGAAGCCTGAGAGTGTGGTGGCAGTTTTGGGTCAGCTATGTCGATGCTTTCTGAGGTGGGAGGAAAAAGTAGGTTTCCATGCCCCCAGCCCCTCATTTTTTTTGTACTTTGGTCTGGGGATTCAGGACTTGGTCCTTTATATGTAACTTGTGAGATTCCCCCTTCCCTACGCCATTCAATGCAACAAGGAACATACAAAGTTATTTATAGAGGCAGGAACATTAAAGCAGTAAAGTGCCAAATTCATAATGGTGCTTTATTTAGTAATCTGAGTGTTAGTCCTGAAATCCATACATAGGCAAAACTCCCAGTGCTTTTAGTTGGAGTTTTGCCTGAGTAAGGACTTCAGAACCAGAGCTATAATCATTCTGTATGAAATTTGCAATGAGCAATGAACACTATTACTATTTGTGTCAAATTACTCCTGCCCATAAGAGGTCTGGCAGCACAGATCAGGGGGTTCATTCAGTCCCACGAGCTGCATGCCGTCGAAAATTTTCCCTCAAAACTGTTTTTTTAACAGAAAATTGGGGTTTTAGCTAAACAAAATTTCCTGAAAAGTATCTGCTTTCTGCAGAACATGTTGATACTTTGTCAAAAAACTGAACATCTGAAAACCAAAAACTTAAATTTTTGGCTGCAATATTTTGGTTGTTGGTATTTCACTGAACAGTTGATATTTTCCATAGAAAATTTTCAGCAGAAAAAAACGTTATTTTCCACCCAGCTCTAATCTAAGCCAATAAGAAAGTAGAAATATAACCTGCATTCATTTCAGGACTTTTCTACTGAAGCCATTTTAATTTGCTTTGTTCCAAATAACATATTTTGTTTTCCCTTTTTGTGTCCTTGTAAGTTTGAATCATAGTCAGCAAATTATCAGGTATTCGGAGGGATGAAATTAAAATGCTCTGGCCAATGTAATCAGTGATTTTCTGGAAAAGAAATGGAACAAGGACCGCACCTTATTATAGCCATGCTCTGATTTCATTTTTAAGGTTCATGAAGCTAAATTTTAGGTCCCAAATATTTATGTTGGAGAACGCTATTTTCCCTTCAGGATCCTCAAACTTGGCAGAATTCAACTGACACTGGAATGCAGAAGCAATGGGATGCCAATTTAATTTTTTTCTTGAACTTATGGGCACCTTTCCTATAAAAAATATTGGCAATCCCTTTTTGGACCAAAGGTGTAAACACAGTTACTTTTTTATAATGAACCTAAAAAGGCTTAGCCTTCCTTAATGTTTGAAAAGATCTACTGGATAGTTACAGGAACAAATAATAATTATTTGCTCTCAAATACTGACCAAGTTGCTTGATTCTAAAAATTGTGATTGCAGGCACTTCTGAAGTTAGATTGCCAAGGATTAGTAGCACGTCTTACCCAGGACACTGTCCTTTTGACTTCGGCTGTCAAGCTTGGCAGATACTGGAGAGAGCTGGCAGAAAGATTAGCCCGACTCACAAAACAACAAATTGAGGCTTATGAAGTACCTCACCGAGACAGAAGTGGAGAAGTTGCCCTGGAGGTAAGGCTTCCTGCTCTTTACTTGCACAGCCTTCCTAAAATGTTTACAGCACATTTTTCTATGTGCAAATACTGTGTGAGCTTTTCTTCCCCTCCTTGTGCAGCCCACCCCGTCCTCCTTTGATTGTATCCCTATTTAAACTGTAAGCTCCTCAGGGCAGGGACTATCTCAACATAGGCCTTTGGAACTACTGTAATCAAATAATAAATAAGAATTTACTCTGAAATCTTTGCTTCTGTCCACCTTAAACTTCAGCTTATTTCCTCCACCCCATAGCCCACTCTTCCTCCCTCATAATCAGCCTTTTTCCTTCCCTCCCTCAGTCATCTCTTGCTCCTTTCCTTTGTCTTCATCATGTTGTTTCCTTGTACAAGTTAGCCCTCACTTCACTCTCCTTCATCTTCCTTGGGGTTTGCTTCATTTCAAAGCTACTGAGATGCATTATCTATTCCCAGAGAACTTCTGCCTTTCATTCAAGTGTTTTCTTGATCTCTCCTCCCCCAGGTCAGATTCCTGCTCTCTCCACAGTAAAGGGCCTTAACAAAAGCCACTTACTTTCTGAGTCTAAGGCAGTGGTTCTCAACTAGGGGTCCGGGCCCCTCCTCTCTTAGACCAGTGGTTCTCAACCAGGGCCCCTCTGGGGCCGTGAGCAGGTTTCAGGGGTTCTGCCAAAATAAACCAAAGAGCAGGGCTGGCATTAGCCTTGGTGGGACCCAGGACAGAAAGCTGAAGCCTGAGCACCACTGCCTAGGCCTGAAGCCAAAGCCCGAGCACGGGGCAATTGCCCTGCCTGCTACCCCCAATGCTGGGCCTGGTTTTTAATCTACTGGATATGCAGAGAAACAGTTGTTGTGGCATAGGTGGCCCATGGAGTTTTTATAGCATGTTGTGGGGGCCTCAGAAAGAAAAAGGTTGAGAACCACTGGTCTAAGGGTGGAGGGATAGTTTAGTGGATGGGGAACTGGACTGGGAGTCAGAAGGCCTGGTTCTATTCCTAACTCTGTGACTCTCCTGTCCCGTTCTGTGACCTTGGGCAAGTCTCTGTGCCTTAGTCTTACTCTCTGCAATGGGCCTAATGATACTTATTCTCCTCAATAAAGCTTGTAAGCTATGTAAATGAAAAGTGCTAAGTAAGAGTGAAGTATTCTTCATTTCTCAGGTGTCTTTAACACCAGTTTTTTAACACCCACATTTACTTAAGACCCTCCACCTTTCTTCACTTTCCATAACTTCTTGGTTTTCTGGCTTCATGGATGTGTATTCATTCAATGGATCCTCTTTCTCCTACTTGCCCTTATTAGTTGATGATTTCCAGGATTCTATTCTCAGCCAAGTTTTTCTCCCGAACAGCCTCATGCACTCCTCTAGCACTTCTAGAGATACTCAAATCCATCTCTCCATTCTGATCTCTTTCTCTCTGTCTAGGCTCCCATCTCTTCCCATCTTTCTGGCATCTCTCCTGTCTTGATATCTTGGTACTTCCACAAACTGTCCATGGCAAAATCTGAACTCATCACTTCTCCTGCAATGCCTCTTTTCCTCACCATCATTGAAATCTCTGCTCTTTTCTCAATCCTTCAAGCTCACAATTCATAGTAATTTTTTGCTCCTCTCTTTCTCTCCTTGCATGTGGTTGACAGCAATCTCATTCCTTCTCCCTCACCCCTGGAGTACACCACCTGCCTTTTGGAATCCCTGACTCTTCCCCTTTTTCCTCTGTTTTATCTGCAACATGTTGGCTAGAATGATCATCCTTTCCTGCCATGCTGATCTTGTAACCCCAACCCTTTAAATCATTTGAGTGGCTCAGTTTCTATCAATGTCAAATTGAAACTCCTTGTCCTCACTTTCAAGGTTCTGCACGATTCTACTGCTGTCTGAATCTCAGCCCTTGTTTTTTACCTATTTCCCAAGTTGCATCCCATGCTCTTCCCACTCTTCTTGCCTCACTGCTCCCTTTGCCTCCTCTTCTTCCTCATGTCTTTATAGCTGTGCTCTCCCTGCCCTGTATGTGCTTGAATGCATCCTCTCTGTCCTGCAAAATCCTTCTTCAAACCCACTTCTTTTAGTTAGCTTTCCACTGCTAGTGCCTAGTCCCCCACTAACTTTCCACTGAACAGCCCCAGCACTGTTTGTTCCACTTTTGCCTTACCTCCTTCTAAAATTCCAAAACCAAACAGAAAATAATCACTAACGACTACACAGGCAACTTAAATGTCCATCATATTTCAGCATCTGACTTGCTATAATGCTTATTCCTCTCTTTCCTGCCCTGCCTTCATCTGTTGACAACAACCCTTCTGCGTATGTCTAACAGACTGTCAGCTCTCTGAGGTAGGGACAATAGGTCGGATTCTATTTTTGCCTCCACAGATGTAAATCCACTGATTTCTATGGCGTTCCTTCAGATTTTCCCCTGTGTAACTCAGAGCAGAAGCAGAACTTTTTAATTTCTCTCCAGTACCATGCAGACTTATGGTGCTATATAAATACTAAATAAAATGATAGAAAATAAACCATTTAAAGAGAAGTAGGTGCCCATTTTCATAAAGCCCATATGGCTGTGCATGGTACTAAAATTAAAGATTAACTAGGGGACAAAAACATCATTTCTTTGGTCTAAACTTTAAAAACAGCACATGCATTGTTTGTGGCAGTTGCCACACTGGCAGCCGTGAAAAATGAAATCCTTAGGTGTACTATGTGTAGAAGCACTGTCAGATGTCCCCTTCTGGTCATCAATGTACCTCAATCCTTTTTCTAGAGCAGCTGTTCTCAAAGTGTGGTCCACGGACCACTTATGGTCTATAGAGCACATGCTGGTTGTCCTCAGAAAGAGTCGGCTTGGCACACACTGCTACCTTCTTTCCTTGTATCCAGATGCTCAATAGCTAATAATATACCAATATTGTTTTTTGTGTGTGTGTGTACTTGCTACTGGGACGTACTACAATTTCAGTTATGTGGGGCAACGACTTTCATGATTGCAAATGAGATGGTCCACATTGCAGTCTCTACGAAGATGAGATCTACACTGTGAGTGAGGTTTAAAGTCCCTTTTCCAGAGGGACTAATTCTTTAATTGAGAAAGTAGCTCAGTCTTCATGCTCACTCAGTTCCTGGGTAGAATTACTTTTTGGAGCCTGAACGCTGCCAAAACCTAGATGCTGCCTTAAGACTATTTAGGTCTGAGGTCTCCTTTTCAGATACAAGACACACTGGTAATTTACGGCCTATTCAATTATATTATTTTTCTTTTCCATTTGCACTACCAAAGAATCAGTACATCTTTGAGAGACATCTTCATATTGTCATTTTTATATTAAATGATTTCCCAAAGCAGAATTCAAAAACTATGTTATTTCATTTTAACTGATTATGTTGTTCTTCTTGCATCCAAGCAAATCTGACACAATGCAAGTAGTGTTGGGAAGTGTAATAAACATTTCTCACCAGATTCACTGTCAACAACTGAACGTACACTTAGGGAAAATGTAATAGTTATCTTGTTCCCATCAAAAGTTTAAGAAGAATGCCCTTTGGGTTTTCAAATGTATGCTGCTGCTCTCATCTGTATGGCTAGGCCTATGCTTCAACACTGGCAGACTGTGACTTTGATAAGATACATTTCAAATCTTAGAAGGAAAATTACATTTAGTTTGCAGCCTGCACTATACAGAGAATATTATTTGACACAAAAAGGAACTAAATTGTACAACAGTCTTATTCCTTCTCTGCCTATAGTGACATCATGTAGAGACATTAGTCAAAGTTTGATGCCGATCCTGGTAGTAATAAACTGTCGCTATGAAACATCAAATGAAATATTTGCTGCAAACAAATAGCTGTCCTTGTTTAGCGGGGACGGGGGCGGTGCAACAACACAAACACAGATTGTGTTGGCTCAACACCCACGTCTCTTATTTTCAAGAGATTTGTATATTCTTGATGTTAAACTACATACAAAATTCTCTGATGTGCAGCAATGCTGGCTGCTGCAAACATAGTGTAGCTACTTGCAATGTAAAAATAGCAACATATATTTTAAAACAAGAACATTGTAGGAAAAGCTATGCCAGTCTATCAGTTTGTTTAATCATTTATTTATTGGGATGATTATGGAGCCCTCCTAGATGACTGTGTACTAAAAAAGCCAGCATACAATATTTTAAAGGTACAAATGCAAAGATATCTAACTGGAAACAGTGTCAATCCAAAAAAGACTTACGGCCCACCAGAATGTAGGACTAAATCCAATTCTTCTATAATCAACTCCTCATAAAAATCCTATGGAATGAGAGGGGGATTGCTAAAGGTTCCTTCTCTAAAAGTTAACAAACTTAGGGTGTGTCCAACACCTCACGCGGTGAAAAACATTTAAAACACTGGCCTCTAATGTTGTGCTCACAAAATGCCACATGCATACATGAAATTATACATACAAAAATCAGAGGTCAGCATGAAAATGTACTGTCATTAACTTCAGTAGGCGCAGGATTTCACCCTAAGTATCTTCATGATATTATCACACATCTGACAAATTATTTTAAAATGATTGCTAATACTCATTTCTTAATATACTTAACAGATAGCAGAGACTCCTGATACAAAACACTGAATTACAACCCAGAGTCCTCACTCATAACTAGTTTCTAATTCATGACTGTAGCTGGCCCAATAACTGGACCTGGGGTGGGGAATGATTTGTGAATAATAATCGGACAATGAACAGGAAACATTAATTGAATCAATTATTTGCTGAATACTATTTAGCCACCTGTAACATTGGCTAGACAATGAAAAAAGCATCAGTGTATTTAAATTCAAAACTAATATTAGTAATGAATAATCATTCAGGGCACTTCAATCCATGAAAGATCACCTCTCACTATATGACCACTTAGGCCTGATTGACACACAAATAAATAATAATGATACTTCTTACAGCGCTTGTCATCAGGACAACATAAAGGAGGTTAGTATCATTATTCCCATCTTACGGATGGGGAAACTGAGGCACCAAGCAGTGAAGAGACTTCCCTAGGTCAGCTGACAAAACTGCACTAACTAAAAGTGTTATTTTAAAACCGGTTTAGTTCAAACAAGTGCAACACTGTGTGTGGACGTTCTTCAGCTGATTAAAAACCTGGTTTATATCAGTTTAGTTAACATAGGCATTTTTAAAGCAATGTATGTCCACACAGGGATTTGCATTGGGGTAGCTGAACCAGTGCAAGCTTGTGCATAGACAAGACCTTACTGTAGTTTCCTTAATATCTCCTTGTAATGGACCCTATCCAAGGGCTTGGGCAAAAAACACATTTTGTTATAAAGCAGATGCTGTGTGCACCACATTTGTTCAATTTAACTTTTCAGAGTGAAAGATTAGCTATTTGTTTTCCTCCCCTCAGTGAATTCTTGGGCACATGCACAATGAGTTGGTCTTCTCTCATCATGATTACAGTTTAATATGTGAAATTGAAAGGCTCTTTCTTTAAAGCTTTATAGGACTGAATCTTATTAATGATCTTATATGGATTGGATTGGCTGGATTGAGTGGCTGGATTGGATCGCTTTGGTTTTTAGATCCCTAGAACTTTTAAAAGTATTGCTTGGGATCTTCAGCTTTCCAATTTGATGTGAAAAGTGCAATCTAACTCTCAAATCATTTTAACCCTCCAATTAACATATTCAGCTAGTAGTGGAAATGGGGCTGAACTGGAAAACATTAAGCATTAGTACTTAGTAGTAATAGTAAGGATTTTTGCATGCAGACAGCAGCTGAGTTAGTAACCTCCACAAATTCATTACAGAGTGAATTTGCACAACCATTTTGAACTTTTGCCACAGCGTTTGATATACTGATGTGTATGGGATAAATCTTCAGCTATGTTGGAGGAGAGCTCAGCACAGCTGAAGGGAAGGAAAAGGCAAACTGTTCTCCTACCCACCTTTCTAACAATCCTCTGGCTGCCCAGGGCCAAACTAGCCTCTGGCACAAGTCAGGGCACCTTAAGGACTGCTCTATCATTGCTTGCAACGCTGCCCATCTCTGCCCTCCCCAAAGCTAATGAGGATTACTGGGTACAGCATGCTGCAGCACCATCTTTTTAACCTTTCCCACACTCTGGCCCTCCACCTAGTCCAGAGAGGCTGGCGTAGAGCCAACATAGCTAACTGCACAATACCAGCGATTCCCTTACATCATGGGAATCCCCAGCTGCCCACTGCAGTAGCTTTCTGGCTGCTTTTGCTACCTAAGCATCAGGAACGCAGCAACTGTCTGGCATGTATAAGATTCTACAGAGATGAGCTTCTTGGGATAGCTATAAATAAAACACATTATTTTCATGATGCTGTTAATACATTTTGTTTCAGCATGTTAGAACATATGGTCAGAGGAAAAAAATCAAAACCCAATTAAGATTTTGTGTGTTACCTGAAATTTTTACCTGATAACATTGTGCTAGGTTGGATTAAACCTCATTGAAACTGGGTGGTTGGAGGGAAGGGGTTTACAACCGTCCTTCATATGGGATAAATGTAAGAAACAATTAAGTTCCTTTATGGACTCAGGAGACCTGGATTCAATTCCCAGCCTTGCCACCGGCCTGCAGGATAACCTTGGGCAAGTCATGGCGCCTTTCTGTGCCTCAGTATCCCCTTTTGTAAAATGGCGATTATTTAAAAAGCACTTTGAGATCTACTGATGAGCTCTCTCTAAGAGCTAGGTACTGCTATCATTATTATGGAACTGGATCACTGAAGCAATAGGAGCCTTCACCCAAAACACAAGGACACCCGAGGCTTGTCAGAAATAGAGCTATGTGGGTGGCAGGGGTTCTCTAGGGATTGTTTGATGGAGGTGTGTGTCTCTGTGAGAGAAGAAGCAGAAAGTTACTGCCACCGAAGCATGGATGATCTTGAGAAAAGGTTGAGTGAGAACTTTTGGGTTAAGTGCTGGCAGGAGCTGTGACCAAAGAAACTGTCCGCTGTGGTTTGATTCCTTCTGTGTTCAGGGAATCAGGACTTTGTACAGCCTTTGTAAATAAATAGGATTGCGTCAATCTTCAATTTCTCCTCCTCAGGAGAACAAGTCTCAGGACCCTCAAAATTGGCTAGCTGGTTAGGTCAAAAAGGAGTAACAATATCCTACAATAGAAGCCTACTAAAGTGCAGGAATAATCAGAAAGTACCATTTCTGCGTAGCCTTTCTCACTTATATTCCCATTAACATGGCAGAGAAAGAGTTGGGAAAGAGAGTTGAATTCCATCCTGCCTTATGCACCAGCTACACAATTGCTAACTAAGTTCCAGTTGCAGAATGCAGTGTCTATCAGCACTTTAAAAGACATAGGGGCAGATCTTCAGCTGGTGAAAATTATCATAGGCCCAATGACTTCAATGGACCTCTGACCATTTACAACAGCTGCCCCATAAACTCGTCTTGTCATGAAGGAAATGTGAAGGAATACTTTAGAAGGGGCACTATTGACTTGAATTTTTTTACATTAATAGAAGCAGATGATAGATTGTATGTCCTGATTTTTGGTTTTAAGTTTTTATAAAGTTTTTTCTACTCTCTTGCTGATATTTATAAGCATCTTATAGGCAAACCTCTATGCATGAGTGACTTCAGTGTTTCAAGGATCAAAGCCACAGATCAAATTTCAAATATGCTGAGGCCTACCCCTTCTTTCTTCTTTTCTGGACCCTCACCTGCCTACTGCCTCTTCAGTTTCAACCTTTCTGCTGCTCTCACCCTCTGGCAAAGCAGGTATATAAGCTCCAATCTGAGCATTGCATGAGGGAGACACCACAATTCTGATTCCCACGACAAGAAGTGCAACTGACCATCAACAGAATAATGAAGTTCACCATCTGCAAACTGCTGTTGAATGCACACATTAAAGTGAAACAAGAAAATATTCCCACCCCCAATCTTTTCACTGTTAATGATATTTGATGTTTCTTGTAACTATACTAGGTACAAATTGTTCAGACAGAAATATGGTTGTCAATTTGATAGATTCTTCATTTAAAGGGACACTATCTTTTTATTGCTACTTATTTCACTAAAACGTCCATATCTATAGAAAAGCTGACAGCATAAATGTGACATTGCAGTTTTTATCTGAACATACTTTACATGAGAAAGTACTTCAATGTGCTCAAAGAGCAAAAGTTAATTTGTTTCCTTTTCTATAACTTTTTAATTACTATGCCCTTATAGTAGATCTAGAAAGTCATTGTACATTGCTTTGTTTTCTCCTAATATTAAAAAAAAAATTCTTTGCAGATGATGTGGAAACCTGCATACGATTTTCTGTACACATGGGGCGCTCACTATGGAGACAGCTATAGAGACGTGTTACAAGACCTGCAGTTGGCTTTGGACAAAATGAAAAACCCTTTGACCAAACAGTGGCGAGAGTTAACTGGAGCTTTGATTCTAGTGAACTGCATGGAGATCTTAAGGGCAAATGCTTTCACCAAGAAGGAGGAAGACTAGAATCCCAAATTCTTTTATGGACTATCTATTGGAAAACTATGGTGTTGATTTTTATACTCGTCAATTATTTTTATGACCCTGATTTTCCAAAAGAGAACAGATCCTTTCATTTTAGCTTATTTTTTCTGCACTTATATGTGTTACATACAGCACAGACCATGTGGAACACAATTTATCTGAAGGACCCTCAGGGCCTGCAGAATAATATTTTGAGGACCATGCAGGGGTGAAATTGGAGTTGGAAGGTGAATTAGGTCCTTGAAAAGATTTTAATTCCATGGACCAATTCCGAAATGAAAAATTCACAAGACTACAACTATAGCTTATAATAAAGCCAACTTTTTATTTTGATGTCTATTAAGCCCCACAGGTTCTGGGCTGCTCTGATAGTATTCACTCAGTGTGGCCAAAATTTTCAAAAGTGACAATTTGGGCTCCAATCCTGCAAATTACAACACAAGGATCAGCCGCTGAGCCCATGTGGAAGACATATTGGAGTCAATGAGGTTCCAAGCAAGCACAGAGGATGTTGTGAAGGCCAAACTTACAACAGGGTTCAAAATGGAACTAGATAAATTCATGGAGGACAGGTCCATCAATGGCTATTAGCCAGGATGGGCAGGGATGGTGTCCCTAGCCTCTGTTTGACAGAAGCTGGGAATGGGAGACGGGGGATGGATCACTCGGTGGTTACCTGTTCTGTTCATTCCCTCTGGGGCACCTGGCATTGGCCACTGTCAGAAGAGAAGATACTGGGCTAGCTGGACCTTTGGTCTGAGCCAGTATGGCCATTCTTATGTTACGTTTACACTGGTGTGCCTTTTCATAATCAGTTGCAGTATTGGGGGCCTCACTGCAAGTTCCTTGGGTTTTGGGTGTCCAGAAGAAGACACCTTTAGTCTGATTTTCAGGTGTGGTGAGCTCTTGTAACTCCAATGGAAGTCAATGGCAGTAAAGCTGGCTGGGAAACCAAATATCAGTTCCATGGAATTTTTTCTTTTTGGATTTTTTTCACCCCAAATCAGGATGCCTGGATTCCATCAGGAGTTTCTTGAAATTGAACCTTTTCCACAAAACACTGCAATTTTTATGAATAGACAAATTCTGCCAAAAATATTTTTTCTAACCAACTCTAAACAGGAGCTCAGTACTTCTGTAAAGGCCATAGGTGTCTTAAATTGGGCATTCAGAGAGAGGGGCACCTAAATTAGTGGCCACATCTGGAAATAGCTCACTATTTTTTCTACCACCAAGTCTGTATACATGATGCACAGTGGAATTTTACTAATCTTTCTTTTACATGCTCCCCAAAAGGAGTGGAATCGGATAGAAAAGGCTGATCCATACCAAGCAGTTATCAGAATGGTGGCCACGTCATATGATCCTGTACATAAGCCACTGCCTCTTATATAGCTATTTTGAATGGAAAAGTGGGGGTTGATGGGTAGAGACAGAATGTATATGCCATTATTGTGCATAATTCTCATCTGTGCCATTCCTGAGGGAAAATGGGAGAGAGGGGCAACTAGTATTTTGTCAAGAAAGATATGTGCTGGTCCTATTGTTAACAAAAAGGGTTTAAATTAGGTTCATTTATGATTTATTTATGCAGCAATTCATACTTGCCTGATTTTCACTGATTACATGCTCTGAAATAATCCGGAATAGATACTCTCAAATGAAGTCTTTCCATTGGCCAGAACCAAGCTGCAGTAAACGTGGCACCGCCTTATGGATAACACTGAGTTGTGGAACAACCCCAGTCCAACCAAATAATTCCCGGTAAATGGATGGCATTTAAAACAAACAAGAAAACAAACTTTTGTTAGCTAGAAGGTAGCGGTAAAAATGGAAGCAACCTGCAAATAACTCAAAGAGCAGCTCTGGTGAAGGAGCACCCAAAGGCTCATTTGGATAAACTGGCAAACTCACTGTTTGCCGGCAGTGGTCTGGTTGAAAAGCAAGCCTGAGAGCTGGCAGTTGGAGAGACAAAGCCAAGTTCTACTCTGAGAGTTGTGCATGAACATCTCAGGGCACAGCTGGTTCTTTAATTGCTTCATTTGAGATAACATCCTTTCAGGAGGAGGAAGAACATGATGAATCTAGAACAAAATAGCACATTTACATTTTTTCTCCCTAGGCCTTTCTTTAACAAGTTCCATTGCACAGCCTCTAGGTGTGAAGAGCTTTGGATGGGAGGATAGGGCACAAGCCCAGAAGACCTTTGCTAAATATTGAAGGCCTGATTCCCTTACTTACACCCATTTTGCACTCATGTAATGCAGTTGGCTTCAGCAGAGTTACTCCTGCTTTGCACTAGGGTGAGCAAAGATTTAGGTCCACTGAGTATTAATGCAAAAAATATCTTCTGTGGTGATCAAGGGAATGAAAATAGAATTTGAATACATGGACTACGTAGTGTAGCCTTCTATGTCCCTGAGAGGTGTTTACACCCACACTGTGCTGGCTCTGTGCAGTTGCACAAGGAATTGGGGATAGAAGGTACCACAGAGCTTCCCCATTGCCTTGCACATCTATGGAGGGGCCATCTATTGTTCCCTGTTAGTGCCACAGGTGGCAATGAATCCCTTAAGCAGAGGGGAGGAAGGGACAGGGCTATGGCGGGAGGGATAGTTCAGTGGTTTGGGCATTGGCCTGCTAAACCCAGGGTTGTGAGTTCAATTCTTGAGGGGGTCACTTAGGGATCTGGGGCAAAATCAGTACTTAGTCCTGCTAGTGAAGGCAGGGGGCTGGACTTGATGACCTTGTGACGGGTTGGCTCACAGAAACCCCCTTGGGAGCTGCCACCCGATGTGCAAAGACTACCCCTGCTCCTGTTTTCCCTGGCAGCTCAGGACTCCAGCACCCTGTCTTGCTGAGCCAGACACTCCCGTCTGGCTCCAGACACAGACCCAGGGTCTGAATCACTTGTCCCAAAGCTGCAAGTTTACCTGAAAACAGCTCACAGTAGTGTGCTTGTCTTTAGCACTCAGATGCCCAACTCCCAGTGGGGTCTAAACCCAGATAAATCTGTTTTACCCTGCATAAAGCTTATGCAGGGCAAACTCATAAATTGTTTGCCCTCTATAACACTGATAGAGAGATATGCACAGCTGTTTGCTCCCCCAGGTATTAATACATACTCTGAGTAAATTACTAAATAGAAAGTGATTTTATTAAATACAGACAGTAGGATTTAAGTGGTTCAAAGTAGTAACAGACAGAACAAAGTAAGTCACCAAGCAAAATAAAATAAAATGCGCAGATCTATGCCTAATCAAACTGAATACAGATAATTTCCTCACCAGTTCCAGAGTGCTCCCTTTTACAGGCTAATCTCCTTTTAGCCTGGGTCCAGCAATCACTCACACCCCCTCTAGTTACTGTCCTTTGTTTCAGTCTCCTTCAAGTATCCTGGCGGGGGGGTGGAGAGGCTCCTTCTTTAGCCAGCTGAAGACAAAATGGAGGGGTCTCCCACAGGTTTAAATAGACTCTCTCTTGTGGGTGGAGACCCCCCTCCTCCCTCCTATGCAAAGTCCACCTCCAAGATGGAGTTTTGGAGTCACCTGGGCAAGTCACATGCCCCTGCATGACTCAGTCTTTGCAGGCCGACGCCATTGTCCACATGGCATCTTGCATGTCTCCAGGAAGACTTCTCACGTGGATTGGAGCATTCCAAGATGCATTGTTCCCCAGGTGTCTCCTGATCAGGTACTTAACCTGGCGCATTCCTTCCTAAAGAAGCTGACCAAATGCCTCACAAAGCTTACTTAGAAATCAAGCAAGCATACAGCCCATATTCTTAACCTCGAGTAGAAAATGATATATATGTACAAATTGGATGAATAGATATAGTAGACCATAACCTTTACGGAGATATGTTACATGGTACAGGCAGCGCAAAACATATTCCAGCTATGTCATCCATACATTTATAAGCACCCCCTCCCCATAAAGCCTTATGGGGTACACTGTCACAGACCTTTCAAGGTCCCTTCCAGCTCTATGAGATAGATAGGTATGGTCCATGTCCTCTTGCACTGCTGAGGTGTGTGAAAATGCACACAGTACCTTCTTAAAGAGTAATAGAGGGGCTGTTACACTGTGGACTTCTGGGAAGGATTCTGGTTACATCTCCCAGAATGCCTCCGGGGGTTCCTACTTCAGCATGGCTTGCCAATCCTGCTACAGGGCAGATTTCATTATGGTGCAGTGGTTGACTGAGCCATGCTCAATGTCTTTGCTACTGACTGGGGTGAATAAGTACTTCACTACTACTTACACTCCCTAAAAGCAGACTGACTTGACTCAACTACACCATTCCTTGAACTTCACAGTGCCTTCTTACACCTAGAGATGAATATGCCACCTGGCAATAACCCCTTCTTTGATGTCAAACTCTGTTCAACTTCTCTGCTATTCCCCTGGCAGCAAACATCACATAAGTCCTCTTACATTTACTTCTGCTGCACTGCACATATCTCCAATTTCAATGCCATTTTTTGCATTTCTTCTTATCACTAATGCCAATGCTATTGCTTTTTTCCTCAGCAATAATAATAATGAAAAAGGAAAACATAAGTGTTGCTTCCCAGCTAGAAGAGATAAAAATGCAGCCAGGAGCTACCAGTTACCAAATGGCTGCTTCAGGGTTCCAACTTCTTGGTTCTGTCAAATTTAAAGGACCAACCCTGAAAAGAAGCATGCTGGGAAAAAAGATACTGTGATAGGGCAACCCTACACTACAGAGAAATCACAGTGACCAGGAAATCACTAAGGAGCATGGCTTGTTTTGATGTTATTCCTACTATTGCTATACCATCTCCTCTGATTTTAGCCCTGCACCAGCAATGAAGTGTGACACTCTCAAACTCGAGTTGAATTTGGCCCAAATTATTTAGCAAAATATTGACTTATTGAGTAAGTCAGCTCCTCAGTTTGTGATATTATGTGATTGGTCCTGGAAGTTTGTTTATATCCTGTCCAATTAGGTTGTGCTCTGGGGCCTGCAGCTGTGGTCTTTATTTGCTAATTCCACTTTCATTTTTGCTTTGTACTTCTCCTCATATGAATGAAATGTGCACTTGTGCAATACTTCTGTTTACTTTAGCAGCCTACGCTGAATGTAAAATAATATGTAATAAACTCCACATTTTATTGCTCAAATATTTTAAACCACAAAATGCCAGTTCTAGGTTACTGCTGAGAGTGGAAACAGCTGCTTTCAGCAGCAGCATGCAGTTAGGAGCACATAGCTTTGGTCTTGATTTCTCTTGAAGGGAGTGGAGGGGAGAGGAGAGGAGAAGTACTTTCCCATGAGCCAGCACACATACCTTCTTAGGTCTCTGTGGGGAGGGATGAAAACAACAACCTCTCCCTGCTCCTGGGCGAGGAGAAGAAATCCCCTCCCTAGTTACCATCCTTCAAAGACCCCAGCTTTCCCCATTTTGTTGTTGTCATTACTGTCTTTGAGGGATGGGAAGTCTGGAGATGTTAGCCAACTCCTTTCAGCTCTATAGTCTTTGGTGGAAAGAAGCTTTAACCTAGCCTCCCTCATCACTGTGCAAAGGAGTTCAATATTCCACACCCTTTTTCAAGGAGAGGGTCTTATTGAGATGGGGGCCTGCCCCTGCCCTATCTGGTGGTGAGAATGGGGATCAGTCCTACTGAAGTGGCCCTTCATAGGGCAGACATGTCCCACAATGCAATAAACAAAGGGAGACTCTTCCCAGATGACTCACACAGGAGCAGGTTTCCTCCTGAACCTGGGAGTCAATTCCCTAAGTCCAGTGCTGAGGTATTTCTGCCCCACAGTATTTAACAGGCCTATGCAGCAGGACAGGAAGAAGTGTTTCACAATCCAACAGCTACAAGGTAAGGGGTCAGAAGACAAGTTATTCACCCTCAGAAGGTGTTCTCCTTGAGTTGGGTGGGGAGTGGGGAGGCCTCCTTGATGATTTCTCTGAAAGCAGAAGATTAGGGAGGAGAAATCAGATTGCCCCCTGAAGAGAACATAAGTGATGGGACTAGGCCACAAACCACTCCACAGAAGACATCACAGATAATAGAATAGTAGCAAGGTGTGTGATGGGGGTGAGTATTAAGGGCCCAGCCATCTTCATCCCTTCTCTCTGGGGACAAGAGAAAAGTACAGGGACCTCCACCCTCCTTTCTGATGAGGACAGGCAAGTGAGTGGGATTTGGCATGAGTGTTTTTTCCAGAAGGATTGGGTTTCACATAATGCAAAGTCCTGTTGTAAAACCTAAACAGTTTGAATAGTAAAGCCGGAGGATTATAGAAATTCAAACTCCACAAGCTTCTCTCCACCCAGATAAGGTTTACTTGATTATTACATATTTCTGAGCTTCCTCTTAGTAAGTTGTCAGGTCAGCTGAGATCTTCCATACTATAAACATTTAATTGTTTAGAGTCATAGTGTAAATATTCTATTCTAAACTGAATCCCACTGAGCCCAGTTCTCTGCTGCCTTGCACCTTGTGTCGTCGTTGACATTTATGCTAAATGACAATAAAACACTACAGTAAAATGTTACATCCACTTGACTCCAGTATAAATTTCAGCACAAGGGGCAAGTGAATTGAGAATCAGGCCCCTAGAATTTAAAAAATAGAACATGTGCCAGGGAGACAAGGTGGGTGAGTAAATATAATTTATTGGACTAGCTTCCATTGGTGAAAGAGACAAGCTTTTGAGCTTACATAGAGCTCTTCTTCCGATCCGGGAAATGTACCTCGCCCACATTTTTCCTCTAATGTCATGGGACCAACACAGCTACAACAACACTGCGAACAACATGTACCAGATGCACATTCTGAGCCTGTTTTCCTCCTTCCACACTAGTTTAACTCCCATTAACTTCAACGCAGCTACTCATGATTTTCACTAGTGTGAGGGGAGAATCAAGCTATCTGAGTCTTTGAAGAAGTTTCACAATAATTTTAGATCCGTAAAGCCAGCGCTAATCAGATGTGAGTAATAATAACCATTTTTTCCCTGTAGTTTACTTGCTGTCATTACAGGTCTGAAAATAGGCACCAATTGTAGGAATAAAGGCCTTCTGGTATTATTCTGAGTACAGAAAAATTGTGATTTTGTATTTGTTAACCATTAATTTGTTATCTGAGTTTTTTTTAAAAAAAAATTAGAGTATGTATTTTTAAACCTAATAAACAAGGGAAAATGACTGCGTAGACTGGAATCTTTGCATTGAATCTACAGGATGTTTAAAAAAAAGGTGACAGGGTGAGAGATTGCAGACTCTTTTAGTAATAGGGGAATGATAGTAATATTTCATCCTTTAAAAAAGGAAATACTCTGCACCTTCACCTCTGTTGGTGAAACTTACTAATGTTTTTGCTACTAGGTTAACCACTATAATTTGTACCTCTGACCATAAGCAAAAATACTGCTTCCTGAAACAATAGAATAAATGTAGTATTGTAGGCAGGACTCTGTGTATACCATGGAATTTACTGTGGAATCCACCTTTACCACACAATTGTGCCCTAACATCTCAGATTTTGTTAACAAATATATGTTGCTAGTCTCTATGGTTTTGAAGATAACTGCAAATGTGAACCAAGTGTAAACTAAAGATGTGTTGTCTTTCTGACTCTGCAAGGTGCATGAAACAATAGTTCTGTGTGCTGTGAACTGCCCCATGCATCACTGGCTCAACCCTGAAACCTAATGATGACCATTTAAAATGTCATTACTTGACCAGTTTGTTGTTGTTCATTTTAGCAGACATATACAGTAAGTTTGTCTACCTCTGTCCTAAATGGAGGAGAAGTATTTAATTTAACAAATCACACAGGGACTACTGTACTATGCATATATATATATAAATAATTAAAAACCTGTATTTTTAAATTTTAAACAAACTAAGTGGTATGGCACAAGCCCATTTCTACACAGGGTGGAGGTATGGTGAACTTAGGATAAAAGGCAAAGATGAAATATGAAATACATTCAGTTGCATCACATCGTTTTGAACATTATTTATGGGGTCCCCATAATTTGCTGTTCTCCCCGGGGGAGATCTAAGCCAGCGAGACAAATCTGGAAGGAAATCTCACATCGGAAAGCCTAGTTCTTGAACAGTTCTGATAATGAGTTGTGATGCTTTGGTCTCACTGTGGTTGTTGGGTTTAGTGTGTGGGTGTTGGGTGGTGTTGGTGGCCTCGATATACAGGAGTTCAGAGTAGATGATCTGGTGGTCCCCCTCTGGCCTTAAACTCGATGACTCTATAAACAGCAGTGCAAGTAGGGCGGTCCGGTCCGATCCGCCGTACCAGCAAGATATTTATAGCTGGTACGGCGTACTGGAAAGACAGAGGAGGAGCAGAACGTGAGGCCGTGCCGGAAGCTCCTCTGGCGCAGCTGTACTACCCCCAGCCCTTCCATGCAGGGTCTCCTCCCTCAGTACAGCAGCCCTGCCGGACCACAGGGCTGGGGGCAGTACAGCTACACCAGAGGAGCTGCCGGCGGGGGCCGCCCAATGGCCTCATGTTCTGCTCCTATCCCCGCTGCAGTTTCCGGGAGAACCCTGAGCCTCAGGGCTGTCCTGGGAACCACAGCGGAGATAGGAGCAGAACATCAGGAGCTTCTCCGGTGGCTGTATCACCCCCAACCCTGCCCCCAGAGCCCTGTCCTCCGGCGGGGCAGCCGCTGTACAGATGGAGCCAGAGGAAACACAGCTCTGTGGAAGGGCAGGGGGTGGGGCTGGGGGTTCTGCTCCTTTCCCCACTGCGTTTCCCAGGAGACCCCTGGACTGCAGTGTAGAAAGGAGCAGAACATGGGGCTATCAGGTGACCCCACGCCGGCAGCTCCTCCGGCGTGGCTGTACCAGCCCTTGCCCCTCCCCCAGCCCCGTCCTCTGGCACAGCTGCTGTACAGACGGAGGAGACCCTGTGTGGAAGGGCTGGGAGCAGTACAGCTGCACTGGGGGTGGATGGTGGGGAGGGGGAGAGCATGGTGGCCCTGGGCTGGGGGCGGGGCAGGGAGGAGTCACATGGAGGTTCATGTGAGGAGGTCAAACGCCCCCCATTATCTGCTGCCTCCCCCCCCCCTGTACCGGTAACAAATGGATTCCACTTGCACCACTGTCTATAAGTGCGAAGTGTTATTAGAGTATAAAACCATCTTATATAGTACCATGCTCTATTATTCCTATAAAAGCCTCTCATGCTGTTACTATAGAAGTTATAGAATGCCCTTCTAACTGATGGCTTAATAATACTGCCTATAAAATTTATTGTGTGTAACTGGAAAGTTCTCCCTCGGATCACATTTGCAGCATGGCTAAATAGGATTATCAAATATGAAAAAACCTGCAGTTCCAAAAGGGAGATGTCACAAAGCAGAAGAGATCTAAAGGCTTGTCCACACTTACGGGGGGATCGATGCACGGCGATCGATGCATCAGCGGTCGATTTAATGGGTCTAGTGAAGTCCTGCTGAATTGACCTCAACACTTGCTCTCCCCTCAACTCTTGCACTCCACCTGAACAAGAAGCATAAGGGGAGTCAACGGGAGAGCGTCACCAGTCGACATTGCGTAGTGTGAATCCCGCGGTAAGTAGATTTAAGTACATTGACTTCAGCTACGTTATTCACATAGCTGTAGTTGCGTAACTTAGATCAATCTCCCCCCGTAGTGTAGACAAGGCCTAAGATTTGTAATTTATTCAATAAAATGTCTTAGGCCTTGTCTTGCCTTGAATAACGTAGCTGAAGTCAACATTCTTAGATCTACTTACCGTGGGATCCACACTACACTGGAGATAAACTCCCGTCGATTCCCTTTGCGCTTCTCGTTCAGGTGGAGTACAGGAGTCAACAGGAGAGCGATCTGCGGACCTGCTAAATTGACTGTGGATGCATCAATCGCTGCACGTCAATCCCCTGGTAAGTGTAGACAAGCCTTTAGTCATGGCACCCTGGGATAATCTGACAGAAACCGAAAACCACTATTTACGTATGTCTGTGCACATCAGTAAATAATTTAGGTGGCAACAATCCTGCCATTTACTGTGTGTAAACAGATCTCTGCATCCCAAAACCCTGATCCTGCAATATGCTGCACATACACAGACCCCTATGTCTGCGTGGACCTCCAGCAACTTCAAAGAGACACAGAGTTGGGGGTCTGCCTACATGAAGTGCATTCTAGGATTGGAGCCTAAGAACAGCCAGGCCTAGGGAGAAGGTTTGAGCAGAACTTTCTGTTCTCCTAAAGTTAATGTATCTGTTAAAAAAGGCAAGCTGCAGCAGAAGGTGAGTATAGTTTCTTCACAGCACGTGGCCTTTGATTTAGAGCAGGTTGGAACAGGCACCTGCTCACACTAGAATTTTCAGATAACATTTTGTCCATTTTTAACTGGACTTGCTGAGACGTCTCTTTTTAGAGTCTATAAATATACTCTTGTCTCCCATTTTTGACAGTTTATTTAGCCTATCAGGGCTTTTCTCCCCCTGGGAGAGGTTTCACAATTAGGATTATATTTTGCGGTTAGGTTACATGTGGTGAGCACAGTTGGTCCAGAAATTCACAACTTCAGAGCGTAGGAATCCTATTGATAGAGACCATTGGAGATTAATAAATTCCTATTAAACATTCAAATAGTATTATGTTTCTTTCTTCAGTAAAAAATAAGTGAATACAAGATGGAATATATAAGGTCTTGTAGTATCATTACTTCTGTGACAGAAAAGCAAGCGGTTTCAAACCCTCCTCATGGGTTGTTTTGTTTCTCCATCTGACAGAGAGAAAAGGGGGATTACTTTGGATTATTATTAATTATTTTTGTGTTATGTTAACAACAGAGACCTTAACTGAGTTTGGGGCCCCCTTATGCACGCTACTGTACACACACATGGTAAGAGAGCGTCAACTCTTCAGTCTTCAGAATGGGGCTATTGAAATAGACAAGACAGACAAAACATGGAAGGGGAAACTGAGGCACAGAAAAGTGAAGAAACTTGCCTTATGGCACACTCATAGTTAGTGGCAGAGCCAGGAATAAAACCCAAGTCTTCTAAATCCCACGCCCATGCCTTATCCACTGGGCCATGTTGCCACTGTAGCTCTCTTGTCATTCATCAGTACACTAGTTTACATGACTAGCTATGTGGAAGATGCTTTTAGTGACTCCCTGCTGGCAGATGGTATAGTCAGAAACCTTTTAAAGAGCTCTTGGTTTAGCCTGGGAAGAACATACATGGTTTGGTCTCTTGAAATAAGTTAAATTAGTTTTCCTTTAAAAAAAATGTTGGGGAGTATCTTTAATAGAAAATGGAATGAATATAGAAGAAGGATCCTTCCCCAAGACTCAATTAGCCAATCAGCAGGTCTGTCTTTAGGGAAGAAAATAGCAACTTAACCAGCATGTCTCTTGGAAATAATGTCAGGAGAATCACTAGCATATACAATAAGCAGAGTTTTAACTATTATGGCCTGGTTCAAGTTATATGAGGGTCATTCCCACACTGGAGCGCCTCCATGCTTTAACATTGTTTTCAGAGATACTGTCTCCCACAGATTGACCCTTTTGGAAGTGACACCCCAAAGCGACATGCTAAATATGGTTCCTCATTATCTCATTTTCCGAAGCACAGCACTCACACTGCATTGGGCCCACATGTGGGCCTCCAACCATGGTAGCTGCATTTCAAATAGGTTTTTCTCAACTCCAATTATTTCTGGCCTCAGGGTTGTCCATTAACTTGGAATATTGCTTCTGGCTCTCTCCCATCAAATGTAGACTGGACTCATTAGAAGAAACGTGTATAAGCCAAGGCTGACCTGTCCCTGCATTATCTCAGGCAATGATATAATGAGAGACTTCACTGCATCTATTAAAATCCTAAGCATACTGCAGCTATATTGTCCTGTATTCTGCTGCCTTTCTGTTACCATGTAATTTAAACTCAAGCATTCAGTTTAGGAAAAACAGTATGTGGTTGCACTTTAAGAACAATATCCTCTGCCTCCTAACAAAATATTAAATTCCTTACCAAAAAAAAAAAAAAAAAAAAAAAACCCTACACATGCACATATAAATCCCCTAGGTTAAAAACCTTACATTCAAAACATTCATTTCCCCTTTCTTTTTAAAAGGAATTTAGTATTCCCTCGTTCCTTTCCTCCTCCTTTCTGTGCACCATTGGGATACAGGATTTATTACAGAGTAAGGGAGAGTATTTTTGTGGGAGTGCTTGGTTAAAATATTGGCTGCACATCCCTGAGATTTATAATAATAAGAAAAGTATCTACACCAATGCTTAAAAGAAGCAAGCGTAGTCCACTTTTCTTAATACATGGCAGTAGGCAGTGAAATGAAATGGTGGTGGTAGTAACAGGACTCCCAGATGACAAAGATTTATTATGGTTTACCAGAAACTTGCGAAACAACCGGATTTTGTAGGAAATTATCATCGACATATTTATTCTGTCTAGGAAATCACCAATTAACGAGGAGAACCAGACTGACTCTTCATCATACTGGAGACATTTTCTTCCTTCTGTGTGCCACTTAATGGAAGACACCCTATGGATTTTACACATACTTGCAGTAATGAAAAAATATAGGTACTTTTTTCTAACCTTGTGTGGCTGCCACATAATCCTGTAAAATATTAATCTGTGGCTTGTACTCCCTTCAATCAAGTCAATTAGCTCTGAACTTTGGTATAAGATGTTACAGTAACCCAGCAGGAACCTTAGACTTTAGCTTGCATAATCCTGCTTGTGATTTTATGTCTTATTCATGTTTTGCAAGTACCAACAGAGCAGTAGCCAATAGCCACTAAAAAGACAGCATGAAGAATCTCAAACTTCCTTCCTGGTCTATCATTCTGACCTTGTCATGTCCCTCCCCTCTTTATGGCTCCCCCTTCTCCATAACATTAAGTTCAAGATTTGTATTATTACCATAAATGGCATACATAACCCTACCACTCCCTCTTATCCATCTTTTTCTTGAATCACTGCCCTCTATCCCCCTCACTTTACACCCTCCAGCCCCCTTTGCATCATGCATGATGCTGTCTCATTGCCTTCTTAGCCCTACTCTCCCATGGCCATCCCCACACTTTCACCCACACTACCCCAGACACATGGGTCACCCCTCTGGACCTCGTCCAACTCCATTTTGAAGACCCACATTTACCATATTTATAAAAAACTAAATCAGTTACTTATTACTTTCATATGTGTGAACTGCTCATCCACACAGAGGGAGGAGATAGAAAGTTGGGAGGAAGGTATGGCAGGACATGGGAACTGAAGTTGCGGATTGTTGTACAAGGGAAGATGAAGGACTCGGTTACCAGCAGGGGAGGGGAATTGAGTTTTTAAATTACAAGCAAACAAATGTGAAACTAGCAACAAGCATTGTGATCATGTTGCCTATATGTCATATCCTTTTTCATCTTGGTCTTTTCAGATTATATTCTCCTTGGGGGCAATAGGTTGCTCTGTATTTGGAAAGTATCTAGAAAATATTTAGGGGCTACTGCAAACTAAATAAATAAGTAAGTGCCTTGTCTAATACCACTGTAGATAGATGCAGTGGCTGTGTTTGTTTGTATGCAGCTGATTGTGAGAAAGGCCAATAAAATATTGAAAATAAAATATAAAATATGACACCCCTAAAGTTCTTACAAGGGAATATAGATTTCTTAAATAGACGTGCCCCAAATACTTAAGGCCAGATTTTCTGCTGGTTAAAATTAGTGCAGCTCTACTGAAATCAATAGATCTATGCTGATTTATAATAGCAAAGGATCTGGCCCTTAGGTATTATTATTTAGGCATTATTACGTAATGCCACTTTATCCCAAGATGTCTCGAGGCAGTGGAATAATACAGGCTGGAATGCCAAACTAACTGAAAACAAAGGAAAAATAAGTACCTCTTCAGTTTTGATTGAACAATAGGAAAGTACAATGGGAACTAGTTCTTGAGCTTTGTAGTCAGCTGCTGAAAAAACAAAGCTGGTGCAAGGTCAAAAGGTAACGTAGACCAATATTTTAAAAGAACTTTAGTGTTATTTGTGTTAGAATCCTCAGTCAGAGTCAGAGTCCCATCATGCTAGGCACTGTACAAATTGAGGGTGAAGTACAGTTGACAAGAGCCCGTGAAGCAAATATGGAATCCAACTGTAAAGTGTCCTATAAATTATAGTAGTGTCTCTCCCCCTGCCTATGCAGAAAGGTCGCAGATGTCCATTAATTTACAGCTGTCATATTTCTTTAAATCATCACTGTATTATTTCCTTGCCATTAGCCATGTGATTCTGCAACAGTGATTTGAGCACTGTAGATTTTATTCTAATCTAATTTAGATTAGTGGGATGTGTGTGCACATATTATATACGTATATGTATGTATATGGTACAGAGGGACATCTAGTGGATTGGGCTTGGGACAGGGATTCATGAGTCCTATTCCCAGCTCTACACTGATTCCCTCTGTGGCTTTGCACATGACACCTAGGACAATATTTTCCAAAAGTGTCCACTAATTTTGGGTGCCCAGCTTGACTCAGCTATCTCAAACCAGGCACCTAAAATTAGTGGACTTTTTTTAACCTTCTGCTTGATTTTTTTAACCCATTGCTTGATTTTCAGAGAGGTTGAGCTCCCACAGCTCTCCCTGTGAACAACAGGAGCTCCAGGTGCTCAGTACCTATAAAAATGCCACTTCTTTAGGTGTCAGCGTATGTATTCAGATAACTAACTCTAGGCATCCAAATGGAAAGTGTTAGCCTAGGTATCTAAAGTTGGGCACCCACAAATGGATGCACCCCTGTGTTAGAGGACACTTTTGAGAATATTAAATGGTACGGCTTTAAAATAGAAATAATAAAGTTTATACAGCAACCTCACATGGCTATTCAGAAGATTAAATAGTTGGCCAGATCCAAAGCTGGTGTAAATCAGCCTATCTCCATTGATCTCAATGGAGCTAAGCTGACTTACGGCTTACTTTTTTGTGGTTTGAAGATGCTGGCTGCAGCCATGCTTCTATTATAAGCAGCGCATGAACAGAATGATCAGCCGACTGCACTTCCTAGAGCAGACCTGTACTCTGCAGCATTGTTAAAGCTGTGGAGATTGTCACTGGAATTTTATTGCAAACCCCTGCGGGTACTCAGAGCCGCATTATTATTGGTTTGTTGGTTTTGGTAAGTTGAACTGATATGGTTAGACTCCTTTAGGACACATACATCTATGACATAGACTAGGTAACAAACTGCAAAATGTCCATCTGATGTCAGCTGCAGAAGGCCAAGAGCTCAAGGCACTTAGATGCAATTTGAAATAATGCACCTTAGAGCAGAGCTCACACTATCTTCACTAATCATTTTTCAGTGACATTCAGTTTCCTTTGCTGTTAACTCCTTCCTTTCCAAAATATTCTCTGATCTCAAGCCCTAAACAAGGGGACTGTTTTTCCCAGGGGCGGCTCCAGGCACCAATGCAGCAAGCGCGTGCCTGGGGTGGCAAGCTGGTACGCCGAAGCCGCGGGACCGGCGGACCGCCCGCAGGCATGCTGCCGAAGGCTGCCTGACTGCCGTGCTTGGGGCAGCAAAAACCATAGAGCCGCCCCTGTTTTTTCCCCATGTTGCATCTTACTTGTCTTTCTATTAAAATTTCCTTTCATAGATGTGTTTAGTAAAATTAGCTTGAAGCACGTTTAGGACAGTCACCGAGCGGTGCTTCTCCCCAGCTCCAAAGTATGCACTGCCATGCCCAGTCTCAGTCAAGGAGGTTTATTTCTTTAACAGAAGTTATCAAGCCAATGGAAAACAGCCTTAACTTCGTCCTTGGTCACAGAGCCACCTCTGCCAGGGGTCTCTGGCACCCCAGCTCTTGGCAGCCCCCTAGCCTCACTTGGGACAGTTCCCTTCCTGGAGCAGTAGCTGCAGGGCAGCTTCCCTAAGCCCCTGGCTCCTTGCCCCAGGGACCGAGTACAGGAGTTAGGTCCACCCCAGCATGGCTTTCTCTCCCCAGGGCTCAATTCTTTCTTCACCAGCTGCCTACTAGCATCCCGTTTATAGATCCAGGTGTAGCCCAGCCCTTTTAATTAGCTGGATTGAGCTCACCTGCCCTGGTCCAGGGGAGCTGGGCTTGGACTAGGCCCAGGGACCAGCTACCCTGTGACAAGGACTAATATGAAAAATGTTGGCATTTACTTACTCTCCTTATGTGAAGGATGGAGACTATTATTCTCACCAAGAAAAAAGAACAGGAGTACTTGTGGCACCTTAGAGACTAACAAATTTATTAGAGCATAAGCTTTCGTGGGCTACTGCCCACTTCTTCTCACCAAGGGTGAAATTCACTGCAGGCCGAGGGCAAGCACAAAACATAGGCATTACTTAAGGCCTATCTTGAGGGTTTGGTTGGTGCCTAGCCTTGTGCTCCACTTCCTGTACAGGGGTGATTTTTACCCTAGGTGTACATCTTCCTTAGCTTTTACTTTAGTACTAATTTTAGGTTGTATCCTTGTGGTCTCACTTTCTTTTGTGCATCAATGGCTTGCTTGTCATTAGACAAAAGTTAGAATTACTCATAGGAGCTTATGCAGAAATCCCCAGCATTGCTTTACAGGGAAATAAAGGACAATGATAAAAGACGCACATTTCAGAATACTTTCAGTGTGCTGAATTTGGAGGGGGTGTAGCGTAACCTTTAAGATCATTTAATTATAGTTTAGTTTCACACCACAATGGTAGCAGTTGTTCAGTCTAAAGGCAACTGAGGGATGTTAAATTGTGCATGCAGCCATATGGCTGTGGGTAAGAAGTTCCAGCAGAATTAAAATTGAATGCCTAGTTCAGGATATCTTTTGTAAATGGCATATATGACAGGGATTTTACCTGTGTGGATAATGAGTAGACATTTTCTCAACACGGTGGGCCAAATTCTTTGCTGGTATAAATAATTTCAGTGGAGTTTTGCCCATTTACACCAGCAGAGAATTTGGCCCTCTATGTCAATTATCGCCTCACACCTGTGAAAATCAGGAGTAAGTCAGCTGAAGTCAATGAGCCAGATTCTACATGGTTTCAAATCTTGTGTAACTATCTGTACCTCTGCAAAGTGGATACCAAATGCCACCAGCGCAGAATAGTCACATTTTACACCCATTTTGTAAATGACTATACAAGGTTCAAGGCCAAGCAAATTATTTCAGTCTCAAACTGATGCAAGCGAGAAGAGAATCAGGCCCTTCATGTACATTGGCTACATCATTAAAAGTTGTATGTCAAAGAATGTGATAAGAAGAACAGGAGTACTTGTGGCACCTTAGAGACTAACGTCTCTAAGGTGCCACGAGTACTCCTGTTCTTCTTTTTGCGGATACAGACTAACACGGCTGCTACTCTGAAAGAATGTGATAATACTTATTTATTTCATATTCATTCCTTTCTGTCAGCTACCATTTTGCAGTAATATTGCATCTTTCATCCCAGTGTTTCAAAGGGCTACATGATCTCCCAAGGTCTCATAGCACTGTATTGGCAGAGCTGGGAGTAGAATTCCCACTCATCCTCCTGCTTTTATCTGCTAGTGTCAGGGGACTGGAAGGAGTTATATGGGGAGATCACCTGGTGCACTGTAGAGTCTTTTAAATGCTAACTAGGTAGATCATCAGAGCTCAGCAGAACAGTTACTGAGTTCCTGGGCTCCAAAAGAGGAAGGAGCAGCCTTGGTTTCCCCAGAAGATGCCACCAGAGCGAATCGGAATGGTAGAGATAGATCAAGCAGGCTGATCCCTGTTGTTGCTAGCAGAGTAGGCACTCCTAACAAGATGACAACACTACAAGAATGGGGGAATGTAGGACTTGTTGTAGGAGGGGACTATGTGTGGACAGAAGATCCGTGGGCTTGGTTGGCACTTTCCACCTTTGAATAATTCAGACAAGTTTTAGTTAAGCATCTAAACTATTATATGGCTCTCTGTGGTCTAATTTCAGTTACTGGGTTTAGTTGCGCAGGGCTGGGCGGTGTTTGTGGCCTGTGATATACAGGAGGCCAGATCAGATGACCTGGTGATCCCTTCTGGCCTTAAACTCTATGACTCTATGAACAGAACTTAAACCCCGCATGTTTAAGATGTCACCATCGCCAGTTTGTCTCTAGTATAGTTCCACTTCTCCCTACAAGCAACGTTAGGCTCTCTCGACATATGGAGGTCACAAAATCTCTCACTAGCACAAGGATCTTTACATGCCTTTTTGAAACACGAGGTGTGAAACTGCCTGTTAAAGATTGCCAAGAATAGCAGTGAAAAGATGCATCACTAAAGAATTAAATTACTTGGGAAAAGTTGGATTCAAGAAAACTTCAGAACTACAAGGCATGGAGAAGGCATGTAACTAAGCCTTACAGCCTACAGCTGTGAACTCTGTCTCCATACTAACAACCATAGTCACACCCACCGGAGGGAGACTGGGGGGCATGGCCCCCCACCATCTTTCAGCCTAGAGGGGATACCAATGTCTTCTCTCCAATCCCCCCAGCTTTCAGCTGCTTGACAGGGATGGAACATAGAGTGGTGTCTGCTGCTGCCAAGTGCAACAGTCTCAGCAAACCTTCCACCTGTCAGCTTCCAAAGGGCTGACTGGTTCTACCAACAAGGCTGCTCTGACCCCTGCTGGACAGAAGGGAGGCTGCAGCTGAGGCTCCCGGGGGAAGCCGGCCCACTTAACTCCCTGCCTGTGTTTCTTTCCAGACAGCTCCCATTGTCTGAAATGTGACCAAGATTTGCCTCTCCTTCGCAGAAATGTGTGCTTCATGTCTCAGTAAAGTCTGCAACATATCCTGGCAAAGACAGTGGTATTGAGAGCTGGTCAGGACAAAAAAAAAAAAAAAAATCAAACCAGTTTTCCAACAGAAAATGCTGTTTTAATTAAACTGAATTTTTTTTTGTGAAAAATGGTTTTGATTTTGATGAACTTTTGTTTAGAAAAAATTGAAAAAAAAACTCCAACATAGTTCCACAATGTCCCTTTTCAATATTTTCAAAATGAGAAGTTTTGACTTTTCATTTTGAAATGACGGTTTTGTTTCAAAATCTGTTTTTTGAAATAAATAATGTTTAAAAACGAAAAAAAGAGTTAAAAATCAAAACAATAAATTTTGAATTTGTCAAACTGAAACATTCTGATTGACCCCAAATGAATTTTTGGGGGTGGGGGGAGGATTTCATTTAATGAACAATTTCAAATTTTGGCTTTTTGTCCTGTTGTGGGGCAGAGATATGTTTGAAAACTTGACATTTTTGGCAAGATAGAAAATCCATTTTGCGATCAGCCCTAATTGTATACCCTCAGTCCCAACAAGCTAAAGTGTATCCATTCCTGTGTTTCCCTTTGGTGAGATCCTCTGGCCCAGCTGAGCTACACTCAGTCCAAGGCAGGAAGTCGGGAGAGGCAGGGGGAGGTGGAGAAGAAGAATCTTCAGACACCTTTGCAGCCCTCCAATGCCAGGAAAACTGGGGCTTTATCTGATCCGCAGTATAAATTACACAGCCCAAAGAGAACATATTATGAAAATCCCAGTGATTTATGCAGCAAGAACAATTCATATCAGATGGTAAAACTGACTGTCAGAGCATCTAGTGTAATAAAGATTGCTTTTTCTACTTATAAATATCTTTAAACTATGAGCAGAGCCATATATAATCTCGTATAACAGATGTAGTCATATTTTAACTAGAGTGGAACACTTTAGATGATGTATTCCTTCTATTGGCAGTACTGCAGGAATTTCAGTTTTTCAAAATTATCACTGACATTTTCCACTAAATGCCATAAGCTTCCTAATGGGACCAAAATAATGAGCTGAGTTTCATAAAAACCAGACTCGGAATTGGCTATCTTTAATCAGAGCAATGAGTCAGGATTAAGAGAGAGAATCGGAACAGTCAGGTGTATCTCAAAAACACCTCTCCAAAAAAGGACCCAAAGTTCTCTGACCTAGTTTAGCTCACTTCTTTCTGAAACTGAAATTTATAATTATACAGGAACCACCTGGGGAGGCTTGAGGATTCCTTACCTTGGGCCAGATTCTAGTCCTGGCTCCAGCAATGCAAAGCAGCCAGAAAACCAGTATAGTGGCTACCTGTCAATTTCCCTTGTGCAAGGAAAATCCATTGGTAGCGTACAGCTGGCACCATAGGCGCTGACTCTGTGGTGGGTGCGCCGAAGGCTGGAGCACCTACAGAAAAAATTAGTGGGTGCTCAACACCCGCTAATCAGCTGTTTGGTGGGCCCCGCTAATCAACTGTTTGGCAGTGGGCATGAGATTCTGGGGGGAAGGGAATGGGGGTGGGAAGAGGCAGAACGAAGGTGGGGTGCACTCTGGGGAGAAGCAGAGGTGGGAAGAGGTGGGGTGAGGATGGGACCATGGGGCAAGGGACGGAGTGGGGGTGGGGTCTTGGGGTGGAGGCAGGGTGGAGCACTCATCCGGACAGAAGAAAGTCAGCGCCTGGGCTGGCACAGTGGCTATGTCAACGCTTGGAGCTGGGCATGTGATTCTCAGCTTGCATACCTGCCCACGAAAGCTTATGCTCTAATAAATCTGTTAGTCTCTAAGGTGCCACAAGTACTCCTGTTCTTTTTGCGGATACAGACTAACACGGCTGCTACTCTGAAACCTGTCAGCTTGCATAGATATACTCACACTAGCTGTTATCCAGCTAGTGTGCTAAAAATAGTACTGTAGCCAGAATAGCACAGGTAGTGGTGAGCAGCAGCAGGTGGGTTTGTAATCAGCACACATAGTCCATGCTGTGGTTAGCCACTACCCATGCTCCCCTGGCAACACTACTATTTTTAGCATGCTGGCTTGTTGAGAGCTAATGCAAGCGTGTTTACGTGAGCTGGGAATCACACACCCAGCTCCAACTGTAGACATACCCATTTGACTCTCCACTGGTGTAAAAAGGCCCTAGAGGGCCTGGGTGAAAGAACAGGTTAGGGGCATGCAACCTTTGGCCCTACAGCCCACAAACAATTCTACCCCAGCCCCTCACCTCTTGCCCATGACCAGCCTGACCACTCATTGGCACACACACATACCCCCGGCTCAGTGTTCTGCTGCTGTCCTTGGCAAGGGCAGCTCCTTCCAATCCTGGTGGCCCAGTCGCTCCACTTGCTCCCATCACCTTCCTTGCACTCACACAACATGGGCCAAATTCGACTGATGAGTGGCATTGTGACCTGGCACACTAGGGTCACAGTGCCATTCAGGGCCGGCTTTAGGTGGATTCCCCTGATTCCCGGAATCAGGCCCTGCGGGCAAGAGGTCCCTGCGCCCACGCCTAAGAGGGCCCCGCGCCTTAGGCTCACCTGGTGGCGATCTGCTCCGGCAGCATTTCAGAAGCGGGGGGGGGTCCGCTCCGGGGTGCTCGGCGGCATTTCGGCAGGGGGGGGGAGGGGTTCGCTCCGGGATCTTTGGTGGCATTTCGGCGGCGGGGGGGTCCTTCAGTGTCGCGGAAGACGTGGAGCGGACCCCTCACCGCCGAAGTGCCGCTGAAGACCCGGACCGCCACTGGGTATTGGAATCGGCCCCCGCAGATCCTAAAGCCGGCCCTGGTGCCATTCAGGTTTGGCCTGACACCCCCTCTGTCTGATGGAGAGATCAAATTTGAGTGAGTCATGATACAGTTCTAGAATTGACATGCTTGCCATAATATTCTGTGATGGTGTTAATGCCTTTCTGACTATGATTGTTCCAGCTGGGAAGTTCCCACTCAGCAGAACTTTTTAAATGTCAGACAATCTTCCATAATTTTAGCAGAGATGTTCATTATAATATCTATACAATGCAGTAAAAATCCTTTATGTCATTGCTTTTAGTCACAAACAACAAACATCTTTTTGTTTGCACGGTTAAGTGTAAGTGATATTTTGGATTAGGTGATTTTTGAGTAGGCAAACTTCATAAATTAATCATGCATTATTTATAAAAAGTAAAAATTGATGCATTTGAATGACACCTTATACATCATTTAATGTTTTTGAAATCTAACTTGAACATAATTAACTCTCTCCTTTTGAAACATAAGTATTGATGGAAATATGTGGTTTCATTATAGACACCCATAGCCTAGTTTAATCACATGCTCAGATGCATATTTAGCAGCAAGCTCATATATCTGATTATTTTTCAAGAGCTGAGTAAATTAGACATGTTGAGTCAAATTCATTGGTGGTGTAATTTCACTGATGTCAATGCCATAATGTAAAGTAAAAATCATTGAAGTTAATGAGTGACTGAAGTCAAGGGATGAATTTGGCACTTGATTCGTTTTCATTATTTTAGACAAGTATCTTTACACTCACTTTCCAGTCACTAATCATGGACATAAATGTAAGAACCTTTTGTCAATTTCTGGTTTGAAAAGGAGCACCCTCTCCAAAGGTGAGATGTATTATAAAGCTAATTTCAGCATTAAACAAATCTTGTCTCAGCAGAGGCTGCCAAGTATACAAGATTGAATAAAAATGTGTGTGACAGTTTTGTGATATGGCCAAAAATCCCAGCAGAGATGAAGTGAGAGCAGCAGTGCTGTTTCAAGTGCATTGCGTTGCATTTCAGAATTGATGAACTTTAAGTTTATTGGTACTTTATTCAGTGACTCTCCTATCTTTTCATGGTTTTGCATGGTGGTGTCACTGAATTTTTGTTTTGCTGCCAGGCAATCTCACAATCCAG
The DNA here is from genome assembly GCF_011386835.1 of Chrysemys picta bellii. NCBI lineage: Eukaryota > Metazoa > Chordata > Testudines > Emydidae > Chrysemys > Chrysemys picta. The sequence goes on along the minus strand of NC_088792.1, from coordinate 59,656,783 downwards.
AATATAAACCATATTTCCCCCATTACCCAGATTTGCAATCCAGTTTTGTGGCTCATTGCCAGATTTGCTGAACTGACAGACCTCAATGGTGATTTAAGTTATATTCTAAGTTTTGAACAAGCAATGATTTTTCTCTGTTTCAGAGAGCAAAACATTGCCCTTACTGCATGCTCAACTGGCATTTCTTTTCTGATAAATTCAAAATAAAGTAATGCACTGATAAATGCTCTGGGCCATACATGTTTTATGAGCCTTTTTCAGAAATAGATAGCAGAGATGATCTTTTATCTAGCCATGTTAAAATGAAAGCATGCATTTCCTTCATCACTGGACATAATGTCAGATCTTGGTGCCAATTAAGATTGTTTTGTGTTACTCCATCTTAACCAAAAAAAAGAACAGGAGTACTTGTGGCACCTTAGAGACTAACAAATTTATTTGAGCATAAGCTTTCGTGGGCTACAGCCCACTTCTTTGGATGCATAGAATGGAACACACAGAAAGAAGATATTTATACATACAGAGAACATGGAAAGGTGGAAGTAGCCATACCAACTGTAAGAGGCCAATCAATTCAGATGAGCTATAGAAGGTGTGAGGATACTTAAAATGGGGAAATAGACTGCCGAACTTGAATTAATATGCAAATTATATACAATTAATTTAGGTTTAAACAGAGACTGGGAATGGTTGGGTCATTACACTAATTGAATCTATTTCCCATGTTAAGTATCCTCACACCTTCTATGGGTCATCTCAATTATCACTTCAAAGGTTTTTTTTTCTTTTCTCCTGCTGATGATAGCTCATCTCAATTGATTTGCCTTTTACAGTTGGTATGGCTACTTCCACCTTTTCATGTTCTCTGTATGTATAAATACCTTCTTTCTGTGTGTTCCATTCTATGGATCCGATGAAGTGGGCTGTAGCCCACGAAAGCTTATGCTCAAATCAATTTGTTAGTCTCTAAGGGGCCACAAGTACTCCTGTTCTTTTTGCGGATACAGACTAACACAGCTGCTACTCTGAAATCCATCTTAACCAGATACACAGTGATCCCCAAGAATCAGAGTCTGGCCTGAAGAGTGAAGGCATATTTTGATGTACAGTAACTTTGAATATAGAGATTTTAGTGTATATATCCAAGCTGCACTGGAGTTTTTTGGATATTCAACTTTACAAATCAATTCACGTTAATGGGAGCAGCTTCATATGTGTAGCTCATACATTTAGTAACTCAATCTAGGAAACACTCATGTTGTGAGATTACTTCATTTGTTTCATTTGATAATACAAAGCTGTCTAAAACAGGTCAAAGGATATCCAGTATGCTAGAAAAGCAAAAGGGAAATGTATATGGGATGAAATTCACCCTGTGCAAATAGCCAGCACAATGCCTATGCACCACTTAACAGGACTCGTGGCTAAGCACACGGGTCGAAAGAGGTAACAAAAATGGTATCTACGTAATACATCATGGCTGAGGTTCTGTGCTGTGCCTCCATGAGGTGCAGCAAAGAAAGACTCAGTCCAAGCATATAGGTTGAGCAATGTGCCTCTGAACCACTTTTGTGACCCTTTGATAGAGGCAGTTGTGTCTGATTGCTGCAGCAGGGCATCCTGTGCTTCGCCAAATCTGGGATGTTGCAGGGCATTCCAGTTAGGAGGAGAAATTGTTAATGGAGTGAGGTATTTTCTTGGACACAATCTTGTTTGGTTACAAAGACTATGCATAAAGTCCTGTTTCCCTGAACACAGTAGGAATCAAACAGTGGGAGAAAAGTCCTTTCCAGTCTGCACTCTGCCCAAAAGATTTGTCCCTTAGCTCTGTCTCAGGGCCACACTACCAACATATCTGATCATGTCTGCTTGGCCTTCTAGCTACTTCTGTCTGTCTGTCCATCCTGCTTTTTACTCACTCACTCTCACACGTGCTTACCCAAACAAGCAGAGCTCTGCCCACATAGTTCAAATTCCTGAGTGACCGTGGACGTGCCTTTGTTTTGTCCAGAGACATGGACTAATGCATGGAATGGAGGCAGCTAAACTGTTTCACCCACTTGATGACAATGACAGTCTTTCCATGTATCCTGAATGTAAAGCAATGATTAGGCCAGACTTACAAATAAGGTTTCACCCAACCTATCACATTGGTTTGATCTGATCAGTTAGAAGACGATAGTATTGCATGAAAGTTTTTAATTCTGTTATCTTTAGTGTAGTACCTTATGCATCTGTAACTCCTACCCCTCCACCGAGCTGCAGGGGAAGGGACCTGGCAGACACATGGCCATCTCATGCTAGAGCAATCATGCTTAGGAGAATGGGGGGAAGGATAGCTCAGTGGTTTGAGCATTGGCTACTAAACCCAGGGTTGTGAGTTCAGCCCTTGAGGGGGCTACTTAGGGATCTGGGGCAGAATGAGCACTTGGTCCTGCTAGTGAAGGCAGGGGGCTGGACTCAATGACCTTTCAAGGTCCCTTCTAGTTCTGGGAGATCATATATCTCCATTTAAAAAAAAATAAGTGGGTTAGGATTCCATGGGATGCAGGAGTAACTGTCAGTTGGTTGAAATCTCCCAGACCTGAGTGCAAGATGAGGGTCCCTCACTATTAACTTTTAAGAAAAGAGGCATTGGTGCCTTTACTGACTTGTAACTACTAGTCTGCTGCTGGCACTATTTGAGACTATTCCAGACTACCCACTGCTATTAGTAATGGAGAATGCGTGAGAGCTCCCTCTTCCCAAGGACAGCCATAAATGCTGAGAGCCAGTGGTGATATTTGGGAAAGCATATTTCTGTTTTGTTTTTATGATGTTCCACAAAGTAACTACCAAAACCTTATGATAAATTTTATTGTATGTTATATAATTTAATTAATACAAATTATCCATGATCATTCTTATTAATCTCAGAGGGTTTGGAAGCATTCGCTTTGTTGGCTCAGAAACCAGAAGGTAAATATAAATCAATCCAATTTTTAAACCAATCTAATGATTTTCTGAGGCCTAACTCATGGCTTTTGAACTTGGGGTTGGCAATACCTAATCCAGGTAATATTAAAACCTAGCAGGGTTGTGCAGCAGAGCGAATGTTTCCAAATCCTCTGAGATTAATAAGAATGATAATGGATAATTTGTATTAATCATTGCTTGTTCAAAACTTAGAATATAATTTAAATCATTGAGGTCATTGAGGTCTGTCAGAAATATGCTTTCCCAAATATCCTGCGCTTATGCTCTATCATGAAAATCGTTTAAGAAACTGCACAGTTGCATGTTCAAAAAATTCAGACAAGATTTTATAAACTTTCTTAGAAATCAGTAAAGAAGCATAGACAATATTTGATTCATAGATTCATAGATTATAGGACTGGAAGGGACCTCGAGAGGTCATCGAGTCCAGTCCCCTGCCCGCATGGCAGGACCAAATACTGTCTAGATCATCCCTGATAGACATTTATCTAACCTACTCTTAAATATCTCCAGAGACGGAGATTCCACAACCTCCCTAGGCAATTTGTTCCAGTGTTTAACCACCCTGACAGTTAGGAACTTTTTCCTAATGTCCAACCTAGACCTCCCTTGCTGCAGTTTAAACCCATTGTTTCTGGTTCTATCCTTAGAGGCTAAGGTGAACAAGTTCTCTCCCTCCTCCTTATGACACCCTTTTAGATACCTGAAAACATGGAGAATATAGAAAGACGTCTCTGTGAGGAAGAAAATATTATTCACCACCACAAAAAAATGTAAAAATACATTGGATGATGCAAGGATGTTGTCTGATGAATCAGAAGATAAGTGAGAAAGTAGAGGTTTACGTCTAATAAAACACCCACTCTGTCAGCTATACAGAAATATGGGTTAGACCTAGGTACTAAATTACTGGAGCATATCAGTTTAGGAAGCAGAAGAGAAAATTGAAGCAGAAAGATTAAGAGTTTTAATAAACTAATCTCAGGGGAAATGTCAGTGTTTTCATTAATAAGATTAGAGACTGCATAGAGAATGGTTACTAAACCGTTAATGATACATCTAGGCCAAAAATAGGAACCTATTTTTAGGCTCCAAATATGTCTTTATTCTCTTAAATCTGTATTTAGGTGCCTAAGGGTGGGATTTTTGAAAGCAGCTCAGTGACATAGGAAAACAATTCCCAATGAGATTAATGTTTTTTTTCCCTTAAGTATGTCATAATGAATTTCATATAGAACTGTAAAATTCTTTAACTGACATTTGTCAGATGAATGCTATTCATATTTACTTATCTGATCTTGAAATGACATTAAACCACGGTGTAGCTTAACATTAACAATAAATGTTAACAAATAAATATCAGAGATGAGAAGTTAAATCGCAATTTTAGGGAAAAGTAATACAGAAAAACTTGTTGATGAAATGATGTGAATAAAACCATTGAATACTCCTTTTTCCCTTTTCTTAAATAGCTCTATCAAAAAAAAGTGCATCTGCTGAAATATAAATGTTTGGAAATACAGTTATTGGAAGAAATTCAAAATTTGTTCATGGAGACTTTTTAGAAAGATAGTTGCCTTTCTGACTGAAGTATATTTAATTAGTCATGCAAATTTTGAATATTCCTATAGCTAATATAACACATCCTCCTGTCTACCAAAGAGGCACCACTCTCCTTATTAATAATATGACATCTTTATTGCCAGTGAATTTCCTGTATACTGCCAGTGTTGCCATTCATTTTCACTATTTCTGTCAAGTAATGGGTTTGACAGTGGTAAGAATGCATCATAAATCACCTCAATGATAGTGAGTCTTGACCTTGCACGAGCAATACTAATACAAGTTGCAAGAGGAAAGCCTGGCTTTCAGCACTAAAGGGTTAAGCATAGTTTAGCCCTCGGCAGCACTCTCTAATTGTGCTTAGTATCCCTACGCTGTATTGAGTGACGGTATTGGAGAAGTTGTTTGAAATGGACTAGTCATTTTGCCCCGGAGGTTGTGCAGGTTTATTTAATGACTTCTCATGTTAATTCACCTGCCACTCATCCACTGTTTTGTAATCACTTTCTTTTAGTGAAAATGTAATTCCCCTGGTACTCTGTACGTGTCCAGAGACACTAGTCCCATTTCAGTATGAAAAATCTCTTTAGGTTACAGGCATCCAACCACTTACAGCTCCCCAAACAAACCCTTCTGAGCTGAAGGGAAATAATTAGTCCAAGCTGATTCAGGTTGAGCTTTATTTCTTGGTTGCTATGCTTGACCACACTAGATTCCTACAAGGCTCCTGGAAAGTTGGCAATATGGTCCTTGTCTGGGCAGAGTTTGGACACTCATGCTGCAATCACACCATGAAGGGCTCTCCTTCTGACCCACTGAGTCATCCAGTCAGCATGGTCTCTTTTCACTGAGGTCCATGACACTTATTTTCAAGAACCATTTTGAATTAATTTGTGGGACAGCCCTAGAGACTTTCTTTTTTATCCACAGTAGACGTAAAGCACGTGATAAGACAGCAAGCTTTCCTCCTACTCCCTTGGCCAGGTGCCTCACCCTTGACCTGGAGGACCCAACTCCAGGGGAAAGAAGAGAGCTCAGTCTTCCATAGTCTTTAGGCTCTCCAACAAGAATGTCAAAAATGGGGCTCAGTTATCTGGTAGGGACTGGACTGAGAACCCACCAAATCATTTTAAATAGGCTACTGAAGTGCTGGGACTCAATTGGTTGGCCCAGTGGACTGGAGGCAATCCACTGAGAGGTACATGGAGTTCCAAGTTAAAATTCTGATCTTGGTTCTTTGCCTTCTAGACTGGCAGAACATTGCACAAGTAATGACTTCAATAACACAGGGTGAGAAGATGGCTTGTATCACTAGAATAGCAGTCCATTGGCCCATTAAGTTGGAAGAAGAGGATCAGACCATCCTCAAATGGAGGGTGCCTCTGCTTCCTTGTCACAAAAAAACACATTCAAACTAGCTATTCCAGCTAATTATTTTTTTCCAACACTATCTTTCTTATAAAGATAAATGATACATTTATACTGTGCATTATATTCTGTGGTAGTGAGAGATGGTTGGGAAAGGTGATGTTGTCTCCATCATTGGCTCTATATTACAATACTGATTTCATAGCACAAAGTTAACACAGAGCCAGCCTTTCTATAGAAATTCATTTTTCAGGGCCTTACAACTGTAATAAAAGTTTCCTCTGAACTGAAATCTGCCCCCAGTATGTGAGATATATAGAAGTCTCTTATGCTCTCTATATTATCCAGCAGTTTGAATAAGAACTATTCAATGAGGATGATTTACTGAGTTAGATGGTACCTGGAAAAACTTATGCATGAATATGGCCTAACCAGGAAAACAATACAGACTCGTTTATCCATAATACCTCCATTGCTAGTATTGGCCACTTAGTATCTGAGCACCTCACACCTCCCCGTGAGGTAAGGAAGTAATTATATCCCCATTTTACAGGCGGAGACATGAGGCACAGAGAGCTTAAGTGACTTGTGCACTATCACACAGGAAATCTGTGATAGAGAAAAGAAGTTAATCTAGCTCTCCCAAATCCCAGGCTTGTAGATTAACCACTGGACCATCCTTCTTCTCTATATACCACTTCCCCTTATATCATATTGTTGGTAATGGATTAGCATTTCCTGTCCCACTATTCTAGCAATTGTCATCAGACAGACCAAATACCTGCTTTTGCCATTTTTGATATAAGCTTTTCATTTTTAAACATAATTTACTGATTTTTCTCCTGCAGTTGTTCTATCAATCTTTCTCATCTGTCATTCTAGAGAGGTAGCATGGACTGCATGTGGGAGACATTTTGCCATCTGTGAAATGGGTATAATCTGTAGCTAACTCACAAGAAAATTCATAAAACTTAGACTACAATTCAGCAATGCACTTAAGTATGTGCTTCAATGAAAGCTATTGAACTTAAGTGCATGCTTAAATGCTTTGCCAAGTTGGGACCTAATTTTAAATTTAAACTGTGCACTGATCATGTATAGTGGTATTATATAAACATAAGTAACCTGACATAGGCCTCATCATGATATTTAGTACCGTTTTATTTCATATTAAATCAATTTATATCTCTAAAAAATTATCTGAAGGCTGTCAATAATAGATTCTTGTGGAAGCTTTGTTTTTGGATCAGAAAAAAACTATGAAAACTAAAATACATGATATTACATAAATCCTATTTTGGCTGATAAAAATCATCTGCTGTCAAACTAGTATGTTCCATCAAGCTTTCATTCTTTACATTTTGTGAGTGGATGTCAAAAGGTGGAATCAGCACCAAAACTTATGAAAAACAATTAACAAGTAACATCCTGTTGGTTTGAGATGGTTATAATTGAGGGAGAAATGTTTATTAAAGGCATATTGTGCTTAGAAAAATATATGGGTGGTGAACAAACTATGATTATTTTTTAAAACTTTATTTATATTTGCAAACTTATAGAGACTATTAATACTGGTTGTGCCGATACTATGCCTCATAACAGAAGCAGAAGGCTTAAAACACACTATTCTCATTTTGCTTTCTCTGTTTTACAAATCTGCACTAACCAGCGATTCACAGAGAAGTTAATTTACAAGAGGCACAGTCAGATAATTGACACAAAAATTGGGTTTAAAAATAAAATGTTTTCAATGAACCAAATAATTAATTATGCAGGAAAAAACCCACATTAAGAGACAAAAACTCAGCAGGTTTCAGCTTGTGAAATTTCCCTTCTATTGCTCTATTAGATGAATGTGGGTTTTCCCCAAGTGGGGCAGGGTTGGGGTGAGGCTCAAACGTGCAGAGGCTCTGATAGTCATAGGGAAATCCTGCAGGTCTTGGAATTCTTGTGGAGGGTGGTGCAGTTGTCTATATGCTTAGTTCTTCTACTGTGCTTCCTAGGCCTGCCCCAGCGGCACCAGGAATCTTCTGGAGTCATCCTTCCATGCCTCACCCAAGAAGCTGTCCTGTCCCCTGAGGCGTAGGCAGTTTACAGTGTAATGGCAGAACTTATGGGATATACTAGTGAGCAGAGTTGGTTGGGGACCAGAATTGGGTCCATGGAAAAAAATGTAATTAGTTACTGTTCTGAATTAGCACAGAAAGCTGAAATATTGAAAAGTTTCAGTGCAAAAATTACCAAAGCATTTCTCATTGGAAATGTCAACAATTTTTTGTTTGGCATTCTTGATCAGGACAAAACCATTTCAACATGTTGAAAGGAAAAATGTCGAAATGTTGACTTGCCCTGAGATTTTTTTTATTTTGATTCTCCCAATTAGAAAATTGACAACATTAATCAAAAGCAGCACTTTCCTGGGGAAAATTGATTTAAATGAAAAAAAAAATTCTGATGAGAAAATCTTCTGTGTAAAATATTGTGCAGGTCTATAAGTGAGTTTGTCAGAGAGGACAATGTCACAGAGATTGGCCATCACTTTGGCTTTATCCTCTCCCATCCTGGTATACCCATGCCCAAGACCTCAAAGCCTTGACCCCATGGTGTGAGGGCTGGGGAGAAAGAAGCATGCTATGGCTCCCTGCCATTCCTCCTCTTCACCCCCAGATTTCTGCCAGATTTTGCTTCCTTCTATTCACATTGGCAAAGGAGCTGGAAAACTGACAGATCTCCTCAATCCAGCTTCTACACATCTCCATTTCATGCAGCTCCTCTGGTAGGAGGTGTGCCAAGGTATGCGGTGGCATGTCCCGAGTACTAATTGGTGTTGACTATTCTTGGCTTCAGAAGCCATACACAGGCAGCATAGTCTGAACAATCCCAAGTCTGCTCTAAACTATTCAGCGGCTAGCATGGAAATAGCTCCAGAATCAGGGATCTGCAACTGGCTTTGTATGCTATGCTCCCTTAGCTCCACCCAGGGGATACTGGGAACAGCTAATACCCTGGCCCATGGTTTTTATAACATGATAGTTTTCTTTAACAATGGAAAGAGTGAGTTTTCCTAGCTTTACCCCTGCAGCTGAAGAATTCTTCTCCAGTTACTAAGATGTAATGGAACTAAAAGAAACCCATCCCAGCTGCAGAAAGATTGTCCGGTAATAACTGAAAACTCAAGTTTCCTCATGCACTCCTGATGGTAGGTATAGAGAAGGGTGGTAGTAATGGTCCAACAGGGGCCCAGGACATCTGACTTGTAATAGTGTCTTTGACACCAATTTTTTCAGTGTCCTTGGGACTCTTAATCTCTTTGTTTCAGATTCCCTATCCTCTGGGGATAATATTCAACTGCTTTTTAGGAAAACCGAAAATTAATGTTAATGTAGCATGTATAGATAAGTGCTCAGTATTATATTAATGAGTATGTTTGAGTGCTTTACCATGGTGGGATAAGGCCAGAGTGCTCAGGTTTGAATGTTGGCATCAGCAGCAGTGTCTTTCCAGTAGACATGAATCTATCTGGTGAATAGTAGTATTGCTCACAGCATACAGTGGGTTATTTGCTGGAACTTGAAGCTTGGGAAGGGCATGTGCTACAGCTTAGATTTTAAATCCAGCTGATTCAAGAATCTGGCTTGGAATGAGCATCCACCTGACTCTTACATAGAACCACGTTCAGTTTTCCAAAGTCATCACATCAACTTTCATTACATAATTAGAGTGGTTTGGAAAATGTTTTTGGCTCTTCTCACAGCTTGTGGTTAAAAAGTTTAAACTGTGACCAAACTTTATGAAAGCAACAACACTTTCCCAACTAATCCAAACAGTAAGTAATAGATTTTAAAAAATAAATACATAAACATTGTTTTTGTAAATGTCACTTTCAATCAATGTTGTAATTTGAAAGAGTTTGCTCTTCTAGTAAATTGCTTCATACCACATTCCCTCTGCTGGAACATTTCGTTTCATCTCAGTGCAGGCAGACACAGCAGATAAAAGTGGACTAGGGCCCAGATTGTCACAGGTATTTCAGCACCTAACTCATAAAAATCAATGGGAGCTAGGCACCTAAATACCTTTGAGGATCTGTTCCCAGTTCCTTAGTGATGCACATGGTAATTAAGCAAGATTTATGTATTTTTAAGGTAGTTTAATTATCTACCTCAGTTTTCACATCAATATCTTTTTTAGTTTCATTGTTACACATTCTCCCCCATCTTGCTAGGAATAAATCATCCAGGTTTTTCAATGATCATTTTACACAGAGTGACTCCTTTACCGGTCATAGCACATGGGACAAATTGTTGTTAGGACTGGGGTGGATATGCAAGGAAAGAGGATGCCAGGAAACTTTTGGGTGATTTTGGATTCTCACAGTTGCTCAGCAATCATATAGCAGCATCCACAAGTTACACATTCTACCACTGTGGTTGGCTTCAAGTCTCCATCCCATCCTACTGGATGTTATGCATACCCTTGTCACCTCCCCACTGAACAACAGCAATGTGATATATCTAGCCATGAAGCCTTCAGCACACAGGAAACTCCAATTAGTATTGAATGCTGTAGTGCATCTCCTCAGCTCCACTGGCTACTGTGAGCACATCAAATCTGTTCTCTGCTATTAGCTACCCATAGAATATTGAGTCAAGTTCTAGGTCTTGGTCCTTATCTTCAAAGAATTCAGTGGTCTGGGCCCAGTATGTCTAAAAGACTGCGTAAAACTCTGGGATGAAGAATGAGTTGCCAGCTTTGCTCCTCTGGCACATTGGAACTTTCTACAATAAGGGCGAAGCTTGTCTGTGCAGAAGACAGTTTTCTTGGGGGCTGGCCCAAAGCTGTGGAGTATACTTCTCCTAGGAACCAAGGACCATCAAAACCTCCCCTCCTTTTCCACCAACTGCAAAGTTCACTTCTTGGCCCAGATCAGCCAGAATTCTTCTTGGGGATTCTATCTGCAGCATGGTCCCTCTGCACCACCTCCACCACAACTGAGGGCATCAAGGACACAATATAGGTCTATGGCTCTGGTCCTCTTTTTTCTACAGATGCTGCACTCCAGTCCCTCTAATGTCAGCGTTTATATCTACACTACGTTTTCTCATTTTCACACAGATTGCATGCTGACATCCGATGCTAACATCTCAAGGGTACCATATAGAGTGATATACTATTTTCATGGGTCCTGGTGAATGTTAACAAGAACTAAGAAAGATCTTCCTGCAACAGGGTCTATCAAGCCTTCTTTGCTCCCCTGCTGAAGGCAATGGTTCCTTAACATAGTGAACACCAGTGAAAATGAGGTAGGATCTGAGGTTAAAATAGGGAAAGAACAAGTTAAAAATTATTTTGACAAGTTAGATGTCTTCTAGTCACCAGGGCCTGATGAAATACACCCTAGAATACTCAAGGAACTGACTGAGGAGCTATCTGAGCCATTAGTGATTATCTTTGAAAAGTCATGGAAGACAGGAGAGATTCCAGAGGACTGGAAAAAGGGAAATATAGTGCCAATCTATAAAAAGGGGAATAAGGACAAACTAGGGAATTACAGACCAGTCAACATAACTTCAGTACCCAGAAAGATAGTGGAGCAAATAATTAAGCAATAAATTTGAAAACACCTAGAAGATAATAAGGTGATCAGTAATAGTCAGCATGGATTTGTCAAGAACAAATCACATCACACCAACCTAATATCTTTCTTTGACAGGGTAACGAGCCTTGTGGATGGGCGGAAGTTGTAGATGTGGTATATTTTGACTTTAGTAAGGCTATTGATACTGTCTTACGTGAGCTTCTCATAAACAAACTAGGGAAACACAACCTAGATGGAGCTACTGTAAGGTGTGCATAACTGGTTGCAAAACCATTCCCAGAGAGTAGTTATCAGTGGTTCATAGTCAAGCTGGAAGGGCAGTGTGACGGGTTAGATCACAGAAACCCCCTTGGGACTGCCATCTGGTGTGCTGAGACTACCCCGAGCCTGTTTTCCCTGGCAGCTTGGGACTTCAGTGCCCTGCCTGGTTTGAGCCAGACACGCTAGCCTGCTACAAACCCAGACCCAGGTCTGAACAATGTCCCCCAAAAGCTGCAGGATTAACTGAAAACAGCTTAAGAAGTGTTTCTGTCTCCAACACTCAGGTACCCAGCTCCCAATGGGATCCAAATCCCAAATAAATCCGTTTTACCCTGTATAAGGCTTATACAGGATAAACTCATAAATTGTTCACCCTCTATAACACTGATAGAGAGATATGCACAGCTGTTTGACTCCCTCCCCCCCCCCCTCCCAGGATTAATACATACTCTGGGTTAATTAATAAGTAAAAAGTGACTTTATTAAATACAAAAAGTAGGATTTAAGTGGTTCCAAGTAATAACAGACAGAACAAAGTGAATTACCAAGCAAAATAAAATAAAACACGCAAGTCTAAGCCTAGTACAGTAAGAAAGCTGAATACAGATAAAACCTCACCCTCAGATGTTTCAATAAGCTTCTATCACAGACTGGACGCCTTCCTAGTCTAGGCACAATCCTTTCCCCTGGTACAACCCTTGTTCCAGCTCTGGTGGATTTCTCATGATTGCAGCCCCCTTTGTTCTGTTCCACTACCTTATATAGCTTTGCACAAGGCAAGAATCCTTTGTCCCTCTCTGGGTTCCCACCTCTCTTTCTAAATGGAAAAGCACCAGGTTAAAGATGGATTCCAGTTCAGTGATCATATATCACTGTAAGACTCCAAGTCTTCATTCCTCCCAGCCTGGTTCACAGGAAGGCCTGCAAGCAAACAGAGCCATCCTCAGTCATTGTCCTAGTTGTTGGGAGCCATCAAGATTCCAAACCACCATTAATGGCCCACACTTTGCATAATTACAATAGGCCGTCAGAGTTATATTTCGTATTTCTAGTTTCAGATACAAGAATGATACATACAAATAGGATGACCACACTCAGTAGATCATACGCTTTGAAATTATACCTTACAAGAGACCTTTTGCATGAAGCATATTCTAGTTACATTATATTCACACTTATTAGCATATTTTCATAAAATCATGTAGAGTGCAATGTCACAGGCAGATCAAGTGGGGCCCTGCAAGGATCAGTTCTGGGTCTGATTCTGTTCAATATCTTCATCAAAGATTCAGAGAGTACACTCATAGAGAGTACACTTATAAAGTTTGTGGGAGGAGTTGCAAGTGCTTTGGAGGATAGGATTAAATTCAAAATGATCTGGACAAACTGGAGAAATGATCTGAAGTAAATAGGATGAAATTCAATAAGGACAAATGCAAAGTATGCCACGTTAGGAAGGAACAATCAGTTGCACACGTGCAAAATGGGAAAAGACTGCCTAGCAAGGAATACTGTGGAAAGGGATCTGGGGGTCAGAGTGGATCACAAGCTAAATATGAGTGAACAGTGTATCACTATTGCAAATGGGGTGCGGAGCCTGCAGGTGAAAGCAGCGTGTGGAGCCTCTTGACCCCCCCCCACCTCCCGCCTAGGAGCCGGACCTGTTGGCTGCTTCCGGGGTGCAGCATGGAGCCAGGACAGGTGGGGAGCCTGCATTAGCCCAGCTGCACCGCTGACCGGGAACTGCCTGAGGTAACCCTGCGTCCCAACCCCAAGCCCCAACCCCCTGCCCCAGCCCTAATCCCCCCCCCCAGCCTGGAGCCCCCTCCTGTACCCCAAACACCTCATCCTCAGCCCAGAGCCCGCACCCCCAGCCCTCCCGCAGCCCAACTCCCTGCCCCAGCCCAGAGCCCCATCCTGCACTCTGAACCCCTTATTTCTGGCCCCACCCAAGAGCCCACATCCCCAGCTAGAGCCTTCACCCCCTCCCACACCCCAACCCCCTGCCCGAGCAAAGTGAAAGTGAGTGAGGGTGGGGGAGAGCGAGCCACCGAGGGAGGCGGAATGTAATGAGCAGGGGGCAGGGCCTCAGGGAAAGGGCAGGGCTAGGGTGGTCAGTTCTGTGCAATTAGAAAGTTGGCAACCCTATCTCAGAGACAGAATAGCAGGTCCTCAGTGCTAGCCCAGAGCCTCAGGGCCAGAGCAGCTGCAAGTAAGCACTTGCCTCTGAGGTTTTGTTTGTTTATTTAAAGGTGTGGATAGCCAAGTTCTGAGGTTGTTATTTTTATTCAGCTGTGTGGAGACGGATGCTAAGCTTATGGTAGGGACCACCCTGCTCCAAGCAGACGGCCAAAATTTGTGGATGAAGGCAGCACCTGCAGTACCACACTTGACCCTGCAGGGGAGTGCTACAGAGCAGCTGCACCTGTGATAATTCCCTTCATTCCCTTCAATCCCATCCCCTAAAGCCACACAAAGGCTGCCCGCTGTCATTCTGACCAGGCTCTGGACTATTATGCGATCCCATATAACTGCAAACAATTAATAATACAACTTTTCCCCTTCTGTTCCTGGCTCTGATTATTCACAGTACTACCTACAGCAAGTCACATAGGGCTTGGTTTGTAGAGGTGCTGAGAAAATGAAGCACCCACTGACTTCAAGAGGTGCTTAGGTTGCTATGGAAGTACTAATATTAATACAAAACGTTTCTAGAATTGGAACTCAGGAGTTCTTCTGGAATTGGAGGTGAGTTTTCTGCATAAATTTTTGTATCTGAAGATAGGTCCATAGCTTTGAAGCCATCACACTGGATCTAAAAACCATAGTGATTCAACTTCCCTCACATTTAGATTGTATCCTAGTCATCACAGGAATTAGCGGTGCACAGTAGGTCATGTCCCCTCCCCCACTCACCTTCAAGTAATAGAAGATGAGTCCATAATCACAGGTGACTTAGCCGCTGAGATTGATATGCTGACAAGTGAGCAAGATTTGAACACCTAACCTCTGACAAATTCATCCAAATAAGTTGCATTCTTCTGTTGTATTCTGACACCAATCTGTTCTAGGGATGTCTTTGTATTTAAAAATCAATGATGTAGTTATATTCTAGATTTAACAATAATAGTATAGAAATAATTCTCACAAATAACCACATTATTATATGATAAAACAAACATTATTAGTTGTTCCTGCCAGTAGTGGTGAAAAATCCCAAGAATTGTCATTATTGTGAAGGATGCATTAGCTATTTATTATTATACCAAAAAGTTCAGCAGTCTCACCTCAAATGACTAGAAATGTGTGAAGTGATGAATAAACCCATAGACTTATTTCCTATTTTCCCCCATTTGGTGGTTTCAGAGAAATTCAACACAGATCTGTTTTCACAAGTCTGTCTTCACTCATTCTTACAATAGGGGTTTCTCCAGAACTTGAGGGGCTGGATGAATACACATTTAAAGGATTGCTCTGATGGTTCATCAGCTGTTCAACATTATACATAAAGAAATGTGTGAATGGGACTGTAGCGAGGCGGTGGGACACCCCACAGCACCGCTGAGGGCCGAACCTCCCATAGTCCCAACGTGGGTGGAGCCACCGGGTCAGGCGCCCGCCCCTCTGAGGTCACGGCCCTGACCCGGAAGTATAAAAGCCCGCCTGCAGAGCTCAGTGGAGCCCAGGCCGGCGGAGAGAGCAGACGTCCGTGGCCGAGCTCCCTCTTGGGAAACAGCCGCAGGCCGCAACCGGCTTGCTGGGTCACCGGGCCGGTCGAGCCTACCTCTTGCCAGGTACCCCGAGGAGGACTGGCCAAGCCTGCCCCGTGCCAGGTACCCCGAGGAGGACTGGCCAAGCCTGCCCCGTGCCAGGTACCCCGAGGAGGACTGGCCAAGCCTGCCCCGTGCCAGCTACCCCGAGGAGGACTGGCCAAGCCTGCCCCGTGCCAGCTACCCCGAGGAGGAGCTGAGCCTGCCCTTCGCCACCTACCCCGAGGAGCGAATGCTGGTGGAGAGCACCGACGACAGCAAGACAGCCCAGGTACCATACGAGGGGGAGTGCGGAAGTAGCCCGGGGGCAGCCGACCCCAGTCTGGCTGCAGCACTGCCAGAGCCGATGTCAGTGTGTTGCGGCCAGGATCCCCACTGACAGCAGCGAGTTTCCGTCACTGCTAGGGCCCTGGGCTGGGACGCAGTGGAGTGGGAGGGCCTGCGTCCTCCCTGTCACCCACTCCTTGGGTGGCAGACTCCCCCTGTTTCCCCTGGCCTAGAGAGGCTGGGTACCTGATGGTCTATTTGCTTGCTGTCCCACCCTGTCCTAGGGCCTGGGCTGCTACAAACCCCGACCCAGCCCCTGCTTAAGGGCCTGGGCCTCTGACTGACTATTTGATTACTATCCCGCCCTCACTTAGGGCCCAGGCCGCTATAGACTTTGCCTCAGCTCTTGCTTAAGAGCCTGGGTTTCAGACCTCTGGACTCAGCCCCTGCTTATGGGCCTGAGCCCCTAACTGTGTGCCCGTTGCCCCGGACTACTGCCGGACCAGAGCGAGGCGGTGGGACACCCCACAGCCCGCTGAGGGCCGAACCTCGGCCCAAACCTACTACAGGGACACAGATATTACATCTATACACTCTGGGCCTGATTCAAAGCCCAATGAACTCAGTGGGAGTCTTTTCACTGACTTCTGTAGGAACAAGGACCTTATATGTCTTCAGAAGGCAAAATGACTTCTTCTCTTTGTTACCCTGCTCAACTAAGTGATTCAACTTGGCCTTGATATTTTATTTTACAGTTCTCCTAATTTTGTACAATCTTTTATAGAAGAGCAAAGTCTTCTGAAAATCCCACAACTTTTCTCCAGATTCAGATTTTTTAAACATGTTGACATTTTGACCTAGTGATAACAGCAAATTAACTTAATTAAATATACATTTCCAAGACAAAAATCTTCAAGGAGGACCATCCAGAAGCATGCCACAAGAACCTCTTTGCTATAAGAATACGACGCAGATTAGGAAACTTTATTTTATAGGGCTATTGTGTGATGGACACAAAAACATATTCTAAAATATAAATAATTTGAATTAAATTTTAATATGATTCCCTCCCCCACCCCATTGCTAGTTGTTACCCGCACTAACATGTAATAACTACATTCAGCTTAGCCCTCACTGGAAGTGATGAAGGTGTTTCACTGGTACTGGAAGCAGTCTGATGTGAGCAGCACATGTGCTGCACGACAATGACAGGTAATCACTGTGAAAAGAAATGAAAACCCTATGTTTAATCTTCACCCCTTTGAAATGGTTTCTGGGGAACACCGCTTAGAGCCTGCCATTTTGTATGAATCATTCCCTGCCTGAGGTTTCTCTGCCAACAGTACTATAGAGAGATTGATAAACTGGGGAGTGATGCTCAAAAGAAAAGTGCCCCATTATTATTATGAGACTTGCAAGACCTTGAATCCTCATTTTATCTCACTTTATTGTTGCTGCTCTTTGACTTGCCTTCTCTTTATTTGTACCTTGTTATTTTTGCCTGGTGATGCAGAGAGCATTATTAAATCATAAGACCAGGAAAGAATGTTTTCAGCATACAATTGTCCCTCCCCTGTGCCATCCTGTGGGCTCACCTTCTTCATCACTGGCTTGTTAGTGGTCTGTGGAGATGAACAACAGAACCTTCTAAGCAGATGGTGGGTAGTGACTAGGCGTGACTGCAAACATTTAACATTGAGTACGTATTTCAGCTCTCACAGCTCAAGAGTAAGATTCTTCTCCCTCACAATTCCTTAATATTTTCATTTCTCAAAGGGCAAGAATAGCAAAATCTCCTCCTTTCCATCTCTTTCCGGCACATTTCAGCTGTCCAAGGGGTTTGTATCCAGAGAACGACTAGGATTATGCAGTATTCAAAACAGAAATCAAAATAAAGGTTCACGCATAATAGGGTGGCCGGGCCTCCCATTCCAATATACCCCTCACATTTAAACACGTCAGGACATGAGCACATTTGAGAAATGCATTTCTCCTCATCACATCAGTGTCTCGGGTCATCTTGTGTCCCAAAAAAGTGAATGAGAAATATCATGGGACCAACATGACTCTAACAACACCGCAAATGATAAATTCTAACATTTGAGCAGGTAAAACAAGGAAACAATTTTCTGGGACTAAATCAAACTATGTTGTATAGCATGAAAATGTAATGGTGTTGGCATGCAGGGTCTAGTTGCTAAGGCATGGGACTAGGATCCAAGAGTTCTGGGTTCTTTTTCTGTCTCTTCAGTTGGCTTGCAGAGTGTTCTTTGAGCAGATGAGTCAATGTTCTGTATTTAAGTTTCCCTATTTATAACATGGGGATAACATTACTTGTCTCACAGGGGTCTTGTGAGGATCTATTATGTCTGCCACACATTACTGGGCTCAGTGCAAGAATCACTGGGTGAAATTCTATGGTCTGTGTTATGCAGGATATCAGAACAGGATATTATACTTGTCCCTTCTTCCTAAAACATCTATAAATTCAAGTGCTCTGAGATCCTGGATTAAAAGGTGCTATAGACAACTGTAAGTTATTACAATTTTATCCCTAATGCTGTTAAAAGCATTTTGGTGTAATACAACAGAACGTGTCTCACTTTCCCTTCTTCCATCCCATAAATCTTTGTTAGTAAGACTTGGCATGCCTTCCTCCTAAACAACACATACCTTTGGCTACATTCTGATCAGTGAAAATATGCAGTAACTCCGTTAAATGTAAAAAGATTTAAAAACTCCGTTCAAAGATTTGTATAATGACCTATTATACACATTTCTGTAATATTCAATCTCTTTATCTGTGTTTGTACAGAGCCTAAAATAATGGAGCCCCAATCTTCTTTGAGACCTTTGGGCATTACCATAATATAAATGTTGATTATTAACGTACATAGGCACGAAGGGAAAAACTCCTGGACTTTATGTATGTTTGAACTCAGAGTAATATTAAGCAATAAATTGTTGTCAAAGTAAGATGTGCTGTTTTATTCCTATTGGTTTTGGTTGCAGAATTTCTTTTGTTTAGCCAAAACACCATCGTTCACATTTTCTTTCTAGCCTGTTGATCTATGATGGCTCTGAAGTGCTGCTGAGCAAAAAAGTAAAGGTGTGTTTTCTAGGAGTCTATAAAACTGTCAGTTCTAGCAGAGATACTTCTGAAATAGCTGCTTGGTGTTATCCTTTAATGTGCTGATACTGGACACTATGCGATCTTGGCTGTTAAATTATCCCACCCCATAAATAGTAAGTACCTTGCTCAACCCATGTTACCAATTAGTATTAAACCATACTGTAAGATATAATATAAAACAAAACAAAAATCTTGTATACGGTGATTTTAAATGAAACATTTTCATGTTTGTTGATTTAACTATTGGATATTTCTGTAAACCTAGTTAAAACTATGCTGATTAATAGTAATGTCAGCAACCTTTACTAATGGAGCTTTTAGAAATATTTTAAAGTGAACGATCTTAATAAATAGGCATTGTGAATATCCCCTTTTTAGAATCTCAAAAAGGCACAGTACAACCTGATGTTTGGTGTGGAAGGAGGGAACCGTTTCTTAGCAACAGGACTGGAGGCAGTATCTTAGCTGAGGTTTCTGTAAGTGGGGTTGCCTGTGTGCTGTTTTGGTCCCCTCTGGTCAAAGTGAACAGGACATGTGTACATTTTATAAATAAGTAAATTGCATTAGAAGTCTGTCAAATTTTTCTTCCAACTGAAAAATGACCCTCTGCTAACCCTAACATTGGCTACCTCATGCAAAGGGAAATCACCATATACACAGAATAAAAAGACATACAAAAAGATTTAATTAGGATGAAGTAAATCCTTCCTGTTAGTCATCTTTTTTTAATGTCTGGTTTGGCAAACAGAACTTTACATTCATAGTGCAAGTTTCCTATCCCAAACTGCTCCAGAGTGCAACCCTGCGCATGAGATATGCTAGGACTGAAAATGTATTTTAAAATACTCAGATTAAATGGTAAGATACCATGTAATTTATTGCTGAGTCAGTTTCTAAATTTCCCATAGTCTAAGCAAAGGTGCTTCATGAGTCAGAGGTAGAGAACTGAAAGCTTCATTACCTGTTCACCTTCCCTCAGTCTTTTCTTCACAAAGTAACTCTGTGTTTTCTAGTGCTAAGTGAAGGAAATGAAGAAATTCTGAGATATTAGAAGGAGCTCTGTGATCCTTGAATGGAAGGCCCTACACAAGTGCAACGTAATTATATCATTCATAGAGGGTCCTACATAGAATCATAGAACATACATAGCACTCTACGAAAGGCCAAATCCTGGTCTTATTGAAGTCAATGATGAAACTCCCTTTTCATATCAGTGGGACCAGCGCCTGGTCCCTAAGGCCTGACTGCTGTCTCTTACCCCAGATTATAACAAGTGTAATTCCACTGATTTTCATGGAATGATTCCTGACTTACTTCCATGTCATTTAGATCAGGCATCTAGTGCCCAGCTCTGTCCTCCACCACAAAGATGGAACTTTGTTTAGATCATAATTTTATTACAGTCATTGAAAGGATGAGGCAGGAGGACAGAAACAGAATGAAATTTAAGCTATCATCAATGAAATAAGGCTCTGTGGAATCCAGAGAGAAATCAATGTTGGCCTGGTGCTCTGTATGCCAAGTTTTATTCTACAGTGGTTGTTTAAACAGCAGCAGAGTCAAGTCATCTGTAAACCAGAGGATTAAAAGTATATGTTCAAAGACAGTGGTGGTATAAATATCACTATAACTTTTGAAATTCCATGCAAAGGTTCCATGAAGCTGTCTCATACATACAAAGTTAGAACACCCTGTTTGGCAACTATGCTAAACATCCCTCTGCCCTCCCTGTATTATTACTTTTACTTTCATAATGGCTTTCCTGAAAGACTATTTGAAATACATGACCTGACCAATTACTAGTGACATGTCACTGAATTTTTGTTGTCTATTTGAAACAGTTTCATAACTGATTTCTAAGGGGCTTAGGCAGGGGAAGGAGAGATTGTAGTTCTAAAACAACACACCAGGCTGAGGTGGTAGAGATCTACTCATTTCTCAGCTCCTAGCCCCTATTTCTCTTTGTATGGTAATCTAAGGCTCCTGGATGTCAAGCTCTGCCAAATGATCTCCCAGGTGACAAGAACAGGAGTACTTGTGGCACCTTAGAGACTAACAAATTTATTAGAGCATAAGCTTTCGTGGACTACAGCCCACTTCTTTGGATACAGACTAACACGGCTGCTACTCTGAACCCAGGTGACAGTGTCTCTACTGGGCAGCATTTTCAGCAGTTGTGCAGTTGCCTTGGGGTGTTTCATGGGCTGTTCTTTTTTCCTGTTCTCACAGACACTTATGTCTTTTTGTCACCTTTCCATCTAGGGTCTTCCTGGAGTTCTTAACTATTACAGAATGAAGCTTTACATAGGCTTATCATAAGATGTGTAAATACACACCTGCCACAGTGATCTAGGAAATAGGTCCTTTAGGCATAAATGTATTTTTGCACACATTTACCACTAGTGGCTGAACGTCATTTTGGTATCAATTCTATTTGACTTCTAGGAAAACACTTAACAAAATAACTAATTTTTTAGAATGCATGCATGCAGGATATAGTTAGGTATTTTTTGGAAATAAAAAGCCACAGTCAAATATTTAAAAGAACACACTAGGCCTGATTTTGATCTCCGATACTCCAGGTTTACACAGGTCTAACTCCACTGACATTACTAGAAATACTATGAATTTTCACTGGTTTAATGAACAGAATTTGGGCTGCAGTGCATGAATGCGGTAATTTGTTAGTATAGATGGAGGGGAATAAAGCCTTTGTGGAAAAGGTATCCTTCCCCATAAACAGTCTGCAGCTGGTTTAATCACATAGCAAAACTGTCTTTGCTAAATAATTGCTCTTCAGAAGTACCTTTGTGAGCCTGGGATAAAAGTTATCAATGATAAAAATAACCCTGTCGTGGATGGTTTGGTTTTAGCACAGATAGGGATGAACTCCATCAAAAATAGGGAAATCTTCTAGGCTGCCAAACCCACCCCTAATTTACTTCTAACTATGGGGAGAGACTCAGCTAAAAATGTGAGCCAGGCTAGCAATTTGCTTTCAATGGCAGATGGGTGGGTACATGTGCATAGTTGCCAAATTTTAGCCCCTCAAGTGACGGCGGTGTATCTGAACATGTGAAGGGAGCAAGTCTCTCCCTACTCAATACTGATGATTTAACGCTAATACTTCCAACCAAGAAATAGGCATGTTCAATTACCTGTGGTCAATATTATCTCCATTTTAAAGATGGGGAAGGTCATGTCTACTTAGTTTATCTGTTGTTGCACAGCAAGTCAGTGCCAGAGCTGTGATGGAGTCCTGATTCTCTGGCCTGGTCAACACTACACAGTTAGGTTGATGTAAGTTGCCTTACATCGACTTAGCAGTGGAAGTGTCTTCACTTAAATTTGATTCCCACCGACATAAGTGCCTCTTTACACTGATTTACTGACACCACCTGCCCGAGCAGCATACAGTCACAGTTGATGTAATTAGGTTGAGGCAATGTCAGTGTAGACACTGTATTGCTTATGTCTAGAGCCCTGCGCGGATACACAATTTATATCCATGGAGTCGCAGGGCTCTAGCGACAATGAGCAAGACCAGCAGTGCCATGAACAGCGACAGAGCCAGGAACCACAGAACCAGCACCTAGTCTGGGCAGCTCCTCTGGTGTGGCTGTACCACCCCCAGCCCTGCCCACTGGGGTGGGCACCAGGCTCATTGGCAGCTGTTCCTGGTCACGCCAGTCTGTGCAATCAGCTTGCACGATCCCAGACAGGAGTCCCTTGTGAACCTGGTGCCCACCCCAGTGAGCACAGCTGACGGTGGTACAGCCACGCTAGAGGAGCTGCCTGGGCTGGGCGCTGGCTCCTGTGAGCAGTGGTCCAACATGCTGCTGCTTTTGCCGCTGTGGTTCCTGGCCTGGTCGCTGGCCATGGCACTGGTGGTCTCACTCGTTGTCACTAGAGCCCTGCAACTTCGCAAATATCTGCTTTATATCTGTGGATATAAATTTTGTATCCATGCAGGGATCTACTTATGTCGACTGATACTGACTTTCAGAAGCCATTGCACAATGCCCCACACCGACAGTACAATCGATACAAGTGCTTCTGGTGAGAACATGCACCACTGACACCAGGAGCTGAGTATGCCAACATAAGTGAGGTCGACATAATTTTGTAGTGTAGACATGCGCTCAGTCAGATGCATTAGGCATAAGACCACTCTTCTTTTTTGTACTTTCAGCGTTTTCCCCCCTACCTTTCCCTCTCTCCTTCCCACTTCAACGTTGTTTCGTTCTTTGCTCAGCCATGAGCATCTCTCTCTCTCTCTCCCCCCGCCCACTCAGCATTTTCTCTGTAACCCCTCTAGTTCTGTCTCCCAGATACTATGGCTCCCTCCCAGAAGAGAAGAATGTGTTACTATTCAGAGCTATGAAGCAGTAGTGCTTGCCTCCTATTTCTCCCACTGTGCTTCATTGAGCATCATATCAGAATGAGGGAACAATGAAAAGGGGAGACAGTATGGGAGTATTGGCTGCCAGGCCTAGAAGACTTGAGAATAGCTGGGAATCTTGCTTACTGCCTGCCGCCCTGATTAGGAGCACTATTTCAGCTGGCATGAGTGAGAATGAATGGCAGTAGGGGCTAGTCCTTTGTTCTGTTTCCTGACAGGGTATTAAAGTTTTCATGGGACATGAGCTTATCTTTACCCACCTAACTACATTTCCAGCAACAAATTGTCTTCCAGTGTACTTTCTCCTTTGAAAAGTATTTCCTTTCCCAAGGTCAGTATCCCTTCAGATGGAACATTTCAATTTCCTTCTGCTTACCTGGTTATTTCAGAGACTTCTTTTGAATTGGTGTGTTGTTATTGCCTTGTGCTAGCATCTCAAAAGGCATACGTCCTCTGGGTGCTATTTGAACAAACATTACTTCTACCAGTCATGTCTATTAGCACATTAATTATTTTCAAACTCCCAGGTGGTCTGTCTGGTTCCTGGCTGTTTTCTTTTCTTAAGTGGTGAGTAAGCACATTTCCCTTAATCCCAAATTTATCTGCACTATAGTGTCTTATTCCAAGTATAATTCTTATTGGACAATCAAAGCTTGGCTCACCAGAGGGATAGGAAGTAGTTGATCAGGAACAGAGTGAAGGAAACATGAGAAGAAAGAGTAAGTTAGACAGCAAATAGGTGCTTGGGAAAGGTAGAATTCAACAAAAGAGTGTGATGGAGTATTCACCTCCAGCTGCTCCTGAATGAGATCCAGGAATTGAAAGGCTGATTGAAGATAGAACCTAGCAGAGAAGGAACAGGTGGGGCTGGTAGAAAGCCAGAAAGTTGGCAGTAAGAAGGGGGTTGAGGGGAAGTAGTCTACAGTCACTCCCTGGGAAAAGAGAGATGTGTTTGGGGCTATGGAGTTAAGTAGCCTGCAGTTACTCCATGGGAGAAGGGAGTTTGGGGTTGTAAATCCAGAGAGGGGGGAGCTAGAAGATGTATGAAGTAGTCTAGGGAAAGAGCAATGAGGTCTGGGAGAAAGCAGATCACAATTGCTAGACCTAGCGTCTCTGAACTGGAACCTGGAATAGTGTGTGGGCCTGGGTTCCCCTACTAGCCACTGGGGGAAGTAGTGCAGACTAGACAGTGGGATAGTCATCTGATAGAACTTTGATACCCTGGAAGGGATGGACTATAGTGACCTGGCTGGAGGGCCAATCCATAGAGAGAGCGCATCTGAGTTGCAGAGAGAGAGAGAGGTGCAGCAGGGCATGTGAATGAGTGGCCGAAAGGGGTGGTGAACCTGCAAGGAGTTAATCCCCAAAGCAGCCAGGTGACGGTGCCCCAGAGGTGAATGGAACCTGTTACAAGGAGTAAATACAGAATGGGAAGGTGGGGAAATCTTCAGCATGTGCAATCTTTCGGTGGGATAAGAAGTCATGAGAGAAGGGGATGACTAAATTAGAATCCTTGTTCAGGATTCTGTCTTACCTTTCAGTTTTTTAACCTCTTACCATATCTTCCTCTGTTTGCCATCATGACCCAAGCCACAATTAATCATCACTTAGCCTTGAACAATTGCTCTGAACACCAGCCTCACAAAATTAAGTACAATATAAATTTGTAGAGCTACCACAAAAGGTATGTAATTTAGTGTAAGGACCTGACCCAAAGACTTCTATTAGCTTCAGTGAGCTGTGGATCAAATCCTGATATTCAGTTTGTATTTGTGAATAATGAAGTAGTGAGAGATCCAGATCAGAATCCTGGACCTGAATCCCACTGAATTTTGATGAAGTTTGGATTCTAAGTTGCTTTTTGTGGCTTTAGACCATCTCTATACTGTGAGCCAAAGCCAAAGTCCAAGGGCTTCAGCCCCAGGTGGGGGACCTGTAACCTGAGCCCTGCCACCCAGAGCTGAAGCTCTCTGGCTTTTTCAGCCTCAGGCGGTGGGCCTCGGGCTTTGACCCCAGGTGGTGGGGCTTGGACTTCGCCTTCAGCCTCGGGCCCCAGGAAGTCTAATGCCAGCCCTGGTGACCCCATTAAAAAGGGATCATGACCCACTTTGGGGTCCCGAGCTGACCCACAGTTTGAGAACCCCTGATTTAGACTGTAGGTTCTTCAGGGCATGGACGGTCTCTAAGTACAATAGTGTTTGTACAATGCCATGGAAGCACAGCTGGATCAGCAGCCATGTGCCATTGTCTCATGGCCTAGTGCTGCACTCTTCAACTCCATGGAGGAGCCAAGAGTGAAGATAGGAGTTAATGCTACTAGGCAGAATTAATTCCACTGATTTTACCTATGGATTGTTTCTTGTCTTGGCCATATTATGGAACAATGCTACAAGCCTTGTAAGGATGTTACCTCGTCATTGGACACTCAATTTTTCTCTATTTTTCCTCAGATAAATATATGTTTATCTCAATATTATCTAAACTTTACTATAGAGAATACCTAAAATACTGGAGATAAAGTTATTCAATTACATACCACGGTATCTAAGGCAAATGATAAGTACTAATGTAGATGGGCCTTAATGCACCATTGTTTCTTCTGTCAAGTTCAGTAACAATACAGGTGAGGGAAACTACAAATCTGTTCTCCTTACCGTTTTTCTTTGCCTTTGTGTGCTCGCTTAAGTGTAACTAAATGATTTAGATATTAAAATAAGACTGTTGTGGGCAGGTTAACAAATTAAGTCCTCCACTTTCCTTCAGCTTCTTTCCTATATCACAGGTGCTATATGCAGTATGTACCATAACAACATTCCAAAATACACTTATATCTAGTGCAATCCTTATTTATTTTGGATTATTTCAGTCACTCATATGATGTAGAGAGTTGCTAGCATGGTATAACATCTAGCGGGCATTCAATGACTGACTAGTTTTTTTTTTGTGTCACTCTTATTTGTTGCCCCGGGACTAAGGACTGTTTATGCAGCAAATCCAAACTAAGGTATAGCAAATGTTTTGATGTATTATGTTTGTGGGATTTCTGAACATCAGGATTTTTTTCATCACTCACATCCTTTTATACAGTGAATAGAAAATTAGTTTATATAGAACTCTATGGGTGGACTTGGGGTACAAGAAGAGTTCCCCTCCGTGCATGGATTTCTCCTTTTCCACAATACAAAGGCCAGCTTCTTCTGCACCATCATCTTGTCCCATTAGTTGGGGTCACCAGCTCTTGTTCTTCATATCCAAGCATTCTTGTCAAGTGCATTTTCTAAGCTGACACCAATCTTCTTCATGGACTCCTTCAGCATTTCAAACCACATTTTTTTCCCCTGGATCTTCCTGGTAGTCTTTGTCCCATGTCTACTAGATCTTGTACTCTCTGACCTGCATCTCATCTCACATGACCCCACAATCTGAGTTGATACTCTCTCAGCTTTTCTGTGATAGGGGCTGCATCTTGGCAGGCAGTCTCTGAGCACGCCTGTCAAATCAGGCCCCACACATGACTCAGGTTGAGGAGCACTTGTCTTCCACCTGGTTTGTGGATCGCTCTGGCATCCACATGCCTAGAGTGAGGCAGCAGTATATGCCCAGAGGCAGAAACTTAGGTACTGAGGCAACTCTCACCCTAAAAACGTACTCGCTAAGTGAATTTAGGCACCTACAGGGTCCAGCAGGAGTTTTGTGGATGGCAGTGGAGCTAAAACTGGGACTTAGGTGCTCAACCTGAGACTTAGGCACCTAAGTCTGGGGGTTAGGTGCCTGAGTCCCTTGAACGCCCTATGCTGACTTAGGTCAGATTTTCAGGCTTTTCTTTGTAGCCTTGAGCACTAGAGACTTCAAAATGAAATCCTCGCGTCACACATCACTCATATTCAAGAGCTGAGGCATGGAGTTAAACACTAAATATTGTAAGACTTTCAATACAATTGTGGAAGTTGGCAACACTGAGAAACATGTCCTGTAATCTGAGCCTGTAGAAAACAGGCACATTGTGAACAAATGGTCCATACTTTACCCTGCACTCATTCCAAGAAATAGCAATAGTCACACTCCCGGTCCAGTCCTTTTTTGCCAGGTAGAAGGGCCAGAGTATCATAAAGGGGCCTAAAGGCCTGGAGAGGATTCCCGTAGTGAAGGCACTGTAGTAGATATCTGAAATGCTGCTCTGAGGAACCCCTCATAAGTTTTAGGCTAGGTCTACACTAGAGACTTTACAGTGGCACAACTGTACAATGCAGCTGCATCACTATAAGATCTCCTGTGTAGCTGCTCTATGCTGATGGGAGAGAGCTCTCCCGTCAACATAATTAAACCACCCCCAACGAGCGGTAGCTTTGTTGGCGGGAGAGCGTCTGAGTCCTGAGCAACATAAGTTATGCTGACAAAAGAGCTAGTGTAGACATAGCCTTAGTGTAGGGAACAGTGTGGATGGGGTCACTGCAACAGTGCTGCAGATATTCCGGACAGTGCTGTGGTCCGTAGGGCAGCCAGGGGAGTCTACCATAATATAGGCAGACACCCCTCCCCCCAACTCAAGTTACACCACAGGCCTCTTCAGCCCCATGGAGCTGACTAAAATGGGAGGGTACAAAGGTTTCTCTTTTGGAGGTGAGATTCTAAGAATGGCAGAAACAAGGAAGGGAAATGATGATAGAAAGCCACAGAATGAAAAGATGACCTGGTTTATCATTGGGAAAGTGGGGATGAATGCCAATTTGCACATAAAATAGAAGAAAGGAAAGGGATTTGGTTATGATTCACAGTCCTATAACAAGTTCATACCAATTGTTAGATTTCCTCATATCAAGTCATGTGGAAAATGAATGATACATTATTCCTTTTACAGCAGCCATTTTAGTTTTTTAAGAAGTGTATAAAATACAGTAATGGCTACAGACACTTGTAAGTTCCAGCTCTGTCCCTTCCAAGTAGATCACACTACAGCACATAGTGAGGAAATAAAAAAAATAATCTTTACTGGATGAAAATCTATATTCCCTGGAAAGAAAAATGACCTTATTAATGGACAGCCGGTAGTGCTGCAAGAACCTATACCTTTTAATCTTCTGGTGGCACTCAATAGATTCTTACTTACTGCACAAACTTGGGAACTTCAGTAGCTCCCAACAACAAATAACAAGGTGTTACAGAAAGGCATATTATCTATAATACGAATATTCCCAAATACTAATGAATTAAATACACAATTTTCCAGAGAGGTATGTAAGCATTATGGGCTGGAGTCAAAGCTCAATGAAGTCAATGGAAAGACTCCCATTGATTTCAGGGGGCATTTGAACAGGTCTTATAGTATCTGTGAAGCAAGTAAGTATTAGTATTCTCATTTTACAAACTGAGTAGGTTAACATTAGAAAAAAAGGTTATAGTTTTTCCCATATCACACCCAGAAATCTGTGGCAAAGCTGGGACTAGAACCTACATCTTGTAATGTCCAGTCATAAGCTTCACCCACTAGAACATATTTCCTTTCATAAACAGCCATAGCTAGTCACAGTTATCCTACAGTTTGGTGATACAGTAACAAGAACAGTCTCAAACTCTTGTCCCCAAACTCAAATTAAACCTGAATATGAGCTTTTGTTAAAAAAAAAAAAATCAGGTACATTACTTACCTTGACACCATCATTGTTCATTTTTGCATCTTTCCTGATTTGCCTGGAAGTGGAAGCTCCTGCATTGAAATAGAACAAGAAGAGGCAAATCTTGTGATATTCACAGCTGAAAGGAAGAGGAGAGAACTGGAAAGGTGAGGTTTCCAGCCCAACGTAGTGGACCCAAGATTGTTCGACTAAGCTTTGAATTAGTGTCCAAAACTTCTGGGTGTTTATCCAAACTAAACCTGAGCTCTCAGTTTGTTAAGGTTCACCCATCACAAGCGGGTGACAAAGCCATAGCACTTTACCCCACCTAACAACACCCAAGAACTGCAAAATAAGATTGCTTTGAAACTAAAGGCTGTCTCAGAATGTTTCATTGAATTGTGTAGACCAAACTATCATGATACCTGCATTCACATGAGCAGAGTTACTAGGGCTATGTTAAACTCCCCGAACTCTGAACCTATGCAGTCAGAAAGGGTTCAGGTGTGTGGTGGTCTGTGCACATCTGCCCAGATACTGTTTTGTCAATTTCTGCATCAGTGGCTGACTGTCATGGCTACCTCTGTGATCATCAGTTTCTTCTAAATGCATCCCACATTCAAGTGAGCCACCATTATTTTTGGCAGAAGAAAAATCCTAAAAGTGCATGATATGCACATAATTTGCTTTGCAACTATAGCCTGGCTATCTCCGCTCTCCACCCACTAAAATGTCCACTTCCCTGTTAGTCACCAGCACTCATTTCAGAGAGGTGTGCTCACATACCTTGAACCGTGTGCTCAACACCTCTCAGAGAAAGAACAGGAGTACTTGTGGCACCTTAGAGACTAACAGATTTATTAGAGCATAAGCTTTCGTGGACTACAGCCCACTTCTTCGGATGCATATAGAATGGGAGTCAGCATCTTGTGTGAATGAGTACACACAAAATGGAAGCCTCTTTGCCTAGATGCTGAATTGTTTGCCTCTCTGCATTTCTCTTAGCAGAACTCAGCAGCCTGCAGGACTGAGGACTAAGTCCATGCCTATTCAGGAAAACAGTTAAGCAAATGCTTAAGCGTTTTCCTCAGTAAGGGCATTTTCCTGAATCGGGGCCTTTATTGTTAGTTACTGCACAGTCAACTGTTTAAATCCCTTGAGATACATAGCAGCCTTAGCATGCAAGGCATGTAAGTAAATCAGTAGTATTGTTTTCCATGTCAGAAAGGGTAGCTGGTCTACTAGGCTGGCTGTCTACCAGTATTTTGTTACATGCTCTTTTCACAGAATGAAGACAGCAGGTCAGATTTGATATCTGGATCAGGAATTTGAAGCTGCCTCCACCAGAAGAAAGAAGATTCAAGAGATTGTAGTCAAAGAGGATTGTTGTCTGCCTCTTTTTACAAGAGACACATTATGGGGGGGGGGGAGACACTTTCACATGGCTAGTCCCTATGATCACCTATTCCTTTGGACACATCACACTGTTTCAGTCATATGGATTAGCCACTGGCTCTTGACCTCAGACACGAACACACATATGATAGTACCTGAAATAGATCGGGGAGATGAGTCACAATGTTCAGGAAGAATTTCAAAACAAATGGACTCATTTGCTCTTGCAGCTGTCTGTTGAAACTAACACTTTGGTTTTTTTTTTATTATGGTGCTATTAATTTGTGCTCATTATGCTCCCATGTTAAGTTTCTGTTTGTTTTTTGAACCACCTAATTAAAACAGCAGGTTGGTTTTGTAGAGGAGGAGATATGCAAATAAAACTGTTGGGAATAAATATGCCAGACGCATTCTAGATTTAAAATGGGGACACTGTGGCTCAGACGCTCTCAATTGAGTTGCACTGATTTTACTTGCTTCTCCAAATGCGTTGGTAGTTTACAGACCATGGATGATTTTATTTAGCATTGTGAATATGCTGGTCTGATGGAATGGAATGGTTTTCAGTAAATGCACAAGAGATGCTATGTGATCCGACTGGATTTACGGTGCTCTTGCCTGCAACACTGTGTGCATTCTAACGTGTCATTTTTGTCTGTTCATATGGTAGTTGTGCCACATAACCTAAATAAAAATTGAAGTAATAAAGTGTAAGCATACAAATTTATACAGAGCTGTTTTAGGGAGGTAGACTGTTATTACTCTGCTTTAACATAGCTCTTAAGAATACATATTTATGGGCCATATTCTCAGCTGCTATAAATAATCACTGCTCAAAATCTGACCTGTGTTCTTAACAATCTCCACTTATTCCTTACAACGATCTTGCTCCTGTTTTAAATTTAGTTCTTATATTTAGAGTTGTTTCAATCTTTAACTACAAGCACAAGAAATTTAATTATTTGCTTAGTAATGTGGTGCTTCTTCAATCCACTGGTAAACAAAGCAAGGTTTAAACTTTCATTTGCCTTTCTCTAAAGAAATTCCCTAACAGCCCAGTCCAACTCCTATTGAACTTGATAAGATTCTCATTGATTTCATCTGTGAGCTGGATCAGACCCTAGCAGAACTAGTTACTTAATTACTACATAAAATTAAGGACCTTATATAGTTCCACTGTAGCTATAGTTATCTGCTTCCAAGAATTATACACCCTCTGCAAGAAAGTTATGGTCCTGATTCTCCTCTCACTTGCAATGGTTTTATACCAGTGTAACTCTGTTGGAGTTACTCTGGATTTACACCAGTGTGAGAGGAGAATCAGCCTCTAATTCTTAAGGTGGCAGTGTTTACTTTTTCTATCATTTGGGTAAAATTAATAACCATAACCACCATTGACCCTTGTTGGCAATCTCAGTGGCAACAAAGGTTTAAATGGGACTGGAGAGTGAGTTACTGTCAGAAGCATAGCATGGAGATACAAGAAAGCCTGTACTGTTGTTTCCTGTGCTGTACATTACCTGTGCACAGGTATTGAGAGAGTCTATCCAGTATGGTTCACAACCTGAAAATTCATTAGACACAACATGAGAGAAAAAATACTAATCTCAGGAATTAGGCACAAAGACCCAGATCATAGATGAATTTAGGTGTTACAAAGCTAAGTGTTCCAATGACTAACTTATTAGGCACCTAGAAAAATCATGAACAGTGAGAGCTCCTATACAATGAATGGGAGAGAGAAGCACCTTAAAATGTGATCCATAAAAGCCAATAAGTGAGGTGGAGAGCCTACACTAGCCCCTGGGAGATGCTGACAAGAGGGGTGTGTCCTAAATCTTCCCCCTTTCATGGAGTCCAGGCTGCAGGGAGGAGCCTATTTCTGCTAGTGATCCACAAGCTGAGGGAAGATAGGTGCTCTCATGAGCCAGGCCGGATCCTGTCGGTGTGCTCAGATACCACTTTATAACTTTTAGCTCACTGGCAGGAGTACATACCCAGGATGTGGGAGATCCCTGGTTCGAGTCCACCCTCTGCCTAATGAGAAGGGATTTGAACAGGGAGCTGCCATCTCTCAGGTGATTGCCTTCCCTATAGTCATTCATGCTGTCTCTGGCCCTATTAATGTTTAATTAATTTAAAGTAGAACAAATCCAATAGGTGAGATTGAGAAATATCCCATAGCTTAGTGGTTATGGCAGCCATCTGAGAGGTAGCAGATCCTCCTTCAAATCCCTCGTCTGGCAGAGATGGAACTTGAAGTGGGGGCCTCCCAGCTCCTGAGTGAGTACCCTAACCACTGCGCTAAAGGTTAGGGGAGGATTCTCCCGCAACATCAGTTTTGTAAATCTAGGTGCCCTCTGAGCATGCCCGTTGGATCAGGCCCTGCATGTGCGTTCGATGGAGAAGCACCCATCTGCCTGGCTTGTGGAATGTGCTGGGTCTTAGACACAAGATAGGTGTCCCAAAGCCTAGAGTGAGGCAGCAGCGCACATGCCCAGGGGCAGAAACATGGATGCCTAAGGAATTTTTACTGCAAAAACTTAGAACAAAGTATGTTTACGAACCTACAGGGTTATGTGGCAGCTAAGCAAGAGTGTTGTGGATAACAGTGGTGCCTAAAAAGGGATTTGGGCACCTAAATCTAGGGGTTAGATGGCTAAATATCTTTGTGGATCTGGGCTAAAGACCCCAGTACCGCAAGGCACCTAAGCATGGGCCTAGCTTTACGCACATGAGTAGTACCTTTAAAGCTGATGGGAATCCTTGTATGCTTACAGGTAAGCATGTGCTTATGTATCTGACTGATCAAATCAGGGCCTCAGCTAGCCAATAATGCCCTTGGACAACACACACACACAAGAGATTCAATGCAATGAATTCTCTACAATTGTTTTCCAAAATCACTGTCCAAAGAGGTTTTGTTTAGAAGAATTATTATAACTCCCAATAGTGAGACACTGATTCAAGTAATTCATTGAAATACTTGATTCTTGTTTTTACTAGTTCATTTCTACAGCATTTGCGTATTCACTTTAAATTTTCTCATTTGGATTAGAGCTGTTTAATTTACTAAAAGGGTTGACACGTTTATGAGATGTTGCTGACTAATGACTAATTTGATGCTAATATTATTTGTAAAGCACCTCTTCCCACACTCCCTCAAGGCAATCCAGGAAGGCTCTGTACAGAAAATCAAGCATAATGAATAAATACATCAGCACCAATGCATGCCATAGAACTGAAACCAAGAATTAAAAAGAGAAAAGAGTATCATCATTAAAGATTCAGTGTCATAACCTATGTGTTGCCTGTAAGGAGACACTTAAAAATGCTCTTCCATTTTTGCATCATATGAGATTACTGTCTCCTTGACTACAGTATACTTGCTCCTATTTTTAAAAAAACATAAAGCATCTTCCACCATATAACTATTGCTAAAACATTAGTAATCTGGTATACAGAACTGCCCAGGGTCAGGCCAGATGTTGCTTTAGCATCCTAGGTGAAATGAACTCACAAAATGGTTTGCAGAATGTGCTGAACATGTCTAAAAATAGAATTCACTGTGGCAACAGGAACTTCAGCTGACTCAGCAGACTGTGGAAGTTATTCCAGGAGGCAGGTGTATATCTGAACTCTTCACTCGTTCACTCTGCCATTAGAAATTCTCGTTACTTATCTTTGTAGGGACAGAAACTTTTGCCTTGTTAATCACTTCTTTAAATATTGGTCTAGGAGATTTTTATGGTGCCTTGAAAAATATTTCACTGCCTTGAGGACTGGATTAACTGTTTGCATTCCCTCGCCCTCTGATAAGTTTTCCCAGGGCACTGAAGATGTAGTTTTTTTGGATGTTTCCTGCTGGCTGATCTACCTACTTCCCCAATACATCATTTTGATTAAATGGATCCGTGTAGATCAGAAATTCAATGTATCAAGAGTCTCTGAAATCTCTGCTAAGTCTCTTAAATATTTTAAAGGTCTGAATTGAATTTAGCATTTCTGAAAGGTACGAGGAAAGCAAGAGACTAAGAGGTTGTCTATACTGAGCCTTAGCATGCAGCAAGCCAGGGTGTAAATCTATAGCATGCTAGTTTGTGGCCCATGCTGCCATGCACTACAAGCTCTGTAGTGCACTTTGATGCATAGGCACCGACTTCCACTCTACCCGGTGTGTGTGTGTGTGTGTGTGTGTGTGTGCGCTTGACCCCCTGCTTCAAGACCACCCTAACTCTACCCCTTCCTCCAAGCCCCCACACCTGCCCCACCTCTTCCCGTCCCTGCTCCTCCCCTGGCCTCTCCCCCACTCCACTCCTTTCTGCAAGGTCCCACCCCACCCCGCCTCTTCCCGCCCCCGCTCCATCCCCACTCTGCCTCTTCCCCACCCCTCCCCCAGTGTGCCCCACTCCTCTTCTGCCTCTTCCCACTCCCCCCCCACTCTCCCAGCACCTCCTGCATGCCACTGTACAGCTGTTCCATGGCGGGCACAAGGCACTGGAAAGGAGTGGGAGGAGTTGATCAGCGGGGCCGCTGCCTGGCGGGAGGCACTGGGGGGAGGGGAGGAGCTTGGCTGCCAGTGGGTACTAAGCACATACTAATTTTTTTCTGTGGATGCTCCAGCCCTGGAGCACCCCTGGAGTCAGCGTCTCTGGCCCCAATTCATCAATCTGTGTAGCTAGCTGCAGAAGTGCTGACTCCTAAACATAGACAAGGGTGAGTGCATGTAACAGAGGAACTAATCCAGGGATAAAGCTTGATTTAGTTCAGTCAAGACAATCCCTGGCTCACCCGTGACCACCTGTAGGGTTGGCATCAATGCAGCTCTGTCAATTAATGTGCTGGTGCTATTTGGGCTCCCACCAGTGCTGACATGGAGGTGATGTTTTGGTAAAATTCCCTAGTGTAGACACAGTCCCCTGAATCATGGGGTTGATGTGGGACATAGAGTGAGTTTGTCTATAAAGCATTATAAAATGTATCCCAGAAGGAGAGCGATCTGGGCTCTATGGTGTAGTGTGCTTTTGTAGAGCAATATTAGAAATGAAGCTGATCACAATTAGCAAGGAGCCTCTTTTTATGAGTTTTTCTCACACAGCAAATTGAAATTCTCTAATAAGGAATGATTATTTTTCTGATGTTGACCATGGTGGTGGTGTTTCCTTGTGTGAAAATGTTGCCTCTCCAATCTCTGTTGACAAGCATAGATGCCAGTGAGTATTTTACAGACCTTCACTCTAGCTTCATCCTTTATTGTAAGAAGTTCTTGTCCAAAGGTAATTCTGACGATCCTGCTCTCTCTCTCTCTCTCTTTGGAACCAAAGGGCCCTGAATGCAGAAGACCTAGTGCAGATGTACAGTTGTTTGAGACAACAGAACAGATACTACATGGGCAGTGGTAGTGCAAGTTTGCCCATAATGCCCTACTGTCCTAAATTACATGGTAGGCCTTATCTCATCACATCTCCAAGGCCTCTCCAGTGAGACCTCTCTTGATGCCCCATTCACTTCCTTCTCCTATTTCTGTCTCTGTGTTCTTTTCTGTGCTACCCCAGGCAAGAAATGACCTCCCAAACTTTGTTTCCCAAGCCACCATCCTCTCCTAATTTCAATTTTCCTAAAACCTAACTTCTCTTTATCATGCCCACAGGCTGTGCATTTCCAAAATGTGACTATTTCAGGCTGGAAGTACGTGCCTGAAGCACCTCACTCTGTTGGACTTGTTGTGAAAAGGGAACGTGGGTTCTGCTGACTCACTGAGGCAGATGGCTCATTATCCCAACTGTATATAGAGGAAATGGGATGTCTCTCTAGAGAGAAGAACAGGAGTACTTGTGGCACCTTAGAGACTAACAAATTTATTAGAGCATAAGCTTTCGTGGACTACAGCCCACTTCTTCGGATGCATATAGAATGGAACATATATTGAGGAGATATATATACACACACAGAGAGCATAAACAGGTGGGAGTTGTCTTACCAACTCTGAGAGGCCAATTAAGTAAGAGAAAAAAAACTTTTTGCGGGAAGTGGCATGGGCCAAGGGATTCATAGATTCATAGACTCTAGGACTGGAAGGGACCTCGAGAGGTCATCAAGTCCCGTCCCCTGCCCTCATGGCAGGATCAAATACTGTCTAGACCATCCCTGATAGACATTTATCTAACCTACTCTTAAATATCTCCAGAGATGGAGATTTCACAATCTCCCTAGGCAGTTTATTCCAATGTTTAACCACCCTGACAATTAGGAACTTTTTCCTAATGTGCTGTCTGCCGCTTCCCGCAGCCCCCATTGGCCTGGAACGGCGAAGCGCGGCCAGTGGGAGCTGCAATTGGCTGAACCTGTGGATGCTGCAGGTAAACAAACCATCCCGGCCCGGCAGCAGATTTCCCTGATGGGCTGCATACCAAAGGTTGCCAATCCCTGATGTAGACACTTGCTCCTTGGGACCTGAACTGATCACCCCATCCATTTGTTTCAAATAATTCACCCATCATCCATTGGAGAATAATAATTTTCATTCACCTTGGACCTAAATCAAGTGAAGGGCCCCACACCCCTTGTCTATCCACTAAACTATCCCATCATTCATTTGAATAGCTGATACAGAGTTTGGCTTAAAGTCAAGCTGGTATGTTGTAACTTTCATGCTTATAACTTCTTTTCTGGAAGACCAGAAGCAGACCACTCCAGGTGGAGGCATATTTTGTACCATTTTAGCTGCTCCTGAACAATCTGATAAACTTGGAGTCACTGATTTGCTTCCAGGGGTTACCATTATGCAGAACAGAATTGTTGGACTCAATTATTCTCTGATTAAGCACACGATGCTGAGCAAAAAGATGAGATTCTCATGCCACCTACAATGAAGAGTGCACAGCCATTCTATGCATATTTGAATTTCATAATACATTTTAAAACTGATACATAATCATTTTCTTATTTGTTCTTTATCCTGACAATCTGCAAGTCATTTCTGTTGTAACAGTGAACTAAATAGCTTAAGAGGAAAAACACGGGGAAATGTTCCATTGTTTTCACCCGCAAATTGATTTGGATATGTAAGCACTATGGTGAAACAAGAACAGGAGTACTTGTGGCACCTTAGAGACTAACACATTTATTTGAGCATAAGCTTTCATGGGCTACATCCCACTTCTTCAGATGCATAGAATGGAACATATGTTGAGGAGATATATATACACACACACACACAC
This sequence comes from Chrysemys picta bellii, assembly GCF_011386835.1. Lineage (NCBI taxonomy): Eukaryota > Metazoa > Chordata > Testudines > Emydidae > Chrysemys > Chrysemys picta. Next base: position 59,619,217 of record NC_088792.1, on the reverse strand, counting down.
ACACAGAGCATGAACAGGTGAGAGTTGTCTTACCAACTCTGAGAGGCCAATTAAGTAAGAGAAAAAAAAACTTTTGAAGTGATAATCAAGATAGCCCAGTACAGACAGGTTGATAAGAAGTGTGAGAGTACTTACATGGGGAGATAGAGTCAATGTTTGTAATGGCTCAGCCATTCCCAGTCTTTATTCAAACCTAAATTGATTGTGTCTAATTTGCATATCAAATATGCAATCAATTTAGGTTTGAATAAAGACTGGGAATGGCTGAGCCATTATAAACATTGAATCTATCTCCCCCATGTAAGTACTCTCACACTTCTTATCAACCTGTCTGTACTGGGCTATCTTGATTATCACTTCAAAAGTTTTTTTTCTCTTACTTAATTGGCCTTTCAGAGTTGGTAAGACAACTCCCACCTGTTCATGCTCTGTGTGTGTGTGTGTGTGTATATATATATATATATCCTCAATATATGTTCCATTCTATGCATCTGAAGAAGTGGGATGTAGCCCACGAAAGCTTATGCTCAAATAAATTTGTTAGTCTCTAAGGTGCCACAAGTACTCCTGTTCTTTTTGCGGATACAGACTAATGTGGCTGCTACTCTGAAACCTGTCAGTATGGTGAAAAAGTGTTACATTAATATTTTTTTAAGAAACTGAATAAAATCCCTATCACGTGCAAATAATTGACAGACATCTCATCAACTATGGTTTCCTTTAAACGCATACTGTGCCATTCAGCATTCTTTTAATTACAAGTCTCCTCTCATGGACATCCATAAAAGAAACCTGTCCACAACAAGGGAGTCTTAAGAGATTTTTTGTAATGCAAATAACAATCACAACCAAAATGACCACTACACTTGTAGCTAGTCAGGTTAGGTAGAATCTTTCTGAATTTCATGCTGGGTAACATATGGAAGGATTCCATGCTTGTAAAACTAAACTAGTTCTTCATTAAGAGAACTATTTACAGAGATAATGCAACTCTAGCTAGCATTCTAGCCATGTGCACACAGACTGACTTCCTGGTGCCTCCTCCAAACTCTTCTCTCCTGCAACCCATGCTCGTCTCTCTAAGTTCCATGTAATTGCTACAATTCCCAGGTCAACAAATAGTAAATATGCCCAAAAGCTAATCTGACCCTCTCAATAATGCCAGGAAAGAACAATAGTTTCTCTTATTAGGATTTGCACCCTAATACCACATACTAAGATTTCTGGGTAACCTTATCTATGTCATTACAGGATCTGAACACTTCAAATTCAAAAACAGAACTAACAACCCCCTCACACACACACTTTTTTTTCCTTCCCATCCTGTAAGAGAAATAGTTGGATTTCTGTGTATTGTGTAAAACACAATAGAAAGCTAAGCTGAAGAAATGATTTTTGCATTTCATTCTAAACACAGTGAAATCTATAATCATTTTTGTCTCTCCTAGACAATGGCACTCCCTTGCAGACAGAAGTTCTGGCTCAGGCATTCGTGAACCTGTACTCATTGACTGATGGTTTCAGTAGAACATAGCTGTCATGGGAGTCTATGACCATGGAGAGACAGGTGATCTTTCAGGTAAGTTTGAGTCAATATTATAGAGGGCTTTGAATACCAGGACAGAGACCCTGGACTGCACTCTAAATTCAGTGGGGGACCAGTGTAGAGTGGAGCACTGAGCTGATGTGTTAAACTGACAGACTGCTATGCTGTGCGTCAATTGGAGCTCTTCCAGAGTGTGTTACACACTATTTGCTTAGACAACAGTGAGAGATATACCACACAGAAGATGGGCAGTCCATCCCAAATGTCTTTTAAAACTAAATAGGTGTAAGAAACTGAAAATAGAAAACTATGCAAAAGTCTGTTGCAAATAGACTAATAATGTAAACCCCACAAATATAACCTTTCTCCCAAATCACTCCCATGGAATGGATTTCCCTTACACATAGGTGAACTAGTAATATACTGGCTTCAAACTGGGCACAGGTGGGGGAGAGGGGAGGATCACTGGCAGAGGAGAGAACACCAAGGAGCTGTTTGTGGTTGGTTTTGGCCCCAGAGGACTGCTCTGCCAACTGAATATCACTAAAATGCACTAAACTCCAGCCGTGACTCCTCTATCGCTCAGCACAGCCTCTATCCAGCGAATTGGGGAGGATGGTGTGAAGGAACACAATGGCAAGAAATTTTATGTCAGCCCTCCAACAGCCAGAAATTCCCCTACACCAATGGTCAGCCTTGTTTGCAATAGGAGAACAGACAAAGGGGCCAAAGCAGAGCTCAGGAGTGAGCCCATTATGTGGTAAAGCCCCATCTTGGGCCACAGTTCTCAGGCTTGGAGCAGTGTGGGGAAGCCCTAAGGATTTGTCTGACATCTTTGCAGCTCTCTGGGGTCAGTGGTGGACTGATCTGTTTTTTGCTTGAGTAGCCTGAAAACTGCTGTAACTTACACTCAGCTGCAATAAGCCCCAGGGGCCATCACTGCAGCTGAGAATAGCTGGAGCACAAATGTGCTCCTATCACCCTCCCTGTTCCTCAGACATGCCCCAACCTCTGTTCCTTTCATTTTACAGCCCTCTTATGCCAGCAGATATTGGCTAACTTGTAGCTGAGGGGGCCGTTACCACAGATTAGGGACTCCATCTAGACAAGAGGGTACACAAAGCAGTATTACAGTAGAGTTATCTCATTGAATCTCTGTGATCGTGAGCATGTGGAGTCTACTCTGAATCATGGCAGGTGGTTACTCAGCCCCACCTACCCTTTCTGTCCCCCTGGCTGGGAGAAGGTGCCTCTGAGAAGGGGTAGTATCAAGCAGTCCCTCTGTCTTGTTAAGGATCTCACCTCTCTGGTTCCCTGGATTGGTGGGTTCCATGCATCTGCAGAGGATAAACTGAGAGCTCTGTCTGAGCCCTCCATTTCCCAAGGACATCCTTATCTGACTCTCCCAAACCACAGCACTGCTGCTCCTCAGCCTTTTATTCCTCTTTTGGGGAAGTCCCTGGTTCTGATTGATTCAAAAAGTGACATGACCTCAACTGGGCTTCCTTTCACGACCACTGGAGCAAAAACAAGAGCTCCAACTGGAAGATGTTGGGGGCAGCTTTTGTCCTGAAGTCACTGTTTGAAGTGGGATTAGTTAGATGAGCCCTCATCTGGCTCTGCAAGGGAATACTAGCAAGACAAACCCCCTGGGTATTACACCTCTTTTCCTTCCACTAATAATGAGAAACCATCTTATTGAAAGGATGAATAAAATGTTACGCAAGCTGGCATTTTCCAAATCCTACCTCCCCAGCCATTTAGAATCTTGCCCAAAGCTGCAGCCTGTTGCTCAGCAACCTCTTGATGTAAACAGTTTGATGCTGCAAGTCCGGGGCCAATCCTGCAAAGCCTTCCTTCCTGGAGTACTAAGTACACACACGAGTCATCCTGCTGGTTTCAACGGAACTGCTTGCATAAGTGGTGATTATTAACATAATGCAGAGATTGCAGGGCTGACTCCTAGTGTGAAGACTATTACAACTGCCATTTTATAAGGGACAGATCCTCCTCTGGTGTAGAGTGCAAGTTCAATGGACTTCAATGGAGCTGTGCCTATTTACACCAGAGGAGGATCTGGCCCCAAATATCCACTGTGTAAAATGTCATTGTAGCTTACTTGGTAGAGGAGTTATTTGAAATAAGAATCCAAATGCTGGAAAGCTAATAGTAAATATAACCCCTGTAAAATTCCAACCAGAAATCATAAAGGGAAAGGAGGCATAAAAATATTGGTTAATGTTAGGTTATTAATTTGCATGCATGCTAATTTTCCCATCTGTCTTACATGCACTCACTTCCAGCATTCACAGTCATTAAATATGAATATATAACAGCATATGTGGTCTCTCTCTCTACTATATAATTTATATGCTATTGCTTTCTATTTTAAGGGGTATACTATTGAACAAAACAGTCAAAATTGACTTTTTGTGACATGCCAGGAAGCTTGACACAGAAGTACACTGCCTCTATATACAACATTGCTACCAAGTCAAAAAATAGTGTAGTGTAAAAATAGTGTAAAATGAAGCACAAAGAAATATCTGTTCTATCTTCTGGGTTTTCTTCCCCTAAGGTAATTCTTTGGGCCTACTGGGGGATGGCATGTTCAAAAGCTTTGCTACTGGTACTAAAAGATAATTCCATATGGTAGTGATATTTCTCAATAATTGGATATAAAGGAACAAGGAGGATGGTGGGGGATGTTAAGGGTCAGATTGCACCAGGTCTTCATCTGTGTGGTGTGGGGAAAGGTGCAAGGAGTCTTTCTCCTCTCCATACACCCAGCCTGCTCAAAGGCTAGGGACAATTACAGTCCCCATGCTCATGAATGCAGGGGGCTGCTCCCACTTTGTATCCCATAAGGTGATACCCAACCCAAAGGCGAGACAAGGGGTGGGTGGGGCTATGCTACACTTCCTGCATGAGCTTCAGGAGCTGGCCAGACACTCCAAGGAGAGTGGGCTACACCATCCAAAGGCTAATGGAATTTGTGTGCTCACCTGTTCTTTTTTGTTTCCTTCCAGATATGTTGGAGAAAGCTTTTGATGTGTAGTTCAGATCCAGATCCAAAGGTCTGAAGTTCAGGGGAGTTTTATTGGGAGGTTTGCTTCAGCTCTCTTCCTAATTTTCATATGCCTATATGCTTAAATTCTAGTCAGGGCCAGAGGCTACAGTGCCAAAATACCATAAGAAAGGCTGGATGTATTTCTGTCACAGAGGCAGGAAATACCAGAAATCTGGTGAGAGGATCTGTTCCAGTGATCCTGGAAGACCAGATAGTTCAAACCAGCCTCCACACTTTCAGCTACTGAACTGCTCTGCTGAGCATTTTAAAGGACATTTCTCAATAGTAGCAAACTCATGCCAAGAAGAGCTGATCAACGAGACATACATATCATTTATATCCTGTCAGCATAAAGTGTCTCCTCTTTGTTGTCACGTTGCTATTTATTTTAAATTGATTTTGCAACAGACAACAGTTCATTCAGCACGTTCTGCAGGAAATCATTAGTGCCTTATAAGGGATAGCCACAAATAGATGATAAATCACAGTATAAACAGCGTTTATGGCAGGGAAAAGGACAGTTTTTAAATAACTTGCACTTCACTACATGTGCTCTAGTGTCACCTTTAATCCCCTATACCCGTGTATACCGACATTATGACAAACAATGTAAGAGAAATACTAAAATAAAATGTATTATATACATTCCTTTGACTAAATTGCCCCCAAAAGCCCAGAATAACTGCACAGAGCATTACAAGAATCAATAGGTTAGCTTGAAAACTGATCGATGGTTCCATAAACTCAGCTGAATCAGGAAAGGAGAAAGTTTTAATGCAGACATAAGGAATGTTTTAATTGGAGTCTTGAGTCTGTCTGGAGAGACATAAGAGGTATAAGGATGGCAGCCAGTAAGACTGAGCAGAAAAGCTGGGCTTATTTGGATACCAGTTATCTCATACACTGTTCGCATTTTTGTTTTAATTTTAAAAGTATTTAAAAAAAAAAAAGCCTGCATTTTCTGTACAGATGCAGGCCCAATGGAGCGTGGAATGATGGAATAAATGAGGGTCGATTCAGAAAAGGCTATATAGCATCAAAGAAAATTAAAACTATTACTGGGGGGAGGGGAGAGGGGAAATATTGGTAGAACACAACTGGCTCACAGTTGTTTCCAAGGTAAATATAATTATACTGAGCATTAAGAGCTAAATCCTCTCCCCAGCATCCAGTTGAGGTATCCTTCATGGGTACTGCAGAGGTAGGAATCCTCGCTCCCTGGTTGCAGAGCACCAGGGGAGCTGCTTTGCAAAGACTATTCCTGCCTAACTCCCTGGAGTGTCCTCCATCGATCTAGAAACAACTCCCCACAATGGGGAAAGACCAGAAGATCTGTGGACTGGTGGGACTTCAGCACCACTCACCCCCTATCCTGCTCCCAAACTAACCTGCACACTATTGTGCAAGGAACCAGCTGAGCATCATGCCATGCAGCTTGAGCCAGGTATCCCTCGTATGTGATCTTCCCAAAATTTGACATCACCCCTTCTTCTAGCAGACCAGTCCTGCTGCCATAGGGCCTGTATTGGCAGGGGAACAGTCCTCACAACACTAGCCCCTTTACTGTTAACTGTTTACTGTTAACCCCCAAGTTGCTTTTCAATGCACTTTCGTGGAGAAAAGGTCCATTGATGGCTATTAGCCAAGATGGTCAAGGATGCAACTCCATGGTCTGGGTGTCCTTAGCCTCTGACTGCCAGAAGTGTGGAGGGGATGACAGGGGATGGATCATTCAATGATTACCTGTTCTGTACATTTCCTCTGAAGCACCTGGCATTAGCCACTGTCAGAAGGCAGGATATGGGGCTAAATGGACCATTGGTCTGACCCAGTATGGCCGTTCTTATGTTCACTTTCATAGAGAAGATCACTGGGGACTGTGTGTGTGGGTATAGGCAGGAGAATTATGGAGGAGAGAAGTAAAAACGCAAAGTAGAAAAAACAGTATCTTGTCTGAGGAGTCTGTGTGAAAAATGTTCTCTTCCTGTAAAGGCAAATGGAATATATACTCTGGATTTAGCTGACTAGGTAGTAAAAATACTGATTTGTGACTATTCTCATGAAGACAAGGAAAAAGTTGCTTTGTTGTTTACACATAAGCCTATAATACTTGTTATTTGTCAGTATTTAAGCATATTCAGATATTCTGAAGTTGTTGCCCAGTTTCACAGATTTTAGCACAGAAGAGTATTAGACTAGAAATCCATATCTTTAACACCTGGAACAAAGGAAAAGCCATGCTGTATATGACCAGTGGACCATCGAGTTCAGTAGACTGTGATTGACAATGACAAGCACCAGATACTTCAGAAGAAGATTCAGCAAAAGTTACCTTCTAACCTTAAAGCATGAGGATTTGTACCTTTCAATTTTATTTAAGGGGCCTTATTTTCACTAAGGCCCCTTTACAACATTCTGGCAGTATAACTGTGTCTTCAAGACAAGTGGATGTAAATTCATGTTTACTATTATAACTCTGGATAACTTGTTATCCATATAGATGTCACTTCGTTTTTGAATGCTGCTAAGCTCTTGGTCTCAATGATATCTTCTGGCAAAGAATTTAGGAAGGTTAGAAAGTTTCAGTTAGCCAGTCAGGAGCAGAAATACAGGTGACCATTCAATACCATGAACAGCAAAGAGTAAAAGTGAACAGTTAGTGAATAACCCATGGGCTGAAAATTGTTCATCCAAACTATCTGGTGAATAGATTACAATAAATACATTCATAGAATTCTGGATCATTTCACTAATGAGTTTTTCACTGAGACCAGGATTAAAGTTGAATGAGTATTACTTGCATCAAATAAAATCAACCAGCTTTAGCTCTGGTCATTTTATGACTTTCATGAAAGCTTTTACTCTATTTACCAGTTCCCCAGTTCAAACAAAATAGTCCCCTTCTTGCTCCCTGTGCTCTAACTTATCTTTCATTGTGACTACTCCCTTTGTCTTCTCCTTCCATTCTGATTTTCATGCCACCTTCTACGCATGGAAGAACCTCCTTCTTAATGTCCACCAAATGACCTCCCTCACTGGCCTCTAAAACCCAATGCTTTTTCATAGCCTTCCAATCTTGATCTCATCACTTAGTAACCATGATCTTATCCTTTCCTATGGCCCTGATTCAAAGTCCATTTAATTCATTGGGAGTCTTTCCACTGACTTCATGTGGCTTTGGAGCAGGCTGTGACCCTCTATGCTTTCTTGCTTTGGGATGATTATCGTATGCACTGTATTTATGTTAGACTATCTTCCCCATATTTGTGATGTGCTGTTCTGTGGCACTCCATAAATAAATAAATAATAGTCAGTGATATATGAAACATAAGCCATCCCAGAGATGTAGATCTCTCTAAATGTGGTGTAAAGTCGTGCTCAGGGATGATACATTTCCCAGTGCCTAGGCTTTTTAATGCTTATTTTAAAGAACATAATTTGTGATGCACAGCCCATATTCTCTGTTCTGTGTGTTTCTTTGATGTTCATTTTAAAGTTTTGTGGTTATCAGGGGAGTGGGAGAGGGACAGCTGGGCTGTTTGTGGGATGAGTTACAGCAAATGAGATGAATGTCTAAAAACAGGCTTTTCAGGAAGCTGTTCGTGCAGCAAGTGAGTCACCAGACAGTCTCACTCTGGCATTCAAGCCTCTTACTTCATGAGCCCACTGCTGCTAGGCATTTAGCAGCATTAAAAAGAAATGGTGCCATCAAACTGCGTGGTCACCAAAAAACAAAATCACACTACAGTAATGTTCACTCAATGGTGGTAATTGCCTTCTTTTGATTCATGAGCATGAGATCTAAGTGTGTGTCAGAGAGAGAAAGAAGAGCATGACTTTAGCCTCACATAAGCACCTGTGACTTGTTTAGCTTCAGAGAAACCCAGGCAGAGGAAGTATGTATGGAATCCTACAAAGCACTTCAAAGTCCTATTTTCCACCTTGAGCATCAGAAACTGGGATAAAAGATTTGTCCTTAGGCATAGATATTCGGTCAGAAAAAGGAATCAAAGCAGCTTTCACATATCCTCAAAATAGGGCCCCAATTCTACAGAGACTTACACACCTGCTTAATTTTACTAGGCATGACTAGTTCCATTGATTTCAATTATCAGGGGGTAGCCGTGTTAGTCTGTATCTACAAAAACAACAAGGAGTCTGGTGGCACCTTAAAGACTAACAGATTTATTTGGGCATAAGCTTTCGTAAGTAAAAACCTCACTTCTTCGGCATCCGAAGAAGTGAGGTTTTTACTCACGAAAGCTTATGCCCAAATAAATCTGTTAGTCTTTAAGGTGCCACCAGACTCCTTGTTGTTTTTATTGATTTCAATGGGACTACTCAAATGTGTAAAGTTTAGGACATGTAAATTATCTAGGAGCGGGGATTAACTTTATAAACAGCAGTTGAATCAATCTTTGTACAGGCAAAAAGCATCATTGATTTTCATGAAGTTATAGTATTCACCCTTAAAACTTCAATATTTACCAGCTATTACTGCACCTTTGTTCTGAGATACCATTAGAGTTTCCATGTAATTAGAATAGAAAACAATGGCAATGTCTCATATACCACAGTGTCGTGACCATTTGTAAACAATGTTTTTAACGGTGACTTCTATAGGAGCCTATCTTGATTTCACCAAAATGCATGCACCCCAATTGGCTGGTTGGCAAAGTCAACTAACGTGTTTCCCCAGGTTGAGTCAGCTCTTTATTATCTAACAATTAAAGTCCTGAGCCAACGCCCATTAGAATCAACAGAAAGACTCCCATTGACTTCAGGAGGCTTAGGCATGATCTAAAGTAAACACCAATTCACTGTCAAGATACATAATAAATCTCAAACCTTTGCAATGCAGCTAGGGTTGCTGGAAATCCCAATTTACTTTGTGGAATTTAGATTGTAATATGTTGATGGGAAAAGAAAAAAAAATTAGGTCAGTGGGGATTTTTCCTTTAAATTCAATGGAAGTAGGATCAAGCCTAATGTGTAATCCAATTCAGTCTAATACAAATAAAACTAACTATTACAACTGGTGGGATATTGTGTGTCTTAGTAATATGAGGAACGTGAAATCCTGCTATAAATACGAGACTCCGTCAGTCTATATTTAAAATATGATGTACAAAACAGATGAAAGATGCTAAACAGATGCTTCTAACAACAATACTGTGAATCCATAGGCATTAGCTGATGGATGATATGTCTGATACCACGTCTCTTTATAGCTCCTGTCCTTGAAAGTTATGGTGCACTAACGTGAACCTGTGCAGGAAACGTGTGATAAAATAATAATGTGGAAAAATATTTATACCATTAAAATAATCTACATTAAGCAAATGTAACAATTGCTCATACACACTCAAGAGTTGAGAAACTTCAAAGTTAAGGCAGATGTCTGGTGCAAAGGTAGAGCCCTACCTCCCTATCAGTTCAAACCTCTCCCTGAGGGTGATTTTTGCTCCCATGAGTGCACAAGCAGTTTCTCTGCTTCTGAGGGCAGGACTGTGATTATCCATGGCTTTCAGACAGTGTGTGCACAACACACTTTATACCCTCTTCCTTCCCATCCCTGCGCTTCCATGTGCATCCACACATGACTCATTAACAGTCTGGCCTGAAGTGAGTGAATGGCTCAGCAAATCAGAACAAATAGTTCAGTCAGCCAAACAGACAGACCACTCATTAGCCAGCAAAAGAATGTGGGTAAGACAATGTCTTGGGAGGAGTTAAAGGGTAAAGGGCTTTTTCGGTACACCAATGAACTGTCCAGAAACTGTCCAGAAAACAATCACTGTTGCCCACTGATACGCATCCCCGCAAATACCCATACACCCAAGTTCGTGTTTCTGGAAATAAAATTACAGTGCTAGCCAAGCCATCTTCCTGGCTGCATTGCCTATAAAACGAAGTGATTGAAGAAGCAGCTCTGAAATATAACTTGTGTAATACTTAGTACTGATACAGGGCTTTCCAAATGCAAAGTCTGTTTCTACTTAACAGCTGGTACAATGCAAACCATTAATTTATCCTTCCAACATCCATGAGGTATTATCCCCAATATACAGACGGGGAAGTGAGGCACAGAGGGCCCGATTCTCATCTACACTAAGGCCTCCTTACATCACTCTAACAATGTGAAGGGTGTCTTAAGGTGGGAGTATATTATATTTCTACCTACTTTAATACTCCTTTAAATGTCTAGAGAACTGTAAATCGGCCTCAGGGTAAATGAGAACCAGGTCCAGACAGTAAACTTGTCCAAGGCTACATAGCAAGTCATTATGAGAGCCAGAATTAAAATTTAGGACTACAGCTAAACGAATCATTGATTTTATTTGGTTTGGTGGCTGAACCAAAACATCCCAAAATATTTATTTTGGGTCAATCTGAAACAGAATGTTTTCATTTCCCCCCCTTACTGCAATTAAAAACCACAAATATTTCATTTTGAGTCAAATGAATGTTTGCGGGGGTGGGGAGGGTAGTTTTGTTACATTTCATTTTTTGGTGTTTTCCCTTTTTTTGTTTTTCAAAATCTTGTTAAATTTTGAAACAAAAATTCATTTCAAAACAAAAAGGCAACGCATTTTTTCAAAAACCTCAAAATAAAACATTTAGACTTTTTTTTAAAAAAAGTGGCCAAAACTATTTGCCGCATTTGACTTGAATGAGCAAATGGTTTCAGTGAACCTGAAACTGTATTATTCAGCAAATAAACAATTCATCCAAAAAATTTCATCCACCTCTACTCAGGACCTCTTAGCCCTGTGCTCAGACCATTAAATAGCAATGCCTCTCTGCTTTATTGTTCAGTTTATTAAAAAAATGTGTTAATTGTGTAAGTTAGACCATTCCCCATCCCTCACCCCCGCCCGCCGCCCCCAAATTTGTGTTTGGCTGGAAGAGTTCTAAAAGGTCTTTGAAATGCTCCTCCTGTGTCTAGCTCCTTCATGAAACAGTGTAAAATGTTCTCTTAAAATGTTTTCAGAAAGATGGAGTCAATTTAGCTCCATGCCATATATCCAGTTAGAGTGAAAACAAAGGTTATATATACATGGTTCCATAAAAACAGTACACTTGATTTTCCCAGGAGTATTTAGTTCAAATGAAATAGTGGACTTCTTGAAAGTTTATTCATTCTGATTGTATTGCTTTCCTTTCATTACATAATACCAAGAGAAACATTTTCTTTATAAAATAATCCTTTATATATAGTCATAAGAGCTAAATGATTAAAAGTAACTTGCTAAAACTGCATGAATAGGAAAGAATGAGAAAGAGGCCGCATTTCATAGCCATTGGAAGACTGATTTAGCTGAATTAGGGAAAACTCTTCAAATCTGATTTCTAATTTTGGGTGTCCAACTTTAGATACGTAGAAATTCTTGCCCCACTGAAGTCAATGGGAGTTTTGCCATTGACTTCAATGGAGCCCTGATTTCACCCACAGAGTCTACTTTTCAGGCACATGCAGCTCTCATTAGTTTCAGCTGGAGTTACGGTGTCTAACAAAGCTGAAAATCAGATCCTAGAGGACAATACCTCCACTACAGTTTGGCTGCTGTGTGCCATCCATCTGGTAAAGCAAATCAGTCACCGAGCTGGCTTAACCAGCTACCTGGGAATTCCCATAGTGTATGTCACCTCTGTTCTGACCCTCCAGTACATGGATCAGCAATCCCTGGCTGTGTTGTAACTGTGCCTTGGGGCCAGAGACAGGCAGGAGCAACTCAGAGCAGCCCCCAGCCAGCCGCAGGATTGCGTGTTTAAATTTTGTGTAAAACCACCTTTGTGTCCTCTCCCACCTTCAGCTGCTCTGGACACGCTCCTGCACAGCTGAGGATCTGGCCCTGAGTATATAAAGTTGAACACCCCAAAACCAAGGGCACCCAAGCATAGAGGCCACTTTTGAGAATGTGGACCTTAATGACTCTCATTGTGGTTTGCAGTATTAAAAGCTAGAAAGAGGCCAAAACCAAAACCTAGATCTGAACATCCTAAACTTTGGATCTGGGTCTGAACTGTGGAGTTTAAGTTCATCTCTGTTAAGGAGAAGGAAGATGAACTCAAACAAAGAGCTTAATAGAGAAACAAATACTTTATAAATTAAGGTAGCAGTTCTTCTCATGGTGCCTAAGGCAGTTTTCAGGAGTCACTCAGATGAATTCTGTATAAACATGTGATTGTAGAGTGTTGTAAAGGATGAAACCTAAGGTCACTTCTCAAAAAGAGGACAGCCTAGCATTAATGCAGCCTTTATACAGAGAAATCAAGCACTCGGAAGCCAGGACATTCCAGATATCACTATTATCACTTTTAGGTCGAGGAACCTAAAAGAATATGATCCAAATATTAAGTTTGCTGAGGCCACATTAACTAGATTTTGTTGTACATAAGTAAGTATATTGTATTGGTGTTCTTTGCTGAATATAAACCCTAATCTTCATTTTGTTATAATAATATATCTCATTAAATACTGTGGAGAGGATAGATAAAATAGTGGTATATAGGTTAATATTACATGTGCAGCCTTAATTCTGTTGGCAGACATCACTTCCTTTGTAACATACACAGCATTCCTCAGTGTGTTATCCTTGGGTAGTTTTGTCGTCCTTATATTTTAAGGGGTGATTTATATGAAGAGAGATTAAAGCTTTTAAAGTTGACCAAACTGAAAACCTAATGTTAAAACCTAGTGCTACAAACAAGGATAATGTTATAATATATTAAGGCTAACCTGAGTAGGAGTTTCTGCTTTTACACTTGAGAAGTATTATTTCTTGACAAGGCAATGAGCAGTATTGCAAATCCTTAACTATGAAGATTGCCTGATTCTTTAGGAGCCTGAGCCAACATCCACTAAAGTTAATGGAATTCTTTCCATTGACTTCAGTGGGCACTGGATGAGGTCCTAGTTTTAGAATTCTTGTGAGTCTCTCTCCTGAATCTCTGGTCATGGCACAGCAGAGTGGCTGCAAAGATGACTGACTAGAGTCTAATTATAAGAGTACTCTAAGGCCTGGTCCCCACTAAGTCCCCAAATCGGACTAAGGTACGCAAATTCAGCTACGTTAATAACGTAGCTGAATTCGAAGTACCTTAGTCCGAACTTACCGCGGTCCAGATGCGGCAGGAAGTCTCCCCCCGTCGATGCCGCGTACTCCTCTCGGCGAGCTGGAGTACCGGCGCCGACTGTGAGCACTTCCGGGATCGATCCCAGAACATCGATGGCGTGCCGCCGGACCAGCCGGTAAGTGAAGACTAGGCCCAAAAAGTTCTGCCTTTCCTTTTAACAGCAGCATTCCTTCTACAACCTTATCTAGACTATTTGCCAAAAGATTCTTTAGAGATAGATGGATCAGAAAAGCAAAGTCTTTAATGTAATGAGCCCCTTAAAATAATTCTGAGAGTTGGAGGAGAATGGTTAGCTAGTGCTAATAGCCACATCCAATCAGGATGCCTGGTGGATTTGACTCCCTAGTTTCCCACTGACTTGCTCCATAATCGTTGGCAGCTCATCCAACCTTTCTGAGCCTCAGTTTACCTAATTATAAAATTAGGATAACTCACCTAGCTCACGTGCTGTGATGGTTCATGGTTTGTAAAGAGCTTTCAGATCCTCAGGTGAAATCTCTGTATAAGCACAAAGCAGAGCACATCTCTGCATAAGCGTAAAGTGCAAAATCAGCAAAGAAATGCTGATTGAGTAACGGTAAAGCTATATAATGTTTAAATATTTCCACAGTTCCATGCACCATGCTGTTCATTCATTTCAACATCCCTCAATTACAATAAACAGTACCAACGGTTTCTGTCTGCAATACTTACACCATCGGTGGATGACATACATAACTTGATCACTACTTTGTGAGTCCACGATTTAGCTCCTCTGGTTAAATATGGATTGTAATAGTCAAGCAATGTCTTTGTTATGTATGCTAGTTGGCTTCATTATTAAAGGAGACTCACCTGATTTGCACACTCATGTGCATGTATGTTATTTATCCTCATAGCAGCCTTCCCAGAATCACTGCTGTATTACAGCATTAAGAGAGTAAGAGGTTCATTCAATATCCTGTATTAAGGGTAGCTAAATCAGAAAGCAGCTTTACATTCTTGCTGGGATTCTTCACAATGTAGTCATTAATGTTTAATTGCCACTGATTTGGCTGATAAGAAGGGAGCTCAGAATGAAGTGAACGTAGGGTGGAGCACCAGATTTACACAGAGTATGAAATTCTGATAGTACATTAGCCAACGTAAAGATGTTTCTAGATATGCTGCCCTGAACCAGTCTACATCTCCCACCTCTAGTCTGGCCTGTTGCATCATAGGTGAGGAAGGATTCACTCCCCAGGTGGCTCCATATTAACACATGTCCTGCCTCACTGTCTGTGCCCCACATCCAGGGCCAGTACCATGCCTTTGAACGGCCTCCTCTCAGTCCTGGCTGAGCAGAAGTTACAGACACCTGTATGGACTTGCTGCCATGCAACAATTCTCACCAGAGTCTGCCCTGGTGGAAGTGAACCTGGTCCAACATCTATACTCAGGCTGCAGTAAGAATGCATAGGGAAATTCAAGCTGATTTGAAGATCCTGAGAGTGCCATAACAACCTTTTTGACTACTTCATCAATGTGCATATTGCAAATGATGTGTAGTTGCATATATATATACATATATATATATAACAAACTCCTGGGGGAATTCTGCGCCACTGCATATGCGCAGAAAACATGTCCTTCCACGGATTTCTTTGCTTCCCTGCAGAAAGTGACAGGGAAGCAAAGGAAAGCCATGCTGGGGAGGGGAGGGGGGACTGGGGACACCCATGGGCATAGTTTGGGGGTCATTGCTACTTAAACAGAGATGAGGCATGGGGGGGCATGTGGGGTCATGCCTTTCCCTGCATTTCTGCGAGCGCAGAGCTGCTGGGATGAAAGAGGGTGTTGCTCAGCTCTGCTGAGCACTTTCTTGCTCCTAGTGTCAGTTGTGTTTTCTGTGCAACTGTGAGTGCCTGCGGCGGGGCAGGGCAAGGGGAAAGAAAGGGGGTGGGATGGGGAGAGGAGAGGTAGGGAGAAGGGATGTGGAAGAGAAGGGGATAGGGGAATTGGGGGGGATAGGGGAATCGGGGGGGGGAGCCCAGCATGTGGCATCCTCTTGGCAGTAGCTGGGGCCACCCCATTAAGCAGGGCCATTGACCCCCACCCCCAACCAGACAAGCCCCACCCCCTTGAACCTGGACTACCCTGATGAGACCTCCAGATTCCCACCCCACTGAGCCACAACAAGCTGCACCCGGTCCCCCACCCCAATGAGCCCCATCTGCCCCCCGAAACCTCCACACGCAGACCCCCCCATTGAGCCCCAACTACCTTCACCTGGCCATCCCTGAAGAGTCCCATTGCCCCTGCACCCAGAAACCCCCAATGAGCCCCTGTGCATCCAGATCCCCCACTGAGCTGCCCACACCCAAACTGACCCACACAGAACCCTCTTACCCCACACCTGGATCCCCCCACACTAAGCCCCTTTACACTTGGATCCTGCTGGGCTGAGCCTCCCTGCCCACACCTGGTGCACCTGGCGCAGAGGGGCAGGGCCCCAGGATGTTTTGGGGGGCAGGCCCAGCCCTTGCGCTGTGTCAGGATTGAGTGCAGCCTCATTGCCAAGTCCCTGTCCTGGGGGCGGGAAAGGGGAGCTGCAGGGTGATCTCCCACCTCCATGAAGCCAGTGGCCTGTGCTTCCCGCTGCCATGCTGGAGCCTCCACATTTACTTATTGACAAGTAAAATATGCAGAATTTTACAATACTGTGTGCAGAATTTATTTTCTTGGTGCAGAATTCCCTCATGAGTAAAGGCTTATGATGACTGAGTGAGTGTCCTCCTTTAGAGTTTTATGTTATCCTGATCATGATTAAAGTTTGTCACATTGTAAAGCTACAGGATCAATATCTCCTATCAGAAGAAAAACAGAAATTAGAGATGAAAAGATCACAGGACCATCCAGTTCCTTCTCCTATCCCCACAGCACTTTGTCCCAGCCATTGTTAAATGACTATGGCTAGCTCTACACTTGGAGCTGGGGGTGTGATTCCCAGCTCAGGCAGACATATTTACGCTAGCTCTCATCCAGCTAGTTTGCTAAAAATAGTAGGGTAGCTGTGGTAGCACAGGTGGCAATGAGTGGTGGCACAGGCTACCCCCCAGACTCTGTACATATGGGACCTCAGTGAGTTTGTAGTCAGGGCAGCGATGCGGCCCATGCCACCGCAGCTACACTGTTATTTGAGGCATGCTGGCTCAAGGAGATAACACAAGTATGTCTACTTAAGATAGGAATCACATACCCCTCTTCAAGTGTAAACATAGCCTAAAAGCCAGATTCTCAATTGGTGTAAATCAGTGTCGTTCTACTGACCTCAGCGAGGTGACACCAATTTACACCAGCTGAGGTTCTGACTCAGTCACAGAGTGAGAGGCAAGATTTTTAATCCTGTTTAATTAATAGCTTTTAACGACAGGATTTATTTTGGCTAGCTTGGCTTTGCATAGCCATGTTTACACTGCTTAACTTCTACTTAAAATACTTGATTTTCTCTGTTTCCTGCCTCCAAATGCTTTATTTAAGCTAAGGGTGGCTGTAATTGAGAACATTCCCGGGGGGAATAGTCCCAAGAGAACAAAACCAAAGCTCTGACCTGAGAGGCAGCTCAGTAGGGATAGAGGAAGACGCTTGAGCACTCAGTCAAATGTACGGATACAGTGCCTTATTGCCAAAGAGGTGGCACCAGGGAGCACTGCGGAAGCCTAAAGACTGGTAAGTCATGCTCCAGAGACCTCAAGTTACAGGGTACCTTTGAGTCTGATTCCATGTCTAATGTACTTGAAGGTCTCTGATCGGATTATGCTAATGATTTGTAGCACAGTACTTTTCCTCTGCTCAGATTATATTACAAGGTTTTGGTCATAGAGATAACAAAGCTGAGCCGACAACATGACTGCAGCAAATGCTATTATCGTGTGGTGGGGATTAGATCAGCAAGAGCTGCTGAGGAAGACCCACCAATCAGTGGGCAATTTATATATACATCCACATCCACACTATAGATTTTTATATATATGTGATGGGTTGGATCACAGAAACCCCCTTGGGAACTGCCAACTGATGTGCCAAGAGTACTTCTGCCCCTGCTTTCCCTGCCAGTTCGGGACTCCAGCACTCTGTCTTGCTAAGCCAGACACACCTGTCGGCTCCAACACAGACCCAGGATATGAACCACGTGCCCCAAAGCTGCAGACTTAACTGACAGCAACTTAAGAAGTGTTCCTGTCTTTAACACTCAGATGCCCAACTCCCAATAGGGTCTAAACCCCAAATAAATCAGTTTTACCCTGTATAAAGCTTATAAAGGGTAAAGTCATAAATTGTTCACCCTTTATAACACTGATAGAGAGATATGCACAGCTGTTTGTCCCCCCAAGGTATTAATATATACTCTGGGTTAATTAATAAGTAAAAAGTGATTTTATTAGATACAGAAACTAGGATTTAAGTGGTTCCAAGTAATAGCAGACAGAACAAAAGTGAATTACCAAGTAAAATAAAATGAAACACGCAAATCTAAGTCTAAGACAATAATAAAACTGAATACAGATAAAATCTCACCCTCAGAGATGTATCAATAATTTTCTTTCATAGACTGGATGCCTTCCTAGTCTGGGCACAATCCTTTCCCCTGGTACAGCCCTTGTTCCAGCTCAGGTCGTAGGTAGGGGATTTCTCATGATGGCACCCACTTATATATCTTTTGCATAAGGCAGCACTCCTTTGTCCTTCTCTGGGTTCTCACCCCCTCCATCTCAATGGAAAAGCACCAGGTAAAAGATAGATTCCAGTTCAGGTGACATGATCACATGTCACTGTAAGACTTCATTACCCACTTCCCAGCACACACATATACAGGAAGACTTATAATTAAAACAGTCATCTGCAGTCAATTGTCCTGGTTGATAGGAGCCATCAAGATTCCAAACCACCATCAATGGCCCACACTTTGCATAATTACAATAGGCCCTCAGAGTTATATTTCATATTTCTAGTTTCAGATACAAGTGATACATTTATACAAATAGGGTGAACACATTCAGTAGATTATAAGCTTTGTAATGATACCTTACAAGAGACCTTTTGCATTCCAGTTACATTATATTCAAACTCATTAGCGTATTTTCATAAAATCATATAGAGTGCAACGTCACAATACACACACACACACAGTAGATGCCTCTTAATAGCAATTCCAATATTAACAACTTTTGCTGAATAGCAACATTTTTCTGGGCACCAATCCCATCCCATTGACTTTAATGTTAATGGGGAGTTGGATATTGGCAACAGACATGCTACTGACTGACAACATTTTTTGGAAAAAAAGTCCCTGGCTGCAGCCCTGCAAACCAGCCTGTGGCCAGGGACCTGCCTAATGGAGGAGCCCCTGCCGGAGTCCCGGTGCTGTGAGCTAGAATGGTAGACTGCAGGGGGGGCAGGAGTGTCTAGGTGGGAGAGGCTGCCGCCCGGATGCCTGGGCTTTCCACCATGAACTGGGGTGCCAGGGGCCTGCAGAGCTGAACAGTACCTCTCCCTGTGCAGTCCCGGCTAAACCCTGCACAGGCACCAGGACTCAGACTCAGCACGCCCCAGTCCTTCCTTCCCTGGCTGCAGTCCTGCAGGCAGGTTTGTGGGGTTGCAGCCAAGGAAAGAATGGCTGGATGAACTGAGCACCAGCCACAGATAGGTTTGCAGGGCTGCAGCCAAGGAAGGCATGTCCCAGCACTTCCTTCCTCAACTGCAGTTCTGCAAACCTGCCTTTTGCTTATTGGCAACTCTTGGGTAATAGCAACATTATGCTGAGAAGTGGGAGGTTGTTAATAAGTACAATCTGATGTATTTATACACACAAAACTATGCTTAAAGAACATGATTAGGATTGCAACACACTCAAAAGCTAGGTAATGCCAGAATTAAAGTTGTGCAGTCAACCTTAATTCGCCCCCATGTGCCTCTGCATCATGGTACAGTCCTTAACTGCATGATCACATACTATTTTTCCCCTCACAAAACTCTTGCCTCGTTCAGTGCTCAGGATGCATGGTGCTCAATTAACGAGCAGCTATTCAATATTTTGTTTTCTCTTTGTTATTCAGTGTGTGCCCTGCCTCATTTACTGCATACTAATTAAACCCTGCTTATTCATTTCTTCATGGGCTTTTCTATGGTGCTTATCGCTTATAGTGGTGCTCCACAAGCATTGATTTCCCCAACACACCTTGAAGGGGTATTATTATCCCCATTTTACAGATGGGGATCTGAAGCATAGAGAGGTTAAGTCTGAAGTATCCACTAATTTGGGGCACCCAATTTAAGATGTCTAGGACCTAATTTTTGGAGTACTTGAACATTATATAATGTATGTTCAAAGCACAGCTCCCATGGAATTCAGTTACAGTGCTCATCAAATGAGAGCCCATTATCTCAAATCAGGCACCCAGAAAATGAGGAACACACAATTAATGATCACCTGTGAAAAGGTTTGTTATAAGTGGCTTGCTTAACCACACAGGAATCTAGGGAAGAGACAGGGAAACCACCCAGTTCTACAGAGCAGTATTCATCTGCCTGTACTTTGAGACCTTCCTTTCTCTTCTTGCATATCCTATATCTCATACACCACACACCCTCCAACTTAGACAACAAATGAACCAGAGGTCCAGCCTCCTTCACTACACAGCCATTCGCAGAGCAAGTCAATCCTGTGCATTGCATCAGGTAGGGGTCTCATGGAAAAAAACCAGTATGTGATTGTGTAACTAAGGACTGGATCATAATGCATATGCACAAAAGGCTGAGGGGTGAACGAAGGCTTCACAGCCAGAAGGGGAAAGAGCCAGAGAAGAATGGAAGGTTAACGAGAAGAGTAAGGGATGGGATGAGGGAGATCAGGAGATGGGGTGGAGTCACTGGAGCAAGTGAAGGGGTCAGAGTAGATGAGAAACGTCTTCATCTGTGACAGGGAGAAGGAAGAGGGAGTTGTAGGAGGGAGGTCACATCAGTTTGCTCGCAGAAGAAATCAGTGAGATCCTATGTGGAAAGCAAAGTGAAAGGACATAGGGAGGGTTTGAGGAGTGAGTCAAAAGTGAAAAGGTGGCTAGGAATGAAGACATGGGATTTGGTTAAGTTGGAAAAGTAGAGTTATATGACTAGGAATATGGCAGAACTGAAGGAAGAGAGGACAAATCTGTAATGAAGGAAGTCAGCTTGGTCATGGGATTTCCACCAGAGGTGCTCCACAGCACAAGTGCAGGGTGAGAGGGAGTAGATGTTGGGGATGAGCTGAGTGGACCTTGTGATAGGAGAAAGGGGCAAAAGAGTCAAGGATGGAGGAGACAAGTAAAACAAACAAATGGAAGCATTTCTTCATAGAATGCACAGTGGAACTCTTTGCCAGAGGATGTTGTGAAGGCCAAGACCATAACAGGGTTCAAAAAAGAACTAGATAAATTCATGGAGGATGGATCCATCAATGGCTATTAGTCAGGATGAGCAGGAATGGTGTCCCTAGCCTCTGTTTGCCAGAAGCTGGGAATGGGTAACAGGGGATGGATCACTTGATGATTACCTGTTCTGTTCTTTCCCTCTGGGGCACCTGGCATTGGCCACTGTCGGAAGACAGGATACTGGGCTAGATGGACCTTTGGTCTGACCCAGTACGGCCATTTTTATGAAGCATGGAAAGAGTCAACAACCATATTAATATAAGCAAAGAAAGAGAGGGCAGGGAGGAGAGCACTGGGACCAGATGAGAAATCATCAACATGGAAGTCACAGAAAGGCTGAGTTGCATGGTGTGTGTGTGTGTGGGGTGGGAAGATGATTGATACTGAAAGAGATCAGGTGGCTATTAGTCAGGATGAGCAGGAATGGTGTCCCTAGCCTCTGTTTGCCAGAAGCTGGGAATGGGTAACAGGGGATGGATCACTTGATGATTACCTGTTCTGTTCTTTCCCTCTGGGGCACCTGGCATTGGCCACTGTCGGAAGACAGGATACTGGGCTAGATGGACCTTTGGTCTGACCCAGTACGGCCATTTTTATGAAGCATGGAAAGAGTCAACAACCATATTAATATAAGCAAAGAAAGAGAGGGCAGGGAGGAGAGCACTGGGACCAGATGAGAAATCATCAACATGGAAGTCACAGAAAGGCTGAGTTGCATGGTGTGTGTGTGTGTGGGGTGGGAAGATGATTGATACTGAAAGAGATCAGGTGTTTGGTCAGAGAGGGAGAGCTCAGCAACAGGCATCAGAGAGCGAAGCACTTGGTGAAGACCCAGTCAAGTGAATGGACGATTTGAACCAGGGCTGCAGGGTGAACAAAGTGGTGATAGCAAGGAAATGTGCAGCTAAGGGTTGGATGGGTCATCAACCTGGAAGCTGAAGTCACCAACACTGAATATGGGACACTGTGAGGAGGAGGAGAGAGGCCATCAGGTGTTAAGATCAGAGAGGAAGGCTGATGGGGAGGAGCTGGGTGGGCAGTAGTGATTGCAATAGGGAGGATGGGAGGAAAAAAGAGTCAGAGCTAGCGTACAGGAGCGGTTAACAGGGGAGTTTTGCAAGGGAGTTCTCCAGGTGAAGGAGGGGAGGAGCGATTACGTGACCCTGGGGGACTGTGAATCTACTGCTTCTGTGCACATATGCTGAGCATGTGTGTGCTGAGCCTAGCGGCCTGCTAGGCAAGGCTGAGAGCTTCTTAATGAGGCTGTGATCCCTAACCCTTTTAGCACCCATCAACCCTTAATCAGGGTGTGGGGCTACCTAGGGCTGCTCAGGGAGACCAGAGCTTTAAAAAGCCCACTCCTAAGTGACCAGAGGAGCTAGCGAACAGGAGCAACTAACAGGGGAGTTTTGCGAGGGAGTTTACTGTGGGAGTGTGAGCAGGGGCTAGAACTCAACATACTTTAAACTTAAGAGCCAAAAATATAAACAAAACAACAACAAAGGAACCAGCTGCAAGAGTAAAAAGAGAATGCAGGCAGAAGTCCAGCAACAGAGTGGGGGCTACCCAGTTTATTGCACCCAATACAGCATGTATGATTACCTGCCCTGTGGGCAGGTGGCGTATATATGCATTTTGTGCAAGGAGCTTCTGGCCCTCAGAGACCATGTATGGGCTTTGGAGACCAGAGTGGCTGAACTGGAGGAGCTGAGGTAGACAGAGATGTACATAGATGAGACTTTCTGGGACACAGTAGAACGGTCCTACCCCTGGTCTGACAGCCTCCATGCTGTTGAGGAGGATGAAAGTCTCAGGGAAGGAGAGCATCTAACTGGAGCAGAGGGAAACAATCTCATAGTTGGGACCCTCCTTCCAGATGACGTTGTGGTATCCTCTCCCACTGAGGATACCTCTCTGGGGGAGGAAAATCCAGCTATTAGGAAGAGACAGGTATTAGTAGCTATTTGATCATTAGAAACACAGTTAGCTGGGTTTGTGATGACCGGAAGAAACGCATGGTGACTTGCCTGCCTGGTGCGAAGGTTGCGGATCTCTGGAGACATCTAAATAGACTTATGTGTAGTGCTGGGGAGGAGCCGGTGGTTGTGGTACATGTAGGTACCAATGACATAAGGAAGGATAGGAGAGAGGTCCTGGAGGCCAAATTTAGGCTGCTAGGTAAGAGATTGAAGTCCAGGCGCTCCATGATAGAATTCTCTGAGATGCTCCCAGTTCCACATGCAGGGCCAGTTAGACAGACAGGCAGAACTGCAGAGTCTCAATGCAAAGTGGATGAGTCGATGGTGTAAGGAGGAAGGGTTTAGATTTATTAGGAACTGGGGAAACTTTTGTGAAAGGGAGAACCTATACAGGAAAGATGGGCTCCACCTAAACCAAAATGGAACCAGATTGCTGGCACTTAACATTAAAAAGATTGTAGAACAGTTTTTAAACTAAGGGCTGGGGGAAAGCCGACAGGTGGGGAGGGGCACGTGGTTCGGACATCCCTTAGGCAAGGATTTATTAATAGCGAATCTCTTTGTGCTAGTGAGGACGAGAGGATGGAAAATGATAAAATACTGGCAGGGTCTGATCAGAAACACTCAAATAAAAAAGGGTCCCATTCAATTACATCGTGTAATGGCAGACAACTAAAAAGTGACAAGTTTTTAAAGTGCTTATATACCAATGCTAGAAGTCTAAATAATAAAATGGGTGAACTAGAGTGCCTCATATTAAATGAGGATATTGATATAATAGGCAACACAGAAACTTGGTGGAAGGAGGATAATCAATGGGATACAGTAATTCCAGGGTACAAAATATATCGGAAGAACAGAACAGGTCGTGCTGGTGGGGGAGTGACATTATATGTGAAAGAAAGCATAGAATCAAATGAAGTAAAAATCATAAATCAATCAAACTGTACCATAGAATCTGTATGGATAGAAATTCCATGCTCTAATAATAAGAATATAAGGGAGGAATATATTACCGACCACCTGACCAGGATGGTGATAGTGACTGAAATACTCAAGGAGATTAGAGAGGCTATTAAAATAAAAAACTCAATAATAATAATGGGGGATTTCAATTATCCTCATTGATTGGGTACATGTCACCTCAGGACGGGATGCAGAGATAAAGTTTCTTGACACCTTAAATGACTGCTTCTTGGAGCAGCTAGTCCTGGAACCCACCAGAGGAGAGGCAATTCTTGATTTAGTCCTAAGTGGAGCACAGGATCTGGTCCAAGAAGTGAATATAGCTGGACTGCTTAGTAATAGTGACCATAATATAATTAAATTTAACCTCCCTGTAGCAAGAAAAACACCACAGCGGCCCAACATGTAGCATTTAATTTCAGATAGGGGAAGTACGCAAAAATGAGGAGGTTAGTTAAACAGAAATTAAAGGGTACAGTGCCAAAAGTGAAATCCTTGCAAGCTGCGTGGAAACTTTTTAAAGACACCATATAGAGGCTCAACTTAAATGTATCCCCCAAATTAAAAAAACATAAAAAGAGAACCAAAAAAGAGCCACAGTGGCTAAACAACAAAATAAAAGAAGCAGTGAGAGGCAAAAATACTTCCTTTAAAAAGTGGAAGTTAAATCCTAGTGAGGAAAATAGAAATGAAATGAAATGAAATGATGGAGATATTCTATCTCCTGGAAGGGACCTTGAAAGGTCATCAAGTCCAGCCCCCTGCCTTCACTAGCAGGACCAAGTACTGATTTTGCCCCAGATCCCTAAGTGGCCCCCTCACGGATTGAACCCACAACGCTGGGTTTAGCAGGCTAATGCTCAAACCACTGAGCTATCACTCCCCCCCCCATAAGGAGTATAAACACTGGCAAATGAATACAATTAGGAAGGCCAAAAAAGAATTTGAGGAACAGTTAGCCAAAGACTCAGAAAGTAATAGCAAAAAAAAAATGTTAAGTACATCAGAAGCAGGAAGCCTGCTAAACAACCAGTGGGGCCACTGGATGTTCGACGTACTAAAGGAGGATGCAAGGACAATAAGGCCATTGCGGAGAAACTAAATGAATTCTTTGCATCGGTCTTCACGGCTGAAGATGTGAGGGAGATTCCCAAACCTGAGCCATTCTTTTTAGGTGACAGATCTGAGGAACTGTCCCAGATTGAGGTATCATTAGAGGAGGTTTTGGAACAAACTGATAAATTAAACAGCAGTAAGTCACCAGGACCAAATGGTATTCACCCAGAGTTCTGAAGGAACTCAAATGTGAAATTGCGGAACTACTAACTGTAGTCTGTAACCTATCATTTAAATCAGCGTTTGTACCAGATGACTGGAGGATAGCTAATGTGATGCCAATTTTTAAAAAGGGCTCCAGAGGTAATCCTGGCAATTACAGGCCTGTAAGCCTGACTTCAGTACTGGGCAAACTGGTTGAAACTATAATAAAGAACAATATTGTCAGACATATAGATGAACATAAATTTATTGAGGAAAAGTCAAAATGGTTTTAGTAAAGGGAAATCATGCCTCACCAATCTACTAGAATCTTTGAGGGGGTCAACAATCATGTGGACCAAGGGGATTCAGTGGATATAGTGCACTTAGATTTTCAGAAACCTTTGACGAGGTCCCTCACTAAAGGCTCTTACGCAAAGTAAGCTGCCACGGGATAAGAGGGAAGGTGCTCTCATGGACTGGTAACTGGTTAAAAGATAGGAAACAAAGGGTAGGTATAAATGCTCAGTTTTCAGAATGGAGAGAGGTAAATAGTGGTGTCCCCCAGGGGGTCTGTTCTGGGACTAGTCCTATTCCACATATTCATAAATGATCTGGGAAAAGGGGTAAACAGTGATGTGGCAAAATTTGAAGATGATACAAAATTACTAAGGATAGTTAAGACCTAGGCAGACTGCAAAGAGCTACAAAAGGATCTCTCAAAACTGGGTGACTGGACAACAAAATGGCAGATGAAATTTAATGTTGATAAATGCAAAGTAATGCACATTGGAAAGCATAATCCCAACTATACATATAAAATGATGGGGTCTAAATTAGCTGTTATCACTCAAGAAAGAGATCTTTGGAGTAATTGTGGATAGTTCTCTGAAAACATCCACTCAATGTGCAGTGGCAGTCAAAAAAGTGAACAGAATGCTGAGAATAATTAAGAAAGGGATAGATAATAGGACAGAAAATATCATGTTGCCTCTATATAAATCCATGGTATGCCCACATTTTGAATATTGTGTGCAGATGTGGTCACCCCATCTCAAAAATATATATTGGAATTGGAAAAGGTTCAGAAAAGGGCAACAAAAACGTATTAGAGGTATGGAACGGCTTCCGTATGAGGAGAGATTAGTAAAACTGGGATTTTTTAGCTTGGAAAAGAGACGGCTAAGGGAAGATATGATTGAGGTCTATAAAATGGTGACGGGTGTAGAGAAAGTAGATAAGGAAGTGTTATTTACTACTTCTCATAACAGAAGAACTAAGGTTCACCAAATGAAATTAATAGGCAGCAGGTTTAAAACAAATAAAAAGAAGTATTTCATCACATAATGCACAGTCAACCTATGGAACTCCTTTCTAGAGAACTAGATAAATTCATGGAGGATAGGTCCATCAATGACTATTAGCCAGGATGGACTGGAATGGTGTCCCTAGCCTCTGTTTGCCAGAAGCTGGGAATGAGCGACTGGGGATGGATCACTTGATGATTACCTGTTCTGTTAATTCCCTCTGGGGCACCTGGCACTAGTCACTGTCGGAAGACAGGATACTGGGCTAGATGGACGCTTGGTCTGACCCAGTAAGGTCATTCTTATGTTATGTTCAGATGCAGTGTTGCTCAAAAGAGGAGAAAGAGTGGGAAGGAAGGAAGGGAGGAGAGTTTGGAAGTGACAGGAACAGGAAAGGAGAATCCAAACACCTCCCACCACAGTATGATCCAGGGCAGAGAGTGTGAGAGAAGTAAAGACCTCCATAAGGAAGGACAGCTCAAGTGTGAGATGAAGGGATCCAGGTCTTTGTTCAGCTTTGTTTTCTGAAATGGCAGAGATTGTTTGGCTGAAATTTTTCAAATATAGGTAGACTCCCCACACTGAAAATGTCAGTTGAGCTTAAAGTTTGGCAGTTACAAACAACTAAAAACTGGGAAGTGTCAGGCAATCTTAATAACAGGTGGCGCTACCAGCCCTGCCTATAATACCTCAAGAGTATTGTTAGACTCAGAATAGGAAAAGGACTATTAAAGTCATTAGAGATAAAAATGAGAATTGCAAGAAATAATAGTAATAATAATAAAGAATTGATGCATACAGAAACCAGGCAAGGGAAAGCCCAAAGGAACTGATAATGCCATCATTCATGTACTGAGGGCAGATTACGTCAAGGTTTGGGAATGCTACTTGGGAAAAGCAGCAATGCATGTGAATTTCACAGCCCACCCAGAACTTAATAGATTTTGAGGTTACTTGCTTCTAAGTATTACTAGCAAGAGTGGCACCAGTATTTTTACCACAACCATTGTTAGTGTTGTGTATTAGTTTACTGTATCTCCATTCCTGTTTACTGTATCTAATCCAGCCATAATCATCCCTATTATCAGAGTTTTGTGGGGAAAAACAAACAAGAAAAGCCTCTTTCCGGCCATTTTGTAATGCAATCATGCCAGGCTTGGGGGGGTTATTGCCAGCAGCTATTTTAGAAATAATACTTTCCAACTGAAAGTGAGAGGAGATAAAAAGAAAGCAATGAGAGGGCAAAATATTTCTTTTAATTGTGCTAAGGACCTCACCTCAGTTCACCCCAAGAAAGTTATTTGGCATACAGCTTGAGGCAGAGGTGGATTAATGTGTGTGTGTGTGTGTGTGTGTGTGTGTGTGTGTGTGTGTGTGTGTGTGTGTGTGTGAGAGAGAGAGAGAGAGACAGACAGACAGACCCACACAAGAATGGAACAGCTAATTAATCAGACTCCATGCTTGCTAGCTGAGTGGAATGTTGATATATTAGGCATATATATGGAAAAGCAAATATGAAGTAAAACAAACTAAACTGGATTCTCCAAGGCAGCCGAAAATGTCAAATTTGGCATGAACTGGCTACGATGGGAGAGAGAAAAACGTTCCAGAAGAATACTACTGCATTTCTAGGGATACAAACATCTTTACTATGTATTATACATACAACATTTACTCTGTACAGAGCCTAACACAATAGGTTTGGTCTTGGCTGATCCCTAGGCACTACTATAATAAGCACAATAAATAATCATCATCTTGAAATATTAATGTGGCCTACATCTTTATGCTGCTCGCCAGGATTTACACACAACAGTAACAGTTGTTTCCACATATACCTCTTGGAGGAGAAGAGAGAAACAAGTGGTAGAGAATGATGGGTAAAACAGAAGAAATAAAGAGCTTGAAAATAGGGAACATGGAAAGGAAATGGAGAGATGAGTAAGAACTGAAAATAAGGGAAAGTGAAGTAGAGGGGTCAGAAATTCTAATGCAGATCAGGGAGGGTAATTTGGCCCTTTAAGTGAAAAGAGAGAAACAGAAGCTGAGGATATGGGCCAACAACCGAACAGAATTACTGCAGAGCCAATGAGGATTTTAACCGAGTCCATAAACACCAAGGGAAATGACTCATGAGGCTCAAAGGCCTTATGTATTCATATTCAAGCAGCTTCAGTATTGAACTTTGATTGCTCCCCTCATCTCGCTGAGTTGTAAGCCTGTCCCTCAGTCAGTGTCTTTGTTTACTGTAACTCTAGGTCTTAAGCGAGCAAAGGATGTATGCAGCCAGTGTTGCGAGAATGAGAATGCCGATACCATGAGTGATAACTTGGCAATTCAACATACGCCAGGTGCCAAGTCATTTATTTGAGCATCTGCAGCATCGTGTATTAGGTATAAGGTATTTTCCCCAGAGCCATTTACAGAGAGGAAACCAGGTTGAGAGGTGTGCAAGGGGAACAAAAAGAATTAGGCCAAATGTCAAAAAAGCTAAAATTGAGTAATTAGAAATAAAACTAACATTCTGTGGGGCAGAGAACAAGTATGGGTGAGAGAAACTGGTGGTGGGGGGAAAGAATTGATGCAAAACAATTGTTTGAAGTTAGAAGTGTAACAGGAAAAATACTAATGTAATAAATATTGTAAGAATCCAGTGGAGATGAGAGGCAGATGCTGAGGGATCAAAACTCTCAAAACTGAGTGTTACCACAGCGGCAGACCCCCGTGCAACCTGGACACTTTTCTACAGTCTATGACATCATATGGGGATGGTCCATGTGATTTTCTAGTTTAATATTTTGCTTAGTTACAGGGTAATAATTTGGTCATATAAGCCCAGATCCCCAAAGGCATTTATTAATTTCCAATCAGAGCCACAGGGCTCTGATTCTGGGCCACAGGGCTCATTTGAGATTCTGGGCCACAGGGCTCATTTGTAACTTTCTCACAAGCAAGGAGCTGCACTCAATTTCATTGCCCAGAAGCAGACCAAGAACTGGATATTCCTCACAGTCACAATATGGTCCGTGGTGACCGCCTTCCTGTGGGGAGAAAACAATCAAAACAAGAGTGTGTACAGAGTGGAATCAAGAATCCATCCACTGGCTCGCCTGCCTGCACGGGAGGAAGAGTAGCTGCCCTACGGAGGTTGCTCTTCCTTCTTCCGTGCCATTCTATAAGATCTAGATAGCCCAAGCAGGGAATCAGTGGATCCTTATGTCCCCTTATACAGGCACTCGGTCAGACTCACTCCCTGGCCTCAGAGATATGATTTGTTCTGTGTTAAGTAGAGCTGGGCAGGAATAGGATTTGAAAATATTGCTTAATTTCATGCTTCTCTGCTTAGCAAAGAGAACGTTGCAATTTTCAAAAATGCAACAAACATTTACTATTGTAATGGCATTTGTTCCAAGAATCGGTACAGACACAAAAGGCTTTACAACGACTAGAGAGACGTACCAGTTAATCAACCTGAAAATTAGTCTGCCTGGAATCTTGAACAAAACTAATCGGCATATTAACTTGATCTATAAATCTGAGTGTCAGCAATAGGAGTAATTAAGTGAGCAAAAGACAGGTTCTGTTGTAGCTGTTCCTTTCCATATAATCGGATGGAAAGTTTCTAAAAAGGCACCTACAGACATTTAAATGGTGTCACATAGACTCATAGACTCATAGACTTTAAGGTCAGAAGGGACCATTATGATCATCTGGTCTGACCCCCTGCATGCTGCAGGCCATAAAACCGTCCCTACCCCTTCCCTGGACTCTGCTGTTGAAGTCCCCAATCCTGTTTTTAGTGACTGCAATCGGCAGAGACCCTCCTGCTAGAGATCCCTGCCCCATGCTGCGGAGGAAGGCGAAAAACCTCCAGAGGCTCAGCCAATCTGCCCTGGAGGAAAATTCCTTCCCGACCCCAAATGTGGCGATCAGTAAGACCCCGAGCATATAGGCAAGAGTCTCCAGCCCGACCCCGTTAGCCATTATACTATTTACCCACCATTGCTTGGCTTTCCTTGACTACTATGTTTTACCATTAAACCATTCCCTCCATAAACTTATCTAACTTTATCTTAAAACCAGACAGGTCCGTCGCCCCCACCGTTTCCCTCGGTAGGCCGTTCCAATATTTCACCCCTCTGACGGTCAGAAACCTTCGTCTAATTTCAAGTCTGAATTTCCCCACGGCCAGTTTGTATCCATTCGTTCTGGTATCCACGTTAGTACTAAGCTGGAATAATTCTTCTCCCTCCCTTGTATTAATCCCGCTAATATATTTAAAGATAGCAATCATATCCCCTCTCAGCCTTCGCTTTGTCAGACTAAACAACCCAAGCTCCTCTAGTCTCCTTTCGTACGACAGCTTTTCCATTCCTCTGATCATCCTAGTGGCCCTTCTCTGCACCCGTTCCAGTTTGAGTTCATCTTTTTTAAACATGGGAGACCAGAACTGCACACAGTACTCCAAATGAGGTCTCACCAGCGCCTTGTACAACGGAAGCAGGACCTCCTTATCCCTACTAGATATACCTCGCCTAATGCGTGAAGCAGTGTGTTAATTAAACTCATGGGTATTTGAGAACAATACAGCTGAATTATGTGTGCAAATATGCACCTTCCAGTACACATGCTGATTTACACATTAAATAACTCAATTTCTTATGAATTTCAATTTTGTAGAAATAAAGGGCTAGATGAGCTAAATGCAAACAGCACATTGTCCTAGGATTAGCACTGGAGGCAGAGTCATAGTTCCTCTGTGGCCCCCACCCCCTTCTCCTCTTTTTGCTCCAGGCAACTCCCTGACTCCAATGCATGGCTTGATCAGAAGGGAGACCATGGTGTATCATGGAAGATATAGTATAGCCAAGTACCCTGGCCCACAGGAGAAAATGGGGGCATGAGGTATCTGTTAGCTCAACTCCCATAAGTTACTGCAGAACCACAGGTGGGTGCAGTTTAATGTTGAACTGACCTGAAACAAAATAAGAGAAACATAGAAATGTAGGGCTGAAAGTGACCTCCAGAAGTCATCAAGTCAACCAGCCCCCTGCATTGAGACAGGACTGAGTAAACCTTGTCTAGAGCATCCCTGACAGGTGTTTGTCCAACCTGTTTTTAAAAACCTCCAATGATGGGAATTCCACACCCTCCCTTTGAAGACTATTCCAGAACTTAACTACGTTATAGTTAGAAAGTTTTTTCCTGATATCTAACCTAAATCTCCCTTGCTACAGATTAAGCCCATTACTTCATATTCTACCTTCAGTGGATATGGAGAACAACTGATCTCAGTCTTGTTTATAACAGCCCTTAGCCTAGTTGAAAAATGTGATCCAGTCTCCTCTCAGTCTTCTTTTTAACCTTTACTCATAGGCCAGGTTTTCAAAACCTCTTATCATTTTTGTTGTTCTCTTCTATTTGTCCACATTTTTCTTAAAGTGTGGCACCCAGAATTGGACACAGTACTCCAGCTGAGGCCTGGCCAATGCTGAGTAGCATGGGACAGTTACCCCCAGTCTCTTACATATGACACTCTTGTTAATACACCCCAGATTCAAATTGGCCTTTTTTGCAACTGTATCCTATTTTCGACTCATTCAATTTTTGATCCACTATAACCCCCACATCCTTTACATAAGTACAACCACCTAATTAGTTATTTCCAGTTTTGTAGAGGTACATTTGATTTTTCCTCCGTAAATGTAATACTTAGCACTTGTGTTGACCGAATTTCATCTTGTTAATTTCAAGCCAATTCTCCAAGTTGTCAAGGTTGTTTTGATCTAATCCTGTCCTCCAAAGTGCTTGCAACCCCTCCCAGCTTACTGTCATCGACATATTTTATAAGCACGCTCTCCTCTCCATTATCCAAGTTACTAATGACAATATTGACAAGTACCAGACTCAAAAATGACCCTTATGGGACACCACTAGATACGTCCTCCCAATTTGACAGTGAACCTTTGATAACAACTCTTTGAATATGGTTTTTCAGCCAATTGTGTAGCAATTTCATATTTCCCTTGCTTATGAGAATTTCATATGGGACTGTTTCAAATGCCTTAGTAAAAATCAAGAAAGACTATGTCTACTACTTCCCTCCTATCCACTGGGCCAGTAACCCTGTCAAAAAAAGGAACTTTTGTTGCCAAAATGCTTCAGTTCAGTTCAAGAAACTGAAATGTTTCAATTCAAGTCAAACCCACTGAAACTAAATATTTTGTTTAGATTCTCCATCAGGAAAACCAAAAGATTTGGGAAAAATCAAATGTCTCCCATAGAAAATTTTGACTTTGTGGAAACTGCATTTTATGTCAAAAAATCATTTTGATGAAAAATTCACGATCACCTCCAATCCAATTACAAGGAACACCCAAGATTACTATAAGAGAAAGTTTGAGAACTTTCAGTACTGATTCAGTTGGTTTATTCTGTATTTGACAGCACTTTGTATATAGTTTCTTTCACAGTTTCCCCTGATTAATTAGATCAACACTAATCCTACAAACAGTGATACAAGTGCTTCATCGATGATACTAATGTGAATAAAGTTAATCATGTGTGTGTTTGCAGGATTGGGGCCTTAGTCAGTTTTTCCCTTGGTGAAAAGACATTCGTAAACATCAACGGGGGGCAGAAAAATATGCAATAAATTATAAAATAAATATAAATTCATGACATACTAGTTAAAGGGTACTCCATCAGAAATTGGATTTTAATGGGAGTTCCTTTAAGAACTTTGCTAAAGCAAGTATAATAGTCACAGAACTCCGTTTTGAACACTACATTTCTAATTTCTTTATAGCTCCCTTTTCACATTAGAGGCAATTTAGAAGCAAAATGTGCCAGATATGGATGCATTGAGTGGTCAATCATTTTTTATTCCATTCTTCATAAGATATAGGACACTGTTTTATTAGAAGGAAGACTCTGAAGTTTAACATTAGTTACTAGGCCTGAACAAAGACTGGGAGTGGATGGTTCACTAAAAAAAGTAATTTCCCCTCTGCTGATACTCACACCTTGTCAACTGTTGGAAATGGGCGATGTCCACCTTAATTGAATTGGCCTCATTAGCACTGACCCCCCACTTGGTAAGGTAACTCCCATCTTTTCATGTTCTGAGATATTTATAGTGCTTACAGTATTTTTCAATCCATGTATCTGATGAAGTGGGTTTTAGCCCAGGAAAGCTTATGCCCAAATAAATTTGTTAGTCTCTAAAGTGCCACAGGGACTTCTTATTGTTTTTGCTGATACAGACTAACACGGCTTCCACTCTGAAATTAGCTACTCTGACAGCTACATTATTAAACTTTTAGTTCAGCTTATTGGAAGCCCATATGTAAAAATTAATGTGGTTGCAAATAAAGGTCAGAATTTAATTGGCAGGATTCCATAAATTACCCCATTGACATTAATAATTCATCTCAGAAGGAAAATGCAATTGTTTTAAACCAATATAAAGAAGAAAATACTGTACGTGACCAGTAACATCGTGAAGTCGTTTGTAATTAGAGAGCTGTGCCAGAACATTGTTTGCTTTTGAAACTCATGAGTTAGAGAATGCTAGCTGAAAAGGAATCATCAATACCTTAACTATTAGAGAGGAAGGGGGTTCTTGTGGTTAAAAAATGGGTTAGGGTTCAATTCCCAACTCTACCTTAGAGGTCCTATGTGACTTTCAGTAAGCCACTTCATCTCTATTCCTCAGTTCCCCAGCTGTAAAATTAGAATAAAAATGCTTCCTTTCTCTCACCCTTAAGCTGTCTTGTCTAGCTAGGCCCTGAACCAAATGCACTCAAGCAGACCCTTAGAATTATGGGCATGGATATTGTCTCTGTGGTTTGCCAGTATACCTGTCTGGGGTTTGCCAGCTTACTGGTCTTTTCAGTACTGAGCCCTACGATTGTAAACTTTTGTGGCGAGGACTATACACACTGGACTGGAAGGGGTTACAAGGACAATACTGGGCCCAGGTAGCCCCACCCCTCCAGCCCTGCAGAGCATCTCCAACTGGAGAAAGGGTTGAAAGGGAGCAACCCTTCTCAGAAAGGGGAAGAGGATGGATCTACCCTGAAGGACTCTGCCAAGGATACTGGAGACTGCCTCCCTGATGGAAATAAGATTATATACTGACCTGTTGGGGATGATGACTTGATTGCCTTTTTCTTTTCACTTTACATTGGACTGGAAGTGGGGAAAAGACAGTGTTGACTCTCCTAGGGTCCTGGGTCAGAGCCCAGTGGGGTGGGTGGGCCCGGGCTCCCTTGCCACTGCCCACCTCACCACACCTCTGAATAAAAGAAGACCTAGACTGCAACACCTTCCCACTAGGAGGTGGCACTAGGTGCGGTAACCACTAGGCCACCTAACCCACCTCTATTACAGCCTGCCTTTGTATGTGCACCTTGCTCACAGAGGCCCTGGTCTCAGCTGGGGTCTCTGGGTGCTACTGTAATATAAAAACAGCAGTTAGGGACTAAGCACTCTAGGAAAAAAATACTTTGTACAGCATAATATCTTTCATCACATAATCTATATCTGTTCCTTTTAAACTTTTATTATTTACATATCACCATACTGGGACAGTAATATAAAAGCAAAATTATGACAAAAAGTGAAAAAGAAACACATCTTGGGAACTGGAAGGCTTGCATCTAAAGAAAAACAGAATAATAAAAAAAGAGTAAATTAAAGTATCAGATGGATGAAATCTACGACATTCCTAAACTATGGTGGAGATTAGATTTTTTTTTTATTTTTTATTACCAACATTTCTCCTAAAACTGTATCTGGTTATCCATCATTCAGTTGTTTTTAAATAGTCAATCTCTGGCATGAGATAGAATAGATCATTGTTAAACATCATCATTTTGTTTATTCCTTATATAAGGTTCAGTTCTGCAACACATACATTGAGTAGGACTTGCACTCATGCAAGTAATGCCACTGTCTTCAGGGGGACAACTTGTGTGAGTACGGTTTGCAGAACTGTGCACATGATGCCACAGGTGGGCCCAAGACATTGGGTCAGATTCTCCTCTCACTTAAGCAGGTGTAACTCCACTGAAGTCAATGGAATTAAACTGGTAGTAGCACTGGTATAAAGAGAATCAGGCCCAATTATCTCTTCTGTGAGGAGACCATAGTCTAAACTGGATGGACACAAACACTGATATTTAATGAAGTATGAGTGGGGCCCTACCAAATTTAGGGTCCATTTTGGTCAATTTCACAGTCATAGGATTTTTAAAATTGTAAATTTCATGAGTTCAACTATTTAAATCTGAAATTTCACAGTGTTGTAATTGTAGGGGTCCTGACCCAAAAAGGAATTGGGGGGCGGGGGGTTCGCAAGGTTATTGTAGGGGAGGTTGCGGTACTGCTACCCTTACTTCTGCACTGCTGCTGGTGGCAGTGCTGCCTTCAGAGCTGGGTGGCTGGAAAGCAGCGGCTGCTGGCTGGGAGGCCAGCTCTGAAAGCAGAACCACCACCAGTAGTAGCACACAAGTAAGGATGGCATGGTATGGCCACTTTTACTTCTGCACTGCTGCCTTCAGAGCTAGACACCCAGCCAACAGCCACCACTCTCCAGCCACCCAGCTCTGAAGGCAGAGCCGAAGTAAGGATGGCAATATCGTGACTCCCCTAAAATAACCTTGTGACACCCCCCACACACAATCTCCTTTTGGGTCAGGACCCCCAGGTTGAGAAACACTGGTCTCTCACCATGAAATTGTATAGTATATGGTAAAAGCACACAAAAGAAAATCAGATTTCACAGGAGGAGACCATCATGGTCTGTGACGCGTTTTTCATGGCCGTGAATTTGGTAGGGCACTAAGTATGAGGTAAAGCACCAAAAGTCATATGAGATCAGTGATTGAAGGATTTAGGCAAAGAAAGAGAGGGAACATTTGGATATGGGAAGAGGGAAGTTATTCCATAGATAGGTTGGCATGAAAGAAAGCACAGTCAAGAGTGGGAGAAGGAGTGTGACAGGATATATTACTTGACACTACATATTCCTAGTCTGCTCTGCTGGGTTTTGGAACCAGAAAGGCAGTGATTACATGAATGATGTTGCATGTGCAGCTGGAGCTACTGAACTTATGAGGATGAGAATGAGCAGTTGTGTGGGAGAAATCCTGGACGCAGGCTGAGAAGAAACTGCATAACCTGAAATTCCTTCCACCTCTCAGAAAAAGGAGATATAATACGTTCACTGATTCTGCTTTTAAATCCCAGAGCTTAACTACCCCGGGGAGAGCACAGGGCAGCATTCAGCCCAGGGAGTCACCTGGTGTAGAGTGGAAGAGTGTCTAGGCTTCTTCCTTTTATGAGGTGCATCACACTCCACCAAGGGCAAGTCTATTTTAGTGTTTTCTAGGGTTTGATATCATGCCCATCACCATGGTATCTGGTCTTGGTCTGGTGTGACATATGGGTTGGGTCCTGGCTCCCATCTCCCTTCCTGCCCCCTTTGGGTACTGTAAAACCTCAGGGGAAACAGCTTTCAAGTTCTTGGACCAAATTCTGTATATAAATGGCCTTGCCCCCCATGACTTCAGGGGGATTTTTCTCCTTTTAACTTTGAAAAGCAACTGAAACAGTGTGCGGGAAAGAAAGTGTGGGATGAACTAAACAACATGTGTACACAACAGCCCTTCAGCTCAGAAGTCAAGGAATAGTTTTACTTATTAAAGATTAGGTAATCCTAGAACAGATGTTCTTCTGACCCTTGTTTCAACATTGACTTCATTTCAGCTTATTAAGGCCCTGGATTCTCAGAAATCTTTTTTATTTGCAGGTTTTGTTGGTGTGGGAGTTGGTGAAAGAAAAGCATTACTCTTTCCTGGTAGAGTTAACCTTTCATAGTTACACAGACTTGGGCTAAATCCGAGATCTTTGCACACTCTAAACTTCCATTAGCTTTGATCGTAATTTTTGCTGTGCTAATGATGCTAGCTTGCGGTCACCCTGTGCCTTGCTTTGCTAATCCTTTTGCAGCCATAAAAAGAAAATGTAAATTCCCAGTTTCATTCAGCAGACTAGTCCAACAGATCTCATTTCCAGTTAAAAAAAAAAATTCCCAGGTTGGGAAAAAGTATTTTTCATTCTTGCCTCAAACTTTTCCCATAAATGAAAGGTGGTTTCAGTGTGGTTGAAAAAACTTTCATTCTATCTCATCTTGTTTTTTCTCTGACATACCATTTGCAATGGGTAGGTTTTCATTGATTATAAAAGGACATTTTTGTCTATACCATAGTTGTAGCCGCTTTCTATTTCAGATATTTGAGCCACTCAAATTTTAGCAAGGATCAGCTTAAGCTATTTCACAAGCATTTGATTAACAAGTGTCAGTATTCCTCGAGGCTGATCATAACTTTAGAAACTTCTTTGGAGAAGCAATATGGGTTCAATTTCTCAGTTCTGAGCTCATCAGGTGTATCTGCACTGCAAGTGAAGGTAGTACAGGTAGGCACACCTGCACTAGCTAGCCTGGGTAATAACATCAAAGAAGATGTGGTGGCACAAGCTTTAGCGTCGGCTAGCAACCAGAGTACACACCCAAGATCCCCAGAAGGCTTGTACAGTGGTTGCTAGCCCATACCAGTGTCTTCACTGATATTGCTACCCATGGTAGCTAGATTAAACCTAGTATGGGTATGCCTTCCTGTGCTGCAAAAACATCTTCACTACAGTGTAGACATGCCCTGTGAAGCTCCCCAAAACATCACCCATATTCAAGAATTAAAGAGAATTAGGTCCCCAGGTTTTGCCCAAAGTGAATTCTGACCAGGGTTGTCCCAGCCACCACTCTAGCACAAAATCACTGACACAGACACAGCACAGTGTTATAATGCATCATCTATTTTTCTTGCTAATGCTGATTTTGGCTCCCTGTCTAGAGCTTAACAAAGGTTGGACATTAAACTAATGTAACAGTTTAAAATATAAAATGGGAAATGATTGTAAAATAATGGCCCTTTAAAGTGCTACAAAGAAACCATGTTAGAATAGGGCTGAGCAGGGCCGGCTCCAGGCACCAGCGAAGGAAGCAGGTGCTTGGGGCGGCCAATACAAAGGGGCGGCACTCCATCCGGTATCGGGGCGGCACCTCCGGGTCTTCGGTGGGAATTTGGCAGCAGGTCCCTCAATCACTCTCTCCCCTTTGAGCTGCCGCCGAAGAGGAAGAGAGAGAGTGAAGGACCCACCGCCGAATTGCTGCTGAAGAATGAAGCAGCATGATTGAGCTGCCGCCAAAGTGCCACTGATCGGCTTTTTTTTTTTTTTTTTTTTTTTTTTTTTGCCGCTTGGGGTGGCAGAAAAGCTGGAGCCGGCCCAGGGGCTGAGACTAAACTAGTGGCAAATAGGCCTCTGGCTTTTTGCACCCTATTGAGCCTATTGGTGCCTACAGAAGTTCCATGAAACTCCTGGAATTCTCACTCTGAAGTTTCTCCCTGTTCCAAGGGATTGTTTTACTCTGAGTTGCAGCGGTGTTAGGTTGTTTGTGACTTTCTGCAATCACCAATTTCCCCCTATAATGACAAGGAATCAGGGAATTTGCTCCTCCACACCCCAGTAATCTGGCTCTTGACAAAGCCACTAGGGCAATCCTTCTGAGGCTTCAGAGTAGCAGCCGTGTTAGTCTGTATCCGCAAAAAGAACAGGAGTACTTGTGGCACCTTAGAGACTAACAGATTTATTAGAGCATAAGTTTTCGTGGACTACAGCCCACTTCTTCGGATGCATATAGAGTGGAATAAATATTGAGGAGATATATATACACACATACAGAGAGCATAAACAGGTGGGAGTTGTCTTACCAGGCAACTCCCACCTGTTTATGCTCTCTGTATGTGTGTATATATATCTCCTCAATATTTATTCTACTCTATATGCATCCGAAGAAGTGGGCTGTAGTCCACGAAAGCTTATGCTCTAATAAATCTGTTAGTCTCTAAGGTGCCACAAGTACTCCTGTTCTTTCTTCTGAGGCTTGAATTCTTCTTCCATGACACAGCAACTAGCCAGAAACTTACCCAGGAAGAGGAGAGGAGATTCTGACTAAAGGAGTTCCATGGATCTGAGGTCCCCTCAGACATTAGCACTTTTCTTGGCTGTCACAGCAAAGGCCAAGGTGGACTGAGTGGCAGTGAAGTGGGAGCGCCCCTTTTATCCTTTTGAACAAGGCAGAAGAACACTGCCAGGGCAGCATGGGGAACTTGCACTGTCCCTACCCATACTCCACAATTCCTATTAATCCTGATGGGAATTTCAATGTCCTATGTAGTGCTGCTAACCTGGCATCTTTTACAAGCATTGAAAATTCACCATTAAAGAAAAAAAAACCCAATAACTAACTATCAATGACAAAATAATCTGGCATGTCTAAAGGCTTGTCTACACAGGAACACTAGAATATACAACCCTCTAGAGTTAACTAGCGTGTTGTGCACTAACAGGCCCATACGGACCCTCCCGGTATGCACTAAAAGTTCCTTAGTACGCATTAATGTTGTTCTGTTTCAAACAGGGCTACATTAACACGCGAGCATACACTAGAATTCACACCTCTCTAGTGTGGACAAACGCACTATGTAGACAAGCGAATGCATGTCTATAATTATATTTTCAGTGGGTCTGTTAGTGCTGAGATATCTGGATGACATCCTGCCCCTGTTGAGGTCAACTGTTGGCTTCAATGGGGCCAGGATTTCAACCCTCGGAGGGTCTTTCCTATTCCCCACTTTGGCACCACAGTAGCTAAATGCCATGCCCTCAGGAATTTTAGTTTTTATCCTAGGAGCGTGTAAGCAGGCATTTGTTGCTGACTGCAGGATGAGATATGGTGGGTGTTTCTTTCATTTCATTTCACCACATCACAAGCTGAACTATGCGCTC
Organism: Chrysemys picta bellii; assembly: GCF_011386835.1. Taxonomy (NCBI): domain Eukaryota; kingdom Metazoa; phylum Chordata; order Testudines; family Emydidae; genus Chrysemys; species Chrysemys picta. Next base: position 59,578,613 of record NC_088792.1, on the reverse strand, counting down.
ACTGTCCAGGACTAAGAGCTGAACAATAGCCTTTGCTAATTTGCCTTGAAGCTATGAACATTGCTGGCTTTGTGGCATCCTGGCAGCAAACTGAATCATGTGCAAAAATGGAAAACTCCCTGGCCTTTCTGGTGAATAGAGAGCATGCTGGGTTGTTGGCTCTGGATTTCATACAGAGACACACTATATTCAGCTCACACAGCTAGAAAAGCCCAGGAAGCCAAAAACAGTCTTAAGGATAAATGAAAATGGAGGAATTTCAATTTCAAATGTTTCCCTTGTTATTTTTTTCTTTTCATTTTTTTCAAGAGCCTGTCTCCCACGTGCACCTTTCCAAAGCACATTTAAAAGTGTTTCAAAAATGAACATTTTGGAAAACCTTTCCGAAAGCTTTTATAAATATCTGAGCACATTCAGAATGCGGCCGTCTCGTGCCTACACCCACATCCCCACAACCCCTCACGTACCAGATGGTACAGGGGCCTGCCTCATAGTCTTGCTGAGAGGCACACTTGGTAATGAAGGACTGCAGTGTCTTGAGCGTTCAGATCCCAGAGAGAGCACAACCTCTGAGATGTGAAACAAGAAGAACATTTGCACACAAAGTATGGACTGCGTGTGGCTCTGGCATTTGGGGAGCTGGCCCAAGTGCTGGAAGCTCCCCAGGCATCCGGACCATGGCCCCAGCTCTGCCCCAGCTCGACCTCCTCCCGCGAGGCCTTGCCCATACTCCACCCCCGCTCAGATTCAGACCCCTCTCCCACAGCTTGCTGAATCATTCCACCCCCCGCCCCCAAGACTCCCACCACTCGCCAAGTCCCTCTCCTCCTCCTCCCCCACCCGCTGCTCACTGAGTTGCTCTGTCCCCCTCCCCCAAAACGCCCACCACCTGCTGCGTCCCTCCTCTCCTCCACTCTATGGAGGAGGGGAGGGATTCAGTGAGCGGGGAATGCCTTGGGGTAGAAGGATGGAGAAGAGAGACTCAACGAGCAGTGGGTGCCTTGTGGGAGAGGCGCAGCAGGGATGGGAAGAGGTGGAGCGCAGGCAGGGCCATGGGGGAAAAGTGGGAGGAGGCCTCAGGGTGGAACACAGGCAGGGCTACCACAGCTCAGACATCTGTGCTTTTAAAGGTGGTGGGTTGGCAGCTGCGCCGCAGGGGAGGCTTAACCTCCCCTGGCCTATTATACCTGCTGCCTATGACACAAAGCAATGTATCCTGCCAGCAATTTTCAGTGTTCCTTTTTCCTGTTGGTGAAGAACAGGCCTGATTACGATCTCAGTTGTGCCAGTGTAATTCAGGAGAAACCCTACTGAATTAAAGAGAAAATGAAACTGCACAAGTGAGATTAAAGTCAGACTGTGTCCGAACAAAACTATTTTACACCACCACCAGCTCATATCTTCATTCTATTTAGTCCTGCAGTTTGTAACATAGCTGTTTATAAAATCCAATCGCCAGGGGAATAGTTGTGATGTCACAGATTCAGCACTGAGTTCAATTGTGGTCATTAATTTGTTTGTCCTTGGTCTACTATTATGAAAAGGAAACTATTGTAAGCAAACTGAAACATATCAGGGCCTGAGAACGGCCCAACCTCTGCCAAGCAAATAAATTTCTAATTCTCAATGCATTTTAGAAAAAAAACATTTCCATGTGAAGTTACATACTTTAATTAAAGTATGTATTTTATTAACCTGAAAAAGAACCTGATTTCCATAGAAGAGATTGTGGATTTTAAGGAAAAATCATCAGTATAACACACAAATGATGAACTCCTGTGATCTTCCATGTGCTTTTGTAGATCCAGAGGACCATGTTTTCAAACATGGCCACCAAACTTGCCCCAGGTGTGTGTCTATGTTCATGTGTGTGCGCATGTACAAATTTTAAAATTTGAAGTCTGGCAGTTAGATGCCTACATATCTTTTGAAGATCTAGGGCCTAGGCATTGCAGAATAACAATGGGTAAATGTACTTATGGTAAATGGTCTATGTGTGCAGTTAGACATTTAATATGTGCATAGCTGTCTGCCTGTACAAATGCAGAGTTTGTACATTGCAGTGGGTGTACATCCTATTTTGTAGGTGAAATGGAGGCACCCATTGTGATGTTGTGCAGTCTATATGGTTTTATAAAAACATGATAATAAGTGAATATAATGTAACTAGAATATGCTTCATGCAAAAGGTCTCTTGTAAGGTATCATTACAAAGCTTATAAGCTACTGAGTGCGATCATCCTATTTGCATAAATGTGCCACTCTTGTATCTAAAACTAGAAATATGAAATATAACTCTGAGGGCCTATTGTAATTATGCAAAGTATGGGCCATTAATGGTGGTTTGGAATCTTGATGACTCCCATTAACCAGGACCATTGTCTGCAGATGGCTTTGTTTACCTGTGAGTCTTCCTGTATATGTGTGTGTTGGGAAGTGGGTAATGAAGTCTTGCAGTGACATGTGGGATCATGTCACCTGACCTGGAATCCATCTTTAACCTGGTGCCTTTCCAGTGAGGGGGGGTGGGAACCCAGAGGGACAAAGGGTTCCCGCCTTATGCAAAAGATTTATAAAGGGGTGGAAGAGAACAAGGAAGGAGGAGCCATTATGAAGAATCCCCTAGCTATCACCTGAGCTGGAACAAGAGCAGTACCAGGGGAAAGAATCATGACCAGGCCTGGAAGATGTCCAGTCTGAGAAAAAACTTACTGAAGCATCTCTGAGGGTGAGATTATCTGTATTCAGTTTGATTAGACATAGATTTGTGCATTTTATTTTATTTTGCTTGGTGACTTACTTTGTTCTGTCTGTTACTACTTGGAACCACCTAAATCCTACTTTCTGTATTTAATAAAATCACTTTCTGCTTAGTAATTAACTCAGAGTATGTATTAATACCTGGGGGAGCAAACAACTGTGCAATACTCTCTATCAGCGTTATAGAGGGCGAACAATCTATGAGTTTACCCTGTATAAGCTTTATACAGGGTAAAATGGATTTATTTGGGTTTAGACCCCATTGGGAGTTGGGCATCTGAGTGCTAAAGACAAGCACACTTCTGTGAGCTGTTTTCAGGTAAACTTGCAGCTTTGGGACAAGTAATTCAGACCCTGGGTCTGTGTTGGAGCACACGGAAGTGTCTGGCTCAGCAAGACAGGGTGCTGGGGTCCTGAGCTGGCAGGGAAAACAGGAATAGAAGTAGTCTTGGTACATTAGGTGGCAGCTCCCAAGGGGGGTTCTGTGATTCAACCCATCACACCCATCTTTAGAGATTTTTTCCTGGTTTGGATCAGTTAGTTTCACAGCTGTTGATTGGATTTAGGTAGAATTCGTCTGCTCCCCTTCACTGAAGAAATCTTTTGGTTGGAGCCTTTGCTAAGCTGCTGGAGAGTCCTCCTTCCTTGTGGATGGAGCAGATTCATGTTTCCGGTATGTTCTTTCTCAGATGCCAACTCTTCTCTGCTGCTGGATCTCCTCCTTCCACTCAAGTGTCAGGCCATTTCTCTTCTCCAAGGTCTCTCTGCATCGGTAGCTGTTTTTAGCTGGTACACTTACTACTTCCTAACAGTTCAGGACAAAGAGTTGCAATAACTGTGCTACAGGCTATTTCCAAGGCTGCATCTTCTTGACCCCTCTAGCTTCTGGTCTCTGTCCAATGCTGTAGCAAGGCGGTGGGACATCCCACAGCCCCGCTGAGGGCCGAACCTCCCCTAATCCCAACATGGGCGGAGCCACCAGGTCCGGCACCCGCCCCTCCGAGGTCACGGCCCCGACCCGGAAATATAAAAGCTCACCTGCAGAGCTCAGTGGAGCCCAGGCCGGCGGAGAGAGCAGACGTCTGTGGCTGAGTTCCCGCTTGGGAAACAGCCGCAGGCCACGACTGGCCTGCTGAGTCACCGGGCCAGTCGAGCCTACCCCTCGTCAGGTACCCCGAGGCGGACTGGTCAAGCCTGCCCCGTGCCAGCTACCCCGAGGATGAGCCGAGCCTGCCCTTTGCCACCTACCCAGAGGTGCCAATGCTGGTGGAGAGCACCGACGACAGCAAGACAGCCCAGGTACCATACGAGGGGGAGTGCGGAAGTAGCCCGGGGACAGCCGACCCCAGTCTGGCTGCAGCACTGCCAGAGCCGATGTCAGTGTGTTGCGGCCAGGATCCCCAATGACAGCAGCGAGTTTCTGTCACTGCTAGGGCCCTGGGCTGGGACGCAGTGGAGTGGGAGGGCCTGCGTCCTCCCTGTCACCCACTCCTTGGGTGGCAGACTCCCCCTGTTTCCCCTGGCCTAGAGAGGCTGGGTACCTGATTGTCTATTTGTTTGCTGCCCTGCCCTGACCTAGGGCCTGGCTGCCCCAAACTGACCCAGCCCCTGCTACAAAGCCTGGGCCACTGCTTGACTATTTGTTTGCTGCCCCGCCCTGACCTAGGGCCTGGGCTGCCCCAAACTGACCCAGCCCCTGCTACAAGGCCTGGGCCACTGCTTGACTATTTGTTTGCTGCCCCGCCCTGACCTAGGGCCTGGGTTATCACAAACGGACCCAGCCCCTGCTTAAGGGCCTGGGCCTTTGACAGACTGTTTGCTTGCTGCCCGCCCTGACTTAGGGCCTGGGCCGCTATAGACTTTGCCTCAGCCCTTGCTTAAGGGCCTGGGTTTCGGACCACTTGACTCAGCCCCTGCTTATGGGCCTGAGCCCCTAACCATGTGCCTGTTGTCCCAGACTGCCGCCGGACCAGAGGGCCGAACCTTGGCCCAAACCTACTACAAATGCACAATCACTTTCCTCTCTTCCATTCCTTCCTTAAGGCCATTACTGCTAGCATGCTGCTTTTTGACTGGCTGGCTGGAGAGTGACTGTCACTTGGACTGCCTCCTCAACTCACCCTAGAAAAAAGGCATTGGACAGAAGGTAAACTTCATAAGGTTCCATTCTGGTGGGATATTTCCAAACTGGGTTTTAGGTTTATCAGAGCACATTCTTCCATCCCTCGTACAAATGACTGTTCATGTAAAAATACATTTTTAGCCCTATGGAACAATTTCTAAAGCTAAGAGGGTCAGATGATAGCTGGCATGTGCGTGGCAGGTTCTTGTGTGTGCTCTGCAGAGGTCAGGGACCATTGTGGCCCCTGTGCTCTCATGTGCACTTGGATTGTTCCTTATGAGCATCCCTGGGGGAACAAGGTTACCCCCAAATGGATCAGAAGTACATATGGCACCCATCAAAGAGGTGGCTCAATAGACACACTCACCACATGCGCAAAAGGGAGGCACTGTCCCTGATGGATCCATGCAACCCCATGCTGTGTGGAGCAGTAATGAACTATCCATCTATATGTGCATATCTGGCCCCCATCACCGTAGTATCTGAATTATTCCTCATAATGTCCCTGGAGGTAGGAGGTAAGTGTTCTTAACCCTATTATATAGAAGGGGAGCTGAGGTACAGGTGCTAACTTGCCCAAGGCAATACAAGAAGTCTATGGCAGACCTGTGTATCTTATCTTGTCCTTTGTCTCTCTTGCACAGTCTGGGCCCAAACTTACAGTAATGAGGGCCTCCTGCCACGTACCCTCTGAGGTCTGTGCTATCTCTTCCCTAACTCTGCACTGTAAGTCTAATTAAAGCACAAAAAATAGAGGAGGAAAAATGATTTCAAGAATCCTTACAGGAACATAAAGATAATGTGGTCAAGGAACCAAAAAAAATGTAACATCTGCTGATGGGAGGGGAGGAAGCAGACACAGCCCAGCTGGGACTATTTTCTAAATTAACTGGTGTTCATTTGGCATGGAGAAGAATTTTTCTTGAAGGTAAATGCCAAGATGAAGTACTGCAGTCTTCTAGCAAAGGGGGTGGGGAGTTAAATCAGACACTGACTGGAGTCGGGAGTGTTGGACTATGGGAGGGCAGGGGGCCATGGCCCCATCACTTTTTACCGGCCATAAGCCTAAGAGATGGAGGGGGGTGCAGAGGAGTGAATGGTGGGCAGGGTCTTGAGGGGAAGAGACGGTGCAGGGACGGAAGTTAGGGGAGAGTGGGCAATGCTGGGGGCGGGGCCAGTTTGGGCACCAGTAGCTCCCCACTTTTAGAGAGCTTCCACGGCTCCTAACTGGAGTCTATTTGCTAGTTTTGTATGGTATTATTTCTAATGTCTTGTCAATATCAACTAACAGTATCTTGTTAGTGTAGACACTAACTGAAACTTATGAAATTCATGTATTCTTTATACTGCTAAGCTCAGAGTTTTCTGACTATCCTGAAATAAGTTTCATTGTTACTGTAGGGAGCCAGGGTGGCTGCCTCCCGAACCTGAGGGTAAAGGGCCGCTCTCTCAGCCTGAGGGGGCGGGGCCAGGCCAAGCTCGCTCCACCCCCTGGAAGGGGCGCGCTGTTGACCTTTGCCGGCGCTCTCCTGCCTGAGGGGCGCGCTGTTGACCTTTGCCGGCGCTCCCCTGCCTGAGGGGCGCGCTACAGACACTGGCTGGCGTCCTTCCCGCCGCTAATTCCCCCATGGCAGAGGCGTGACCCAGGCCGGCCAGTGACGTCATAGCTCCCCACCGCCCCCTAGCGGGCAGGTGGACCGACACCGATCACAGTTACCTATTTACGTTAGTATCCACCATGTGCTGGGTGCTGTACAAACAAAGAAAGGCAGGTCTACTGAAAGGAAGTGATTGTTTTTTCTAAGGTTAGAACTAACATGGGAGTTGGGAGACCTGGGTTTAACTCCAGATCCACAGCAGACTTCCTGTGTGACCGACCTTAGGGTTCAGCTACACTGCAAAAGAAACCCTGCAACAGCAAGTCTTAGACCCCAGGGCAGCTGACTCGGACTTATGCTACAGGGCTAAAAAACACTTATGTAGATGTCCCCAGTCAGGCTTTAAGACCTATCCCCTTCTCCAGATTTCAGAACCCAGGCTCCAGCCTGAGTGAGAATGTCCACCCTACTATTTTTTAGTCCCATAGTCTATGCCTTGTAAGCCCAAGTTGACCTGGGTGCTGAGACCCATGGCTGCAGGATTGTGAAGTGTAGATATACTCAATCTCTGTGCCTCCATTCCCCTTCAGTAAAATAGGGATAATAGCACTTCCCTACCTCACAGGTGTGTCAGGAGGATAAATAAATTCACGATTTTGAGATGCTCAGATGCTACGGTAATGTAAGTAGAGGAGAGTTTTTAAACGAAAGAGAAGCAGACAATGAGTTGAGGGAAAGGTTTACATGTAAAATTGTCAAATTGATGATTAGTAGGTCTTGATAATACAAATTTTAGATTTTTTTTTTAAATAAGAGAAGAGAAATATATTATTCTCAACTGCCCCTTAGCCTGTTACTTATTGCATAGCCAGTTGAAAGCAAGGATTTCATTTTGACATGTGGCATCTGCATGTAGGCATACCTGAACTGTTAATAGCTCTTCCTTCCCAAAGTAGTGAGAAAGGAAGGAGAGAGGCTCCAGTCCATGTGCTCAAGTTGTGCTCTCCATCTGGGTGTACATATAGAATGTGAAGTCTGTTATCAATCAGGAACTGAGGTTTCTGCTAAAGCTAACAGCTCCAAATGGAACACAAACTGTTCTCCTGTGGAGAGAAGTCAGGAGCTTGAGCGTAAACTACCTCAAAGAGATCTGAAAATAAGCTTGGTCTTGCCAGGCTGAAGATGAACTGAACAATGCTAGAATATAATAATTTGGATACATTATACAGTGGATTTCTGGTTATTGCAGAACTCCTCAAATCCCCTGATTTTCTTGGGAAATCCTTAATTTTTGCTGAAAAACAACAAGAGCAGAATGTCTACTATTGCCAAAAAACAGGAGACAAAATTCTGCTATTATTTTATTCAGAGGGTCTGTGTCAGTAACAGAGTTTAAGACTTGCCATTAGATTCTTGCCTTACTCAGCAGATAGTGGGGATTTATATTTGATATTTTAAAAATATCTCTGGAGGAGTTCCTGTTCCTCTATGGTAGGCTCCCATAAGTGGAAATCCCCTCAAGAAATTAGCTTCAAAAAACTTCAGTAGGCAAATTTCATACAGGAAAGCAAACATTGTCCCTATGTTTTATAAGTGGATTCCTGAAAAAGTTGCAGTGAAGAAAGAATGGTGCTCACTGGTATGGTATAAATTTGCCATTTCACCTTGCTTTGTAAATGGATAGAACACCACCACCTACATCTCATATCTATAGTCTACCAGATTAAGAGGAAAGAGAGCTTGTGAACTTCTAACAGGAAAACACTTGTCTTGTGTTTCATCAAGATGGTCATCAATCTTGAGACAAGAGAAAAGAGTAGGATGGTTTTAATATACTTCATGGAGCTAAAGTAAGAATATCATTCAAAATTTAGAACTTTATCAGAGACATAAGAGCAGAGAATTCTTCTCAACATGCTTCTTGCAAAGGATCTTCTCTGGGTAAAGAGCCTCCAAGATAGGTATAAAACTGTGGTCTGTAGAGATTAAACATGTCTATTAAATATAGTCTTCAATTGTCCAGAGCAGAATTCTTACATTCTCCTGATTTAATAAAAGGAAAATGAACAAGATGTAAATTTAGATATCTGATTTTTCAATATATCAAATCTCCCCTTTAGAAACCAAATATATTGATTCTAGCTATTTGTTTTTGTCTGAGGAAGTAAGTTTATAACGGGCTCATTTTCTGTGTTAGACAAAAGGTCAGTGGTTTGTTGTGGATCTTAACTTGAACTCTGAATCCCTTTATGGAAGATTGTATTTAATTGATAGAACAGGGTTCTCACTCACCCGTGTAATGAGTCCGCCTTGCACTCAGTGCTGGAGAGAAGAGGTGCTTTAGGAATACTTAAATCTGAGTTAAGTAAATGTTTATTCACTAAAGAAGATATTCCCATCCACTCTTAACTGAAGCCTGTTGACTGCCTATGGTTCTTTCATTATGGGTGGACTGTCCTTGACAAAAAAAAAAAAAAAAGTATCTCTAACACCATCCCTGGATTCCTAGAGACACTAGAAACATAAAGTTTTCTTATGCTTATGTATTTCAAGAAAAACAAGGCCCAGAACAAGAAATTGGTACTGCTGCTACCTTGGCATCCAGAAGCAGCTAATAAACGAATATAATATCTAAATTGAGTCTCAGCCATTTAACACTTATTCATGCTCCAGTTTCTTTCAGACACTGTTTAAGTAACCACCATTGCCCAGGTAAGAGATTCATAAAACACTGCAAACCATATTGCTCCCTAATCCCCTCATGGACGCATATACACATTGAACAGGAAGGTCTATAAAATGCATCCCTATATGAGACAACTTCCTGAGTGTCCTATTCTCATGTTTCATCTCAAGGCACCATTTCAATGGCAGCTACTGAGATCCCAAGATATCCCTCACCAACCTCATTAGGTGTGCTGTGAAACTTGTTTAAGTAACATTTGTAAAAAGTTTTGGGGGAGTCTTGGATGCAAGACATTACATAAGTGCAATCTATTACTGTGGGAAACGTCTTTATTATGTGTCAAATTCCCCCCCACCCACCCACCCACTACAGACAGAATGCGGACAAATTGGAGAGAGTCCAGTGGAAGTTAACGAAAACGATTAGGGGGCTGGGGCACATGACTTACGAGGAGAGGCTGAGGGAATTGGGCTTATTTAGTCTGCAGAAGAGAAGAGTGAGGGGGGATTTGATAGCAGCCTTCAACTACCTGAAGAGGGGGTTCTAAAGAGGATGGAGCTAGGCTGTTATCACTTGTGGCAGATGACAGAACAAGAAGCAATGGTCTCAAGTTGCAGTGGGAGAGGTCTAGGTTGGATATTAGGAAAAACTATTTCACTAGGAGTGTGGTGAAGCACTGGAATGGGTTACCTAAGGAGGTAGTGGAATCTTCATCCTTAGAGGTTTTTAAGGCCCAGCTTGACAAAGCCCTGACTGGGATGGTTTAGTTGGGGTTGGTCCTGCTTTGACCAGGGAGTTGGACTACATGGCCTCCTGAGGTCTCTTCCAGCCCTAATCCTCTATGATTCTATATTCATGTGGGTGAAGCTATATTCCATGGCCCATATTTAATAGTGATTCACAAAAGCATTCCAAGCACCCTTTAATAGCCAATCTGCATTGAATGTCTGTACTGAGTGAATATCGGAAAAATAAAAGACATTAAGAGAAATTATGCTTTCTATTTGCCTAGCATGGTGACAGTAATTTTACAAAGGAGAGCAGCAGCCATTTTGATTCTTTTCACATCTGATCAGTAATATATTTGCTGGAAAATGAAGGGCAGTTCAGAGCTTGTTGACACTTTGCAACTGTCCTTTGTGCTGTAAATGTGTAGATACATTAGAAACAAATCTATTATTCTGTAGACAGTGTTATGAATTTGATAAAGGAAGCAGTATGATAAATTAGAATACCCTTCTTTCAAGTGTTGTGATTTGCCAGGGCTGTTGGATCTAGACTCGTTGGCTCATTCATCTTCAAACTACACAGCTGACTCTGCACTTGGAGAGGATGAGAAGTAAGCAGTTTTGACATTTAGCAGCCCAAGGCTTCTCTTCTCCTTGAGAGAATTATGTAAGTCAGCTACATTAGGTTTTTTCTGCTCTTACTGTTCTGAAGCAGATGGTGAAATCTCACCTCAGCTGGGTAGCCGGGACCCCCACAGCATTTAGCAATGCTTACCAACTGAATTGTAATAGATTGTGCCCTAAGGTATCTAGCAGCATATGATTTATGATTGTGGACTCTTAAATCCAGCCACTGCAAGATACCAGAATGTAGCACTGAGTATATTAAAAAACCCTGCACAACCAAAGAAAAAACAAACAGCACAGTTTGGATGGGGTTGAACAGCATTACATTCCATCTTGTTAGCAAGCTCAATCACAAGTACTTCTTCTACAATATATGTAGTACGGTATGTATTTTATCTACATAGCTGTCGTTATATTTTGAAATTAAATCATGTAAGAAAAGGGTCTACATTGGATAAAGCCCTTCAGTGTAATGATTTTTTTGGTCAAGAAATGCAGTGTTCAAAGCCAGAATCTATATTTCTGATGCAGAAGCACTATCACTTAAGCATTTCAGTATATTCAGCAAGGTTATTACATCAGCACCTCAGCAAGTACTTCAGCAGTTAGACAAAGCCAGAGTGTAAACTAATGACCATTGTGGGATCAGCAGTTCTATTTTTAGTCAGCTCATTGTCAAACCTCATTCTCTTACAACACCACAATATTTTTGGCAAGTTAGAAATACATTCAGAGAGCACAGTTATAGCACTTCAGCATCATTGCTGCTAAAGGAAAATAGCCATGTTATAAATGTGTTTCTTCCTCAGATGAATGTGATTTAAAATGCAGCAAGAACATGATAATTCACAATGAATGTCTCAAGGTGAGTATCTAGAAGGGAAAAGATTTTCTGCTGCGCCACCATAGTTCTGTGATTCTTATGGCACTTTTAATTAAGATTTGAACCATATTTCTGCTGAAATTGGGCAAGATTTTGGAAAAGCTGATTAGGAGTTGCTGAGCTTTTCTCTTGAGATACTGAACTACCTTAGAACTAGAGCAGGGTGAACTATTTACAGCAAAGATCTTAGTTAACAAGTTTAGCCCTTTTTGTGGTTTGCAAATTACCTTGAATATGTTGTATGTAATGTTGTTGTAGCCACGTCAATCCAGGATATTAGAGAGAGAAGGTAGGTGAAGTAATATCTTATTGGACCAACTTCTGTTGGTGAGAGACAAGCTTTTGAGCTACATTGAGCTTTTTTGCTGACTTGAAGAGCTCTATGTAAGTCAAAGGCGTGTCTCTCCCGCCAATAGAAGTTGGTTCCATAAAATATATTACCTCACCCACCTTCTCTCTGCAAATATATTGTAACTTTTTTCCATTTGTCCTTTATTCACAGCATGTTTAAACCTATTTGTTAGACTGGAAGGTCTTCAAGATTGGGAGTGTGTGCGCGTACACACACAGTGCTTAGCATGTTACAGGCATTATCAGAATTTGAATAATAGTTTGTGTGAACCAGTTTCTATATACTATACATTAAATGGTTGCAATGAGTATTCACTATTCACACCACGTGATTGGTCACCTAAGTGACATGCTATTGTTTGTTTCCTGATAATATAAAAGCTTAGCATGACTTAAGCTTTGTAAATGTATTATCTGAAAATGGTCAAAACTGTTCAACTTTCTTTTGTCAGTAATAAAATAAGCCATGTAGCCAAAATGGCCACTTCCAAGGAGAATCCTCATTTTTTTCACACTAATATTTTGTGAAACCTGTGCACTCCATGAATATCCATTGTGCATAACCAAATGTTAGCAAACAAGAGGGCCTGCAAATGCAAGCAAAGTGAATTGCCAGATTTTATTCACAAGTAGTTTTTGTCAATACTATTTCCACTGTATTCTACAGCTCTGACTACCTATTCAAACCTCTTTCTTAGCTTGTAAGATCTTTGGGGTGGGGACTGTGTGTGTACATATATATTATATATATATATATATATATACACACACTCACACACAGCTTAGCATACTGTGGGCTTTACCACAATAGAAAAGTATTTATATTGTGATAGCACCTCGGACCACCAGTCATGGACCAGGACTCCATTGTGCTTGGCACTGTACAAAACAGAGGGGAAAAGACCCCTGCCCTGAAGAGCCTACAAAACAATCAAACAAATAAGATTAGGAGATGTTTGTCTACATTTTATTTTGGCCCTATGCAATGTGCACATATGATGACTCTTGTCCAAACAGGAATGAACTCAGGAAAGTCCTGTGTTATACAGGAGGACAGACTAGATTATCACAGTGACCCCTTCTGGCCTTGGAGCCTATGAATCTATAAATAACCTCTGGGCCATTTCGTTACTCCTTTACCTAGTTTTTCTTAAGTCAGTGGGAATTTTACCTGAGTAAAAAGTGCAGGCTCAGGCCCCGTAATATGATAAGTTCTATAGCACTTTAAAGAGCTTTACAAAAAATAACTTAAAAAGTGTTGCTGTACTGTGGCAAATTGTTAGCTGTGCCTATGCTTGTATCACAGTATCTTTCTGGATGAAAGCAAGACATACCTGCAAGTCAATTGTTGTCATTTGCGGTGTTCAGTGGAACAACACTTTTCTCATACCTGAGTAAATGGCTCCTCTAACAGAGGAGCCATTTGCTATAAGACCATGTTTACATCAATATAGACCTTTTCAATTAACAAAAGAAACCACACACGCTTGCTGATTTTTAGAGAGCTAAACTAGTTCTCACTGCCAAGTGTGAAGTCCTGTTGTTCAGAGAGCTAGTCATTAAAACACTACTCCTATTATTCCTCCAAGGTAGTGGTTTAGAAGAAACATTACCAATGCCACTGTGTGTGATAATTCTACATTAAAACTGAGACACTCCCCCATTACTATAAATGAGAGGAATTGAAACGTCCAAGGCTAGCATCTCAGCTGCAGCTGAAATGCTCAGTACAGAGAAGATAGGCAAATCCTTTAATGAATTCCAATCCTGGGTCCTGCAAGGGACTGCTTGGGCTCAGGAGGTTCTAATTTAAGCTTACCGCCTCAAGGAACCACAGAAATATCATGTACACTGCGTTCTGTGGGGAGTGGGGCAGAACCAGCTGTGCTCACTCTGCCTAACATGACAGGAATGCTCAAGTGGCATAGATTCTGAATCTTGCTCTGCTAGGTCAGCTGAAAGTAGGTGAGATGGCCCAATGATGTGGCCCATAGTATAACAACGGCTAGCAGTGGGATGGGATTTGAAGTGTCAATAGATGGTAACTCTCAAATGTTCTTTTAAATGATTATTTTTCAAATGAGTGTTTTGTAGGAGGCTTCGAACTCTGCTGGATATAAGAAGGAACCTTTCCTTAAGGAGAGGGCTTTAGAAAATTGACTCCAGAAATATTGAGGGCCTCTGAAAATAAATGGGTAGCAAATATAATTCAACATGCCCATTTCCCCCTCGGTCAGGGATGATACAACACTGATCAGGCTTTAAAGATGTATATTTCAGACACCATTTTAATGTTATTTTCCTATTAAAAGACAAGCTGCATTTGGAAATACGCACCCTTCTTTAGTGTTATGGCTGTTTCCTTTTTTATGTTCATCCTAAATGCTCACTCCCTAAGCTTCAAGTGATTCACAATGCTACAACCAGACACCTCTCACACAAGGAAGTGGAGGCATATCATCCCTGTCCTCCTTTTCCTTTACTTGCTTCATATCCTTCTCCAAATTCAGTTGAAAGCCAGGAATCTGGACTCCCAATTCTCTGTTCTGGCCCATATCCCCCCTGTATGAAATGGAAACAGTCTAGAAGCACACAAAGCCCAGGAACAGGATCGGTTTAGGAAGCAGAGAAATGTGTTATAGCTTTCCTGTGATGGCAGTCCTAGTACTGGTATTTCAGATGCCCCAGAAGCTACTCTATCCCCATCATATCTCCTGTAAATGTGTTTGCAAACAGCACATGAGCCATAGAAACTGGCAGTCTAGGTTCTAAACAACCGGGTAGGGGGTTTATTAGGTTTCCTAAATTCAGTGGGTCGAATTATGGTCGTGACATCATGAAGAGCGTGGGTGGGAGGGAAGCACCTACAGCATCTGAGGAGGAGGATGGGAAGCATCATGCATTTATGATGTCCTGAAGAATATCTGGCAGAAGTAACTTAAAAAGCATGGGGTTCTGTGTGACTCCAGACTTGACACCTGCCTCGTGCCAGGCCCAGCATCCACCAGTAACAATCAGGGCCGGCTCCAGGCACCAGCCCACCAAGCTTGTGCTTGGGGCGACACCTGGAGGGGGGCGGCGCGGTGCGGCGCTCCGGCTCCGGGGAGAGCGGGGCCATGGCCGGGCTCGCCACCCTCCCCCTGGCGCTCTGGCCGCCGGGGAGAGCGGAGCTCCGGCCGGGGCTCGCCGCCCTCCCCCTGGCACTCTGGCCACCGGGGAGAGCTGAGCCCCAGCCGGGCACTCCGCCCTCCTCCCAGAGCTCCAGCCGCCCTCCCCCGCAGAGCCCTCCCCCCGGCCTCCGGGGAGAGCGGAGCCCCGGCCGGGGCTCACCGCCCTCCCGCCAGGGCTCCGGCCGCCCTCCCCACCCCGCGCCCTCCCCTGCCGCGCGGGGGGGAGTGGCAGGGGAGGGTGGCCGGAGGCTTTTTTGCCTGGGGCGGCAAAAAAGCCAGAGCTGGCCCGGGTAACAATAATACTGCATCAAGGAGAGAAACATACCTGAAACTGATGGACAATTAGCTCCTCCCTGCAAAATTTGACCACCGAAACTAACAGCATAATCATTTAATATTAAACAAACTAGGTCTCCAGAGCATTTGGGGGAAATGATTCCTGTTAACTGTACTTTTCAAATTTCAATACACTAGAGTACAATCCATAAGAATGATACTTGCATATTTAAGAACCACGCAAACAGTGCATTAATAAGTGGTTAAAAATGCAGCCGTTAAAGACTTGAGATTTGTGCTGGCTCCCAGTAAATTTAGTAATTGTATATTGATTTTTTCTAATGCACACAGTGCTAAAAATGCCTGCAATATTCTCAGTTAAAGCATCGTTATCTCGTGCCTTCTTTCTTAATAAACATCTCCCTCAGCACGTTCCCTGTGGATTTCCATTGTGTAGTAGGCGGAGGTCACATGCTTAGCCCTCCTTTTTACTTGGCTGCTGTGCCTGCACAGCTGGATTCTTAGTGGGCTATGAGGTTTAACTTAGTAACTGGCTATATTCTGAAATCTGTCAGAGGCTAATTTTTTGGCCAAAAGTGTGAATTTTAACTTCATGGCTGAAAATATAAGTATTTCCATTTTTTATTTTTCCTCCTTTCTTTGAGTATATGGTGTACTGCTGCTATTATGGCTATTTTAATGGGATTTTTTCCACTGTCATCTAAGCCTTTTTAAAGCAGGATTATATGTATTTTTTCATAATACCAGATGATGGTTCCCCACTCACACGGGTGTGTACTGGGGGATCTGAATTTTAAAAGGGCCTCACATCATCTTCCCTTTTAGATTTCAGTTTAAAAAGGAATTTCATTCTTATCTTTTAACCAAATCTATTCTGTGAGAATGAGGCACTTCTGCCTTGTTTACTGCAATTTCCATTTACAAATCGTTTATTAGCAGGAGCACAGATAATGTTCACATCTGTATGGAACAACATGCTTCAAAACCATGGGTGGCAGGTATCAAAGGCCAAGAGAGGTTAAGCCTCCCATAACCCAGGCCATGGCCCTGCTCACGCTCTTTCCCAAGCACCTTCCTCCTCCCCGCTCCCCGAAGCCAACCGGAGCTCAGCTCCAGCCAGCGGCCTGGAGCTCAGGTGGCGCAGCCAGGGATGGCCCAGGTAGGTTTAACCAGGTTTCCTCTGGCCGCAGGAGGGGTGCGCCTTTGGGGTTCTGGCGAGTGAGGGGGCAGAAGGGGTAGGGACTCAGGCAGAAGGGACAGGGGGCTTGATGCACGGTCCATGTTCAAAACAATAATTAGTATAGAGGCAAATGCTGTGCCCTTAGAATACTTGAATTTGGAGCTCAATGCTGCACCCAGTGAAGTCAATGGAAAGACTCCCACTGACATCAAAAGGATTTGGATCAAGTCATTAGGTTCTGCTCAAGGTCAGGATAACATGAAGGAATCTTAGCAACATTTTCCCATAAGTAATGGGGAAAAAATCAGAGTGTTAAACTGGGCCATTCGGACATAGAGTTTGGAGAAGGATTGTGCCTCAGAAAGGGAGGCTCAGGGGAAGCATTTAGATGATACAATCTATTTACCCAGGGCTCCAAGTCATCTGTGCAGTCCTCAACCATGTCATTTAAACAGAGAGGGCCAAATGGTAACCTGGCCAATGGCAGGGTCGACAGTGGAGCTGTAGCAGGTAAGAGGTGCTGTGAGGCATTCCAGATGCACTATATATAGCTGTTTCCTCACACTTTCATTTGATAGGGGTGGAGAAGCATGTACCACAGCATCTGCTACCAGATATTAGCAAGCCTATAGCAGTGGGGCAACATATGCTCCAGGGACTACGAAGTTTCCAGGCACGCAAGTCAGCCACACACCTAAAGCACCAGGGAGGACTCGTTCTGTACTATTCCTGGCTTCAAAATGTTTCTATTTGTATAGACAGTCTCCCTGTGCCTTTTCCCCCCTCTCCTTCTCAGTAGAGTTAAGTGAGGAGTTACATCGTCTTGGTTAACGTTGTTACGTCTCTGATCTATTAGAAAACATACTCATTTAAAGTTGTGCAATGTTTGCTTAGAACATTGTTTGGCAGCTGCCTGCTAGTGAGTAGGAGCTTGGAACCAGGGTGGGCCGGCAGCCCCCCCCATCAGCTCCCCTCCACACACACCCCCAGTGCCTCTCACCCACCGGCGAGCCCTGCGGACCAGCAACTCTCCCCTCCCTCCTGGCGCCTCCCGCCTGCAGCAATCAGCTGTTTCGTGGCATTTAGGAGGCTCTGGGGGGTAGGGGGGAGGAGTGACACACAGCCTCTCCCCTCCCCTCCGGAGACTCCTGAATGCCATGAAACAGCTGATTGCTGCAGGTGGGAGGTGCAGGGAGGGAGGGGGGAGGAGCAAGAACAGCAAGAGGAGCAGCCCGACAATCCACCCTCTGACTCCACCAACTCCACCAAACTTCAGTCATGAATACAGTATTACATTGTTTAAAATTGTTCAAAACATATACTGTATATGTATAAAGCAACAGAGGGTCCTGTGGCACCTTTAAGAGTAACAGAAGTATTGGGAGCATAAGCTTTCGTGGGTAAGAACCTCACTTCTTCAGATGCAAGTGTATATGTATGTGTCTTGTGTGGTGAAAAAAAATTCCCTGGAATCTAACCCCTCTATTTACATTAATTCTTACAGGGAAATTGGATTAGCTGAACATCGTTTCACTTAAAGTCGCATTTTTCAAGAACATAACTACAGGAGTTACTGTACATATCAAATAGCAGCCAGAACTATGCCGAAAACATAAAAAGATAGCATTCCCCACTATGCGCTTGAATACGGGATTCTAGTAGTGTTGTCAGCAGATAAATTAAGTTCCTCCAAAGTAATGAATTACTAGCTCAAAGTGTGATTCTTAAATAGGGGAAAGCAATAGATATGGTAGAGGGAGACAGATATCGAAGTCAGCTGAGTAAATAATAGTTCCTCCTATCATATTGTTGTAAAGATTATCCCATCAGACCTAGACTATGTGTTGCCTAACATTCATCAGTCTCTTAATAAATCTGCAGGTAAGTTAGCTGTCTCTTATAGAACTTGTCTCCTAGTATGAATATTTTTGCTGAAGATCATTTTAAAAACCTTCAAAGAGATCCTAGCTACTTGGAACACAGGAATAAGCTCATTGACAAATGACGTTCTATCATGAAGTGTGACTATATAAAAATGTTGTTCTTACTCAATGGATCTGCTCCTTATGTGTATTCAGTCACTTCTGCTTATTTTAGAGACAGCATTAGGGTTTTTATTGCTGAGCACTCCTATTAAAAATGCAGAACACAGCTAAGACACTGAGCTAGATTTTATTCTATATTGTATATCATATGTCCTTTCAGGACCTCTACTGAGCACAGCTAGGCCAGCGGCAAGGATTGGGCCACAGATGTTTAGTCACTTTTCCCCCTTAATATTTATTTCATTATCTTAGAGGAGATAGTTGCTCTATGATAATTGCAGTGATTCCTTTTCTCTCTCTCCCTTCCCTCCCCTACACTTGAAAAAAAAATTGCTACATATGCTTTTCTCCACTATTCAAATGTTTCACCAGTACCTCATGATCATGCATACAGAGAGACTGGATAGGCAAACACAAGGTAGTGGTAAGTTTAAAAAGTAAAAACCCTCTTGTTTTCAGTCTGAACATTCATAAAATCATCATTATTTTTCTGGTACATGTGGTATTTGGCCACATCACATCTCCAAAAGAATATATATAGTTGTCATAGCAACCTTAATGAATTCAATAAGAAACTCCCACAAGTGAGTTTTATTAGCACAGAAAATGGCCGCATCTTAATTTTCTTGTTCATTAGATAGTGAACAATTGTAGACTATTTCTTTAATTTTCTAAGAGAGTTGCCTTACTTATCTTAATCTTCCAATAAACCTTATGAAATTGTATCTTTAGCAATATTGTGTTCACACACTGCAGAGAGGTGCTTGCCTTTCAAAATGGTAGTGTGTGCTATAAAATTTAAAAAAATAGCCCACCTCACAATTACGTACATCTCAGAAGAAAGGCAGTGGTACCAAGAGATATCAGCTCCAGATAATCTAGTTGCATTGCTAAAGCATGCAAAAGCTTTCTCATTTTTAAGAGCACTAATTTATTAATCCTAATATTCAACTACTCCCTTACATTCCTGTTTTTCAGGACAAAAGCGTAAGTTGTCAGAGATAGAATGTCATGATAGAGACAGAGCAGCACCAGTGGTCAGAGGGAACCGGAAGTGTGTATATATATAAAAACATTTAAGAAGTACATTGTCAGTGATGTCATTGTACCATTAAGACAGAGCTGGAGGTGGTGCCATGCTGCCCTGCCCCAGTAGAACCTTGGGAAAGCCCTGTGTTCATGGGAGCCTAAGAGGTGTACTCTTGCTTAATGACCCTGAGGATGATACAGCATGCATCTCCGTCTGTGCATGACCTGCACTGCTGGCTAGTATGCTAGTGTTGCAGACATGGTCCTGCTTCCTCCCACCCCTTCCTAAGTCTGGGATAGTTTGTACAGAAGAAGCTAACTAAACAACTGGTAAGGGGAAGAGATCACAAACACCTTCTGATCATGAGATTTAGGCCAAAGATAGCATTAGGTCCCTGTGGGCTAAGAGTTCCCATGGTCAGAATCTGTCCTCCCAGTGCTCATCACTGCACCTTTCCTGGTCTAATAGCAGCAGACCATTCTAAGGGCCTGATCCTGCAATGCCCCCTACTTCTATTGATTTCAGTGGCAGCTAATCGTGCTTAGCAACTTGTAGGGTATGGCCACAAGGAAGGGAGTCTATTTTCCACTTCCAACATTTGGAGATAAGACCCATAAAACTAGGAAGTGTTGCAGAAACATACAAAAAGATCCCTGCACTGAATAGTTCACCTCTGTTAGTAGATGTGAATTTGTATCTTCATTTCAATGATGAAATGAAGATTAGGAAGAAAATTAACACACCGCTTTGCTGGCAACCTGCAGAGAGGCTCCTCTCCCCCCCCCCACCCCCCACCTCCCCAATATCTGCTTGTAGAATGCTTCAAAGCAGATTTAGAATGTGCATTAATAAAACCAGGAAAAATACTGTGTACTGCATTTTCCCTTTACAAATGTGCACAAAAAACCTTTAGGAGCAGGACAACTTGATAAATGAAGCCTTTAAAATATTTTGAGTGAATATTAAGTCCGCATGAAAGGACTGGTAAATAGCACCAACTTGGAGCCCAATGCCGTGGAGGAGGTGCTAGGCGAGATTCCACAGCTCTACTCATCCTGAGCGGTCACTCTGATCCTTCAGTCCTGAGCCTCTCTCAAAACAGAAGCTACCAGCTGGCCAACTGTGTGATGTTCGGCAAGGTGCACAAATGGACAGGACGTGCCCTCGGTTTTTATTTATGAGCTTAAAATTTGAACTTGGGTCTCCAGAGAAGAAAAGCTCATGCACAAAAGATAGAAGTATGCAGATCATTCATGACAAAAGTACAAAGCTGTTGCAACTTTGGGTTTTTCACATATTGTTATGAACTCAAAAATGGGCCAGTTTTCATGGGAAATCGCACTAAGGCACATGCACTTTTTTGGAAGCAAAACCAGTTCCATTTGCCATCGCTGCTTTCACAGAGCTATAATATTTCAGCTGCCTTCAACAGATTTATCTAGCTTCCTGTTATCTAGGAACTGTTCTTCTCTAAGGCAGATTAATGGTCTTCATGAATTAAACTAAAAATATAGCCTCTGCAATTGCTCTGACAGAATGTCAGCAGAGATTTGACAGGAGATAGTTTTTTTGACATTAGAAGCGGGGGTCTCTTCATGCTGTTTCACTGCCACCATTGATCTTCTCCTCTTTGGGTGAAATTCACCCCTGAGCCAAAGGCTAGCACATGGTCTGTGTCTAAGAAATGTAACTTTCTTTTAAAAGAATATTTGTAGAATTTCTCTCCCGCCTCTTAGTTCAGTTCTGTTCATTTTTTGGTACTTTTCCCAGCTAGTTGGTGGCTCAGAAGAGCACTGATGCTTCTACTCATGTTAGAGATGAGCACAGACCAACACCCCAGATCCAAACACTGCTGAAATGTGAGGAAGGGTGCTTCCATACTCAAATCCAGACCAGAAGCCAAATTTTGCAAATGTCACCTAAAATAATTCTAATGGGACAAACCAAAACCCAAGATCTGAATGCGCCTTACTTTGGGGGTGTTCAAAATCCTACTTGGAATTTTGTAGCTCAGTCTCATCGTTAGTTTCTTATAGATACAAGAGTGGTAGTGCTGTCTGAGCTTGATCGTTTTGGACACATTTATGGATATACTAACATCATTTAATGAAATACTATAGTCTCCTCCTTGCTAGAGATACGTCACTCACTCGACATCTAGCGTTAGTGTCTCAACAATTTCATCAGCAACCACAAATTTCTCTGCTGAACACCTCTGACATTCTCAAACAGACAAAAACCACATTTTACAAAGTTTCAGCTCATTTTAAATGGCAGAGTCCTGCATTGTCTGAAAATTAGCTTCTAACTGAGGACATGCAATAGCAAAAGCAACATAAACAAACTTTTTATGGCTAACTTTCATTTAACATATTGAAAAGTGCCACCATTTGCTCAACGGGAAACAGTATTCTAAAAATGACAAAACCAAGCCAAGTGAGTTAAGCACAAGAACAGCACATTGAAACCACGCTGGCATGGGTGTGTGCGTGCACAGAGATTTTTAGCTGCCTTACTCCAATGACGTTAATACAGTAGTCAGCAATAGATTCATATACAATTTTCTACTACAAAGAATGGGATATAAAGAGAGGGGGGAAGAACAACTTAGTATTTATTTAATAAACTCCATCAGCCAAACTCAGACCTGGCATAACAGATTTAGATGTGATATAATAGTGGCACAGCAGTGCCACTGTTCTTAAGTTTGAGTCACTACTTCTGGTTGACCTTTGTAATTCCTCAAAAAATATACATGCTTACATACCTTTGAAATTTGGTTTGCCTCAGGAGGGTGTAGGGTAGGATTAACAACTCAAATTTGGGGTCATGTAACATAGGGGTTGTGGAAATAGAAGCCAGGAAAAAATAGCCCTTTTTCAAAAAGTTTCTAGGTGGTTGGTTTTTGTGCAGAGCTAGAGATCAAACTATTGACATTATGTGGGTCAAAATGGTCTCAGCTCTGTCCAGTTTTACACAAGATAGTGCCTAGCACCCACTGAATCTTTGTGGGACCCAAACTGAGAACAGTATTTAAAAAGCACATGCACCACCTGCATAGAAATGCAGTCTGGGGGAATTAACAATGTGCATACACCAATTAAGAGAAAAACTCATCATAAGGTTTCTATTCAATTAATTTATGCTTGCCTGGGTAATTCAAGAGAATGTGCTGACACCATTGCCCCTGGTGGACACCCTGCCCCTGACATTTCTAGTCTGAACATTTGTGCATCCATGCAATAGAGATTTAATAACTCATCACTTGCTACAAGTTGACTCTGTTATAAAGTGTTTCTATTTTAAGGAGCAGCTTACTGTGAACAGAACAGAATAGCCAGCAGGTGGCCTAACCAGAAGTTTTGTTATATTGGGTGGAGAAAGAGAACTTTGTGTAGCGGTGGGGGCATCAGGATCCCAACAATAGCAGTCAGGGTCAAGGGTCAGAGCACGGACAAACATGAGGCTGGGAGTAGAAGAGTTCATAGTCAGATCCAGGCCAGGTTTGATACCAAGGGTCAGGATCCAAGTCAGGAGGCAAAGTCCAAATCAAACCAGGAAGGCAAGAGCAAGGAGCAGGAACTGTCATAACAGCTACAAAAGATCCACACTGTTGCCCAATTGCTTCCTGGAATGACCCTTGTGTTTATATAGAGCAGGGAGCCAATCAGGAGTTATGGGGCTCCTGTCTGTCAATCCTTTGAGGTGGAATTTCCCATGGTTTGTGTCCACAGCAGGTCATGGGAAGTGGAGCACACACTGGATATAGTTACGACTGGGTGGTAGCCAGGATACGTTCACTCCCTCGTAGCTCTGCAGGCCTAGGTTCTAGACCTATAAGGCCTTACGGTGGGTATTAGGAGAGGGCTTGTAGCTGGGGTGGGGAAAATAAGACTGGGTAATTAATGAGCCTGGTTTTGTTTTTTTCAGAAAAAATCTGTGTTTTACTAGGTCTGGAGTGGGAATAGGGGGAGCATGTGGCTATTTCCTGATCTTGGAGCAGATTAATGTGGTATTTCCAAAGACATTTAGTGCAGAGGTTTGGAACTGATAGAGTAGGTACATTGACCATTGAGGGAAGAATATGTGGTCCTAACATGTGGATTCTGGATGACTCCTGGATCACAAAGTGGCAGAAGTTTGTAGGAGAGCAAGGAGCATGCCATGACATCAGGATTGCTGATGGGGTGGAGTATTGACATCTTTTGCCCACTTAAGACATTGTGATCCACTGGACTTTGTGATGATTCACTTGTACAGAAATGATCTGGTCCTTACTCCATGTCAGGACCAGGATGGGGTGGTTGTGACTAGTGATCAGGTCAGGAGCCCAGCCTAGTGGTCAGGGCAGGAGTCTACAGCCAGGAATCAGAGCCAGAGTTAGAGGCCAGATGCCAGAGCCAAGGGTCACAGCCAAGGTCAGAAGTCAGGAACCAGAGGCAAGGGTCAGAACCTGATTACCTGGAGTGAGG
The DNA here is from genome assembly GCF_011386835.1 of Chrysemys picta bellii. Classification (NCBI taxonomy): domain Eukaryota; kingdom Metazoa; phylum Chordata; order Testudines; family Emydidae; genus Chrysemys; species Chrysemys picta. Next base: position 59,554,664 of record NC_088792.1, on the reverse strand, counting down.
CAAGGCAGAAGCAGGTCTGGAAACAAAACAGGGGCAGGAGCTATCACAGCAATGAGAGAATATTTTAAGAAGCCACTGAACTGCTGCTGGGCTTAAGATCCAGTCCACTGAATAAGCCAATCAGGTGGTATAGCCAATAAAGCAGCCTACTACAGGCCAGCTGCACTCATTAGGTTGGCCGAAGCTGGCACTGCTACAGGCCCTGATTCCTCATGGTAGTCCCTCTCAAAGATGCCTCGGGGCCCAGTGGTTGGAGTGGTTCTCAATGTTGGGCTTTAAAAGTCAGATGTAAAAGACAGGGTGGATCTTCAAGGACGTGGGCAGCTCTAACCTGAAGGTCACTGGGTTTACCCATTCTATAATCTTGAAGGGGCCCAGGTATTGGTAGTCTAGTTTGGCAGATGGGTGGCTCGATGTAAGGTTCTGGGCAGAGAGCCACACCTTGTCCTTTATGGTCAGATTGGGGTCACCCTGCTTATGTTGGAGACATGGTGTTTATTGCCTTCTTTTGTGGACTGCAAGTGTTCCTTCAGCTTCCTGATGCACCCAGAATAGATGGGAGGCTAAATCTGTGGTGGACAGTACTGAGGAACTCACAGGCAAGTCTGGGTGGAAGCAGGGGTGGAAGCCATAGTTTCCAAAGAATGGTCTCTGTTGGGATGAAGCGTGGATTGCTTTGTTCTGTGCAAATTCAGCATAGCCCAGCAGGGGATACTGGTCATCCTGGAGTTAACTCAAAAAGCAGCAAAGATATTGCTCCAAAGATCTGACTGAGCCTCCCTGTTTACCCATTAGTCTGTGGGTGATAGGTGGATTATGTGAGGGACTCGGTGTCAAGGAGTGTAAGAAATTCCTGCCAGAATTCAGAGATGACCCCAATCTGATACAGTTCCTGTTGGTAACCCATGGTAGCTGAAGACATTTTCCAGAAAGAGGTGATGCCATGGTATGAAATGTACCATCTTTGTTAGGAGATCAACACGACTAGGATTACCGAGTATCCTTGGGAGCATGGCAGTTCTATAATGAAGTCCACTGAAATAGTAGATGAAGGCAGTGGTATGGGCAGAGGCTGTGAGAGACTGGTGATGGAAGGACGGGGGAATCTGAGTCAGCAAGGTGGTGGGAGCTTGGGAGGACCATCTTTTTTCTTGGCAGCGTTCAGTCACACCATCATTGATCTTGACATAGAGGGTCACCTAAAGCATCCAGGCCAGATGGGAATTCCACCCATGTCATTCATCTTTAATATAGTTGTTGAGGCCAAGCCAGAAATGATCACACTAGACAGCCTCCTTCCGCTCAGTATCTACTTCCCAAGCATCGAAACTTTGCTGAATATTTGGCAACTGGACAGCATCCCTCCTACAACACCTGAAGTGTAGCTTTGGCCATACACTTGTAACTTGGATCATTGAAAGTCACTGCCATAGCTCTAACAAAGTCCTCAAATTGTCCCAGAAGCAAGCCTGAATTTTCCAAGAGTAGGGATGCCCAAGCTAGGGCATCCCAGGTATGCAGGCTGATAGTTAGTCCCATTCAGTCTTTGTCAGTGGTGTCCTACTGCAGACATAGCAGAAACTGGAGCTAACATTGACTTAGGACCCCATGAAATTTGTTGTGGTTGCCATTAAATTTGTCAGGCAGGGGGAGCTTGAGTTTGCATGGAGCAGGGGTTGGAGCTGAAGACAGCACAGCTTGAGCTTGCAAGGTACCTCCACATTCTGTACCTGCAGGGTAGCAATCTAGGCCTGCAAACTCTGTAGGGCTCCTATTTTCGCCATTAGGAAGAGAGTGGTCTTTGTGGAATCCAGGCTCGCCCTATCAGCTCTAGTTCTCTTATGGGGCTGCTCAACCTGTCAATGACAGCATGTGGACAGCAACACCTTGTGGTCAGAGCAGGAGTCAGTAGCCAGTTCACAAATATCTCACTAAAAAAAAAAAAAGATACCAATTTCTTCTAAATAGATTGTGTCCTGTCATAGAGTCCTGTCAAGACTAGACATTTCTGTTTGCTTGGAGGTTTTTTTTTGTTTTCTTGGTTGAATCAAGCATGATAAGAAGAGAACACGATATAAAAGAGAAATGGCCTTCAGGACATTCAGGGACAGGTCCTTGAAGAGGGAATCTATTTTGCATTCTGTCTTCTTAGAAATGTCTATTCAGAATGGCTTGTGGGAATTCTGAAAACACCAAGGATGAATTCTGGTGTAAGAAAATGCAATTTTCTGTTCTATATTTCCTTTGTTTCTCCATTTGCTACTTTCATACAGTGATAGTTATCTAATAAACTGATGGAATCTCCTGAAACCTAGTTCTCTTGCCTTTTTCCGTCACACCCAGAGGTCTATATACTTAGTAATCTTTAAATGTCAACTTCAAAACAGGACCAGACCACAGCCTGCATAGTTGTCATTGGCACTAACACAAGGTGTAGCATTTTAGCAAGATATGAACACCAGGTTTCTGTTTTCTACTATCTTATTATGTCAACCAAAGACAAAATCTTGTTTGGTTTATGTGAGTAGACCTGTTAATTTTAATTGAATTACTCACATGGATGAGCAGGGTCTGCCTCCAAACTGCATAGGAAAAGCCAACAGAGTCCCAGCCAGAAAGGGCATGCATGCAGTTATTTCCTGCCCTGGTACTTCTTGTTCATGCAGAAAGTAATGACATAAAGCCAATCTTGCTATACTGCACTGAATGCCTGAACTACTCACAAACCCTTGCTTTAGAGAAGGCCCTTTCCTAGAGGCCTGTATCTGCTGGCTACAGGAAGAAAGCTGGCTGCCTCCAAAAAGCCATTAGTCTCAGCTAAAGCCATCTACGTTTGTATTAAATAAGCAGAAGCAAGCAGATAACTCAGGACAAATGTATTAGACAAACAGAAGAAAAATGTGCACATCCACAGGGCTTTGTGTGGCAGAAGCCAGAAGTTTTTGGCAATTATCTTACTGAAGCACAAGTTTGGCTCCAAAGCACAACAGTCAAGAGATGTTAACTATAGTCTCTAATTTACTGCAGAGGTTAAGTAATCTCCAGTCACCTTCCCCGCTAGGGGGCAGATTCTGCACTCTGTGTAAATACTAAAATAAGTCCATTTAATTCAGTGAAGTGTCTCTGGTGTAAGGGAGAGTGAAGTCTGGCCAGAAGTGAAGAGAACTTTCCTTTAGTTCTCCATAGTACAAAGAAAGCAAGCTCTCCAGTGGAACTCCGCAATTGAAGACGTCTCTTAAATCCAACAGAGGGTCCTGTAGCACCTTTAAGACTAACAGAAGTATTGGGAGCATAAGCTTTCGTGGGTAAGAACCTCACTTCTTTAGATGCAAGTAATGGAAATCTCAATACTTCTGTTAGTCTTAAAGGTGCCACAGGACCCTCTGTTGCTTTTTACAGATTCAGACTAACACGGCTACCCCTCTGATACTCTTAAATCCAAAGAGTGATCCTAGATTAGAGGACATGATGAACAAAACATCACAGAGTACGGAGAATGCAAGATATTTATTTTCTATCATGACCAGATTCTCATTGACAAGGCTCCATTAAAATCAAACCTTCAGGGCCTGATTCACCATTGCATTGCCCTTTGTGTAGTCATTTGGACCAATGCAATGGGAGGGCCGTGTGGGTGTAAAATGCTACCACTGGTATAAGAGCAATGGTTTGATTTGGTGGTGTTTTATACTCACTTTGCATCATGACTACACAAGATACAGGTTGTTTTCCTTGTGGTGTCCGTGCCAAAGAGTGAGCCATAGTGCTTATTCATGTTTCAGAGTAGCAGCCGTGTTAGTCTGTATCCGCAAAAAGAACAGGAGTACTTGTGGCACCTTAGAGACTAACAAATTTATTAGAGCATAAGCTTTCGTGGACTACAGAAGTGGGCTGTAGCCCACGAAAGCTTATGCTCTAATAAATTTGTTAGTCTCTAAGGTGCCACAAGTACTCCAGTGCTTATTCATGCATCTCTCAGGCTTACATTCCAAAACCCACCTTTTAAAGGCCTCAGTTGGATTATCACTGTGCATTAAGGGTGGGCAAGTCAACAAAGGCTTGAGCTTGATTCATGCTGATTATATGGCCCAGAGGCTCAGTTTCATCAAATTCTGTATTTTGGAACTGTGGATTTTCATAGTGACACCATCTATCACTTTATGGGCTGGAACCTGGGCTGTTCTGATTAATCCACACAGCTGAAATGGCGGAAGCAGAGCAATGCATTTCCACCAACCCATACTGTGGGAGTGTTGGGGGTTGAACCAGTCCCAAGAAAAGCTTGAGCAGCCATATAGTTATTCTAACTTTCTCTGTCAGGAATGTTCCAGCTCAGAATTACTGGAAAGCATCATGCTACAGCTCTGCCTTCTCCTCTTGATGCCAGCTGAGGATTCCCAAACACTGTCTGTAGCTGTGGCTGCCTGATTAAAGCTTCTTTAAGTTGCCTTTGTACCACTCCAGTAAGGGGAATTTAACTAGGGCCAAGGATCTTACGTACTTTCTTATCCCATATGTACATCGATAGCTCACCAAATGGTTCAGCTCACATTTCGCTTTGCAGAGCCAATCTAGACTTCTTGCCAGTTATTTAGGCTTCGTTTGAACTCAGGATGTTCTGCATTGCCCCGTCTCCATTTTGGGGGGTAGACTATCTGACCTAGCAGTTCTGGTCCTTTTTTCCCCACCACCTGAGAAATGCAGTAGGGCCATGGACCTGCCAAGTTAAATTCCCCAAGTGTAGATGAATTCTCAATTGTGGTAAAACTAGCTGAGTTAGCTGCCTCACCGCAAGACAAAGGGAGTGTTGGAGGCAGCTATGCCAGTTCACAGCCACTGGATGATAGCCAGCTGTTTTAAATTAGAGCAATCTGAGAGCTCTTCTGGATCTGGGGAAGCCTGAGAATAGAGTGGCCATAATTGGCTCTCTAATGGTCCTACTCCTCTCATGCACCAAGTGGATCCTTGGCACAGGAGAGAATTGATCCAGAATATGGATAAATCAAGAGTTGCTTCAGAATTTGAATGACTATCGGCAGAAATTCTACCCTCTCCCTCCCCCCAAACACCTTATTTATTCATTTCTAAACAGGGGAGAAAGATATGGAACTCTCAGGAAAGGAAAATGGACTTAGATCTACTCTTACAACTTGACAATAATTTTACATTGCTTAGAGTGTGGTTCCACTTCGAAAACTGACTGTTAAAATAGCACAGTCAAGTTCTAATAGTTATTGTCTCACTGAGCCTATTACAAATCTAATCAGTATACAGGTAAAAATATGTAAAATATTAGCCTTTGGTGGGACTGTATATATGTGAGTCCATAATAGGAAGACAATCGGGTTCCAAAGGGGAAGATTGTTATGCACTACAAGTGACTTCCTGGGTGCAACTCATCATGCACCTCTCAACTGAAGAGAGAACATCATTTGGCTTGCAGGATCTTTATTACTGATGGTGATGAGAGAAAGAAGGAAGGAACCCAGCTTGACTCTCAGAGCCCAGCTTGAGTTTTTAGGGCTCACGGTTACAGAAACCCATCTCTTTACTTAGAAACTGTGGATATTTAGTATTGAATCAGTGAGCTACAAGAACATGGAGTCCTAGAGTGATATTTTTAGAGAGTCACTTTTCAGCATGGAATTGCTGTCATAAACCTGGTAAGATTCCCATGACTTTAAGGAACAGAATAGGACTCTTATAATACACCTGTCACACGAAGATCTCAAAATGTTTTATAAACTTTAAGTAGTCTTGCAAACTGAACCAAGTCATCTCAAGCGGTCTTTGCTTCAATTGACAGTTGTAAAGATATGTACAGTGACTTGCCAAAGGTCACTCTGCAGATCAGCAAAATAGCCAAGACTAAAACCTGGAGTGCCATCTCCCTGTCCCCTGTTCTAACATCTGTTTTCATGTTTCTTGCCTTTTTGGATCGTATGTCTCTTGTGATTGGATTATAATGGAGAACAGATTACTGGTATAGAAAAGAGGAGCTGGAAATTGGACAGCTGTGCCTTGTACTTGGAAAATAATGTTTTCTATGCTTTTTGTTTGGGCTAACTAAAGCCTTACGAATATACCACATAAATAGTATATAATTTTTTTAAGAATGCAGGCTTTCATTTTTACTTTGGAAATTAAATATTCCTGCAATGGATTACTCTCCTCCAAATTAAATTCTCTCAAGTAGTCCTTCACATTTTAAATTGCAGCTAAATTATATCACTTTTAATTCAGTAACACTTATTTCCCCATGGTATCAATTTTCAGCTATTCAATAACCTTAAGAGGAAATAATTATAGGGAAGTTACATAAGCACATACCCAAGAGGTCTTAAAATGATTGTGATGATTAGAATGGAAAGAAAGGCTAATAGTAAATCTGTAAAGAGTGTCCAATATTGATGAAAAGAGTTTTTAGTTCCAATTATTTTAATGGTACCCAAAAAACTCCTTGACAATTTTGGTTTCATTGTTATGATGAAACTAAACCATTCATCTGCATTTACTTTCCCTACAGTGACATATATCTAAGTGATAATAAGAAGCTTAAAAGCAAAATAGTGCTGTATTTTATCTTCATAGTTTTCTCCCTGGTCTATAGCGTGCCTCTGTTAGAGCTGGGTGAATACTGCAAAAACAAATGACAGGAGAAACAAATGCTCTTACATAGGTGTAAGACAGGATTTAGAGCTAAAGAAGCGGCCACAAGGGAAAGTCGTTTAAGTCACGGGAGAATCAGGCCTATTGTCTGTAACTATTTTGTGATACCTTTAAAACAAATTTTCTTCCACAGTGTCTTCTCCTCTTATATTTTTCTGCAAGTATTTTAGTAAATGAAGTTCCTTTTAGGAATGTTTGCCAGAACACTGTATTTTAAGGAAGCATGACAGAAGACTTTTTAAAAAAACCTTATAATTTATTATTACTAATATTCTTCTGATTAAGTATTATATTCAACCAATGCTGGAGAAGAATGATGCCATGTGACCTACGCGCTCAGTCAACACAGCACAGACTCCCTACCATCAGGCAAAACCCTCCCATCCCCTGAGGGGATAGCCACAGGACTGGAGCTGGTTTTACCCACCCCCACCTTTGGTAGAAAATTGCTTTGCAGGGCAGTAGAGAAATTAAAGAGACACTCCTCATTTCCTCAGCAGTTTCTGTAGCTTTGCTCCTTCCCACTGGGGCTTCAGCACAAAATTCCTCTTTGCTGCTGACAGACCCCTGGACAGCCCTAGCCACATTTAAAAAGTCATTTTCCAGAAGAATGTGTGTAGGATTCTGAGAGACCACAGTGAGTTAATTTGGATTGCAAATCCTCAGTTTTCATGTGCACTTTAGCCAAAGGCACAAGGATTTTGTGACCCCCTACTAACAAAAGCTCTGACATCTGTCCTAGCAGTATGTCTTTCTCCTGAACCAGGTTTCTCCTGACCACAGAGTTTTCTGCACCAGTATCTCTCTATGCAAGGAGTTCTCTGTCATTTACTTTGACAGCCTTTAGGTGCTTACTGACTGGCTGTGCAGTAGCAACCTTTACAAATCCTGTGTGATAAGTGGCAACTGCCTGAGGTGCATCTGTACTCTGGGTAGCAGCATTTCCATGAGTTACCTGCTGCCTGTTCCCACTCATCACAGGGCATTTACTCCTCAGGTGCTCAGTGGAATTACAATAATAGCACCTTCTGGGCTCTTCTGCTTTTATGGGAGATTTGGAATGAGGACTGGAGGAGTGAACTTGGGGAGCTGAGTGTCCAGCCTCCCACCCACCCTCCTTCTTCCCAGGGGTAAAATGGAGACCTTGCTTCCCACCAAACATAAACCCCTCTGCCTGTGATTTATTCCTACTAGATGCTTGGGATTGCTCAAATTTATCTGCAAAAACTGCAAATTCATTGACTGTTTCTAACTTTTTATCCCATAAACACTGTTTTACATCACTAGACATATTCAGGAACTGTCCCTGAGCAATCAAATCACAAATTCCTTCAAAGCTTGTAATACCTTTCCCTTCACCCCTTATCCAGTAGATCTCTCATTTGGTTCACATAAGCCACATTAATTAATCCAGCCCCTCTCTTAAGGCTCCTAAATTTTACTCTATAAATTTCAGATGTAATCTGAAACTGTTTCAAAACCAAGTCCTTAAATTTACCATAATTGGGAGCATCTCCCATTAGCATTTTATTGAATATGTCCAGAGCTCTCCCAGTCAATTTTGCAGCCAAAGTGGTCATCTTTTGATCATCAGGAATCACATGGAAGAGACCTTCTCAAGTGTAGAAGAGGTGAATGAGTGTAAATACCATGTTAAAAGACCTTACAATAATGCTGCCCCACAGCTGGTGCACATGAATAGGCTTAAAGCTTATCACAGTAGGGGAGCAATGGTAAATAGTATTTGAAGGGGAAATGGAGGCATCACACCTCATTGATTTAATGTCTGAATGTAAAAATGACTCCTCACTTGACAGTACTGAAATATGCAGTGAGTTTATGCCAATTTAAAAGTCAGAGGTATTAGTTGTGCTACAAATGCATAAACTGGTGTTTTCCGGATAGCCAGGGAGGACTCACATGTTGACCCATAACTGCATCAATGAAGGCTCACAGCCTGCACCTGGCCAGGCCTACCATACCACTGGCAAGGTGCCAGATTCACACAGAAATACAAAGAATGCTGGACAGAGGGGTGATTTAAAATCTGACAGTTCTTGGGAGTCTCTGGTGGTCTTGGTCCCCAAGAAAGACAACACTATGGTTTTGTTTTGATTAAAAGAAACTCAATGCTGCCACTGTTCCAGATGCTTATCCAATGCCCAGAATTGATCAGATGCTGCATATTTTGAGCAAAGCTAGATATCTTAGCACATTTGACTTTGTAAAACATTATTGTACAATCCCTTTAGACAAAGATGCACAGAAAAAATTCCGCTTTTATTACTGATATGGAACTGTATGAATGCAAAATGTTACCTTTGGGATTAATTAATTCAGGAGCCAATTTTCAGAGGCTGCTCAATTGAGTATTACACAGATTACAGGACTTCACAAGAGCCTAGGTTGATGACATTGCAATCTCTAGCAACTCTTGGTCTGATCACAAGAAACACTTGGGGATTGTATTGTCAAAGCTCAAAGACACAGACATGATGGTAAATCCTCTGAGTGTAAAATAGGAGCAGCAAAGTATCCTTTTTTGGATCATTTGGTAGAGAGCCATAAGATCTCTCCTGATCCCTTAAAGGGAGAAGCCATTGTAAACCAGCCTGTGCCCCAGATTAAAAAACAGCTCCTGTCTTTCATTCATGTATGGTTTCAATTACAGTGTATTGCAAATCAGAAATCTGTGTAAAAAAAAAAACCCAAGTCACAAGTCTGTCAAGAAGGTTTTGATAAGGTAAAGAAAACCTTGTCTAAAAAGCCTGTTCTGTCCCGCCCAGATTTTGACAAATGTTTGAACTTTGTACTGATACATTCATTGGTCTAGAAGCACTATTGATGCAAGCAGGGGAAAGCAACAAGAAGCACCCCATTGCTTTCTTAAGCAAAATACTGACACAAACTGAACAAAATTGTCATAGAAAAAGTATTATGCCATAGCGTGGGCAGTCAAACAACTGAGGCCTATCTTTTAAAAGGAAGTTCAGAAAGTACTAACTGACCATTCTCCATTAGTCAGGTTACACAGAACTAAGGGCATTCATTTTAAACTACTTCGCTGGAGCATCCTGCTTCAAGAATATGACATGAAGATTGCACATATTAAGGGGAAAGAAAATATTGTGGCCAATGCCTTGTCTAGAAAGGAGGGCACATTCAGAGCCAATCTATTGGAGAGGGCTGAGTTGCCCAATGGAATGGGGAGTTGGAATTTTTTCCCCTCCAAGTATTGGAAGGAATCATTTATTATTAATTATTCATATTACCATTAGCTCCTAAGAGCCCTAGGCAGAGACCAGGACCCCACTGTGTGAGACACTGTACAAAACAGAACAAAAAACAGCCAATCAGAACAGGGCAGAGAAAGTCACAACTTCTAGAAAGTTTTCCCAAGGTCCCTGCTTTGGCTGCTTCTGGCCCTATTGGCTAGAGTCTGTCTGTCTGATCTTTGCAGCTTCCTCCCAAACCCACATGGTGAGGTTAGACAGGGTGAGGCAAGCCAGAATAAAACAACATTTGAGTCCTAATGCCCCTAGAGTACTGATGGGGGCTCTCCAGCATAATTCTGGATCTAGGGGTGGCAGGAAGAGGGGTAGCTCAGCTGGGGCTCAGTTTACCCCCCCCCCGGGAACAGACAGTCACTGCTTTGGCTATTTCTGCCCCTATTGGCTGTACCCAGAGGCTTCTGCTACAGCTGTTAGTTCTCTTATATTAATTGCTTAAGATTTGCTAATTAGTAGGGCCCACAAGTGCTTTTTATATTTATAAAAATTGAAATCTTTGTTGCACCCTCTAACAGGCACTCACCCCTGGAACACCCCAAGGGGACCCACTGTGGAACCACAGTTACATCTCTGCCTCAGTTTACCCTAATGGGCTTTCAATAACTTCAGTAAGGCTTGTATACTATAAACAAACTAGACCCCTGAAGGGGCATTGTTCAATCAACCACCAAACATGTTAGATAAAGAAGCCTTCTCCTTCAGCTGTAAGTCCCCAGGTTTCTCCACTGCCTGGAGCTCTACAATCTCTACCCAGGATCAACAGAGGACCCCTCAGGACTTCCTAGTTGGAGAGCTTTATATTATCTCTCCCTCTGAAGCAAGCAAGCAAGCAAGCAAGCACACTGTCATTCTCTTTCTCTTTGTATTCTGGATGAGATCCAAGCCAACTCCCCTGAGAAGCTTATGCTCCCTCTATTTTGTTCTTGCCTAAGCCGTTATAACCCTTATAAGGCCCAGGTGTTTCTTAACTAATTAACTACCCCTAGCTACTTAAGAAAGTAGCCATCCACAGCTGGACCTGGGTTGATTTATTCTTCTTAGCAGAACTTGTTACACAGAGGCTGCTTGCCTACCTAATCCCCTCAGAGGGCTAGCCCCTATTACAGTCTCGTAGAGGATTTAACAATGGGCAAGTGCTATTTGTGTTTTTGTGCCAGAGCTCTGTGAGGCATGCTGACAGCCAGGGATTACTGGAGTTAGGTAGATCTTTACCGTGCTCTGCTTAGGCCAGTGAAGGCTCTGTATTTAATTAGGAAAGCAGACCCCATGTGGAAGTTCTAACTAGCTGGTTGCTTACCATAGATGTAGTTTGACTTCTATATTTGGGGGTGGGGAGTGGCTCCAGTCAGGCCAATGGGGCAACTGGGGGAGAAGGCAAATTCAATGCCTGCCCACAGGGGTGCCATTTCAGATGCTGGGGAGGGGTGCAACTTTAACTGTGACTGCAGGGGCTAAGTAGGCAACTGAAAACTAGTGGTTTTGCAGATAACTTAGATACAATGCTCCTGTCGGATATTTCTAATTCTTATATCAAGAAAGAAAAATAAATATATATTAGACCCCCCTCAACTCTAATACTAATATGTTCTGATATCTTGTGGCAAGTCATTTATCGGACACTGGTTAGGTTTAAAATTGTTATCTATATTTTTACGCTGATACTCTTGCTAAAATCAGAAGGGACAACTGTGATCATCTAGTTTGACCTCCTGCACATTGCAGGTCACAGAACCTCACCCACCCACTCCTGTAATAGACCCCTAACCTCTGACTGAGTTACTGAAGTCCTGAAATCATGATTTAAAGACTTCAAGTTACAGAGAATTCACCATTTACACTAGTTTAAACCTGAAAGTTACCCCATGCTGCATAAGAAGGTGAACCCCACCCCCCATGATCTCTATCAATCTGACCCTGGGGGGAAAAAATTCCTGATCCCAAATATGATGGATCGGTTAGACCCTGAGCATGGGGGCAAGACCCACCAGGCAGATACCTGGGAAATAATTCTCTGTAGTAACTCAGAGCCCTCTCCATCTAGTGTTCCGCCTCCACCCACTGGGGACTTTTGCTATAGGCATTCGCTGATGGCCCATTGTAGGCAGTCCTATCATACCATCCCCTCCATAAACTTATCAAGCTTAGTCTTGAAGCCAGTTAGGCTTTTTGCCCCCACTGTTCCCCTCAGGAGGCTGCTCCAGAACTTCACTCTTCTGATGATTACAAACCTCTGCCTAATGTCAAGCCTAAATTTGTTGATGGACAGTTTATATGTATTTGTTTTGGGATCCACATGGATGCTTACCTTAAATAACTCCTCTCCCTCTCTGCTATTTATCCCTCTTATGTAATTATACAGAGTAATCATATCTCCCCTGAGCCTTCTATTGGTTAGACTAAACAAGCCAAGCTCTTTGAGTCTCCTCTGATAAGATAGGTTTTCCATTCCTCAGATCATCCTTGTAGCCCTTCTCTGCACCTGTTCCAGTTTGAATGCATCTTTCTTAAACATGGGAGACCAGAATTGCAAACAATACTCCAGATGAGGTCTCCTCAGTGCCTTGTATAGTAGTACTAGCACTTCCCAGTCTCTACTGGGAATACCGCACCTGATACATCCTAGGACTGCATTAGCCTTCTTCACAGCCGCATCACATTGACAGCTCATAGTCATCCTGTGATCAACCAATACACCCAGCTCTTTCTCCTACACTGTCACTTCCAACTGATAAGTCCCCAGCTTATAACAAAAATTCTTGTTGTTAGTACCTAAATGCACGACCTACCTTACACATTGCACTATTAAATATCATCCAATTTCTATTACACCAGTTTACAAGGTCATCCAGATCTTCTTGTATGGTATTCCAATCCTCCTCGGTATTGGCAATGCCTCCCAACTTTGTGTCATCTGCAAATTTTATTAGCACACTCCCACTTTTTGTGCCAAGGTCAGTAATAAAAATGTTCAATAAGTCCCACGACTGATCCCTGAAGAACTCCACTAGTAACCTCCCTCCAGCCTTACAGTTCACCTTCAGTATGACCTGTTGTAGTCTTCCCTTTAACCAGTTCCTTATCTACCTTTCAGTTCTCATATTAATCCCCATCTTCTCCAATTTAACTAATAATTTATCATGTGGAACTGTATCAAATGCCTTACTGACGCCAGGTAGATTAGATCCACTGCATTTTCTTTGTCTAAAAAAATCAGTTATCTTCTCAAATAAAATATATTAGTAACTTTGTTACCACTTCTTGAATACAACAATTGAAACAACTGTAGAAAATGTGTACAGTTACTTTCTATCATTTAGGCTACTTTCTTTTTGCAGTTCACCAAGTTTGGAACAGTTCATTTAACTTTAGAAAACATGGTAACAGATAAGCCCTTTCTTATCTTAATTACCTGTTAATCACTCTGTTTACAAACGAAAATCTGACTCTCTGCCTCAGGGGTGCAAGCAGGGAGAAGTCTCCTGTCTCCTATGCAGAAGGGTTTGTTTTCACTATGGGGGTAAATCAACCAAAGTTACGCTACTCCAGCTATGTGAGTAAGACATAGCTTAGGTCAGCTTACCCCGGTGTCTTCACTGTGCTGCATCGATGGGAGACGCCCTCTGGTCAACTTCCCTTACTCTTCTCAGAGAGATGGAGTACTGGGGTCAACTGGAGAGCGCTCTGTCATTGATTTAGGGGTTCTTCACTCCACTAAATCAATCCCTGCTGCATCGATTACAGCAGCATCGATCTCCCTGTAATGAAGACCAGCCCAAACTCATTACACTGCACACTCAGGCTGCCAGCCTGAGGCTTGCAGTTGGGGGCGAGGGGCAATGCCCTCCCATGCGTCCCCCGCCCCTACCCAGCTCTGCCTACGTTGCTTACCGCATCAGTACTGTCACTGGGAGGAAACGTTAGCTGGTTTTGAGTGAGTGCAGATGAACAGAATACATAACCAAGAGGCTTGCTCCAACCCAACTCAAAAATAATCAACTCCCAGGCCACCATGTGCTAGTCAGTCCCTTGGGGTTGCACCTAGCTAATGCTAGGTGATCTCCTTAGGCAAGAAGAATTCTCACAGAGATTTACAACCGCAGCTGGCTGTCCCAATTACAACTTCTTTCACCTGGCTTTACAGGAGAATAGCCTCTTCCCCAAACAGCCTCCACTCTTGCGAGGGTTGAACTTTTATGTAAGCACTCTTCATCTCCACCTAAAATTCTTCAGGCTTCATAGGGTGGGATTTTCAGAAGCATTCAGCGTTGGAGTAACTCTGCTCCATGGAGGTCAATAGGTATGCTTGTTAGCATTTGGAATACAGTATAACAACCATTTGTCTTGATTCTAAATGGCCTCATTATGAATATCTATTGTTCATTTTCTCTTTATGGCATTTACAATCTGAGAATGCTGTTAAGCTCTATGTTGTTTACAATCTGTAATGAATGCAGTTAGAGGTTTGGCAATGAAATGTTGTCATTAGGATGTTCAAAAAAAATCTAGCACTTCAACTCCCAAGAAATAATATTGTGAATTTTTTTCTGCATGAATGTAAACACAAAGAAAATATTTATAAAACTTCTGGCCAGAAGCATGAAGAAATGGTTTACTGTGATAGCTGATGCTGCTTCCGTTAGCTTTTAACATGCAATTTAAGCAAGCCTATATTTATATTAATAAATTTGTATGTGAGCAAAAGTAGTTCCCTCCCATTTTTGCCAGCTGGTAGGAAAATAAGTTGTGCTGTGGATACAGTTCCCTCATCAAGAATTTCCAGAGAGAAGCTATGCAATTAGTGGCTGGCATTGGGCAATATTTCACCCATATATTGAATTGACAGGAGACAATATGAACGTAAGAATGGCCATACTAGGTCAGATCATCTAGTCTAGTATCTTGTCTTCTGCCAGTAGCCAATGCCAGATGCTTCAGAAGAAATGAAGAGAACATGGCAATTATTTAGTGATCCACTCTCTGTCATCCAGTCCCAGCATCTGGTAGTCAGAGGCAAGGCGGCTTTAGCAGGTGCGGGGCCCCACGCCGGGACGCAAATTGTCTCGCGCCCCCCCCTCCTCCCCAACTCCGCCCCCTCCCTGGCCCATTGGCTCCCTCCCCAAATCCCCACCCTGGCCCCGCCCCATCCCCGCACCCTCACTGCCCCATGGGATCCCTCCCCAAATCCCCACCCTGGCCCTGCCTCTTCCCCAAGCACTCCTCATTCCTCCTCCTCACCCCTCCCTCCCAGGCTTGAGCTGATCAACTGTATGGCAGTGTTTCAGAGTAGCAGCCGTGTTAGTCTGTATCCGCAAAAAGAAGAACAGGAGGACTTGTGGCACCTTAGAGACTAACAAATTTATTAGAGCATAAGCTTTCGTGGACTACAGCCCACTTCTTGTATGGCAGTGCAAGCACTGGAGGGAGGGGGGAGGAGCAGGACGCGGCATTTTTTTTTTTTTTTCTCCCACTCCACCGGCAGCCCCGGACATTGCGGGGCCCTCTGAGGCGCGGAGCCCCATTCCGGGGAATCGGCCAAATCGGCTTAAAGCCCGCCCTGGTCAGAGGCTTAGCTATCTTGGCCAATAGCTACTGGCGAACCTCCATGTACTTATCTAAATTTTCTTTTGAACCCAGTTAAACTTTTAGCCTTCACAACATCCTCTGGCAACAAGTTTCACAAGTTGACCGTGTGTTGTGTGAAGAAGTACTTCCTTTTGTTTGTTTTTAATCCTGCTTCCTATTAATTTCATTGGGTGATCCTTGGTCCTTGTGCTATGTGAAGTGAACACTTCCTTATTCACTTTCTCCACACCATTCATGATTTTATAGACCTCTATCATATCTCTCCCCCCCCCCCCCCCGAGTCACCTCTTTTCCAAGCTGAACAGTCTGTCTTTTTAATCTCTCCTCATATGGAACAGCTTCTATATTCCTAATTATTTGTGTTACCCTTCTCTGAACCTTTTCCATTTCTAATATATCTTTGTTGAGATGGGCTAACCAGAACTGCATGCACTATTCAAGGTGTGAGCATACCATGGATTTATATAGTGGCAGTATTATATTTACTGTCTTATTATCTAACCTTTTTCTAATGGTTCCTAACATAGTTAGCTTTTTTTGACTGCTGCTCCCCGTTGAGTGGATGTTTTCAGAGAGCTATCCACAATAACTTTGCAATTTCATTCTTGAGTGGTAACAGCTAATTTACTTTGCATTTATCAACATTGAATTTCATCTGCCATTTTGTTGCCCACTCACCCAGTTTTGTGAGATCCTTTTGTAACTCTTTGCAGCCTGCTGTAGATTTAACTATCTTGAATAACTTAGTATCATCTACAAACTTTGCTACCTCACTGTTTACCTCCTTTTCAAGATCATTTATCAATATGTTGAAAGCACTGGTCCCAGTACAGTCCCTTGGTGAACCCCCCACCCTAATTTACCTTTTTCCATTTGTTCCTACCCTTTGTTTCCTGTTTTTTAAATTAGTTACTGATCCATGAGAGGACCTTCTATTGTATTCCACGATTCCTTACTTTGCTTAAGATGTGTTGGTGTGGCACCTTTTCAAAGGCTTTCTGAAAGTTCAGGTACACTATATTGACTGGATCACTCTTGTTCATGTGATTATTGAGCCTCCTCTTCCTCCCTCCCCCCCCAAAAAAGAAAAGAATTCTAATAGATTGGTGAAGCATGAATTTCCTTTACAAAAGCCATGTTACATTTTCCCCAACATATCATGTTCATCTCTGTGTCTGATAATTCTGTTTTTTAATACCAGGCAAATTGGTTGAAACTATATAAAGTTAGACTTACTGGCTGGTAATTGCCAGGATCAGCTCTGGAGTTTTTTAAAAAAATCAATGTTACATTAGCTATCCTCCAGTCATCTAGTGCAGAGGGCTGACTTAAGCAACAGGTTACATGCCAAAATTAGTAGTTCTCCAATTTTATTTTTCAATTTTGAGAACTCTTAGGTGAATACCATTTGATCCTGGTGACTTATTACTGTTTAATTTATTGATTTGTTCTAAAACCACCTCTTAACATCACAATCTGGGACAGTTGCTCAGATTTGTCATGTAAAAAGAATGGCTTAAGTGTGGGAATCTTCCTCACATCCTCTGCAGTGAAGATTAATGCAAAGAATCCACTTCGCTTCTGATATACTTATAAAAAAATTGCTATTAGTTTTTGTGTCTTTTGCTAGCTGCTCTTCAAATTCTTTTTTGGCCTAATTATACTTTTACACTTGACTTGTCAGTTTATACTCCTTTCTATTTTCCTCACTAGGATTTTACATCCAATTTTTAAAGGATACCTTTTTGCCTTTAACTGCCTATTTTACTCTGTCATTTAGCAATGGTGGCATCTTTTTGGTTCTCTTTTTTATTTGGGACACGTATAATTTGAGCCTATATTATGGTGGTTTTTTTTAAAGTCTCCATGCAGTTTACAGGCATTTCACTTGTGACTGTTACTTTTAATTTCCATTTAACTAGTTTCTTCACTTATGTGTAGTTCCCCTTTTTGAAGTTAAATGCTACTCTAGTGGGCTTCTCCCCTCCCCCGATGTTAAATTTTATTATATTATGGTCGCTATTACCAAGCAGTTCAGCAAGATTCACCTCTTGGACCAGATCCTGGACTAAAAGTGACTTAAGGCATATCCAAGACTTGACACACAAAATGATGAGTGATACCTAACTATCAGTGTCACATAGGCTATTTGCTTGTATCTCTGAGAAATGGCATCTCAACAAATGGAACCAGGAAGGCAACAAGGAAATGTGACTCATTACTGAAAGGAAAGAAACAGCACATGGAGGCAGAAGAATATGCTTTATGTACTAGGTAGCAATCAACAACTGGTACCATTCTAGTATTGTACAGAAATTAGAGAAAGTCATTTGAAGTTGGTGCATACATCATTGTGGAAGAGAGGAAAAGGAGAAATTGCCAACAGCAACAAAATAGCCTAATCCCCTCTCTTCAAACCCTCCCCATTCTCAGTTGAGATGAGCCAAATCTATTAACCAGAGAAGTCTTGTGTCTCCAACTCCCTTCTTCCATCCACCACCTGTAAGCCCTTCTCTGTTTCTAAAAATGCATTATTTTGTGTCCTTATGGATGACTTTAATGAGCTAGTTTAGACATACTGGCCTTGTCTACACTAGACCTCCCACCCACCCCCATCAGCTTTCCCTGCCCTTAGTTCAGCACCACCATTATTAACATTAGTGGAAATACACCTTGAGACATGTAGGACTTAATATTCTGAGGTACAGAGGATCTGCAGCTCTTAACGGCTTCCTTCTGCAGTTCTGTGCACTTCTGAAATATCAGACCAGAGGCATCTCACATTGCACATCCACAAACGGAGGTATTACATATTAAAAGCCACCCTTGAAAATGTGGACCAGAGTGCCTTCTCCCTCAAGATACAACCTGGGCAATAAATAAGACTCTGATCTTCTGGTTCTTAATCCCATTCACTAACCACAGGACTGTTCTAGCCCAATTTTTTCATGTAAAAGTCAGTAACCAATTATGTGGGTGTTTAGTAAAATGACCAGTCCTCCATTTGATAAACACAATGCCATTTTTATTTGCACTTTAATTTCTAAAATGTATCTCAAAATATACAGAGTTAAAAACAAGGTATGTGGAGAGAGGACTAGACAGAGGAGAAATACATTCAGTTTATTTTTTATAAGATTAAAAATTTCAGGTGGAGAAATACAGAAAGTCTGTTCCAGTGATGGGAGCTGATGACATGCTCTTGTCTAACTTTATTAGCATCAGTGAGAATTGTTTCTGTTGAAGAGGGGAAGAGGTCCCTTATAAACAAACACAGGCCTGAGTAAAAACAGAGTAAAGATCTCAATCTGGCTCTTTTGGTAAGAATTCAGCAGTGATTTGTGGTTTATGGTGGAGAGGAAGGACAGGGTGCAATTAGAGATGGAAATGCACCTGTTCATCAAACACTAAACTTGCTAGTAACACATTCCATTTAGAATTCATGTACATAGTTAAAAGGGAGCAAACAAAACAGATACTGTACTGTACTTACACCAAATTACACATATCCTGTAAAGTACACTAACCATGTAGAAACAAGCCAAGGAGTTTACTGTGAATATAGTCCCTCCCCACCTTAGTGCACTTAGGACAAAATCCTGTGAATTGCCTCTGTGGCAGTAAAACTCATCTTCATACAGGGTACTCTTTGTCCCCTACTAGTGCCTAGAGTTCTAGAGTTTGTTACTTATCCACAGGTCCCAGGTTCGGTCACAAAGATCAATAATCAAAATATACTCTACTTGTGCTGCCAAAATTGTGCTCATGGAAGCTAAAGAATAACCTCTCCGGAGATTTGAGCCCTGTAATTGGCAGATTGAACAGGGCACAAAACAAATGTGCAGAAAATATGCAACGTGCCATTGCTTAGTAAGCTTAGCTTTAGCCAAAGTACAATAAATTCTGATTTTACAGGGCACTCTAAGGACACCCAAGATTTTTATAAAACCAAGGGCTGAAATAATCAGAAGTTTCAGTCCTGCAGAGATGCTAAACTCCACAGGGCAGGACCCTGAAAGAGTTCCACGGAAAATTAGCTTCAGACCTGTAGAATTTAGGAAAGTTCAGATTATGACAGGACACTAGAAAACTCACTAGTTTCACTAGAAAACTGAGATGACATCTTGGTCGATGATTTTTTACTCTCTTCTCTTTCACCACTTCCTGTAATTAAATTTGCAAGAAGGGTTGAGTGTTTACCACAGTGGCAAAATTCCACTGGTACGGGGCAGAGGGGGTGGGGACGACGACCAGTTACACCAGTACAACTGAGAACAGAATTATTAATTTCCATGATGTTGCCTCAGTATAGCAAAGAGTAGAATTTGGCTGTATATCCGGGGATTTCCCCCCCCCCAAAAAAAAACATTCTCTATTTGCTGAGAAAGAAGAGAGGCAGCCCTACAGTGACAGAACAATGTGTGTGAGATAAAGGAAATAGCATTTTGGGAAGAAAACATGTTTTAGTTTTGAGTTGCCACAGGTTAATTAAAAACAAAGGGAAAAAACAATTATGAAAGATGCTGACAGTGTCCTTTTAATACCTGTTACCATATAGAAGCAACAGCTTCTAAACAAAATTTTATTACTTCCCCCTGCAGTTTTAAGTCAAAGGCATCTTCATTTAAAGTGTAATAATCCCTTTGTAGTTTGCCTACTGTATCTACTAAATCAAGATGGCTTATAAATAAATCTGGTATGGGTCAACTTTGCACTGACCTGTACCTAAGCTTTTCCCAGTTATTTTTCAAATATTAGCAAAATACTAAGCTAGAGGCCCAGTGAAGAATTTAAATTTGAAATAATTGGGCCAAACCATCCCCAGCAAGGAGTCAAGACTGACTGCTCTATGGGTCCAGTTATAGAAGTATTCCTCCTGGGCAGGAGATTGCTTAGGTGGCATAAAGTCACAACAGCAACTCCTATGCCATGCTTTTGTTCCTGGTGCAGATGCATGACCTATAGGAGTAGAGAATTGTATTCAAGTAATCCTGGGGTACTGGGATGACCCTTTGGCAGGAAAGGCAAATTAGAGCAGCTTTTTAGGGTCTTGCTTGTGCAGAGTGGCTCATCAGGAACAAGTGGGCATAAAATGTTATTTAAACCCACTTTTGCACGCCTCTACTGCATCTGTTTTCAGTAAAGTTTGGTGAATTCCCTAAAGAAAATGGCTATAAAATTTCACCGCAATAAGTGGCTGAATTTTCTTCACTTTTTTTGCCTTTCCTTCTCCCTTGTGTGCCATTTCTAGACACATGTTAGCAAATTTTGAACTGTGCCATTTTGAACTGCACCAGGAGTACTGCACTAGAAATGTGACTTTAAGAGAGACACTCAGGGAAGGTGAACAGACCACAGGAGTTATTTGACTAGAATTGTGAGCATTAAATACTTACGATGAACTACTTGCAAGTTATATAGAGATGAAGAATTAGTTGCAGGAGCTATCCAGCACATAAATTTCAATAGTGAGAAGTTTGAAAAAATGAAGCATTTTGTGAACACTTTATATATATATATATATATATATATATATAAAGTGTTTATATATATATATAGAGAGAGAGAGAGAGAGTTTAAATTCCATGAATAATTTATTCACTCAATTATTTGCTCACCTGTAGCATCAAGCCATCTGGTATACATGTGGCAGTGGCTTTCAATTCAGTGAGCATGGATGTCAGGCACATATCTATGGATAGGTAGACTTTCATACACAAGTTCACTTTTCCGTGGATAAGAACAGATATAAATGAAAAAGTATGGTAGCATGCATCAGAAAGCAACCATTGGGCCAGATTTTCTCCTGCCCCATACTTTGTCACCCTGTGCACCTGTGTGAAGTGGGGACAAAATGCTCTTGTTCTGGTTATTTGGTAACATTTTACACCCATTTCATGCCCACTTTGCACAGATGATGTTCAAGACAATGCAGAATCAGGCCCTGAACATATCCTGTGCTGCCAGGCATCTCCCTTGTGTTTCTGCTTGAGCATTTGAAGGCCAAAATGCAGCTTGCTGTACATAAATGTTGCACACTGAGGGGATCTGGGCTGTAATCTCATTCCCCAAAATATAAATATTTAGCATTCCACTGTGTTAATCCTAAAATGCTTAAGCAGCTTTTACATGAGATGCAAGGCTTGTAAAAAATCAGATGCATCTTTAAAGAACAGAAAACTACAGGACTGAAGAGGCAAAGGCTTCCAACTAGACTATTTAAACAACTTATCTGTGTGGGTTTACAAGAAACTACCCAAGGTTCATTTTAAAAAAAATCTATTGTATTTCCAAGATCATTAAACTTCTATAGGTTTCTCAACTAGAGCGATTTCCTGAGTTAGTTATTGCTCAGAGCTAAATGGCTACGCTGTAAGCTATTTTATATTGTGAACACAGAATATGCTATCTGAAACTGTAGCAGAGTTAGCTCAGAAACCCTGTGCATTGGCATGACTTTGAGATGTGCACATGCATTTGAGAGCGTTAGACACTTTATGTTCTGAAGTTGAGTTTTGCTTTGAGACCTTTCAAAGCCTGAATCTAACTGTGGATGAACCACTGAATTCCAGTCAACAGCTGAACCAACAATAAGGAACTACATTACAATACATGGTATTTGTTGGTTGCATGCCACCTCAGGTATGCACAAAGTTCAAGGACCAAATTCTATCCTAAAATACTCAGCCCCTGCTGAAGTCAGTGTGATCAGCTTGCCTGCATTCTGTGGCCAGCTTTGACAAGGGAAGAAGCAAAGCCCTGTCTGCAAAGAAATCCTTCTATAAATGTCATACAAAGATTATTCACTTCTTATTATAAACTCCGGACATTTAGAATCATTAAAATGATTTATGTGTAACAGACATTGAAAAATCCTGGCTCTATTGAAGTCAGTGGCAAAACCATCAGGGGTCTAGCTTGGGGCCAGGATTTCATCCCTCGCAAGGTTCCATATTTATTGTCAGTGACATCCAGAGACGATGTGCTCATCTTACAAATCAAAACATGATTTTTCTAACTGTCAGCTCAGTCAACTCAACCATATCTGAAATACAAGCTGTGCTCTTCTTTGCTTCTTACATCATTACCTGTCAAATAATCTGAAATTAGAATTCATCTGGGAATTTTGCTGATACTTGAGGCAGATAAAAGTCCAGCTTGTTCTTCCAAAGCTGTTTTGGCACTATATTGCCAACATAGCATGTTTGTCAGTAAAAGTAAGTAGATGCGACTTAAAAAAAATACAGAGACTGATCCAAAACCCCTTGAAGTCAAACAAGCCAGACTTCCAACAGTTTAAGTTGGTGTGACTGTCTCACACTGTTGACACTTGATTTTTGTAAGTCTGCATTTTGCCTTACTGCATTAGCTATTCCAATTTACAATCTGCCCAGTGGGAGTCTTTCCACGGCATTCAGTGAGCTTTGGATCAAATCCATAATCCCTGATACCAAGAGAATCTGAAGACCAGATGCATAGAGATAGCAGTTATGTTAAGTATACAGCTGACTTTTTCTGAACAGAATCATACTTTAGAGGGACTAAAATAATACATCCATATATTTGTAGATCTAAGCGTTCACCGGATACCACAGGAGTCTCTGAGGGACCTTTGTATTGTTTATCAAACAGAGATGGAGGATCAGAGATGGCAGATGAGCAACATCATGGTGAATGAGTCAAAAATATGAAAGCCAGAAGAAAGACCAGATGGCTTGAATCCTGCCATGTTCCGTGGTTTGGAGAGCAGGAAGAACCTTTCATCTTTTTCAGATAGTTCTGTAAATGTCAGTAGAGCTAGGTTCATTTACACTGTTGAAGGTTCAGGTCCCAGGATTTCTTTGGAGATCACAAATTGAAGCGTATCCTAAAGAAGTCACATAGGACATTTACTATGGTCTTATTACCTGACACTGGTTGTATGTAAGTAGGGCAAAGTAGATAAAAATAGTTAATTTTCAGCCCACTGATGCCCCAGAGCATCACTTTTGTCCTGGATAGATCCAGCTGGAAAATGGCATTTGCATTCCAGGGGAAATTTCTGACATCAATTTTTTTTTCGTTCCACTTCGGAACAAAATCAAAATGTTGACATTTACCACAGAATGGAAGTGTCAAGGTGTTATAATATTGTGACCTAACAGCATCCCAGTGCAAGAGGGCAAGGGGCTCACTGGTCTCTGGTAGGGAGTTTCAGCTGGCCTGACCAGTTCAATGTACCCCAATTCAGTAATGCCATAAACTGTATTTGGCATACATCATGTAAGGTATCACTGGAAAATGGATCACTAATATTCTTATGTTGTGTATGTTCAGTAAATGCCCAAGAGAGCACACAAATGTGGAGAAAATGTGGGAATAAAATGTGTTTACTAGACAAGCCTGGGGAGTGGGTAAACATGTTTCCCCCAGACAAAGGACAAGCTGATGCCTCCAGCCAGGTGTCAGAGCAATCACATGTCAAGAGGCCATTCATTTGCTTCAAACAGGGCAGCCACAAATCATTTTGCATTTTAGCAAAATGCACCCCATTCGGGGAAGAAACCAACATGGAACTTTGTTTTATTTTAATCAAAAAACAACCCAGTGCTGTATTTGAATTGAAGTGATTGTCAACTCCAGATAAGGTAGCAAGCTACCAGTTGTTGGAGAGGAGGAGACACCCTTAGACATCAGATGTCAACATATTTAAGTATAAGTATAACTGTCTGCATAAGAGGTCTTGTATCACCTCTGAATTTGCCTGTTTTTTGTTAGCAGTGTCACCAAGCTATCCAGTGTTTAATCTTTTGGAGGTTTTCACCTACCTACATGAGACAAACTATGCTCATTTTAGTACTAACAATTTGTGTAGGTATTAAAACAATTCAAAAGGCTTGTTAATTGAATTGCATGTAAGTGGCCTGTTCACGTAGCTGGGACATTAAGAGATCCTTTTGGAATTGGACAGGTGTTCATTCTAAACCCCTACCCAGAAGGGGGGGGGGACAATTTGAAACAAAGTTAAAAACAGATTGAAAACAAAAGATAGGCTGGCTTAAACAACAGCCAGCAATGGTGACATCCCATGAATCCCCCATTGAGCTGTGACACCTTTATATCAAAAATGAGAGGGAACTATAAATGAACAGAATACACATCCTCTGAGATGCAGTGCCATCCCCAGGGGGACTGATGCTCTGACAGGCTGTTGGGAATGAAGGATTTATAGGCTGTGGTGAGCCAGATAAAAGCTACAGTTATACTGTAGCTAAAACCTAGGTTCAGCTGAGAACATTTTTTCAGGGTCTGTTCTCATGACCCAGATCCTCAGCTGGTTTAAATTGGTGTAGCTCAATACATTGAAGGTATCTATATGTTCAGCGTTTAACCTAAGGCTCTTCTGGATTCTGAGAAATTAGAGTAAATGCTGATTTTGTTTACTTTATACTGAAATAGGTTTGTCTAAGGACTTTAGGTGCTTAGACATCTGACCACCCAAGACTTGCTCTTATCTACACCTCATCTGTTTTGTGCATCTGTTGCATCTTGTCATGAACAAGATTAACTCTTCAGGGCAGGAACTATGCTTCTGGTCTATACAGCTATTATAGAGCAGGCTGTGTCTCTCCCTGCACCCACCCCAGGCTGTTATAACCTGACCCAAATTTTGGATTCCCACGTGCTTTCAAACCCACTGGTCTGGGCAGTGTCCACATACTCTCCCTAGTTTGGACTCTTAGTCACGTTCCCAAGATGTGGACTCTTTGGGATGGTGAGGACCCCAGCCCCAAAGTCCAGATGACCTTGGCCCCAAGGCTGGTATGGAACCCTCAAGTTTCCCCAGTAGCTTATGCGCTCATGTCCTCAGAGATCCAGAGACATGTGACTGTTAAGGTAAGGAGAGCACAGGTTTTGCAGAGGAACTTCTTAGACACACTTTACTCAGACAGCAAAAGAGATTTACAGATGTGTGTAATATGGGGGGTGGGAGAGAGAGAGAGAGAAATAACACACCTAAATACAATTCCCTCCCTCTGAATCCTCCGCACTCCTTGGAGGTTGAGTCAGCATCCTTTCATGAGGCTAGATCCCTCCAACCTTCCACTTCTCCTGCTCAGTCTTCTGAAGAGAGAGTGATCCACTCTTGCTAGAGAACCTGACCATTTTATACACAGGGTTTGACACCTCTTCTTGCTGCTGCTTCCATCCTTCCTGCCACTGAATGGAGTGGGTAGCAGGGGATCATTTACGCTCAGCCTGTCACCTCCATGGAATCATCCAAGTAAGATTATTCAATTGTTGGTAGCCCTGTTTCCAGTTCAGACATGGTCTGTCTTCTGCCATAAAAATGGATGTTTAGTGCCATGCTGAATGTTAGTCATAATTACAGTTCATAAAACTAAATGGAATTTATAAGTTTACATACTGTCACAACAGCGTCTAGTACAATGAGGCCCTGATCCCTGACTGAGGCATCAAGCTACTACTTTGATATAAATAATATCAACTTGCTAATGTTCTTGAACTAAACAAAGCCTTATCCCCAAGGAAGGCAGCAGGAGGTAAATGTGGCTAGTCAAAAGCAATCTGTGCTCTTCCTCTGGAGCAGTTTCTCCCAAACTTGGGAGGCCGCTTGTGTAGAGAAAGCCCCTGGCGGGCCGGGCCAGTTTGTGAACCTGCCGCGTCCACAGGTCCAGCCGATCGCGGCTCCCACTGGCCGCGGTTCGCCGCTCCAGGCCAATGGGAGTTGCTGGAAGTGGCGGCCAGTATGTCCCTCAGCTCATACCACTTCCAGCAGCGCCCATTGGCTTGGAGCAGTGAACTGCAGCCAGTGGGAGCCGCGCTCGGCCGGACCTGCGGATGCGGCAGGTAAACAAACCGGCCCAGCCCACCAGGGGCTGTCCCTACACAAGCAGTGTCCCAAGTTTGG
Source organism: Chrysemys picta bellii (assembly GCF_011386835.1). Lineage (NCBI taxonomy): Eukaryota > Metazoa > Chordata > Testudines > Emydidae > Chrysemys > Chrysemys picta. Next base: position 59,528,210 of record NC_088792.1, on the reverse strand, counting down.
GAAACACTGCTCTAGAGTAGTACTGTGAAAGGGCTTCTGGGCACCATTCCTAAGGCTGGTTGATATGTGACTTTCTCAAAAAACAGGCCTTGCCCTCCCCCTGCAAAAAAGTTTCCACACAAAAAAGTGTTCAATACAAATGTCAGTTTTTCTGAAATTCTTAACACATATGTAACTCATTTTTGAAATTGACATTTTATGTTTAACCTCCTTTTTTTGTAAATGAAAAATTTCAGTAATGATCCCAATATTCTGATAAAAATGTTGATAAAAAGCTCAATTAAACGTATCAGCAATAAAGTTGCAAAAAGTGGGTCTCTTTCAAACCAAGAGGAAGAGGAAACTTGACCGATTTTTCATAACCTCGATTTTTCAGCCAGCTCTCACTATAGTAGGTACAAGATAGCAATCAGGGTGCAATTCACAGCCACTTCTTACTGTGCTGTTAAGATATTGAGAACCTGGAAGCCATAGTACAGGCACTTATGCTGCTGTTATGGGAAACAGTCCATGAAATAAGAAATGTAAAACTAATATGGGAAAGAGGTCTCCCAGAAATGATTGAAAGCACCTGGCTCATGGCAATGGAATTCATTCCTACATGCAGTTCCTTCCATACCAAACCTCTGATACATATTCTCTTGCTGCAGGCACTGTTCATTTGCTATTTTAAAAGAAGAGCGCTAGATGCACAACTAATTGTTCAGATCATTTGTAGGAAAGGCAATAGGGGTTCTTTTGAGGTTAAGAAACTTGTCTCTTAGGAGCCAATCTGTTTACTTTTAGGTAACTTGATTACCCATCTCCATGTAGGAAGCAGCCACTGTGCTATAATACACAGCTTTTGAGAAGTTCTGTGTAATATCTAGTTTAGAGCTGGCCTGTATCAAAAGTCCCAAGCTTTGGGGAGTGGGTTTCACAATCCAAGGCCAGAGCTCAGTTTTATGACTGTCCTGTTTAGATGGACCCATGGTAATGGTATAAATGGAGACTAAGTGAAGGAGAGAAGATTACTGTCACTTGATTGCTGGAGACTTCTCTCACTCACTAACACACACACATGCAAATCGTTGCTTCCAGCTAGTTAGTACTCACTGTTTTACCAGTGGAACTAGGTATGTTATTTTTCATGGTTTTTTCATCTATGGTAATTGCTGCCAGATAGATGCAATTTAGAATCCATTGTTTGCAATGCTTCTCGTGTCCTCAGTATTGAATCCTGAAACAATTGAAGCTAAAATGCTTGCTCGGTTATTTTTCCAAAGTTGTGCTTTTCCTTGCACACCTATGGCTAAAAACACTGGAGCTGATAAATCCAATTGCTGTACTATTCACCTAAGGAGTGTAGCTCTTACTTCCACAGTGCCTAGGCATTTTTAATGTTTAAAATTTGGTAAGAAGGGATCATGAAAATTCAGCTCATTAACACCATCTTTCTGTAGCACAAATGGAAGTTGTGTCTTGCTTCAGTATATTAGGGCCCCTATTCTACTCTCACTTATACAAGGGAAAGCCACTGAGGTCAATGAGAGTAGCACCTGAACAAGGTTACATGGTCCAGCTCTTCCTTCAGAGGTGTGAGAGTTGCTGTTGTAATCAGTGGGAGTCAGAGGCATTGGGTCAGAATTTTTCACTAACTACAGACAATGATCCAGAACCCCAAGCAAATAATATTCAACAGGGCAATTCTACCGGTGAATGTTTCAGTTTTATGGGCAGTGAACTACCCTTTCCTTTTAAAGGGCTGGGGAGTAGAAAAAACACTAACGTTAATATACTGACCATTACATATATTCATACACAGTGCCCACCATTAAAGAGTCGACACTGACGAAAAGGTGGCTTTAGATTAGTAGCTGGGTTACTGCAGTATTTACTAGTCTAGCAGAATATTCTGTGGTAGCTCAGCCACCACCTTGTGGAAGTGGTTAGCAAATACTGAGTTTTTATGGCAGACACTGAATGCCTGCAGGGCTTAGTACAGCTCACATTAAAGTCAGTGGAAAGATTCCCATTGATTACAATGAGAATTGGACCAGGTCTCTAGATTTTTAATGAAACCATATGCTATAAAGGCTGACATTTTGCTGCATTTGTCCAAGATTTTCAAGGCATGTTCACAAATCACTCTTCCAGCTCTATGCCCTGTGAGCTCACCATTTCAGTCTCCTTTTTCCACTTCTTCCAATATTCTCTGTACCGTGTGGCTTCCATAAAAATGATCACTTTCAGTTTGGCAGAACAGAAGATTGACAGGCACATATAGTTGAAGGTTTTTATTAGCCATTAATTCTCTTCTCTTGCCCCAAGTTAAGGCTGGGGAAAAATAGGAGTTTGGTCCTTTTTTCTTTCCATTTGTCCTCCCCGCACACCACTCCCTTTTTTGCATGGCTGCTTGCTGTACCCTGCTTTGGTCACACAATCACATCCTTCCTGCTTTATAATTGTGCACAATTATAATACCACAAATCGACACCCTGTTTAAAATCTTCCCACCTGATCAACAGTTAAATTTATCCTTTGGGTTTTAGCATGTTAAGGGCCCAAAGTCCCAGTCTGGCTGAGCTGTGCTTAACACAGTTAATCAGACTCAGCAGAAAGAATTCCTCATGATTCTGATCCAGACCATGCACCATCACAGGAGCGACAGGGGAAATAATCCACCTTGTTCCACTGCCTAAGCTACCTGGACTTTGAGCCACGGTGCACAAGATTCAAGGGCTCTGCATTCTTTTACTTCCCTCTGCCACTGAGTAGATGCACAGGGAGTGATTGTAGCCTTGGCTCAGGCCTGTTCCCCACAATGCACCAGGGACGAATGGTATACTACTGCCCCATCAATCAAGGTAGGAGCAGAGTGGAAATTACGATTCTCAGAGAGCCATATTTCCTTCTCTGCACTACTCCTGGTGTGTTGCAGCAACACAAACCTCCTTACTATAGGTTTGGGACACAATCTTAACCCCATAAGAATACTTTCCCATACTTATCTTCCCTTACAGATTCTCTTCAAAATATGGAGCCAAATTCACTCCTAATGTAAACAAGTGCAACTCTATTTTGATCTGAATGAGGATGTTTCTTATATATATAGCTGTAAGTCTTCCAGTAGCAAGTGCACCTTGGGATGAATTCATTATGAACAGGAAACTGACACTTCACCCTTTAGAAACAATCCGCTTTGCTAATTGTTCATATAGCGTACATCTTCTTTGTTGATGACAATGCATTTGACTGCAGTAAAGGGAGCAAGTCCAGGAGAAAAAGGCCCAATGAGTTTGTATTTATCAAAGTAGATCAGCTGAGCTGATGTCAGCCAGATGACAAGGTAAAAGGATGTCCCACACAGCTGTCAATGGTATGTAAATACAGAGAAACAAAGTAGCATAATATTATATAAATCATCTCACTTGAAAAAAATTATTCCTAGTTATACTTGACATTTCTGCAATATTCTAGCTTTTGAATATAAAGGCATTAGTTGAAACTGTCCTGAATTATCTTGTCCATCTGATTTCAATCAATAGCTCTTTAAAAAAAATTAGTCAACTAGCTGAAATGCCCTGACGAAGCTGAGGTGTTAATAGACTACTAACCTGAAGGCAAAAATAGTCTGATAATACAAATAGTGACGAGTGTACTACTGAAGGTTTCAGGCCTGATTTTATTTGACACTAAGGCCCCTCAACACCATTCTGGCAATGGTAAGTGGCTTGAAAGTGTGTGTAAGTTTAAAGCCCCTTCAGCCTTCCAAACTGAGAAACAGGCCCTTAGAATTCAGAGCTGTTTATTCAAAGCCCATCTCCCATTCCATGTCTTCCCAATAGCCTCAGCCACCAACCCCCCAGTGATAGACTGGTAAGGGCCAATTCCTGGAATTTAGCACCTAGTCTAAGTAGCAGTCTGTGTGCTGTCTAATTTCTGGCAGGAGAGGAGGTCATTCTCTGCCAAGGCCATTGAACATATGCAGGACCAAACCAATAGTACCCACTCCTACTGCATAATTTAGTCCTTATTCAGACAACCCTACTACTTAAATAAATGCGAGCTTTGCTTGAGTAATGTCTGCATGATAAAACCCATAATGGCCCTGAATCAGCACAGCTCTTGAGTATATGCTTAACTCTGAAAGTTTGTTTTCTTAAATCTATTCCTATTTAGCAAAGCACATAAGCATGTGCTGAACTTTAAGCACATGATTAAGTGCTTTGCTGAATTAAGGCCAATATTACTAAAATGTTAATAGAATCTCATCCTTTCACCTGAATGCTCTACTGGACTTCAAAATATCAGGGAAGCTCTAGATTGTACTGAGACTCTATGCAGACACTTTTTTCATGACATGTTAGGTTTCAAACTGCTTTCTTACAGTATGTACCAATACAGAAAGCTCTGTACTGCATTCAGATTGGCAGAGTTCAATTAAACCTTGACTTAGTGGACTTGTGGGATATAAAGTTTATTCCCAGAAATAAAGTGAAGGCCACAGAACTCAAGAATGGCAGAGTGTCAAGTGCGTTAGCTAAATCATGCCTTTCTGTAGGGAATTGAATTAAATGTTCTGATTGTTTATGCAACAAGACAGCAATCATACTCTCATTTTTGCTTTCCTTTTTCACATCCAAGGTTAATGTATGATAAAAGAAGTCAGGTTTCTGGAGATTACATTGAATAAATGGATCAGAATTTATGCTTGTGTCCTGTCTTATTTTAAATCCATACAGTAAGGGTTTGTGTCAGATCAGCAGAGTAAATGGACTAGTTCTCTGCTTGCTAGAATCATGCTAAATCTCTTTTGAGAACTGCTCATTTTACCACGGAGGGCACTATGAAAAGAAGACTACACCATATGAAAATATAGTTAGGCACTTAGTGGCATAGGCACTGTGGGGCTTAGTTTCTTACCATATTCTGACTCAACATGTAATTGCTTCTTAAATTGCAATGTATTGTGTAGGATACAAAAACAGAAATATTGTGGTCAAAATATGTTTGCCTGGACACGCTCAGTCACAACCCAACACCCATTATGCCATCTGCAGATTATTCCAGCCAAAAGTCTGAGTGACTTTTGGGTACATGCTTGTAGAGGCACTGCCTGGTAAGGGAGTATTTGTGCCAAAGCATTAGCTCCATGCTGTTTAGATCCAGAATGCCTCGTTATAGCTCCAGTCATGAGCAACCCTATGGAATAGTTCTTCTACAGGTTTGGAATCAGTGAGAGTTTTGCACAAAACACGCTAAGAAATGACTCATAATGTAAGTGTATCCCCTCAGCTATAAAGAAGAGAAGTTAGAGCATAAAAGAGATTTACCACCTCCAGCAACAGATTCTGTTCTTTCTACAGGGCTTCCCTTATTCAAAGGAACAAGCCACCCCAGCTGGTGCTTTTTCTTTGGGTTAATAACAAAATAACAGCTTAGCTCAAAACTAGAAGTTCCTGGCCCTCTTCTCAGCAGTCCAATAGCCCCCTGAAGGGCTTTACTCCTACCACTAAGTGCAGGTGCTCCCATCAGGCATTTTCCTCCAGCTGGCAGGGAGACCTTCTTCCCCAGTCCTCTCTGACCCACAGTCCCCCCTGAATCCTATGCAGGGATCTCCCCTTTTTACCCTTGTATCGGGGCAAGAGACTCCAGAGCATGCACACTCTCTCAGCAGGTTCATCCTACAATACAGGCATCACCCAAAGCCATTCCTGGTTTCCCTTCTCTCTGAGAGAACAAGCTCACTCTAACAGGAAGCCACACCTCAAAGATACCTACACATGATGCCTGATAAACTGCCCTGGCCCAAGCCCCAACCCATCATCTGGGAAGTTGTTAATTAGGCACAGGTGGGGCTGAGCCCAACTTCCCATTAAGAGCCAGTCCACCCTGCAAGAGAGGGTGAATATGTACCATGCTAAGTTGACATATATATAATGACTGGATACAGAGATCAAATATTTAGATGCATAATTTAGAAGATTACCTTGTAACCAATAGGTGATAGAACAATCAAAATCACATCTTGGACTGTAGGAGCCAGAGCTCCACTCAGCACAACTGAGGACACGGATAGTAAAAGTTATATCCCTGGGGCTGCCAGAGGCCAATTATCTAATGTATGCCTCTGGCTGCTCTAATTTATACCAACTGGAACAGACCCCAAGGAGATGTTAGTCAGCAAGGACAGCTGGACAACATTTCACTCCAGCCTCTCCCTACCCTGGACATGTCCTCTATAATGGAGAACCAAAGAGCAGGGTAGCAGAGAGCCCGTTACACCATCTGGGATTCCCCCACACCAGGAGAATCCATGGCTGCCTGATAAGCACAGCACCAACTAGGGCATAAGACAGGATCTGTCTCATGGACTGTGAAGCTATTTTAATGAAATGACAGAAAATAACTCTCAACTAGGATTTTTTTAGCATTGTGCTATCATATTTATACAACATAGTTTAGGGTCAGATCGTGGCCCACCCCCACAATGCACCAAGAGGTTCCCTCTGCACACAGGCCTTACCCATCCTGCTTGGGTAGGTAGCATAGCAGTGCTTGCAGAGATCCAGGGATCCACGCTAGGAGTGGTTAGCAGAATGGACTGACTGGAGGAAGAATGAAGAGGACAAGAGAAACCCACATCATCCTCCACCGTCCCTGAGGGAGAGAAGGACTGATTGTAAACACATAGCCCATAAAAGTATTTCATTTTCATGCCATCCTTCTTATCATGGGGACCATCCTTTAGAATGGGTCCACAAGGGCAGTCACTGCCTGCAGAAACTGGGTTGCCAAGGAGTAGTTTAGTGAGGACCTGGGAACCCAGAGGTAGTGTGGAGGCAAAGGGCCTCTGTGGGGATCACACTCTCCAGCTGATCCCACAAGAACCATGCAGCTAGGAAAGAGAGTCTAATTGACAAGACACTGGCATATGATCTGAGAAACCAGCATTTGATTCTTGGCAAAACTACAGCCTTCCTGTGTGACTTTGGGCAAGCCATGTAAATTATCCTGTGCCTCATTTCCCCATTGTAACATGGGGGTACTATTGGGGTGTTGTAAGGATAAAAGCTATTCATGACTGTGAGTTTCTCAAGTATTACAGCAGTGAAGGCCATATGAGTGTCAGGGGGATAGAGAACACATGAGATTAGTGTAATCTCCCACTGGCCAGGCACCCCCACCACATCAGAGCAATTAGCAAAACTTTCCACCGAAGGAACAGTTTTTCCCATGGTTGGGGACATTAGTTCTTTAAGCATAATTAAAATTGAAGCACATACAGTCACAACCCCTCTAGCTTCTATTAGAATAAAATGCATGCCACGTAATTTCATATTATGTTATCAACATAATTCTTTGTTATAAACCAATACTTCAAAGGCTTGATGCTACCAAAACAGTTGTGACCTACTGGGCTTTGCAGGTCACAAAAATGTCACAGATCCTGGTTTTGCTGGAAGCTGCGCTACCTACTCAGCAGAAAGCCTGGCTGGCTGTGGAGTTTTTTAAAAAATCAATCACAAAAAAATGCACTTCTGTATTCTTTCTGATTGGTTTTGTTTCCCACATTAGAAAGCAACACATGCTAATATGAATCAAGAACATATTAAGGGGTAGATTATGCCATGTCCTGAATGGGTGTGAAATAGAGGGAAGGAGGTCTTCCCTCCCCACCCATTGCACCTAAATAAATGGGCCAGGACCAATTTTGGCTGTTCTGGGATGAAATCAGTGGAGATCTCTCCTTAACAACTAATGGCATCATATCACCCTATGAGCTTAGAGGCTGCCATTGGAGTGTTTCTTTAGGCTGTTTTTGCCTAGGCAAAATTTGGTCAAAATGTTTCAGGGGCAAACTAGTGAAATGTGGTGAAGTCAGCAACCTAAAAGCCAGTCAATTTAGTGCTCATGAAAGGTGCCAGGTTCATTGACAGCCCTTGAGGGTGAATTTTTCCATTTAGCAATAGAATAAGTTCAGTAGGGGCTGCAACAGTGTCCGTTGCCTCATGCTAGCCCAGCCCATGTGCCCTAACCCTGACCATGAGGAAACACCTTTAAGGGTGAGAGAGTAGTTCAGTTTCCAGGACCACTTGTTTTTCCATCTCTTCTCTTGAGACTACCACTTGACACCCTACCCATTTGTGGCAGAGATGTTTACAACGAGAATTCCTGTTCATTAGGAATAGTGATAACTCATTTCTCATTTGTCACTAAGCACCCATGAGATTGCTATATATTTTCATTTTATATTCACTACTTACCTGGACTGGACTAGACTCAATGGCGTAAATATTACAGGCCTGATTCTCATTTACATCTAGGGCCCTCTATAGTACTCTGTCAGTGTAAAGTGGAATTAGAATTGGACTAAATTAAGAACATAAGAACGGCCGTACTGGGTCAGACCAAAGGTCCATCCAGCCCAGTATCCTGTCCACCAACAGTGGCCAATGCCAGGTGCCCCAGAGGGAGTGAACCTAACAGGTAATGATCAAGAGATCTCTCTTTCATTTCATGCACTCTACAAATCCTTTACACTGAGAGAGTGGTGTAAAAAAGCCTGAGTAAAAATATGGCCCACAAGCTTCTTTTTCTCAGTGTAACAACAACAACAAAAAAGACATCATTATTTATTAGGGAGTCTCATGGACTCTAGACTTTCAGGCCAGAAGGGACCAACATGATCACCTAGTTTGACCTCCTGCACATTGCCAGCCACAGAACCTCACCCACCCACTCCTATGGAAGGTCCATAACTTCTGTCTGAGTTACTGAAGTCTTCAAAACTTGATTTAAAGACTTCAAGCTACAGAGAATCTGCATTTACTCTTGCTCAAACCAACAAGTGCCACATGCCCAACACTGCAGAGGAAGGCGAAAACCCTCAGGGTCTCTGCCAATTTCGCCTGGTTGAAAATTCCTTCCTGACCCCAAATATGGTGACCAGTTAAACCCTGAACATGTGGGAAAGTCCCACTACTCAGGGGAAAGACACCTGGGAAAGAAATCTCTGTGGTAACTTAGAACCTCCCCCGTAGTGTCCCATCTTCAGCCATTGGAGATATTTGCTAATAGCTGTCGCGGATGGGCCATATGCCATTCTAGGCAACCTCCTCATACCATGCCATCATTTTATACCATCCCCTCCACAAAATTATCAAGCTCAGCCTTAAAAGAAGTTAGTTTCCCCCCACATTACTCCCCTTGGAAGGCTGTTCCAGACCGTCACTCCTTTAGAAACTTTGCCTAATTTTAAGCCTAAACTTATTGATGGCCAGTTTATATCCATTTGTTCTTGTGCTAACATTGACTCTTAATTTAAATAACGCCTCTCCCTCCCTGGTGTTTATCCTTCTGATGTATTTAGAGAGCAATCATCTCTCTCCTGAGCCTTAATTTTCTTAGGTTAAACAATCAAAGCTCCTTATGTCTCCTTATGTAAGGTAGGTTCTTCATTCCTTTGATCATCCTAGTAGCCTTTCTCTGCACCAGCTCCAGTTTGAATCATCTTTTTTAAACTTGGGAGACCAGAATTGCACACAGTATTCCAGATGAGGTCTCATCACTTCCTGGTAAAATTGTCAAATTACTTTTTGAAAATAAGCTTTGAATTCTTCCAAGAAGAACAATTATATAAGATTGATGTATTCTAAATAGAAAACACCATGTCTTGATTATTTTATTGGTAAATAAAAAGTAGTTAAAGACTATCACTTGGAAGACTATCACTCGGTAGCTAATTGTATTTTGAGGTTGTGCTTCAGGTCTTGGGAAAGCCACGTGTTCTAGTTTTTGAGTTACAATTAAAAATTGTATTGGCATATTATTGTACTATTCTGCTGTGGAAAATACATATAGGAAAACCACAATAAAACATAGAAATATCCAAACAGTAAACAGTTAGATACATCCAAACATGAATGCCCTGATGCTGCAATAACCTATACATGTGCTTACTTTTATGCGGGGGGAGTAATGTAAAGTTAATCTCAGGGATCAGGGCCTAAACGATGATGCAGCACTGCTGTACAAATAAATGAAAGCAGTTACAGAAGCTAAGAATATCTTTATTTGAAAAAGATAATGATTGAAATATATTTCCTTCCTTTCTTTCTTTTAAAGGGTGGAAAACAGCGATCGCTCACTCAGCTCCAATGGGGTAGTGTTTGAGGTCTTGCCCCATTCTTTACTTCTCTGCATATGAGGGATCATGCACCTAAGACACCCCCCGTTATGCCATTGAGCTCCAGTATATATCCTTGTCCCTAACAGAAGTCATATCAAGCAATCTCCAACTCAGAATCACTTCTTACAAGGCCTCTTTTCCCCTTTGTTTCTGACAGCTTATTACGACTGATGTGGAAATGTTATATAAAGCAAGCTGTTCACCAGAAACATTATTTATGTTACACAAACGCTGTCCTGACATGACACACACTGTATCTGGCTACATGCATTAAACAGATTAATTAAATACCTCATTATCCAATTCCCATCTTATCACCACCAGTTCTGAAAAATATATATGTTCTGATGAGGAAAATCACTGCACCTTAGCAACACTGTAAAATGTATAATAATTTGACATAAGAAAGGTACCACCATAGCAGAAATATCTTCCTACACCCATGTGGGTGCTTTAAAATCTGTACTTGAACCATGCTCCCACAAAAGTATAGAGTTTAGGAGCTTTTATACTGTGCCTTGATTTTTATCATAACAGATGTCAGGTTCTATTTAAGACAGAAGACATGAGAAGCAGAGAGGGGACAATTTTGCTTTCACCTGCAATGTAGCTTTCCTTTAGGAAAGTGACACAAAATATTAGCTTATCTGCTATTGTGCATTGGGGCAAGTGTGAAAAGATTTGCCACAGGTGCTGTTCTAAGTGATGAGATGATAACATCTTATCAATCCTACAGCTATACAGTCTTTCCTTTGCTTTCTCTTTCTCATATGTCCTATTTAGATTGCATCTAGATATAAAATCTGAATCTGATCGCAGTGCAAATCTGGAATAATTCCACCCATGTCAGTGGAGCTACTTTGGATATACGTGCAAAGGGACAGGTGTCTGTTTATGTCATCCAGCCATCATGTCTTAGGTCTTCTGGGGGTGGGGGGGCTTTTCCATCCTGCTTTCATTGGTTCAAAGTCTAGTCTCACAGGGAAGTTAGTAGGCATTTAGAGCAGCTGAGCATACCACCACAGAGAGCACTTGGCAACCATTTGAGAGTGTGTGACCTATTTAGTTAGAAAATGGAACTTTTCATTCAAATTGAGTTTGATGTTTTTAATCATTTGGAGGTGCATGGCTGGTTGGACAGAATGTGGGAAAATAAGATGACAGATAGTGTCCCTAACACAGTTATTGCTCTTCGCATCCTCTTGACTCTCCCAGTTTCTGTGGCCAGTGGTGAGCGAAGCTTCTCAAAGCTCAAGTTGATAAAAACGTATATGCGAACATCAATGTTGCAACAAAGACTTGTTGGGCTATCTATCTTGTCAATAGAACATGACATTGCTCACAGCATTGACTTGGAGGAACTTGTTTCTAAGTTTGCTAAACTTAAAGCGCGGAAACATAAATTCTAAATTATAACATGTTACTCTGTGACTGTGTATTGTGTATAATGTATATGATTTATTTGGGGGGGGGTGCGCAAGGTGGAAGTTTCGCCTAGGGCGCAAAATATTCTTGCACCGTCCCTGCACATCATTATGACTCTTTTCAGAAGAAAGTTTTGGGGTCTGAAAAAAGCAGGATCTACCTGGATCCTACTAATTTTTGGACTCTTGTCTCCAAATTGTATCATTAAAATAGGGAACAAGTCTAGGCTCTCCTACTGCACCAAAAACCTGGAATCCAATGCATCTTGGCATTCCAGTGTTGGGACCTGGATAATTCTGCTGGCTAGGAGAAGCTACATATGAACCAATTTTAGACAGTAAAACTGGAGAGTATGCAGCCCACAATTAGCTGGATCCAGCAAAATACTGGTACAGATTAAGAGTATTTGCAACTATCTTGTACCAAGATATATTGGGATCCACATTTTTGGGTGGAATTGTAAACACAACACCTAATATCTGTTTTGTTGGTACAATTTCCAGGGTCTAGATGTCAACTCTGAATTTTTGCAGCACTGTTGCACTGAGGCACATCAGGGTCTGGATTTTTAAAGTGCAATAGGAGTGGGTGAACATGCTCTTTATTTAAGCAGCAAAATGACTAGTACCAAAAACTAGAAGGATCCAGCAACATTCAGCTCTGAGTAGTTGTGGCTCATTTGCTCTGCGTTGCATTGAGATCTGGGTTGCACTGGTATAACAGGAGCATCTATTCTAGTGCTCTAGTTGGGCATTAGCACTAGGGAAGTAGGGGTCCAAAAATGCCAGGATCCTGGTGCTGGATCTGAGTTTTTGCAGTGCTCTTGCTCTGAGGTCTGGATTCGATTGTTGCAACTGGAAGATTTACACTTGTTCTATATTGTGACAGCATTGGGGGGGGGGCATTCAGCAGAATCCAGCTTTTGCCTTCCCCCAAAGTTTTGCATCAAGGGACTCTGCTGCCAGCACCACCACTTCTTTGCTCCCTTGGCAGCTGGGCGTAGGGGTAGGGATGTAGGAGGTGTGTTTTTTTGGGGGGGGGGTGCCTTGTGTTTGGACCCTGGGGCGGAGCTGCTATAGAGGCTCGCCTGGATATTGGCCCCAGATTCATACATAACTACAGCCAGGGTGGATTTTCCCCACTTCCCTCCCCAAAAAGAACCCACCCCAGTGAGGTCATTTCAATGAGAGTGAAGGAGGCGATCAGACAAGGTCGACTTTTCTGGAGGAGACACAGCCTGCGAGTGGAGCGTGGTGCTGAATTTAATCTGCGTTCCCCAGCCTCTGGGAGAGCGGGGGAGAGACGCTGGAATACAGCTCCAGCCCAGGGAAAAGCGAGGAAGCCTTGGCCGGGCCCGTCAGAAACCCCACTCCATCCCTGGTCGAGCCGAGCCGAGCGCTCCGGTGGAGGCTGCTGGAGACATCGGAGCGTGACCCCGGGGGTGGGATCGGAAGAGGCGGCGGTACCTTGGAGAGCTCCGAGCCAGCCGCCTTGCCAGGCGAGCCGGAGGATTAGCCCAGCTGGCCGCAGCTGCGGCGGGCGGCGACTTGCCGGGCTCCAGCCATCGGCCAACGGGAGGATCCCTGTGAGCGAGGCTGCCTGGGGCAGGGGGTCTCCTGTCCGGTGGCGGAGGAGAGGCGCCTTTGCCTTGGGGATGCCCGGCCTCCAAGCTGCGGCTCTGACGCTTCGTCGCTAAGGAGGAGGAAGAAAAGTTTGGGGGAGCCCGAGGGAGGGGGGCGCTGGAGAGAAGGCGGATGGTTTGTTTTCCGGGCTGAGCTGGAAGGAACGATGACCCAGCGAGGATGTGCACCAGCAGCCACACCATTGGGAGCCTCTTGGTGCTCTCCGTGCTGGAGATAGGGCTGGGGGTCTCCAGCGTGGCCGTCGGGGCGGTCAGTTTCAGCCTGGTCCTTGCGGAGCATAAGCCTCAGCTGGGAGACTCTTCTCCGGTATGGAGCGGGGTGTGTGTACGTTAGCCATTTCACTCTCTCTTTAACTCTGTGTGGTGATGATCCGTTTGTGTGAACAAACCTCCTCTGCAACCTCCCCCCCCCTTCCCCTACCGTATGCATGCCGGGCTGGAAAGCCTCGCTCTGTGCACTGGTCATGCACATGGGTAGGATTTGCACTTTCAGAGGGGTTTCCTCCCCCCCCCCTTTTTTTCTTCTTTTTTGTATGCAAATAATTGAACTTTCTCTGAACCTCCCCCCTCCCCTCTGGTGTGAACTCCCTGGACCCTTGTGTGATTCCAGTGTTCAGAAGGTTGGGCCATAGCTTGCAAACCTGAAACCAAGGGGGAGTTTTGCGTGTAAAAGCCAAAAGGCCCCATCTGGCCCTGTCATTGGTCAGGAAGAGCTAAGGGCCCCTTTAGAATAATGGCCAGGACCCCTTTAGAATAATGGCCTCCGTGTTCCAGAGCTGCTGGGGAAGCAAAAAAAAAAAAAAGAAGAATGAAAGAGTTCTTGGAGTCTTACAATATTTTCTTAGGATCAGGGACAATCTGAGCTTCTGGGAAGAATTTAGCTGGAAAAATAAAAAGATCTGAGGGAGCACAATTAACATCCGTCTGTGTTCCTCCAACCCCCAACACAGCTTTTTTATTGTAAGCTCCACCTCTCAGAACATGTTTGATATAGTTTCAGTTTGAGCCTTTTGTCTAGTAAGTGCCCACCTCCAAAAATAGTATGATAACTGATGAAGCCAAGACTTGCAAGCAAGGACTATCCAGGGTAAACATAAGTGAGCATGTTTAAATTCTAAAGGGCTATTTGATTATGATTAAACAACTATATTGCTAAAGGGATTGTTTACTTTTTACTTCATAAGAAGCAGGAAAACTCTTGATTACTCACCACTGATGAAGCCTCAGGTAATCTTTACAGGTCTCTTCTACCAAAAGGATTAATGTAATATTATCCTTGCTACTAATAATTATAAATAAATGTACCTACATAGTGCTGTAAATATTCCTGATATTGTACAAATGTAGTGAGCCACAGTTCCTGCCCCAAACAGGATACAATCACGAGATAATACAACACACCCGATAACAGGTAAGGGAGTTACCAACATTAGTGCAGCTAAAGGGGGATTTCTGATTTTAAAAAAAAGAGTGGCAAGGATTGCTCAAAGAGCTGTGGTTAAGGAGAAATTTGAAGACAGAGGGGTGAAGTCAATGGGAATTGTGACATCGATTTATATGGGGCCAGGATTTCACCTCAAGTAATAAAAAATTACAATTGAAAATCATTTCACAACAATGTATATTGCCTATATAATGGTCTTCTTTTAAATAGACTAGTTTTGCTCCTTTATAATATGCCTTTCAGCAAAGTATTCTGCTTTCTGTAATGGCTAAAGGATTGTATTTATATTGCTTTTAATTGGAATATAAAAGTAGAAATCTTGGGCTGATCTTCCCCCTCAACTGCAGCCCTTTAAACCCCTCATTCAAAGGGGCTGTAAAGATGGCTTATCCAGCCTGCTGACGATTCCCAGAACTAGAGGGTGTAGCTAGGCATAGGGGAAATGCTGGCGGTGTGGCAGATGGCCAGAGTGCCACTCCTCTCTAGAGATCCTTGACTGATAGAACATCTCTTTGCAGCCATTCCTAACTAGACACAAACTAGAGCAGCTATAGTGGGCCTAGCCCTGGAGGCTGACCTGCCTTCTTGCCAGCTTCAGGACTGTGGTGCTCCAAAAGTGGTGTGGAGCCACCTATCCTCTCCACTGGGTCTCCTACTGAGCCTATCTTGGCTGGACCAGACTCTTTGTATGTCACACAAAGTAACTGTGTTCTGATTCAGTGCTCTGGAATCAAGATTTTCCCTTCGTGGGGAAGGTAAAAGGGAGAAGGAGAACTATTACTTTGAACCTCCACAGGGTAAACCATTGGATATAAGCTGAATAATGTCATGTTTCCAGCAGTCATGTTACCTGACAGTGTAATGAAAGACCTTTGACCCAGTTCTGTCCTCACTTACATAGATGTACCTCAGCCAAGGCCCAGTGAAGATGCGGTTACTATGGAAACCTTAACTCTAGTGTTTGTGGATTTTAAATCACACACATTATATCTGTATCTGTCTATCATGTTGTGTGAGATTTAAAATCCACAAACACCAGAATTAAGGTTTCCATAGTAACCCTCATCTTTATCAGCTTACATGAGAAACTGGGCCTCCACTGAGTGACGCCTATGTAAGTGGGGTCAGAGCTGGATCAAAGGTCTTTTGTGACCTTTTCAGGTAACATTACTACAGGAAACATGATATTCACACAGGTATAACGTACACATATACATGCATGCAGCTGCAATCAAGATTAAACTGTGTTAATATTGAAATGACATTATCATTTCAATTATAGAATATAATAATGTTGAGTCTGAAGCATATTAGCCCTCTTGTTAAAAAAATAGATTTTCTTGTTTAATAACAGCTGTCTTTTTTATGACCCCAATAGCAAGGTACTTAAGCATGTGCCTAACTTAAAGCATGTCAGTAGTCCCACTGAGGTCAATAGGACTAGTCACATACTTACAGCTAAGCATGTGTTTAAGTGCTTTGCTCGACTGGGACCAGCGTGCTCTGCACAGTACAGCATCGAGCCCAAAGGTCCTGAATTGCTGGCAATGAAGTAAAAGAAAGATGTGAATGAGTCTGAATTAGGGTACTCATCTACTGGTATTTAAAATACATGGGAAAACATATTATAAATTTATAATTCCACCCACATAGTTGCCCTCCTCTCATAGTTTATGAAATTGACCTCTATTAAGATAAAGAAAATTAGTAGAGAAAAAGATCCAAATGAAAACATCTCTATCTATGACTGATGGTTCAATCTAGCTAATGAATAGATGTTTATCTACTGTATTTTACTACACATACAATATATAGTGTATCTGTGCTCTTTATAAAATATTATGATGGCTGCAAGGTTATCAAAATCCTCTACTACAGTTGACATACTATTGATTTCTGGATTTTTTTTTCCTCTTTGTTTTGCATGTCTTATCACAATTTATTCCACCTGCTATAGTTAGTTTCTCCAAGTGAGTAGAAATCATGCTGCGTTTCTGAATGCCACCACTTAAAATTCACTTCTCTGACTTACCATAGAAACAAATCAACCAATAGCATGAGCATGCTGAACTACTCACACAAGTATAACAAACCTGATAGCATGCATTGCAATGGCTGTTGCACAAAAGAAAAATCAAAACAATATTCTTTCAGAAAATATTCCCACATAATACAACGAAATGTTAAAAGTTGTCAAATATACTATAGCCAAGAAGAAATCTTAAGTTGTGTGTGTATATAAAATATATTTATAACTATAATTCTCAAGTATATATGGGTCTGATTCTCATTTACATTGCGATGGTGTAGAGCTTTATTGTAAATGAGATTCAGTCCCAGCCCCTGCACCCCCTCCCCACACACACACACACCAAGTCTTCTGTCAAATATGCCATTTATCTTCACTCATGTGGAGACACCTAATGATGCCCTTATGGCTACAACACTCAGGAGTGATAGTTTTCTCACTCATGAAGACAAATGTCAAAACACCTGTAAGTGTTATGCATTCTCAGAGTGTCAGTCAGTGGCTCTATACAGACACAGGTAATCTTTCCATGTTTGTGATTATTGCACACCTAAGTCTTCCTTTTCAATAGGAACCTCCAGTGTGAACCATTTATAATTTGGCTATAAGAATTTGCTCCAGTTTGACACCTGGAATACATGGTTACAGGGACTTTTTTATTTCTCAAGTTTTCAAACAAGCAGTTTAATCAGTATGGAAACATCACAGAATAAGGGATAAGTTTGGACTGCTCAAACAATGTTGGCGGTCTGTAATGTTAAAAAATGAAAGTTTGCCAATTTTAATTGTCAGTACTGACTACTTGCCTTGTTTATTCTGGAAAAGAATAGTCAAACTTAAAGGGTTATTTTAAATGAACACTCAAACGGTTCACATTGTTATTTAACGTGGACAAAATGCAGATGTGCTGCTACTTTATTTAAGCATCTGCATTACATTTTCATAGATTCATAGTTTCCAAGGCCACAACTGTGATCATCTGATCTAACCTCCTGTAAAACAGAGGCCATAGAACTTCCCCAATATAATTCCTAGAGCATATTTTGATTTAAAAATTGCCTGTGATGGAGGATCTACCACAATCCTAGGTAAATTGTTCCAGTGGTTAATTATGCTCATTGTTAAAAATGTCTACCTTATTTCCAGTCTGAATTTGTCTAGTTTACCCTTCAGCCCTTCAGTCTGAATTTTTCTAGCTACCCTCCAGCCATTGGACCTTGTTATACATTTGTCTGCTAGTTTGAAGAGCCCATTATTAAATATTTATTCCCTATGCAGGTATTTATAAACTGTGATCAAGTCACTCCTTAACTTTCTCTCTGTTAAGTGAAGTAGATTGAACTCCTTAAGTCTGTCACTACAGAGCATGTTTTCTCATTCTTATGGCTCTTCTCTGACCCCTTTCCAATCCTTCTTGAATTGTGGACACAAAACTGCACACATTATTCCAGCAGCAGTTGTACCAGTGCAAAACACAGAGGTAAAATAACCTCTCTATTCCTACTCGAGAGTCCCATTTATCACACTAGCCCTGTTGGCCATAGCAACACAGTGGGAGCTCATGTTCAGCTGATTATCCACCAAAACCCCCAAATCTTCTTCAGAGTCACTGATTTCCAGGACAGAGTCCCATCCTGTAAGCATTGCCTACATACTTTGTTCCTATATGTATACATTTACATTTAGCCATATAAAAAATGCATATTGTTTCCTTGTGCCCAGCTTACCAAGAGATCCAGATCAATCTATATCAGTGATCTGATCACCTCATTATTTACGACACTCCCAATTTTAGTGTCATCTGCAAACTTTATCAATGATAACTTTATGTTTTCTTCCAGTTCATTGATAAAAATGTTAAATAGCATAGGGCCAAGAACTGATCCCTGCAGTACCCACTAAAAATACACCCACTTGATGATGATTCCCCGTTCACAATTACATTTTGAGACCTATCAGTTAGCCAGTTTTTAATCCATTTAATATGTGCCATGTTAATTTTATATTGTTGAAGTTTTTTAATTAAAATGTTCTGTGGGATCAAGTTAAATGCTTTACAGAAGTCTAAGTATCTGACATTAATGCTATTACCTTTATCAACCAAGTTTTTAATCTCATCAGAAAAAGATATCAAGTTAGTTTGACAAGATCTAGTTTTCCATAAACCCATATTGACTGACATTGATTAATAAACCCTCCTTTAATTCTTTATTAATAAAATCCAGTATCAGCCACTCTATCTTCTTGCCTTGGATTGATGACAGACTGACAAGCCTATAATTATGCAAGTCATCCTATTTACCCTTTTTAATATTTGTACAACATTAGCTTTCTTCCAGTCTTCTGGAACGTCCCCAATGTTCCTAGACTTATTGAAAAGCAACATTTTCATCACTTTAACCATGTTTTTTGGCAGCTCCTGTTGAAAAGAATGACAACACTTCCACTGAGCTCAATGGAAGCAGGATCAAGTCCTTAAGCTGAACACAGAATTCTGAAGGGCAGATGCTCAGCTGGGGTAAATTGTTTATGAAGCCATTGGCTTTGATGGAGCAATGACAGTTTACACCAGCTGAGGATCTGCCCCTGAAGATTTAACAGGTTTTCTTTTACGTTCAAACCTTCCAGCAAGATTTTCCAGTAGACCATTCTCCTAGTCTGCAGGAAATTACATACACCATATGCTCCAATGGAACTTCAGCATCTACCTAAAGTTCGGCACATGTTTAAGAATATTGCTGAATAGGGATGGACTTAAACACACGCTTAAATTCTTTGCTGATCTCAGGCCTTAGTTGATAAGCTAGAAATAATCTTCTGGTTCTGTTTTTTTTTTAAAGGAAAGAAAAATTTACCCAAGAACACTTACATACTCTGAATGAAACATCTGATGTGAAACAATAATAATCACTGTATAAAGTGAAATTTATTCTGTCATTCAGCAGTAAGGCTTGATTCAAACCCTGTTGAAGTCAATGAGAATATTTCTATTGACTTCAGTGAATTTTAGATCTAGGCGTTTAGGCCCCAGGCAAGCAAGTGAATAGTTTATTCACTACTGTGTTGGAATTTGAATTACCATAATAGTTTTTTTTTGTAATTTTTCTGATAGGGGAAGATTTTTAAAGACACAAATGGTACTTTAAAAATCTTCCCCTATCAGAAAAATGGTACTTAGGCACCTAAGTCTGACTGAAAGGTAATGGGAATTAAATGCCTAACTACTAACTGTGCCTTTGAAAATCTCCCAGTTGTGTTCAATATGCTTTGCTGAGATCTTCTGAGAACGTCTTTTCTTTTCTATAGGTTTGGGTTGGGACGGGGGTTGTTTGTTTGTTTGTAATTTCCTGTTTTCTTATGGCTGACCTTTCTTCTGTTTGGTCTGCCTCCCTGCTGGAGTCTCTTTCTCTCTCTCTGTCATGGATTTATTCTCTGTCTCTTCCTCTTTTTCCTCTGACTTGATTTCCTTATCTGCTTGTGTGGATTTTGTGCTCTTCATGATCCACACTCTGAATGTTTTACCATTGCATTGCAATGTCACTCGAAACAGGAGCCCCTAGTGATTTCAGACCCTTTCTCTGGTCAGTGCACCCATTTGGAATTTCAGCTTCTTTCTCTCTTTTCTTCAGTTAAAAAGTAAAGACAGTTAAATGTCAGGATTTTCTTTCTTTCATGTTAGTGAGTTCAGTTTTCTGGCTTTGCACATGACTTTCTACTTCAGACTGCTGGAGCTGATCAGGAAGTTTACAAAGCGATAGTTTCTGCTGCTTAAGTTCTTTGGAGGCAGTATATAATAACAAAATCTCTTTTTTCTTTGTGTCTTCTAAAACCGGACTTGTATTTGTATTTATGGTTTTCATTTTCAGATACCTTCCAGTATGAGAATAACTAAGTTAGAAGTATAGGCCTAAATAAAACATATTTTTGTGCTGCTTACTTTATCTTTCAATAGTGGGGTAATCCTAAAAAATGTTGGTTTTTCTGTGCAGAATCTAGCAGGGATATGCAGAACTAGAGTGGGGCTGGCTGGGGACAGTGCTGTGGGGCTGGGGAGAGGCTAGAGCAGGCAGCTACGTACCTCTCAGTGTCCCTCAGCAAGGGGAGGCTATGGAAGCAAACTACATTCCCAAAAGCAGCCCCTTCCACACTGGAGCATAGCCAGTGGCTGTGAGCCCTGCAGGATGGGGTAAGAAACATCACTATTACCAGCATGCTCAAAGGTTATGGGATTTTGCAAAGGCATTGTAGGTGGGTGCGAGTCCCCTGCGACGCCTACAAAAATGGGGGCTGCTGGCCAGGGGCAGTGTTAGACACATGCAACCCAGGCAATTGCATCAGCTGTGAGGCAGCCAGGGTGACCAACTCAGTTACTTGTTAGAACGGGGCCCCAGAATCAAGCCGGGGAGAGGGCAGATGGCAATGGCAGAGGAATAGCTGGTGCAGCTGCTCAGGGG
This sequence comes from Chrysemys picta bellii, assembly GCF_011386835.1. NCBI lineage: Eukaryota > Metazoa > Chordata > Testudines > Emydidae > Chrysemys > Chrysemys picta. The sequence continues at coordinate 59,507,042 of NC_088792.1, read as the reverse complement.
CTGATGCATTTGGAGGATCCCTGCAGGCTCAGGGCTGCTCAGCTGCACAACATATAACCGGCCCAGGCTGCTGCCATTGTTTGCAGCCTGCGGATCCTCTAGGCACAGCAGTGCTCTAGCCCCCCACTGCCCACATTTGAATTTGCCCAGGGAGGGGGCCTCCAAAATGGTGTCTCTGCCATGTATTCTGATTAGTGGGACTGCCAATGGCAGAGCTTCCATTTTGGTTGCAGGCTCCTCCTCGTCTCCCTTTGCCTGGGCAAATTTAAATGCGGGCAGCAGGAACCAGCGCGCACACTTCCTAGAGACTCTGATTCTAGTTCTGGTGGCAGCAGCAGTGGTGGTTCGCAGCTTTGGCTCCCTTGGGAGTAGTTGTGGCTTTGGTGGGAGCAGTGACGATCATTCTACTGGTAGCAGCACTGGTGCAGGACCCAGGCCAGAGGGAGCAGATGGCACAGTTTGGATGTGGGCAGATAGGGCAATGGGGGAACAGAGCAGGGATGCAGAGGCAGGGACGAGTGGTGGGGGATGAGGGAAATAAATAAATAGAGATATCCTATCTCCTAGAACTGGAAGGGACCTTGAAAGGTCATCGAGTCCAGCCCCTGCCTTCACTAGCAGGACCAAGTATTGATTTTGCCCCAGATCCCTAAGTGGCCCCCACAAGCATTGAACTCACAACCCTGGGTTTAGCAGGCCAATGCTCAAACCACTGAGCTATCCCTCCCCCCAAGTTAGAATTTATTTGAATGTGGGACATGTGATGGCATGTGCAGGCCCACAATAAAAACCTGGTCTGGGACCCATCTTTTTGTTCCTTTGCCACAGGCACATGGGAGAAAGAGACAGGGGGGCCTGGACCAGGTGGCGCCCAGTAAGCATTTGCTGACCTTGCTGATTGTTAAATCTGCCACTGGTGCTGATTGAAGGTCCCTCCCTCAATGCCTGGCTACTCAGATAGATTTTTCCAGGCTGGTTCCTTTCACTTATCCCCATGAAAGATTTTATACTTTTCCTCAGCCTGAGATGTGTACATCTGGGCACTGAGTCATTTCATTTTTGTAAGGAGCTTAGGTATTATGGGGAAAGGCCATATATAAAACACTCTGAATTAAAAAAGGGAGGTAGGTAGATAGAGGTCTATACTATCATTGCACCAATGCCCCTCTATGCATATTTCAACTTTAGAAACTCGAGTCCAATTGTCTGATATTGCCTTTGCCTCCGGGAGGATAAATTTTCTCTCCCTGGGTATGTATTGCTGTACAGCTCCAGCCAATGATCTTACTGTGCTTCCACTGTAGGGGGCAGTGCATTCGCTGCAAGTTGCAGTCTATGCTCTACAGGGCTCAATCAGTACCAGTACAGAGGGGTGAGTGGGGATGACACAATCAGGCTAACCCCCATTCCCTCATGGGGCAAAGACATGTTTTGAATCCTTTGTAGTGAATCAGAGAGGACAGCAAGGTGAAATGGTCTGAAGTAGTTGAATGGAAAGTGCTGCATGGCTGCGTCAGTCCCCTTATGGCTTATTATCACCGCTAGGAAATGTAATTATATCTAAACAGGACTTTTAACAATGCAGTGAACAAGGTGACAAGATGCTGACCTTGCTGGTCAGTGTAAACAAGGATGAGTCATGCTCAGCATCCGTCAACTAGTTGTGGGAAACCCTGCTCCCAGTAGCTCAATAGTTAAACATACAGTTTAAACAAGGTTAAATATCTTAGTGAAGATGAAGTCTTAGAGGCCAGCAATGGATGGATACAGTGTGGCAAGACAGAAAACGTGGCTCATGTTGCATTCCAGCTGGCAGTATTGTGAAACCTAAGAGTTCAAAACTCAAATGACAAATCAAAAGAAACCCATTGGATTTATTTCCAATGTGAACTGCACACAAGCCTTGCTTTCAGTATACATGGCCCCATGCCTCCCACGTACATTACACCACCATTGTCAGTAATATTGAGTCCTAAAAAAAAAAAAACAGAAAATGTATGGGAAAACACCGTAATTCCAGGGTGGGGCATTGTCCAAATGTGTGTGCCTGGTTTGCCAATAAGACAGCACTGGACAGAATCAACCACATAATCTCCCATGCCTTCCTATTCTCTCCAAAGCTTTCTGGGTTTTTTTGAACTGGATGAGGCAACTGAGTTCTATAGGCTAGAGTAGCAGTTCCCTGAGTAAGGTCCCTAAATCCCCATACTCCCATTGTGCAGCAGATTTGCACCAGTTCCACTGGGTCAGGATACACCACCATCAGACAAAAACGGATGGACTTAGTCATACATTTTTATGGGATTTTAAGTTGCCTGAAACATTGGACCAAATTCATCCTGGGCGTAACTGACTTTCATAAATAATCATTATTCTATTTATTGGGCAATCCCTTTCTCTGAAAATGTACTGAGCGTGACGCACACAACAATCCAAAAATACAATAATAATAATAATACTGTACACTCAGCAAGTGTTTTTCACCCCAGCATCAAAAGATGCTTCATGAACCTTAGCAAATACAGCCTCACAGCATGCTTTTGATATAGTCAGTAGACGTGGCATGACCTGACAAAGGTCACACAGGAAGTCTGTGGCAGTGCCAGGAATGGAACCAACAGCTCCTGTGTCCTGGCCCAGTGCCTTAATCACAAAACACTTTTTACTCCATTTATGTTGATAAAACTCCCTTGATGTGGTAAAAGACACTAGTGCCTAGGGCATCTTAACACTACTTAATATCTTTTTAGAGAACAACACAAAGGCTAAGGTAGACCTGCAGTGGTGGCTCATTCCTTAGTCATTGGACTGTCACTGAAAATGTACATTAACCATTGGTTCAAGATGAGATGATGGTACCATCACATGGTGGTTTGAGAAATAGCTTGCTATGTCTTGGAAGGACAGTAAATCAATAGCAGATCTTTCCTATTAGTGGATTCCAGTCCACATGAGCAAAGTGAATCTGTAATTCTTCTGATACTCTCTTGGCAGAAAGTAAGGCTGATGTTACATGTTCAGGGAGCAGAGATGTTGCTATATTTTGCACTAGCTGAAAGCAACGGAATTACTTTTGATTGTAGCTTGAAGTAGAGGGAATTGTAATAGTCGAGTCATGATGGATGGGATTTTCAAAAGTGCTCGGTATTGGCTTAAATCTGCTCCCTTTCAAGTCAATGTTGCAAAACTTTTGAAAAGCCCATCCAATCTGACCTATACTGTGAAATACACTGCTTTGAAAATACACAGTTTTGCTTTTTACATAGTTAAAATACGCTAGTTACATGTTGAAAATAACATTGATTATATTTTCCAGATCCTTTTTATAAGCTTGCTATAACCCATAAATGTTCTTTTCTCTATGCATTATTTTCCTTTTACTCTTGTTGAGTCACAATTAGAAGGAAACAACATTATTTAGTCAAGTCTAGATGAATGAAATTTATTACGATATCTTGAACAAAGAATTGTTTATATTTTCTGTCTGGATGCTTAGAATGACAAAACACCATATGTGAAAACTAGAGCTGTCAAGCAATTACAAAAATTAATCGCGTGATTAAAAAAATTAATCGTGATTAATCGCACTGTTAAAGAATAATAAAATACCATTTATTTAAATATTTTTGGATTTTTTCTACATTTTCAAATATATTTATTTCAATTACCACACAGAATACAAAGTGTACAGTGCTCACTTTATATTATTTTTATTACAAATATTTGCACTGTAAAAAATTAAAAAAATGTATTTTTCAGTTCACCTAATACAAATAATGTAGTTCAACCTCTTTATCATGAAAGTGCAACTTACAAATGTAGAATTATGTAAAAAGAAAACCCTGCATTCAAAAATAAAACAATATAAAACTTTAAAGCCTACAAGTCCAATCAGTCCTACTTCTTGTTCAGCCAATCGCTCAGGCAAACAAGTTTGTTTACATTTGCAGAAGATAATGTTGCCCGCTTCTTGTTTATAATGTCACCTCAAAGTGACAGTAGGTGTTTGCATGGCACTGTTGTAGTCAGCGTCGCAAGATATTTATGTGCCAGATATGCTAAAGATTCATATGTCCCTTCATGCTTCAGCCACCCTTGCAGAGAATATGCATCCATGCCAATGACGGGTTCTGTTCGATAACGATCCAAAGCAGTGTGGACCAACACATGTTCATTTTCATCATCTGAGTCAGATGCCACCAGCAGAAGGTTGATTTTCTCTTTTGGTGGTTCAGTTCTGTAGTTTCCGCATTGCAGTGTTGCTCTTTTAAGACTTCTGAAAGCATGATCCACACCTCATCCCTCTCAGATTTTGGAAGGCACTTCAGATTCTTAAACCATGGGTTGAATGCTGTAGCTATCTTTAGAAATCTCACATCAGTACCCTCTTTGTGTTTTGTCAAATCTGCTCTGAAAGTGTTCTTAAAATGAAAAACATGCGCTGGTTCATCATCTGAGACTGTTATAACATGAAATATATGGCAGAATGTGGGTAAAACAGAGCAGGAGAATTACAATTCTCCCCCAAGGAGTTCAGTCACAAAATTAATTAACGCTTTTTTTTAACGAGCGTAATCAGCATGGAAAGCATGTCCTCTGGAATGGTGGCCAAAGCATGGGAGTGCATATGAATGTTTAGCACATCTGGCACGTAAATACCTTGCAATGCCGGCTACAAAAGTGCCATGCAAACACCTGTTCTCACTTTCAGGTGACATTGTAAATAAGAAGCAGGCAGCATTATCTCCTGCAAATATAAACAAACTTGTTTGCCTTAGCGATTGACTGAACAAGAAGTAGGACTAAGTGGACTTGTAGGCTCTAAAGCTTTACATTGTTTTGTTTTTTGGGTGCAGTTACATAGCAAAATAAAAATCTACATTTGTAAGTTGTATTTTCATGATAAAGAGATTGCACTATGGTACTGTATGAAATACTCTTTCTTTTGTTTAGCATTTTTACAATGCTAGTATTTGTAATAAAAATAGTAATACTCCTCTACCTTGATATAACACTGTCCTCGGGAGCCAAAAAGTCTTGCCGCGTTATAGGAGAAACCGCATTATATCGAACTTGCTTTGATCCACCGGAGTGCACAGCCCTGCCGTGTTATATCCAAATTCGTGTTATATCGGGTCACGTTATATCAAGGTAGAGGTGTATATAGTGAGCACTGTACACTTTGTATTCTGTGTGGTAATTGAAATCAATTTATTTGAAAATGTAGAAAAATATCCCAAAATATTTAATAAATTTCAATTAGTATTCTATTGTTTAATAATGTGATTAAAGGTGTGATTAATTATGATTATTTTTATATCACGATTAATTTTTTTGAGTTAATGGCGTGAGTTAACTGCAATTAATCGACAGCCCTAGAGAAGTGAAAATATGAAATACAGTATGCCATAAACTGAAGTTAATCTATAATGACAGAATTTTGAGTGAAATTCTAGAATCCCACGTAACGTCTGAGTAAAAGAGCTTTATGCATGTATCCTGCTCAAGAGCTAGAAGTCTGAAATGTACCCCAACTTGAGGGGGAGACAGGCCTGGGAGAACATAGTGAATCATCTCTATACCCCTGCAATTGGTACCTCACCCTACGGGGTGTAGTAGCTTCTGCAGTCCCTCCAGCCATTACACTCATGTAAACATAGATCCAATGGCTTGCTACTTGACCCACTCCAAATTTCCCCTTCATGCAAGCATATATGGACTGGCATGAAGCCTATATATCCTGTGCTACGTATACTAGTGAATAACAAACAAAATCTAGCTATTACTACTGTATGCAACTGATTCACTGCAAAAATTAAGGATCTTGATTTTTTTGTGCTCATCTATGTGCAAACACCTAATAAAGACATTTTTTTTGCTCCAACTGCGTATTGCAACCACTCATCAACTGAAATATTTAATATTCCAAAGTTCTGTGAGGGAATAAGACATATATGATATAGTTTATACAGACCCTAAATGTTAACATTATTTTTATTGACTGTGTAGGGGCCAGGTCTGTCTTGTGATGTTTTCATCCCAGTTAAGGGCCAAATTAAGGTCTTCCATGGAAAACCCCACCGAAGTGGAAAAGTCTATGGCTTTAAGCCTATGTAGTTTCCTCCCAGTCTTTCTGTGATGTGGTAGGGTTAGTCTCACTGAGCACAGAGAAGAGAGAATAGCCCTCTTAGCCCATGGGAGTGTGGAAAGCCAAATAAATCTCCTAATGATGTTAGGGACTTGAAGAAGGCCCACTCCCTACATGACTACTTATCCCTCCATACCGTGTGGCACTTGTCAATTTAGCTCCCTATGGAGCCGTACTCCCATTGGTTCCCTGGGCAAGCCTGAGCTAACATGCACATGTAGGGGAGCAGGAGAAGCCATTCATAGAAAGCAAAAGGGGCACGGATAGAGCTCAAGTGGATTCATTCAAAAATAGGAACAAATTGTGTTCACAGAACTTTGTTTGCCCAATCCAAGTCGCCAGCATTGCCAGTTCAGCTCATTTATGAGCCATAAATTTGCATAAAGGAAAAAGAAAAATCTCCTTCCTATGGTATGTCAGACAGCTACATGTCTGAAATATGCATGCTAAAACAGGCTATAAACAGTTGTCACTGTATATTCATTTCAGCTATTTCAAATGTTTGGCCCAGATTCTGTAATCGAATTCACACAAGTGAACCTCTGCTCCTGTGCTGAGGCCCATTGACTTCAGTGATACCCCACATGGGCTCCCTGAGTGGTTCAATTGTCAGGATGTGGGGATAAGTACTTTATATGTTTTTGGAAGTATCAGAATACCTGTTCCATATTGCTGATCACTGACTTGCCAAATTTAATTTCTGAGCAATACAAGGGTAAAAGAAGCATCTTACACTGGTAACATTTGTTTTTCATATTTTGTTTATTCTCATACTTTAAAAACAGACATTTGATTTTTGTTATTTTTATGAGCAGTCACCCTCAGATTGACTTCTCATCCTGGTTTCTTCCTGGATAAATGTGTTTACGGCTAAGTTATAACTTCCTGAAACAAAGTTTGTAATAAAAACACTGACAATGGTAACAACTGTATAATCTTCTGTTGTGGTCCCCACTGCAATAACAGAGCAAAGTTTAATCTAGCGCTTGGGACTTTAGACTATGAAATAACTGATATTTTTTTTCCTTGCAGTTTCTGCTGTGTGGCATATGTGGAATATTGTGTGCCAAAAAAAAATCTGGACTTGTCGTAAGTTTTTGCACTGCATGCATTATGCATAAGTACTTGAAATGTAAACTGCTGTAACTTGAACTCTTCATCATGGAATCATCATCCTTCATTTCCAAAATGTTGCTGATAAACAAAATTAAATGAAAAGTAAACACAGGCTGTCAAAGAAATACAATCAGCCCTTTGGTTAGCACAGCAAAGGGAGGACATTTTAAAATGGTCTATACAAGTCATGTCCAAAAATGTAGCCCCTGTAGTTATCCCTGTCTCGATTAAGAGCCTGATCCAAGTTCCATTAAGATCAATTGAACGATTCCGAATTATTTCAGTGGGAGTCGGATTGGGGCTTTTCTGACCAGGACCCCAGTCCTGCGAAGTAATATGTGTGTACAGGATTGGGCCCCAGGGTTGCTGTCCCAAATTGATCCCAGAAATATTAGCTGTTCACTATTTTAAATTTCAAACTGAGTCATGATTAAACCAGTTCTAAAATCTTTACAGATGTTTTGTTTCATATAAGAATCTGAAGTATAATCATCTTTCTGACTGCAGACAGATGGTATAATTGCTACAAAAGCAACTGCAGAAATATTTCATCTGTTAAAAATATGATCCTATTATAAAGCCCGGTGTTAAAGCTTCTTTATTGTTTATGTTTATTTCAGTATTAAAACTGGCTTTAGTTTTCTATAGGCCTGACTTTTCTCTTATGTACACAAGAGTGAATTGGGACTAACTCCATGGGTGTCCATGGAGTTATGCTGATGCAAATCTAGTATAAGTGAAAGAAGAATCACTCTCTCTAAGGTTATTTTTGAGAGTCAGTGAACTATTCAATTTCCTATAAGAGTGACTGTCACTTTTTTTTTAAATTTTGAGGACTACTTCATTGTGTGGAGCATCCCAACCATGCCTGATCTTTATAACCCCCATTTCTTTAATCAATTCTGGTGGTCTCATAGACCACAAGAAATAATCCCTTACTAGTGGACCATGAACAATAGTTTGAGAACTATGTTCTTGTTAAAATTACCATCCCATTGGCACGCAGCAGTGGTCCATTGGGTACTGGTGGTCCATGGAGCAGTCCCAGGTACTCCACAAAGTTGCTTCCATCATTGTGGTAAAATATCTTTGTCTTCAAGCAGTGACACTTCCTGCTACTTGTAGCCCAGTTTAGATATTTCTGGGACCCCTAGAAGATCTTTCTGACCAGCTAAACTTAAAAAGTAGCACTTCACTGCACCCTGCATAGCTGCTTCAGGTTTTTCTTTGTCATTTTTTTCACTTGTTTAAATTCAACCATGATTAAATTTGCAGATTGCATAAAAGCTGCAGGAGGCGCAAACAAGGATGCCAGGACCAAACTGCAAAAATTGACCTGAAGAGATTAGAACAGGAGGGTGGGTTGGGGGCACAAATAAGTAGGAGAGATTCAGTAACAATACCACTAAAGCACTGCACTCAAGTGGAGGAAATAAATGGCACAGATATGGAGTCTGATTCTGATTTCACTATACTTTACTGATTTAACTAAGATCAAAATCAGGCCTTTGAAGTTTAGTTTAGAGTTTTGAATATAGAACTGGAAGGAAATCAGGAGGCCTGAATCCTAGTCCAGTTCTTCCATTGATCTGCCATCACCTTGGGGAAGTCACATTATCTTGCTGTGTCTCATCTCTAAAATATGGATAATACTTACTTCCTAGACAATAGTTACGGGGGCTAGTAATTAATGTTTGTAAAGTATTTTAAATTCCATGTGCTATAGAAGCGCTAAGTATTATTATAATAGTCAGGCTAACTTTCAATCTGAGTGAATTTGTCTGTGACGGTAATCTCTGAATAATGGCACTGTGACATTGCCTCTCCTCTCTCTCCTAACAGATGATCCTTTTTTCAGCCTGTTGCATCTGCGGACTAATTGGAGGAATATTAAATTTTCAGTTCCTTCGTGCTCTGACAAAGAAGTCCTCCACTCTCTATTCTTTGCATCTTACTTCCATGTCTCTTGCATGCATTGGAATTGGAGGTTGCACGCTTTCTTCCTGGCTCACTTGCCGGCTAGCCAGCTATGAACAAAGGAGAATGTTCTCTGAAAGGGAGCATTCACTGCATCATTCCCACGAAATGGCAGAGAAAGTGAGTTGGGCGCCTTTCTTTATTTGGTCTGCTTTTCTTATAAAGCAACTGTATGTGTTAACATATGCAATTGTATAGTGTTGTAGCTATGTTGGTCTCAGGATAATAGAGAGACAAAATGGGTGAGGTAATTTCTTTTATGAAGTTGGTCCAATAAAAGGTACTACCTCACCCACCTTGTCTTTCTAACATATGTAATAATTGGCAGTAAGTGAATTCAATTTTCAACTACATATGAGGAAGAGCTTCTGGGAAATAAAATGTTACCATTCTGTATAAGCTTTATTCTGTTGCAGTATATGTAATTATTTTTAGGTGGTGCATCCTTTGCAGTACATCCATTTCAGTGAAATACATCCATTTTCAACATAATTCCATTGTATAGCTATTCAAAGGCTTAGCTTCTAAAGATAGCACCTCAAAAATAATTGAAAATCTTAGTTATATGAATTATCATGTATTGTACTGGGGAAAAAGTACAGAATGCTTTCTGCACCCACATCATTTCCTGTTTCCAGGATTTAATCAATTCTTTCCTCTCCCTTCATATTCAGTTTAAAAAGCAGGCTATGTAACCACAAAGGCCACAGTTTTCAAACCCTAATTACTAAAGTTAAGCACCTAAATCCATATTTAGACACTTAAATAAAGGTAATCCTGTTTTCAGAGGTACTGAGCACTTACAGCTTCCACTGGTTAAAAGGATTTTTTTTATATTTAGGTGCCTAAATAGGGATTTATGTGTTTTAAATTTAAGGTTGAAGATGTTGGCCAAAGGAATATAGGTTCTTAAAGCCATCTACTTGGTGTAAGGATATGATTCTTGCCCTGGGAGTGAAATATTCATTTTGATCCTGGGGCTTCTGTAAGGGCAGGAAGCCCTATTCCTTTCTTTCAAGAGGTATGGTGTTTATAGAACCGGGGATCAGGAGTCAGGAACATGGGTTCTATGCATGCCTTTACAACTGACTCTCTGGGTGACCCTGCACAAATCTGCTCTGTGCCTGTTCACCTGCCTGTATTATATATACCACCTCCCACAGAGGTACATTAATTCATATATGTAAAGCTTTGAGAGATTCTTAGATAAAATGTGATGTAACAGTAACAAATATAATAAGGGAAAATGACTACTTTGCAGTCTTATCACTACTCATTACTTTCTTAACTGAGACTAGATTCCATGCAGAACTGTAGCTGGGACTCACATAAAAATGTTAAGAAAGTATTTTCTTTCTACGTTTTCAAAAAATTGCCACAATTATATATTGCTTTAATATGACTAAACTTCATTATTTCTTTTGAATTCTGTGTGTAACACAGTCAAATGCACCTCCTAAATGTCCCAATAATAATAATAATCTCTAATGCAGTACTTTCTTATATGATAATACAACATAATTTGATTCATATAGTATCCTTCATACACACTCTTTCACAAAATCTTTACAGAGTTAAATAGTGTAGGTGCTACATTAAAATAATGTACAGAAAATAAATTAAAGAGGGAGAAAAGATACATTTCCAGATGAAATTTGAAACAAGACAAAATCAACGAGGTAGATACAGGAAGACTGTTCCAGGTAGTAGGAGCTGCAAAGGAGAAGGCTCTTGCATCAACAGTGAGAAGAGGACAGAGAGGAGGCCTTATGCAAGATAAGAACAGGGAGAAGAGTAGAGAAAGACCATGCCTGAAAGGACAAATCTTTCAAAGTACATTAAGCCCAGGGCATGTCTTTTAAAACAATGGAAGGCAATTTAAAAATTAATAATAAATTAGGCCCTAATCAAACAAGTTTAAAGTGTTTTATATACAATAATATTTTGTATATTTTATACTGATACAGTAGTATAGACATGTACTATATGTGCATATGTTTGTGCTATATTTATTGTATAATTGTTATATTTATATTAGAGATTGAGGGGTATTGAAATAACCGACCTGCCCAGCTGCCCGGTGGTTCCCCCGACACCAGAGTTACCTCCAAGGTATGCTGAACTCTAGGCAGCTACCATGTTATGTTATGTCACTTCAGAAAGTCCCACCTCTAAGAGGAGGCATAGTTTCAGCTAATCAATGTTGGCTGATGCTGTGATGTCACTCCCAGACGTACTGCATTCAGGAAAGGTACTAACAGTCAGTGAAATAATTCTACATGGTGGAGTGCTGTGATTTGGAAGTAAGTCAAGTATTTAAAATATTTAGCTGTAGACATCCAACAATCTTGTTTGGATGTACCCACCGTCAGTTCACGCCACTTCTAATTTATATGCTTCTTCGTGTCTTAAATCCAACACCGCTTTTAAACTTAACTACAGTTTTATTATTTAGAATAGAAATGTCAGGAAAATAATGATTGTGAATATTTCATTCTGAAATTATAAGTATATTGAAATAGCAAATGCTGGCAATAAATTAAAGTGATAGAAATGGGAAACAGAGACTTTCACTTCATGGTCACTAGCTCACACATAACGCAGCTGACAGAACATTACTATTATCTAGAGCAGTGATACTCAGACCTCATAGGTTCAGAAGCCAAATTAGTGATCAACATTATCCAAAAGAACCACAAAATAGTGTGAATTCATTGTTTCATTTACTATAGTACTATATATGCATATTTGAACAGTATGACGAGGAAATATTTAGTTTATGTTATTCTCACAGCAAAATGATTGCCCATTTATTATTTTATCAACTACAATTGGTTAATAACCTAGTAAAAGCATCCTGATTGGATAATAACTTAAATTGGTTAATAATCAATTCACACTGTGTTTTAATATCATGTGCTGCAAAGGACACATTAAAGAGCTACTTGCAGCTCTGGTGCCTCAGTCTGAGTATCACTGATCTAGAGGTTGATTGATGGCTTATGTGAAATGGCTTTGGTGACCTCAACAGACCAGTATCTACATCACAATAACCACTTCCAGAGCTCGCATTAACTGGCACCCTTTGGGGCATCTCAGCAGAGAGGCCAAGGTCTCAATGGACATGGAGACTTACCATTTCATTCATTGCCCTCCAGGTCTGAGTGGAAGCACATTGGCAGGACAGTGTGAGGAAGCTTGCACTGCTGCCATCTGTGATATGTATCTGTTCTGTGGATAAAGAATGCCCATCTCTAGGGCAGTCAGTCTAGCACCATTCGTAAGCACTCCACTCACATGAAAAAAATGTGGTAATTTTTCTTTTTATAATGTGATTTTTTTTAAAGATAAAGGTTCTCTGAATGTTGGCATTCGGGGCTTGTTAAATATTTACTAGACCATTAGTTAAATACTTTTTCAAGATCAATAAAATAATTTTAATTTTGATCAGTCCTTTTTTATTCTTGTTACAGGAAATGACAGACAATATGAGCAATGGAGGACCACAGCTGATTTATAATGGAAGAGTGTACGAAAAGATTTAAAAAGTTCAAGGAAAAAAATTTTTTACGATTTTCTTCTGGACAAACAAATAGACACCAAGAGACTGAGATGAAATGGAAACAGTCTTGGCTTTTATTGCTAGAATTTCACAACTGCAGAACAGCACAGTTGCATTTCCCTTTAGAAACATATCTGAAATTTCTCTCCCAAGGATTTTGTGGATATACAGTATTTATTCACTCCATCTCTATTCCTTTTTTTTCTTTTTGTCTGAATAACTTTCCAGAATTATTATAGCACTCGAGATAGACTTTTCAGACTCTTCTTCTCATGAAGACTTTTTTAAAAAATCCCATTTAAATGGAGAGGGTTTAACCAGTAGATTGTACAGTGGAGAGAGTGCAAATTAGACTTGTAAAAAATGTGCATTACACATGCAGAGTCCAAATGAGTGAAAGATGAGAGTGCTGAAAACAACACTGATGTCTTTGTTTTGAAAGACAGAATGCTTTAAGAATTCCATAAATCAAAACCTCAACAATGCCTTGTTGTAAAGAAATTGTAAATATTTCCAATTTGTGAATGAAGTATATTTCGTAATTTGTTCATAATAGATGACAAATAAAATGAAATCTAAAACTGAGAATAATTCATTTTTGCTTGTTAGAAAGATCTGTGAATCTGGATCATTGTATTTGCATATTTGCACAAAATATCAAAACGTCCTTACTAGGGGGTGGAGCAGAAACAAGCTGGAAGACGGTGAGGGTGGAATGGTGGAATGGCCGGGGCAGAACTGCACCTTGGCAATTCTGCATGCTTGCAATTGCCCCTGGGGGGTATTGAAGCGATGGTACATCTCAAGGCAGCACTCAGCACTAACCTATTATGTTTCTGGGACCAAACAGGTCCTCACAGACCCTTAATAGGGGAGGCATAATCTGCACCATAGCATGTGTAATAGGTGTACATATACGGCAAGCAGAAAAATATATACAACATATTTTAGAATATACATTAACATATGCAGTATACATGTATACACACTTGTGTACTATACATAGACAATGCATGATTGTGTGGAGGTGACGTAAAAATCTTCAGCATGAGTTTGATATGGTACATTTATGAGTGGTGACAAAATACAAGTGAGTTATGTTGGGCTTCCCAAATGATGGCAGATGGTATTTTTATCCCACCCCAGAGCATATACTGTAGGTATCATGTGTATTGCTGAAAATGAATTAAGAATGTGTTAGAGCTTTTAGAAATTTTATTCATGCTATTCAAAAAAAATCCCTCCTTTATAAAGCCAGGTGCCGTAGTTACCCTGAGTGCAGATATAAAAGGCTCAGAGGGAGCCATAAAAACCTCTGAAATGATGTAATATAGCTTTCTTTTATACATAAAAATGTCACAGCCTTGAAGTCTCTTAGCTTGGGATATTCTAGGGCTACACGGGAGATCTGCATCATGTTAGAAAGTTGGGAACTGCCCCTTCCCCGTGATATAAAGCTACTATTGCTAGTCCTACATTGATGAGTTATATGGGACTTTAAAGTCAGAGTGCAAAGCCCTGAGCACACTATGGATCTTCTGCACTTCTGTTGTGGTGAACCATAGATCTGCTCTAAGGCAAGCCCTTGTATGCACGCATAAATGCATATGAATAGTCCCATTAAAGTCAGCAGAACCATTCATGTGCATAAAATGAAGCACCTGAACATATTTTTTCAGAGTCAGTGCCTAAATGGGCATCTCAGGAGCATCTCAGTGCAAAGGAATCCCTGGCAGGCATAGAACCAGAATAGATGGCTCTGCGGAACTCCCGCTGCACCCAGTATAAGGGGAGTTACTGGGGCATGGTAGGAGGGAAATGAAGTGTGACAGAGGAGCCTCTAGAATAGGGTTGCCAACCTTCTCATTGCACAAAACTGAACACCCTTGTCCCGCCCCTTCTCTGGGTGCCCCCCCCCCCATTCACTTTCACTAGGCTAGGGCAGGGGGTTGGGGTATGGGAGGGGGTGAGGGCTCCAGCTGGGGGCGTGGGCTCCAGGGTGGGGCCAGAAATGAGGGATTCAGGGTACAGGAGGGGGTTCAGGGCTGGGGCGGGGTGTGGGAGGAGGTTTGGGGTGTGGGCTCTGGGAGGGGGCTGAGGGCTAGGGCAGGTGGCTGGGGTGCAGGAGGGGGTTCAGGATGAGAGTTCTGGGAGGGAGTTTGGGTGTGGTAGGGGGCTCAGCACTGGGGTAGGGGGTTCAGGGTGCAGGCTCTGGCCGGGTGGAACTTACCTCAGGTGGCTCCCGGTCAGCAGCGCAGCAGGGATAAAGCAGGCTCCTTGCCTGCCCTGGCTCCGTGCTGCTCCCGGAAGCAGCCGCCATGTCCGGCCCCTAGGCGGAGATAAGGCCAGGCAGCTCTGTGCAGTGTATGTTGCCCGCACCCGCAGGTGACATCCCTACATCTCACATTGGCCCCATTGGTTTTCGGCCAATGAGAGCTGTGGAGACAATGCTTGGGGCAGGGCAGTGCGAGGAGCTTCCCTGATTGCACCTGCACCTAGGGGCCGTAGGGACATGCCGGCCACGTCTGGGAGCTGCGCGGAGCCAGAGCAGGCAGGTAGCCTGCCTTAGCCCCGCTGCACCGCCGACCAGATTTTTAATGGCCCAGTAAGTGATACTGACCGGAGCTGCTAGGGTCCCTTTTCAACTGGGTGTTATGGTCAAAAACTGGACACCTGGCAACCCTACTCCAGAATCCAGATCAGAACTCTGTGGTGTAGGCTTGTGTCTAGTTATTACATTTGGGATGACTGCATTATTTAGGGGCAGCAGGTTCCTAAACTTTTTAGAATCCCAAAACAAAACCAACAACCATCTATATGAAGCAGTGACACAATGAAGGTACAATATCTTGTGAGTCATCAGAACTAGAAATAAGTGCTTTATCCCACTGGAGAGCAGCTGGGAATTTCTGATGCTATAAGGTGTTTGTTTCAATCTCTGGAAGGACATGAAATCTCAGACATTAAAATCATGCCATTATTACGAGTAGAGAAGCTATTTACTTATTTTTGTCACTTGAGGAGAGTAATGCAGCATACTAAACCCATGCTCATAAAACCTTTATACCACATCACATTATTGTGCATGTGGTCTGTGTGTATCTATAAATAATATATATGCACACACAATTTGATGTAGGGTGTCTTAGTATTGAATTTAAGCTGTCTAGTATCTAAAGCTACTTTTACTTGCCGTCTAATAAAATTAGTTACAAAATGCGGGCTGCAGAACACAGTGGCTGAGAAATTATATTACAGTTTTGTAATTCAGATATAATTCATAATGCCAGTACTGTCAACCCCAGGCATTCACAAATCATGTGTCAGGCCTCAAAATATCATGAGATTGGTTTGAAATGATGCAGTGTTTTTTTTGTTTTTTGTTTTTAAATAACCATTGGGTTCTTTTTATTTGCTTTCTGGTATTTCAGCCTTTAGAATTCATGTTTTCAAGCTTTTCTCTGCACCCAAGAGGGCTAGAAGCTTTCTTCACATTTTAAATGAAAACTAAAATTCTTGTATAATCACATGACTCCAGAAGGTTAGACTTTAAGAAAAGCACCAAAGGTTGTGAGATTCATGATAAAATCATGAGAATTGGCTACACTATAATACAAAACCTTTAACCACAAATTATACTCTAACTAATTAATTAACTGGTTAATTCTTTAAGGAAAAGCCACTTGGTAAGGCTCTGTGAGAATGTCCTGCTTATCACTTTGAAAATGATTGTTTTAAAATTTGAGCCAAATTTTCAATTGGGCCTTAACCCTGTTTCCACTAGCCCACAACTGTACACCACACTTTGAGTACCAACAGCTATGTGTGCAAGTCATTTATATACACAAAACCATCACCTCCCAGCCTGGTGGTGGGTAGTGGTGGTGAAAGATCTAAGGCCCCTAGACCCCAGAGAGCACCCATTTTCTCAAGCTTTGCACAGGGAAGGCGGTCCTAGAGGTTGTTGGCTATCTGAAGCCTGGATCCCAATCATACAATGGAACTGCACAGTTCTCCTACTTTGCAGGGCATAGGTACTTGCAGAGGTGTGTTTGTGTGTATGTATGTAGGTTCTGGGCCAAAAAAAACCAAGCACGAAGTATAATTAAATTGCTCTTTCTTACTCTGCTGCAGAGTCTGTAACATGTAGACAAGCAGGCCAACGACTACAATATGAGTTTTTCATTGATGCCTTTTATGAAAGCCTTTTAAATGCAAAACTGGTGATCAGTAATTGACTATGTAATTGAACAGACTGCTTTTGTCAGAGAAATACAAAGAGCTGCAAAATATGTTTAACATTTTCTGATCATTTTTTTCTTATTGGTTAGCTCAGCTGACACTACTGACTGTGGTATGGCTTTTCAGTACATGTGATATACTAAGTAAGGCCAAATTTTTAAATTTGGGTGTCTAAAAGTTAGGTATCAAAATCCATTTTTAAGTACCTAAATAAGTGGCATTATTTTCAGTGATGCAAAAGCACCCATAGATTTTGATGCAGTTATTCCCAGTTAACCTTGGTGTAAGAGTAGATTCAAGCCCTGATTCTGTAAGGTATAGTCAACATGGAGCTCTTCCCCTTTTCACAGCAATGTAAAACTTTAGGCAAATTTCTCAGTGCCAGGAGGGTACAGGAAGGAAAGAAAACAGTACTATATCTTTTTCTCTTCTATACTCCAGTGACGTGTCCCATGAGGCCCTCCCTTGGATACCTATCTTGGCCCCATAACGTCCCAGGAAAATTGGACTAGGATTATCCAGACAGAACCACAGTCTCTGAATAAAATACTCAGTAGATTTTATAAAATACAGTTTGATTGGAATGAACATACTAAATCTACCAATTTTTGACCTCTAAGTGTATTTGAGAGGCTAGATTGGAAAGGCAATTGTATCCCTAATTCTAAAGCTATGAAAAAATATCCACCACTATTATACTGAAAGCAGTGACCCAAGGGTGGGAATCTACAATTGCCTCATTTATAGGAAATGTTATTGACTTAGAGAGGCAGTTTATTTGTCATGTAAGTGTCCTTGTAATTAATTTAGGGACAAACAAATCCCCACCTGTGGCTGTAGTGGGCTCTAGGCAATAGAATTGGTGTAGTTCCCCTTCACAAGGGGCAAGGCTGGATTCCAGGGAACTATGCACCTCAACAATTGCACAGAGCTCAACTCAACGGAAGAAGGCCATAGGTAAGCTGGAGTGGGTCAGGACCTCCTCTTGCCACCTCTCTGCAATGGAGTCATGTTCAGGACATGAAGGCTAAAATAATTTGTGTAGACAGCTTCACAGTCCCTCTGTAAGCTGGGAGGATGATGCTCCCCCTCCCCCAGTGCACAGGTGTAGTCCCATCAGCCTGAGGAATAGGCTAATGATTTGTCCGTTCATTTCTGGAAGGCAAGTGTTCTAGAGATATTATTGTGAGTCTTGGATAAGTTTCACTCAAATAAACTATGAGTGTATATAAAATTGGCAGTTTGTATTTTTCCCTTATAACAAGTTTGTTTTTCTCAAGGATATCTTTTACGTCCAGTAACCACTGAGTCACAGTGGGTGGCTTTATTGATTTCCACATCAGTGCAATTCTACTTTTTGTCACTAGAAGGGTTATTTAAAGAAATTGTTTCTGAAGAACTTCAAACTTTAATCCTGTCATCTGCTGCAACATGAGTGCTTCTAAAAATACCATGCAGTGGTGATACAGACAGTGGGGTGGCATTGCTGCATCATCTGAATGCAAAATAACTTTGTTTCCAATGACAATAATGGCTTGGGCTAAATTAAGATATGGTCTCATAGGAACTTGCTGGAGTGGAAAGTGGAAACAAATGTATGCTCACCCACATCCACACAGTTTTAATCTTTTGATCACAAGCACAATATGAGCACTCACACACCACAGAGTTTCCCTACTGTGTTGTATATAGTTCCACAGGAATGCAAAGACACACAAGTCAATAGAACCATGCCCACTTGAGGAGTATCATTGCCTACATTTTACAGATAAGGAAACTGAGAGATTGTACAAGGTTGCTTCTGCCAGGTCTGTAATATGGCAGATCCAAATCTTGTCCCCCACTTAGCCAAACTGCCTTTCAGAATGAATGTGTTAAATCTATGTGCTTGGCTATGGCTTTTGTAATCAAGTTGCTAACCACTAAACTATGTCCCTCCCAAGCCAGGAATAAAAGCCAATCCTGATATTTAACATTTCATTGCTGTCTTGCAAATAGCTGTGTAATCCACTGCCAAAGTTGTGGTGTGTTGTGATCCCTCTAATAGCTTTTACACACTGAGGATAACAGCCTACCTCTCATTTAATTTAAGTGGAAGAGATCTGCCTGAAGGTTCTGGGTTCAAACTTTACTGATGGCATATGGGGGTCATTATGGTTCCACATGATAGAATTTTGTAGTGTGGGGTCGTGGGAAAGGAGAGGCATTAGGGTGTTTTTTTACAAAACTTAGGAAATTTCATACTTAAAAAAGTACATTAAAAGAACATGTTTAAGGCTGCAAAGTCAAGCACTCAAAAATGAGGAAATTCCAGAATTAAGATTTGAAGGCCAGATGGGACCATTATAATCATCTAGTCTGTCCTCCTGTATGACAGAGGCCATAGTATTTCACCCAGTAACTCCTGCATCAAGCCCATTGCTTCTGACTGAGACAGAGCATATTTTTAGACAGACATCCAGTCTTGATTTGAAGACTTCAAGTGAGGAAGAAGCTACCACATCCCCAGTTCCAATGGTTAATAGTCCTCACTATTCAACACTGATGCCTTATTTCAAGCCTGGCTTTGACTAGATTCAGCTTCCAGCCTTTGGATCTCATTATGCCTTTCTCTGCTAAATTAAAGAGCCCTCTGATATCAGAAATCTTCCTCTCATGTACGTGCTTATAGATTGTGATCAAGTCATCTCTTAACCTTCTCTTCGATAAGCTAAATAGATTGAACTCTGTTACTGTAAGGCAGATTTTCCAGACTTTGAAACATTCTTGTAGCTCTTTCCTGAACACTTTTCAACTTGTCCAGGCAACCTTATTCTTCCCCAGTTGTGTATATGAATGTTAGTAGAATCTTAGATTATATTGTCCCGATCCTTCTCTTGCCTCTACTGGGGCCATAGAAGCTATTCTAGCCATAGTGGTGATGGGGAAAGAGAGACTTAAATATCTGTAGTGCACCTTGCAAGATTTTGGAGAGACCTGTGGAGAGCCTTCTCTTTCCCTGATTGCTACAAAAGAGGGAGTCTTTGGATTGATAGACCCAATCTTCTCTATGTTTTGGAGGTGTCAATCCCTTCAATTCCACTATGGCAGGCAGTCATTAAGACAGGAATACCCCCCACACACATTGGGGGGCACTGTGCCTCATACTCATTCTCCGTGCTTTATACGAGTGCCTCTGCTGATGTCACTGGCCATTTGTCACATATGGCAGTTAGGCTGTGTGGAGTCTGGGTCTCTCTCCCTCAGAATGGGGGAGGAGTTTAGAATCTGCCTAAGAGATAAATGGCTGCCTCACAAAGAAGTGCTTTTTTGTTCCTCCCAGGAAGAGCAGACGCTAGCTTCTTCAGGCTCCAGGCTATGGAAACTATTGGGCCCAGGATTTGGGACATAGCATTTACTCTGCAATTGGAGTAGTCAGATTGAACATTTAACAAAACAGCTCTAAAATAAGTTCCAGTGACATCATCATGTCTATTTTGTTGCAGTTTGCAGCTCAAGTAAATGTTGCAAAATTCTTAGTTGGGTGGTAACTGTATCACCCTTCAAGTGAGGTTTGTGCCCACATAAACCATCTATCATGTCCCTGTTACAGTTCTGGGGAAGTTTGAAAAAGACAAGTTAGATTTCTGAGAAAATAAACAGAATTACAAAATTGACGAGTCATAACATGAAAGTGTAATTAAAGTTTCATGGTAACTGAGGCCAAAGTATCTTTGAAATTCCCCAGGTTAAAAGCAGTTCCCTTGGAATGAACCTATGATGACTGCTCCCTTGGTTTTTTATGCTTACAATTTGGGATTCATAAGCAAGATATTAGTAAAAGAATATAGCTCTGTGTCTGCTTCTCTTGTAGCTCAAGGTCTCTTTTAATTGGATTAATTTTATGACCAAAGCATACGTAGGTATGCATTTGGGGCCCGAAGAAAGGGCACTGTTGCCTCCCAAACACCCCCTTGTGGCTGAGTGTGGCTGTAGTAGGGGCTAATCAGTCCTAGCTCTACTGAGTTTAGGAACATCTTCTCTGAAAGTCCGTAGCTGGGGCAGATAGGGGAACCCAGACTCACTCACTCCACTGGGTTCCAGCTCAGAGACAGCCAGAACCAGTCCTTCTCAGTCCCGTGCTACCCTGCTGCTACTTCTTACTTTAGAGTCTTCCCCAGCCTCCTGCCTAATTTCTTTTTCTTTGAAGCATTCATTTTCTCTGGCAGCATCTCACCAGCTTGCTGAAGGCCTCCTCTGTCTCCTCTGGAGTTTTTCCCTCTAACAGAGGTCCTTAACCGTCTATGATTCTCAGGTCCTTTCCTACCTAGTTAACTGTCTCAGTGAGTTAACTACTCCCAGGTGAACCTGAGCTGCCTCATACCTCCATGTGGACCCTGTCAGAGGTAGGTTAGGCATCTGACCAGTGCCAAAGTTCAGCTACCCTCTGACAGGGCCCGATTATACTCTCTTTCTAATTTAATGTCACTCTTCAGGAGTGCACGTAAACATTTGCTTAACTTTAAGCATGCGTTAAATGCCATTCCTGAATAGGGATGCTTTCCTGAACTGAGGCATAATTCTGAGTAACACTATGGACTTCAATAATTACTCCAGATTTGCACTGGTGTTACTGAGAGGAGAATCAGGCCCTTTATCTCCACAAATGCAGCCCAAAAACCATTGCAAAATTTCAATTGATACTCATGGGAGTTGTGTGCAGATGAAGGGCACTCTGTGAACCATGGTGCTGATCAATCAGGATAAGTTTAATAAGTGACCTATTTTATAGTTTTCAATTAATGTAAGCCTGAAACATCTTAATTCTGAGCCTCTTATTTTTAGCTGTAATGATTCCCTTACAGTTCCCATTTTTCACAAGATAAAGGTTCACATTTGAATTTTGAAGGCTTGGTTGGAAAGATTTACTTTGTATTTATATACATGTGCATTCTGGGGACTTCCTGACCATTCATCAAGTTTGGCAAGGAATGGAAACACAGCAAATCCCCACCATCTTACTGGCAAAGAGGAGACTGACTGTCAAAACAGTGCATTTATTTATAATTAAGAGTTGAATTGTCAGTACTCCCTGTTTGGAGATTCTCATTTTTGGCATCTATATTTCTATGTTTACACTGATGTCTTAAGTAAAGCAAAGTAGGAACTTTATTTCCAAATAAAGTTACATAACTTGGCCGACATGTTCATTTTACAAATATAAGAACTTTAAATCCTTTTCCATGGAAACATATATAATATTTCATTCCAAAAGTGTGCAACAGCCAAGGAGTTCAATTATTGTAAATCCATACATTGGAGATTGCCAGTTACTCCTAACTAGTGAATTAAAATCGCATCTACTTGCCAGGAAAATTGCATTGCATGTAAGAATGTTCACTTAGGTTCTCTTGAAAATTACACTGAATACAGTTGCTTTGAGACCTATGAGGAGACCATTTTCCATTAGGAACCCCCAGCTTTCTCAACTGAGTTTGAAATAAGCAAAATACAGGCATTAAGCACACAAACCAGCTATGTTTGTATCAGTGTGTATACAGGCAGGGGAAGAGAGAGAAGCACTTG
Source organism: Chrysemys picta bellii (assembly GCF_011386835.1). Lineage (NCBI taxonomy): Eukaryota > Metazoa > Chordata > Testudines > Emydidae > Chrysemys > Chrysemys picta. The sequence goes on along the minus strand of NC_088792.1, from coordinate 59,484,432 downwards.
GCCGCTAGGGTTTCAGGTACTTCTGTCAGCTAATTATTTATGGAGCATGCCCAAGATTCTATTTTGAACAGAGCTTACTTAGGCATGTTTCCTCCTACTCTGAGAACTAGAAAGAAAGGATCAGATTTTGTTACCGTTAACTCATTCTGAGTAGCATCTTTCTACATGAGCAATCCCTACACTACTTGGACAGTGTAAAGTGGACTAAAAGTGAGTCTAAATATAATTTAAGTCCACTTTAAGGTTTGTTTACATGGGACTTTAAGAGTTCAGGCCTTTGCTTCATCAGCACCACCCAGTGTAGCTATTGCTTCTCTTTCTGCACTTTCAGGAGTGAACCTACTGAGAGTCACTGATCCCTTGTTTTTATCACTAGCATTTTGAAACAAACCGTTACAAATGCCACTTCAAACTAATAAATATATTTAACCCCCCTGAGGGTTTAATTTTCCCATTGCTTACTCTGGTGTAAATCTGGATTATCCCCATTAAGTCACACTGTTGTAAATCCAGTGTGAGAGAAGAATCAAGCTCTGCCCATCCATCACTAAGGGTATGTCTACACTACAAGAGTACTTCGATGTCACTTAAATCGAATATGTGGAATCGATATTACAAATTCGAACGTGTGTTTCCACACTAAGGACAGTAATTCGACTGTGTGAGTCCACACTAACGGGGCAAGCTTCAACATTGGAAGCAGTGCACTGTGGGCAGCTATCCCACAGTTCCCGCAGTCCCCGCTGCCCATTGGAATTCTGGGTCGAGCCCCTAATGCCTGCTGGGGGGAAAATTGTGTCGAGGGTGGTTTTGGGTAACTGTCGTCATCCAACCGTCACTCCCACCCTCCCTCCTGAAAGCGCCGGCGGGCAATCAGTTCGCGCACTTTTCTGCTGAGTGACAGCGCGGATGCCACAGCACTGCGAGCATGGAGCCCGCTGCGACCATCGCTGCAGTTATGGCCGTTGTCAACACCTCGCACCTTATCAGCCACCTTTTCCAGAGGCAGATGGTGAGAAATCGGGCGAGGAGGCTATGTCAGCGCGATGAGGACATGAAGTCTGAGAGTGGCACAGACCTGTCACAAAGCATGGGACCCCGCGCCGTGGACATCATGGTGGCACTGGGTCATGTTGATGCCGTGGAACGGCGATTCTGGGCACGTGAAACAAGCACTGACTGGTGGGACCGCATAGTGCTGCAGGTCTGGGATGAATCCCAGTGGCTGAGAAACTTTCGCATGGGGAAGGGAACTTTCCTTGAACTTTGTGAGTTGCTGTCCCCTGCCCTGAAGTGCAAGGACACCCGGATGCGAGCAGCCCTGACTGTCCAGAAGCGAGTGCCATAGCCCTCTGGAAACTTGCCACGCCAGACAGCTACCGATCAGTCGCGAACCACTTTGGCGTGGGCAAATCTACCGTGGGGGTTGTTGTGATGCAAGTAGCCAAGGCAATCGTTGATGTACTGCTGTCAAAGGTAGTGACCCTGGGAAACGTGGAGGTGATCATAGATGGCTTTGCAGCGATGGGATTCCCAAACTGCGGTGGGGCCATAGATGGAACTCACATCCCTATCCTGGGACCGGACCACCAGGCCAGCCAGTACATTAATCGAAAGGGCTACTTTTCCATGGTGCTGCAAGCACTGGTGGACCACAGGGGACGTTTTAACCAACATCTACGTCGGATGGCCGGGCAAGGTTCATGACGCTCGTGTTTTCAGGAACTCTGGTCTGTTTAGACGGCTGCAGGAAGGTACTTACTTCCCTGACCACAAAATAACTGTTGGGGATGTGGAGATGCCTATAGTGATCCTCGGGGACCCAGCCTACCCGCTAATGCCATGGCTCATGAAGCCTTATACAGGCACCCTGGACAGTGAAAAGGAACTCTTCAACTACTGTCTGAGCAAGTGCAGAATGGTGGTGGAGTGTGCTTTTGGACGTCTCAAGGGGAGATGGAGAAGCTTATTGACTCGCTCCGATCTCAGCGAAACCAATATCCCCATTGTTATTGCAGCTTGCTGTGTGCTCCACAATCTCTGTGAGAGCAAGGGGGAGACCTTTATGGAGGGGTGGGAGGTTGAGGCAAATAGCCTGGCTGCTGATTACGCCCAGCCAGACAGCCGTGCGATTAGAAGAGCCCAGCGGGACGCAATGTGCATCCGGGAGGCTTTGAAAGCTAGGTTCCTGAGTGAGCAGGGTAACCTGTGACAATTTTGTTGGTTTACAGAGAAGCTGAACCTGTCCCCGTTTCTTTACCCAGTGACTGTTCACTATCCTCTCCAGTATCATACCCCGTTCACCCCCTTCCAACCCACGTTTAAAAATAAAATCACTGAAAATTTGTTAATGAACAACGTTTTCTTTATTACTATTTTCGCGGTAAAGTGTTGAAACTGGGACGCAGACTGTGGTGGGGAGCGGGTGTAGTGTACTGATGCAAAGGACGCTTCTAAACTCGAGGATTGCCAGGCTCCTGCTTCTACAGTGGTCCGCACTGGCGGACTGATTGTTTGAACGGAGCCTGCCACCCCTCCTGTTCGGGACTCTGTGTGTGGGGGCTATGTGACTTTGTGGCAGGGGGAGGATGGTTACAGATTCCCTGCTGCGTGGCTCTGTGATCCAGGATAAGGACCGCTGCATAAGATCTGTAACCGCCCTCCCCACCACAAAGTCACATAGCCAGCGCCCCCCCCCCCCCCCCCAGACAATGAAAACCACCTCCCAGACTGACCAGGGTGCCTAGTGACTGCACTGTGTGTGTGACCTGCTGCTGAACCTGCCCCCGTGTCTGTACCAACCACCTTTCCCCCCCTTAAAACAGACTGTCCTCTAAAAAAACATGATGGAAACAGCAATTAACAGAAACGTATTTTTTATTAGCAAATGGACAGTTAGGGTATGAAACTGGGATGGAGGCTTGGGTGAGGCGGGAAGGAAAGGACTTATCACATTTTGGGGAATGACAGCCTTCTGCCACTTGAGCAGTCTGCAGGGGTAGAGTGACAGTTTTCACAGGCTCTGCAGCCCCTCCTTCTTGGTACTTTCGGTGAGGGGGGTATGGGACTTTGTGGCGGGGGACGGTGGTTACAGATAGACTGCAGCAGGGCTCTGTCCTCCTGCCTCCGGTCCTGCAGAACATCCACAAGGCGCCGGAGCGTGTCCATTTGCTCCCTCATTAGTCCAAGCAGTCCTGCTGGTCTTCCTGCCGCCACCTCTCCTCCCGTTCGCTGTGTGCTCGCTGGTATTGGGACATGTTCTCCCTCCACTGACTCTGCAGGGTTGCCTCGGCTCGGGAGCAGCCCATAAGTTCTGAGAACATGTCGTCCCGTGTCCTTTTACGTCTACGCCTAATCTGCGACAGCCTCTGGGAGTCTGATGACAGGGTAGGTCGGGAGACAGCCACAGCTGTGGGATGGGAAAAAGGGAATGAATTCCTCAGAGAGATAAATTTTTGGGTGAACAAAGAAAATAGTCTTTCTCTGTGAAAAAGACCATTCACAGCACCTATCACATGCACACTCAGGACAAGGTCGAATTTTCGGCTTTCGCATTCAGTCCCTGGGGTCTTGCAGTACAGATCACAGAATCGGAACAGCACAGCGGAATTTGGGTAGCGGGCTGACATGGTAAGCCGTAGACTTGTGGCAGCTTAAAACTTTAATAATAGCACTGCCCTACTTTCACGTTCAAAGCAATGCTCCTAGCGTTGGCCAGTTCCTGCTGCCAGCAATCCGGCAAGCATGAACTCTGCCCCTGTCCCACCCCCTCGCAGCTGTCCCCGGGAAAGATCCCTCTATGCTGCCCCTCTCCCGCCTCCACCGCATGGCTGTAAACCGGCGGTTACAGTTCTGTAAAGGAACAGGGAAGCAGTCCCAATACTAACATTCCCCTAATTCAAAGCAGGTCACCATGAGCGACATCACTCTGATGCGTATTTCAGACAGCGACAAAGAACACATGCTTCGGGAAAGCCTGCAAAGACCAGGGCCGTATGCCGCCATGCTGTGCAAGGCAATGATACTGGAGTACTTGATGGTAGCCTGGCACAGAAACGTTTCATACTACGGAGGACACAACAAGGCCGCTCTCCCAAGGAACCTCATGCAAAGGCTTTCCAATTACCTCCAGGAGAGCTTCATGGAGATGTCCCATGAGGATTTCTGCTCTATCCCCGGACATATTGACCGAATTTTACTGTAGCTGCACTGGCAAGGGCTAAACAGTAGAGCGCCTAGGGCAAACCAATCAAGATATACCGGACATTGTTAAATTTTTTTGCAGCAGTTGCACTGCCAAAGACTAGAACTTTAAGTGCCTAGGACAATCTAATCATGAAAAAGCCACAGTTAATATTAATATTCTTTTCAAAATAAATGTTTACATGTTTAAACCACGTACTGGCTGATCCTTCCCCTGATTCTGGGTCCAGGTTAACGCCTGGGGACGGTTGGTACGGGATCTCTGTGAGGGTGATGAAGAGATCCTGGCAGTCTGGGAAATCAGCGTTGTAAGCGCTGTCGACTGCCTCGTCCTCCTCATCTCCTTCCTCATCTTCCCCGTCCACTACCATCTCAGAGGAAGCGGGCGTGGACAATATCCCATCCTCAGAGTCCACGGTCAGTGGTGGGGTAGTGGTGGCGGCCGCACCTAGGATGGAATGCAGTGCCTCGTAGAAACGGCATGTCTGCGGCTGGGATCCGGAGCGTCCGTTTGCCTCTTTGGTCTTCTGGTAGCCTTGTCTCAGCTCCTTGATTTTCACGCGGCACTGCATTGCATCCCGGCTGTATCCTCTCTCTGTCATGGCTTTGGAGATCTTCTTGTAGATCTTTGCATTCCGTCTTTTCGATCGCAGCTCTGAAAGCACGGACTCATCGCCCCACACAGCGATCAGATCCAAGACTTCCCGATCAGTCCATGCCGGGGCCCTCTTTCTATTCTGAGATTGCATGGCCATCTCTGCTGGAGAGCTCTGCATCGTTGCCAGTGCTGCTGAGCTCGCCACGATGTCCAGACAGGAAATGAGATTCAAACTGCCCAGACAGGAAAAGGAATTCAAATTTTCCCAGGGCTTTTCCTGTGTGTCTGGTCAGAGCATCTGAGCTCGGACTGCTGTCCAGAGCGTCAACAGAGTGGTGCACTGTGGGATAGCTCCAGGAGCTATTAGCGTCGATTTCCATCCACACCTACTCTAATTTGACATGGCCATGTCGAATTTAGCGCTACTCCCCTCGTTGGGGAGGAGTACAGAAGTCGAATTTAGGAGACCTCTATGTCGAACTAAATAGCTTTGTTGTGTGGACGGGTGCAGAGTTAATTCGATTTAGCGCTGCTAAATTCGACATAACCTGCTAGTGTAGACCAGGCCTAAGACACATCCAAAGTCCCACAGACATACAATGCATGTGCAAATTAAGTAAGGATTGGTAAGATTTGCAAGCAGCATGAACATTCAAAGAATGAATAAACTTGTTCCAGTCTGTGTATTTCGAGACTGTACTTTCCTATGATCTACTAAAACAACAGTTACCGTAATTCCAATATCACGTTAGTAAGACTATTACCCAGAAGAATGACACTGATCCTTTATAGTGATCAGGTTATGTGAAGAGCTGTATCATTCACCTCAGTGTATGCTTTTAGGGAATTTTCTAGTGACTACAGAAAATACTGTTCCTGCATTGCTACTACTAATGGAAGAAATCATGTCCTTATATAACCTTTTAATTTTAATATTTTATTGTATTAAATTGATGGAGTTACACCAATGATGTATTTGGCTCAATGCATTTACACCAAATCAGTCTTCATGGAAAGCTGTTCAGAAGTCAGAAAGCTCATGTATTAGTGAAAACATTATCTTTTATCTGCTCCACACCCTCTGTCTTTCTACTCCCATGGCAGTAGGCTGGATGCCCCCAGGACTGGTTGGCCTCCTATACAACCACTTTCTGTGGCTATGTGTATCTGGGGCTGATCCAATGCCCAGTGAAATCAATAGCATCTTTGGAGGGGAACCTTAATGTACTCCTTGCTGTATGTAACTTGCTCTTAGGGTTTTGGACCAATGGGAAGAAAATGATTTGTTGTGTTAACTGACATTTTAAAATGGCATGGTTATGGTGACTTGGTAAAAAATGTACATATTGATTACTTAAACAGTTTTTCCTTCATAAGGTAAGTTAATGATAACATAATGATGGTGTCAATAATAACAATAATAAAAAGAATGCTACCATAACCTAATTTCTAATTGCCAACAAATGTGTATTTAATTGCTGCTTGTGATAATCTCTCAAAGGAAAGCCCCAACTATGCGAACCAGCTGCTTTCCTGCTGGGGGGGAAGGAACGTAGAATGGAAAAAAAGAAAATTGGCATGTTTCCTGCTCATTGTGATGAAATAACATTATATAATAATAATAATTAATAATAATTAATTATATTTCTGAATTCTAAAGCACCTTCCATCCAAAGATCTCAAAGCACTTCAGAAACATTAATTAAGCTTCACAACATCAGTGTGAGATAGGTATTATTGTACCAATTTGACAGATAGGTAAACTGAGGCAAAGAGGTTGCAGTAAAGCGACTACCCCAAAATCTCACATTCACTCAGTGGCAGAGCTGAGGGGTAGAGCTCAAGAGTTCTCGCTCCCACTTTAACCACATGCACATACACCATGAACATACATGATTCCAAAGTCATGTCAAAGTTATTCGGTAAAAAAGCAATATTGAAAACTGTCCAGTCACATCAATTTCTTTGAAAAAGAAGGAAGTGAAATTAATCAGATTTTCAGACAAGTGACTCTGAGAAACTCTTTAATGGCAACAGCAGAAAAGAAAAAGAGGGTTTAATAGTAGTAATATATGGCTTTCTGATCATTACCAGTGAGAACCTCCAGCACACTTTGCTTAAACCGGCCATTAAATCCTCTAACCAGTTATTATCTGACCAGCAATGACTGGGAAAAAAAATAACACACCATTATTCTGTAATTAATCTCAACATACCCATGGTAACTGCAACCCTCGGGGAATACTTTTTAATAGATTTTGAAAAAAGAATGTTCAAACAGTTCAACTGCATGGCTCAGTGATACATTCCAGGAAATCTTTTAGCACATTTGGATCTTTTCTCTGGTGCTAGGCTCCCAGGCATACAGTGTAGTTGGAGATATTTATAAGCAGAGCAATTGACTTAAAGAAAAACAAAGGGTTATTTTTAACAGCATGCAAATGTTTTAATATTTTTTAAATATTTATAATTAATCCAATTGTTTACTTTGTGTCAAGTGTTTGCAAAAGATTATAGTTGTGCTTTTCAATCAAGCCTTTTGCATATTCAAAACCCTCCTTATAACTTACTAATGCCACAAAGTGTTTCAGTAATAACCTGTTAAGTATTAGATGTTTAACTTCACCAAACGCATAAAGACTCATCCTTCCCACCAATAACTCATCTGCCTTCTATGTATACCTAAGATGTATGGCTCTGATCCTGCAAAAATGAACACGTGCACAGCTTAATTCACTGTGAGTAGCCCCATCAGTTTCAATGGGACTACTCACAGTGTGTTAAGCATGCATATAAGCCTTTGCAGGATTGGGGTCTATGTGTGTACAATACTGTGTGTGGCTATGCTGTCTGTATACATAGTTTAGATCCCAATCCTGCAAACACTTAAGCATGTGAGTACCGGGAACTTTATTTGCATTAGTGGCCCCACTGAAGTGCACTCATGTGACCACTCATGTGAGTAAAGTTATGCATGTGTTTAAATGTTTGTGGGATTGGGGCCTTATATTTTAAATTCCTTGAGGCTGGAAAAGTTATTTCTTCTGTGTTCCCTACTGCACCAAACATATTATTTGTATTTGGTAAATAAATAACAACAATCGCATACTGTATTTAGCAGGAGAATCCAGCAGAGCTGGAGGGTCACAGCATTTTTTGAAGATGAAATGTTTTGAAAAGCTAATTGCAATTTGCAGACGTTACGCTGGTAGGTTGACTACCCCAGTAGGTATAGTGCAAATACACAGTAGTTGTGCTTTGAATTGTTCTTTCTATACCGTACAATCTGAAACGTTACCTGAACTGTAGTTACACTGGTTGCTGTCACAGGGTGGCTAGCCCCTTGAAGGATGATGGGCCACAGTCTATCTATGACAAGCTCAACTTGTCTTCCCAGGTGTGGAAAATGGGTCATGTGACCCAGTCAGTCCTCTGATAAGGGAGAGGCCTGGGGAGACAGAAGCTGAAGGAAGCTTGAGTGGAATGGCTAGGTGGGGCAGACGCCTGGGAAGCTACAGTTAGCCTGAGGCAGAAAGCAGAGTGGCTCCTTCAGGCACCCTGAGAAATCTGGAAAGGACTAGGAGAGCAGCAGAGGGAGCTTGCCTGCTGCCCTGTTGGAGCCAAAGAGTTGGACCATGCAGGCAGAGGCCTGTGGAAGGATTCCAGCTAGAAAGGGCGGGAAGTGGCTCATTTTGGTACTTCACTTTGAGGATTGTTTTGAACAGTTTTCAACCCTTCCCACACCGCAATCCCCTGCCCAGCCCAGTGAAAGTGAGTGAGGGTGGGGGAGAGTGAGCAACGGAGGGAGGGAGGATGGAGTGAGTAGGGGCGGAGCCTCAAAGAAGGGGCAGGGCCTTGGGACAGGATGCAGGATAAGGGTGTTTCATTTTGTGCGATTAGAAAGTTGGCAACCCTAGCTTTAAGGTTGCATTAACACAAGCCAATTTAGAAGATGTTTATTTGGTCCTTATTCAGGCAAATTCCCTTTGACTTCAAGGGACGTTTGTCTGAAGAAGGACTGAGTAAGGTGAATAAGAAATTTAGGATTTGGCCCATTGCCTTTGAATTTCACTAAACTGCAAAAAGAAAAAAAGAAAAAACCCTGACTAAGCTCACAATTTACACAAATGACATATTTGCTTAATCATTCACTTCAAAGAAAAGTAACACCACTGAGGCTGCACTTGGAAAACTGAGGGCAAGTTTTCAATTGAGGGCAGAACTTTGCCCATAGAGAATTTATTTGATCGTTTTCACAAGTATAGGGATCACTAGGGATGTATTTGGGGCACAGCTCTCACAGCAGATGCCATTATTCTCATGTTTTGGCTTTGGTTTGTTTTAATATAACCACGACATCTTGGGATTTTTGCATGTGGGTGGATCATGGATGTGATGGTAAACAGTTGACCCAGTTCGCTGAGAACCTTGACAGCTGCCAAGCTAAACCCTGAGCTGACTGGGAAGCTAAGGAAAAAGCAGAAGCTCTGCAAACATCACTGAGATTAATGCAACCCTGAAGACCAGGCCAATGAACTCTCAGAAAGGAGCTTCCTGTCCTCCAGTGACAGTGAGGCTTCCATTGCCCCCAAAGTAAAAGGCATTAAAGACAGAGAGAGAGAGAGTCAAGTTGAGTTTCTATCTGGTAAGGTAATAACTATGCTCATAACTGTTCAGCTGTCATCACAACACAAACACGTTTGTACTAAAGACACAATCGTGCACTATAATCCTATACTATACACGCTGCTGCCTCATGTCCAGATGCCTGTCTCCTGCCTAAGCCCCAAGAGGATCCACAAACCAGGGGAAGATATGCACTCCTCCGCATAGCTCACGTGGGGGCCCAATCCAGTAGGTGTGCTCAAACGCTGCCTACCAGATCAGGTCCTATTGAAAATCTGGCTGGAAGAGGTGTTGGTGCTCTGCATTGCAAAGTTTAAAACCCTTTGTGGATCCGAGTCCTGTTGACTGCCTAAAAAATGCCATGATAAAACACTCTAGAAGAGCATAGTTGCTGGAAGTACAGGTGCGGGTGGTGCTGCCGCACCCCCTGGCTTGAAGTGGATTCCATTATATACAGGGTTTACAGTTTGGTTCAATGGTTCTCAGCACCACCACTGTACAAATAGTTCCAGCCCCCCTGCTCTAGAGATGACACATTTACAGTAAACACACGGTATGCAGCCATTAAAATGTGGGATTATTGAAACAGATGCAGGTGCTTCCATATCTGGAGCTGTCATGCCCAAACATGCATACTCTCAACGAAGCTACTGGTTAAACATTCCAGAATACTTATCTACAACCTGCCTTTAAAAGACTAAATTAGGGTCTATTTTTTCCTGCAATACATATACCCAATTCTTACTGATGACAAATAAATCTATTTTCATCTAGAGACTGTAGGACATGGCCCAGTTTACAGCCTTGTCAATTGAAACATGGTTAAGGGCCCCTCAGGAGGCCGAGAGGTTATTATATGGGGGATCATGAGCTGTCAGCCTCCACTCCAAGCCCTGCTTTGCCCCCAGCATTTATAATGGTGTTAAATATATTAAAAAGTGTTTTTAATTTATAAGGGGGGGTCGCACTCAGAGGCTTGCTGTGTGAAAGGGCTCACCAGTACAAAAGTTTGAGCACCACTGCCCTAAAGCAACATAGGTTATGCTAGCTCTGCAGAGCACCAAGATAATAAGTAATACATATGGCATTGCCATCCACTCTGGTTTTCATGTTTCTCTGCTCATCTGAGGACTTTGTAGAGAGAGTTCCTCAATAATCTCTCCAAGCTAATTTATTTCTGATTTGGGATTAAAAATTGACCTTTACAGTTAACAAAAGATGTTCTTGGGAAAGGAGCTGTTGACAGTGATGGGTAAACAGCAAAATGTTTAAAGACTTTTTTTTTAAAATCAACATCCAAATGTCTGGGTGTTTATCTAAACCTCTTTGTTTATAACCCGGATGGAATTCCCATAAAATTCCTGGTATTCCTTGATTCCTAGTAAGCTGTAACCACAATGGATAACATAAGAAAGGTTATTCCCAGCAATTCCACTTTTGGTCCAAAATAAAACCACAGAGTGAAGTCAGGTGCCAAAACAAACAAAAAGCTAATAGAACTTTTTGAACCTCAGAGAAGATTTGGCTGTGGTTTCCATCAAGTTTTGGATGAAAGCGCAGGTTGATTCTTTATTTTCCTAAATTCTTCTTTAGACTGCATGAAAAATACAGTCTTCACTATAGATGGAAGGACAGACAAAAGCAAGTATAATAAAGTATCACCATATATCAGAGGACTTTCTTTTTCCATTAAAGTCCATTGTTAATAAATTTCAACAAAAATTATTTAGGTCGATCCTGAAACCAGATTTACCTGTGTGCATAGCTACCGACTTCGTGGGTGCTCTGAGGCTGGAGCACCCATGAAAAAAAAATAGTGGGTGCTCAGCACCCACTGGGCAGCCCCCCTGGTCATCGCCTCTCCCCCCAGCCCTCCCACCCACCGACAGGCCCCGCCGATCAGCTCCTCGCCTCCCTCCCAGTGCCTCCCATCTATTCAGCGGCGTGCAGGAAGCACTGGGGGAGAGGGGGAAAAGCGGGGGCAGGAAGAGGTGAGGGAATAGGGTGGCTTGAGGGAAGGGGTGGAGTGGGGGCGGGGCCTGGAGCAGAGTGGGGATCGAGCAGCCCCAGGGAACTCGGCGCCTCTGCCTGTGTAGATCTTCATGGGCCCACTTACACAGATCAGATTGCAGGACTGGGGCCTTAGGTTGAGATTTTCAAAGCAGCGTAAGGTGGGTGAGGTAATCTTTTATTGGTCCAACTTTTGTTGGTGAAAGATACAAGCTTTTGAGCTACACAGAGCTCTTTAGGTGTGGGAAAGGTACTCAGTGTCACAGCTAAATACAAGGTGGAACAGATTGTTTAGCATAAGAAGTTAACACACATTCTAACCGACTGTTAAAGGTAAAGTGGCCCATTAACATCTCTGCAGTCATAGGCCAAACAGCTACAACAACAGTGCAAAAAGCAGCCTAAGGAATTTAGACAAATATCTTCCATTAAAGTTAATGACTTCTTTGGAAATATCACTCTTAGGCCTTGGCTACACTTGCAGCTGTACAGCGCTGTGAGGTAAACCTGTCTTCGTACAGCTGAGTAGGGAAAGCGCTGCAATCTGTCCACACTGACAGCTGCCAGTGCAGTGGTGTGGACACACTTGCAACATTTGCAGCTGTGTTGGGAGTGGTGCATTATGGGTAGCTATCCCAGCATTCATGTGGCTGCAACGTGCTTTTCAAAACGGGGTGGGGTGGGGTGGGGTGGAGTGTGACAGAGAGTGTGGGGGGGAGAGAGAGTGCTTTTTGGAGCATGTCAGCACTCTATTTTGCAAGTTCCGAACTCCCGGCCCCCTGCTCATTCATTCACTCACTCAAAGCAAACAGCAAACTGTTTGCTTTTTCTCTGTGGTACGAGCTTTGAAACCAGCATGTCCGCATTCCTGCAGCCGGTCACAACAATGGAGAGGATTGGCCACTTGACAAGGTGATCAGTACAGCGCTGCAGGTTGATTCCTGGTACACACTCACAGGGGAAAGTCGTAGCCACTCCGCTGCAGCTGTTATTCCTCTCGGGGAGGTGGAGTACCTGCAGCGGTGTACCCAGGGAGACACAGCGCTGTAAGTGCCCTGCCAGTGTGGACGGGGAGTGAGTTACAGCGCTGGGGGAGGCTTTACAGCGCTGTAACTTGTAAGGTGGCCCAGACCTTAGATGGCAAGCTGCTTGGGTTAAGGGCCACGTCTATTGGCCAAACATACAGATCATGCCTATTAAGTAATGAAAAATAGTGAGAGAAACAGAAAAAGTAAAGTAATATTACTGGCCAGATCCTTCTATGCTTTGGTAAAACTTCTATGGCTTCAACAGGAGTTTTGTATGAGTAAGGATATTAGGTTCAGGCTCTAAATGTGTTTTTCTATTGATCACAAAACATAAATTTTGCACTGATCCACAGGTGCCATTCTTTAGATAATTTAATTGCATAGAAGAAACTACAGAGAAAAAGAAATGAGAGGAGCAAAAGATAACTGACGAATTTATAGAACATTATAATTGAGCAATTCTCAAACTCTGGGTCATGACCTTTGAACGGGGTCGCCATGGCTGGTTTAGACTTACAGGGGCCCGGGGCTGAAGCCCGAGCCCCACTACCCAGGGCCGAAGCCAAAACCCTGGGCAGCAGGACTCAGGTTGCACGCCCCCTGCCTGGGGCTGAAGCCCTTGAGCTTCAGCTTTGGCCCTCCCTGCCTGGAGCGGCGGGGCTCGGACTTTGGCCTCCCCACCCAGGGCAGTGGGGTTTGGGCAGGCTCAGTCTTTGGTCCCTCCTCCTGGGGTTGTGAAGTAATTTTTGTTGTCAGAAGGGGGTCACGGTGCAATGAAGTTTGAGAACCCCTGTAAAATATAATCAATGGGCTCTTGGGGCTGGATCCTCAATGGGTATCAAACAGCTCAGCCTCACGGGCTGTTCTCCAAGTTCTTTAAACAAAGATACAATGGGCCTGGGCCTGTGAAGTAATGAGCATCCCATGGCAGTACTAGGAGTCAGTGCAAGTTGAAAGCACGCAGCATCTCCCAGAGGTGCTCAGCACTTTGCATGTTCAGGCTGCGCCTCTTCTGAAGGATTGGGTGTTATTTTCAATTAGAACCAGAGCAGTCATCTCCATACAGTGAGCACGCTGAGCCAGGACACAGGTTTGCAAAAATGACAAAACATTTTTTTCAATAAAAATTAATCGCAGCGGGCTCCTCTGAGAGGGCTATCTTTGATCCTTCAATCTTATCATTTTCAATACTTTTACTTCTTTAAAAGCCTCAGAGCAGATTTGCTCAAAGTTTCTCACAGCATGGACCCCAACTAATAGAGACAGTGTCTTGTGGATCATCTCCTGCCCTGTTTACAATTGTGTGGGCTATTTCCCTTCTCATCTATAATCATGTGGCACATTTTCCTCCCAGTGACATCTCTGTGGGAATTACAGCAATCGTTTACATAGAAAAGTAATGTTTTCAAATCACTTAATGTGGTTTTAGCTACTTTTATTATGATTTAGCATCTGGAAACGAGAAGTGTTAGCATCATATGACCAGCCAGCTCTCCCTAGATCACAATGTGTGCTTCACGACTACATTTTGAGAACTAGTGCCTTAGGATTTTAAAAGTTAACATGGAAACAAAGCAGTAGCTCATTATTGATCAGCTTAAGGAAGGGTCTCTTGAGTACATGGGTTTAAAAACAGATAAAAGAGAACTGCTTGAATAGGTTTTATTTTTGTATTATTTTTATTTTCAAAAAAAGTGATTAATAATTTAGGCAATAATGACCTTCAGATCAGCCATTTCCAGGCATTAAATGACCCGCTAGGAGAATGGAGGGCCGAAGGCAAATCCAGCCAGTTATTAAGTGCCAGGAAATGCCCATCCCAGACATCATAATTGCCAATACAAATCATGTAAAATTATTAATTGAAAAAATGTAAGGTAATTACTATCTTATCCCGTTTTTTCTCTGTTTTCTGTAACAGTCTTTTCCTAGCTATTAAAGATTGGCACAGCAATCACTGAGAAAACAGGACTGTAACTTGAATGTTGTATTCTAGTTCATATTTTTAGTCTACTCTGCTGTTTTCAGTTACTATTCTTTATTGTGTATTATGCTTAATAGCATCAAGGCTCTGTTATGCCATCTGGTGATATATTATTGAATTGCATTTGATATATTTGGTTAACACAATGAAACCTAATCGCAATAAATGTTTAATGTATTCTCTTACTGTAAATTAATACCTATCTTTTTAAAATCAGGTTTCTATTAGAATAATGTTTTTCTAAATGTCTTTTCATTTTTTCTTTGTATTACTTTATATAATTAGTAATCATTTCAAGTTTCCTCTCAAATGTCAGACCAAGTAGCAGTGCATTTTATTAGTTTAAAAATAATTATTTATGGCAGTGTTCAGCTGTGATTTTTACTATATGTGTTTAATGCCTTTTACCGAGCAACTTCATGTATATTTCAAATGCAGCTCTACCTTTAAGAGACTCCATAAAAATGGCCCAAGGGAGTTCTGTGTTTATTTTCTGTAATTACAGCTCAAACTAGTTTATGTTATAGATAAAAACATTTTTCCTGTCAGCCCTGCCAA
The DNA here is from genome assembly GCF_011386835.1 of Chrysemys picta bellii. NCBI lineage: Eukaryota > Metazoa > Chordata > Testudines > Emydidae > Chrysemys > Chrysemys picta. The sequence goes on along the minus strand of NC_088792.1, from coordinate 59,469,425 downwards.
ATCAACCTAACATCTGAAAGTCATATTGTATGTCAAGTTCTTTCATACTCATACATCTTTTATAGTAATAAAGTATGTCAAAGTATATTGTCCATTTCACCTGTGATACCCTGTTGAAAGTTAATATTGTCCTACCTTCATCTTATGTTCACCCAGTAAAAGTGTTCTAATGATGCAATGCTTGTAGTTTTATATAAGGATTTACACTGAATAAGAATGCCTAGTTTAACTATTTTTCTAAATCACACCTTTAGTTAAAAAGGTGCCACCTTGTGTTTAGAGTAGGTCTCTCTTATGAATCTTATTCTGGACAAAATGGTTGGGTTTTTGGTTGTTTCCCCCTTCCCAGTTTATCAGACTCTGTGTTTATGAAGGCCTCTGCAGCTTGCTCTGATGGTCCATATTTGAGTGCCCAACAGTGCAGCTGTGTCTCTTTTTTGAGTTTTAAATGTGTTGTTTTTCCTCCCTCCTCCTTTACTTTTAATGTGAATTTAATAAATGTTAAAGAATTACCTGTTTTGTGTACAAATTAAACTAAGTCCATAGCAATGGAATCCCAAATTCAAGTTGCTGTTAATGTTGCCACATGTGAAATGTAGCAAATAGCCAACCCCTCTCCCTAGCCTGAGCCACAACTTCAAAAGCACTATTTTTAGGCTAGCATGAGCTCTACCAGCCTGAGTAGTAATAGTAAGGGAACACCTGTGAGAGGTAGCAGGGCCCTGACCAAATCCCTTCTTCTCACCAGGTGGAGGGGAGACTTCCATATAGTGGGTGAAATACCCTAACCACTGGGTAAAGGTTATAAGGGAGGTCCTTCTTGCATACGCCTTGCCAGCTGTTTTGTGCGAAATTGCATGTACTGGACCCAATCGAGTAGGTGTGCTTAGAGGCAGTCTACCAGATGGGGTGCCTTGCATACGACTCGGATGTTTGAATGACGATGTTTTGCAAATTGCTTTGGGGCTTAGGCAGGAAATAATCACCTAGGCTGTACCTGGGGAACTTTTACTGTAAAAACCTATGGTTAGGTGGCAGCCATGTGGGAGCTCTGTAGATCACAATTGAGCCTATAAACAGGAATTAGGCACCTAAGTACCTTTGTGGATCCCATCCTCAGTTACACTTTCTCTGATTCTTCTTAGCAATGTATTAAACCTGATTCCTTCCTATAACTTTTATTAAAGTAATGCTGATCACTATTGCTATAATTCTTAGTACATGGAATGCTATTTGTTTGTAAGGAAGGGAATACTAAAGTAAGGCCAACAAATAGTTTCAGTGTGGTGCCCAAATTGGAAATCTGTACACTTGAAATTATTTTTTTTAATTAGGTTAGATCAAATTAAAGGTAAGTAAGGCAATGGGGGTAGAAAAGGAATGTATGACAAGGCCACTAGCCTTCATTATTTTCAGGCCTACCAATATTACTCATTTGGTAACAGCCTTAGATCCCCCAGAACTTTGATTTAATTTTCTCTTCAAGTACTAACTGATTTTAAGTAATTAAGGGAATTTCCATCCTCCAAGGGCATCATCAGGACATGAACAATTGATCTTTCTCTCTCCCTCAGTCAAACTTTCACTGCAGTCTATGGCAGAGCTGTAAAGATGAAGCTCCAGGTTCCAGACTCCTGTAGATTCAGGGCTTGGCTACATTTGCAAGTTACAGCGCATTAAATCAGACCCAAGCACCCTAACTCCTGAGGAGTCCACACTGGCAAGGCACTTAGAGCGCCTGGATTCTGCAGCTGGAGCACTCCTAGTAATCCACCTCCACGAGAAGCATAAAGCTTGCTGTGCCCCGGCTGAAACGCTCGGGTGTCAGTGTGGATGACATGTTGCATTACTGCGCTGTGATTGGCCTCTGGAAATGTCCCACAATCCCCTGAAGTCAAGTGGCCACTCTGGTCATTGTTTTGAACTCGGCTGCAGGCATGCGGATATCCCCTTTCAAAGCTCCGTTTCTGACAGCCGGCATGCTTATCTGGTCCTGGACAAACTAAACCATTACTGTGGAATGCTGCTGCTGTGAGTGTGAGAGAGAGAGAGGCAGAGGGGAGGGAAGTGGAGTCTGCTGCTGTCTGAACTTACATGACAGCATGTTGACACTCTTTCTGCCCCTCAAACACACTGTCTCTCCCCCCACATACACACAACACACTCCCTGTCACACTCCACCCCCCATTTGAACAGCACGCTGCAGCCACTTGCACACTAGGATAACTACCAATGCATTGTTCTTTGTGGCACTGCAAGAGCTGCTAATGTGGCCATATCAGTGCACTTGCAGCTGACAGTGTAAATACACGGCAGCGTTTTCCCTGCTGCGGTCTCCAAAGACTGGTTTAACTCCCAGCGCTCTACATCTGCAAGTGTAGCCATGCCATAACTTTTAACAATGCTCAGTGGATTTACAGCATACCATCAGTGGGCCAGACCCCACGGGTGGGGCCTACTACTCTTACAATACCTTTTTATTTACAATCTTGAAAATAAGAAAAAACTTGTGAATCTCCAGGCACATCTAAACCACACTACAAGTGCTACAAATGTATAAGTGCAGTGCTGCCCCTGTGGACACCACGGCGGCAGAAAAGGTTTTTCTACTGCTGTAGTAAATCCACCCCCTTGAGAGGCGGTAGCTAGGTTGACAGAGGAATTCTGCTGCAGTGATCCCTCCACCTAGCTGTGGCTACAGTGGGGATTAGGCCGAGCTAACTATGTCACACAAGGTGTGAAATTTGTCCCAAGCCGGAGCTATGCAGTTAAGAACATAAGACTGGCCATCCCGGGTCATGGTCCAGCTAGCCCCGTATCCCTGACAGTGGCCAGTGCTGGCAACAAAGGGCAGGGAGACCGGGCGTCGGTGAGGCGCTGGCACCCCGCCAGCCCTGGCTCTCCAGGCCCCGCAGCGCTGCTAGCTCGGGGACAGGGAGCTGTGGCAGCCGCGCCGCAGGGCAGCCTTGGGTCACGGTGATCGCTGGGCGCAGCGCGCCCCGGCATCACAACGGGCCCACGGAGGAGGCAGTTGGCGACGCTGCAAGCTCCGGGGCCCGCCTGACGTATCTCCGCGGGGGCTGCCCGCGCCATTTGTCCCCGGCGGGCCGGGACACACTGGGTGGACTGGCCGGGAGCCGGGGGGTTGGGGGCACCACATGGCGCAGAGTCACGAGCGCGGATCCGCTTGGCCCTGCACCCGCACGTGGCCAGGGACCGCAGGGCGGGGCAGCGAGCAGAGTGCGCGGGGTCTGCCTCACGCGCCCTCCACTGGAGACTTCGTGGCGCGCGAGCGGGAGTCAGGCGCCTGCGGATCGGGGGCGCTACCCTGGGGTCCCTGTGGGCCGTGCGACTGAGCGGGGCATCTCCGGGCCCCGCCCATTATCTGAAAGTCCCGCCCCCACATGGCCCCTGATGACGAAGCTTCCGCTCGCTCCGCCCGACTTGGGATGCTGCCCTGTGCAGTGTCCAACCTCCAGCCGGAACATGCGCCATATCCGCACTACTGGAGCGGGGAAGACACACACAAGATGGCTGCCCTGCTCAACTCTTAGTTCCGGCGTGAAACGTCACTTCCCCTCCAGGAGGGAGCTAAACTTGAGAGGGCTCGCGTGTGACGTCATCGGAGCGCGCCAGAGCGAGTCACGTGCGCGCTCCATACCAGGCGGACGGCTGGAGTCCGGGGCTTAGCGAACAGTTGTGGAGGCACCATGGGAACCAGCGTGGAGGTGCCGCACTCGGCGGCCCGGCCGCTGCCCTGCCCGGAGATCCCGGCCTTCGCGGCCGCCTGCCGCCTAGTGCGGAGCCGCTACTCGTGCCTGGTGGCGGCGCCGCATCGGAGGCACATCGCGCTGGCGCCGCGCTACCTGAACCGGAAGCGCACCGGGATCCGCGAGCAGCTCGACAGCGAGCTGCTGAGATACTCGGAGAGGTGCGATCCGCGGGTACAAACCTTCCCCTCCCCCACCGAGCGCTCGGAGACGGAGCAAGCCCCCCCCCTCCGCTCCCCCGAGATCCACCTCGACTCCACGCCACGCGTGTTCTCGCCCTTCTGCTACGGGCCCCATGTGGCTGAGCCCTCCTTCGGCGAGCGCCTCCGCAGCCCCAGCGGGGCATAGACCTAAACGTGGAGCAATTTCACTCATCTCCCCATCAGGTTTCGTGCTGATTTTGCACTGTCAGTGTTGGTCAGAAATATTAAAACAACTTGTCTTTCCTCTCCCTGTGTAGCCTCAGCGGTGTGCCAGTGGCTTATGATAACATCAGAGTAGTGGGTGAATTAGGTGATATTTATGATGACCAAGGATTCATCCATTTTAACATTGAAGCAGATTTTGTCATTTTCACTCCCAAGAAAGGAAAAAAGCTTGTGGTATGTAAAAATGACTTCAGTTTTACTGTATTTTGCAGTAAGTGAAGCTTATTTTAGCTACTAAGTAATTGAATAATTGCATTTAAATAGTTATTGTTACAGTTAGTAGACAAATATTGAAATACCTTTTCTCTGTTCTTGACTCTGTTTTTCCTGCTAACTTATCAACTGTAGGTATAATGTTGTTATAGCAGTGGCAGTCCCACAATATTAGAGAGACAAGGTGGGAGAGGCAATATCTTTATTGAACCAATTTCTGCTGGTGAGAGACTAGCTTTCAAGCTACATAGCTATTCGGGGGGAAAGGTGTTTAGTGTCACGGTTAAATGCAAGATTAAACAGTTAGCATAAGTATTTGTGATAGGCATCTGTAGGACCCATGGATCTTGAAATGTGTGTTGTGCGGACCCCACCCTGAGAGAAATCTTTCCTGAACCTCCTCTTCTGGCCTTCAGACTACTCCATGCTCATCATCAGAAGCAAGGCCCCCACAGACCAGGACAAACCAACTCAAACACTGTCAGAAGAACAGATGCAAAACCAGCAGACTTGGGGTGGGGAGGTATAGCTCAGTGGTTTGAGCATTGGCCTGCTAAACCCAGGGTTGTGAGTTCAATCCTTGAGGGGGCTATTTAGGGATCTGGGGCAAAAATCTGTCTGGGGATTGGTCCTGCTTTGAGCAGGCAATTGGACTAGATGACCTCCTGAGGTTCCTTCCAACCCTGATATTCTATGATATTCAGACTTCTCTCCACTGCTACAGTGATCAACACCTCACAACACACCTTTAAAGACCCATGGTCCTACTTGTGCCTATCATAACATGCCATGTACCTCACCCAGTACACTAACAACTATGTGGTGAAACCAGACAATTACTATGCTCTTGAGTGATCTCATACAGGAAAATAAGACAAAAACACCACATCACCTGCGGGTGAACACTTTTCACAAAGCAATCCCATCAGTCCTCATCTGCAAAGGAAATCTGCATAACACTTTCAACAGACAAACCTAGGTGCTTAAATTCATAACTTTGCTAGTCACTAAAAATCATGCTCTTAATAAAGACACTGGTTTTATGGTTTATTACAGCTGTCTGTAACCCACTAACCCCCTTTTTTGTCCTATGTCTGCAGGGGTGTTAGTGGGCCACTTTGCCTTGAAAGGTCCCTTAGGATGCTACTTATGCTACACTATCTGTTCAATCTTGTATTTAGCTGTGACACTGATAGTGACTTTCGTAGACTTGAAGAAGAGCTCCAGGCAGGTATACACTTAAAATGCTGCAGTGATGCAGGTGCACCACTGTAGCGCTTAAGTGAAGACGCTCCTAAGCCAATGTGGGAGTTTCTTCCGTTGTTCTTAATCCACCTCTGCGAGAGGCTGTAGCTATGTCAATGGGAGAAGCTCTTCCATCAACATAGTGCCACCTACACTGGGAGTTAGGTCGGTGTAACTACATCACTCGTGTGTAGATTTTCACACCCGTGAGTGACTTAGTTATATCGATATAAGTCTGTAGTGTAGATCTGGGCTCTGTGTAGCTCAAAAGCATCTCTCTCTCACCAACAGAAGTTGGTCCAATAAAAGATATTAATTCACCCACCCTTTCTCTCAATTGTAGGGGTGTTTTTCCTCCCAAAGGAGGGCTGGTAACCTGGTACCGGTACAGGCTTATCCCTAAAGTAATACATAGTCTTATCCATTAATCATAGGCACAAGTATTTGTGGTTATGAAGTGCTCTCTATTGTGATTCTGTTCTGTTTGCAGAAAAGAACTAAACAGAATTTTTGCTCCTGAGCATTTCAAAATAAAGAGTAGGCCTATGGATCTCCTAAGAGCTTTAACACAAACATACCTCTGTGTGAATGCTTGCAAGCTTCAGAATTCAAAAAAGTAGGTCAGAATATTGGCCTACTCACATAGCCACATTGCATTTTTTAGACACAGTAGTTTAATAAATTAACATTCTGTTCCCAGGTTTGGCAGTTTTTGATTAAAGTCTACTCCATGAGTCTTAATTATCTTACAGAGCCTAGGAAAAATTCTGCTCTCAGTCTCTCCATTGATACATACAGTGGCCTATATAGAGCAGCAATTCTCAGCCTATTTACCATTGAGAGCTACATATGCAGCTCTCCGTGTTACATGAGACTCATCCACACAATATATTGACAACCTGTACATCTTATTTAAAAAAAAAAGAAGGTTTAGTATTTGTTATATTACAGCAATACAATTCAAATCGATATAGTATCTTTCATTTCAACACAGGCAAATGTCTACCAAGAGCATTTTAAACTAGCAAAATAAGTCAAAACATTAACTGTTAAGATTAATTAATTTATTGGAAGGGTAGCAGCAATCTCCCGTCGACGACATAAAACCAGCTCAATGAGCGGTGGTCTCCCGCCAACATAGCATTGTCCACACCAGTGCTTCTGTCGGTGAAACTTAAGTCACTCGGGGGGGGTGTTTTTTCACATCCCTGAGCCACAAAAATTTTGCTGACATAATTCTAGTGTAGATGTGGCCTAATTCTATATTTTTAATTTGAAAGACTTAGCAACAATTTTTTAAAATGTGGCTTCTATTTGTACAAGTGCTAAAGCCACTTGCCATGCAGTTGATGGTGGGGATTTGCATGTGTAAACTTTCTTATGTACAAGAATCTACAGACAAATTTACAGTGTGTGCAGGAATGAAAGTCTCTTACAAGTTGTGGCCCTTAAATGTAGTATAGTCTTCCTTACGTGGTTTTCTTTTCTTCTTCCAGGGTGTGATCAATAAAGTGGCCCCAAGTCATATTGGCTGTCTGATACATGGGTGTTTCAATGCTTCCATCCCTAAACCTGATCGAATGTCAGCTATAGAGTGGCAAGACCTTGGGTTAAAAATAGGAGATAAACTGGAATTTGAAGTGGTGCATTTAGATTCCGATGCTGCTGGAGTATTCTTCATTCGGGGGAAACTGAATAAAGACAGGTACAGTGCTATATTAAAGGATTTTTTTCAAACTGAGCTGATTTAGTGGATTTATTTAAAAACATAATACTTAAAATCAGTGTCTTGCCTTAACTCTGACTTTCCCCCTGTATAGTATGAATATTATAGTTTAAGACAGATTTTAAAAATCTGCTAATAAATTCCATACAGAACTAATACTAATTCTTTAACAGAATAGAGACTAACCAAATACTGGAAATTGGACATGTATTAACAGGTCATAAGTTCTTTTGTTACTAAAAGCCCCTAATCTTTTTTTCCTACTTGAATTGCTGTGGGTTTAGCACAACTCCCAGTCTTCAGTTATGTGCTCCATATAATTATTGCATTTCAGCAAAGCTTAACATCATGATGTATTAAATACCTATAGAGATCTCATTCTGTACACTCTTGCTTATTTTGTATGTTTCTTCACAGTGTGCAATCCAAATATCCTGAATCAGTAACTGAAGATACAAACAGTATAGATGAAATACCAAAGAAGAAACACAAGAAAAGAGACCGAAGGAATTGTGAGTTAGAAAATGACACAGAGGTTACACACAATGCAGATACTACTGTGGTGGAAGATGCAGAAGAGCAGAATGCTGATACAGTAAATGGATTTTATGATAAAAAGCCAAAGAAGAAGAAAAAACATAAGCAAGAAAAGCAGAAACCTGTATTTTATGGAAGTGACTGTAGTGGTTACCCGAGTGACCATAAAAAGGTTAAGAGAAAGAAAAGAGAACATTGTGATGTAGATGAAGAAAGTGAATTATCTCAATTGTCACAAGAACCTAAAGCCAAAAAGAGAAAGGAATGACAAATGGACTGAAGAGTCCAAAAATCCCTTGCTTGAATGTAAGATTGTCATCTTCTTTCAGAAGTACTTGATAAACTTCCAGTAAAATCATATTTTCAATTTGTGTATTTCAGCTTTCATTTATATTACAGTAGCACTTAGAAGTCCCAACCAAGATCAAGGCCCCCTTATGCGAGGCAATGTATATATACTCATACTATATTCTTAAGAGCAGGTTAGACAAACACCTGTCGGGGATGGTCTAGAAGATAGATAATACTTAGTCTTGCCATGAGTTCAGGGAACTGGACTAGATGATCTCTTGAGGTCCCTTCCTATGATTCTATACATCTTTCAGGATAGGAGATGCCTCTTACCCTCCAGAGATAAAACAAAGGATGGTAAAGAGGCAGTACATATTCCTGTTTTACAGATGAGGAAATGAGGTACAGAGATTAAGTGGCCTGCCCAAAGAGACACAAGAAGTGTTTGGCAGAGCTGGGAGGTGAACCAGATGTCTTGCGTGGTAGTCAGCGCCTTAACTACAAGAACATGTTTCTTTTGTTAGTGAAATTAAACGTGGTACTCAAATGCAGGCTTTAAGTCCTTAAATTTAGTATTTTTAATGCCTCCAAGCAAACTTTTTTTTTAAAAAAGGAGGTTTAAGGGCTAGATTCTAATGAATATAGTGAACATAGTGCTTAAGATGACTCTTACATTTCAGAGTGTACAAGCATGCCAGGGAGTACTTGAAACGTTTTCAACAAAATTTATGGTGTGCTACTCTAAATGGAAAAACATCTATTTGGAGAACTGGTCATGTTGTATTCGAGGTCTATTGGGGGTGTAGGGAAGATTAGGTTGTTAGTTTCACAATAGTGCAGTTCACTCCATTTTCTTACTATATGGTTCCATTTCCTTGTTAATTAGATCTCAGTGGACTTCCATTGAGAGACTGACAGTTTTATCAGATTGTAACTCATCACCAGGATTCTTAGTTTTCCATGATTAATGAACAAAAATTCTCTGATAAACATGAAAATCTGTGTTTTTTCCATGATTAAAATGGGAAAAAAAATCTTATATAATGAAACAATATTTGAACAATGTTTTAAGTTTACAATTTTTAAGCAAGTTCAAAGCCTACTGGTGCCATCACTCATAATAGAATATTAGAATTTGTATTTTACATATACCAAATGCTTCTGTCTATTCTATATTTTCAGGATTTTTTTAAATGCACAAAAAATTAAGCAAAATTACTTTTATATTAATATCACTCACTTTGAGTTAGTCCTGGTTGTTAAAAATAGAGTTGCAGCATTCCAGCCACATTTTTGTCTTTCAGACATTGGCGCGGAGCAGAGAAAAGAACCCTGAGTTTGCTGAAACTTCTTTCCACATGAGCTGAATTTACAGTCAGTTGGAGGAGAACCATTGCATCTTTTTTGCCAGGTTAGGAATACGATCTTCAACAGCCATCCAGAAGTAAATGGGATCCTCAACGTCTCTAAATTAAATCTTTGACAATCCCTAAATACACTCAGACAGCTTTAATTGTGGTTTCACAATCTTTGTTTAGGATCCAGTGCATGAACAGCATGGAGAAAATTAAGTGCTGGTGGTTTATTTTTTAGCTTGTACTGTCTCAGTTTATCAGCAGTGCTTTGAGCAGCTGCAGATCTATTTGCATTTTCAGTTGATGCAAGATGCTGTAACCATGAAATTAAATCCAGAAAAATGTACACTTTGTGCATTTGTAAAAAGCAACAGAGGGTCCTGTGGCACCTTTAAGACTAACAGAAGTATTGGGAGCATAAGCTTTCGGGGGTAAGAATCTCACTTCTTGCAAGTGCCACAGGACCCTCTGTTGCTTTTTACAGATTCAGACTAACACGGCTACCCCTCTGATACTTTGTGCATTTGATATTTTTAGGACTGCAAAACATCCGGTACTGTCACCAAGTGTCCGCCGTTCTCTGCAATGTATTTCAGGTCTGCATGCACATCAGCTGCTAACAGGCAAGCTAGTTTCTGCTGAACAGATGTATCCCCATGTTCCATTTGTTCATGCTCCTTGAACCCATGGTAGAACGGGTAGTACTGTACATGGTATTTTATATAATTGAACCATGTATTCCACCTGGTCCCAATTGGTTCAGTTGGAAGTGTTGGCAAATCAACTCTCTATTTACTCAGGTATCTCAAGTATCGTTTACAACAAGCTGGAGATTTCACTAAAATTGACTTCATCTCAAAGCGATCCACTTAAAGCTGTCTCACCAAGTATTTCCTGCCAGAGCGACTATATGTGCATAGCAATGAAGACTAACACAGTTTGACCACAGGTTGCAAAGCACATCATTTCAAGCCTTTGCCATGTAGCTCGTACTGTCTGTTACAAATGCTAATATTCGATCAAGTGGTTGGATGCTGAATTCCATAACACAAGAAATCAAGGCTTGTGAAACTGAGTCATATATAACTTTGCTGAGGTACACTGTCTTTACAAGCTGTGGTGTGGTAATGTCAGCATGCTTTAGGAGAATCTACCTTGAGCACCTGAAATAAAATGTTGAAAACTGGTCTATTTTGAAAGTTGTTTTGTCGGCAGTCATAGCAATAGAGTCTCCTTTCAGGTCATTGAGAAGGCACTGTTTTTTCTCTTCAAAAAGAGTTGGTAAGTAATGGGAATACAATTGATCTGACTTGGGAATGGCACTGCCTCCCTTAATGAGCTTGCTCAAAAAAATCTGACAACAGGTAAATCCATTTTGTGCAGAGGAATGTCTGCATTTACGCACATTTGAACAAAATCTGAAGTGACAGTTTCATTCTGTTCTTTGGCAGTTGAAAAAACACTGGAACGATCCAGTCACGGTGCATTGTTTCTTTACTGTTGTCGATGACCCTGCTGTTTCAGCCTCGTTTTCATTTAGTTTGTTTAGAGCTTTCCATGCGTTCTACAGTTGTCTGCTTTCTAACGTAATCAGCAGCCTTGCTCCATACAGTACAGAACAGCACATTACCATCAATGTGAAATTTGTCCTTGCCAGACTCAGTGAGATGGTCTTTAGGGGTGATTTTTTTAAAAGTTTTTGGCATCTTTTCATAATTTTAAATACATCTGCAGGCTGAAGTGAAATTTGAGATGCATTAAAACACAAACCCCTATCCGCCGTTGAGTAACTTCTACAAGTTGGAAGCAGTTGGAGTATTTTTAGTTATGTAAATTTAAAGCTCATTCAAAAATCAACCACAAGAGGGGGAGGTTGCATGCATTGAATAAGTGATACTGGTACTTTCACTAAAATTTAATTAATAGTTAATTTGTTTTTATTTTATCACAAAATATAAAAACTAAAGATTCTTTGTAAAAATGCAAATTCTGTATTTTTTCCATGGCAAACTGATTTCTAGGATTCCTGCCCACCACATTTCCTCCAAACTTTCTTCAGTTTTATTCATGAGTTAATAACTGCCTGGAGTTATTTGTATAAAATGTGTGCTGCATATGTATGGCTTGAAGCCTTCCTTGTGCTAGCTGCAAATTTCAACATATGGATGCATAGAATCATAGGACTGGAAGAGAGCTTGAGAGGTCTTCTAGTCTAGTCCCCTAAGTATTATCTTCTAGACCATTCCTGACAGGTGTTTGGAGATTTTTAAGAGCAGGTTAGACAATGAAGATTCCACAACATCCCTAGGCAATTTATTTCAGTTCTTAACCACCCTGACAGGAAATTTTTCCTAATGTCCAACGTGAACTGCCCTTGCTGCAATTTAAGTCCATTGCTTCTTACCCTATTCTCAGAGATTAAAGAAAACAATTTTTCTCCCTCCTTGTTATAACAACCTTGTTACATACTTGAAAACTTATCATGTCCCCTCAGTCTTCTCTTTTCTACGCTATACAAACCCAATTTTTTCTATCTTCCCTCATAGGTCACGTTTTCTAGACCTTTAATCATTTTTGCTGCTCTTCTCTGAACTTTCTCCAGGTTCTCCACATTTTTCCTGAAATGTGCCACCCAGAACTGGATACAATACTCCAGTTGAGGCCTAATCAGCATGGAGTAGAGCAGAATTTCTTCCTGTGTCTTGCTTACAATACTCCTGCTAATACATCCCAGAATGATGTTTGCTTTTTTTTGCAACAGTGTTACACTGTTGACACATATTTATCTTGTGATCCTCTGCGGTACTTCTTCCTAGGCAGTCATTTTCCATTTTGTATTTGTGCAACTGATTGTTTCTTCCTTAGTGGAGTACTTTGCATTTGTCCTTATTGGATTTCATCCTATTTACTTCAGACCATTTCTCCAGTTTGTCCAGATCATTTTGAATTTTAATCCTATCCTCCAAATCACTTGCAACCCCTCCCAGCTTGGTATTGTCTGCAAACTTTATAAGTGTACTCTCTATGCCGTTATCTTAATCACTGATGAAGATATTGAACAGACCCAGAACTGATCCCTGAAGGACCCCACTTGATATGCCCTTCCAGTTTGACTGAACCACCGCTAAGTAGTCTTTGGTAACGGTTTTCCAATCAGTTTTGTACCCACCTTTATAGTAGCTCCATCTAGATTGTATTTCCCTAGGGCTTGTCTACACTGGCAATTAACAGCGCTGCAACTTTCTCGCTCGGGGTGTGAAAAAACATCCCTCCCCCTCCCCGAGCGCAGCAAGTTGCAGTGCTGTAAAGCACCAGTGTAAACAGTGCCCCAGCGCTGGGAGCTGCGCCCCTTGTTGAGTTGTGTTTTTTTCTCCCAGTGCTGAGCCGCGACCACACAAGGCACGTTAAAGCGCTGCCGCAGCAACGCTTTAGCATTGTCAGTGTAGACTAGCCCCTCGTTTGTTAAGAGAAGGTTATGCGAGACAGTATCAAAAGCCTTGCTATAGTCAAGATATATCACATCCTATCCACAAGGCTTATTACCTGTCAAAGAAAACTATTAGGTTGGTTTGACACTATTTGTTCTTGACAAATCCCTGCTGTTACTTATCACCTTATTATCTTCTAGGTCTCTGCAAATTGATTGCTTAATTATTTGCCCTTTTCCAATTCTCTGTAATCTCACCTATCTTCCATGTCTTTTTGAAGATAATCACTAATGGCTCAGATATCTTCTCAGTTAGCTCCTTGAGTATTCTAGGACATATTTCATCAGGCCCTGGTGACTTGAAGACATCAAACTTGTCTAAGTAATTTTTAACTTGTTCTTTCCCTATTTTAGCATCTGATCCTAACTCATTTTCACTGGCATTCATTAAGTTAGATGTCCACTTGCTACTAAAATTTTTGGTGAAAACAAACTGTGTCATTTAGCACCACCATTTCCACATTTTCTATTTTTGTCCCTCCCCGCCCCCACTGAGTAATAGGCCTGCCCTTTCCTTGGTCTTCCTCTTGTTTCTAATTATAGCTGTAGGCTAAGCTTGCCCATTATATTCACCCCTTTTATATTCACTGGCTTGCCTTCAGTATATTTAGCTGCTTTTATTATATTCAGCAGTAACGCAAGAAACCTACAGCTCTGTATCCTGTAAGATATTAGCTGAAGCATTAATGTGGTTAAGTAAGCCATAACCCTTGGCATAGATCAGTAGTTACCTTTAAATTTTGGGAACTAAGAAGAGCTTGCTCAATGATAGAATGTTCCAGTGAGTGCTACTGGAGGGAACATGGAAGTAATAACTGCAAATCCACTTAAGCAAGGAGTGACGGGTATGATTATGAGCTGAAACGGCAGTTATACATATCAATATGTTAACCTATAGGTTAAGTACAGCTCAGTATTGTGTTGGTGAAAAGGCTAAATACGGGCATGGAGAACTGCTCGGGCCTTATACCAGGGCAGTCACCATGTGGTTCGGGGAGATGAGTGAATCCTACTATTGTGCTACTTCACTCATGACTTAACATTTGGCTTAGAATGGCTTTCACTACTGTTCATTTATTTGCTGAGGGAGGGGGCCATTGGGTTGTGACATTACCACTTACTTCAACATGACTAAAGTTGAAAGGTCAGATAGTTTATTTATATACAGTAGTGCCAAAGGACCAGTGAAGCATGGGGCTGTCTTGTGCTTGGCACTATACAAACAGTAGTGGATAGTTCTTGCCCTGAAGAGTCTACAGTCTAAATAGACAAGACAGAGACAGGGTGGGGGAAGGGGTATAACATAAGCAGAGTGAACAGTGTGGCTGCAAGTGGCATATTAGTGCCACAACATTTTTTGGTAGGGGGCGGAGGGCTAGAAGGGGATAAGCTAAATGGAAATGGAAGGAAGGGGACAGGGCAGGCAGGAAGAGGGACAAGTATGGAGTGAAGCCATGCTGAGGAGGCTAAGGGAGGGAGTGTTTTGGAGCAGTCAATCGACACAGGGCAAAGAAAATCCAGATAACGTACGATTGTTTTAAAAATGACTAGTATTCATCAAGAGCTTTTACATATATTACAGTTAAAATGAGGAAACAGGCCCCTTGTAACAGCCACTGAAGGCTCATAAATGAGATGAGCTAGCCAGCTTCTTATAGGACTCTTAGCACTTGTCCTGCCAATGTTCCAGAAGCTTCTAGATACCAGTCATACCCCTCTGCACTTCTCATCCCATTACCCTGTATCAAATAAGTTGAGCACAGTTCACTGCAGTTCTCTATTACCAGGGCCTCAACCAGTTTTCCTGCCACCTTCTAGATAGTTCTCACTCTTGTTTCCTAATAGGCATAAGAAGACTTTGATGATCTCATCACTTAACCATTTAGAACAGTTTTCAATCAGCATTGGAAGAGTAAATTCCAGTACCAAACTTCTAAGAGTAAAATAGAAGCTAAAGCTCTATTACATTGGCTTTTTACTGCCAAAAAAAAAAAAAAAGAGGTTTTCATAACCCTATATCAAAAGTAGCATAGTACAAAAATAAGTTTCTCAGCACCATTTCTGATCATAATCCAGCCAGAGACATTTGACTGCACTTCTACAATTCCAGCAAGCTACAGAATAGGCTATCTCGGGGTGCTGAAACCAGCCGTCTGAAAAAATGCAAAAAATGTATCACATCATTGGTCACAGAATCTTTCTTTAACCCAAAATCTATAACACATAATTATGTCAGATCTCATGTACCATTTTCTAGATCCTACCACTGCACCCCTGGCCTTTTGACAGATAACATAAAATTAAAAATAAATGCATGACTTTTGGCAATAATTGTGCAGGCTGAACGACCTGTTGTTCCTATGTTGCAGATTATATAGTATTCCACAGATTAGATTTCTGGTCAGTGAACATGATACCACACTACAAGTTGAGTCTATGCAATTGGATATTTCAGGCAATGGGATCTACAAAATAGTTGACTGTTTTCTGTCTTAGAGGATAAGTCAAGAAAAGACAAACAAAACTTTTTCACAGTTGGAGCCAGTATTGGCAGCTTCACAGCTACCCTGTTGATGTTGCTGAAGACACTATTTTGGATTACCTAACTATGGCAAGAAAACTTGGATTTTGAAAAGCAAATTGTCACTCCATGCATGACTCTACAGGGAAAAAACCCAAAACTGATTAAAAAAAAAATGTAAGATTTTTCCAGTGCTTCAAATTTACTAAGGAAAGAGCCAAATTCAGACGTTTTCCATAAGAGTTCACATGAAGTCCGGTCACTATACATGTTTAGCTTGCTTTGTTCTCCAGAACTACAAATGGTGAGTTTCAAAGTAGCAGCCGTGTTAGTCTGTATCCACAAAAAGAACAGGAGTACTTGTGGCACCTTAGAGACTAACAAATTTATTTCAGCATAAGCTTTCGTGGGCTACAGCTCACTTTTTCGGCTGCATAGAATGGAGATTGTGAATGGTGAGTTGTGTAGCAGTTTGATTCAGGCCAAGATTTTTAAATGTAAAGAGCAAGGCTGCCGGCAAGGCCAGATATTAATGTCCTTTTGTGGATTTCACATTTGTAGGTTTACTTTTGCCTTTTTACACTTCACTGTAGATTATGCATATGGCTGTTAAACAGGGATTTGTTTGTGTATATGTAACAAATAGAGGACTGTAAAATAGGATTAAACCCAAGTATTTAGACTGATGCTTATGCTATTAAGATCTGTCATCTACACTGAAAACTAAACTAGGCTCTTGCTCCAAATCTAACTGAAGAGAAAGGGGACTTTATATAAACTATTTTGAAATGTACTTTAACTTTTGAATTAAGATTTAAAAAAAAAAAAGCATTAAAAATAGCCTAGGAAGTTTGAACATTTAGCTTGGAGTTTACTTGTTTGCTTAAAGCTAACAGATGACAGGAGGCCAGTCTTCCTGCCAGTAGTTGATAACCTGAAAACTTCTCTCTGGACTCAGTTGCTCCATCTTTGTGTCTTCTTGGCTCTTCAGCCAGCTCACTATAGCTTTCCCCTCCCACTCCACCATGTCCCAGCCCAGGATCCTGGATAAGTTAACCCCTGAACAGGGGACCTCACAACAGGGAGTCTACGTCCACTGCCCTTAGCTACTTCCTACCACTATCCCTTCAGTTTGGGGCATGGCCCCTATTATCCAAGTCCCTCTGGTGGCTTGTCTCTAGTCATCATTATTGGTGATCCCTCGAAGTCGAGGATGATTGTCTTTGATGGATTGTTCATTTCAAGTTATTTGTGAGTCCACTGATGAGGCTTATTCTAGAGCCACAGACTGTAGCACATTGCAAACACGTATTTCCAAGCAGGGTGGGTGAACCTGGGATGTTGGTTCTAGCTATGGCGCGCTCTTTCTGTTGCTCCCGTTTTTCCATTACATGTAGTTGCATCTGGTTCTCAAAGTGATGAGTTCCCTGCCTCAAGAAATTTCCCCGTTGTTGTTGGTCCTGGGCTATACATTCCCACGAGTTGATGGATTTCCTCATATTAGGCTTGAAGACATCTCTGTAGCATTTTTTCTGCTTTCCTATAGAATGTTTGCCTTGGCTGAGTTGAGAATAGAAAACTTGTTTTGGCAGTCTGGAATTAGGCATCCAAACAACATGACTTGCTCAGTGAAGTTGATGATAAATAATTATTGCCCTGATGCTCGTGACATCTGCTTGCGAGAGGACGCTGATGTTAGCACGTCTATCAGCCAGCTCCCAGCCGCTGTGGGTGGAGGGGGGACCCAGAGCTCTGAGCCATTGGCCCCGAGCTCCAAGCTGCAGTGGGTGGCAGGGGCCCCTGCAGCTCTCAGCCACCATCGGCTGTGGGGGGACCCCGAGGTCCCAGACACCATGGGCAGTGGGAGGCCCCTGCAGCGGCCACCAACTGTGGGTGGTGGAGGGACCCCAGAGCTGTCAGCCACAGCAGCAATGGGTGCTGGACCCCCATCTGCCTTTCCCTCCTACAGCAGGGCTCAGGCTCTCATAGATTCATAGATTCTAGGACTGGAAGGGACCTCGAGAGGTCATAGAGACCAGTCCCCTGCCCGCATGGCAGGACCAAATACTGTCTAGACCATCCCTGATAGACATTTATCTAACCTACTGTTAAATATCTCCAGAGATGGAGATTCCACAACCTCCCTAGGCAATTTATTCCAGTGTTTAACCACCCTGACAGTTAGGAACTTTTTCCTAATGGCCAACCTAGACCTCCCTTGCTGCAGTTTAAGCCCATTGCTTCTTGTTCTATCCTTAGAGGCTAAGGTGAACAAGTTTTCTCCCTCCTCCTTATGACACCCTTTTAGATACCTGAAAACAGCTATCATGTCCCCTCTCAGTCTTCTCTTTTCCAAACTAAACAAACCCAATTCTTTCAGCCTTCCTTCATAGGTCATGTTCTCAATACCTTTAATCATTCTTGTTGCTCTTCTCTGGACCCTCTCCAATTTTTCCACATCTTTCTTGAAATGCGGTGCCCAGAACTGGACACAATACTCCAGCTGAGGCCTAACCAGCACAGAGTAGAGCGGAAGAATGACTTCTCGTGTCTTGCTCACAACACACCTGTCAATACATCCCAGAATCATGTTTGTATTTTTTGCAACAGCATCACACTGTTGACTCATATTTAGCTTGTGGTCCACTATAACCCCTAGATCCCTTTCTGCCGTACTCCTTCCTAGACAGTCTCTTTCCATTCTGTATGTGTGAAACTGATTTTTCCTTCCTAAGTGGAGCACTTTGCATTTGTCTTTATTAACTTCATCCTGTTTACCTCAGACCATTTCTCCAATTTGTCCAGATCATTTTGAATTATGACCCTGTCCTCCAAAGCAGTTGCAATCCCTCCCAGTTTGGTATCATCCGCAAACTTAATAAGCGTACTTTCTATGCCAATATCTAAGTTGTTAATGAAGTTATTGAACAGAGCCGGTCCCAAAACAGACCCCTGCGGAACCCCACTTGTTATGCCTTTCCAGCAGGATTGGGAACCATTAATAACAACTCTCTGAGTACGGTTATCCAGCCAGTTATGCACCCACCTTATAGTAGCCCCATCTAAATTGTATTTGCCTAGTTTATCGATAAGAATATCATGCGAGACCATATCAAATGCCTTACTAAAGTCTAGGTATACTACATCCACAGGATAATCTAGGCATGGCACAATATCTAAATGAATATTTTGCATCGGTATTTAATGAGGCTAATGAAGGGCTGAGGAATAGTGGAAGCGAGACGGATGGGAATAAAGGAGGGGGGGTTGACATTACCGTATCCAAGGTAGAAGCCAATCTCGAACAGCTTAATGGGACTAAATCGGGCGGACCGGATGATCTTCATCCAAGAATATTAAAGGAACTGGCACGAGAAATTGCAAGCCCATTAGCGATAATTTTTAATGAATCTGTAAACTCGGGGGTGGTACCGTTTGACTGGAGAATAGCTAATGTGATTCCTATTTTCAAGAAGGGGAAAAAAAGTGACCCGGGTAACTGCAGGCCTGTTAGTTTAACATCTGTAATATGCAAGGTCTTGGAAAAAATTTTGAAGGAGAAAGTAGTTAAGGACCTTGAGGTCAATGCCAATTGGGACAAATTACAACACGGTTTTACGAAAGGTAGATCGTGCCAAACCAACCTGATCTCCTTCTTTGAGAAAGTAACAGATTTTTTAGATAAAGGAAATGCGGTGGATCTAATATACCTCGATTTCAGTAAAGCGTTTGATACGGTACCGCATGAGGAATTATTGGTTAAATTGGAAAAGATGGGGATCGATATGAAAATCCAAAGGTGGATAAAGAACTGGTTAAAGGGGAGACTGCAGCGGGTCGTACTGAAAAGTGAACTGTCAGGTTGGAGGGAGGTTACCAGTGGAGTTCCTCAAGGTTCGGTTTTGGGTCCGATTTTATTTAATCTATTTATTACTGACCTCGGAACCAAATGTAGGAGTGGCCTGATAAAGTTTGCAGATGACACAAAGTTGGGAGGTATTGCCAATTCGGAGAAGGATCGGGATATCCTGCAGGGATATTTGGATGACCTTGTAAACTGGAGTAATAGTAATAGGATGAAATTTAATAGTGAGAAGTGCAAGGTTATGCATTTAGGGATGACTAACAAGAATTTTAGTTATAAGTTGGGGACACATCAGTTGGAAATAACAGAAGAGGAGAAGGACCTCGGAGTCCTGGTTGATCGCAGGATGACTATGAGTCAGCAATGTGACGTGGCCGTGAAAAAAGCTAATGCGGTCTTGGGATGCATTAGGCGAGGTATTTCTAGTAGGGATAAGGAGGTGCTGGTTCCGTTATACAAGGCACTGGTGAGACCTCATTTGGAGTACTGTGTGCAGTTCTGGTCTCCCATGTTTAAAAAGGATGAAATCAAACTGGAACGGGTACAAAGAAGGGCCACTAGGATGATCTGAGGAATGGAAAATCTGTCGTATGAAAGGAGACTCGAGGAGCTCGGTTTGTTTACCTTAACCAAAAGAAGGCTGAGGGGGGATATTATTGCTCTCTTTAAATATATCAGAGGGATAAATACCAGGGAGGGAGAGGAATTATTTCAGCTCAGCACTAATTTGGACACGAGAACAAATGGATATAAACTGGCCATCGGGAAGTTTAGGCTTGAAATTAGATGAAGGTTTCTAACCATCAGAGGGGTGAAGTTGTGGAACAGCCTTCCGAGGGAAACAGTGGGGGCGAAAGACCTCTCTGGCTTTAGGATTAAGCTTGATAAATTTATGGAGGGGATGGTTTGATGGGATAAAGTGATTTTAGTCAATAGGTCAATAACGTGCCTTGGCTATTAATTAGTAACAATGGTCAATGATGGGATATTAAAAGTTACTACAGAGAACTTTTTCCAGAGTGTCTGGCTAGAGAATCTTGCCCGCATGCTCGGGGTTCAGCTGATTGCCATATTTGGGGTCGGGAAGGAATTTTCCTCCAGGGTAGATTGGCAGAGGCCCTGGAGGTTTTTCGCCTTCCTCCTCAGCATGGGGCAGGGGTCACTTGCTGGAGGATTCTCAGCAATTTGAAGTCTTTAAATCATGATTTGGGGACTCCAACAGCTGAGTCAAGGGAAAGAATTATTCCAGGAGTGGGTGGGTCAGCTTTTGTGGCCCGCATCATGCGGGAGGTCAGACTAGATGATCATAATGGTCCCTTCTGACCTTAGAGTCTATGAGTCTATGAGTCTAATCCACAGCTTCTCCCTTATCCACAAGACTCGTTATCCTATCAAAGAAAGCTATCAGATTGGTTTGTTCTTTACAAATCCATGCTGGCTATTCCCTACCACCTTACCACCTTCCAAGTGTTTGCAGATGATTTCCTTAATTACTTGCTCCATTATCTTCCCTGGCACAGAAGGTAAACTAACCGGTCTGTAGTTTCCTGGATTGTTTTTATTTCCCTTTTTATAGATGGGCACTATATTTGCTCTTTTCCAGTCTTCTGGAATCTCTCCCATCTCCCATGATTTTCCAAAGATAATAGCTAGAGGCTCAGATACCTCCTCTATTAGCTCCTTGAGTATTTTAGGATGCATTTCATCAGGCCCTGGTGACTTGCAGGCATCTAACTTTTCTAAGTGATTTTTAACTTGTTCTTTTTTTATTTTATCTGCTAAACCTACCCCCTTCCCATTAGCATTCACTATGTCAGGCATTCCTTCAGACTTCTCGGTGAAGACCGAAACAAAGAAGTCATTAAGCATCTCTGCCATTTCCAAGTTTCCTGTTACTGTTTCTCCCTCTTCACTGAGCAGTGGGCCTACCCTGTCTTTGGTCTTCCTCTTGCTTCTAATGTATTGATAAAAAATCCTCCCGTCAGCCCCATTTTGTCAGTTATTTTTAGTAAAAGTCCATGAATTTTTGCTTATTGTCCGTGACCTGCCCCTGACTTTTACTAATAATAACTGTGACAAGATCTTAACCTTAACCATAAATTTGGTTTTATTTCTGATGTCACAATCTTCAAACACCCTCTTTCTCAGACGACCAGAAGCTTGGCTAGAACGTTTGAGCAGGTACTGGATTTCTTTGTCAATGTCAGCTGTCTGTGAGAGGTGGTTTCCAAGATATGGGAAATGCACAATGTTTTCTAGAAGGTTATCGTGAATCTGTATTGCTGGTGCTGGGAGCTGTGCACCAGGAGTTTGGTGATAGAGGACCTTTGTCTTCCAGATGTTGAGTGTCAGTCCCATTTTCTGGTATGTATCAGCAAAGGTGTTGATGATTGCCTGAAGATCTCTTTCTGAGTGAGCACATACTACAGTATCATCCACATACTGAAGCTCAACGACTAAGGTCGGCGATGTTTTGGTTCTGGATTGGAAGCGGCCCAGACTGAACAGCTTCCCATCCATTTGATAGATTAGCTACACTGCTGCCGGGATCTTGTCAGTGATCAAATAGAGCACTGCAGTGAGGAAGCTGGAGAAGAGTGTCGGGGCAATGACAAAGCCCTGCTTAACCCCTGTCTTAATCTTAAAAGGAGCCATAGTAGAGCCATTACAAAGGATCAGTGCTTGCATGTCATTGTGAAGGAGATGAAGAATGGTGACAAATTTCGATGGACGTCCATAGTTCAGAAGGATTTTCCACAGTGCTTCCTTGTTGATGGAGTCAAAGGCTTTTGTCAGGTCAATGAACACCAGATATAATGGTTTGTATTCTCTACATTTTTCCTGCAGCTGGCAAGCAGTAAAGATCATGTCAGTAGTGCCTTTAGACGGTCGAAAGACACATTGTAAAAGCAGCAAAGAGTCCTGTGGCACCTTATAGACTAACAGACATATTGGAGCATGAGCGTTCATGGGTGAATACCCAGTTCGTCGGATGCATGTAGTGGAAATTTCCAAAGGAAATGCCTTTGGAAATTTCCACTACATGCATCCGACGAACTGGGTATTCACCCACGAACGCTCATGCTCCAATATGTCTGTTAGTCTATAAGGTGCCACAGGACTCTTTGCTGCTTTTACAGATCCAGACTAACACGGCTACCCCTCTGATGAAAGACACATTGAAATTCATGAAGTCCCAGCTTCCTCTGGGCAGGGCAGCCATAAATTTGGCAGGTCCGGAACCCCACAAGGTCTCTGTGGTTCGGTCACCCAGTTATCTCCTAGCCCAAGTGTTCTTTAGTCTCTCCCAGTCTCCTTTACCCAGGGAGATGGCAGGCTAGTGATCCTTCCCCTCACGTAGAGAGGGGGAGGTAGCTAGCTCATGCATCTTTACCAGTCAGCCCCAAACTGAGCCAGGTTCTCTCCTTTTCCTCTAACTCCAGGCCTGGAGTTTCTCTGCTTCATCACAAACACATGAAGATATTAAAACTTGGACTGCCAGCATTTCTTCGGTAAAGTGAATGATGTTAGGGGATGGTTATAAGGTCTCTGCGGCGGTAAAGAGTTAATGTGGATTTGTGGGTAATTATATATATTTTATCTAAGCATTTGGGGCCATATCCAAAGCTCACTGAAATCCATCGAAAGACATTCATTGAGTTCAGGGAGTTTAGGATTAGGCCTCTGTATCATAGTTATTTCCATGATATCTGAGTGCATATTTGCATCCAAATTTTGCTAAAAAAATCTTAAAACATGATCCCAAACACTAATTCAAGTTAAGCACCATTTTGTTCCTGGTTGTTTTGTACTTATTCTTGAAGTCTGTGACAAAAGTATTATGATTAATGTTTGGAAATGCTGTTTCAAAACTTTTTATCTTCATAGGAATTGAATCCAACAGCATGTCCCTTTGTAGGCAAAACAAATTCCCAAAAGTTGAACTCTCCTTTTAGTTCATGAAAAGGTCTTATAAATATACAAGCAATTATTATGCTTGTGAGTATAAGTCATTTCAACGTCTCAAAATGTAAACTGGGCTTCAGAGAGAAGATAACAGAAAAATGTTGACTAACTGGAGTAAATTCGGACTAATAACAAAACAAAAACAAAAAAAGATTCCAGGGCTGGTGGGCTTGTTTTATGAGTAAAGATGAAAAGACATAAATTTGTAGTCAAAGACTGATTAAAGGAAAGGAGAAAATTAGATAAATGTAGGCTGGATATCAGTGAGATTTACTGGAATGACAGTTTCCTAATGGCACTGATGTAAATTCCAGTACTTAAGTCATTTAAGTGTGGACTCAGCGAAAGCACCTAATATTCCCTTTCAGCTGTGCTAGACATGGGCAGTGCCTGTGCTTGCCAGCAGGACTGTGCCAGTTCCCTGACAAAAGTAGAAGGGGCAGGCTCTTTGCCCACAATACCTTGTGTTGAATACATGCAACAATTTGTAAGCAAACTAACTAGGGGCAAGATAAGTAAATGAACTGTCATGGTCTATGCTTCTTTTAGTCTAGTATTGGTTTTAATGAGTTTTTGTTAATTCTGTGGATCTGCTAAAAGTCAAATACATTTCTATACTTCAGTCATTGTTGGTGTCTTCTTTTGGGCAGAAAATACAGATAATTCTGCCGCATAAACATTTTTCTTGTATGCTTGAAGTGATATGTTATTGTTGTCTGGAGCACACTTAATTTTGTAATTTGGGCTTATTTTCTTTTAGCGCATGGTGAAGAAAACAATTCTCCATAGTTCCTAAATATATTTTAAGTAGAGATGTGTGGAGGATAATAGTTCTGTTTTGCAAAGGATTTGGAAATTTCAGAGTTTGGCTCAGTTTTGAATAGGAACGAAAACTGAAAGTTTCAAAAATTCTCTGTGAAGGAAAAAAAAATCATTTTGGGTCTTTCAAAATGTTTTGTTTGAATTGCAACTTTTTTATTTTGTATTTTATTATGTAACACAAAATAAGAAAAATTCAAAATGAAAAGTCATTTCAAAATGAAAAATCAAAACGTTTTGTTCCAAAAATATTGAAATGGTTCATTTTGACATTAGGCAAATGTTTTTTGACAGAGTTCTTTCTAAACGAAATTCTGGCAAAACTGACCTGAATTCATGAAATGTTACAATTTCAACAGTACTGCATATTCCGATGAAAAATGGTTCCTTCCAAATTTGTCTGACCAGCTGTAATTTTAAGGGTAATTTTTATTTGAACCGTTTACTTTGCAATTCCTTTGCTGTTGTGGGAATTTCAGGAAAGCATGCCTTGGTAGAGAATGCTGTTTTCTTTCACATAGTGCCACATGGTGGAGTATCGCTTTATCTATAGGTCCTTTTCACCATATGGGTTTCTAAAGAGCTCAGTGCTCCTCTTGTACTTAAATGATCATTTGAAGTTTCTGGTAGGCATAGAAAGATTACAGTATACTTCAGTCTTTACCACACTAAACAATTATTGCTGTACTACTGAAACTTCGCATTTGAGCAGTCTTGAGGATTGATAAAATCATTATTCAAAGCCTGGGACATTTTGATTCAGAAGAGACATCTATGCACATTGTAAGACTTGAACCTTTTGACTATTATTATTCCAAAGTCTCAACTAAAAGAATAATTGCTTTTCTAAATTAATATTGCTTTTACAGTCTCCTATGTAATCGGACACATTTTTTCTCCCCTCTTGCTACATACAAGCTACCTTGGTTATAGCAGCTCACTCTAGCATCTTTACTGGAAACCTGTTCATTCAGATAAACAATGAATTAACTAAAACACAGCACTTCCCCATAGGCAATATTCCAGCAGGATGCAATCTAGGTACAGCAACAACAGAAAAGCATATTGTACCAACTGAAAGAAGACTATAAAAGCTATCTCTATACCACAACACTCAAACAGACTTTAGACTCCTTTGTTCTTCAATGGCAAATTCTAAGTACCTCGCCAGATTATGCTGATACTTTTAGTTTAGTTCATTTTCCAGTTATTAAAATATTAAAACAATCTATTGTTAATATATATTATTCCAGTTTACTATCTGTATATTATTACTATCTGCATTTTTGCTTTCTATTCTCTCTCTACTTTTTCTTAGGATGCTAAATATATTACTTTACATTTATACACAATGAAGTTTAAGCCCATTGATTTTTTCCCATATTTTCTGAACTCTCTGGGTCAGATCCTGGTCTCACACTATCCCCTTTGCTCTGCACAGGTGGGGCAAAGGAGCCAAAAAGCTGGCTTCAGCAGCAATTCAGCAAAGCACTTAAGCATGCACTATGTCCATCCCGATTCAGGGAGCACTTAACACTTGCTTAACTTTATGCATATGCTTACTTCCCATTGCCTTCAACTGCCTAAGGGCTTTGCGGAATCAGGGCCTTACAGTGCTAGGAGGGGTGATAGTATAGTGGCATAGCCAGCTCTATACCAACTGATCATAACAGCCCCACCTTAGTGCACATTTGGGGGCTGTGTTGGTGCAATGGCCAGCATTTTCAAACCTCAGATCAAGGTTAGTTCAGATTTAAGACTCCTCCATCCATATACCACAAATTCTATTGAATTCAGTGACCGTGGCAGATGCTCAACACTTCTGAAAATGAAACTTCTTTTATTTAGCTGCCTACCCTCGGGGTCAGAAGCCTAACAGTAGTTGTTACCCAGATTTGAACATTCTAGCGAATATATTTTTCAGGCATTTCTCTTGTATTTCTCCTGATCTTGATATATATATTTTAAAATTAACTGCAATGTTTAATGGCTCTACTCTCACATCCTCTGCCCCTCCCTCCGCCCTATGCATCTTTCAGGATCCTTGCGAGAAATCATCAGGTTCAATTGATTTCAGAATGTTTCCAAGCATTTTAAGTATGCTTTTTGTCTCTCATTAGATCCAACTCATTCTGATTATCAGTGCCACACAAGTCCTCAACCTTCCCAACTCTTGCTTTTTTAGCTTAAAGACAGAAGGAAAGTTTTTGCTACACAATTCATACTCTTCCAGTAGGCTTTCCTCAAGGGTGTGGATTTACTTCTATTCTGGTTTCCAAATTCCCCTGATACATTTTTTTTTTAAAAGTTCCATATGATTTCTTTGGCTAAATACATTTCATTTTATATTTTTGCCTTCTACAGTTGGCTTTTACAAGTTTTGAGACTGATAGCAGGTTAATGACTTCTCTGAACATTAATGCAAATATTGAGAAGATGTTTGAAGACGTCATCCACAATGGTTCTCCTGAAATTCATCTGTTTAACTAGTACCATTTTAGGGAATACCATTTACCAAAAGCATGGAAATGGGGGCAACTCCCACCCTCTAGTGTATTATTCTACAACCCTTACTCACCTGCATAATCCTCATTTATGCATCTTGTCCAATTGACCTAATTGAGACGACTCAGGTGCTTTAGAGTTTAGTCAATTGCATAAGAGTTTGCAGAATTGAAACCAATCTGCGAGGGGGAAATGGAAGGGGAAACAGCTCCCACTCACATAAATTAGTTTTACACAAAGAACAAGAGTAGAATATAGTCTAAAGTGCCAATTACAATTAATAATTTTAGTAAATGGGAATTATTGTAGTCCAGATTCTGCCACCCCTATTTGCATTGAGGAGTACCTTACATCACAAGTACCTTCTAGAGCCATGTCTGCACCCATTCTCCACTCCTCCTCACCCATCTGCTCTGGAGGAAGGGGAGCAGCCTGCATACAGTGTTCACCTACTTCTGTCAGACCTAGCCCAATTTACAAGAAGCCCATGCAGGTACAGAAAGGGGAAGGTGGCTTTCCAGTTCAGGGCAAAATCTAGTCCATTGAGATCAGTGGGACTACTCACAGAGTAATACACTCTTCAGTGTAAACAGGGGTGTAGAATACGGCACTCTGTTTCTGGTATTGCCAACAATGTGCTAGATGCTGTACAAATGGGAATGAGGCATGGTCTCTGCTCTGAAGAGGTTATGGAATTCCTTCACATGATGGATTATGTACACTACATGTGTTCTGTAAGTCTAGTATTTATAGTATTTTTAACACCTGGCCTTAATCCTGCAGTCCTTATGTAGGTAAAGTCCCATTGAGTCACTGAGTTAAGGACTGCAGGATTTGGACCCCATCCTCAAAGTTAAATGCAAATTGGAGTTCAAATGGGATTATTTAGTATCTGAACCATACCAATTATAATTTACAGCCTTATTGATAAGATTAAACACATACACAATGAAAAAGACAGTTAATGGAAACAGTGAACTTTTACTATTCTTCTAATTCATGGAAGCTATCCACATTGCATTGTAACAAATAATAAAGTTAGGATAGGACTTGGTCTAGAAAAAATGATTTATCTTTGGGATTTGTGTTCATCCAGCTGCACTTACTAAAACTATAAGAAAGCAATCCCAAATCTTTCACAGATATCATTCCCAAAGCCTTTAATCCATTTTTTCTTGTTAAAAGATGCTTCACAACTACCTGTCATCATTACATCCCTCTCACTATTGAAATTCAGCAAAATACTCTGATTGTAGTTGCTTATAAGAAAATGCATCTTTTAAAAGACATCTGGAAGTAGATTCCAGCAAACTGGCATTAATGTTTGATTCAGTAACCCTTATTCTAAATCCTTTTTCTCTTTTCCCTTTGTGCTATTTTGCCAAAGTTAGATCTGAGAAAACTTCAAAAACAAATTTAAGAGGCAGCTAGGTTGCACACTTGTTTAACATAGTAATATTTCATCTAAGACCAGTGTTAAAATATTGATTAAGTGACAAGGTAAGTTCAGTGGTCTCATTTCTATGAGTGCACTTAAAACTACTACACAACCTGAAGCCATGTAGCTCAATTGATAGTATTTTACAGGATGGGACTAACAAGGGCCCTGTTTAAGGGCTGAAGTAAGTTAGCCAGTGCTCTGTATCAAGTGGAGGAATGAGTGGAAATAAAAAGCTGTGATATCTTTTTATTTAAATCTTCATGGCTTAGCCTATTAGCCTTCTGTAACAGGGTTCTGGCCAGGAGGTCTTGAGCCAGGCCCCTGTTGGCCCAGCTCCAATTAAGAAGCATTAATTGGGGCTGGCTGAGTATGCCATATCTAATTGCTAAAAGAGAAGCACCTGTAGGCCTCATTAGGTAGGGGGGAAGAGAAAGGAAAAGGAGGAGCCAAAGGCTGTGCATCCCTGCTGGCTGGAGAGGCTAGCTGTCCCCCAGGTTGCTGGTTTGGAGCAGACTGTAAATAGAAGGTGGTGGGAGCTGGCACTGAAAATAAAAAGCACTGGTGATTACACTCAGATGGGGTCTCTGGCTGATGGCAAGGTGAGGGCAAGTGAATGCCTCATTACATCTTCATGATGTAAAAAGGACTGAATTTGTGATTGGTCAGTGTTTTTCTGCTATTTTAGAGCGAGTGTCCTACAGCATTGCTATGGTGTTTCTGATGAGATGTACCACCAGGCCCTTTGAAGACACCTGCTGGAGGTATCATGATCCTACCACACACTGCCCCAGGAAAGGGGCAGTGAAGGTTGGGTCCTCCACGCCTGCCTAAAGATGCTGCAGGGAAGAAGCCAATCAGAGCTCAGCAGGCTCAGATAAAAGGCACCGCAGAGTCTGAGCAGGTTAGTTGCTGGCTGGGACCAGGAGGATGGAGAAGGAGTAGAAGGCTGTGAAACTCCACAGATAAAGTGATTGGGGAGAAACCCCGCTCCATGCAGGGATAGGATTGTGAAGCTCCCCAGGCAGAGAAGTCTGGGAAAGAGAACCTTGACTAAAGGGGACCAGACTGTTGCAAGTTCTCCAGACAAAGAGGCCTCAGAGAAGACCCTGAGAAATCAGGACAGAGACTGAGAAACTCTCCAGGCAAGGAGGCTTGGGAGAGACCCTGCTCCAACAGGGAACAGATAGAGAACCCAGTAGGTGATGGAACAGAACAGGAAGCAACCCAGGATATGCAGCAGCAACAACTATTAAAGAAAGCAGCACATGGCTGCTATTTATAGGGTCCCTGGTTTGGGATCTGGAGGCCTGGTGGGTGGGCCTGGTCCCCCTCACTGGCCACTGGGAAAGTGGCCTAAGCCCCAAGAAGGAGATAAGACTCGGTACTAAAAGCTGGAGAAAGGGGCTAGAATTTAAACAGGCCTAGAGATGGGGCTGAAGACCCTGGAGAGGGCTAACCATTTGATGGACTGTGTTACTCTGGATGGCATTCCTTCATGCATTTGGACTATGTGACGTAGCCAAAGAGCTGAGCCACTGCAGACCTGCTTGGCAAGGGCAACAGCCAACAGAAGGCACCAGGGACAGAGAAAGGAAAGAGTGCACAGTTGCACTTAGCTGACAGGAGGTGCTCACGAGAGGTGAGTGTGCCTCACAGTGTTGCATTAAGACCATACAGTATGATTGCTGTCTCCTGGGCCCTCAGGAAAATGAGAGGAAGCTCTCCCCAATGTGTCAAAACTTTTTAAATAAATAAATAATGCATTCAGAGAAGGATAATACCCAGCTAATGTAGATTTTAAAGTGTCATTAGCTGACAGAACTGACAAAACGGGTTACATTCTGAAGGTGAAGACTTCAGAAATGACTGATCCAATGGAAGAGTCAGCTTGTTGATCTGGAAACATCATTGGGTAAGAAATAATAAGCAAACTTCAAATGGTTTGGAAGCTATGAAGCTATGATCATCCAAGAAGGTGGATGTCTCTCTGAACTTCTTTCAAACCTATTTAAACTAGTTTGGCCTGGAAATCTCATGAGCTTGAATTGTGTTGTGGCATATGTAGCATTGGTATCACCTGGGCTGTACAATAAATACAAGGACAGCTGTTCACTATTTTAATATTCCTGTTTCCAGCTGGAACCAATAAGCAAGGAGATGCATGTATTTTTTAAAAAGTTTAGAGAACTCAATAAATGGTTTTGGGTAAAAGCTTGGATCACTTCTTGCCTACCTCTAAGCCAAGCATTGATAGCCAGTTCCCAACTGGAGAAAAAGGAACAAAACCCCTCTCCTCCTTTCCCGCTTCCATATATTAAACATAGTCTCCAATCCTGTGCCATGTAATACATATCTGCCAACATCACAAATACTGTATAGTAAGCAGTCACAGAGTCAGCGATGATCATTTGCAAATTATAAGTAAGTTGTAAAACTCATGGCAATTGTTTTTCCCCCTTAACACAACAGCAATCCTCCCTTGCCTTTGGAACGCCCATTCCTTATTTTAAAAAGGCGTCTGGAGCCCGGTGCGCTGGGCATGACCCTTCTCAGTTGCTTGATGGAGTCTGGGGCACACCAAATCACGATTCTGTCTTGGGCTCCAGGTCTATTTTTCAAGGTAGGGGGAAATGCTGCATGGCTGGAGGTTGGGGTATGGTAGCAGAGAAGAAGGGTACGTCTACACTTCCTGCCGGATGGGCGGGTAGTGATCGATCTATCGAGGATCGATTTATCGCGTCTAGTGTAGATGCGATAAATCAATCCTTGATTGATCTACCATTGACTCCGGAACTCCACCATGGCGAGAGGTGGAAGTGGAGTGGATGGGGGAGCGGTGGCTGTCGATCCCGCGCTGCGAGGACATGAAGTAAGTGATTCTAAGTTGATCTAAGATACATCTACTTCAGCTACGCTATTCTTGCAGCTGAAGTTGCATATCTTAGATCAATTTTTCTCCCCCCTCTACCCCTGCCCCCAATGTAGACCAGGCTGAAGTCAGTAAAGACGTGAGGGGATGAAAAATCTCAGGAGCAGGCACCTCAGTAACATGTGCCCCAACCTTTCATTCACTCCTAGTCACATGCACACAGCTAGTATGGAACTGGGTTGGAGGTTATTGTTACTAGGGGAGAGGAGGATTTGGTAGTGGGAAGGGGTTAGAGAATTCTTGGAGGTGTGGGAGGATTTTGCCAGTTCAGGGGACTGGACGGAGAGTCCTTTCCCTAGGAACATCCATTCCTTGGACCTTTCCCCACACCCCCCTTATCACGCACCGCTGGTTTAGCTGCCAGCCCTGCTATCTACTTGTTTCTAATTTTCAGATTTCACGGCTCCTCACCCTCTTATGTTAGTACTGGCCCTTGACAGATATATAAATCTCTGTAGTGGTTAATGATGGTAAATCCTGCACTAAGCAAACTCTATCCAGCAGCTCCTGGTCCTAGTTTATTGCAGGTCAAGCTCTCTCTCCTTTGGACTTGTATATTCTTCTGCATTTCCTATGTCTTTTGTCCCAGCTGATTCCACATGTCTATTTTTTTGGAATGTCTTACCAATACTTAAATTGGTTTACCTCTTTATTCACAGTTTAGAGCTACCCTTCAGAACATAACACACTGCTATGTTTACTAATTGTATTTATGTAATTTTCTCCCCTAAAAACTATATCTCAGCTTTGTGCTTTCTACTTAGTCACTCTTCTCTCTTACACAACCAACAACATCCCTGCCCTCTATGGCATTTTTCTTTCTGCAGTCTCTTCTTTGCTCCCATTTATTAGGTGCTCTGTCCCTCCACCCTTCTCAATATGACTCCAGGGAGTTAATTCTATTCCTAACATTCTTCAAAGCATCACAGATTTCCTTTAAGTTTCTAATCACCAACGCCTGGTTTCTGCATCTGAGGCAGAAGTTAAATGGGGATCCCCATCTGTATTTAATGTGCACTTGGCACAATGCCTCCATTATTTTTTATGCTTTTTTCCCTCTATTTTAAAGACCAAGGTTGAAATCCTGGCCTCCTTGAAGTCAATGAGAGTTTCCCCACTGACTTCAATAGGCCCTAGATTTCACCCTGAGAGAACAAATCCTGAGAGACAGATCTTATATCCCTGAAATCAAGGTGACTCTTTCTTCATTCCTTCATTATGTTCCCTTTATCAGCACTAGATTATAGTCTTACAAGGTCTTCAATCAGCTACCAGAGGTGGAAATATAGGTCTCTAAGCCAAGTCTATTTTCATTTCTTCCTATTTTATTTAATTTTTAGATTGCTTTAGTTTTACATAGGCAGCAAAGAATTACCTTTTTCTAAACCCTCAAGAACTTGTTTAAATCTTAAAGATGGACTTGTTACTTGGGGAGAAATTTCAAATGTATTGGATGGATTTACATTTTAAATCTAACTTTTTACTATGTTTTTTTCCCTTCCTCTTTTGATAATGACGAAAGATGTGTTTAAACAGGAGTTTTCCCCTCTTAACAGCCCATCTTCTCCTAACTGATCAGGCAGTGAAGAAATAATGCTGACTTTGTAACATCACAAGCCATAGAAACAGATTGATGTCAAAAGCAAGATGCTGAGTTCATTTCAGGATCCAGCAAAAGTGGAAACTGGGTAAAATCTTCAGTAGATGGGAAGAACTAGAAAATGCCAGCAAAAATCAATTGACTTTCTCCATTGAGCCCAGAGAATGAGTAAAACTCTTCCTACCAACAGATGGAGACACTAACAAGCTAGTCTCTTATGACATCACTAGTAGCTGAAAGCCTGTGTTGACCCACAGGTGTGGCAGCTGGACCAAGTAACCACCATCTGTGCAATTTACATCATACACCAATGCAAGGAAATTAGCTGTATAGTAACAGGGGAGGGTGATTGAGTTACCTCTATCAAACTGGTCTAGGATTTTTTTTGCATTGCCTTACTGTAGATGTACACCACACTGATGTCATTTGTAAAGTCAAAATGGCTGAGAACTTAAAACTTGGAGGGAAATTCTTACAATGAAATGCCGCCATTTTCTTTGAAGTTGCTTTGAGTGCCATATGTGAAAAGCGGTATATCTCTGAGGGCTAACTAACCAGGGGACCCACCCATGCAGACACTCCTTGTACAGCTCCTCCTCAGGATAAATGTGGTATTTCATTCCCTCAAGGCTGAGTCAGAGCACTCTCTTACCTATAAAAGGAATCTCCCCTAGGCTTTGCACCCTGCACTGGGTGTCTCTTTAAGAAGGAACAGGGCCCAGTGCACCTGGGCTGATTACCTGCTGCCCAGTTGGGGCTTAAGGGGATGCACCTGGGCCTTATAAAAAGGGAATCAAGCAGAGGGCTGCGGACATTGAGAGAGGCTCCTGTGGGCTGCAGAGAGCTGTTACTTAGGGCATGTCTACACTACAAGCTTAAGTCAATTTAAGTTGACATCCAGCCACCGGAGTAATTAAGTTGGTTGTGCATATCTACATCACACTCCTTGTGTCGGTGGAGCACATCCTCACTAGCAGCTCTTGCATATGAAGCAGAGAGCAGTGCAGAGTGCAACTCGCTGCAGGGGGTTTGGGGAGGGGCTTGAAATGCCTCATGGGACCAAAACATTCTCCCTGGGGTGACTGGGAACATGACTTTAACATCCCATGGTGCAGTTTTCTCCCTCCTTTGATTTCATCTGCAGCTCATAGTATTTTGTGCCTTTTTTTTTTTTTTTAAAAAGGCTGGCGTAGCCGTGCATACACAATCTCCAGAGAAGCATGGACCCTGATCAGTTGTGCACTATTGTGGTGAATGTTGCAACACCACACGCCTTATTCTGCAGTATTTCCAGAGCCAGAAGGGGAACTGCTGCGTGGAACATGGCAATGTACTTCAAGTTTTACTGCTGGAAGCCATGGAACAAAACAATTCCCGGTTGCTGTCAGCAGTCTCGCAGCAGCTGAACATGATGGCGCGCCGGTTCTGGTCCAAGAAACAAGCACTGACTGGTGGTGTTGCATCGTTATGCAGGTATGGAATGACGAGCAGTGGCTGCAGATCTTTCATGTGTATAAGGCCACTTTCCAGGAACTGTGGGAAGTTCGCCCCAGCCCTGCAGCGCAGCGACACTAAAATGAGACCTGCTCTGACAGTGGAGAAGTGAGTGGCAATTGCTGTGTGGAAGCTTGCAACGCCAGACTGCTACAGGTCAGTGGGGAATCAATTTGGAGTTGGTAAATCCACTGGGGGGGGCG
This sequence comes from Chrysemys picta bellii, assembly GCF_011386835.1. Classification (NCBI taxonomy): domain Eukaryota; kingdom Metazoa; phylum Chordata; order Testudines; family Emydidae; genus Chrysemys; species Chrysemys picta. The sequence goes on along the minus strand of NC_088792.1, from coordinate 59,435,030 downwards.
GGGGGGAGAGGGCTGCTGTGATTCAAGTATGCAGGGCCATTAATCACCTTCTGATAAGAAGGATAGTGACTCTGGGCAATGTGCAGGACATACTGGATGGTTTTGCCACAGTGGGGTTCCCTAACTGCAGTGAGGTGATAGTTGGCATGCATATCTCTATCTTGGCACCAGAGCACCTTGCCAAAGAGTACATAAACAGAAAGGGACACTTTTCTATGGTGTTGCAACTGCTGGTGGATCACAGGGGGTGTTTTACCAGCACCAATATGGGATGGTCAAGAAAGGTGCATGTTAAGAAAGCTACAAGCAGAGACTTTGTTTCCAGACTTCAAAATCACCATTGGTGACATTCAAATGCTAGTAGTGATCCTGGGAGACCCAGCCTATGCCTTACTCCCATGGCTCATGAAGTCGGACACCTGGAAAGCCGCAAGGATCAGTTCAAAAATAGCCTCATCATGTGCAGAATGGTGGTGAAATGTGCCTTTGGCCATTTGAAGGGTTGCTGGCACAGTTTGCTCACTAGGTTAGACCTCAGTGAAAAAAGTATCTCCATAGTTATGGCTGCCTGCGGTGTGCTTCATAATATATGTGAAGGAAAGGGAGAGACGTTTCCACAGGGGTGAGACATGGAGGTGGATAGGCTGTCTAATTTTGAGCAGCCAGATACCACAGCTACAAGAAGAGGTCAGCGTGGAGCAATACATCTCGGAGGCTTTGAAAACCCGTTTTAGTAATAGCTCACAGTAATGTGAGCTGGTTTTCTATATTGTGCCTACCTATAGTCTGAACCTTGTTGTGACAGAAATACAGCATTCTCATACACATCCCCTGTGCCTCAGTTTCCCTATCCCTCCTCTTCCTCCCACCCTGTGTTTTGAATTAATCAAGATGATTTCATTTTCAAGACATGGACTCTTATTGCACACAGCTATAGATAGTGAGAGAACTAACAAAGTATTAAATCTTGGAAAAATGGTGGAATAAAATTGGGAGGGGGGAAAAGACATTCATTTTGTCTTTAAAAGCACAGTGGCCTTGCCTGTTGTACATCAGTGTGTGTGAATTATTCTTCGCATCCTCCCTTGGGGTTGAGTGGAAGGACTATTGCATTGTCCCTCCTCACCTAGTGGAATGTGTGTGTTTGGGGGAAGGGGAGTATGGTGATGTTAGAATGCTGTTCTGTGGGGACTGCAGAGGGAGTCGAGCCTCAAGATGTTTCCCCTGAAGGTCAACAAGATACCTCAGCATGTCTGTCTATTCCTTCAGAATCTCCAGCAGCTGCTGCTGTGTGCCACGCTCATTCTCCTGGGCTGCTCTCCTGCTCAGAATGTCCAGTTTTTCAGAGAGCGCAACCCTCCACGCCCTCTGCTTAGTGTCCACTGTCCCAGGGGCGTTCATTATCTCATTAAACATGTCATCACAGGTTCTCTTTTGCCTTTGTCTTATCTGGGAGAGCCTCTCCACCAGCGTGGAGGAAGAGCTTGAAGGCCACACTTTCAGCTGCAAACCATACAAAGCACAAAGGAACTGTTGTCAGTGCAGAACCAGTGTCTAGTACAAAGATGCTATATAAAAATCATTCCCCTCATTCACACAAATATAAAGCAGAATGTTTTCATTTCCAGACCCTCTGCGGCATCAGGTGGGCAATCTGTGGCAGAACAGGAGGTGGTCAGGGAGCCACGCCACCTCCCTTTGTAACATGGACATTGTTTGGAGGTCAGGGACCAGCGTTCCCCCTCTGAAACTGCAAGCCCTGCCAGAAGCAGTGCTGAGGGGAGTGCTTAGGTGGTGGTTGGCCGCCACAACATTTTCCTTCCTCCGCAACTCCTCATTGCTGCTTCTGTCTCCAGCGCCTGAGGCTTGCAGTTTCTGAGGCCAATGCTGACCTTGCCATCCAAATTATAGCCACGTTTTTAAAGCGTGGGGGAAGGGGTGAAAAATCACAAGGGGGGGCGGGGCCTGCAGGCACTACTGTTTGCAGTTTGAGCAATTGAAATGAAAACTACCACGGTCTCCCATAGGTCACCTTAGCTAATATCACACTCCTGAGGGTAACACAGGCAGCAAGGGAACAGCTGCTGCAAGCATCGGGGAACAGACTGGGTCCTTATGCTGTGTACTGCAATACCACCTGTTGAATTAATACTGGAGTGGTGTGGGAAAGTGTCCTACCATAGTGGAAGAAATAAGGCAGCCCTCCCTGGAAACATTCTACAATGGATTGCAGAGTACTTCCCTGAAAGTTTCCTGGGGATCTCTGTGGAGGATTCCTTGGACATCCCTGTGTACCTAAACATTCTTTTTTTGTGGGCACTCTCTGCCTAGCTGGCTTGGCCACTGGGAAGCAGATAGCCACTTTACCTCAACTGTTTTTTTGTTTGTTTGTTTTGTTTTAAATAAAAAATAGGATACAAGAACATGTCACCCCAAAATATTACTTGGAATTGCATACTCACCAAAGGTTCCTTGCCCAACCATGCTGCAACTGGCTGGAGTGCTCCGGGGTTACAAACAGCTCCTGGCTCTCTGGGACAATGGATCACTCGCTCACCTGTCTCCCATTCTCCTCCTCCTCTTCCTTGTCCAAGACCTTCTCTTTAGTGTCGCCTGTGGTGGCCAGGGACTCCAACTCCTCAGAGGTATCCACGCATCTCTTGGGGCTCGTGGTGGGATCGCTGCTGATTCTCGCAGCTGCTAAGAATAGCAGGCTGCTACTTGTAAAAGCGTAATGTCTGGGGTGCTGAACCAGAGCAACTGTTCATCTCCCTTTCCTTCTGATATGCCTGCTGCAGTTCCTTAATAGTGTAGCCCTTCTCCCCCATGCCACAAGCAATCTGCTTGTATATATCTACGTTTCTTCGGCTGGATCAGAGCTGTGCCTGCACAGCCTCTTTTTCCCCACAGATCCAGAAGATCCACCATCTCCTTTGTACTCCAGGCAGAAGCAATTTTGGAGTGTGGAGCTGGCAAGATCAGCTGGGTTGATGAGCTCTCCACGCCAAACAAACCAAGAAATTGAAATTCAAAAGTCCCTGGTTCAATAAGAGGGGAGGGTCTGTTTTCTGTGTACCAGGCTGCTGGGCAGCAGAGTTGAGAACGGTGACCAGAGCGATCACAGCGGAGCATTGTGGGACACCACCTGGAGGCCAGTTAAGTCAACATAAGCAATGAAGTGTCTACACTGCCACGGTGTCAACCTAACTACATTGAATTAAATGCTACGCCTCTCACAGAGGTGGAGTAATTTAATTGACATATCAAGGGAGTTACATCAGCTGAAGGGAACTGTTAGTGTAAACACAGACATTATTAGGTCAATGTAAGGCAGCTTATATAGACCTAACAGTGTAGTGTAGACCAGACCAGGCCTCATAGCTAGCTCCCAGAGATAAGGGGAAGGATTATCCAAGGAATTGCTGAAAGGGTCCTGAAGGAAGTAGCTAAAAGACCTGTTGGGTGCAGGAGTTACACATGTCAAGATATAGGTTAGGGGAGTTTGGAATTAGGGCCAAATACATAAGCATTTTGACTGACCTTAAAGAATCAGCTGAAGGGAAATATTTTCAATCTATTATTAATCATATTGAATAGACAAAACTAGCAAGATTGTCTGAATTTAAATGAGGAGAAGTAGGCAATGGAAGAGGACCCTGATGCTATGAAAATAAGAGACGATCAGAACATTTAGGGTGTCGTCTATTGTCCATAGAAAGAAAGCTGACCTTAATTGACCACTTTAAATATTATATGATGGCAGGATCCATCTTGAATCTCCACTTGGGTGCACAGGCCCAGGAGGGTGCAATTTTCATCCCATGCACCAGAAGTGGGGAATCAAGCCTTGCACAAATACCAAAAGCAGTAGGAGGTTTGGCCTTACCTAGTTACAAAATATAGAGAGGTATAATATTTAATCTCATCACATCCCGTCATTCAGCTAAGTGCTCTGTCTCTGTAGAAGACAGAAGAATGGTTCAAGCAATTCCTTAAATTAAGTTTTATATTAACAAAGAAACAAAACAAAGGCCATCATAGTGCTAGAATAATCCACTGATTGCTATAGACCTACACAGGAACAAGTCCTCAATGTTCCAGTTTCTGCCTTAGGGCCTAGCTCCTTCTGAAGTCAAGTGGAGATGTTTGTCCACAGTCAAAGGCAGAACTTGACCCAATTTAACTGGGCTTATTTACCTCACAACAGTGAAACCATGATAGTGAACTGAGTGTACAGCAGTGGGGGAGAGAGAATGCGTGTCAGTCGCTTGATCCTCTCGGGTTGATTAAAGGAGTGGTTTTGGCAGGCTTCAAAGTGAGCTAAATTCCACCCTTCTAGGGTATTCCCCAGTTATCTTACGGTCACAAAATGCTAATACACCATCTAACTAACTCTCACCCCACCCCTGCCTCCACCACAGACCAAGATCAACACCCCTATTTTGGACAAGAAAGCAAGCCAATAAGCTCTCCCATGCAGTAAAGCAAGCTCATTCACCGTTGAACCCCCAAGCAGTTACTAATAGAATATTTCTGACTAAATGTCATCACTTTCTCAGAGAAAAAAGACAACTTGATGTCTTTTCCATATTTGTAGGGCCTCAGCCATTTGGCACAGTAATAAGCATCCAGAAATCTTGTTTGGCTTCAGTGATGATGAAATATTGAAAACAAAAAATGAACATAAATCTTGTGTGAGATTAATTTGGAATCCTCATGTGAAGTGTACCTGGCTCAGACTTATCTCACCTAACTGAAGTGACACATTCAGTCTTAGTCATGTCTAGTTTATCTTGTCATAGTCTGAAACCGATAGGAAAAACTTTTCAACATTGTACTTCAAAAAATTGTAACCAGACTGATAAATCAATTTATTTTTCCTTTAAATGTGTCCTGGTTTCCATAAGAGAGGCAGCTTGCATGCATGCTGATAAATGGCAACTCTCCCATCACAGACTCTTATGGACACATTGCCAAGAAACTTGTTTTGTGAATTCTTTAACTCCTCCTCCCTCTCCCGCCCCCCGCACCTGAAGACTGGCTTGAAAGCTGTCTTGGCAATTTTACCAAAGTGCATACTTTGATAGCTAAAAAATGACCCTGAAGAATGGTTAATACTGTGTGGGGGTTAATGACATGAATCTGTTAAAGTACAGCTTCATATGCAAGAATGTATAGCCATATTGCTGTATTAACACAGTGACATTGAACAGACTGTAGCAGATATAAAATATCCAAATAGAAGCTCCTCAAAAGGGCCTGAATTATGCTTACCAGCTTGTTACCAGAAAAAGGCTCTGTGTAACAGTAGGCAAGATTTAGGCTAAATGAAAAATAATAACAATAGTCTTCAAACAATCTTAGGACGTATTCTTCCTCCTTATGTGTTCCCAGTACCTATGAGTGAAAATGTTGATGTTTACCCTAAGGGGGAAATAGTCCTTCCTGCTCTTTTGATTAGAAGTTACTGAGTAATGTGCATATACCACAGTATTGCCCATTTAAGTCAATAACCAAAGGTGGCATGGTGATATGCAACGGTGAGAATATGAACTTGATCCAAAGGCCGTTGAAGATAATGGGAGCCTTTCCATTGGACTTTGATAGGCTTTGAATCAGGCCCTATGTGATAATGATCCACAACGTTATATGCTTATCAAAACGGCAAGGCCAAAATGCTCAAACTTGGGTTCCCTGTATTTAGATGTCTATACCCTCAATAAGTGGTGGGACATTCAGAGATGTTTAGCATCCAGCAGCTCTCAGGTGCTCAACAGCTCTGAAAATCAGGCCACTTATTTAGGGGCCTAATTATGGACTTAGGACCTAGATTAAGCATGTGAGCAGTCTCACTGAAATCACTTTCAGCAGGACTACTCATGTAGTTAAAGTTAAGCATGTGCATAAGTGTTTTGCTGGCCTGGGGCCAGATTTTTAAAAGGTATTTAGGTGATAAAGATGCATGTAGGTGCCTCGTGGGATTTCAAAAATACCTAGACACCTATACTTAGATTCACAAAGGTATTTAGGATTGACTTCAATGGGAATAAATTGACTTTAATGGGAGTTAGGTACCTAATACCTTTGTAAATCTCAGTTCTAGTTACCATGGGAGTTAGGTACCTAGGCACTTTTGAAAATCCCACAAGGTGCCCATGTGCATCTGTAGACACCTAAATACCTTTAAAAATCTGGCCCTCAGTGGCTAACATTTAGCACCCAAGCTTGAATATTCTGACCTAAATAATTTGAAGTGAAATATTAAATTAATTCCTCATTAGCCTCAAAGCCATTTAACAGAATAGGATAGAAAGTTCTTTAATTTGACTCATAAGAAATAATGTAATATATAATACTGCTGGCTCCAGACACAGACATAGGCACCGAATAAATTCAGGTGCCTACTGAGTTTGGCAGGAATTTTGTGGATTCCGGTGTGTAACCGTGCCTCAGTGGGCCACAACTGAGAATGCCAAATTCAGGACAAACTGCTGAGAAATAGGGCAGATTACACCCAAGACTGGTGGCTATCCCCCATATGATATACCAAACTAGCAACAAAGGTAAACCTCTGTTTCACCACACTGGCTAACAAGAAGTCATAAAAGCAGTTTCTTTAGGCATTCCAGTCCTTGTATTACCACCGAAAACGCTAGACTTAGAGATGAGTGGTTCTTTAAAACCAAGTTCTTCAAATAAAATGTTCTTCTGATCCCAAAGGACCAGCCAAACACCCAGGTCAATATATAACATAGATCTTACTCAAAAATCACACCGATGTCAATCCTTTAGTATCTAAAATCTAAAGGTTTATTCATAGTAAAAAAGAAAGAAAGGTGAGAGTTAAAATTGGTTAAATGAATCAAATACATCCAATAATTGCAAAGTTCTTGGTTCAGGCTTGTAGCAGTGATGGAATAAACTGCTGGCTTGATAAGTCTCTGGTTGCTTCCTGTAACAGGGTGCTGGCTAGGAGATCCAAGCCAGGCCCCTGTTAGCACAGCTCCACTTAAAATGAGGATTAGTTAGGACTGGCTGGGGAGGCCACGCCCTAATCACCTGAGGGGATGCATCTGCAGGCTTGAGTGGCCAGCCTGCTATATAAAGCTGGCTGGGAGGAAGCAAAGGGAGAAAAAGACAGGAAAGGGAGGAGTGTTAGATCCCTGCTGGCAGGAGAAGCTAGTGGTCTCCCAGGGTGTTGGTCTGTGAGATATGTAAATAGTAGATGGTGGGGATATGCACGAACAATAAAAGAGCACTGGTGCATGTACTTTGGAGCCATCTCTGACTGAGTTTGTGGAGGGGCTGGGAGAAGGCACTGCTATGCTTCTAAATGGTTGGAATGCCCCCATTTAGCATAAGTCCAGAGGTTTGAGCAAGAAAGAGGCTGGATCAGGATAGAGGCAAAATTGAGGTGTTTCCAGGGCTTTTTATAGCTCCTGCTATGTGGAGGGAAACCCATTGCTTCAAACAAAGCCCTCCGCATAGATAGTTGAAAATCACAGGTAGTGATAGTGTTTGGAGTCACATGCCCATGCATGATTACATCTGGACATGTAGGAACCATTACCTATACCTCAAACAGCCCATTTACAGGACAGTCCATTCAGTGTAGATGGGCATCTTCCATTGTGAGTTAAGTGTCCCTTTGATGAGCCACTTAATGTGAATAGTCCCTTCAAGATGTGCTGGCTCAGTGCCTTGTGGGCATTACCACAGGAGCAAACATATTTGAAATACAGGTATAGAGCCAATGCTCAGAACTTCAAATACAAGAATGATACATGAATACAAATAGCACAATCATATTCAGCAAATCATAACCTTTCCATAGACCTCTTACATGCCACATTTTGTACAAGATTTGTTGCAAATGTATAACAGTGCTTACAACAGTGATCTATATGGACATATTTTAATCAGATATCATCACACAGTGGAACCAAAACTGGGTCTTTGGTGCCTAAATCTTACTATTTTTCTGGATCTGGGCCTTTGTGCTTCGCATTCTCTCTGATGGACTGCTAGTGATACTATCTGTAGCAGGTACAATAGCAAGATACTGTGTCTTTGCATATTTAGCACCCAAAGGGGGGAATTCACTCTGGCACAATATCCATACATTATAAGAGGATTCTTTTCTAATGCTGCTTTTAATGTTGCTGCTATGTTATGTCACTGCTATCTGTACAGTGCTGTGATGGCAATAAAGAGTGTCTTGCAATCCAATAAATAATAAGAGGGAGTTGTAAAAATGTTAAGAGAAAATAATAGTCCCTACAAGAAAGTAACTCCCTCAAAAAGTCCTTTGGATACAGAATTTCACCCACCAACTAAATGACAGAGCTAACGGTATTCCATGAGTCAGCCATAAAGTACTGCCATATAACACTACCACATATGTTATGATCTACCTCAAAGTAGTCACATCTGAGCCAAAAGTTCTAGGCGAGCTGTTAGGTCCAGTTTTATAAGGATTTCTGTTGGACCTAATTAGGATAGAGTAATAGGAAGGCTTGGTTCTACTGAGTGCTATTAGGACTCTGCCTGAAATTATAGAGGCCTCAGTTGTGAACTCAGCAAGAGACAGAGCTAGTAGGTGGTTTGTGACAGGTGTACTCTCAAAGTTGTTTTCCTTAAGGGTCATTTTTCTGAACAGAGGTTTATCTAGAGAGCAATTCCACAGAAGTATTTTCCTTTGCTGGAGTGTTATCTACAGTGGTATTTCCCATAAGATTCTTTTTCTCTTAGCAAGTGAATTTATTTATGGTAAAATACTTTTAATGGTTTTTTTCATGAAATAAACACTCCTGGACAGAGAAATTGCAACCATGGGACTCTCTGAGTTATGCCCTGACCTAGGGTCAGTGCTGCTGAATAATCATTGCTACCACTATCCTACCAATCCTTTTGGGGAGAATTCATTAGATGTTACCCTTTTTATCCATTTAAACTTATACCGGTATGCTTTTTGTTTTGTTTTGTTTTTTGGGGCAAATTGTGATTCATAATTTTCTGAGGCTCCTATACTGCTTTGATTAGTTTTCATTCACTAATTTCATATTAACTACTTTATAAATTACAAATAAGTTAGAGCTGGGTGGGAAATGGCTTTCCTGTCTATGAACACTTTCAAGCTATCGGAAAAATATCTGTCCAGAATGGGGACCAAAAAAAAAAAACCCCACCCCCCAACTTGTCACAAACCAAAAGTCCAAACAACAACATAAAAACCAAACAAGAAACAAGTTGGGTCAATCTAAACTTTGTTTCAAGTTTGACCATTTAAAAATTATTTTTACTATAATCATCTTAAATTTCTAAATGTCATTTTAGTTGAACTGCAATTTTTCATTTCAAAAATCTTGAAATAGGACAGTGCCAATTTTGAAACCTTTTTCAACACTTTTTGAGTTGAGAAACTTGTCAAAACCAACCCTTTCCTGCAAAAAGTTTTGGTTTTGACAAATCAGCAGTAAAGAAAAACCATTCTGTCAAAAAACATTCCCAAATAGCTCTAAATTAATATATATTTACCAACTTCCACCTAAGAACCTTCAAGCATGTTACAAACACTAATTTTTCAAGCCTCATGGTTTCCCTGTGAGGTTGGCATATATTATTGTCTCTCGTTAGAGGGGGAATTTGAGTCAGAACAAGGTTAAGTGATTTGCCTAAGTAATTGGCCTCGCTGGAATTAGAATCCAAGTGTCTCAGTCCTATCTTCAAACCACAGTGCCAAAAGAAGCAGTGAAAATGTTAGAAGGTGTTTATCAGAAATGTCTATAGGGACAAAAGAGATCTCAAGAGCTCATCTAGTTCATTCTCCACACACTGAGGCAGGAATATACCTAGACTATCCCTGACAGTTCATCTTTGTAGCACGCTCTATTTATACCAAATACTGTTATACATATATTTTCTTTGTACTGGCTAAATTTCACTCCTGTCACAGGATATGTTTCAGCATTATGGCTAAGAAACAAGAAGAAGGATTTTCAGCGGCATGTTTCAACAGATAGGCAGCAAAAACAGATTAAGTCAATTACAGCTGTCTTTTCAGAGTCATCTTGTGGGACTGATATTACCATTATCCACATAAGTAGCATTCAGCCAACTATTCACTTAATGGGCTATAATTTTAAAATCTTCTTTACCCTTGAGACTCACTGTGAAATCAACACACCGAAAAAGGAACAGTATATAGTTCCAAATGCACAACAGTACCACTGTGAAAACACTGACTGTTAGCTCTGCCTATAAAAATAATTGTGCATTTCACCATTATCACAATATTTTGATATACATAATTTTTAATTTTATCTTTGCTGTTCTAAGTCAGTTACATATGTGTATGTCCCATATTGCAGGACAAAATCACTATTGGTTTATTCACCACAAATGGTCCGTTCCCTAAACATGAAAATATAGAAGATGTTTCTCTGAATAGGCCTGTTAGTGCGTTGGCAGATTGAATTTTCTCATAGTGCACCATTTTCTCATTTACTTTTGGATTAAACAGAGAAAAGCCATTGTTCTGAGAAGGTGAAGTTGCAATTTTTCTGACAATGCTGGGTTCCTAATTGCTTAAACACATGCAGTCCTTCAGGTTTGTGACCAATGTAACTGACTAGCAACCTTATGCATATATATAAAACTCACCAGGTTTTAAGTTAATATAAAGTGAGAAAAACTAATTGGCTGAAGGGTAAGTATAATAAATTCTGAGGAAAAAGCATAGCTGATCCCATCATAAAACAACCCGAATGAGAATGTGCTACATAATAAACTAAGTGTTACTATTTTCTACAATCACTCAGGCCCTACATTTTGATTAATTGCAGATTCTGAATTACTGAGAAAATGGCAGTTAATTATCTCTAACACCTTTGCAGGAACAATTTGGAGGAGACTATGAAATTAGCACTCTGAAGTTTGAGTAAAAAAAAAAAGTGGTTTAATGGAATTTAATAATTTTGTAATTGAAATTTATGTTTCGCAAAACTAATAGCTTTAATACTGAAATACTTTATTTGATCTATCCCATATTTTACGTACACGGACTTTTATTGATTTCTTCTGAAATAACCCTCACTTCCAGAAGCTGAACTAGGAATATGTATTTCAACTGTCGTATTATTCATAAACCAGGCACTCACAATACTGGTCTGATATGTTTATCTTTATATTTTGGATGACTGTTTGCTCTGTATTTTACTTTTCTAAATGGTTATTCCGAGTTCTAAGGCTAAGAGCTAAATTGCGGCTTAAACCACAGCCCTTGGTAGGGGACGGTAGAGAGGTGCATCACCCATGCCAGAACTGCCAGAATAATTGTGTAAGGCCTCGATCTTGCAAATTGGTCTGCACAGTTGGATTCCTGCACCCGTGCAGAGTTCCATTGGTTTCAGGGGTTCAATCATATGGAGCAGCTTGCAGGACTGGGGTTTAGCCTTGTCCTCTTATTACAGTGCACTAAAATACATTTTAAAAATTTGTTTAGAGAGCAACCAAATCCTGTAAGTATTCAAAGAAAAATTAAGTAACCCAGCTTGTTCCACTATGTATTTGTGATGGGCTGGGAGTTCAAGCAGAAGGTAGATGATCTCATGGAGACTTTTGGCAACTTTTGATTCACTGGGTGGGCTGTAGTCCACGAAAGCTTATGCTCTAATAAATTTGTTAGTCTCTAAGGTGCCACAAGTACTCCTGTTCTTCTTTTTGTGGAATGATTTGTTTGTTTTTAACAAAGCCCACAGGGTGATGCTAGTCTGTGTGCAGCTACAAAACCTGATCACTCAATACTCACTCCAGTTCACTTTAACACTGCACATTACTCACAAAATTGAAATTTGCTTGGGCATATTAGAGTGGAAAAATAGAACCTCAATCCATCAAATTGCACAATGAAAATTATAAATGGAGTAACTACAGTAATACAAAGCATATGAGTAAATATTAGATCTGTCAGCAAACTAAACAATGGGAAAATGTCTTTAAAATGTCAGATTCAATTTTATACTTAGGGAAAACTATTTAGGTCTCCTTTCAGACAACCATTATTGTATTTGTATTGCAATATCACCCACAAGTCCTAACCCAGGTCCCATTACTATGTGCTGTACAAACACATAGGATGACACAATCCCTGCTGACATCAAGGTGGCAGCGGTTTTTGAGGAGTGATTTGAAGGCATGTTCACGATATTTCAGAATCATACTTTTGTCAATCCTAATTTCAAGATAATTTTGAAAGTCTAAAAGAAAATCTCATCTAGGTTTTTAAATCTTTTCATATAATACACTGGACAAGGCCTGAGTTTAGATTAATATATTTCATAATGAGTATTAAATGGTTTTATGTGTTCATGCAAGCCTGAAAAAGGAACGATTAACAAAAATAAATCTTACTGGAGAAGAATCAATTAATTCAATTAAAAAAGCTATGGCAGAAACTGATGGAGGCTAAAGACCACCAATGAACATTTAGAGTATTTTTATGTGTCAGAACAGACATTTATGCAAAGAAATTGCAAAGACTAGGATTATTTAGCAGAAAAGTTAGAGGGATCGGGATGAATTTTTGAATATTATGAAGGGCACAATTGATCACTCTTATCCTGCTCCATAATACATGAACAAGGGGACACATAGAACTCTAGGTATCTGAAGGTTTCAGGCAGTACCCAACATCTTCAGATAAACAGGGGTCCGGTTGATCAGGGAGCACAGTATTTGTTGCTGGGCTCCGGGTTTAGGAAACCCAAATTGCAGTCTCCTTCATACTGCCAGGCAGCCTTTGGGAAGCCAGCTTGCATCTCTTTTCCTCTTCAGCTGGATGGCCTTGGTGGCGAGGGGGTTGGAGAGAAGGTGTCTCCTCTCTTCACAAGAAGACCTCTTTACCTGCTCAGGCCCAAATGTGGGACACAATATATGACAAAGATCCAAAATGAGGCTCACCTATAAAATATTCATGGAGGTAACTTCAGATGCTGTAGAATTCATTCCTTTATGGTAACTACTTTCCATAACCTCATGATTATAACCCTTATAAGTTTTCAGCAATTAAAGGGCACCAGATTTGTGTGAAATGTAGGTAACTTTGGGACTAAAGTGAGTGACCCTCAAAAATAAGACATTTGAGAGGTATGCTCACAATATTAGGAGTCAGAGCAGTTTTTCTCCCACAACACTCAATCTATTTAGTCTCCCTTTCTGTCTCTCCCCATCTGTTCATGGTGCCCATCAGTATGGTACCAGCTTGGGTATTCCAGCCAGACTCTCCTCTAGCCCCAGAGGGCAGTGAAGACCTGCAGCACAGCCTCCCAAAGAGTGCCAGGTGATCCCGTAGAAGCCAGACTGTGCTCCTTCTCATCTTCAGATGGACAGCCTTGGAGAATCTGGTTAGTTGCTCTCACTGAGCTCTGGGTTATACAAAAGATGGATCTTGATTTTCATGTTTAGCATCAGTATCGTAGTGCCTGGCAGCAGGTAAGACTCTATTGTGTTTAATTCTTTATAACAGCATTGGCAGGTGCTTGCATAATGGATGACAATTTTCAGTCCTTGCCCCCAAACAGTTATTTTAAATGCACATTTTTACTGCCAGAAGCAAATGAATCATGGCCTTTAAACCATTTGTAGTGAGACTAGAAATGCTTGTGTATTTTTAAATGGACCACTTGCTACCCTGAACTATTGTTTCCTGCTTTGCCTTCAAGTATCAACCTTAAAGCAGCTAGAGATGATTCATGCCCCACGATTCTTCATCACTGGATTATAGAGGGGTCTTTCAGGTGAGTTAGTGAAGAAGCCATTGTGTAGCAAAGGGAGGCCTAACCTTCAAAATAGATAAATGTAACAGATTAATCTCCTAATATGGAATCCTTCATGCTTCTCTGGGGTGCGATAGAGGAAGACCAATTCTAATGTGGAGACTGGTTTTAAGCTTTTTAGCCTCTGGAGTAAGTAAGTCTGTCTAATAAGTCTATTGAAAGGAGAAACTTCACACAGCTGTAACCAAAGAAGATTGCTGAAGAAGGACTCAAGACAAATTTTCCTTTGAAGTGAATTTGATATGCTCTTTAATTCCCCTCACCCCCTTTGTCCATCAAAGCTCCAATTTGTTGGCCTTCTGTGCATACTACAAGGCCCCTCTTTTCTCAGGCTTCTGGGGAGGTAATGAGCTGAGGGTTTGGGTGGGTATATTCCTGGGCAGTCCTTTTGTATTTTGTGTGTTTTGACCTACAGAAAGGCATCCAAAATGCAGGATGAGGAGCCTATGTTCAAAGCCTGTATTAGCTGGAAGAGAACCGGTCATGATTTTGTTCAGAAACATATTTTTATAGGACTATTTCAGGCTTCCTTGACTTCAAAATTTGGCCCATAACCAGGATTAACCGTGACACACTTTTCTGTAAATGTAATAGTACTTAGAAAAAACAGCTAGCAGTATTTTTATAGGTAGGTCTAATTGCTTTTAGGTTCTTAATTCTTAGCTAGCACATACCATCTCATGTCCCCATCACTGTCACCCTTGTCCTCCCTTTTCCCTTGAGTTCTATTCTGATCTGTTAAGATTTTGTTCTTATTTATACCATAAGGTCTTCAGGGGGAAAGGACCATCTTCTATTTTTTAGCTTGTACAACACCCACCCAGCACAGAGTAAACTATCATCACTTCCCTTTAAATCTAATGGAAATTACTACACTATATTGTACTAAGGCCACGATTAAAACACTAGGCTGATACAACCACACTACATATACATGTAAAGATTAATTGAGTCCATTACACTCATTATTTTTAAATAATACATCTGTTTATTTCCATCAGACCACATCAGCAGCAGATGCATCTTATGTAATTTACCTTGAAATCTTTGTCCCATAAAGTTTATAGTTTCTCCCCACAAAAATGAACCCATAAGGCATCTTATGAGAATGGTAACAGTGACAGAATAGAATTTAAAGGCAGCACAGTACGACAGTACATGCTGTTCTGCTGATCAGATAAAAAGTGCTGTATATGCCCTTCTCCATTAAATTCTACTTTTCTTATCCCTTAATTTGATTTTAAAAACCTCCTACATTTTATATTCAACTAGAAGTTACCATTTTACCTGATGATTTGGTAAGGACATAAGTGAAGATCTTGGGCCAAGAAAAGAACCTCATGACAAGAGAATCCCCTCAACATGTCTAGAAAAACAACGTAAATGAGCAGTTGGTAAAGCAATCAGCCCTTCATATTGGAGCATACAGCATACATATGCAATGACCTTAGCCTTTCTACTTTGATTTACAGCAGTGTTGGAAAGTAACTTAACAAGGTGGTATGGAGCTTCAAGAGCAGTTGAAGTCAATTTATTGTTTAAGTTGCTATGGATGTTAATTAGATTAGGAATTTGCCGAGAGAAGAGTATGTTCCCTTTGAAACTAAGTTTTTGTGGCATGAAAACACAGAAAAGAAGAAATCCTACACTCAAGGAAATTGTAGGGTCCCACTGAATTCCACAAAATTGTAAAAATTCCAGCAATAACAATAGTTATGAGAGAGCCAAGAAAGTACCAGACTGTTTAAAAAAATAACATACCCCAACTATTCTTGCATTATTTGGTACAGTCATGACAACAAATAGAGGATGATGGGTAAATGGCATGCTTACTGGTATTTTCTACATAGTGCCATATAGCTAGTGGATGGATTGACTATTTACTGTCAAAACAGAAATGTGCATTAAAAAAGAAATAAAACTTGACTAACGGTTCTATATTGCTACCCATCACCACTGTATCCTAGTCTTCCACATAAATCAATAGTGACATCCCCAGCAGACTTCATGGAGTCTCTGGCACTTCTCCCTGTTCTAGGAAAACAAGAGGATCTTTTTAATCCTGCAAATTAACATCCTTTTGCATGTCTTTTATAAATACCATAATTCAATGCTTTAACAGTGCAATGGGGACTTGCTAGACACTTTCCCCATAACATAACTCTTTTGCATGATTCTAATTCAAAGAACTACATTCTCTTTGAAGCCTTTCACCAAAAAGGTACACCTGGAACCTCCAAATTCAGATAGGAGCAAGAATGATGCACATAACTGCAGCTAGTGTAAGTGTTTTGACATTCAGTATTCAGGAAGATATTTAAGTATGAACCCAAGTTTAAGCATGAACCTGAGTAGTCCCATTGAAATCAGTGGAATTATTCAGGTGCTTGAAGTTAAATATCTTGCTGAACAGGTACCATAGAGGAAATAGGGCTACCTACTGAATTACCAGTACCTCTTCTTGCAGCCAGCCTTCTTCTGTTTTTTCTTGGCAATCTTCCATCCAAGAATTGACCAGATCAATAAAGGGCCCTATGAGAGGTTGATTGTGAGGCTACAGTGCAGGGAATCAGGTCTGAATATGTAAATAGGTTACTCCAACAGCTGGAATCTCATGCCTGGTATTCTCTGGAAACATCTGTTCCATTTTATGGAAAAATATTGTAAAGTGAATCTTAGAGTTACAGGTAGAGTTGTGCGGATAACTGATTTATTTTATTTTATTTTTGTTTGCTGACTGAATCAAAAGTTGAACGCTTTGTTTCAGGGCGAGCTCGCCATTTGGTTCAACCAAAATGTTTTGTTTCAGATTTTTTAACAGTGTAAATAAAAACTGAAGTAAAAATTCAAAACAGCCATTTCATTTGGAAAATGTGGAAACAAAATATTATTATTTTTTCAGATTTTGTTTTGGGTTTTTTTGACTGAAAGGAATAAGCAAAATTGTCACAAATTTACAAGATGTTTTCATCAACCTGAGTCTGGATTCAGCTGAAAAACTCCACCCAACTCTAGCTACAAGAGCTAGAAAACACTCTAATCACTCTAACAGAAAACATAGGGCTGGATCCTTGGCTGATGTAAGTCAGGTTAACTCTACTGAAGTCAATGCACCCAAGCCGATTTACATCAGCTGGGAGCTGGCTCATAATTTATCAGTTGTCATCCGTCTCCAAAGCCAGTAGAATGTCGAACAGTCAGAATGAGTGGAATGTTATAAGGGAAGGTTGTGTGCAGTTTGCATGTCTAGCTTAGTATTTTATTTTGCACTGCTCTTTTCACTTACATCTCCCCAAGGCCCCCTTGGAAGCAGAGCGCAAGGGGTTTCTCACCATTCAGATATATACCACTAAGTAACATTCTTGTAAATGAAGTACTGGGGTCCATGTTACCACTGTCTGTTGATCCCTCCTCTACAGTCAGTCCCCGCACCTCTTCTGACACACAGGACCACAGTTTCTCACAAAAGATGCTCAGAAAACATATATGCAAACAGCATGTTCATAATCACCATCAGTATCCTTCAATCCATACAATTATTCAGAACACAGATGTAAACAATATTGTGCATTGCTCTAGTGCCTTTCATCTGATCTCAAAGTACTTAATATGCGTTAATTATCCCTTACACAAATGCCTATTTGTGCCCCCAGAAAGGTGGCTTTTTCATGTGCAGTGGGAGCATGTACATGTTACCCAGGCACAATTTAGGAAATAATGTTTGAAAGATTGCCGTAGGCTGTCTTCCTAGAAGATCAGTGAGTACCAAACATTGAAAAGAGTAACAGTCACAGTAATGCCATCAGGGTCAGTTCCAACAGCAAAACAACCCATTACTGCACCTCTGCCAGTTCTGACTGCTGCAAAGCTTACGGATATAGCTTAGTGTTGGCATTTTCTCATCAGCTTGGATGAGAGTAAGCCCTAACCGTGCTGCAGACTCATTCTGCCTCAGTACTAGGAGAAAAATATTTGTGTAATAAAATATGCACACTTCAGGGAACCCCCTGTAATAGCTTAAAAGTCAGTGGTAGTTAATGCTGCAAAATCTATAATGATCCATTATAGTTAATTTACTACTAGCCAGCCTTCATCTTCACTGATTTTGGTGCCATTCATTTGTGCGTGTGCATATTTACATATCCTTTGCTAAGTGCAGCCAGTTATAAGGTTTGGGGCAAATTCTACAACCGTCCAACCCTGTTGAAGTCACTGGGGTTGCATGGATGTAACAGAGGGCAGAATTTGCTGTTACAGATCATTTTTCTAGAATTTGCAAGATTATATATCTTGCATTCTGACAGAACAAAGGCTGGGTCAACATTCATGCAGCCCTGTGGAGTCTGCTAACTACACAATGATCTACATCATCACTTTATCTTATTTTCTCTGAAACAGCTGTGGGTGTTCCCCACGTTTATCCCCCCCACTTCTCCTTCCAACCTTGCTGCTGGCTCGCTAACAGATACATGCTGAAATAACTATGCATCGCATATGCTCAGCTGTATGAATGCTGGTGTCAGTGATCCGGCTGGGGAGCACATACACACAACAGAATTAGGAATCCTCATTTTTTTCCTCCAATGTTCTCATTTCATTCATCTCTCAGATTACATTTCTGCTATTTGCCTCCCTCCATCCCCCTTACCCTTTTTTATAGCAGATGGGCTACGTACTGATGAGATAATACTAGGTGCAATTCCAAGCAATCATTTTCAAAAACATCTGGTTTTTTTGCGTAACTTATGTCCAGCTCACACTGTTTCAGGCAGTACATGGATCAGGATTCTGGATCATGCGTAAATAATCAGAGTGAGAAAGGGGGACTATATGCATGTGGTGGGGAGGGTATATTAGTGTTTGTCCACTGATAATTTTTAATTTAGATCTTTAAATATTTGTATAGATGCATTTAGAGTCAACTGGTTTAAATCTGTGTAGCTCTGATTACAGTGGAACTAATCCAATTTACACCAGCTCAGGATCTAACCTTGAGATTTTATATGAATGCATTTTGCAGCTTCTCAAATCAGTAGGACTAGCATCTAAATTTTAATCTATGCTTGCTATCTGTGTGGCATTTAAGATATAAAGGAGTATAAATGCTACAATAATTATTAAGCCTATCTGGGATTTCTTCTATGTCCATTTGTAAAAAAAATCCATTAATAGATTTCCTATTCCCTTTAATTTACTGGTTGGTGTGTGGGGAGGAATCTATTAATGGGAACAATTATTTTGAAAAGCTAAGCAAGTGTAATTACAGATCCTGTAAATCAAGTAATTTCTGTCTGTTTGTTTGCCAAATGAGACCAGTGGTTCCTGGAAGAGAAAAACAACAAGGAAGTATTTAAATTGGTTAAAAATAGCCTTTGCTTTGAATTTTTTAAAGCCATGTGTGTGGGAGTGTTAACTACAGGGTTTTATTTAATGGATTTTGGGGTTTTTTTGCTAACGGTGACAGAATTTAATCAGTGAATCTTGTACAAAAGGTGGTTTTGGCTACAAAAATTAATAGTTTGAATATTTCATGACATCACTTTATTTTGAAGAGGTGTAAGTATACATTTCTGAACTTGAATCGCTTGTTAAATAGCTGTTTTTGCAGACTGGCCTTTGAATTTCTGGTTCTCCATAGGAATGTGAATGTAAGTCTGTTGTAAAACTTCACACACACATATACACACCCTGTTCCCACTATCAGACTGACATGCTGGTGGCAAGTAAACATTTATTAACACTGGACCATCCCAAAACTAGTGGATTCAAACTAGAAAATATCTTATGGATAGAAAAGTTCAGGACATGTCAAATTAACTTGTGCTCTCTGAATTGGCCAGAAGTAACAAAAGTGTTTAGTTTTGACTACAGTCTGTAATACTGTAGCATTTTGTTATTGTACAGTATGACACAAAAGTGATATGATGTAATCTGATGCACATCCACTATCTCAGAAAGTGCACCAATTTGTGGGCTAGATTGTACACACACAATCTGCCTTGTTAAGGGACAATGCAGAGGTGCACTGCCTCAGAAGCAGAATTTATTTTCTGCTCCTCTGTTTTAGTCGTGGTGGATAGCAATTTGCTACTTATCCTGACCAGTGGCCGATTACAACCCTCCCACCCTGATTTACGCCACTTCAGCTGCCCTGACAATGCACTGAGAAAGGCAGAACCCAGGTTCTGACCACTCTCTGTCCATTTGCTCGAGGGGAGAAATGTAGCTGGTGCACAGTGCCCTGCTTACTTTACACATCTGCACCCCAGTTCTGGGGAGGCCACACAGGACCATGTGGTGGCGGGAGGGTAGATGGTCTGAGGTGAGGGTTTTTTTTTAAATACCCTTGGCATGTAGCTCCTCCTCTCTCTGTATGTCATTGTCTAATGGATGCAAAGTTTACTTGGTAAGAGAAAAGATGCTCACTTCATACTACAAGCATTTACAGCCACTCCACGTTATCCAGTCCACACACCATCAGGCACAAGAGTACAGTCTGCTCCTGGAAGAGCTCCAAGTGCCTTGAATGTCAGCAACAAAGGAGGCTGAGGCTGTTGTAAAGTGGAAAGGGGGGGGGTGGGGCATGGAGTTAAACACCTTTGGTAGAGATTTGTTTAATATTTTGAAATAAGCTTCTGGATTTGCAATCAGTTTGGCAGTGGAATCTTATAACCAAACAGATGACTCTTATGAAAATCTTTGTATGTCTGAACAGGAAGAGTTTTACCTCTCAAGCAGGAAGCCTAATGCAGAGCTTACACAGTGATATATTTTCAGTCATGTGGCCAGGACAATAAACATGTATCTTTTGATCCATGTGACAGTAGTGCATGAGCTGTAGTTTTGTGCAGGGCTGGAATGAGATGCAAATCTGTCAGAAGTGAGTCTGTGCTCCTGGACTGCTTCCGCACATCCTAAATTCATCAAGCTGAGACCAGAGGATTTCAAATAAATGTCTAAAGAACCCATAAAAAGTATCCAGCTGGCATGATGGCTTAAGTCCTAATGTTCAAACACCATCTACTCTATATTGTATGAAACATTTTTGTCCCAGGATCTATAAATTAAATATATTTTGCAAATATAAATGCATCTACTCCCTCTCTACTTCATACTATATGAATGAATGAAGAAATATCATTCCTGGGATGGTTAAGGGCCTGGCTAGAATTTTAAAACATAATTTTAAATGATCTCCTATTAATTGCCTTAGTGTTCAAATGGAGATAATATCTTCAGGGTATTAAGTAGCACTGGTTCCTTTACACCTCCTTGCCTTAGAATGTTATGCAGCTAACTGCAGCGGAACATTATTTCATAGACTGCCTCTGTTTACAAATCAAAGTGCCTAGCTTAAGCACAGTTTGCTGAAATACAGTGCTGTTATTAGGAAATGTGAGTGGGCTGAAGTGGGGATCCCTGTAGAGTTAACTTGGCAGCATTTGAGATCCTGGCTCAACCTGATATTAAAAGTGAGTCATCAGTTTACCCACACAGCAGGCCCTCACTTTGTACTTCTCACTGTGAGCAACTCAGCAGAGGGCCAGAAGATTCAGGGTTAGCTTCTATAATTAATAGCCCACTGAAAGGAACTCCTTGTTAAGGAAGGCTTGTTTCACTCTTGTATTTTTGTTCTTCAGTGTTAGCCTTTGATAAATAACAAAAGCACAAGTCAAATCTACCACCTGGAAGGTTAGTTTACAATACTTGTTAGTCATCTGATCCAGACTGCCTCATTTCTACTCCAGGTCTACGGCTTTGGAACTGTCTCAGTTCACTCAAAAGCTATTTTTATATCTGCTAGGAACTGTTCGCAGTGCAAAGCTTTCATTTTCATCAGCTCTTTACTGGCTTGTTTTTCCAAGAAAATACATGAACTGTCCTAGACTCACATGAGGCCTCTATCAGGAAGCACTTTGATATTCACCACTCTTTGGTGAATAGGGGAATAGCAGAATCACAGAAATTAGAGATGCAAAAGCAATACCAAGTTAACTAGTCTATCACTCTCCTAGGACAGGATTGTCTCCTATAGTACATATTCCAGTGCTTTGTCCAGTTTAATTTTTAAATGTCCCAGCCATCTGGACTTGTACCATTGCCTTCCAGGGAGTATCTATCCATCTTGGTTGTTTTGAAAGTAGCACCTAGCACTGTAGTATCTAAGCGCTGTACAGACCATTACATTGAATAGACTATTTCACACTTTAACAGGATGAGGAAGTTTTCCCATACTGACTCTAAACTTTCCCTTCCTTAACATCATCCAATTAATCATAATTATACCCTTTTGTACTATTGTAGGAATCTCTTTTGCCTCTTACAGTCTTAAAAAATTTGTATGAGATTTCCAGGCTCCTCAATCTTCACTAATCCAAGCTACTGTGTACATATTTTGTTCTGTTTGCTCCAAAGCCATCCCCCCCCAGACCCTTATTTTTTATTCTCTGTGGCCCTGATTTGCAAAAGAACATAAGCATGTTCTTAAAAGTTAAACACATGCTTAAGTTCCATTGACTTCGGTGCATGTGCTTAAGTGCCCTTCCTGAATAGGGATGCTTTCCTGAACTGGGACCTGTATTTCCCAATGATTTTTCAAAAAATGTTTGGCTCTAAGAAGACCAGAACTGAATAAAATATTTCAGCTATGATCTCATTGGATCCATGTTACAGTAATCGGAAAACAAAGTTACAGGAACTACCACCAAGCTTATGAAATCTAGCAAGTGGGTGCAACAAAAGTTCTAAGCATATACAAATGCAACCGAGGAAGTTTAACCCCAGAATGTAGTTTTGCACATGCCTTTCACTTTGTTCCCTTGTGAATACATAGGGGTTCTTCCAAACCTCCTCTCTTGATTTGTGTCAAGATCCATCAGTTTTACAAACCCTTCTCAGTTTGTTATCCTATACTTGTATGTGTTTATGATAACACTCTCATTTCCAATTCTTTGATGCAGTACTGTTAATTACAACATATAATCTCCCTCTCTTGCAACGTCATACCAGTTACTCTAAATGCACACCATTCAGTCATATGCATACGCTAGATTTCAGTTTTGTGGGTATTCAAAATATTCATTTCCCCCATAAAAACAAAACACAAATATAGGGAAGAAGAGATTTAAAAAAATGTACAAAATCTATAGAAAACGTAGCTATGAGAGACAGGAATGGAAGGAAAAATGTAAGCCACTCTGAGCTGTACATGATAGATGGTCAAATGAGCTTTATTATGAAAAGGAGAATGGCTTATGTCAAGTGCCTCTTCACCCTGTAATGATACAGTGAAATATGATCACTTGTCTTGAATAGTCTTCATCCTAACAGCTACATTCTTGAACTTATAAACACTATTAATTGTGGCAAACATGGAATTTGAATCCAGCAGCCCCTTTCTACATTTAAACTGAATGGGTCTCATAAATTGCTGGTGTAAAATCTACTGGAAACAGCGGAGTTATATGCCAGGCAGGAATTTAGTGCAATATTTAAAAATTGTGGTACTGAAGACTTTTGCCTATAGAAGATGCAAGATTTTTTATGCCTGCAAGGATCCTCATCACTCTTGTATTGTTCCTGTTTGCAAATCTTCTGTGTTTGGATTCTTCATGCTAGCCTCCATTTTACACATTTTGGACCAGATTTTGACTGACCCTGTGCAGGTGGCACAATGGGGCTGGGGAATGCAGACATAGTGGGAGTGATTGGAAGGACGAAGTGAGGTTGAATCCCTGGTATCTGTTCCCTGCTTTGGACAGCAGAATGAACTTTCCAAAAGCCTATTCCCATTCATGCTGATTTGTGTGCCTCACCCCTACCTGCTCACTGGAGCTTTTGCTGGCAAAGGACAGTGGCTCATATCATATTGCCTCTATATAAATCCATAGTATGCCCACATCTTGAATACTGCATGCAGATGTGGTTGCCCCATCTCAAAAAAATATTGGAATTGGAAAAGGTTCAGAAAAGGGCAACAAAAATGATTAGGGGTATGGAACAGCTTCCGTATGATGAGAGATTAATAAGACTGGGACTTTTCAGTTTGGAAAAGAGATGACTAAGGCGGGATATGATAGAGGTCTATAAAATCATGAGTGGTGTAGAGAAAGTAAATAAGGAAGTGTTATTTATCCTTCTCATAACACAAGAAATGGGGGTCACCAAATTAAATTAATAGGCAGCAGGTTTAAAACAAACAAAATGAAGTATTTTTTCACACAATGCACAGTCAACCTGTGGAACTCCTTGCCAGAGGATGTTGTTAAGGCCAAGATTATAACTGGGTTCAAAAAAGAACTAGATAAGTTCATGGAGGATAGGTACATCAATGGCTATTAGCCAGGATAGGCAGGGATGGTGTTCCTAACCTCTGTTTGCCAGAAGCTGGCAATGAGTAACAGGGGATGATTATCTATTCTGTTCATTCCCTCTGGGCACCTGGCATTGGCCACTGTCAGAAGACAGGATACTGGGCTAGATAGACCTTTGGTCTGACCCAGTATGGCCGTACTTCTGTTCTTATGACAGACTGGAAATGGTTGGACTCAATTTTCTGAAGTTTATTTATCAAAATCCTTCTAGTCTGAATAACTTAACTGGGCACTGGGGAACTCCACCAAGGGGCTGGGAGAAGGAAGCATTCCCCAATCCAGGTTGTAGGGTAGCAGTGAAGATGCAGATCTGTGGCTACTAGTCCTAGTGGTGGGAATAGTCCTTGACTCTATCACATCCAGGGCCGGCTCCAGGCACCAGCCGACCAAGCATGTGCTTGGGGCAGCACCTTGTAAGGGGCGGCCAATCTTGGAGTGGCGGGGGGCACTCGGGTTTTGTTTTTTTTTGGTTCAGCAGGGCAGCACTCAAGGTTTTCTTTTTGTTTTGTTTTTGTTTCGGCCGGGTGGCGCTCAGGGGGCTGGGTTGTTTTTGTTTAGGTGGCATGGCGCTGGGGGGGGGGGGTGTTTCAGCCAGGCGGTGCTCGGGGGGCTGGGTTGTTTTTATTTCGGCAGTGTGGTGTGGCGCAGCACTCAGGGGGAGGGGTGTTTCGGTGGTGCGGTGCTCAGGGGGGTGTTTCGGCAGGGCAGGGCAGTGCTTGGGGGAGGGTGTTTTGGCGGCGTGGCACTCGGGGGTGTTACGGCGGGGCGGCGCTCTTTTTTTTCGCTTGGGGTGGCAAAAACTTTAGAGCCGGCCCTGATCACATCCCCTCTCCCATGATATGGAAAGATTCTGTGTTCTGTGCAATAGTCTTACATCTGCCCCGACACCCCAACCCACCCCTGCCTTGTCCCTACTCTCTCTATAATGACAGCAGGCAAGGAGCACCTTTAAAGAGCTAGATTCTGCTCTAGGCAGGTGTTGAACACCCCTTATGTGGTCCTTCTATATGCAGACTCCCCTTGCATAGCAGAACTATCCAAGGTTCCACTGCCTGAAAGCCTCTACAACTGGGAAGGAGGAGGCAGGATTTTCCTCAATGGTGCTAATTCTGATACAATGATCAAAATGAGGAGACCTGCCCAAAGCAAATCCTAAAACTGATACTTCGCCACGTGAATTCCACTGTTTGAACTGAAAAAGCAAACGGACTTTGGCAGTGACCCAAACTGAGTTAGACATTATGTGATGCCAAAAAAATCCCATGTAAGTTTTGGTACGGAGTCTATGTGCAGTGCATGAGAGAGGGTAATGTAGTTCATATGGAAGAGATGTGAAATGTGTCAGGAGAGGAACCATTTTACCAAAATAGGCAGGAATATGCACATGTTGTGGAAGGATTTAGTACAATCCTGGACTGCAAGGTGCAGCCTGAGTAGCTGGCATGTACGCTGGGGCTCTCCACTGGACCAAGGGAGGATGTCCTCCCCAAATACCCATGCTTCTCTATGACAGTTGCAGTAGCTCCTGTAATCTGTGCACTCCTGTTCTAAAGGGGATAATGGCTTGTGTCATAACCCCCTAGCCCACTTCTCCCTGCCTCTCAAAGTCCCTGTGCACTGAGTTGCTGAGAATCCCCCTGGGTTAGGCCAAGAATGGTACAGACTGCTAACACTCCAGAAGAAAATGAGTCCTTGGAGGGATGATGGATATCTCCGTATCTTGGAACCGAATACACTAAAATAATAAGCACTTATATAGTGCTCTACATTTGCAAGCATCAACTTATGAATATAAAAACACTCTGACCAGGGAAGGTAGTTCACAGCCTAAAATGATGATGATCAGACAACTTTAATCCAAATGCCTTTTGTTCGTGAAAAGTACTAGTACCAAACTATGCATAAAACATCAGTGATATTAGTGGTTCAGCTAAAAGAAATAAAACTAAATGAGTTAATAGATTTCCAAAACTTTCTGAATGCCAGCTGTAGGCAATTTTATTTGTGTGCAAAGTTAATTTGGCAAATGGAAGCCGGTAAGATTCCGACACCTCTCTGTATGTTCAGCAGTAGCTTAGCCTTGAAATGAATGAGACTACCCACATGGTAAAGTACTTCTCAGCGTGTGTAAGGCTAACACAATCTAGCCCACAGTAAATAACCGCCTCATATATGGTGCATTCATTCAACAATCCTTTATCTCAAAAGTTATCCAGAAAAGAAGATGGAATTATTTGAGAGACATGTTAAAATGAAACCAGTGTCTGCTATGGCAGGCGTGCCATTGGGCAGCCAGAACATGCAAAAGGAGCAGACCAAAAGAATCCCACTCAGAGAGGGAAAACGTATGTGACTTAACAACGTAGCAGATATGTAAAAAGCAGCTCAGGCTAGACAGAGATGATGGAGCCTTGTCTGTGCCCTAACTGACCTTCGATTGTGTGGGAAGAATTCAGATATATAATAAATACCCGTAGGAGTAAAATATTAAGATAAAAACATCCTACATAGAAAAACAAAAGCAAGCTGACATAAAAAAGGGTTGGGAGACCACTAACTACAGATTATTGTATAATGCAAAAATAAAAGCTATGGAAGAGATTAAAGCAGCGGTTCTCAAACTGTGGGTTGAGACCCCAAAGTGAGTCACAACCCCCTTTGAATGGGGGTCGCCAGGGCTGGCCTAGGCTTGCTGGGGCCCAGGGCTGAAGCCCGAGACCCACTGCCCAGAGCCGAAGCCAAAGCCTGAGGGGGGCAGGGCTAAGGCCCCCTGCTTGGGACTAAAGCCCTTGAGCTTCAGCTTTGGCCCCCTTGCCCAGAGCAGAGAGGCTCGGGCTTTGCCCGCCCCTCCCCCCCTCCCCGCCCCCCCCCCCCGCCACCTGGGACAGTGGGGCTTGGGCAGGCTCAGTCTTCAGTCCCCCCTCCTGGGGTGATGAAGTAATTTTTGTTGTCAGAAGGGGGGTCATGGTGCAGTGAAGTTTGAGAACCCCTGGATGAAACTATAGAGTGCAGTGGATATTCTACCAAAATACAAAACAGCCTGTGGAGGAGTAATCCACAAACCAGTGGTCTATGGAAGTCTTTTTGTCCTTACTTAGACCTCTGATTCAGGACAGCACTTATGCATGTGCTTCAAGTTCAACACATGCTTAGGAGCGTTCCTGAACTGGGGCATTATAGTGGGGACATGCAATTGTGTTACAATCAGTAGAGTTGCACAGGGTATAAGCCAGGTCACCATTTGGCCAGGCATATCACAACTAAAGAATAGAAGAAATAGGAGCAGGTAAAACAAAGGCTACGTCTACGTTTGAGCTGGGAGGTCTGATTCCCAGCTCATGTAGGCATACCCAGGCTAGCTGTGCTTGAGCTAGCATGCTAACAGTAGAACTGTAGCTTGTGGAGCATGGGTAGTGGCTCACTTTGGCCGCCTGAGTATGTATCCATCGGATCCAGGCAGCCGTGTACTCCGGCAGCTTGCCCGAGCTGCCGCCTGTGCTACCCTGCTAGTTTTAGAATGTTCATTTGATCACGTCTAACATGAGCTGGAAATGACGCCTCCCACCTCAAATGTAGACATAGCTAAAGTGGCAAAGGAATTTAATAGACTAACCTGAACACCAGGCTGTGACGAGCGAAAACCAGAGTTCTCTGATAGTTCTGAATTAGCAATTCTGGTACTCAAAAGGAGGAATATTCAATCACCATTTCTCTTTAGAAGTATAAACAGATGGGAAGCCACCCTACAAGCCAAAGAACATGTCTTCTGAGAGTAAGTCTAGGGCATTCTGTAGAATAAAACACTTTTTCTGTTTACAGGTTTTTTTCATAACAGTTTTAGTTTCAGTGTTTTGACATATCCATACAGTACTAACTATTATACATTGAGAACACTTTAACAGGAATGTATGCATACTGAATGCCAGAGCCTGAAGCCAATGCTCAGGTTTACCTCAGTTGACTTTTACCTGAGTAAAGATGTCAGGAATTGGCCCTCTGAGGTCAACATGAGACTCAACAGTTTGTTTTCTGCTTTTCTTCAACTTGCAGTTTGGAGGAAAGGGATAGCTTCTCTTCACATTCAAAAGCTCGTTAGTGGTAGGTGACCATATTTTCCTATGCTGAATATGGGACACCTGGTAAAATTACTTGTATTTAAGCAAGTTCAACGGCAATCAATCAGAACTATGCAGTACAAACATTCAAATTAACATTGAGTTGACTGAGCCCCTGTTAAAAATAAATACTGCATAGTTGGAGTATTTTTTATTTATCTTCTTATCTTTAAGGCGTTAGGGTTTACACAGGGAGAGGTCACACACACACACACACACACACACACACACACACACGACCGACCAACCTATCTGGTACCTCTCCTGGTACCTGGCGCCGCGTCTTCCCAAGGCAACACATGTGGGGAGCACGCAGGGTCACATGTCCTCCCCCCCCCCCCCCCCCGATTTCTGCCAGAGTTCAAGCCAGAATGTATCCAGCAGCAGCCTTTTGGCACTGTAAGGGAGGGAAGGGACAGGAGCTGCAGGGAAGGAGGAGGGGGAAGAGATGACCTGGCCCGTGTGTTTGCAGAGCTCATCTCTTCCCCTCCCTCCCCTGTGGCTGGAAGCAGCTTGGCCCTTTCTGTCTGCACAGTGTCGAAAGGAAACTAATACCTCCAGTCTGCTGCTGGCCACGGAGATAACCCAGCCGCCTCTTGTCCCCTGGCTACAGCGTGGGCAGGAAGGGGCTAAGTCCTAAGGATGCATTATGCACCAGGGCCCAGGGAGCCTGACTGCAGGGGCTTCAGCAAACCTGGCCATAGAGGTGGCTCAGCAGGGGGTGCGTGCCTAGGGGATGGAGCAGCCCTGCGTTCCCTGGGGGCAGGACTCAGGGCTGGGCAGGTGGCGGGTGAAGAGACTGCTAAGCCCCTGCTCCAGGGGCTGCTGTGGAGCCAGCAGGGTTGGGGCACAAACAGGCTGGAAATTACTTCCTCCCCACCCCACTCCAGAGCTTAGTGAGGGGCGGAGAGGATTCCTGTGCCAGCGCTGTGTGGGGCTTTGGTACATGCAGGGCTCAGCTCCTCCTGGTCAGTGTCCCAGGCCGGAGGGTCTTGGGCTTTCCTCGGGTGTTGGCTCAGCCAGAGGCAGTGGGGGAAGGAAGGAGCCTGTCGACCAGGCTCTTGGTGAACTAAGCACTCCGACCAGGGGCTAGTTCTCTGCAAAGAGCTGGGAGCTGGATGCGCCCTGCCAGGGGTGGGGGAGGGAAATATGAAGGAGCAGCGGGGCTGGGTGGGGTGTGAAGGGGCAAAACAGGGAGAGGACAGCAAGAGGGGGAGCATGTAAAGGGCCAATGGGTGGGCAGCAGAGGAGACACATTACCACATGCCCGCACTCACCAGCCATCACAGCTCACAGCCAGTTCTGGCCAGAAACAGGACGGGGGAGGGCCTGCTTGCCAAGAGCCGGTATGCAGCAGGGGATTTGCTGATGGACCAGCAGGGGGAATGGCCAGCCCTGTGCGCTACATCTTCACCCCACATCCATCCCCATTGTCGGCCACTGGACCCCCCCACTCATTGCTGGTGGGCGGGTGGCTGGAGAGCAGTGAACCGGCCAGCAGCAGGACCCACCAGTACTGATGTGGGGTGGGGAAAGACAGAAAATATGGGACAATTTGCCTGTTTTAAGGAAAAAGTCGGGACACCTGCAGGAGGGCTTAAATATGGGACTGTCCCTTTAAATATGGGACACCCTAGTTATTGGTTTAGGCATGAGGATGTGTTCCCTGGCCTCACTTCAGCTGGAATTCTGGAGTGAAATCCTGGCTTCATTGAAGTCAATGATAAAACTCTCATTGGCTTCATTAGGGACAGGATTTCATTTTGGGAAGCTAATTGTGCTATAAAAGCCAAGATAAAGGCAAAGATGGTGCAATCTAAGCTCCATAGATCTCATGGTGGGCTGGAGGAGCTTGTTTTATGTTTATTTTCTCTTTATTGCCCAATACTCTATTTAAATATGTGAAGTCTGTTTCTGAACTGTAACGTGGGTCATAATTCTTCTCTTCCTCTGCACCAGTCAAACCCCTTCTCCTTCAAACCCTCCCTCAAAACTCATTACTTCCTTTAAGCTTTCTGTGACTATTCTCTCCTCTGTTGCTATCTCACTTTCTCATGCCTGCCTGCATTCAAATAAATGTTTCCATATGATTTGTTATCACTTCTCCTTAATCCATTTAATTTTGATGGTAGTAACACCGTAGGCAGCAACCTTGGCACTTACTTAAAAGTACCTAGTTACTTATGAAAGTATGTAAATTTATGTGCACTAATTAGGGATTAAATATCATTTAAAAAGTTAACTGTTTAAACAATTAAAATTATATCGGTTAACCGGTTAATCGATTAAAGGGAGAGAGGCTGGGGTTGCTCTGGCCGGCCGGCGCGGCTGGGGCTGGAGTCTGCCAGTGTGGCTTGGAGTGGGGGTTGGCCAGTGTGGCTTGGGGCTGGGGTAGCACCAGCCAGCTGGCATGGCTGGGGTTGCTGCAACTGGCCGGCACGGCTCGAGGCTGGGGTTTGCTGGGGGCAGGGGCCTGCTGGCATGGCTCATGGTGGGCCGGCTGGGCTTGGGGCTGGGGTCACTCCAGCTGGCCAGCACGGCTGGGGCTGCTCCGGTCATCGCAGGGCTGGGGGCTAACGGTTAGGGTGAGTTAACCAGTAAGACTAATGCTTATGATTAACCGGTTAATATTTTACATCCTTAACACTAATTAGTGTAGAGAGCAGAATAAAAATCAGCCCACAGTTTAGTTAAACGCCAGTTTTTCTGAAGGCTTCAACATCATCAGATGTAAGTTGATCTACGGACATTTATATATAAAGACAGATATTCATTGCACTCTTGGGGCCAGATTCTCAGCTGATAAAAATTGGCACCACTCCATTGATGGTAATGGAACTATGCTACTTTATACCAATTGAGGATCTGGTCCTTGCATTTTAGAAGATATGTTATCTCTCTCATACACCGTGACCTAGGAAGTCACTGTCTAGCCTTGCAGGATATATGTGTGAGGTAAAAGCAATGTGCAAGTGAATGGAGAATATTTGGAAGTGGGTTTTGTTCTTGTCCTTCAGTGTGGACTTTTAAAGTTTCACAATGTTAGGAATATGTGATGCAAAGGTAGTTTTAATATTATGAAGACTGGTGCTTCTCCCTCACCGTCAATGATTGTATGTTACTTTATCAAGATAGATCCAACCCAGCAACTCAAATCAGTTATCAGTGATTATTCTAAACAATTATATCAATACTGAAGTTGTGGAACATTTTCTAGTGATACTATTTTAGGATTATGTTAGAATGTTAAGTAATGAATAGCAACTTTGCAAGTAAAATAAAATAAAACCTTGGATAGGATAGCTTGGAAATATAAAACACTGAAAAGTAAGGGAGGGAAGGCAATTATTCTTTTCATTTCTGACACAGTTAAAAAAAAAAAAGCATCACCCAACCAATATCCCCATCTCTTATTTTCCATGTCCACCAACACAAACAAGATTTGTTTATGCCCCTGTAACCACTATCATTACATAACCTCTATCAGGATGAACTCACCAGTGAGAATAAAGGGAAGTGTGCTATAAGGCTGTAGAGTGTATAAGGCTGTACCCTGTACAGTGTCTAGTGGCATTGGAATCAGGGGGCCCAAGAGGGCATGGCCCCCCACATTTTAACAAAAGAAACATATGCGCTCTCTGTGGGATATTTAAGTATTAATTCCTCCACTGCTTTGGCCTGGGCCCTCCCACTTCTACAAAGGTTCCAGAGCCTGAAAAGCCATTGTCCCCCCGCAACCTCCTTAAAGCCTGGCTGGGAGGGAGTGTGCTGTGACCTGGCTGGGTTGCCTGGCACTCAGGTCCTGCTCTGCATTGAGCCACACGTAGCAGCTGGGCCCTCACCTGTCAGCTACCAAAACTGCAGCAGAACCTCCTCTTAGTGCTGGCGTGGGGTTGGAAAGCAGGAAGGACCCATCATCTGAGGGCTGAGGGCTGGTCAGCAGGGAGAGTAAGGTAAGGAGAGTGTGTGTGTGTATGTGTGTAGGGGTGGAGGGGGGGCAGGGACTTCTAGAGGGTGAAGCTGGTGGGAGGGGCGGGGGCTCTAGTAGGGTGGGACGGGGGGCCTCGGGTCTGGGGCTCCAGCAGGAGGTACTTGGAGGGAGCAGGGCCTCTGGGAGGCACCCGGGTTCCAGGAAGATGAAGCTGGTGGGAGGGGTAGAGGCTCTGGTAAGGTGCGACTGGGGGAGAGGGGCTGGGCTCTGGGAGGGTCAGGCTGTTGCAGTCCTTCTGGCACCCGTGACAGTACCTATTCTCTTTCTACTCAGGTATTTGGGATCTGAAGACTGTCCTTCAATCTGTGCTGCTGTTACCCAGGTCAGCTTCTTCTGGATCCTTCACATCTTCTATGCCTTCAGATCGTAGGCAGAGGCCTGTGTATTGCTGTGTATACTGGCTGCTCTATGAACAATAATAATATTGTTCATTTAATGTATTTTAACCCAGCACGTCTGATGAGAATTTGCTTAAGAGGCTTTCAGATCTAGAAAGTTATCCCAGGAGTTCCAAACTCGTATCTTTCTGATCTCTGCTGGAAGTTCCTCTGTTGTAGCTAAGATAGTGGGTCTATACAAGACAATGTTACATCGTGACTTATAACATGTTACTGTAACTTCAGCCATGTAGTTGGAGTTCCCTTGACTTTAGTAGATGCAGCCAAAGGACTGGACCCTACCATTAGAAATTAATATGTAGTTAGTCACTAGATTTGATCTAGCTTGAAATACAAAAAGAAAATCTGAATGAAAAAAATCATCTTTACAAAATAGTTAATTTCAAACCATTCTAAGATTGATAAATCACAGTTTGCCCCTAAGATTCCTGTAGGTAGAAACCTGAGATTATGATTGAATTTCCTCCTCTGTTGGACGCTTTCTCTCTCAGGTATTCTACACAGGGGGCAATGCTCCATTATTTTTCTGCCACATTCCAGACTCAGCACATAGTAAAATCCTTCTCTGCAAACTTTCATTTTCTTTTGCATGGTTAAGTTATCAATTTTCTGCAGGATACATGAGTATTTTCTTGTTTGACAAGCCGCAGGTTAAGATCTGTCTTAATTAATTGAATCTGGCTAACTCTCCATTCTCTATCAAGCTTTCCAGACCTGCAAAGCTTTGAACTTTGCACATGAAAGGAAGAGGTATTTATTGGAATCTTCAGTGGCTCTCATCTGCTCATCTGTATCACTTGTATTCCACTTCATAAAATAATGAACACTGGAACTGTCTAATGGGAACTAGACCAGCAGTCTTGTCCAATTTTAGTGGTAAAGGTAATAAAATTTAAGTGTTCCAGCAGTGAGACCAGCTCTGTGGTAGTCTTCAAAGGACTTGCTTCTGTCTTGGCCTCAGCACTAGGGATATAAGAACATCAAAAGCTTAACATAGAACAAGGCCTAATTTTAACTACATTTCCATGTTGCCGAAGTTGACTAAACATTTATTGAGAGTTTAAGGTGTTCCAGCCTCTTTATTTTGATAGGAATAATATTTTTAGAAGCTGTTTGTCAAAGGAGTTTAGACTTTATAATTTTTAATTTTAATTCTTTGCTGTATTTTCCATTTTACAGGGGCTTTCCCTGTCTCTTAACCCTTTGAAACCTTAATCTGACTACATCTGAAACCTGTTTTACTTACATTTTTATGAAAGCATTTACAATAAACTTCACAGTATATTTTTTTTTAAATCAAATCATAATTTGTAGAGGAGTTGTCCTTTCCAGACAAGTTAACCAGATATTTTCTCAAGTCACTTACACATTTGATTCTGCTATCTTGGTTGGCATCATTCCTTCAGTCTTCTGATCTGATCTTGTCAGATCTCACAAGCTAAGTAGTCCTGCATCTGGTTAACACTGGGAGTGAGAAAAGTTCTCCAAGGAAAACTCAGGGCGTTGCAAGAAGTCATGTTGGTGATTCGTTTAATACTGAGTGAGTATTGAACCAATGTCACAGCATGATAGTACAAGACACTGTGCTGCATTTCATAATAGATTAGATATAAACCCAAGTCCTACTTGTGGTCTTTAAATAAGCAAAGACAGATCATCAGTTGGTGTAAATTGGCATAGCACTATTGAAGTTATGGAGTTACGCTGATATGCATCAGCTGAGGGTCTGACCCACAGTGTTCACAGTAGTTTGTTTTTTTTACAAGACTATGGCTATTAATCCCAGAGTCAGGCCCTGATACAAATCTGGATAGTTAACAGTGTTGAGCATATAATTTGCAACTGATAATTTATCTGACTAATTTAGCTGATAAATATCCCTCTTTTCATGCTGGCAGAATATCCATAAGCAGATCATGATTTCCACATCCGTATTAGTATTTATAAAAACAGAATAATTTCAAATAATCTATCAATTGATCTTGAACCATTCTTTGCAAATATTTGCTGTTTGCCACTTAAGCTGCATTGTTTCGCTGTGATTGGTCAGATAGGTCACATAGTCTTGTTTCTGGTCTCTAAGAGGATGAGTGTGTTAAGCACTTCGGGGGTCAAATATATGGTGTATGAGAATATCCATGCATAGTTCTTCAGGTTTTACTGGCACAAATGTCCAGGGAAAGTGAATTCCAATTGCACAAATTTGTGCAGAAAGTAAATACAAATAGTGGGAGAACCAACCAAAGGTAATACACTTAAAAAATCAAGCAAATATTCGCAGTAGGCATCTAGCTCTAGTAAGTACATTCTGCTTACCTAAAATCTCCTTGTGGTTTCAAATGGATGTGCTACTCTTCACTTCCTGTCACAATCTGTTATGCAGTATTATTGTGCGCTCTTAAACTGCTGCCACATTCCATCTTAGACAAGGCTGAACCAACTCAGAGAAATAGTAGGCAAGCCCCCATGGAAAGATCAGTTAGAAAGAAAAGGAGTGGAAGGGGGCTGGCAGTTCCTAAAAGATGTAATAGTGGAGGCTCAACATCAAGCTATTCCGATACAGAGGAAAGATAAGAAGAGCCACAGGAAGCCAATGTGGCTGCACAAGTTGCTTTTTAGCTATCTAAAAACCAAAAGGGATACATATAGGAAATAGAAGGAGGGGCATGTCACCAAGGAAGTATACATGGGAATGGTGCGAGCATGTAGGGGCAAACAGGAAATCCAAAGCAAAGAATGAGTTACAGTGTTATACCAATAGAATAAAAACCAGCAGGATCTTATTAAGAGGGATAAGGCAAAGATGCCACATTTATTGTAAATATACTGATAAAGCAAAAGATAAAAGTAAACAACGTTGTTCGACTACTTATTTCTTATACACACACACATACATATATATCTAGAGAGAGAGAGAGATTCATTCACACAATCATTCATTCAAGTTCTGTATAGGTGTTATAGTTACCAGCCTAGAAGTTGCTCATGCCAAGTTACTGGCCAGGTATCTTGGTCATGAGGATGGACCCGAGTCTGTGTCAGGTGCACCTGATGCTCCTGGAGGTTGGCAGCAGAACCAGAGACTCAAAGTCATCAGTCTTTAGAGTCCATTCTTATAGGAATTAATTCCTATGTTAGTCTATGGGAACTGTTTCATCCTGCTGTTACTGACTCAATCAGCAGATGGCACATTCCTGTCCAAAGTGGCACATTCCTGGTGGCTCTACACTGTCCAAAGTTTGTGTTTCTCATCCTTCCAGGTGATGGGGTGGATCCCAGTTTACCCTCAGGGGGTTGTCTGGTGGTCCTACTCGACACATTCTTCGGCCGATGGATACTCCTTTTCTAGGCTGGCACCTCCCTAACCATTCATGTGTATCAAGCATTCATCAGCATACATTCCATATCTTAACCATATTTTAATTTACTGTCTCCACCACTTTCAGGGTATGTGCTAATTCATTTGAGACTCCCGGCCCTTTAATCACAGAGGGTGGGGGTCTGTCTTAGGAGCCATTGAATGAAGTGAAAGTCACTTAATGGCTTATAGTGTTTGTTTGCATTGTATCAATTACTTCAAGAACAAAGTCAGTTAACTTGTTTGTAAGTTTTACATAATAGTAAAGTATCTTTCACAGGATAGATATAATCAATGGTTTCTACAGACAGTAGCTTACAAGTTTTAACAGAAGACCCAAAAGATTTTTGTACTTGGTGAAACTGTTGGATTTTAAAGTGTGGGGGACAAATTATGAGGGGGTCACTGTCACTTGGGGGAATCATTGTTAGTACCTTCTTTAATATCCCTACAACAGCTGGCAAGGAATATTAGAGAAGGGGCTTACAAATACATCAGACAA
This sequence comes from Chrysemys picta bellii, assembly GCF_011386835.1. NCBI lineage: Eukaryota > Metazoa > Chordata > Testudines > Emydidae > Chrysemys > Chrysemys picta. Next base: position 59,398,458 of record NC_088792.1, on the reverse strand, counting down.
AAAAGAAAGATGATGGATGGTGTTGGTGCACTGCTTAATGGAGAAGGTATGGTGACCAGACAGCAAATGTAAAAAATCGGGATGGGAGTGGGGGGTAATAGGAACTTAGATAAGAAAAAGCCCCCAAAATCAGGACTGTGCCTATAAAATTGGGACATCTGGTCACACTAGGAGAAGGTGAGCTGGTAATTGAAGATGATAGGAAGGCAGAGCTGCTCAATGCCTACTTTGCTTCAGTCTTCACACAAAAAATAACATGTGGCCGGATGACTAGCAACATTATCATAGACAATAAAGGGGAAGGGATGCAAATCAGGGTAAGTAAAGAACACGTCAGCGATTCTCTGACTAATTTGAATGAATTCAGATCAGCGGGGCCTGATGATATTCATCCCAGGGTGCTGAAGGAATTAGCTGAAGAAATCTCAGAACCACTGGCAATAATATTTGCAAACTCATGGATGACAGGAAAGGTCCCAAAAGACTGGAGAAGGGCTAACTGGTTCTCCACTTGTGAGGAACTCCCTTCTCTTCATGTATCAGTATAACAATGCCTGCATCTGTAATTCTCACTCCATGCATCTGAAGAAGTGGGTTTTTTACCCACGAAAGCTTATGCCCAAATAAATCTGTTAGTCTTTAAGGAGCCACCGGACTCCTTGTTGTTTTTGTGGATACAGACTAATACTGCAACCCCTGATACCAAACAGAGATTAAAGCTGCTCTTGTTTTTTTATTAAAGAAAGCCTAGATCCTATGGAAAATGGACTAAGTGCCTGTGATGACAAATAGTTATATGCATTTTCCACTGTACTGAGATTTTAACTCCCTTCCTCACATTAATTTATTTGGTTTGATCATATGATACAATAAAAGAAGTTTACTCTTCAAAAACACCAGACAAATACTGAAAATAATACGCAATCCACAACTCAGTATCTTTCCATAGTTACCAAAGTAGTATGCAAGCCTACAATTTATGTCACATTTGATTTGTCTTGCATTTTGCTGTCCTTATTACACCAAACATTTTTATTTTCCCCTCTAATCCTGTCGAAGGCTCTTATAATGGCATTTATCATCCTCCACTTTCTTCCCTCTTTTATATCACTCTGGATTTTTTTATTCCTTATTACATTATTCTGATTTTTTTTTTCTGTTCTACCTGCCACACTTCCATCTCAGTATCACTTACTCCACCCTAGTTTTCTCATATCCTCTGATGGTGGTTTATGGGAAAAGTCTTCAGCAGAGTGGTGCTGGAGGATGGTTGCTGGTTTGTTTGTGAGGTGTCTACACCATGTCTGCTTCAACCACTTGATAGAGATTATTTTACAGTCCTACTGGTTTGGCAGAGCTAATATATACTTTGGAATCATTTTACTTGGAATGTTGATCTGCTTTTTCTAGTCTGCTCTGTAGCATTCAAAGTTGACTTACTACCAACATTAAAAAGTATATTGGTTACTATATAAGGCAAAGGATGGTGAGACTTAACACTGCAAGTTAATACTCGAGAATACAAATAAAACATGAAATCTAAATATTTTCTATCCCTGACTTTGTTTAGTGATCTGAAATGAGAAGGATATTTTGAATTTTGTTGCAAGCTAATGTTTGTTTGTTCTGATCTCAGGATATTTTCCCAAAACCTATTTTGGTCTGTTGTTTTTTTCCCCAAAAACAAAAAAAATATTTCAGAATCAGGGTTTCATCCAAAATTATTATGAATATTTTCAATTTATTATTGTGGATGATACTTTTTGTGTGTGTCAGGTTGGCATTCTCTCTGCCCTCAGAAACATTTGTTTTTCCTTCCCACCAAAAAGCCAAGATAATAATTTAGAAGCTTAATAACTATGCTGCAAACTTGTCACTGATGTTCAGATTACAGTTTTACTGCTACATAAACATAAACCCACATTTAAGGAAAAGTGCTGTGTGGCAGAGTATCTGTGCTATTCCGAAAGCTGGTGGCTAGAGGGAGCTCCTTTCCTTCTTGCAAACAGTGACTCTTGGAAGGCAATGAATCTTTTGCTAAAGAAAAACAATCAGTTAAAAAAAAGACAGGAAAATAAGAGAAATAACACATTAACTTGGACTGAGGATCATTCAGGGTGGAAGGGAGGGCTGGCAGGCAATTGAATTAAATTTACCATTTCTACAGAAATAAAAAAAAAAGCAAATGCCCCAAAGTCAGATATAGTCATTGGTTACACATGGATAATTGCCTTCTTGGTAGCTAGTTCACTGGCAGCTGTTAGACTAGTTATGCCAACTTGGGTTACCTGGTTCCAATAGTGGATCTTTTTGTTTCATGCACTCAGGAAGGGAAGGCATATACCACAAAAAAGAGCAGTGAGTTTACAGAGCAGCAGTAGGTGAGGGAGTTAGCTAATAGCTTTATACTTTTAGGCCCCTATCCAGCAAAGTATGTAACCACATGCTTAGCTTTAAACATGTGAGTTTTTCCATTGACTTAAATTGAACTAATTGAATGCTTAATGTTAGCATGTGCTTAAGTGTTGGATCAGGGCCTTAGAGCATATACATCCATTGTGCCCAATCCATGGCATCTCATAGACCTATTTTTCATTTGTCAGACTGTCCCAGGCTCATATAATGTGCTGCAATATTATGTAGCCGAGAAGATTGGGTGAGGGGGACAAAAGCAAAGATGAAGGAAAGTGAGGAAATCACATATATTAATGCTAGTAATTAGCATAAAAATCTAAATGTCTAACTCACTACTGCATTACTGCAATTTTATGCCAGTACAACTCTGAGATCAATGGAGTTACATTAGTGTAAAACTGGTATAAAGCATGGTGCTGCCCTCTCCACCACTTGGATCATCAGAAAAGTTTGAACCTCAGACCTTAGAGATAAAGCATGAGCCTCGACCATGTAGTAGGCACTTATTCTCTTACGTGTACCAGCCTCTAGAAGAGGACAAAGACCCATAGTCTCCTAGTGTGGATTACTAATGCAACGGTGAATAATGCCTAGTTGTCTTAATAATGTCCAGTTCAGCAAGCATGCTTGTTATGTCCCAGTCCTAGACCACTAGGAGCCTAAATTAGTTATATGAAGACTCATTAATGAAAGGGGTTATCTTTCTTGAACATACTCACTTGGGCTCCTACAATAGCCTTTACCAAAAACTTTCAAAAATGTATAGTCTTGCATTCAGTGGGTCTCATGAAACCATGGATGGGTTCTTTTCAAGGTCTTTGCAGATCATGGAGAGAGTCTTTTCAAAGCTATACATTGTTTTTTTCTTTTCCCTTACTTCAGTGGGACTTTTCAAGTGCTTAACACACACCAATCCACCTTCTAATTTTCCATTGCGTGACAGAAGAAATCACAATGTGTGACAAATGATCAAAATGTGGAACAACAGTGTTTTGTTGTGAATGATACATTATATAGGGTTTTTTTTTTTTAGTATACAACCCCTTTAAGGATGTTTTCTCATTGTGTGAATCAAATACACCTGTTTTATTTTTAATGGTATGTGTTTGAACCCAGCATCTTCAGATTCCAGGCACAGACCTCTATCATTTGTGCTAAAGGAGTGACTAGTATCCTTCAGGATCCAGCCACTACAGGGGAAAGTGATACAGGAGGTTACATATGTGTTAGACAGCAGTAGAATGTTGGAGATCAGGATTCCTGAGTCCTCTTCCTGGTTCTAAAGAGGAGCATGTTCTAGTGTTCAGAACAATGTTTTACAGACAGGATAAACAAGAATAGGTCCATCAATGGCTAGGGATGGTGTCCCTAGCCTCTGTTTGCCAGAAGCTGGGAATGAGCGACAGAGGTGGATCACCTGTTCTGTTCATTCCCTCTGGGGTACCTGGCAATGGCCACTGTCGGAAAACAGGATACTGGGCTAGATGGTCTTTGGTCTGACCCAGTAGGGCCATTCTTATGTTCTTATAGACTTGACACCTTCATTCTGAGAAGCAATTCACTCAAGTATAGAAGACTTGGATCTGTCGTAATACAGACCTGAGTTTCATTCCCAGGTCTGCCTGAAATGGCTTGTAGAACCTCTTAATTAACTTACTTGTAAAACGGGGAAATTATTCTTGACTGCCTTCTAGGGTAAAAGATTAGGCCTTGTTCAATAATAAGGACTCTGAAGTGCACAGAAATATAAACAGCAGGCAGTAGAGTTGAAGCCAGAACTCCTAGAAACCTGACTCCTGACTTAGTGCTCTGAGAGTCAGTCTGTCTGTCTTTTTCATGCATGTCTGTGGGTGAGGCAGCTCAAGGCAATTGAAATGAGGAATATCCCACAAAATCTGGTACATTCAGTAGCTCTGGCTTAAAGTTAAGCACATGTGAATGTGTATGCAGGAGCAGGGCCTAAATCCCTCCTACAGGCCTGGAGTCGCAGCAGTGGAATTACTCCACAAGAATGCACTGGGTTGGTGGGACAATTCCAACCCTCAGCCTTTGGTTTTTTATAGTATTTAGCCCCATATCCTTAATTTGTGAATACTAATGAAGTATGCTTGACAAATAATGAAAGGAGAAACAGATTTTTAGTTATAGATGTTGAGCTTGGTTTAACATATTTTGTTTCCTGTTATTCTTAACAGTGTTTGTCCTAAGGAGGTCTAAGTACTTGGTAGAAATGAGTTTTAAGACAGCAGGAAAGTAAGGCAATGCAGTTGTGCCCATATAGAGGTCCCTTTATCTCAGAAGGTGCATTGCCAAAAATGTCTGTGCAGGGACAGCAAAAAAAAATTTTTTTTTTAAATTAAGGGTATTTAGTTCCTTAAATACAAATTTCAACCCCTGTAAGCCTACCCAATTTCATTCACAGAATCAAATAACAGGTTAAAATGATACATTAATACTCATGCACAATACACACAACCTTCTTTGATTTATCCGATCCAGAAGGTTCACTCTAGTTTTTATAACATGTTGATAGTATAAACTTAGAGAGGGTTCTTCTGGAATCTGTTTTTCTTCTACTTGCTTTCCCTTTTATAACCTTTCTCTCTCTTTTTTTCCCCACTTTAAAACTGCACTAGGCATTTATCGAGCTATATCTTAAAAGACTAGACTTTTTAAATCCTTTTTGAAAACATATACACTTCTTTCCTAACTGCTTAGCATTCTCAGTCTCTGCTATTATTCAACATAGTGCAATCTTTTTGGATACATTTTGTAAAAAGGACAATGAAAAATATAGTTACCGAATGTTGTAAAAGATCTGTGAATATCAAATTACTAATGGCAAGAAAAGAACAAGAGAATTTCAAAATAAAGGTCTTACTAATGAGTGTATTGCTGTGACATATATCATGCTTACATGGGATTTAAGTATTCCCACAGAGTGTTTGCAACCCAAACATTATACCTTAGTGATAACTCATGAGAACCAGAAAGTGAAATTGAGTATAAAATGATTAGAAAAAAAGCAGTCTATTTTCATTGCCCCAAAAGTACACAAACTGCATAAACTATAAGCAATAAATTAGATATTAAAATTATTTCAGTTTTAATAATATAAGAGCTTGACTGCACGTACCCTTACTTAGTTACAATGAAGTTAATGGGACTGGTTTACTGTCATAAGGACGATATGAATGAGTTGAGTGTTTGTGGGATCAGGCTGTAAGCTGTTTTTTGTAAGAACCATATCTCGTCTTTATATTTCAGTGATCTAAAGAAAGGAAAGAACAAGGAACACACACAGAGGAGGAAATCCAGGAAACCCGTCTAGCCTGTGGGTGTCCTAGCTGGGATTTGTGGGGTGCATGTGAGATGGGATCTATCTCCATGACCCAGGGGGAAATAATAGGGCTTCAGCATAACCCTTCTACAGCTGCCACTCCAGCCTAAGGACTAGCACTGCATTCATAGATCCTCAGCACTCTCATTACATGGGAGGGAAAGTCACTGAATTTCCATAAGTATGGATCCAACCCCCAGCCCACCACATCCTCTCCTACTGCTCACACAATCAGATATCCTACAAATAATAGAAAATCCACCCTCATTCCAGTAGAATCCTTTGACTGTTAAGTAACAATTCTCCATACAGACTTCCATGTATTTTTATTGATTTTTTACCCCCTTTTTTAAAAAGAGTTGTGCTGTATATATTACAGAAACTCAGACTTTTACAAAGCATCTAATTAAATTTTTATTAGGGGTGCATTTTCCTCTTTTACAAAAATAAATAAATGAATAATAATTCTCAACCTATTCTGATGGTGTATGTTTATTTGAACTGCCTTTGCCAATTAATAATGTTCTTTTAAACTACAACAGTTATTATTTTAGGCTATGCTGCATGAGTTAGAAAAGTTAAACCTTGCTAAAAAAAATCACTCTTTACATTAAAATAGGTTATTGAACTGGACAATGTGTGTTATTAAAGTACTGTGTATGTCAAATGATATATGTGTGAACAGATTTCGAATTTAACCAAATGACTTAAAAACACAGATTCAAATAGTTTAAGTGGTTAGAAATCAACCAGGAAACAATCATACTCTATTTCTAATGATCAAGACGGGGGGATTTATTTTGAATGACTCACTTCTTTTTAAATTAAATGCCAGGCATCCTTAAACGGTAATTTACCAGCACAGCTGAATTCCCCAAGGTAACAAAGCAAATTCAAATTCTGTGTTGTGGAATGCTCAGTAACCTTCCACCACTGGACACCAAGTCTACAGTGTCTCAGAAGTGCACAGACTCAGGAGCAGAAATGTAGGAAAGCATCCACTAGAACTGTAAACAGAGAGAAAATAAACCTCCCTCTCCCAACCTCTTTAGTGTACTGATATTTGCCTGGTAATATCACTCAAGACTGGAGCTGAGCAAATAAGATATTTTTAGTTTGCTAGCAATTCTGAAAGATATTAAAAAAAATAATTGTCAAACCAAAAACATTTTTTTTAAAATGTGGCAAATTGAAATATGAAAAAAATGTTTCAGGTCACATGTAATAGCTCACCCCTTAGGCCTGGTCCACACTAACCCCCCACTTCGGACTAAGGTACGCAAATTCAGCTACATTAATAACGTAGCTGAATTCGAAGTACCTTAGTCCGAACTTACCGCGGGTCCAGACACGGCAGGCAGGCTCTCCCGTCGATGCCACGTACTCCTCTCACCGAGCTGGAGTACCGGCGTCGACGGCGAGCACTTCCGGGATCGATCTTGAATCGATTTATCGCGTCTAGACAAGACGCGATAAATCGATCCCAGAAGATCGATTGCCTGCCGCCGAACCAGGAAGTAAGTGTAGACCTACCCTCAGAGTACATCTATACAGTGAGTGGCAGCATGCTAAAGTAAGTCTGAAAGCCCAGACTTGGGCTTGCGGGACTTATGCTACAGCTCTAAAAAATAGCTGTGTAGGGGCTCAGGCTCTGAGGCACAGGGAGATGGTCTACATAGCTATTTGTCGCATGGGCCCGAGTCTGTTAACCTGGGTTTTGAGACTCACTGCTGTGCGCAGCCACTAGTTGTGTAGATGTATGAGGGCCCTGATTACAGAATGAGTCACACCTGGGTAGAATCAAGTAATTCCCTATAAAGGCAGCAGGTGGCTGTAGTAAAGGGGCAAAGAGTAGGAAGCTTTGGTAAAGTCTGCAGCAAATGAGGATGAGCTTCTTCAGGGAAGTCTAGGGGAGTTTGCCCAGGTATGGTGGCCTGGGAGAGACTGCAAATACCCCAGGCAGGAAGCGAAAACTTGTGTTGTGTGGATTTAGGAATAGATTCTGTTTTGGGATTTTGAGTTTTATTTGCAGTTTATTATATTAATAAACATAGTCCCTAAGGAGGGTATTTTGACCAACAAAAAGTCTGAAGGGCAGTTTTATTTGAACAGTGCAAGAAGGGAAACTAAGGTAGGCTGCCTGTAGGTTGGGCCTAGGCCAGCACAGAAGGCAGTTGGGCCAGTTACATTACCAAAACATTTTGTTAAACCCACAATTAAACATTTTGTTTTGATTTCAGCAATTTCAAAACTAAAAGCTGATTTTCCCCCTCCTGATTCAAATAAAACACTTTAATTTAAAAAAATGTCTAAATGAAACACTGATCTTTTTTTCCAGAATTTTTTAGGGGTTTTTTTTTTTTTTTTTTTTTTTTTTGACTAAAGCAAGTAGGCAAAATCAACACATAATTCACAGTATGTTTTGGTGTCATTTTTCCCCCTGCATTTATTTTTGTTCAGGAAAAAAACATTTAGTCAAGACTTCTGCCCAGCACTACTTGAAATCTCCATTGAGCTGATAGGACTCAGTGTTTTTGTTTGATGATGCTGACTAGACAAAAAGGGTAACATTGAGGAGGGGAGCTTGCTTTCATAGTGGAATTCAGCCCCTCTTTTCTGCTCCTGCTAAGTCATCCATTTCACTTTAATTGCTGCCTCAGAAAGATGTTTTTGAAGGACACCTTTTTGCCTCTAAAATACAGTAGGTTGCACCAAAGGTACTTGCACATTTTTTTCTCTTTTGATTGCTCCTGGGCTTTCCACAATAATATTATAGCTTCTGCACTCACCACTATCCTCAATAAGGCCCTGTTTCAGCAAGGTACTAAGTCTAGTACCTAACTTTAAACATGCAAGTAATCCCCTTGACTTCATGTTAGATGTATTCTTAGTACCTTGCTGAATCAAATCTTGAATCACTCAATTCAGACACTGGGTAGCATCATAAGGAAGGTGCAGTAGCATTGTATTTTTCCCATTTTTGAGTGTGTGGGCATCCCAGATCTTTCCCTGTCAAGATTCCATCCAAAAGGATTCAGCCAAATTCATCACTGTTTCCCATCTCTTTAGGCCATGTCATGTCTCTCTCCAAAACTCTTTGCTACTTTCTCCTGGCCTTTGTTATCAAACTCAAGCTTTTCATCCTCCTCTTCAAGGCCCCACGTAACTCTGCTCTGGAACGCATTTGTGCTCTCCCTTCCTCATTATTACTACTAATTAATTGTATTATGGTATTACCTAGAAACCCCAATTGAGCTCAGTTTCCCATTGTATGAAGTACTATGCAAACATAATGTAAAAAATAGTTCCTGCCCTGAAGACTTACAAGACAGATGGATGGTGGGAGGGAAAACAGAAGCAAAGAGAGAGATGAAATGATTTGCTGATTGTCACAAAGCAAGTTGGGGTAGAGGTGGGAATAGAACTGGGCTGTCCTGGCTCCTAGTTTGCTCACCTAGATATGCTGTTTGTTATTTTTATTCTGGCAAGACCTCCTTCCCAACTGTTCCTGTTATATCCTGCTCTCGCCATCCTCTTCATTTGTCCATGTTGCCTCTTAGGATATGTCTACACTAGAGCTGAAAGGTGTAAATTCCAGTTCAAGGTGATATGCCTGCACTAGCTCCAATCTAGCTAACAAGATAAAAATAGAAGTGTAGCTGTCACAGTGCAAGCAGTGGGAGGGGCTAACTGTCCCAAGTATGCACTTATGAACTTGGACAGGATCATACTTGGGTGGCTAGCCCCTCCTGCTGCTCAGGTTGCTGTGGCTACATTTCTATATTTAGCATTCTAGCTCAATCAGAGCTAGTGTGGGTATGTCTCCTTGAGCTGGAATTTACACCTTCCAGCTTTAGTGTGGACAAAACCGTATACCTGGAATTGCCTCTCTGCTCCTGTGCACCAAAGGTCTGACACAAAGCCCATTGAAGTCAAATGAAAATACTCCCATTTACTTCAGTAGGCTTTGTATCAGGCTCCAAGCTAGTTTATTCTCTTCCATCAAAACTCTTTCTTGGCACCCAATGTTTCATGGGTGAGAAGATCTGCCTGCTTTGATCTTCTCTGTCACGTTGTGTGTTATATGCCTCCATACTCTAATATCTGTTTCTGAATTAGACTCTAGACTTTGTGGGGAAGCAGGAATGTGTCCTATTATGTTTGAACAGCACTAATACATCAGCAGTTCTCATTAAATAATAATGAAAACTATGGTACGCTTGGATGAAAAATTCATAACCAAAAAAACGAGGAGTCTGGTGGCACCTTAAAGACTAACAGTTTTATTTGAGCATAAGCTTTCGTGGGTAAAAAATCCACTTCTTCAGATGCATGGAATGAAAATTACAGATACAGGCATAAATATATTGGCACATGAAGAGAAGGGAGTTACTTTACAAGTGGAGAACCAGTGTTGACAAGGCCAATTCAGGCAGGGTGGATGTGGTCCACTCCCAATAATTGGTGAGGAGGTGTCACTACCAAGAGAGAGAAAATTGCTTTTTGTAGTGAGCCAGACAGTTTTTGTGGATACAGACTAACACAGCTACCCCTCTAATTCATAACCAAGAATCTATCCAGCCAAGTTAGCTCTTTTTCTGTTCATTAATTGTCTACAAACAAGACACAATTTTATGGATTTGTCCTCACTTCCAAACAGTGTGATGAACATTTTTTGTCAATACATTTCAGCCTGTGGATTGCTTGTGAATTGTTTGCTGTGATTATTCCTTCAGGAATTTGGTACTCATGATTCAATAGCTAGATTGTGTCATTGGTCACGTAAGGCACATGGTATTGTTTCTTCTCCTTGAGTGGATGACCTGAGTTTTATAAATTGCTTCTGTGTTATAAACTAATTTATTTTGATCATAAAATGATTTTTTTTAGTGATTAAATGAATCTCAGCTCTGAGGGTTGGGACTGGCTTTTGAACAAATAATTGTGAAAATTGAACAAAACAAATTTTATTTAGAAGTCACTAAACTGTTTGCAAATGATTGTTCTGGCTATTCACCCAGTCCTAGAATACTGCATTCCAGTAAAGAAAGTCTGATAGTCAGATTCAACTGTTGCATATGCCAGTAACCAGTTTAGCTTGTGCGGGGTGGGAGGAAATAGAGAGAGGAGGAATATATATCAATCAGCAAGACACCAAAGGCAGCACTTGAAGCTCTATATAGTCTAAAAGAATTGTAGAGAAAGATGGTCTGATTCTCATTTATGCTGCAGTTTAAAGGGCTTTTAAATTGGGAGTAAATGTTACTCCCATTCCCAGGCCCCTTTACATTGCCAGAACAGCACTAAGGGGCCTTCGTGTAAATGAGAATTGGGCCCAGAGCAAGGAAAGGCAGAATGGCAAAGGTTGGTATAAAAGAGTGCTTTGATTTCAAGCATCACCAGACATACAGTATCAAAAGGAAAAGACTGGCAGAAAGCATGGACCAAGGGATAAAGAGTTCACAATGCAAACCCAACAAATAAGTTGTTGTTTCATAATTTAAGTTCTTCAAGTGTTACAAATCCTGAAAGACCAACTTTTAAACGCTCAATTTTCGCCATTGACTGTAATTAAGGTTTTCCTTGGCTCGTGATCCTGGTGAACTCGTAGAACTTTAAATACAACTACTAATTATTAATAATAAAAATCTGCTTTTCTCACCAGGTGGAGTTTTCCCTTGCAAATCCCAAGCTTTCCAATATATTTTGTAAGATACTTTTGTCCACAAGTTTGATTAAAGATGGAGGCATTCCACAAATCCCCGAGCAGAGATCATTTTTATTAGCAAGTTTGAGCGCTGTATATACAGGAGAATATGGGATTATTTGTTAAGAAATTTACTGCCCCAAAATTTATGGCAGTAATATAAACTCACAAGTGTCCCTTTCTGCTGAGGGGGAGTCCAGTCGGTAGCTGTATGACTGATGATGTGACAAAGTGTGATAGTGAGTGCAGCTGCTGGAACAAAAAATAATAATTTCTGAAAGACTGAGATAAAACAGGAAAATACTTTAAAGTGGATATCTAATTTTTAATTGTTGTACTAATTAATCCCTACAAATCAGCTTCTTTCCAAAAGTATGAAGAAGCATTTCTTTATTCATATTTTTGAACTAAATTCAAAGTAAATAGGTTACTTCTCTTAAGCAGAAGTCTCATTCCTTCAGTACATTTCCCCCCAGCTTTTGAGGTGCCGCAGAGTTCTGTGGTTATTGTTTGACAGCTGAAGGTTCTATCAGTGGTTTCTTGTGAGCACATTAGGTAACTAAGGAAATCCTGTTGACCTTTTACATGAGACAGTTCTCCTTTGCTTTTACTATAAGCCATTTTGAGTTTCTTCTAGCACCTTCTCTCTCCTTTGCTTCCTCTTTCTCCCCCCCACCCCCCAAAGTTTGAGGAATTTGAAATTTGGATTTGAAATTTGCAGCTGAACCCTCTTTCTAAAACAGGCTGAACCAAAACTCCAGATGTGAACAGTCCTTGGCTTTGAATATTAATACACCTCTACCTCGATATAACGCTGTCCTCGGGAGCCAAAAAATCTTACCGCATTATTGGTGAAACTGCGTTATATCGAATTTGCTTTGATCCACCGGAGTGCACAGTCCCCCCCCCCCCCCCCGAAGCACAGCTTTACTGCATTATATCCGAATTCATGTTATATCAGGTCGTGTTATATTGGGGTAGAGGTGTAGTGTCGTTTTATCTGTTTATACAGAGTCTAATACAGTTGCACTTTGATCTAATTGAGGTGTCTGTACCCTATTGCAATCTAAATAGTAATTTGTTCTTCTATGTAATCAAGGCTACTGGTGCTTTTCCCTGATGATAGTGTACAAAAGTCACATTCCTAGCCCTTCAGCATCAGAGAGCTAATTAAAACTTGGCTAAATACAGATTAGTTCTTGTTAATATTAGAAATGTCCCAATTCACTTGTCCAATCTATTTTGAGTATAAAATTATCTACTAATTATGCAGATGAATTTGGGTCAGGAAGCAAGTACTCACTTTTTTTCTTATTTTTGTAAATAAAAATATATCTAATAAACCTATTAAAACAAGCTCTCCATATTTTGTGATGGGTAGCATAACACTACTTAGGTTCATACTGGATTATATTATAATGTATGGGTGATCCTATTTTATGCTGGATTTGTGATATAACAGCCGATTTCTCATTTCCATAATCTAATGCTTCTAACCTTTGAAAAAAGAGGAAACTGTTTATCATTACTATTAGCAATAATGTTTCTTCTAGAGAGTAAATAAAGCTATTGGTTGTGGGAAATCGAGTGTTTAATGATACTCACATTTCAATTTAATTATTTTTCAGCTTTCTAGTTAATAAACATGTTGTTGTTCTGACTGATATTTACACTCCTTTTGGGTTTGTCATGCTTGGCTCTTTTTATTTGTTTGTTTATAGTTTGGTTAGTGTTTTATTTTGACGGGTTTATTTTTGTGCTTTACTTTCTTTTTCCAAATTCACCATCTGAGAAGACCAGTTCATTAGAAACTGTATGGAAGTAATATGTATGGTACAGTAGCTGTAATTTTTGTGTATGTGAGCTAGAATTTTTAGAAAGATGTAATATAAGCATGTGAGTAAAGCTAATAGAGGAGGTGGTGGAAATCCATTTAGTAATAGGGATGCATGAATCAGGGCCGGCTCTGGCTTTTTGGCCGTCCCAAGAAAAAAAAACAAAAAAAAACCTGCGGTGCGGCCGGAGTGTGCAGGTGCAGGGGGACCGGCTGCGGTGGGTGTGGGGGGGGAGCGGGCGGGAGAGAGAGAGAAGGGGGTGGCCAGGGCTACAGCAGGGGCGCTGCCCTGCGGCCCCTCCCGCTGCACCGCCTCCTGCCGCGAGGGCTCCGCTCCGGTCGGCGGGGAGGGAAGGAAGAGGACTGCCCTGCAGGGCGCGCTGGTTCTCTGCGCCACCGCCCCCTACAGGGCAGCCGGAGCAGAACAAGAACAACAACAACAACAACAAGTGGCCGTGCCGCCCTAGGATTGGGCAGAATGCCGCCTCGAACAATCTGCCGCCCCAAGCACCAGCTTGCTCAGCTGGTGCCTGGAGCTGGCCCTGGCATGAATCCATAGCGCAGGTGTCATGGGCTGTGCTAACAGACCCCAGCAAAGGTCTGTCAACAGGGATTGACCTCAGATGAAACTGTGCTGGTTCACACAGAGATTTTGCTTCATGTAGGACACGGACCAGCATGAAAAAAAATCTAGTATCTCTACACTTAGCTGTCCCATCTCTTCAAGCCCTGGGACATCCCTCTTTATAGGGAGCCAGGAAGATTCATTCATTATGCATGTCTCTCTCTCTCACACCAGCCACACTCCCACTGTTCAGGAACTGACTAGGGGGAAGTATCACCTCATAGGTGAACATGAAGGTATCCTAGCAACTGTGTTGTAGGGATTTATTGGCAGTTGTTCTAGCACATAGTGACTAGGGAGCTACCCCAGAAGGTCCCTAGCTGCTCAGCAGTAAGGCACTTTCTATTCCTCATCACTCCCTAATTCACTACAGGGCTAAACCTTGACTGTGACTGTTTTCCAGCTCCTGCAGCCCTATGTGGAGGAGAGCCTCTAGAACATCTTTGGAAGACCAAAGAAGGAAGTTGCCTTTTCCAGATAGCACCTTCTTCCCTGAAACATCTGCATGAGGGACAGATGGCACCCAAGATCCCTGAAGATCCAGAGATGGGAGAGAGTTGCTGGCCCAAAGACTCAGTAGGGTTCAGGATGCTATCCCTTCTAAAGGTAGCGTCTAATTGTGAAGAGAGTGGCCCTGTATCTGGAACTACAGAAGCACTCTGAGGAGGGCAGGGGGAAAGGAGAATCCAGTCCTATAATAATTGGCCCAGTCTATGGAATTTTTGTAGAGCTGGGATGATGTTCACTATTTGAGTTAAAAATAGAAAGCTTTTTCCATCCTGATCTCTGGTTTCCTCTCAAATGCTTCACACATACACTTCTATTTACATAAATATTCAAATAAATGCATGCAAATAACGCTCTTTTTAGTAATGAAAAGGAGTTCCACACATTCATTCTGTGTTGTATACAAATATATTTCCTTTTCTCCGGTTTAATATTATTCTCTCTTGATTTAAATATGTTCCTTTTTCCTTCCATTAAGATAAATAGGCCTTCCCTAGACCATTTGTTAATACATAAGCAATTAACTTATATTTTTTCATATAGAGCAGATGCTTACACTTTTAATAGTTCATTTAGGGTTTGATCCAATGCCCATTGCATAGATTCCTATTGATTTCAATAGTCACTGGATCAGGGATGGAGGGAGATTAGGAAGGAAGAATGGCTGTCATTGGCTTTCAGTGGTAAGACTCTTTTCTCAGTCCTGTGTCAATGTAGTGCATCCTTTCCATATCTAGTGAATAGAATGAGAAGAGTAAGACCATGTATTCTTCCCTCCCCTGCTTTCCCTGATCTGTGTCTTTGTGCAGTGATAATGCAGAGTGTTAAGGTGTCACTGTTTGCATTCTATTAAATGAATTAGCCAGGAAGAAAATAGTTAAACTGTAACAAAATCCCAAGAGCACCATGAACCTCCCAGAGCAATATTTAGAAGCCAACAGATAATCCTGCCAAAAACTGGACTAATTACAAACTGCAGTCATAGACTGGTTTCTCGTTTTACTTTACTGCTGTATCAGCGTTTTGCAAAGGGGAAAGTGTACATTTTGAGCCTATTTGTATTTCTTTTGGAAGACAGTGTTCTCTAGTGGTTAGGACAGGTGAGTCAGGATTCCTGGATGCTGTTCCTAGTCCTAGACTCATCTGCTCTGTGGTCTTGGCCAAGTCATTTTGCCTTCTCTGTGGCCTAGCTGGCCCATCTGTAAAATGGGTATCATTATACCTACTTCACAGGAGGGCTGTGAAATATCTGTTAAGCACTTTTAAGATCCTATGATGAAAGGCACTTTAGAATTGCAAAGTATATTGTGTTAGATTGTGCCATTTAGTCACAACCCTCTAGGGGAAGAGGTGCCAAGCAAGGGGGATCATCACACACTCCTGGAGCTCTCAGTTGCACTGTATGGCAAGTAATTAGTGACACATTTTAAGGGTGCTGCATAGTCTCCTCTATGTAGCCAGCAAATTCTGCTGGCCTCTGCATGGTGGTTTGGTTGCAGGCACGGTGGAGAAGGGATTCATTCATCATCTACCCGCTTCCCTCCCCCTGTTTCAGGCAAATTGCTCCCAGGGGACCAACTTTGTCTGAGAGTAGGAGTTGTAACTGGCCCTTATGTGGGACATGAAAGGGAAAGGCTCTTTACTTCCTCAATTCCCCTCACCCCCACTGTGCTGCCACGTAAAGGGGAGCCATGATCAGACCCATCATTTAAAATTTTGTTCATTGTTTATCCTGATGATCTCCTGAACTCTGTCACAGAAACTTGGCAAGGAATGGAAATCACAAGGTGAGCCTTGCAGTAGTAATATAGCATATTACAGTGCCTTTCTTCTGAGAACCTCAGTGGGAGTTACAAACATTTTTTTAGCTTCATAACTCTCAGGTGAGGTAGGGATTATCCCCATTTTACAGATGGGAAAGGCACAAAAAGGTTAAGACTTGCCACATCACATGGAATGAATCAATGGCAGAGCCAAGAAAGGAACCCTAGCAGCTAGTTTTTTGCTCTAACCACTGGACTACTCTGCCTCCCAAAGGAAGTGTCTTCTTATGTGGAAATTGTCCATTATTTCAAAGATCATGGCTAAAAGTCTGACACACTTTCTCTACCAAGGAATCATGCCTTGGGACTGATATTTTTGCAATTCCCAAGATGAGTTTATTACGGACCTGATAAATACGTGTGAGACAAAGCAGCATAACAATGTAAGAGCTGGATCCTGCCCCCACCCAAAAAAGCTGAATGTGGGAAGGCTTGGCTGGCCCGCCCTTGAAAAAGAAAAAGGTGCTATATTGGGTTTAAACTTTTTCCTTTAGTTGTGTGAGAACTGCAGAATACATGGGCACTGATCATGGTACATAGTCATGGATGTGAAAAGACACATGCTATCACATGAACCTTTTAAATTCCTGGGGGGAAGACTTTTCTTTAAATAATAAAGTTGGGAAAAGACAAACTGGAAATAAGATGCAGCTTTTTAGCAGTGAGTGCCATTCATCATCACTTGAAGTCCTTACATTGAGTCTGAGTGTCTTCCTAAAAGCTTTGCTCTAGTTCAGCTGCAGGTTATTGGGCTATAGTGTTCTTCTAAGTAGAAGAGAATATTTTCTTCCATTCTAGGAAGTGAAATTCAATGGCCTTTATGTAGGAGGTTAGACTTGGTGATTGCCATAGTGGTCCATTCTGATCTCAAAGTCTATGTATCTCCTTATGTCTAACTACATTCACTGTACTAATGCTTATGTTGGGCCTACTGCTACAAGTCCTCCGTGTGCAGAACTCTTATTTTATGACTAAACTGACAGATACTTTAGGAGACCAGCTTGGAATCTTGCTTCTCAGTCACCTAGTGCAATAAACCATCAGAGAAATTATTTTCCTTTTTTTAGTTTATCTTTTCCTATTTTATCAAGAATTGTCTTAGCAAGACATAGAGCAAAGCTGCAATGATCCTGCAGACAGTTGGTTTGGGATGGTGCTATTTGATATGAAGTACTGTTGCAAAGGAAACATTGTTGAAATAACTGTAATAATGTTGCAGAAACTTCCACTATATTGGGATTACTCCAAGTGGTGAAAGGGAGCCAGGCTGCAGAGAATCAGGTACAGGGGAGTAGGAGTAAAGAGAAGAACAGAATAGGTCTGATTGGGAATTAAATGAAGAGCAAAAGGTAGAGAGAGAGCGAGTGGATTACTTTTTAAGGCAATGTTTCAACACAGTTAAAATACACAAAGACTTTTCTGATATTACTTCTCCATGTAAGTGATGTGTTTTTTGCTCTTTATGCAACAAAAACAATATAAAGAAATCATAGGAGCACAGTTGGATCCCAAATAACTGTTTACTAAATACACACAGGCCTAACTACGTCCATACTGCTGCTCTGGTTGGTTTCAGGGGGCTTCTAAAGCAGAGAACACGATCACCACTAGAAGGCTCACACAATATTTAAAGGGATGCCCTAAATGCCAGAGGGCTAATAGGAACATGATAATGATGATGAACCTATTCCTATATACTGCAGAAATCAACTGCTGTAGTTCCCGCAGGAGTGTTGCTCAATCAAGAATGAGCAGGGAGATAGCTAATGAGATTCTCTCTGTATTAAGATGTGGTCCTCGCTATATTAAAGTCAAAACTTTTGTTTTGTATAATTTACAGCTGAGGCTAATTCTGCTTACCTTTGGCACGATAGTTCATATTGCCCTGCACAAAGTATACTAGTGCTATGCTGCCGGTTCTGTGGTACCTTTGTGTGGCTGATGTGACCTGGCATATCAGGATATCTGTGATCTTTGATTTTGACCCTTGTGTGATTTCCCCCAATAAAACAGTCATGCATTTAATGTACTACACCTGTTTCTGACAAGGTCACTGTTTCAAACCATCATTAGTGTTGCCTGGAGGGGCACCTTTCTTATGCAAATAAGGTCTTGTGAGTCCAGTGAAGACCTGTGCACTACGAATGTCTGTATGGTGATTGTCTTGTGGCACTTGAGCAGTGAATCCTTCGATCTGCTACATCAACTATATCTGTATCTTAGCATATTGGGTTGCTGCCATGTGTATTTTTGCTTGCAGGTAGTGACTTCCTTCCCAGTGTCCTTGAAGCTAGGAAATGTGTCTGATATTGTTTTAGGGCTCACATCAGAGACAAGACTGTTTATGGATTGATGGACTGTTTGGCAGACTGTGTTCTGGTAAGCTTTAGCAGTCATGTAATCCTGAGTACTGCAAGCTCAGATGGATAGTGCAGTGTGGGCTTGAGACAGCATCCATCATATTGCACATACCTGAGAAAAATATATGCTTCCTTTACCACATGGGTGATTTTGCCCCATGACCTGCTTTCACCATCCTAGAATTTTGTTTGATTCATTAGCTATGAGGTGAAAATTTAGGTAGCCATGTTTGTCTTTTGTTCTGTCCAGGCACCCCCCATCTGTGTATTTCTCTGTGGCCTTCTTCACATGCTCTGATCTGAATAGCAGTGCTGGATGCACCATGATTTCATTGGTGTTGCTGGTTCTTCTGTTTTGTCTTCCTATCCTTGATAGTAGGGACCTGCCTTTTTAGTATCCACAGAATCACCTGCTATATGAACAATTGTATTGCTGCACTATAACACTAGTCCTTCCTCTTCTCATTCCCTCCCTAGAGGTACATCACAACACGTTTAAAAATTCGATTATCTCTAATGTTGTAATCATTCCTGGTTTTGCCTATCTCTAAATGAGAGTCTTACTTCTGCTAACGTAACAGTCAGCCAGACTATTGGTGATCATGTTTGCTTGGTGGTTAGCTGAGCTATTGGTGTAGTGTCTGCTTTTTGTATCCTTTATTTATTTTTTACAAGAATTGTTCAAAGATTATCTTTCCTCTGTGTAGAACTGTAGTCATTATTTTCTATAGACATGGAACGTGAGCCACTATTTTCCACATATATAGAATTGAAGCTTCTTTTCTTTTCTTTTCTTTTCTTTTCTTTTCTTTTCTTTTCTTTTCTTTTCTTACTGAGGACTCATTGCAGTGAAAGTTCAGACCATTATCAACAGTTAGGAAGCTCATTTAAAAATCATTTTCAAGGCAGGATTAAAGAGAAATCTCTATGAAAATTTTAATAAAACATGCTACACTGGTAGGTAACAGTATTGTGCTGTCAATTTTGTTATTTCAAGAATCCATTCAGGGATCTTGAGCTCCAGTACAAAACCATATGGTCTATCAGCATATCCCTTTACTCTGTAAATGCAGGGATACCTATTGGAATACTCTAGTCTATATACAATATCTCTTGGTCAACAAAGTCACCTCCAAATCTAGTTAGTAGAAGATAGTGCATGGCCAAACCAGGGGCCTGCTCCTTAAAAGATGGTGAGCTATTGAAGGATCTGCCCTGGTTTGGGAGGAAGTCTGAGTATGTGTGGCTATGAAAGTCAATATGCATCTAGAAGAGCAGGGCATAATCTTCCATTTTCACTCATTGTAAATAATACCTGATCTGAAAACAGAGTTTCAAAAAGTAGCTAATTTTTATTGTAGAACACAGCTTTTCATCAATTTTGCCTTGGGCTGGGTGGCTAATAAGAATATTTTGATTGTGAAAATTGGTCTTTACTGTAGTCTCAATTTTCTCGGCTTTTTTGTTTGTTCGTTTAACATGGAAACAATGAGTTTTATTTCTCAGCGAAGTGGGAAATACTTGATTTTTTTACATGCTTTTTCTTCCAGTCAGGGTTGGATGATGACCCAGAATTGATCATGTACCACTCACCATATCTATTGGGTTGGTCAGTTTAGACTGTCATTTGAGATAATGTAACATAGGAAGAAATATGTAAGGACATCCATTTGGCTCAAGAGTCCCTTCATATGTCATGTAACCTACTACTTCACAAGAGCCATCTAGGCCCATTCTTTCTAAGATTTGTGCCCATAAGTTAATGGGACTGATCTCATGCATAAGGTTAAACATGTGTGAAAGTCTTAGCAGGATCAGGGCTTTACTTTGTGTCTAATTAAAATAGGCTATCAATATACCAGAATCGGAAGAAAAAACTAATAAAACCTTCAAAACTGTGTTGAAATATTATGCAACTATTTCTGTAGTCCTTACTCAGGCAAAACTCCCATTTATTTCAGGTGAAAGAGGAATATTCCTAGCCACATTTTCACTGGGCTATATGACAAGCAAACTGTTCAAAATACCCAGAAAACTTTGCATTGCACAATAAGAGCATCTGTATTTTGCATAGCCTTGCTATTGTAAATCTAGACTAGAATGATAGTGAAATTCATATCACTGTGTTTTTTTTCTTCTTTTTTTCTTTTTTGGTAGGAGTGGGTATTGTATGTCTGGAGATATTTTTTATACACCGACCAGCCTTGCAACCTGGGTGGAAGAAATAAAGGGAGGATGGAAAGCATTTTAGAAATAAAATATTAGAACAAAAATGCCTGACACTGTTGGGAATGGTGAAGGGTTGTTGGTTTCCCCACCTCTTCTTTCTTTCTGTTCTGGCTGTGTGTAAGCATAATATTACACCCCATTTCACAGCCAGTTTGTGATTGCATGCACTATTTGTATTCTCTAGGCAGGTATTACTCATTTCATACATCATTTAGTGTTAACTGTAGTGATTCCGCAAAGTCAGTACATAGCCTGAACATAAGGTTAAAAGAAATAGATTTTGTTTTTCATCCTCTGACATCTCTGTCTAGAAATATTTCCTTTTGCTTCACCACAACAAACAATTGTACAATAATCCACACAATTCTCTGTTCTTGCTTTTGAAAAATAAGGATTTTCCAAATCACTGCAGTACACACATTCATACTCTACCACTGCAAACTGGAAAACTAGATGAAACCTGAGTCAGATAAGCATTATAAAGCCAGGCGAGAAGAAAACTTTAAGAGTAATCCCAAATGTGCTTGAGGAATAAGAGCTCGTATCCACTTACTCCAACCAATGTGATAAAAATTCCAGTTTGGGGATGGACAACATATCCTAGAATTGTAGATCATTTCTATCTCGAATGTGTATGATTCTCCTCCTCTTCCCTGGGCAGACTAGGTACAGCCCACAAACTGCTTGTAGGCTTCACAGTGCTGAAGAGAAACTGAATCATGCCTCCCAGTTATCTGTAGAGTTTTCTTCAGTGTTCAAGGGTTCCATATTCTCCCCTTCCAGCAAAGCAGAAGACCATCAGAAGCATTTAAACTCAAATTCCTGGGCACGTTACATTTAGTTTGCATCAAGCTAAAGCTTTTCTCGTTAAGACCATTACAGACTTTATTTTGGAGGATTTAGAGATCAATTTTCAGGATAAACCTGACAATTTTAGAGAGATCATATTTGGGCTAGGTCAACCTTGACAATGTCAATTAATGAGTACTTGTGCTCTTTTAAAAAAAAATTATTCAGAGGAATGTACAAGTAAATGCTACTTAAAACAGAATTAGCTGTGTTATGATTGTGACTTGCAGTTTAATTATAATTGTAGATTCACAGTGTCATTATAGCAGTATAGAATAAAAAGCTTTAATATGTTTCATCAGTTCTCAATTGAGCTAAAGCGATCCGGCTCTTTCCATTTTCCTCTCATTTTGCAGACTTCAGGTCATTTAATATCACATTAAACTGTTTGCAAAAGAGCTAGTACAATTTTTCCAGGCCTGATTACAATAATTTTCCATTTCTATTTGGCATGCTTTGATCTCATAATTGAAAATACTAACAGATGGATCATCCCAAAATATGGTGGGTGCATCATATTTCATGATGAATGAAACAAGCCAATCAGGATATTTTGATAGCTTTACTTATCTTGGGGCCAGTGGAAAACTGCAGTCAAAAACTCTGAAAGACGTAGACAATAGTAAAATTATACAGAATTTTCCCAGTTTTTGCGGGGATTTTTTGTTTATATTGCCATAATGCAGTCTAATAACTCCTCACTTATTTCCTCTTTGTCGTCTGAATCGTGTCATTTACCCATTTATGCCAATAGATAGTAGACATACACTGGCCAAATTCAGCTCACCAAGTCAGCCATTAATAAGTGGCTTTGATATGTAGATATATAGCACTTTACTATCCGGGACCTGGACACGGACAGTTGGGCCTCATTGGTCAGAGCTGGTGTCAATAGCCAGGAATCGGAGGCCAGAGTCAGAGGCCAGAGCTAAGGTCAGAAGTCAGGAATTGGCACACAGAGTTAGAACTGGGTTACCTGGAGAGAGGCGAGGCAGGGCTGGGTCTGAGGTGAAGCAGGGCAGGAGCAGATTGGGCACAAGCAGGCACAGGAGCTATTGCAGTCAGGGGCAAATGTTTTGATCAGCCAGTAAACTGTGCTCATTAGGCTGTCAGGAGACTGGGTAGGCACAGCAGCAGGCCCTTATTTCTGACATCTACAAGGTATCATTATCCCCACTTTATAGATGGGTAACTTCAGTGGTGAAGTGATTTGTTCAATGTCACCTAGCAGGCTATTGGCATAGCCAAGAATGGAACTCAGGTCTTCTGAGTCCCACTCCAGTGCTGTAACCACTAGACAAACCGCCTCGCCTCTAAGCATCTCTGTGCAGCAAAATGGATGAGACCCTAACCTAAGGGCTAGATAGTATCTGGTCCCTGCATGGGTGTACAGGTGAAGGACACCAGGAGTCTTCCACTTCTTTTGCAAGGGCCAGGGACAACTGCAATCCCTGTGTAAACAGGGAAAGAGGAAATGTGGCTATGGTCCTGTCCCTACAATAAACCTACTTAAATGCATTCTATACAAAAATGATATTAAAAGTATGTTATTAAGGTTGCAAAGTCAGGTACACAGAACTTGGGGAAAAGCATATGCAACCTTAATTCGACCCTCTTGTGTGTCTGCATTACGCTAGTCAGCCATTGATTATATGCTCAGATTTTGGATTTTGGAACAGTCCCTCTTTCAGCACAGAGGTAGGATGGTGCTCAGGGAATGGATCAGTGTAGTGTAGTGTGATGAATGAGGTTGTTCCATGGAGGACCTTCCTCATTGACTGTAGAAGTTGGAAAGTGTGTAGAAAATGAGGTAGGGGACTACAGGGAAAGAGGATGGTTTGCGGGCTAAGATAGTTAAAATCCTTCTCAGACAGAATCAACCCCGTGCACATAATACTTGGCCAAAGGCTATTTTGAAGGTGAGGAAGGATCCATTTTGTCCGTGTCCCATCTGGAGACTCAGTTCTATGTGGGATGCTGATAGAAGACTCTGGGAAGCATGTTCGGTGAGTAATTTGAGAATAATTCAGAGTGCAAGAGGTGAATTTCAAACGCTTCTAACTCAACCACATCTAAATAGATTTTGATGGGGATAGCAAAAGGCAGCTCCCTGACCCCAGGAATTCCCCCCTGCCAAATTTCAAAATCCTGCTGCAACCCATGGAGGGACTAGAACGCTTCAAAAAGGTCTGGATTTTTTTTTCTTATAATGGGAAATGTTTAGTAATTGTAATATTAGGGTCACTAGTAGCAGTTCCTGGTGTGTGTGTGTGTGTGTGTGTGTAGATATAGATAAATATATGAAATAATGCACAAGCTCATTTTGGGCTGAGCTCTTTATGAACAACATACACCTGCTTTGTTTTTTCAGTTTGCTTGGTTGTGGTATTAAATGCTCTCAGGTTCCTTCATATCGCAAACTTGTTCTTTGTACTGGAAGTCATTTTTGTATTGTACATTCACTAATACATATATTGTTTATGCAGGGTTTTCTCAACTCTTTAATTTACCTGGTCTCTGATGCTCTTTTCCCCGATCTTTTATATGAGTGAGAGAGAAGACCAAGGCTACCATGTCATTGTCAGAAAAAAGGGTTTTTTTATATCCCATTTATTGTGTTATATATTTATAATGTCATCAATAGACAAGTGTAAGGTGGTGGTCTAATAATCGATACTAACTGGCCTATTGCTCCTTTATGTCATTCATATCAGTTAACATGATTATCTTATTTATTTTTTTGTATCTAATATATAGATATTTCTGTGATAATTGCTAGGTAGAGCTGAGCAAAAACTATAAAAAGTTTATGTGAATATTTGTTTGACTTTTAAAACAAATTTTATGTTGACCTTGTTTATATTCCTTTTGTGTTCACTTCATGTGACTATTCTGCAGAATGCATTTACTGGCGGGGATGTTCACAGAAACAGCAAATTTTAAGCAAATATTGGGTAATAGTGTTTTGAATTCTCAAATACAAATATTCATTCCAGAGATCTGATTCCAAAAGCTTCAGTCACCCAATCAGGAATATATCATGTGATGTAAGCACCCAATCAAAACAGCTCGAGGTTTGAATATATAGAATGCTAGCTAAGTACATGCCAAGAATTATTTGCATAAATTATTCAAGAAATAACATCAAACAATTATATTTGAGAAACTTGTGATCTGCTCATGATAGGAACAATTTGTGACCAGAAAGAGAGGTGACATTCATAACATGAATGATGCATTATTAATTATTCACCCAGGTATTCTACTTCAGCATAAGTGTATGTGTGGTGTGTGTGTGTGAAGGAATTGGACTCTTTCTTAAAGACAATGATACTTTAAACGGATTAGGAGTTATTTCTCCAGTGTTTCAGTGTATTGTCACTGAAATTATGAAACCTATTCTGTCTGCTGTTTATTAATAATCCTAATTACATAACTAATAGTAATATAATGACGTCAGTAGGAGGGATACAAATTATAGTACTCTTTAAGCACATATTTATCACAATGCCCATTGGAAGTAGCTAAATAATATTTTTCCTATTTTACTGATGTGTAAAGTGAGGCACTGAAACGTCAAATGACTCTCCTAAGCCCACATGGCAAGTTAGTGGCAGGACTGAAATACAATGCGAGACAACTGGCTCCCAGTCTTGCTCTCTATTCGCTGAACTACTTGAATCCCCCTATCCTACAGTGACACTATCTCAGCATCCCCCTGCATCTCCAGTAGGGAATTCCATTGTGTTTTCCTCACCTCTGGCATTACAGTAACAAATATTTGTTTCTTAAACTGAGCACATCAGAGCAGAGTTACTGGCTGGTGATCACGATGTAAACATGATTTATAAATAGCTGAGAGAGTTTATCTCTTAGGATTTACAGAAACATGCTGTCATGAAAACAGATTGCTGCTATTGTAAATATCATGGGTGCATGACATAGATGAGGCTAAAAATGAAGCCGTTCTGTGATTATCTATGTATCTATCTATCTTATATGGCCCCCAACTCTGTAGTATCTTAGCTCCTCAAAGTATTTATAAATCGAAATAACAAATAAAAGATACTGAGAACAATTGTTTAGAGGGACACTGTATACTTTCACTAGTCTCAGTGGAGTCATGATTCCTCTGCTTTATTGGCATGAATACCTTGGTCTCTATTTCCCCTTTCAGCTATGGGATGCAATTAGTTCATGTGAAATTGCATACCAAAAGGGCATGTTTTGATGGCTTGTCGTATATAATCTTACATTGTGTTGGCTTTGAAATTTCTATTTCCCACACCCACTTAGGGTAATGTGGCTGGTGTTGGTCTTTGTCACATGATAAATACTAGAAACAGTACTGTAAAGGTATGGAAGGCATAACCATTACTTTATCTAGGGAAATTCCATTTTAAAGCCATCTTGTCACTTTTTCCTTAAAGAGGAAAACTACATTTAAATTTCAGAATTACTTAGTGCAATACAATATAGATGTACTTACAGATTATCTCCTTGATGTCTACAGCACCATCTTTGCATACCATGGAAAAGGTGGGCAGAAATCTGCATTTCCAATTTCCATTGGCTTCAGTGGGGCCAGGATTTCACTCATGAACATTTTGACCCATAGGTGGAATTAACCTCCATATTTCTAGTGGCTCTATCCCACATTCCAATGAGGGAGGAGGGATTAGGGTGACCAGATGTCCCGATTTTATAGGGACAGTCCCGATTTTTGGGTCTTTTTCTTATATAGACTCCTATTACCCCCCACCCCCCGTCCCGATTTTTCACACTTGCTGTCTGGTCACCCTAGGAGGGATGGTTCTGAATTCGGGTCGCCTTGGAAGAAAGCCTCTGCCTCCTTGACAAGGAATCTCCTAAAAACAGCACTCCTACATTCATATCTGACCTGGCTGCAAAATAGAGTGGCAAAAGCATCTAAAACTCACAGCATTTGCACTATATTGGAATACTCTGGCCCCTTTCTTAATTAGCAAGTACTCAAGAAGGCTGAGTGAGTAACCAGGCCTGGGATAAGGGTAAGTCCAGGAGGTTTCCTCTTCATGCTGAGCCTGAAGGCAAAAGCGAGTAGTCTCAGTGCAGTCTTGCTTTACTAATAATAGATATTCTGACTGGAGACGGGGGTTGAGAACTCAGTCTTTTTGCTAGTTTGTTTCCTGATTAGAGAGTTTTAGAATGTGGTTTTACTCTATTCTACTATCTTCTAACAGGTGCTGGCTCGAATTCAAGTTAAAAAAAAATTACTTCACCAAAACCAGAGCTAAATCAGAACCAGAATCCCTTCTGATGCTTCCATTGCTAATTTACACAGTAGTAAAGAATACTGCCTTCAATTAGGTGCAATCGTCATTTATATCATATAATTTACAATTGAGTTAATTCATTAGAAATAATGGATTACAGAATGAACTTTACAATGGAATAAATGTCTCACCTCATGCAAGAGGTGCAGAGGTAAAGCTTTGATGCAAGCAAACGCCAAACAGCTTATTGGGGAAGGGAGGAAATATTTATTCCACAAGCACATTCATTGTGTGAATGGAAGAAGATATTTCTATAAAAGAGATGTCAGGCCACTGAGATGTCAGCTTTTCCTAACTGCTCCAACCAACACTTCTTTGCTCTCCATGTTGTCCAGAGAGATGGCAGCTTTTCAGGACAGGAAACAGCATAAGCTCTTGCAAGCTATTGGTTGAGATGTTTATTTCCTAAACATCATTGGTTTTAAAAGATTTTCTTTTGGCAAATAGCAATGTCTCCTGTTTTGCTGCTAGACATAATTACATTGGCTTTTAAATTAACATGTAGTGAACTTTTTTTTTTATAGCCATTAACCGTTAAGTCTATTTCTTTTTTCCTTTCACCATAGATTCAATAATATCAGTCCCTTCTGGAGATTTGCTCCAACTCTGTGTGAAGCTGTGTCATGTTTCCAATTCATTTAAAAAAAATCTTTTGGCAATAGATGCTATTGAAGAATATAGGTACTCTGGCTTCTGACTCAGTCCCTCCTGCAGCATCCTGGTAAGCAGAGAAAGTGTACTTTGGTGTCTCCTCCTCCGCCATGGTATGCCCATCCCTGTACCCTGCTCCTCCTTCAGCCTGCTCCAGAGATGGCAGATGCTCTCTTTGAGGGTGTCTGGGTGGGCGCTCTGCATAGGGAGCAAGCAGAGATACTGAGACTTGTGGTGGAGCCAGCTCTAGGCTGGGAAGGGGGATCCCGGCAGTTCACATTTCTCTCACCAGGGGTAGATATTTCTGGCCCCTGCCCAATCACATAGGTTCTTACCTGCTCCCAGCCCTTTCTCTGACAGCCACTCCAGGCCCTTTGGGTCCTGCTCTCATCTCCGCCTCCCAGCAGCCACAGGGCCCTACCTGTCCTGAGCACACAAAACAGCTTGCTTAAGAACAACACACAGGGTCAGAAACATAGATCAGCCCTCCTCCAATATTGCCATAGCCGGGGCACTAGCCCCAGTTCCGCCGCCCAGGCCTGTGCTGTGGGCCTGCCTCCTCACTGCCCCTGGGAGCATCCAGGGGTAGTAGGAGGGGAACTGTGCATGTGCTCCTCAGGCTTGGGGACTGCAAATGTGCCTGTCTCTTGCACAGGATATGCAAGGGGTGGGGGGATCTTAACCTGTTCATTAATGTAACCAGGTTTAGACAATGATGCAGCCCATAAAGGCTTTCAGGGAACAGGCAATATTAAAAGCCTGATCCTAATTTATTCTAAACCCTTGCAGTACAAAAGGGGCCTTACAGGGGGTGAAAATACATTTTGCTCATATTTTAAGATCCCTTTACACTTGCTGTGTAAAGGAGCCCTAGTGATAGATGAAAATCAGGCCCTCCATGGGTTATGCGAAGCTATTTAATCTAGTTTAATCCTCGTCCACTGAATGGAAAGGAAGTAAGAGCAGGGGTAGGTGGCCTCATACTGGTTGGCCCTCAGTAACTTACTCTGTAAAAGTGAAATGTGTTATGCTACACTGAATGTGTTTCCTCTGTTTCCTGCTGCACCTCGTAATCCTTACTCAACCCTCACTAGCAAATCATTCTCGTCTCAATCAAGCCAAGGCTTGTTTTGTGTTTGGAGTTCCAGGAACACTAACGCTTTGGAACTTTGCCACACTGTTTCGAGGAGCTTAAAAAATTAGAACTGTTTCCACAGTGCAGTTGGGGATGTTTATTGTTCGAGTGGGTGGTAATGTCACCAAAGAGGCTTGGGAAACTAACACTGGGCGGTGGGACTGCGAGCTCCTGCTAGGCAACACGGTAGTGTGGCTGGCTCCGGCCGAGCGGCCCGGCTGCCGGTCCTGGTGCTCTGAGCAGCATGGTAAGGGGGCCAGTAGTGGGGGAGTTGGATAAGGGGCAGGGGGTCCTGGGGGGGGGGTGGTTGGGGCGGGAGTCCCGGGAGGGGGTGGTCAGGGGACAAGGAGCAGGATGGGTTGGATGGGTTGAGAGTTTTGAGAGGGGCGGGAAGTGGGAGGGGGCAGATAGGGGGCGGGGGCTAGGCTGTTTGGGGAGGCACAGCCTTCCCTATCTGGCCCTCCATACAGTTTCGGAACCCCGATGTGGCCCTCAGGCCAAAAAGTTTGCCCACCCCTGAGCCAGATCTTCAGCTAGTGTACAATGGCACAGCTCCACTGAAATCAGTATGGCCCTCAGTTTCCACTGCCAGCTTTTATCTGAAGACAACACCAAAACCGCAATTTTTCACTGGTTACCCAAACCTTTTGCAACGGAGAAGGCAGGCATTGCAGGTTGGACTTTCCTCCACCTCATGATTATTAGCCACTTTTAACCCTGCACAACTAGATAAATAACCATATATAATTAAAAAAAAACCACAACAAACTCTGGACTCCAGAACTGCCTCTTGTATCTAGCTATGATGATGAAGCAAGCAATGTCTTTCAAAAGTACAGCCAGTTATATTCTATGAATTAGTCATGGGGGGGTGGGGGGGGTGAAAACCTGCTTTGTCAGCACTTTTCTTCCCAGGGGGGTAAGGTTCAATAAATCCAGGCCTAGGAATAGGGAATAATGGGCAGGGTAATTACATGGAAGGACAAAAAAAAGCATTAATGACTGACACTTGTTCCTCTATGTATATTTAAGCAAAGTATGAATGTGTATATAACTGCTTGCTAACACAAACCGGAGACTAATTCTTCACTGTCTTGCTGCAGATGCATTGTTATTTCAGTGTCCAGTGTTATTGCCAAATGTTATCCTGAGCACATTCTGAGTGATAAGTAATTCATTAATCTGAGCGAATCAGTCAGCACATTTTATTGAGGTTGTATATTGTTAGCATGTCCGTCAGCTTGATTCAGGTCAGCATACCTACCCTGAGAAGGCATGTTGCTAGTTCCCAAGCTGCAGTCTCATTATCGCTCCCTGAATCGAAGCAAATAAATACAAATACAGACTGACTACATTGTCAAACTCTGTGGCTCCACTTTTAGGGCCAGATCCTCAGCTGCTGGAAACTGGCATCAGTGGTGCTATGTAATTTACACCAGCTGGGTATGTGGTTTCATTTGGTTTTCAGCTCTGGTTATCTAATTCTTGTCTTTGGGTGTGTGCAACTATTGTACTACTGAAAGTGAGTAGTTAATAACACTGCAATAGAACCATACAATAATCCAACTTTCCCTACATCTAGTCCTCATGCCTTAATCTCTAATACACTAGGGCAGCTTTGCGCTTCTCTCCCATTGCAACACTACCCTAAACCCAGCATGGCCAAGGGCTGGAGGATCCCCATCTGATAGGGGAATCCTTCATGATGTAGAACCTCTGTAATGGCTCCAAAGCCACCCCTTGCAGGCCCCTGGCACAGGGGTGTGGTTGGGGTTCTCTTATGCACCACTGAGCCCTGACTGCTGAAATGGCCCCTTGGAGCCATAAGTAGCCAACATAGATCAGCCTCCAAGGTGTTCTAATTCATATCAGGGGACCAAACTGGTTCAGGGATGTCCCAAGGATCAGGGAAGTGTAAAGTTGGCTTAAAGCCATCTCTGTGCCCCACATCTGGAGCTGCACTGAATGCTCTTGGCTTGCAGCCCGGGATCTGGCCCCTCAAGTCAGGCCTGCTGTGTAATATCCCTGCCAAGCCTAAAACAAACTGCATATCTTGCTGAATTGTGTGGCAGTTTTGTGGTGCATGTGCATTTTTCTGAAAGACGGAGATGAGACCACCAAACTCATTTATACTTGTGGTCTATTCAGCATTTGAATCCAAGTCACCAGAGGTGAATGGCTTTTACATACGCTTGCTGTGATAAAATTACAGGCAAACATCCAAAGAAAACACACAGCTCAGGGAAATGATTTAATTTTTTGGGGGGGAGGGGTAAAGGGCATGTAGGATGTACATAATCTATTAGGGGTTTGATTCTCATTCACACTGTGGCCCTTTTACACCAGTACTGCCATGCAAACGAGTCTTAAAATGGGTGAATTGCTATTACATTTACATTCACTTTAAGACCCCCTTATGCCGCTAGAGTGGTGTATAATGAAAATAAGAAATCAGGCCCATAATATTCATCCCCTCTCATTTTCTTATTCACACACTTTTCTTTACCAGTGGGCAGTTTGCAATAATTTTCTTCTACCGTGTACCAGTATTACCAGTTCCAGTGCAATTTCCTATCATCAGTATAGGAACTACTTGCTCAAACCAGTAGCATCTTACTACTAGGAAAGGAATAAAGAAAACTTTTTAACTGTGTCCTTTGTTCCTGTTCTTTTACACCCGTTTTGTAACAGCCCTTGAAATGCAATATATTTTACACTAATTATATAAAACAGAAAACTGTTAAATTGTAGAGGTGGATTAAATGAGTTTTAAGAGTGTACAGTTTCACTTAATACACAATTTGGTTTTGTTACATTT
Source organism: Chrysemys picta bellii (assembly GCF_011386835.1). Taxonomy (NCBI): domain Eukaryota; kingdom Metazoa; phylum Chordata; order Testudines; family Emydidae; genus Chrysemys; species Chrysemys picta. The sequence continues at coordinate 59,366,850 of NC_088792.1, read as the reverse complement.
TTCCTCTAAATTAAGGCTTTAATACTTAGACATTTTGGAACATTGCTTTTTAATGTTTATAAATGTCAGGTGATTTTGAACAGACCAGAGTTCAGTGTCCTGTAATGTGCACCCTTTTGAATTTTTGGGCTCTGGAAGTAAGTGTTGAAAAGAGCAGGTAATCAGTTGTATAAAGTGCTGACATTATATTTTACCATTTTATTATATAATTAAGGTGGGCATTTCATTATTTAAAGCCAACCCGAGGCAAACTAAGACCTGTAGTTAAAAGTAGAATGATCTCTGAAAGAATCATAGAAATTTCAGATTGAAAATACCTGTTATGTTATCCAGTCTATTCCTCTCCTAATGAAACATTTCCCCCATAATACCTATATATTCTCCATTGCTTTGTCCAGTCCTGTTTTAAATGACTTGGTAGATGGGCTTCTCAAACTTCCTGTAGCAGAGTGCTCAGTGGAACAGGAGTTAATTGTTACATGCAGGGATCATACATATTGTAAGGCCATAGGGTCTGATTCACCATTAATACCAGTGCAAATCAGGAGGGTTTGCAGCAGTATAAAACTGGGAAAGTGAAAGGAGAATCAGGCTCTCAAAATATACGGCTCTCAGTTTCTGATGGAACTCCATGGAAATGCAGCCTTGGACCTAGGGTAGTACATCCCCCAATCTCCGGTGTCGGGACTTTACTGTTGGTTGGAACTTCCCTTCCTTACCTCTTTCTAGTTTAGACAAATGATGCTGGCACCACTAATTGCCTGGTTTCTTTTTTCCAGATCTTCTAGCCATGTGTATTTCTTTCTATTAGAGTCAAATGTCTGCCTTGCATTTTTACTTTTGAACCATTTGATCTATCAATTAATAAGCCTTTAACCAAACATTGTAAAGAAGGGGACAATTGGACAAGCCTTTGCATTTGGCTGGAATCTTTAAGACTCACTGTGAACAGCTGGACTCTTTACAGTCCTTGTGATGCCGATTAAATGGAAATAATACATGGCAGAAAAAAGCTAAATCATTTGAACTTCACAAGTTATAGCCTGGAGCCATTTCACTACAGCTCATTAGGGAGTTTATGTTTATAATGTAATGCCTTTAAATAGATTTGATATTTCTAAACAGGGTTTTGTAAATTAGAACTTTCCCAGGGGGCTAACCTAGTGCAAGCTATTCCAGTTGTGGAATACATCCTGATTGAATAGGCTGGAGTACAGAAGAAATGCTTCACTTAAAAATGCGGAGTCCTGTGTATTGTAATTACTTGTAGATTTAGGAATGTCACAGCCATACAAGGGAATAGGGAAATAATACCCATACTAGGTATAAATAATACCCAGTACCCTTGTGATGCATGATTCACATCAAAAATACAGCAAAATAAATTAACGAAAAAGATCATTCTGCCCCTCCTTTATACAGATGCAGAGGTGGACCCATATAATCAAGAGCAGAATTTGATTTAAAGTGTCAATATGCTGCTGATAGATGACTGAGACAAGGCGAGTGAGATAATATCTTTTATTGGGGCAACTTCTGTTGGTGAGAGAAACAAGTTTTTCAGCTTACACAGAGCTCTTCCTCAGGTCTGGGAAAGGTACTCCAGCTAAATACAAGGTGGAACAGATAGTTTAGCATAAGTAGTTAACACATATTTCAAGGGACCATTCAAGATGAAGTGGCCCATTAACACCCCTCCAGTCATAGGGGGATAGGAAGGCAGGGGAGGGGAAAAAAGGCATCTGAGGGGCAGGGAGTGGGTTATAGTGGGTTATAGATTGTTGTAATAAGCCATAAATCCAGTGTCTCTATTCAGTCCATGTTGTTTAGTGTCTAGCAAAGTTATGAATTTAAACTCCTAGGCTCGTCTTTTGCAAGTGCCGTGCAGATTTCCTTTGAGAATGAGGCCTGAGAGACCAGGTATAGAGCAATTGTTTTGTGAAAAGTGTTCGCCCATGGAGTGATATGATGTTTTTGTCTTTTATCATTTTCCTGTCATTTTAGTTTTCTCCTATTTATAACAAAAAAATACAGAGTTTCTAGTGATAAATATCAAACCGTTTTGTCCTTCACTTTGTTTTGAACAAAAAGGTTGACTTGCATCCATGCCATTGTTGCCTAGAAATCTCAGGAGATAAGAATGATTTTTTTTTTTTTTTTTTTAATTTTCCACTACCTTTTTTTTCACAAGGACAGGTACACTTTGTGAACAGCCTCATGTTATATTTCAATTCATTCTCTTCTGGTGTTAGATGAAACCCGGATGTCCAGAGGTAGTATACACATTGTTTTTAAAATTAGTTAACTAAGCTTTATTGAATCTCAAAACAGGATGATATTCCGTAAGCAAATAAAAATCCTGGTCCCATTGAAATCGCTGGTTATGTTGCCAATTCATCCATTGCCATTTATTTCTTCTGTAACCTCTCACCCTTATATATCAGCCGCTGGAATGATATATCTGTCATCTTTTTCTCTTTTGTTTCACAACATTTATTTATTTGAGACCATACAAACTAACACATAGTCCTATAATAATGTATACAAATGCACAAGAAAAGAAAAAAATACAAAATCTAAGACTATTTAAAGACTGTGGTGTAAATCCTCTGCCCGGCACCTGGTCTGAGTAATTTAGTGGGGGGTAATGGGGAAGTTGCATGGGGCAAGGTGGATGGGGAATCTTCCTTCCTGTGGTTCAAAATAAGAGCAGAAAAACGAACAGCGGATACTTTGGCCCAAATCACTCTCCAGAGAATTGGACCAGATCAGGTCTTAAATTCTCATACAGTGTTTCCCAGAGCCCCCCAGGCCCTCCCCCAACATGCTATTAAAAACTCCAGGAGGATTGAAAATATTTACCAGAGTGCTGCTCCAGACAGCTCTGGCTGACTTTAAGCGCTGGACCATATGATCCAAGTAGCAATGGATCCTCTGACCCACTCCAGACAACCCATGCGTGATGGGCACAGACATTCCCTAGAGACCTGGGAATCCCCACTATATGAGGCACCCTACACCAGAGCAGGATTTCCTGCGTGAGAGAATCTTCAGCTGCTGCCTTAAAACAGCTTTAAGAGCAAGGGCTTAGAGGAGCAGAGGCTCTGGATCTGTGTCTGCTGAGGGTATGCCCCTCCTGTGCAGCCTCTCCAAATGGGATCCCCCTTGCCAAATCAGTTCCACTCCACATAAGGCCATCTCATCCAGGGAGGCAGGAGGAAGAATTGTTCCCTCCCCAAATATTTAACATACGTAATTAGAGGTGCCATATACAGTAAGTATCCATCAAATTCTCCAGGTGCAAGTTCAGAAAACAAAGCTTTTTGGCTTCATTATCAAAGATGGTAAAGAGTGTTGTATGTCCCCAAGAGTCCCTCCTCTCCCCCAAATGTTCTGCACTTATGGTATACAACTGAGAAGAGTCCGTATTGTTTGCACACATGAAATGGGAAGTTGAGTTCAGCAGAAAAACACTGATTACATACGTGGCAACTTATTCTGCATATCTCGCCACTGCCCGAGATGCCTTTTGCAGGCCCCAGCACCAAGTTAAAGTTAGCAGTACTATACACTATCATTCAAAATTGTTTAGAATTTTTCTTTTGATTCATGCCGTTGCTGTATTTTGTACATCCTCCCGACCACACTTAGCAGCTGTAACAACACTTGTGGTATTACCAGTAATTTGCAACTTATCAAACATGATTGAACCTTGTTCTTTTGTGTAAACGAAACAGAATTCTCTGGTTAGCTTTCTTTATACTTTGGAAATAGTGCAAAGGAAACCAAGGCTATATTTGCATGCCAGACAATGAAACATAACACAGAGTGTATACATGCCTTTGACATTGTAATTACTAGCTGTTGTTTAGATTCCATGTATGGTCACTGGTTTTGGCTGTGTTGAAATCAGCTGTATCAACATTTAATCAAAGTCTTATAGATTTTGGTTGTATATTTTTCTAATGTCAAAATGGAAATGCTGAGGCTAAAAAATAAGTTCTTAGGGATGAAAATGCATGCTTGATCCACTGCAAAAATAATGAACATTTGTAGCATAATGAACAAAGCCCACTCTGAGGTTTTGTCCCTAATGAAAGAAATCAGAGCAGGCCATTTAAAATCTGAATTCTTTCTTTGGGGTTTCAGCAATTCTTCTGGAATTCATATTCAGAATTGAATTTTAATGTACTCTCATTTATCATGCTTAGGCTGACTACCTCTTCCGAGAAAATGAGTCCACCCAGAGAATGAGAGTATATGCAAGTGTTGCCTGGGCTGAAACATATCTGGGTCTTTGAGAAATTGTACCTTTAGTGCACAGTTGCAACCAGTAACTCAGACTGTCAGCTACAGACTGATTAGTGTGTGTAGGTTATGAATGAAACTGTATAAAACCATCACCTGCAATGCAGAATATGCACAGACAGCATTTCTAAATCTTTGGGAGGCAAACATATAGCAATGAAGCCTCTGAGACTATTCACTGTGTGTTCTATAATGCTTGGAACATGTATCAGTGAGAGGAACAAGGGTCTGTACTTTACAGGAACTGTTAAAATGAAAGCTTTAAAAGTTATATAGCAAAATAATATAAAATATAGCTTCTAATAACCCCCTACTCTACAAACCTTATTGCCCAGCTCACTTTTATTCTTTGGAAAACATTTGAACAATATTAAATCCCAAATACTTTGCTAAATATCGTGCCGCTAAATTTAGGGCTTCATTGAACTGCTCCTCCTGCTCGCAAACACTCTTCTTAAAGGTGTCTTGGCTGATTTTTTAATATTAGAAATATTTACTTCTGACTTCCCTGTTTTTGACAGAGATCTCTTTGGAGGACTGGAGATCCAGTGGGATTAGCAAGTCTCCAGGGCCTGAAACCTGAGCAATTAAAAAGAAAAAGGATTTTAGTCATTATTTGTTCTTTTTAATTACTATTATTATATGAATACCTGTTCAACTCAAGCTCCAGATGAACACATGGGATAAAAGCTTTCTTTGTGAAAGTTGCAACACTTTTCTGCTCCTTCAACAGACAGTTGAGAGAGCTCACAATCTATTTCTCGAGCCATTCAAGGAGTTTGCCAGCAGCCACAGGGAAAAGAGAGTTTAATAGTCATGATGTTTCTAAAGTTAAAAGTAAGTTGAGAACACCTCAGGAAAAAGACCCAATAAAACTTATTTATGCTTCAGAAAGAAGCAAAAAGGGCACATTTTCCTACCCTATTAGGTTTCCTTTAAATAAAGAAATCTGACTGCAGTCTTCACAGTAAACTAGCTTATCCTTCTGTTTCATTTTGCCCACCAGGCTCACTAAAAAAGGAAAAACCTTAATAGTAGCTTCACTAATAAGATACTGGGAGAGAGAAACTTTTCTAAGCAAAGTAGTTAAACAGAATTGTTGATAAAAAGCTTAATGTTCAAACTGTGATCACATCATTATAGTAGTGATTGGAGCGAGGCTTTTGTGGATAATAATAAATAATAATAATACCTAGCTCATATATAGCTTTTGTCATAAGTAGATCTCAGAGAGAGGGAGGCAATTACTGTATAATACTGCAGTGAATGAAATAATGCTTAGCTGGTGGCATTTGCAAGCCTGTTTAAAAGCATCATTATGAAAATTCATTGAAACATCATTTGTTTCTCAAGTTAAATTCTCAAGAAATTTCTCTTGATATTTTTTGTGTTTTTTTTTCCCCAAGGATCATTTTAAAAAAATCGGGAAGCTTCCTAATTGATTGATTTTGCTATGGACTCTTTTCCAAGGTTTCTGTCTTGGGTTTTCTTTTTGATAAACCATAGATCTGGGATGTGCTTTGTGGCGGTGTTGCCTTTTTTATTGCATGGGATCATTTGTTAGTGAGCCCAAGGCTTGACTGTTGGCTGTCTCAGAAGGGAGGGGGAGAGAGTTCTATCAACATAAAAATATTTCTACCGTGTGCTTTTGATCAAATGGTGACCCATAGCAATTTTCTACTGTGCATCTACTCATTAGTGATTGAAAAATAGCGAGAGAAACTCTGGCACTTCTAATGCAGCACTGTTTTTAGCAAAGAGCTTTTCCATGAAGATATACGGAGGGCAAAATTCTACTCTTAGTTCTACATGTGTAAATGCAAAGTAAGACTGTGATTCAAAGCCCAGTGAAGTCAACGGAAAGTTTTCCATTGATTTCCCTGGACTTTGGATCAGGGTTTAAGATCATTGAAATCAACGGAGTCATTCTGGAATCTGATTTCTACCAATTTCACTGAGAATAGAATTTGGCCCTATAGTATGTAGGAGAAGTATACGAAAGCCAGTGAAATCACTTCCAATATACTTCCCTTGTAGAGAGATTTAATTATACAAATCAATCAGCAGGCGAAAAGAATCTAAGTAAAATGAGATTTTTTTTTAATGTAGACATTTTTTGTTACTACTTTTTAAAGATTTTATTATTAGGGGAATGGCCGAAGCAGCAGCACCTGGTATAGTGATTTGCAAAATGCTTTCTATTATAAACCCCTATTTTCCTATGATCAAAATTTGCTAAACATTTGCCTTTTGGGGCTGACATTTTCCATGCTTGATTTTTGAAAGTTTGAGTAAAAATGATTTTGCCGTTTTTGAGATCACAGAAGATGGGGGGAAATGTGTCTCATTTTAGAGGAGTGCTTGTTCTATTTTGCTGTTTGTGTTTTTAAACAGACCTACAGCTGAAATAACTGATGTTTGTAGGTTGCAATTTGACTTGCAAATAGTCCTCCTGGTGAGGAGCAGTGCATGGCCTTGCTACATGGAGAAACCTGGTTTTGAGTTGAGGAACCAAGTGCTGAGTGTTTGAATATTGCATACTGAGCGAGATGACAACAGGAATAGATTTTCCTTCAGTCATTAAGGGTCCAATCCAGCACCCATTAAAGTAAATGGGTATCCTTCCATTGATTTCAGTGGGCATTGGATTCAGCTCGAATGGTCCATTTATATTGCCAAAGAAAAAAACATGCAGCAAGTCTCAGAGCCTTGGTCATCTGACTCGGTTTCACGGGACTTGCACCATGGGGCTAAAAACAGCAGTATAGACTCTCCCACTAATGCTGGAGCTCAGGCTTTGAGTCCCTTACCATCATCAGGTTTCAGAGCCAGGGCTCTAGGCCAAGCAGAAGCATCTACACTACTGTTTTTAGCTCTGTAGCACGAGCCCCGCAACCTCGAGTATGTATACCCGGCTCTGAAACTTGCTGCCATGTGTTTTTTTTTTTTTTTTAATTTTAATTTTTATTTTTGCAGTGTAGATGTACCTTAAGTGTTCCCTTGAGGAACAACATGCTGCATATATGTTCAGTAGTGAACTAGCTTATTAAATTCTTCACATCACCACCCTTATTTAGCAGAAGTTTGAAACTTGCCATTTAAGGTGTTTGTTGATGGGCAAATCCATAGCCATCCAGGATTTCCTTGCAGCAGAAGCAGTGTTCTGCTGAGCAAAGGGTGGGCCAGGATTTGGGGAGAAGCCCCATTTCATGGGCATTGGCTACGTGGCAGAGTGTGGGGGCAGATGGAGCTTCGGAAGCAAGTAGGTAGGACTGTATCATTGTCTAGTTAGCAAGCTATTGACAACTTCTTTATCAAATATCTTTATTGCATAAAGGAAAATAAAGAACAATAAAATTTAAAACAAAGTGACAAAAAAATACAAAGGTCAGTATGGTAGAATATAAAGGTTTACGTGTTTGCTGATTCAGAGCCACTGTGTTCTGCACCTTGCACAATCAAGTGCTTACTGAGGCCAGGTGTTCTGGTTTTTGTTCTGAAATGATGGAGTCCAATGTCATTATTTCTCTTGTGGAAGTGTAGACTGTAGTCTCAATCCTGCTTCTCTGAAAGTTTTCTCTCTCACTCTCACAAACTTCTCCTTAATGTTGACAACCTCATTGTTCCAGAGGAACGTAGCTGTTGTGGAAAGTCATGTTTTCAGAGGAAGAGGGGGGTCTGTTACATAGCTAAAGCCAATCCCATATTGGGCTCTGAATATGAGAACAGAAATCTTGATCTGGACTCTGTATTCAAGGCACAGAGCGGAGCATTGGAGTAATGTGTTAATGACAATCCGTGTTACTAAGCAGTTGGGCAAAGGAGTTTTGTACCAACTGGAGCTTTTTCAGGGTTGCTTCATTCCTAGATATATTGAGCTGCAGTAATACAGTTTAAAGGTCAAGACTGCATAACTCACCATAGTCAGACCTGTGTTCATTAAGATATGGTGAAATTTTCTGACCAGTTGTAGATGAAAGTGGAGATGGCGGATTGTCGCCAAAGCTATTTGGCTAACCAGTAACAGTGAGGCATCCTAAAGGACATCAAGGCTGCAAACATACTTAACAGTTTAAGGACAGATATCCTCAACGGGGGGATGTTTTAGAGAAGGAAGATTCTTCAAAGCACTTTGTTCTTCCTTTCATCATCATCTTAGGCTACGTCTACACTGCACCGCAGTGAGAGCTACTGAGATGTGAATTGCAACCTGCCCCAAAGTGTTATGATCAAAGTGCCCCATGTGGATGCTGCTGGTGCAAACTAAAAGGGACCTACTTCACACTAATGTAGTCCTGTTGGGAAGAGATATTAATGCAAACTAGGTACCTTTTAGTTCACACCAGCATCACTCACATGGGGCAGTTAGATTGCAATTCACACCCCGGTGTGGTGCAGTTTAGACAAGCCCTTAGTCTCACCTGTATTCATCTTTAATCAGCGATGACTTTACTTCTAGGTGTTCATTTCAGCTATGCCTTTCATTTGAGGATGCTCTTTACATTTGACGTAAAGGAGATATAGAACTGGGATTTGTCTAGGTACTGCTGGCGCGTCAGCATGTGTTAGCTCATCAGCTCTCCCAACAGACGAATATACATGTTGAATAATGTGGAGGAGCTGTGTGAAACTCTGCAGGTGAGGCCTTTGGAGGTGGACGAACAGGCAATAGTAACCCTGGAAGCCTGAGTAAGGAAACAGGATAGACAGTGCTGGTTCCCAGTCAGTTCAGTCAAACATAGCCAGGATATTCTCTAATCAATGAACAATTCAGAGAAGAGCTGCTGTGAGCAGAATGTACATTACATATCTATGTTAGTGGCCTTCCATCATTCTGCTTTATTGATGAAATAACAGTTAAAAGAACTAGACCATAAGCTTCTGTAGCACTAAATGCTAAAAAATTTGCACACACAGTGATACCTCCTGTTGCCTTTTCATTCCAGTCAAAATGGTCTCGTCTCTACCATAATCCCCTGCTGTCCCCTGGTATTGAAGAGAAGTCTTCAGAAATAAGAGACCCAGAAGGCTTGACTCCTCTTACACGAGTGTAATCAGGAGTAACTCCAGTGAGGTCAATGTAAATAGCCAGTGTCAATGAGAGCAGGACCAGGTCTTCACAATCAGAAGGGAAAGTGAGTGTAGTGCATCTGGCTCAGGCACTGAGCCCACTGTGGAAAACAATATTATCATCACTGCCAGTGACCATAGAAAGTTCTCTCTCTCTCTCTCTGCAACGTTTGTGAATGATCCACTGAAAAATCCAGCTGTGGCAAATACATGTACATCAGATATACACAGCTGTGTATGAACCATGGCTTATCCTTCAGTAGAGTTGAATGATAGGCCAATCCATCAGAGTGAAAGTACTTGTAAAATAATAAACCATTTTCTCTTTATTTTGCTGCCTTTATTAATTTCTTCTTTCTTTTCAATTCCCTGTTGACTTCAATTAAAAGTCAGGAGCCTGCCAAACTTGGAGATCTTTTTCTTTCTATAAAGAAGCTTGCTGACGAGGCAGCTTTCCCCAAACTTGCCCAGTTCTGCTGTAATTTTAGTTCTGTCTTACAGCAAAACAAAATGGTTGACATGAAAGAACAATCAATCATAACTACTCTTTGGGATGTATAAATATGTACATTCCTGGCCTCCTGAACAGTGTTAAGCAGCTGTGGTTAATATTTAAACTGCAAATATGTTAAATATATTTTGAATTTTGCAGCATTTGCAATTCCAGACATTAATGAACTTTGCAGGTGTTCAAATTCATTGCTAATAGTGGAGCTTTTTACAAAGATTGTTAGTGATATTTAAACTGAAATTCTGGAACGCAGGCAAATTAGATAAGTTAAAAAAAAGTCCAGAAATAAATAACATGTCTTGATTAGAGGGATGAGTTATGCAATAACTGGAATTCTGCTGAGTAGGAAAAAATGCAAACCCTTTAAAATTATAAACGGTCTGCAACTTCATTTTAAGTGTGATACCAGATTCGACCACTTCATCTGCCTTCCTGTTTCCCTTTCACATAAACACAATTTTCTCTAAAAACAAATCCCTGAATATGTGTTTCTCATCAAGCTGCAGCACAGTATTAATGCTGATCTCTAATATTTGGCTTTCTGCAAGCTGTCTGCAGTGGAAAACTCATACGGTGAAATCTTGGCCCCACTGAAGTCACTGGGAATTTTGCCATTGACTTCAATTAGGGTAAGATTTCATCCACAACCAACATTATTCCCTGTAATTATTAAAATTAATAAAAAATCTTACCTGTATATAGTCTTTCACACAGAAGAATCCCAAAACACTTGAGCCCCGAATACAGTAAGTAAAGAATTTAAGCGCATACTTAACTTTAGCATGTGCTTACATGCTTTCTTGAATGGGTGCCTCTAAGTAATGCATAAACTGTAAAGGGAGAATTTCAAACATCTTTGAAATGCAGCCATTTCTGATGTGGAGGTATACAGCAGTTCTACATTTTCCAGCAACTGCCCACAACAGATTAGGACAGGAAATAAAGGAAAACGTATTTACCAATTCAAACTACAGGGAACATTTTGATAGGCAGGAATTTGAGTCTGAGTAAGAACTGAGGCTAATGTCATGCTTTCAGAGGAGGGATGATTTTGTGATTAAGGCACTGGACTGGAACTCATGAGATCTGGGTACAATTTTGCTTTGACCATAGAATTCCTGTGTGACTTGAGCAAATCATTTAATCTGTGCTTCGGAAGTCCCACGTGAAATATGGGGAAAACAATATTCTGTTTCTCCTTCACTTTGTCTACCTTGTCTATTTAGAATGTAAAACCATCAGGACAGTGACTGTCTCTTCCTATTTGATTGTGCAGTGCCTAGCACAATGGATTCATTGGATCTTTGTGGTGGCCTTTAGGAAGTACTGAACTACTACTACTAAGAACTATAACATAAATCAGCATGGGATTTTTATGACAGCAAGTGATTAGAACCACAATATTATGTCTCTTCCAAAATTCCACACCTCCACTAGGATGGTATATACCTCAACCCTCCTGGGACACAGGTTCATCCTTGACTCAGTAAACAGTGCCACTTACTGAATAACCATCATCACTTTCTGCAGGACTTTGTTGATCTTCTGAGCTGTCCCATTCAAATTCTAATATGATCTGACACTGTTTAACTTGTGAAATCTAGTGGGTGTTAATTTTGGCTTTGCTATGCTGCTTCTAGAAAAAATTAGAGGACCGGCCAAGTGGAAAAGCACCAAAGTCATGGAAATGAACATTTTAAACAATCCAACATCACAGGTATATTTTTTTTACCCAGAATAGTCTTTATTTTTCTCTCTCTCTTGTAAATAACATAATTTATTTCCAGATAAATTTGGAATCTACAGTTGCTGCTCTAAAGCCAGCGTTTGAGTGCATTTTTGCCTATGGTTTTAATAAGGTCACCTACTTGAACAAAAAGTTCAGAATTGTACACAGTAGTCATGTGACTTGTTTAGTCAATCACAGCCCAGGATATTTTACACGCATTTTACAATTGTGTATAAAACTTTGTCTCAGCAACCATCTGGAGAATATTGAATTTCATAACTGGTAGGAATTATTCAATATCCTCCTTCTCAAAGGAATAACAATTTCAAAGACTTCAAAGAGTGATATCCAAGTTGAGAAAAGGTATTTAATGTTGTTAAAACTGGAAATTATGTAGAAATAACATACTCTTTTTGATCTACCTAAAAAATGATTTTATGGACTAGGGAAATATCTTCCCCTATTGTCAAGTTTTGTGTATAACCAAAACCTTTCTTTCTCTTTTACCTCATTGAATTATATATTCTGCCCTAACCCACATGTCACTTTCTGACTAAAGCTGTGGATATGAAGTTGATTCTGTTAATGGGAAAGTTTTTCTAGACGTGGTTAACAATGATTCATTTTTTATTTTTACATTTTGGACCAGTTTCTGGCCACTCTTGTGCAGGTGCACAAGGTTGTGATGATGATAGTGGAAATAAGGAACTTTCCTCACATCCCTCAAGACTCCTTCAGAGTGGGAAATGCAAACCTGCTCTTCATGGGGCCAAGATCATCAGCTGCTATAAATTACTGTAGCTCCACTGAAGTCAGTAGAGCTTTATTGAATTACACCAGCTGAGGATCTGGCCAAGTATGTGTCCAAGGCAGCATAGAGCCATAGAACTACCAACTGGTGCTAGATACCCCTGAAAGGGTTGGGCCATGGCCCTGCCCCCCCAAGCACTGGCCAGCAGGGCAGGTTCTACCCTAGAGGAATGCACTTTGCACTATGATACAATGTAGAAATGGCCACATCTGTGTGTGCTCCCCAAATACTGTGCAAGCAGAATGTCTCCAGCCACTGGTGTGGGATCCTTAAATGCACCAGCTACTGCTGCATTGGCTAGTACAATTTATCTGTACATACATTGATTTTTGTTAATGTAATGATATCCTCTCTAGCTACTGGTGTGCACACATGCTGCCAGCCACATCAGAACTTGCTTTTCATGCCAACCTTGAGGAGCAGGGTTGTTGTTTTTTTCCCTATTGCCAGCTTCACTCAGTGTTTGTGACATAGCTTAATATCCTGTCCTGTTGAACTTGACCAGCAAAACATTACATGATTGCCCGTGTTTCTGAAAAAATGTGCAAAGAAATAGTAGAGCAGAGACTCGGTTTTTCATACCTCTTCAGAGGAAATGGAATATTAAAAACTTGAAAATTGTAACCTTCCTGCAAGAAATCAGATTCCTGGACCACTGACTGAGGCAAAGTGCCTTCCAGAAAAGATTTTTTTTTTTTAAGCAGAATTTGTTAGCTCCTGTGCCACCGGAAAGGTAGTACTAGGTTTATGTATCATGATGTAGCTACTTCCCTCCCCAGCTCAATAACAAATGCCTTTGGGGGAGTTCTAAGCAAAAGGCGTCTCATGCAAAACACATTAGTGCATGAACTTTTTTGAGTGAAGACTTGCTATCAATTTGAAAGGATGGTAACCCCTAGAGTAAACACTTATCTGTAAAATAGAGATTATGCACTTAATAACATTTAATATTTTGCCATCTCAAGCCTCCTATGTAAATCAGCCTGGGAGAGTGGTGTTTATTTTTTTGCTAAATGTGAAAGTTCATTCTCAGTATCAAGTTTGTTTGGTCCACTAACTTTATTAACCTTTGCATTTATTTTTGCATTTGATGGCCTTTCATGAGCAGCCGCTTTAGTAGCTGGGATAAAAATGGTTACATCAGGGTTAAAGGTCATAGCCATTATGGGATTTCAACTTAAAACAGTCACTGCTTTACAGGGATCACAGTATGTTTGTGATTAATTATTTTCTTTGTGAGAGTTTCTATGCAAAAGATTATTATAGTAATATATAAACCATCTGGGTAACCTTTAATATCTACCTAGTTTCTTGATGAAATAATAATCAAAACTTTGTGAAAAATAGCTACATTCCTAACTAGAAACTATAGTACCTTTCATTCGTCAGTCACTGATGTGTCTATGGAATTTCAATTAAATATAAATGGGACTGAATCAACCTTAAGTGCAAATATATTTATTAAAAGAACCACAACACTTCACAATGCCATGCAAAGTCAAGAGTTTTACAATTTTTAAAAGTATCATTTTGGGCTTTCTTTCATGTTTTTTTAAACACGCACATGTTCATGAAATTCCCAACATGAACTGAATTAGTCATGCATCACTGTCAAATGTATTTTTATTGAAGTCAAAACATCAAATAACATTTTCAAAGACTAATAAAATGATATTTATATCTTAAAAAAATACATTCCTAATCTCACAGTTGAAATTCATAGCGCTCAGGAGACACTGAAATCATTGCTTAGAAACAGTATTTGCTGACTTCACCAGGGTAACAGTTTAATCCTTAAAGTAATCAACTTTCACCCTCTTCTTTGGGTCTTTTGACTTTTAAGTTCTCACTAGTCTTTCTGAGAAAAAACAGTGCTAGGAGACAGCTATTATTCTCCTCCATGGGATAGTCCACTTCACTCAGACAAGTAATATCATCTTCTGTTTACACTCATCTGAAGCAAGTGCACCGGGTCACCCTCTCCACTCTGATGTTTTACCAAAGCAAAAGGAAAGACTTTGCAGCAAGAAACAACAGAGTTCCGAAACCAGAACAACCTGGGAAGCAGACACTGCATGCCTATTTATTTTTTGCATTTGATCCTTTTGAAAAAAAAATCTCAATGTCATGTCCCCAAAGCATTTCACATAAGCCGATGTGCTGTAACAGAGAACAGCTTTGGACAGTATTTTCTTTTCTCCCTCTTTAAAGACATTGGGGCAGATCCTCATCTGGTGTAAACTCTACTCAACTCACCTGAAGACTTGGCCTTTTCACTTCAGTAAGAATACATCAGATTTAGTATGTGTGTATTAACGTTTTCACTAATCATCAAAGTAATTTAGAAGAAAAAATAGTATTTTCTTAGCATAATTCTAGTAGGCTGGCAACCAAATGATAGGAATAAACCACAATATGTACTCCAAACAAAAGTCCTCATAATTTAATCACTAGCCCTAAATCTACTGGCTACTTCCATGGTTCACACCAGCTGAGAATCTGGCCCAGTGCTCCTTTCTACTGCCTGTCACTCGGAGCAGTGCATAAGACACTTCATACAAAAACTCCTCATGCAGTGCCTCCTTCCAAAGCCTGACATTGGCTCATGTGAATATGAGGCTACAGGAAGTTTACCCATGCTGTGATAATTATCCATGCTGTAAAAATCATAGCACTCCTCAAATATTTAATAAATAAAACCCTCCACCTCTGAGGGAGAAATGCACATTTCAGTGTCATGTGACCTGTTCATTGACTGACTTGTCTACTGCGCTCAGTCTCTCCTGAGTGGTGTGGTCACCCGAAATAAGCAGGGAACTAGCTGCTGGTGCCAGCAACCTGTAATGAGACCTCTGAAAGCAAGAAAGAGACTAACAGTGTGGTTACAAACCCCTAGGCACATGGCTGGCCCTGAAAGATATATTGAGGAGCAAATACTTCAGAACAAAAGCCCTCAGTAATTTACTCACTGGCCCTAAATCTACTGGGTCTGTGATAATTGACTAAAGAGTTTCCAAAATGTGTGTCTAAAAGATCATCTTACTAACTGCTCACTCCAGCTATGACCAACACGACCACAGTGGGAAATAGTTTCAGAAATAAGGTAACATTTCTCCTGACACTTTCTTTTTCATTAATTCTGGACCACTAGAAACCTTGAAAATAAGTACTGAGATCTCTCCTCTTCCCGGTAACTGTAAATCCCTGTTGGACATCGACTGCAGCTACCACATAGCTCTGCCCTGAAAACGTTCCAAAAAAGACATCCAAGAAAGCAACATCCTTCTTTAGCTACTTTATTACCCTAATGACAGGATGTGGCTTCTTAACCCGGCTATGTGGGTGCCCCTTGCTACATGACCTAAATATCTTCGCTACGTGGTTGAATAACGCAGAACATAGAAGCAGGTTATATAACTATTTTCTGACTCATGTCTGGGATATGCTCAGCAGTATGATGGAGCAGCATGAAGTTTCTTTAGGATCACACCTAAAGGGGAAACCCACATGTGCTACAATGATGGTTGATTTAATGGGACCGCTATTCTCCAGCTGCTTCTCTAAATTGTTATTAAACATTTGATTTCACATAAGGGCTGACCTCAGATCCCTAGCTGCCCATTTCCTATGCAAGAGGTGGTAACATTTTCCCAAATCCATAAATCACAAGTGCACTTCCACCTATGAGGATACTTTCACAGGAGGTCTTTGCTCTGTGATTTTGAATGTTCCTGGTAGGACACCAAGACCGAGTTCTTCTTTGAGTAGATGCAGACATGTATTCCACTTAGGCATGTGTGTGCCCAGTGCGCCGGAGCTGGAGACTTTTGCCTAGCAATACCCATAGAGGGGCAGTGCTTGTGCCTCGTGGCTGTGGGGCCCCCCAAACGCGCCTCAGTTCCTTCTCACCTCCTGTGACGGTAGTCAGAGCTCCATGTGGTTGTAGTCTCACAACCTCGCATTTTGTCTTAGTGCAGTTTGTTTTAGTTAGTTAGTGTTAGTTAGTAGTTAGTGTTCCCTGGTGATGCTTTAATGAGGGTTTAAACACTGTCCTTCGTGTGGAGGGCAGTCCCCAACAGCAGCCCCCTCACATGGTGCTTGCTTTGTCTCAGTGAGGCCCACCTTAGAGAGTGCTGTTCTATTTGTAAATCATGTAAGAAATGGACTCAGGTGGTGCATGAGCTCTGCCTGAAGCAGCACCTGCTTGACCGGCTATGTGGCCCACTACTGAGGCCCTCCTTAGGCCAAAGAGCGCCCTCAGGCTCGGCACTGCTTCTCATTCTGGGGTAGGCACCTCACTAAAGAGACAGAGGAGCCATTCTTGATCATTGGCACCGAGGAAGAGATCTCATAAGACCAATCGGGACCACTCCAGGTCACGGGACAACTCCTTTGCCTCCCCTAGGAAAAGCATGGACTGGTATGGGGCTGGTTCAGGCATGCAGGACGGCGTGGGTACTGGTGACTCTTCCCCAATATCAAGTGGAAAGGGCAGAAACCCTGAACCATTGACTCTAGTTCCAGAGTCCAGGCCTCCACTGAGTTCAGTACAGATGAAGGAGTGAGATGCCAGTACCAGCTGTATCCAAGTCAAAGCATACCAGGCAGCCGCAGACCTCCTCTGCCTTTTGGTCCCGACCTCACCATCCAGGACTTTCCCAGGTCTGTGCCACCCATGGCCCCTCCGATGGAGTGAGCTGCACAACCTTTGTGTCTGTTGGCACTGCATCCAGACACTCCCCTTCCCATGCTGGGGATGGAGGTGGTACTGGAATCAGTGCAGGGGACCTTGGCACTGGGACCCTCTTCAGCCCAGCTGCATCCGATGCCAGGGGTGCTCTCACCACCTTCAGCACTGGCTCATTCAGGACCTCCGGTACTGCTGTTTCCACTGGCACCAACATTGCCTGTGGTCTGTGTTGCCGGTTTTGTTATTATTGTTAGTCTGATTATTAACATTTTGTATTGTGATATAAGGCATCAACCTGGTCAATGCTTCATTGTGCCAGGCACTGTAAAACCAGGTCATAATTGATTATAAGCAGTTTAAGACTAGAGACTATCTAAAAGATAAGACATAACAGGAGAGGAGTTAAACAAGTCGGGGAGGCTATACACAGGACGAAACAGGTAACAAAATAACTGGATATTTTAGAAATGACTAGCTGTGTGTGCAGTTTTTACTTCATCAGTAGCAGCAACCACAAGTTGCTACTTGCCTAGTCATTATCAGATGTTATCCAGGGACCTGATAGTTACACCTACAGTTAAGGTTACATAACATTTTCCATTCTAAGACTTTTTTTCAATTGCTTATAATTTGCTAACCTTTCACTATTTCGTCTGAAATTTTCCATACTTGTGTCTGCCTCATGCTGAATGTTTTTGGAAAGTTTCAGCTAAAACAGTTCAGCCATTTCTGAGAATGAGTTTAGCAAAAATGCAACATTTTGCACCATTATAAAAAAATTCTTGTGATTGTTTCATTGAGAAGATCTAGCACTTCTAATGCTTTGGAGCAGGGACTTGAAATTTGCCAGAGAGAAGCACTGGGATCACGTAATGTTGATTAAACTTAGGTTTTGTCTATGAAAATCCACCCATCTTTGGCCTCTGAATATTGCAGGCTAGCAGCAAAATTGTCCAAAGATTCCATCTGTACTGAGTATGCTCCATCCCCAGAGAACTCTGGGCAAGCTACAATGAGTATGCTCCCCCAGCACCAAACTCTGTGCCAGGCATACTGGGCAAGCTCCAGCCCTACACAGTGCTCACTAAGCACGCTCCATGGCTCCAGTAGATGACCAGGACTTTCTTTGCAATTGCTCTTCTCAGTTGCCTGGGGCCACTCTGGCTCCAGTCACTAGTACGGAGAGAAGGGAGACTTTTTTGAATCATGAGACTCTCTTATGTGCCTTCAGTGCTCCCTTTGCTGATGCCCAGGCAGAGCTGGCACCAGGTATAAGCAGACTAAGCAATTGCTTAGGGCCTCAAGCAGCTCAAGGGGGCCCCCATATTTGCTTTTTATTATGTGTTGCAGGGGGCATAAAAAAATCCTGCTTAGGGCCCCCAGTGGGTTATCACTGCCTATGTGGCCAGGCATCATGGAGGAGGAGAAAGAGGAAGTGGCATGATGAAACACAGAAGGATGAGGAGCAGAGGTGAGAAAGGGACAGGCTGTGGCTAAGGGGAAAATAGTAGCAGAGGGGGACAAAGACAGGGATCAGAGCAGAGGAAGACAGGGGTAGGAACAGAGGCAGAAAGGAGCAAAGAGGAAGGAAATATGTGATCATGTAAGTGATGTATTAAGATTGCACTTCCTAATTTTTCAGTGCTTGACTTGGGAACCTTAATATTCTTTAATATAATTTTCGAATATAATCTGTTATCTGCTTTATCTCCTAACAGTCATTGCCTGAGTCGATCATTCCTGAGCTAGGCATTTAAGTGACATGTATTCCAAAGGCAAATGGCAACTAACTTCAACATTACGGGACCCCATTTTTTCTTAGGGTCTTTCCTTTTCCTCAGACTCTTCATCTATTTCCAGAGTAATAGAAATTTAGGCTCTGGTCCTGCAGAACTTAAGCATGTGTGTAACTTTACTCATGGGAGTAGGTCCACTGTGAGTAGTCATCCAGTACATTGTGTCTGAATTGCTTCCTAGCAAAACTGGGCCCAGCAGTGGGGTGGGGCTGTAAAGAAGGGAGGTCAGTGGAGCGATGACAATTTACACCAGCTGAGGATCTGCAAAGCTAATCTGGGCTGTTTTCCTGGCTGTCTACAGAGGATAGGGAGGGGATGGAGCCATGGCTCCCTAATGTCTCTGTATCAACAAGCAGAGCTGACTGGTGCCCAGGGGTGGGTGCTCATCAAGGGTGAAATGGTGCATCTGCTCTCACTGCACACCCTAAGCCTCTCGGGGGCATTGTGTTGCTTTAGAGGTAATGCCTTCCAAGTACCTGCCCCTAATGTGTGCCTTACAAGGACAATAGAGCCTTCTTCAGTGTGCAATCTATGTGGGGCAGGAACCCAAGGTTGTCTTTTTGTTTGTACAGCACTGAGCATACTCAGTAATAGTAATATAATTTTATAACATGTATTGCCTCTAATAATTATCTCAACAGACATCATAAAACACAATGTCACATTGAATGGAACTCTGAATACTGTCATTCCATACAGTATAGTCGTGGTTTTCCTCTTCCCACTACTCCAGAGAGCCTTCCGTAGCTCCGTCCTGCATCTCTCATTGACTGTAGCCACCATCTTGCTTGTATCCTGGATGCGATGCACAGGACCTTGTATAAAGCTTATTTTAGAAACCCTGTCACATCCTACCCAGTCTAATTTGCATCCTGTAAAAGAAGCAGCAGCATGCCAGTTTTTGAGAAGCAGTAGAGGAGAACTTGTGGCACCTTAGAGACTAACAAATTTATTAGAGCATAAGCTTTCGTGGACTACAGCCCACTTCTTCGGATGCATATAGAATGGAACATATATTGAGGAGATATATATACACACATACGAGAGCATAAACAGGTGGGAGTTGTCTTACCAACTCTGAGAGGCCAATTAATTAAGAGAAAAAAAACTTTTGAAGTGATAATCAAGATAGCCCAGTACAGACAGTTTGATAAGAAGTGTGAGAATACTTACAAGGGGAGATAGATTCAATGTTTGTAATGGCTCAGCCATTCCCAGTCCTTATTCAATCCAGAGTTGATTGTGTCTAGTTTGCATATCAATTCCAGCTCAGCAGTCTCTCGTTGGAGTCTGTTTTTGAAGTTTTTCTGTTGTAATATAGCCACCCGCAGGTCTGTCACTGAATGACCAGACAGGTTAAAGTGTTCTCCCACTGGTTTTTGAGTATTTTGATTCCTGATGTCAGATTTGTGTCCATTAATTCTTTTGCGTAGAGACTGTCCGGTTTGGCCAATGTACATGGCAGAGGGGCATTGCTGGCACATGATGGCATATATCACATTGGTAGATGTGCAGGTGAACGAGCCCCTGATGGTATGGCTGATGTGATTAGGTCCTATGATGATGTCACTTGAATAGATATGTGGACAGAGTTGGCATCGGGGTTTGTTACAAGGATAGGTTCCTGGGTTAGTGGTTTTGTTCAGTGATGTGTGGTTGCTGGTGAGTATTTGCTTTAGGTTGGGGGGTTGTCTGTAAGCGAGGACAGGTCTGTCTCCCAAGATCTGTGAGAGTAAAGGATCATCTTTCAGGATAGGTTGTAGATCTCTGATGATGCGCTGGAGAGGTTTTAGTTGGGGGCTGAAGGTGACAGCTAGTGGTGTTCTTTTATTTTCTTTGTTGGGCCTGTCTTGTAGGAGGTGACTTCTGGGTACTTGTCTGGCTCTGTCAATCTGTTTTTTCACTTCAGCAGGTGGGTATTGTAGTTTTAAGAATGCTTGATAGAGATCTTGTAGGTGCTTGTCTCTATCCGAGGGATTGGAGCAAATGCGGTTATATCTTAGAGCTTGGCTGTAGACAATGGATCGTGTGGTGTGTCCTGGATGGAAGCTGGAGGCATGTAGGTAAGTGTAGCGGTCAGTAGGTTTCCGGTATAGGGTGGTATTTATGTGACCATCGCTTATTAGCACAGTAGTGTCCAAGAAATGGACCGCTTGTGTGGATTGATCTAGGCTGAGGTTGATGGTGGGATGGAAATTATTGAAATCATGGTGAAATTCCTAAAGGGCTTCTTTTCCATGGGTCCAGATGATGAAGATGTCATCAATGTAGCGCAAGTAGAGTAGGGGCGTTAGGGGATGAGAGCTAAGGAAGCGTTGTTCTAAGTCAGCCATAAAAATGTTGGCATATTGTGGGGCCATGCGGGTACCCATAGCAGTGCTGCTGACTTGAAGGTATATATTGTCCCCAAATGTGAAATAGTTGTGGGTGAGGACAAAATCACAAAGTTCAGCCACCAGGTTAGCTGTGACATTATCAGGGATACTGTTCCTGATAGCTTATACTCCATCTTTGTGTGGAATATTGGTGTAGAGGGCTTCTACGTCCATAGTGGCCAGGATGGTGTTTTCTGGAAGATCACCGATGGATTGTAGTTTCTTCAGGAAGTCAGTGGTGTCTCGAAGATAGCTGGGAGTGCTGGTAGCGTAGTGTCTGAGGAGAGAGTCTACATAACCAGACAAACCTGATGTTAGGGTGCCAATGCCTGAGATGATGGGGCGTCCAGGATATCCAGGTTTATGGATCTTGGGTAGCAAATAGAATACCCCTGGTCGGGGTTCTAGGCATGTGTCTGTACAGATTTGTTCCTGTGCTTTGTCAGGGAGTTTTTTTAGCAGATGGTGTAGTTTCTTTAGGTAATCCTCAGTGGGATCAGAGGATAATGGCCTGTAGAATGTGGTGTTAGAGAGCTGTCTAGCAGCCTCTTGGTCATATTCCAATTTATTCATGATGACGACAGCACCTCCTTTGTCAGCCTTTTTGATTATGATGTCAGGGTTGTTTCTGAGGCTGTAGATGGCGTTGTGTTCAGCATTGCTGAGGTTATGTGGCAAGTGATGTTGCTTTTCCACAATTTCAGCCTTTGCACGTTGACGGAAGCAATCTATGTAGAAATCCAGTCTGTTGTTTCGACCGTCCGGAGGAGTCCACGCAGAATCCTTTTTTTTGTAGTGCTGGTAGGGAGGATTCTGTGGGTTAGTATGCTGTTCAGAGGTATGTTGGAAATATTCTTTGAGTCGGAGACGTCGAAAGTAGGATTCTAGGTCACCGCAGAACTGTATCATATTCATGGGTCTGGAGGGACAAAAGGAGAGGCCCCGAGATAGGACAGACTCTTCTGCTGGGCTAAGAGTATAGCTGGAAAGATTAACAATATTGCTGGGTGGGTTAAGGGAACTACTGTTCTGGCTGCTTGTGGCATGTAGCAGTTTAGATAGTTTAGTGTCCTTTTTCCTTTGTAGAGAGGCAAAGTTTGTCTTGTAAATGGCTTGTCTAGTTTTTGTAAAGTCTATCCATGAGGAAGTTTGTGTGGAAGGTTGGTTTCTTATGAGAGTATCCAGTTCTGAGAGCTCATTCTTAATCTTTCCCTGTTTGCTGTATAGGATGCTGATCAGGTGGTTTCGCAGTTTCTTTGAGAGTGTGTGACACAGTCTCTCAGTAGAGGAGAGCGACTCTTTTCTCACCACTGGATTTGTTCCCCTTCAATCTACTGAATATAACAGGAACAGTCAGTCTGCGCAACCTGTATTTCATCCCATGCAATGCTGCTGCCTCCTTCTTGGTAGCTCTTAAGTCACCCATTCTGCTGACTACTGAAAAGTAATCTGCCCTTTGTGTGCTTCATATGGTCAGATTTTCTGTCGACAGCACTGAATGTTGGACCTGTTGCCTTCCTAACCTGAAGTCAGTCACAATTGTCATGGAAGCAGCAGTGATAGAACCTGGCACTACAAGGTATATGCTGTAGAAAAGGCTTCCCCTGAACCTTGGATAATAGCTTTGCTAAGGAGTAAGCTGCCTTCTAGATCTCTCATAACAGATGCTCTTCACCTCTCACTGTGTTTCTAACCACTAGGCTCTGCATTCAGAGGAACAGATTCTCAGCTCTTTGTAAATTGTCACAGCTTGACTGACTTGGAAGTCAATGAAGCTATCCCAATTTACACTAGCTAAGGATCTCAGATAGAGTGACCAGATAGCAAGTGTGAAAAACTGGGACAGAACCTCTGCTGGCAGAAGAACTTCAGCTGCAGTGAAAGCTCTTCTTGGGTTTTATAACAATGGTGTTACAACTTTTTTACCTTGGTGTTTGTAGTTGTTCTAGTTATTCTTCAGTGTTTTTTGCAAATGAAGTAACATTTCACATACATGTCTGGGTGGATTTTGAGAGCAAGGGAGCATGCATTCAGAATAAGAGAGTGCTGTGGAAACAGGTAATGCTTGTGCAAGTTATAATGAGCAGTGAGGAGGCATGCTGGGAAGCAGCATTTGCTGCCCTTGTACAACGGTGGTAACATGCACTCCCTCCACTGCTGGCCAGCCAATTCCAGCCATGTGCTATTCCCAAGCCCATTTTGTGATGTGTTGTGCTGGTGATGGCACCAATAAATCCCCCGACCCTTAGCACTCCTGGAACACAGATAGCAGCAGTTGCCCATTTTTGGCCAACAGTCAAGGCATTGGCTGGGTTGTTTCCATTAGGAGGAGAAATTGATTATATGAGTCAGGTATTTCTTTGGTGCAATCAGATTTATTTACAAAGAATGTGCACAAAGTCCCATTTCCCTGAATTCAGTAGAAACAAATGACAGGAGGCACTTTCTTTGCTCAAGAATCCAAGCCTGCCTTTGCAGAGAGCACCATTCCCAAAAGAAGCTATGTCTCTCTGCTTCCTCCAGGGCCACCCTCACCACTGCTTGTCTAACTCTCTGCCTCCTACACACAGCAACCAATCAGTCCCCTAGCTCCTGCATTTTACAATCAATCCTAGCGAAACCCCTCAGTCCACATGGTTCAGCTTCTGATCAGCCTTGCCATGCAGCCCGTTGCCTTGGGCAGTGACTTCCTATTTTTTTCCCAGCTATCACTACATAAGGAGGTGTTTAATTGCTCCTTGCATTTAGCTTGTAAGTAAGGTACTTAGCACATTTGTCAGCTTTAACAGAGTCCGTGATAGAGTTCCAGCATAACACATCATTATATTTTTTCCTGCTTGGTAGCATTGGGAAGAGAAGAGGATCCCCATATCTTCTCTCCTACGTAGCAAACCAATGCAGAACAATAAAAATTGAAGAAAAAGTGATGGGTGGGAATGGAAAATTCATAGTTCTTTATTGATCTATGGGAGGTGATGTCAGTTTGCTTTGTATCATTTATTCCTCAGTAGCTTGATACCAAAGATAAAAAACATATATATAAAATTATAAGATATACAATTATTCTTTTCCCTTTTAATCAGTGACATTTTCCCATGTATTGATAGGTACATCCATTTTATTTTGTGCTCTGGGACTCATTCTATGATAATCTCTGTTCTAAAGAAAAGGATAATTTATATTTCAAGTATTGAGGTGTGGCCTCCATCCCAGGAGGAAATAACATTTGTTCCTTAGGGAATATGCCTGATCCATGATGCACCAGAACTTCCACTCCAGGAGGATTTTCTCCCAATCTTCTTACCCAATCACAGCAAAAAAGCAGTGTTTAAACTAACACTACAAACACTCATCTGTCTCCAGCAGAGCTATTTGGTTCCTGGACTGCCTATGCTATTTGGCATATGAGTGCACAGATTTAAAAGCAAATACCTTTATTAAATCTCTGTTATAAATCTTTATAAGAGCCAGACCACCCTTGTGGCCAAGTGGTCGTATTTTAGGTTGATTTCTAGACCCAGCATCTAATTTAGAGGGACTGTGGGACTAGAGATTGGGTGGAAGTGGTCCACTAACCACTAGGCAAGTGCTTCCCACTGCTCAACGCCAGCACAGCTCTGCCACATACAGTGCCTGCATATGGAAACACCAAGCAAAAAACGCAAGTGATGAGCCACAGTTTAAATAATATAAGAAATCTTCTGCTTTCTACTTAAAAGGACCATTTAAAGCACTTTAAAGATTAAGCCGAATTCATTTACTTTATATAAAGAAAATGTCTTCGGAGATTTACTTTCCAGCTCTGTGTGCTAAGAAACCTGCAAACAGAAAGCCAGGCTCAGTTCCTCCAGGACTGTGCTTTAGGAGACATTAAAAATGTATTAATGAATGTTCTCCCCAGCAGCCTGATAACATTATTCTCACTTAGATTCCCAACCACAATGGCAACTGGCTGGAGTGGCAGCTCTCCAAGCATGGGCTAGAAGCCGCTAAAGTACCCCGGGTCAATGTTCGGTTTCTTTTGGGAAGGTTTCTAGTGGGAGTTCTTCATAACGGATGCATTCATTCTTACCAAACCAGGCTTTACAGTAGTTTGGCTGTCAAAAAAAAAAAAAAAAAGAGATGGGCTGTTACATCTTTCACTTAAATAAAATAAAAGTGGGGGAAGGAGCTGGTGTGTTTAAAACATTGGTAATATTAAACCAAATGTCTCTGCAAAACCCATTCAAAGAACCCTGTAGATTGGCGCGTCAGCTCTTTACTCTAACTTGTGCTTTTGAATTCAGCAACACTCATGCTAGTCTATCAAAACATGCACCAACTTTAAAAAAAAAAAGGAAACACAGAGGACATGGAAACCATATTATCATAGTCATTTCTTAATGTGTAAAATAACAAAACTGTCTGCCTGCCTGCCTAATATAATGGGGTCTCGTGTACGCCTCTAAATTGCAGGCTTTTCCAGCCATAGTATAGGCACAGCTGGTAGCAAAGCTCTATATGTTTCCTAACACTTTCCATTATAAGCAACTTAAAGCAGAGGGCTTATAACTTTACCAAACTCCAGCCATTTGGGCTGACATTTTCCATGCCAGGTCTCTGCCTCAGGCTGAACGTATTTAGTTATTTTTAAGTTTCAACAGAAATGGCTCAGGGGTTTGTCTGAATGAGGCTAGGGGGAAATAAGTCATTTTGCCAATGTTAAAACAGTCAACCGTTTTTTCAAAAAACTTTAGAATGGGGATGTCCAGCTTGTGGCCCTGGTGCCACCTGTGTCCCTCCCTGTGACCCTCGAGGGTGACAGGGTTAAGAACATGCATATTTGATTATTAATTGAAAATATGTCTCCAAAAGTCACACTTCAATATTTAAATGGAAGGGTTTGGATCGGCCTCATCACCACAGGGAGGAATCAGGGGGGCACCGCCTCCCAGCCATTTCTCACTATTTCGCCTGAAGCCCCAGTATAAGACAGCAGCCCTCGCTTTGGCCTAGAGGAAGGTCTCCTGGTGCCCCCCATGATTTCTATCCTCAGCTCTTCCCCAACTCATGGTTTGAATTCTCTGCACTTCACAGCCCTCTTTATAAAATAAGGCCTCATACCGTTAGCTTAGAAGGTCAGGTAGGGTTGCCAGGTGTCCAGTTTTTGACTGGAATGCCCGATCGAAAAGGGACCCTGGCGGTTTTGCTCACTGGACTGTTAAAAGTCTGGTCAGTGGCGCTGCGGGGCTAAGGCAGGCTCCCTGCCTGCCCTGGCTCCGTGCAGCTCCTGGAAGTGTCTGGCATGTCCCTGTGGCCCCCAGGTGCAGGGGCAAACAGGGAAGCTCCACATGCTGCCCCTACCCTGAGTGCCAGCTCCGCAGCTCCCATTGGCTGGGAACGGGGGCAGGCACGGGCAGCGTGCACCATGCAGAGCCGCCTGGCCCCTGCACCTAGGGGCTGGACGTGGTAGCTGCTTCTGGGAGAAGCGTGGCACTAGGGCAGGCAGGGAGCCTGCCTTAGCCCCACTGCATTGCAGACCAGGAGCTTCCTGAGGTAAGAGCCACCCAGCTAGAGCTCACACCCTCACCCACACCCCAATCCCCTGCCCCAGGTCAGAACCCCTCTTGGAGCCTATACCCTCTCCTGCACTCCAACCACCTGTCCCAGCCCTGAGCCCCCTCCTGGAGCCCGCACCCCAACCCTATGCCCTGAGCCCCCTCCCACACTCCAAATCCCTTCTGGAGCCTGCACCCTAGCCTCCAGCCCTGAGCCTCCAGTCGCAGCGCACACCCCCTCCCACATTCAAGCCCCGAGTCCCCTCCTGCATCCAAACTTCCTCCTGGAACCCACATCCATCACCCCCCTTGCACTCCAATCCAAGCCCTGAGCCCCATCCCACACCCCAAACTCCTTATCCCCAGCCCCACCCCAGAGCCTGCACCCCCAGCCAGAGCCCTCACCCCCTCCTGCACCCCAACCCTCTGCCCCAGCCCAATGAAAGTGAGTGAGGGTGGAGGAGAGCGAGCGATGGAGGGCTGGGGGATGGAGTGACTGGGGGGCGGGACCTCAGAGAAGGGGCGGGGCAGGGACAGTGCCTCAGGGAAGGGGCAGGGCAAGGGTGTTCGGTTTTGTGCGATCAGAAAGTTGGCAACCCTAAGGTCAGGCTAGTATCAGTCTCCCTATTTTACAGAGGGTGCAGTTCTCAGGGGGCTCAGCACAGAAGGTGCAGCCCAGGAACAGATGGGGCAAAATTCCCTTCCAGTTTCCAGCTGGCTCCCGGGGCAGGTGCTGTGTTATTTGGGTGTCTGTGGGCTTCTCCACAGCCCTGAATTGCCAAAGAGCTCTGGGCTCCAGCCTTGTCCCTTCCTGCCCATACACTAGAGGACTGTAAGGGAAGGGGCAGTGTATGGCTGTGTATGCTAACCCTACACTGTCCCTGCACTGAGGGAATTCCCCAGCATCCATCCTAATTTACTGTCCCTCCATGTTACTGGAGCAGTGAAAAGGAGCAACAGCAGGTGTATAATCTGATTCTAGGTCACTAATATGGTAGATCCCAGTTTTATCCATTTGGCCATTTCAGAAAGAATGACATATATGTCAAATATATGTACTTGGCTTCGCTCCCTGCAACCACTGGACCATGGTCATTCCCAGAGGCAGAATTAGAATCCAGGATTCCTGATTTCCAACATTCCTCCACTGTATAGCAATTAGTTGTGTAACCAATGGCAAAGTATGTGTTACATTAACCTCAGAGATACTCAGACTGAGGCTCGTGAGCTGCAAGTGGCTCTTTAATGTGTCTCATGTGGCTCTTTGCAGCACATGATATTAAAACACTGTGTGATTTAATTATTAACCAATCTAAGTTATTAACCGATCAGGATGCTTTGACTATGTTATTAACAAATTTTGCTGTGAGAATTATAGATAGATAGTAAATGAAACAATGAATTCACACTACTGTGAATCTTTGGGTAATGTTGATCACTAATTTGGCTCCTGAACCACTGAGGTATGAGTATCACTGCTCTAGTGGCTGATCCACAAGGAGGATAACAGACGACTGGGCTATCAGTTACTCCCTTAGCACAAGGAGTGGAGGTCTATGCTGTGGCTCTAAAGGTATTGGACTCCAATCCTGCTGATAACCTGGCTGGGGAGAGGGATCCAATAATTTCAGATGTCCTTTTTAATTACACTAAAAGACTACATTAAACAAATGTTAAGGTTGCAAAGTCAAGCTTTAAAAATTGTTAAGATGGTCTACTCAACCTTAATTCAGTCCCATTGTGCAATGTGATGCAGTTTTTAGTTACATGAGCACATCCTATATAATCAAGTTCTACTTGCTCCACGGGAACCCTGTCCAAATCACTACACAGGATATGCAGTGAATGAGACTGACAGTTGCAAGAAGAGAAACAATGTTCCCTCCTGTTTATCTACTGTACTGGGGTGCTGGAGAGTTAGCTGGATTCTATTCTTCTGCAAACTCAGACTTACTATTAGATTTGAGTGAATAACTGATTTTTCAGTTCAGGGTCAATGGTACTTTTTTAAAAATTCACTTTAGCACAAACAGAAAGTACGTTGTTGTTTTTCCAGGGGTGGGGTTGTTTGTTTTATGTTTTGCTCACCAAAATGAAAAACAAACAAAAATATCATTTGGATCAAACAAAATATTTAGTTCGATCTGAATCAAACTTTCTGCGGGGAGGAGGTCCATTTCTGGTCATTTTTGAGTGTTTTTTTTCACCCTTTTTTGGTTTGGTTTGGTTTTTTAAATTAGCTCAGTTTTCAAACACTGTTTCAAAACAAAAAGTCGAAACAAAACATTTTGAAATGGTCAGAATAAAATTTTTCCTTTGGAATTGGCTGAAACAAACCATTTTGACTTTTTCCATTTTTGTTTCTTTTTTCTTTGGCCAAAATTATTTGCTGAATTTGATGCAAATTCACAAATAATTTTGGTACCCCAAAAGCTGCATTTTCTGGCAAATTTACTATACCCTTGTGTGTTCCTTTTCTGTAAGCAATTGTATAAGCAGATTTTCCAAGCTTAAATGCTTATGGAAAGCAAATTTTAAAAACATGCTAAAAAACTCACGTGTAGCTATTTTTGAATTTGCTTTTTATGTTGATTTGCACCACTGATAAGAGTTATGATCATTCAATCAGAGAACAGAAACATCACCATGTGACCTATGTACAGGGGTGGTTCTAGGGGCAGGGGAACAAGCAGGGCAGTTGCCCTGGGCACTAACTTCCAGGGGGCACAGCCACACTGCTGTGTTTTGTTTCGCCATTTGGAAAGATGCCGAAAATGTTTTAGGATGGCAAAATGGGCCAGTCCTGCTTATGTAACCAATCACAAGTGAGTGACACATCTCAAATAGAAAGCCATAGGGTAAATTAAATTAAAAAAACATAAAGAATAAATTATTAAATGTTTATAATGTATACTACGTAATTTATTACAATAGATATTCCATAAAAAGAAAAGGTGACAAAATTTGATGAATAAATTATTTGTTAAAAGGTATCTGCTCAGCCTTGCTAACAAGTATTAAATACAGTGCTTGGAATGCATTACGCTTTTGCATAACTTCTATGTTATAAATAGTGACTGGCTTACTAATTATCACTTTCTATGTTTAATGTTAGTCAACCCTACCATGCAGTGTAGAAAAGGAACTGCTAAATAAAGATGTTCATTGCTTTGTAAAAGTACCATCAAATCTCTGTATCTATTAGTGCGCTTCTTATGTCCTATGTAGAAGTGTCCAAAATGTATCATATAAAGTGTTTAGCTTTTGAAAATCACAAATATATTAACAAAATGACTTTTACTTGGTGAAGTTTAACCATTTGCCTGCTGAAATAACCTGGCAAACCAGTACAGCATGAATATGGATAGCTCATTGTAAAGCTCACAAACTGACAGATCTAGCTCTCTGCACTGATAGGATCTCAATTAACAGGAAGTCAAATGCCCCAGTTCTAAGATGGGGAGTTATGGTTACAAGTGAGAAAGGGCTGCCTGCCATTCAAATTAGCCAGTTCTCAAGATGAAGGAACAATTTTCTCAAAATGATATGATACACCTTTGAAATTATATATCAGAGTAGCCTCTCATTGTGTCTTATGGCTAAACTGTTGTGACCTGTCAGGGTCAGAGCTGTGGTCAAGATGTTACTTATTCAATCCTCCATTCTTTATCCATCAATCTACCAAGAGTGAGCATTCTTCTAAGAATAATAATAATAAAAAAAAATACAGTAAAAATACCATCTTGTGAGGTGAGCTCATCAGATCTCACAGGCTCTGTTTAGTTCAATAACTAGACAGAAAACCACCAGAAAAAGTCTCTACATTTTATAAGAAATGGTGCTGATGATTCATAGATGTTGGTGACATTGTTCCATCTGAATCAGTATACAGCCAATACTTTTATGTGTTGTCAAGAGACACTTTTATGGATGCTGCTGTCTTCCAGATGAGATGTAAAACCGAGATCCTAGCCAGTGAAGGTCTTAAAGATTTTATGATACATTTCATAAAAATAGAGTATTGAGTCTCGTTTCTTGTCCAAATTCCAATTCAGGTTATTATCTTAAATTAGCCTTGCAATTTCAGTTGGGCATGGATATATTTCTTCTCTTCCTATCTCAAGTTCTTGTGCAGTGTTGTTGTGCTCTATTAATTAGCTGCTTCTTTCTACTGTAGTGACCATTGGGGTGGGGCTGGGGATGAGAGGTTTGGGGTACACGAGAGTGCTCTGGGCTGGGATCGAGGGGTTTGGAGGGCGGGAAGGGGATCTGGGCTGGGGCAGAGGGTAGGGGCATGTGGGGAGGTGAGGGCTCCTGCTGGGGGTGCAGGCTCTGGGGTGGGGCTGGGGATGAGAGGTTTGGGGTACACGAGAGTGCTCTGGGCTGGGATCGAGGGGTTTGGAGGGCGGGAAGGGGATCTGGGCTGGGGCAGAGGGTAGGGGCACGTGGGGAGGTGAGGGCTCCTGCTGGGGGTGCAGGCTCTGGGGTGGGGCTGGGGATGAGAGGTTTGGGGTGCAGGAGGGTGCTCTGGGATTGAGAGGATCAGAGGACAGGAAGGGAATCTGGGCTGGGGCAGGTGGTTGGGGCATGGGAGGGGGTCAGGGGTGCAAGCTTCAGGTGGCACTTACCTCAAGCAGCTCCTGGAAGCAGCGGCATGTTCCCCCTCTGACTCCTATGCGGAGGTGTGGCCAGGCGGCTCTGCATGCTGCTCCATCTGCAGGTGCCGCTCCCGCAGGTCCCATTGTCTGAGGTTCCCGGCCTATGGGAGCTGCGGAGCCAGCGTTTGGGGTGGGGGCAGCATGCAGAGCCCCCTGGCTGCTCCTACACATAGGAGCTGGAGGGGAGACATGCCTCTGTTTCCAGGAGCTGCACAGAGCCAAGGCAGGCAGAGAGCCTGCCTTAGCTCCGCTGTGCTGCCGACTGGACTTTTAGCTAAGGTGACCAGATGCCCTGTTTTTAAAGGGACAGTCCCATTTTTGTCTTATATAGGTACCTATTACCCCCCACCCCCTGTTCCGTTTTTTCACAGTTGCTATCTGGTAACCCTACTTTTAATGGCACGGTCAGTAGTGCTGACCGGAGGCACCGGACGTTCCAATCACAAACCGGACACCTGGAAACCCTAAATCTGGGTCCATGTACCTGCAGCATCACTCACTGTACCAGTGGACCAGTTGCTTGTGACTCTAGGGCCTTCTCTGTGGCCTTTGTGATAATGGGAAATAATCAAAAATATTGCTTATACAGTCTAAGTTTTCTACAAGGGTGTTATAATTTCTTTGCAAACCTAGTGGAATTGGAATAATGCATTGCTCCATCTTTGGCTTGTAAAACCAAACAATGTTTGTAAACACTCAGGAGGCAGGTCTGTCTGAGGAAATGGCCTAGCGCTTTTATCAACTGCACAAGCACTGAGGTCAGTCTCTGCTCTGACTAAACTGAGCCGAAGGATTGAACGGAGTGCTTATGTGGTTAATGGAAGTGTTGGGTCTTTTCCTCCAAGACACATGTCTAGTATACACTGGCATGCTCAGACTATTAACACAGTCAATATTAGCACGGTCACACCCATTGTACTTTCTCATTTGCATATCCAATTCCATACTAATAACTGGTGCAGGTAAACCTCAGCTAATATACCCCAGGGGTTATTGAGAGCAAACAATACAGTGTTAAAAAAAATCATATTCCAATCAGTCTTGTGGGTGGCACATTCCATAAAGTTGTTTGTTCGAGTGTAGTCTGCATGCTGTCCTTACAGCTTCCAAATCCAGCAAGAGCATACACCTCCTTGCGTATGAGATTTTCTGTGTGAATCATGGCTTGGACGCCCAGAGCCTTTTGACCTGCAACAAAAATCACACATTTTAAACAAAAGCAAACCAAAAAAACCCACATGTATCAGTTCACAAGTTTCTTTGAAGACAAAAAAAATGGATTTGACCTAATTGAATTTTCAGTGTTTTGGTCCTGTGTTTATGGGATCAAATAATGCAGGTTGTGTCAGACACTGCCAGAAAGTTAAGGACCCCATAAATTTTTATACTGGAAAATTCAGCTCCTTGCATGAAAGAATTGGAAAGATTATTTTTCTTTGTCAAGCAAGGCAGCCTTTTTTTTTTTTTCTATTTGAGGCTCTTTCAGTCAGTTTGCTGTTATCCTTCACACAAAACAGCATCAAAAGTTAGATTCAAAGAGAGGAAGCAGCACAAGATAAATTGCTGAAACTAAAACCTGCTACTGGAAAATGTGCTTTAAAAGTTTCCACAAGGCTGTAAAGTCTGCCCCCGCCCCCCCGCCTCCAAAGTGGTGCTAGATTATGAAAAAAACCAATATGGACAGACCTGTCTAGAAATTAATCTATTTCAGAGCTGTTGCATACAGAGGAATTTTTATTTAAATTGTTGCTCATGCTTAAAAAGTTGTTCCTTTTAAAAGTTCTATAAAGTTTAGAGCATAGTAAAAAAATGTTGATTTTTAATTGTAATGTTTAATTGTAATGTATTTATTATTGGTAAATGTTACTTCAATCCATTTGCTGCTTAAAAATTAATCCAAATTATATATATGTTCTTTCAACAAAGAGTTTTTGCTTGAAAGGAAAGCAGATAATCCATGGTTGAAAGTCATTCTAATGCGAATGTATTACTAAAGGACATTGCCAAATCCTTGACTCTTTATGGATCCAATAGCACTACTAATATGGTATATTTGGAAGAATCGGTCTATTCCAATAGTATAACAGTGTCAGTTATAGCTGTTGGTAATAGGATATCTCTTAAAAACACAGTTTTGGATAACTAAAAAGCACTAATTCTAGCACTGTATTTTTAGTAGTGGAAACTGAATTGGCAAATGAGTTTTAAATGGCCACAGTTCACTTTGAATTGGAAAGCACATTCTTTAAAATAACTAGAGTGAAAATTAACTTCCTTCCCATTTCTATTGTCTTTTCCAGATTTTTCTGCTTTACAGTGTAAAATTTAATTAAAAAAAAAAAAAAGATTGTTTATTTCCAAGACTCTGTCCTGGCACTTTGTCTCACAATGTGCTAATTGCAATATCTTTGGCACACTTTACTTGCAGGGCTGGTCTCTTTTTGCCTGCTGCATCTGTGTTTACATATCTTCTGTGATCAGTCAGAGGCCTGCTCTGGGGCCTTTCAGCTCCTTTCAAGACTGGTCCTTGAGGAGTTTAACCAAACTCTGCGTCACTAAGATCAGTTACTCCCAAGAGTCTATCCTGGTCAATTTCTACCTTCCACTGACATTTTGACATAAATAGGCAGGCAACTGCTCACTAGTCTGGAGATATGAGGTTTGAAAAAGTGTGAATTCAAATGGTTGTTGATAAATTGCTCTATAAGGCCTTCACTATTAATTTCTGTCAGTAGACAGTAAAATGGCAATGGCTGCTCAACATTGCTCCAAAAACAACACTTCCTGCAACAGAGTAAACCACACTACACTGACAGATTGGAATTAATCTTGCTCAATTGGATATTGAGTGCTATCTAAAATTATACAGCTGGTGTTGAACAGAGGTATTGTTCTCACTTTACTTTATGAAACTGAACCCTAACTAAATACCCTAGAGGGGTTCATCCCTCACAGATCTGCTTGCAGTGGGGACCTTTCCTTTGTAGCAACATCTTCTCCCTTCTCCAGATCCCACAGTGTGTTGTGTGGTATGGGGATCCATGCAGGGACTGTGGGCGGAGAGTAGGCTGGCTGTGGAGGGAGTGGGAAAGCCACAGCCAGAGTGAAAGGAATGCAAACATGCATGCATCATCCTTCTTCCAGTTTGGATTTTAATTGGAAAACAAGATAATACAGCCGGGGGCCACATTATCTTTTATGTGAAATCCTATTCACAGTGAGAATCCCCATAGGAAAGTGATGCCTGGGTGATCCAGGTTCAGAGAGTTTTCCAGATTGCAGAGCTGCATTGGACACACACTACTTGGGGATGTGGAACAGAGCTCACGAGAAATTAAAAGGCCTCTCGCAGGGATGGCCCTGGCTTTCCATGAATCTTCAGGGGATCAGATGAGTTTCTGAACAGGCTTTGTGGACGTTCCCTAGGGCAAAAACATTGTCCCATGTGACAGAATCTCCCTAAAAGGATCCTTACACATTTCCCCCCCTGAGCTCCATCCTGTTGGTTTTACCATAGGAAGGTGTGAGATGGCCCATAGTTCTGATGTTAAGCCTGGAAGTGTTTGGGACTAGCGCTGTGCGAAAGTCCAAAATTGTCACTATCTCAGGGTAAGGCTTCCTAGCTACAGTGAGAACTCAGACTAGCTGAGTCATTACAACAATAACTGCTGTCACCAAAATATGTATTAAACAGTTGGGTTTAAAACAGCTAATAAGGGTCAAAGAAAAACTAATGGAGGTTTCTATTGTGCTAGTGCAGGAGAGACTAGTCGTCAGGATGTCTGGGTTTCATTTGTAGCTCTGCCATTAACTTGGTTGGGATTGAGGAAAATCCTCTTATCTGTAAATTGATTGTGATATAATTTACAGGGGTGTTGTGATGCTTAATTAATGTTTGTAAAGTGCATTTAGATCTTCAGATGAAATGCACTAGATAATGGAAATTGCAAAGTGCAGTATTAATATACAAAGCTCATTCATCATCATTGCTCAAAGTGCACTATTAAGAGTCTCATGGCTTAGTACCACAAATCATTTTTATACAATAGACTCAGAATGAGGTCATAACTTGGGACATGTGCCCATCCAAACTGCAGCACTGGGTGTTTTATGCTGGTTTGTTCTTTCGCAAATCCCAGTGGCTGTCTGTGTGTTGCTGAGTGTAGAGGAAGCAGGATACCTGACTTTGTTGTAACAGTATAAGATTGCACTGCGGGAGTGGAAGGACTGAGATATACTGTGGAAGAGAGAGAGAACCAATACTGAAGAGATGGTGAAAGCCCAAAGACAGTCTCCTAAACGGGCCAACATCTCAAGTCATTTCCTGTAAGTAGTTAGAAATTCCCTTGGCACAGTCCTTGGCTAGGGTCAAATGCAGGAGATGCAAGGCCAGAAATATAATGACTTGAAATGATTGTTTGATCAGAAAATAAATTAATAGTGGCAAAATGAAATGGCAGTTGATAAAAGCACCAGGCCATTTCCTCTTTGCAGTCATTTTTTTTTAAGCACACATGTTGCTTAGCAGGGGTCTTTCATACCGATTCCTTCAACAGTGCCATTTGACAATAGCTGCCATTCGGCAAAATCCAGTGACACCACATGAAAAACTTCCACTAACATTCTTGTGAGATAATTTTGTGTATCCTCTGTATGCCTCTCCCTATGAGTTTCACTAGTAGAGACATTTGTATGGAAACGGGACGTTTATTATTAAAGGCTACATTTTTAAAGCATTTCAGCTTGCAGTTGTGTCCCTAATTTGTGAATGCAATGACCATCATTGCATATGCAAGTCAGATGATTTCACATGCAAATGGAAGTGCTGATTATTTGCATGTACAATCACCCACTTTTCACATACAGTCATGGTAATTATACATGCCAGCTAGTCATAGAATTGTTCACACACGTTGCCTATGCTGCTGCATGCTTACATTATTTTAAATTCTGACTTGAGAGTTAATCTTTCCCGGCTGCTTATTCTGCACACAACTTTATATATGCATATTTCTGATAAGAAAATAATGTGATGTCTGCTTGTGTCTTCATAGTTGTTTTCTGTGAGAGTTATGGTAATGTTACAAATAGAATAATATGGGTCAAATTCACCATATCCAGTATGAATTAGGCCCTGTGACTTTAAGTGAAGAATAAGCAGTGGGGGCACACCAATTCTTAGTGATAAATACCCTAACTTCACATAAGTATCCCTAATAATTTAAAAAAAACAAGGCATGGAGGCATAAAGAATATAGGCATGGTAGATATTTACATTCCAATTTTCTGTAGAAAATATATTAACAGGATTCTTTTGAAAACCATTTGGCTGATATAAGAGCCTTGAGATCCTAGGCTGGAAAGAGTTATATAAGTGGAAAGTGTTCTCTGATGCGTCAGCAGCTCTTTAAAGCATAAGGTAACAGAAGTGAATAGTTGTCTGCCGTGTTGTTGTAGTTGTGTTGGTCCCAGGATATTAGAGAGAGAAGGTGGGTGAAGTAATGTCTTTTATTGGAGCAACTTCTGTTGGTGAGAAAGACAAGCTTTTGAGCTTCTCTCTCTCACCAACAGAAGTTGGTCCAGTAAAAGATATTACTTCACCCACCTTGTCTCTCTAAGAAGTGAATAGTGTCTTTTTAAGGAAGATAAGTGAACCGACTGCACATTTGCACCTGTGACTGATGCTTGGAGCAATTTCCAGTGCCCCTAAAGGTCAGCTCTGGGTTTTATATCACTCCAATGGCTTTGATGGGATGACTAGAAAGATTCCTGTAGTCAGGCGATATAGCTGACATATATTGGTAGATATTAAGAGAAATGCATCCTTGACCCTGCGAAACAGGCAAAATGAAGTGGTCTTTCATTACTGTACCACTGTGGTCTACTGGGCTAATTGACTATATTAATAGGTGGTGGTGCTAAAGCAAATGTTTCAAACTGGCTGCATCTAATGGTAGCTAAAGCGAAGAACAAGAGAGAGACATCGGGGTTTGATGTGAAACTGTAGAAAATGCATACGTCTCGCTGTTTATCCTCGCATCGCAAAGCTGTGGGAGAGAGAGCCAGATCAGATTTCTTTCCTACATTCTACCTGACTTTGAAAGTACAGCATTGCCTTTGAGGCCAAGAATTATAGGGAAAGAATGGACTCCTTCACAGACGCGTAGATTTGATTGTATACATTCTGTTTATCTGGCATACAGATGCATCCAGGTAAACAGATGGAGAAATGCATCATTTCAAACATGCTTCAGAAAATTGGAATGTAAATATCTACCATGCCTATATTCTTTATGCCTCCATGCCTTGTTTTTTTAAGCCAAGAATTTCAAAAATAGGAACCTAAAGTTCAGCCCCTGAATCCTTATATTTAGACCCCTTTTTGATTAAAAACAGAAGAGCTGTTCATTCATAGTATTCACAGCACTTTTGTATGGGATTTTTGGATGCATCTTTTAGTGCTCATGAAAAGCACCATATTGACAAACCTAGAGATTTGCATATATCCTCTACTTATCAGGCAGAACATGTACAGTTTGGGCAAAGTGCAACCAGGGCTGGGTGCACGCTAGCTACCAGAAGCTGAAGGTTCTCTATGCCATTAACAAACTGTCCAGTTTCCCAACGTTATTATTTCTGAAAACTTAGTTCCTAAACTGAGATATGACCGAGGGGAAAACCCATAATGAACATACTGGCACACCTCTCTGCTGCTGCTATAACCAAGCCAAGCCCAATAAATAATTGCTGGGTGTTTTTCTTTTCTAGCCTGGCCATTGTTTTGTTTTTTAAAATGTACCATGATTAAAGAAGTGTAGACTAGAGACCGACTGCTCAGGCTAATTGCAGTGCTGCTCTCCAAGCTGAAGAGGAGGAAGAATAAGAGAGCCAACTGCACGCCTACAAAAATAGCCGAACACCAAACTGTCCTTGAAATATTTCATATGGTGTTTCTTCTAACAAAAGTGAGAGGAGAGTTTTCTTAGCCTATGCATATTTATAAACCATGTATGAACAGGAGAAACACATTAAAGCTTGGTGTACTTGAGATTACTTTTCATGCTCTTTCATTAAAATAGCTCAGGTAAATTTATGTAAGAAATCAGGATGTTTACCCATTAAACCTTATCGAAATCTCTCATTGTATGTATTATTCTTTACACTGTCTCCTCTCTTTAACTTTCTAATTCTCCCTTCTAAAGCAGAGACCATGGGTGAAATCCTGGCACCACTGAGGTCAATGGGTGTTTTGCCAAGAGGAACCAAGATTTTACCAAGTTCTGCAAAGCCCTGATTCCCATGTAACCCCACTGAAACCAATGGTGATGTAAGTCACTACAGAATTTGGCCCAGTATAAACTCATCATAAAGACCCTGAAGTGGGGACATTTAGCTTATCTCCTACATATATTGTAGAGGTTTCCCTTTCATCAGATTTACTTGCTCTGAACTACAGAGCTTTTGGTTCTAGTTGGTACACAGAATGTAGGGTTCAATGAGCTCTTCATATTTCAATTGTGGTTTAAGAACAAACCAATTAAAATTGTAACCAGAACTCTGTGGGTGGTGTGTTTATTTAATTTTTTCTCACTATTTCCTTTATTCTTTCCCCTCCTAGTAGTTTATCATCTTTTTCTTCCCAGCTTCATTCTGTCACCTGTTCATCTGTACACCAATAGATTATTCTGGAAAATGTGTTTTCCCCATAGGGAACTACAGGGAGAGATTTATAGACTCCTGAAGGGAATCTCCATTGCAGAGCTTGGTCTCCTGGAGAAATATATCTCTGTACTTTTCAGCTACAGTGACTGTACCTGCTCCTTCTTTCCATTGCCTCTCTTCTCTTTACCTTTTGGTTACCTTGTCTCCATAATTTTGAAGCTCTCACTGAAGTGAGACATTTGCTTCCACTCCAACTAGACAATGAATCTCTTTTCCAATGTGTTACATTTTCTGCAGCCGGCATTTCCTGTCAGTCATTGACAAGGGTACAGGACAACTGGACTAGCAGAAATAGCCTTAAAAAGCCACCACACTGTCAGGAACCTCTGCAGAGTATGTATGGGGGTGGAGACTGAGACACAAAGGACACTTCCAAGTTGTTGAACTTCTGTTCCTTCCTTGGGAGATAGGGTATGTGGATTCAAATCCTTTCTCTGCATGAAGTAGATATCTTCTACCTCCCAGGTGAGTGCCTTAATCACTAGGCTGTAGAGTCATTCCCCTGCTCACACTCTTTGGCCCAATTAATATTTATGTTTTCAAGAGGAGATCTTGTGAGCAGTATAGCCTGGTGATTAGGGCACTCCCCTGCTAGTGGGGGAAACTTGAGTTTAAGTCCATGTTCCAGTGAAAATGTAAGTATTTATACAACATGGAACAACTTCAACAGGAGGGACAGAGAGCAGCTCACCCTAGAATGGCCTATAATCTGGTGGATAGGAGGTGGGAGAGTTGAGTTCAAAAACTCTGCTTCAGCATGGGGATTTAATGCTGCCTCTCCTGTGACCCAAGCAAGTGTCCTAACCACTGAGGTAAAGCTTATAAGGGGACAAACATAGTTTTCTGAATCTGGCCTGGAATGAAAAGTTTTGTATAACCCAAAATGGACTTTTCAAATTTGCTGACAAATTTTGAACATTTTCCAATTTTTCAGTTTCCTGTCCAAACTGAAAAATCAATTATTCCCCCAGCTCTACCTGATAGTTCTATAGACTGATATCCTGCATTCATTCATAGAAAAAGCTTCCTCATAACCCTTCTTCCAACTTGACTTGGAGGGAGAAGGTGAGTAAGTCTTTATGCTTGTTCAGTCCTTGGTCTCTTTGGCAAGACTCCCAGGACACTGATTAGGGTGGGGATGGTGCTTTTTGTAAGGTGTCCACTAATGTGTCTACTAAGAAGAGGACTGAGACCACCGAACTCCTTTCACACAGATGGACAAATACCTATTAGTTGATAAAACGGTTACCATGTATCATTACCATTGACTTCAATGGGCTGTGGATCAGCCCCCCGGGGTTCTGCAGAAATGTATATAGTTTTTAGAGAGTGGTATGTTTGGGGGAGCTTTTTTCCTCTTTGAGCGCTTGATTCTTTGCAAATCCTCTATACGTACTGTGAAGAGCCTTTGTATGTGTTTATTTTGTCCTACAGGCCCTTGTGTTTACTTCCATTCTATCTCTACTTCCAAAGCCTAGCTTTTTTTTTTAGCAAGATTACTACTGTTCATGCAGCTATACTGTTTTGATTACTATGTCATGGTATATATTCTGTAACACTAAGTCAATTTGTATTAGTCTTGCAGTATAACAAACCTAAATACATAAAAAGATAAACAAAGTTCCCCTCAGAACTCCCACAGATCTCTTTCCAAATGTATCTTAAGGGGAAAAGGCTCTAGCCTTCCATTCCCTCCATTGCCTTCCTGTACTCACTGCTTATGGCCTCGCTCTCTTCATAAACCAAAGCAGCTGATCTGCCCTCTCTTTCAGCCTAATAGCTATTTATTTTTCAACAATGGCTACGTTTTATCACGCTTCCTTAGTGTAAATGTAGGGAAGGTTTGTTATTTTGCCTGTCTCTATGCTGCTGTTTGATTAACCATTCCCCACTTTTTGCAGCAATTCCATTACCTGCCTTCACTTTGCCAATGTGTCTATGCTTCAGGGACATACGCACCCCTGTTGAGTCAACAGCCAAGAGTATTGGCTGTGTTTCTGGAAGGGATCCTCAAAGGTCCTTGGTAAGTGTTCTACTGGAAAAAGCAGCTCCGGTAGCAAGGCCTCTATCTTTGATTCAGCATAGCAAGAGACACACCTCTCAGCTCACGAAGGCCCAGAGGCGGGATGCAACGTGGGTGACACGAGAATTTCATTTTTCATTTTTTTTAAAAAATGTCATT
This sequence comes from Chrysemys picta bellii, assembly GCF_011386835.1. Lineage (NCBI taxonomy): Eukaryota > Metazoa > Chordata > Testudines > Emydidae > Chrysemys > Chrysemys picta. The sequence continues at coordinate 59,325,461 of NC_088792.1, read as the reverse complement.
TTCCAGCCCCGTGCAATAAAAGTTTGAAATTGCGAACCCTAGAGGCTCAGAAGCCCAGGCCGATAAAAAGAACTCCAACATTAGTGTTTTTCAAAACCTTATGATTTTAAATCAATCTGATTGTTTTGGGAGGCCTGGCTCATGATTTTTGAACACTTGGGTTTGTCAATATTGCAGCACATTTCCCAAGAGCACCTGGCTTGGGGATTTCTTGGTCCCTGCTGACACTTCTCAGTGCAATGTTGTTCTCTTCTAGAAACGTTCCCATCATGTTTTTCTGGGACTGGGCTGCTAAATTTGGCAGAACCAAGAAACTGCCTGTAATGTGGCCATTTTGCGACTGCTGTTTGTGTTCGGTCTCTTTCTCTCTTCCTTTCTTCTTTCCTCCCAGCTGGCAAGTGCCAGTTATGTTTCCCTTTCCTATTATTTAGGCAATGGGACATTCTCACAAGGAGAAAGTGCCAGAGAGGGAAAGAAAAACAGAGTTATATTTATGTAGTGGGCCTGGCACTGAGGAATACGACACCCCACAAAAAGTTGCTGCTGGGAAAGGACCTTTTACTTTCATTTAATACTTCATATGAGTTTTATGTGGACTGGTATCTCACTCCCCACTCTGAGGGCAAATTCAGGGACTAATTCATCATGCCATATTTTCTTTACTGAATCAGGCATTTTGAAGGGATTTTTGAAATAAGACCATGATCTTTCTACTTTAGCAGCTGACTCTGGATCACCATTAAAATGGTCAATATATATATTTTTATTTTTTCCAATATGTCAATAGAATTACTTCTTTTGTTTTACTAAAAAACCTCCCATCTGTTCTTCCTATAGAGGGGCTGCTTTTAAGCATATCAGATGAAAATTGTCCTTTGATGTATTGAGGCTAAAGACAACTCAAGATTCTGATTTTCTTTCCTTGATTGTGTTGTGAAATAAAACAAGGCCCAGTGATCAGAACAGCAGAGGAGTTGCAAGTAAATAAAGCTGCAATCCTGCAAACCTGTGTGGTTCAGCCTGGGTAACAGGGTCCGTTTGTATAGATCTCAAAGCAGAATCAGGGCCTAAATGCCTGGGGAAAAGAAAAATCCTGGCAAGTTACTGAGATTTCAGTTGGTAATGAACATCATTCCTTGCAGTTCCTTAATTAGAAATGTCTCCACAAATTAAGTAAAGGATCCCTTGAAAAAATGTAACAGTTTTTAATTTCGTTTGTTAGTTGAGTTTGATACTTTTCTGATTTTAAGAAATTGGCATCCGATTCTGGGAACAACAATAGTACTTGAATATAAATAGGATTTCTTGCAAAATCACTGGCTAAGCTAATGTTTAATTGAAATTCTACATTTGTCCACTTCATTAGGTTAACAGATATAATTTTAAAATATTTTCCCCTGTTTTGCTTTCCTGTTTAACAAACCCAAATGAACCTAAGATTGACTGGAATTTACTAGCTAGTTTTCAGAAATGTCTTAACTCTCCCTCTCTCTCTTTTTTAATTTCAAATGTAATGCCTCCCCTGATAGCAGACTTTGTAATTCATGGCACCAATTCAAAAAGGTATATTAACTGCCTGCATAATGCTTAGCATCACATCATTCACTGGACTTAATTGTGCATTGGTTTAATATTAATTAAAATAACACCTTTTCTCGGTGTGGAGTTATAAGAGATCTAGATGTGATGTCTGTCTTCTGAGCTCCCACATCCACTTCAACCTCCACACCCAAACTAGAGCAAAACACTAGAGACCCAGAACAGCACATATATGTCCTTTAAAGTCCTATAAAAGACCCGCAAGGAGATGGTTTCTTTCATTCTCAGCCAGACAGAGATAGACAAACAGGTAAAAATGCAAGGGGGGAAAAGACCATTTACTCACTGTAGCAGCAGGAAATCAAGGAAAGAAAATAAACAGGGCTTGAATTCTGGGCCTTTAACCTGTTTGTCAGACAGTTTTTCTACAGTTTCATTCTGTGCGCATTTGTGTTCTGGTCAATGGTGAAGGGGAGGTAGAGGAACTGAAGGCTTCTGGGATCCCTGGGACTCCCACAGCTACAAGCACAGCTGTACAAACACATGCAAGCTTTGTTAAGGTAGGGTGGGCAATCGGCTGAAACTGCTGAGCCTATCTGACCTACAAATCCCTTGCAAAAGCTCTGCCTGAGAGAAAGCCAGAAGTTATGTGTAAATGTTTTACCCAGCCAATAGTTATTGCTTCTCTTTAAAAAAAAAACACCCTAATGTCCTGGCTAGATAATTTTTATGTAGTATATTTTGGTGCTTTAAATAACCCTCTGAATTGCTGATTATCTACCCAGCAGGGGAAGGGGGAGAGTAGAGGAACTAATAACTCAGTGACTCATTCAAATGAATTCAGAGTTTTAAAGGGTATATGATAAATTACACGAACTGATGCTGGGCAAACAGTTATCAGAAGATTATAGAAAGGTAATATGGACATCCAGCAGCTGGTACTGAGGACTAGGTTGGTACATCGTCACATTTAGTAGCAAGAAAATTCTAACACTGCCTGATCTGAAATGGACTGATAGCCCCCTGAAGTAGCTCTAGTCTCTAGTTTGCAGTTACAATTTAGTGTAGGGAAGCAACGTTGTTACTCACTGCACACTGTTGTGAATGTATATGCCATGGCAGAGTACAGCCTGACAACTACAAAATGACAACTACAGTAGAAGTCACATATCTACACCTCCTACCCCCACGCACATGCACACACACATAGGGGTGGTTTTTTTTTGTTTTTTTTTTTAACTTTCTCAGGCTTTTTTCCCCCTTTTCCAAACATTTCTGAACTCTGCATGACCTCTTTTAAGACTGAATCCAAGCACCTCCAAACACACAGCAGAGTTAGATGGTAGAAAGCAAGGATAACACGTGAAAAACTGAAGAAAGCTAAATAAAGTAATGGGAAGTGAAACAAACAAAGCTTAAGATGAAAATTGGCCAGTCTAAACTTAAAGAAAATTAAAATAAAACAATGGAGTGGAGTATTAAAAACACTGCAAGCCATGCAGTCTTCCCCATATATGCTCCCTCCACATCCCACTCCCATACAAAACCTTCAAAATACAGGGGTATATAATATCACACCTGGGATTTATGAAACAAAATCAATGAGACCAATGGGAGTAATGTCACTCCCGTAAATGATTGAAATTCACCCATAACAGGGAGGTGCTAATCCTCATCAGACCCTGTTGCTGCAGTGACAGCATTTGAAGTAAAGCTGCCCTAGCAGTGTTCAAAGACAAGCAGTTCTGGTGGCATTCAGAGAAGTAGAAGGATTTCCGTTGAGCCCACTTCAGGCTCTAGAAGAAGAGGTGAGAAGGGAACGGATAGTAGAGTATGAGGGAGAAAGAGGGATTTTTTTAAAAATGTTAATTCATACATTGTGCGAAATAAAAAGTCTAGCAAATGATGAATTATGAGGCTGAAATTTCATCTCAGGATTCTGGTACACTTGCTACAGAAACTACTTGAGTTTTTCTCATATGGTTTTTAACATCACCCCATCAGTGGTGTTATTCCTCCATGATTTAGAGATGCTGCTTTTTATGCTGTATATTTTATGCTTTAAGCTGATGGAACCCTCAGTTAAAGCCCTGTTAATTCTGTGCTCACTATAGAACACACTGCAGGCATTTCTAGCTTTACCGTCCAAAGGTATTGTATGGCTGACAAATCAGTCCACTAAAGTTATCATGCTCTCCAGCTCCCTGTTCTGTAAGCTAATGACTTCAATGCGGGGCTTGCAGAATTGGCTCTAAAGGAGAAACAATCAAATTAAAGGCTAGAAGACCTAGTTTCTAAAGGGTTTTGCACACTTTCTCTTTTTAAAAAATCCAAAATAATTGTGTGTGCTACTCTGTGTGTATCTGCTTTATGGTGTGGTTAGACAGTTAAACAAGTATATACTCTTTGCTTTACCCACAATTAATTTCCCCCACAAAAAATTGTCTACAAGTGTAAATTGTAGGCAGAATAGAGACTGGATAAAATCCTGGTCTTATGAAAGTCAGTGTCCTCACAAAACTAGACACACCTGCAAAGTAAATAATGGAATTCCTTATCTCTGGAGGTACTGTCAAAATGTACTTTCTAAGATAAATATAGAAAAAAGACAGTTGCCTGGTCACCACTGATTATCTTAAACTATGAATGGAATTAACTACTGAACTATGGCAATTCATGCTCACATTCGCAGAATTTAGTGGATCACCACATTTAGAGTCCGAAGGAAAGTCTGTTGAAATTGATTGGTTTTTAATCATTCTTAAGGGTGACTAGTATATGAGATAGCTGCCTCATATATCCAAATATATAAATATATTTAAAAACTAGAGTGTGCCCTAAGAAATGTAGTAACAAAAATAATTAAAAAGTTAACAAAATGGTGATAACTTTTATATTGGGATTAGAACTCAGAACTACATGGATTACTGCTTTGTGCTAATTTCTGCAGATTACACTACATTCTTCCAGATGACCTCAGATGAAAATGATCCTCTCCATCAGTTGTATCAGTTTAGCAGATTTCTCACTGTAACCCTGCTTTGTGTATTGAATGTGAGAGAGTATCATAGCTGGGGGGGAAAAATGAAGTTGTAGCTAGTGGTACATTTGGCATGGGATCCCAACTGTAGCTGTTGTAAATCCCTTTGTCTGTTTGACATGTGATAGGTGCCACAAACAAGACAGCTGCTGTGTAACCAACTCCAAGCAGCTCAAAGAGCCAGAACTATGAAGCTGTGAAAATTGAGGACAGAGTTATTGTATTTTGGGATAACTTTTATTTGTCAAATACATTTTTTCTCTTTCTTTCCTTTCTGATGCAAAGACTGTCTTCCCTCTAGATGTTAAAGGAATGAAGAAGATAAATTCAAATGAAAAATCTTAACTTGATTGATTAATGATTTTGGTTTTAGAGGCAAATACTTGAGCTTTTTATTAGTTTTTAGAATGCACTGGATACAGTGAACTTTTCCATCTCTGTTTTTCTCTAGTGTCATCATTGTGCGTCCGCAGTACAGCACAGCAACACAACGCTGTGTGCTCTTCTGCAGACAATAATGTTTTATTCTGTTATAAGAAAATTTGCTGATGGCAAAGTCTCATCCTAATTTACACCCATTCTTTAATCACACTAAAACTATTTTTATCTTTTCAGAACATTGTCCACTGGAAGCTTGTGCAACATTAGGAGCAACTGCTGGCTTGCTACCAGAATGGTTATTATATACATAGGTGAAATATGAAATTATGCAAGGTAACAGTTTAAACCATTTAAGCTAAATTAAATGCCATCCAGGAAATAAACCTGGTATGCTAAGTGCCTTCAGGCTCTAGTTCAGCAAGAAACTCTAGGCACATGAGTAGTCCCACTGACTTTAGTGAAATGACTCCTGTGCTTAAGTTATGCAGGTGCTTATGTCCTTTTGTGAATTGGGGCCTCAGTTCCAACTGAGGGCACTGAGCAATTCACAGGATTGGCCCCTAAATCATAGTAGGCTTTATGGCTGAGTCTTTGGAACATAAGAATGGCCATACTGGATTAGGTTAATGGTCCATCTAGCCCAGTATCCTGTCTTCCGACAGTGGTCAATGCCAGGTGCTTCAGACGGAATGAACAGAATAAGTGATCATTGAGTGATCCATCCACTTTCTTATTCACTTTTTCTACACCAGTCATGATTTTATAGACCTCTATCATATCCTCCCTTAGCCGTCTCTTTTCCAAGCTGAAAAGTCCCAGTCTTTTTTAATCTCTCCTTCCGAAGTTAACTAAAGTGCCTATATGAAGCACTGAGCCCTGTTCCAAATGTACTGCCAGGGTAAAGTAGGCAAGAAATTAATGACATTTTGTACATTTCTGTACATTTTGTAGCTAGTTCTGTATGCACAATTTTTCACTTTGTATGCTATTTTAGTGAATCCTCATCTCTACACAGTAACTCCTCACTTAACGTTGTAGTTATGTTCCTGAAAAATGCAACTTTAAGTGAAATGATGTTAAACGAATCCAATTTTCCCATAAGATTTCATGTAAATGTGAGGAGTTAGGTTCCAAGGAAATTTTTGGGGGGCAGACAAAAGGCATTAGATACCGTACTGTGGTTGGGAAGTGCCCCTGGCTACCCCACACAGGCACAGCCCGCTGCAGGCAAGGATGCTAGGAAGTACCTTTGCAGCAGCAGCTTCCCCAGAGAAGAACAGGAGCCAACTTTGCCGGGGGATGCTCCAGGCCAACCTCTTTCCATCCCCACTCCACTCCAGGCCCACTCCACATTTTCTCACCCCCACTCCACCTCCTCTCCAGAACACGCTGCGTTCCCCTCTGCTCATTCCCCCCCCCCCCCCCAGAAAGTCCTAAGCACCGCCAAGCAGCTGTTTGGCGCTGGGGGAAGTGCTGGGAGGGAGTGGGAGGAGGCGGAGAAGAGGAACTTGTGCAATGCTCCCTTGTAAAGTCGCTGCTCTTCCACAGAATCTTACAAGCAGTGGACAGAGCAGGCAGCCAAAGGACATTATAAGGGAGCATTGCACAACTTTAAAGGAGCATGTTCCCTAACTGAGCAGCGACGTAACTTTGAAACAACATTAAGCGGGAGGACGTTAAATGAGGAGTTACTGTAGTCTACTGATATATATAATGAAAAAGTATCAAATAATGATAAAATGAGGCTATAGTTTCCTCTTCAAAGGGCAGGTTCAAAAACGTCAGCCCAAAGTGCAGTTACAAAGCCATAATGCTACGTATGCAACCATTGTTTCCATTCATTTCTGTCAAATGTTATCAAGTATTATCCAACAAAACCATTTTATCTGCTGATGAAAATCAGTGCTATCTTCTAATCTGAAGAAACAAAGATCTAATGAGGGTGGATTATCCCTTTCCCATTTGCCTTTTTCTACTGCATGAAACCAATAACTCTTTTTTACAATATGAAATAACTTACTGTAGGTATAACGTGGTGGCACAGAACATGCTTGTGCCAATCAATGTCCCAAAGATAAATCTTACACCCAGTCTGGAAGACAAGGGATGAAATTCTGACCCCAATGAAGTCAAAGGTAAAATTCTCATTGACTGCAGTAGGACTAGGACTTCACCTAAGCAATGGCTCCAGTTTGAACACTGCTGCCACATATGCAGCCACTGAAGGTCCCCAGGATATACGGGTTCCAGCCCACCAAGAACAGGTGAATATGCTAGTCACTAGTCATGCTCCAGAGTTGCTTGGTGTGGAGTACAAAGTGCTTAATGCCGACAGTGCTCTGTGCTGCTGACTTGAGATCCCTGGGAAAAAATACACACACCATTTCTATACATATACCCGACTACCATGATGCCATCCAAAATAGGGTTCACTTTAGTGGAACATAGCCCTTTTGTTGTCTCTATGCACAGAGGTACATTTCACCCCTTGAGAATACTCTTGAAATAGGAAAATTCAGTGATATGAATATTCATAAAAACTTATAAAGGGATTGTGAATACTATTGAAGCAAATTTGTGGTTTTAAATCTAATGAGTATTAAAAAATGGCAATATTTATCAAGATCTTGTGAAACATACTATTTTTAAAATTCTTTCAGTGCTTAGTAATATATAGAATTATTAATAGTATTGATAAGGACAGTAAAATATAGATTTTTTTTTTAATTCGAGTGTCCCTTAAAGATCAATGACCAAAAAAAATGGCTACGGCTTTTAGTGTCCCCAGAAAAATGGGGGTTCTCCATTTTTAAAGCCTTTCCCAAGCTACTGTACTGGAATCAAATATAGCAACTGTCATGCTTCATTCTTTCTAAGCAATTGAATAAAGACCAGAAGCAACTATGTTTATAGAAATGATGAATAAGACCCCTAAAAGTCCTGTGAAACAACAGATAGTGAGGTGAGCACATTAAAAATATATTAACATTTTTCAAGGGTCAAGTTTCAGATACGAAGTGATGTTTTTCTTGGGGAACTTTAGCTGGACCAAATCATTTATGCTGTTTGAAGTTCTCCCTGAGATCCATGTGCCTGTCTACACTGTTAATCTCCTGTCTACTTTGATGTTTCACAATGACTAGGTTATGTGGGGTCCCCAAGCATTTTTGAGATCATTCAGAATTCTAATAAAAGATGAGAATGTAAAATGATGCTTTCTCTTGGTAATCTGTTCTGAAATGTGCTGACAGAACAAGTGAATACAACATATAGTACAACCCTATTTGTACAAGTCCCACTTAAGTAAGACTCCTTCTTTACCAAGTCCCAGTAAAGTGCCCCCCCCAAACCACAATGTAAGTAGCTTTCTCAACTCTTCCCCAAATGATCTGAACCTCCTTTGTTTGACCAGGTTTTTTGATGTCCTAGAAATATACTGGTAAAATCCAAAATCAGAAGAATTCAGTTTAATCATTAAAAAGCCGTAAAATTCACAGAACAAGATTTTTTTCCCCACTGTACTTCAAGCCAAATTCTGGCTGTGGGCATGGAAGTATGGGAGAGGACAAGAACTTCCTTCTCTTGTACTGCTGCCCAGGGCTAGCCAGAATCCCTTTGGGGAGCACAGTCTCTGCTGCCTGCTAGCTAAGAAGAGTTTACTCCAAAGAGCTCTTTACTAGCATATGATATAAATATCTCCACGTAGAAACAAAGACAAACACCAGGAAAAATATTAGAGGCTTAATTCTCCTCTCATACTGATATAAATCTGGAGTAATGACAGTGAAGTCAGTGGGGTTCTGCTAATATAAAACTATGAGCTGACACTCAGCAACCTGAAAAGACCAGCACAAGACTGAAATAAATGGCAGAAACTGGTGGACACCCTATGTATCCGAGGATGAAGAAAGAAAGAAAGAACACTCTGAGTAAATGAAAGGAAAATCAGGACCCATAATAGTATGTAAAGATGCTATGATTCCCTTTCTATAGATCTGAGGATCTGAACATGTGACATAAGGATCACCTTGAATTGAAGTTAGTGCAGAACTTTATTCCTGACCCCTCTACTGTGTTGCTAATTTCTCCTCATGCCACTTGCAATTGTGAAACAGCCACCTATGCAAAGGAGTAATGGTGAGAAAGGTGCTTTAATACCAGAAGTGCTGATACAATAACATGGAGTCATTCCTAGAGCTTTGATTCTTCCTGAAGTATTTTAAAACATGGTGTATTAACTTTGCTGCATCCACAGATAAGAAAGGAAGGTACCACTTATCCACCAACAGCTAGTTCAGAGTAGCACAAAGGTGTGTAATCTGGCAATCTGTAAGGCCTGGTCTACACTTCAAATTTAGGGTGACATAAGCCACGTTAAGTCGATCTAATAATGTATGTGTCAACACTACCGAGTCCCTTCCGCCAACCTAAGTGCCCTGTAAAGTCGACTTCTGTACTCCACCTCTGTGAAAGTATATGCATCTTACTAATGGACAAAACAGCATACAGGACATCCAGCTTACTAATGTCAAGGAAATGGAATGATTTAGAAGAGAAATATATTGGGGCAAATATCAAACAAATGATTGAGACAATAAAAGCCGTGAAATCAATGGGAGTTATGCCCGAGAAAGGTCTGTAGGGGTAGGCCCCATAGAGGCATCAGCTGAGCAAACAAGGACAGGCATAGTCTAGAACTAAATCCTGGTTCAATTCAGAGCGAGTTTGGATAAAGTAAGAAGACAGCTGACCCTGGATCCAAAACTCAGAAATAACTGACATTTGAAAAAGTTATATTTTTATTTTAAAGTTTTGGCACAACTCGGAATTTCCTCATTTCTTCTGGAAGTTGAAGTGCTGAAACACTGCTTAAAAATCTGTTCCTGAAGTATCTGTAGCCTGCAGAAACTAGCCATTACTGGAAACTTTAAGAGAAAACCTGATCTCACAACAATTGCAGCCCAATTTTCAAATCTAAGGTAATCCAATGAGTGTGGATATCCAACTGCCAAATCTTTTGAGGCTCAATCCTCACTGTTTTGTGTTCTGTTTTTCTTTTGGTGAAGAAGCTCGTGACCTGATTCATCCTTCAGTAGCCCTTGTGTGTTCTTCCCACATCTATGGAAGAATTACCTTTGGCTCACTACTAGTAATGTGTGATCAGATAAATATCTAGGTTGAGCATCTCTGCTGCACCTATAAGGCAGGAGCAGCACAAAACTTGCAACCCAGGGGGAGGGACAGCTAAAGTGGCTTTAAGCCACCTTTTGCACCCTTCCATTCTGGGTTGTGCTAGGAGTTGGAGAGGCCCCCTGCTGTAATTTAAACAGCCCTAACCACCTATTTAAATTACAGAAGCCTCCCAGGGCTGTCTTCTGGGTTCCAGCACTTCTTAGAATCTCCACATTGCTGCTTGCCAGGGACATGCCCTGGTCTGCCAAATATATTATTCCAGGACTTGCCAGGAGGTCCTTGGAAGGCAGTTCCATGGTTGTATTCTTTGCTGACTGTGCTAAGGGAATCCTCCCCCACACAGAACTGGAGCTTTTAGGGCCACTTTACGCCACTTTGGCCCTTTTACCCAGCATAAATGGGCCAGGGTGGGGGTGTAAATCTCTCCCCTGCTATACAGAGCTCTGTCCCTGGCTGATGTCAAGCAAATTTGTTTGTTCACAACAAAATCCATGATAGGTTAAGCAAGCTCAGTGGAGTTGTAATGCTCAGTAATATCCTTGTCAATTGCTCAATGGTGTTATTAGAGAGACAAGATGGGTGAGGTAATATCTAAAATGTCATAAGGATTATCTGTTTATTATGTAAGCTGTTTTCTTAAATATTGTATCCACTTAAGTGCATCTACATCTGCTCTGCTAACAAAGGCAGTTGCATTGCATGCCACATACCTATTATCTCTTCTGTTATATAAAACATTTTTCTCTATTCTATTTAATTAAAATGCATTAATATTTATTCAGAAATGTCAATGCAAAGTACAGGCTAATTGTGCTTTGTATATTTTTAATTCTGTTATGTTTCCAACCCACATTCTTTCCCTCATCATGGTGCTATTAAATGCCATAAGATAAATATCATTTACATTTTTATTTTGGTTGCACAAACATTTCAAAACATTTTATAAAGTGCTTTCTTGCCTAAAACTAGCCATTACTGGAAACCTTAAGAGAAAACCTTTCATTTTCATTTTCCCAGATTTTGACAGTCCATGTTTCATTCATTTTAAAACAGTTCATTCCTAAAATGTTAAAATTGAGCTTCATATTATGCTATCCAAGCTTTAAACTAAGTTTAGGGATTTACTCTTACACTACACCAATCTTATTGTTTACCTCTTGCTCTTTAAAGTAGTAATTTAGACCTTTTTCCTCATTGTTCCTCAATTACTGTATTACTCTGGGTGCTGTTTGGTAATAAGCTGACTGAAACACCACTTTGAAACACCACTTAACCTGTCTGAAGCTGCTACTTCCATGACTACACATGTTTATTTATTTGGGAGGGAGAAACAGTTATAGGATATAATGGAAATGGTGCTTGCTCTATATACTTGTGGTATATGGCCACGTATTGCACAGACGGTTCATGATCTTTGATTACTTTAGGACCTCTGGCTACTTTGGGGTTTCCAGATAATGGTGGTGGCCTGTACCATACAGGGTTTTTTAAAAAATCAACAGTGCATGTTTAAAATCAATACTGTATTTTACAGGTCAAGAGGCAGGGAAGGATTAATATGATTAGAGTTGCTTAAAAGTGCTGCTGCAACAAGCCATCTATCCGGTTTAGGTATTTGTACTATGAACCACCATATTATCCATGTTCTACAATATCTATGCTACCAGTCACAGAAATCGTGTTTATGCTATGGGCCTCATCTGAGGGTTTCCTCTTGCAGACTTTTCCAGATCATTCTTCTAAAGGGACAATGGAATGTGCATGGGGGCTCAACTCATAGAGTCCAATGAGTTCCCCAAGATCCATGCATGGTGATACCGAAGTTGTTCACAGTACGAATGTATTTGATGATAATTACTATTTATTTGTTACAATAGCACCTACAAACATAGTATGCGTCAATTAAAAAATCCAGTAATTTCATAATATCCAGCCTAGAAAGTGTGCGCACTATCCGCCTTTTTTCTTTCTATGATGGATCCTGTGCGTCACATACAATTGCCAAAAAATAAAAATAAAAAAAATGTGTAGGCAACAGCAGAACTGTTACTGTTTTTAATCTCTTCTATTTTTTCAACTGCTAAGTGCAAGACTTTACATTTTAGATTTTCATACCGAAATATACAGTGGCTTCATGAAAAAAAAGGTGTGGAGCACGCAATAAAGTGCAGAATGCCAAAAATATAGTATGCTTCCTCAGATAGTCTTCCTCAGGGACTAAATTTACATTGGTTCTGGGCTATATTAACTTTGCTTTGTTAAAGTATTTCCCTTTCCACTGTCATTTGACCATTTGTTGAAATGATTTTGATTGGTTGACATCTTTTTTTATTACCACCTTTGCTTGAAGGGATTCCGTTCCAGCTAACATAATACTGAGACATAGTATCAAGAGATTCATAAAACGGTAAATCCACTAATTCTAAGACATTTCAGGCAAATTATATGTACTGGAACATAAAGTAGTATGATATGCATTATTGGAAAAGGTGTCACAGAACTGGGAAACATGTATATCACTCTAGTTCCTAATTTCTAGGGTATGACAAATATCAGCATGGGACATGTTTATAAATGGCATGAAAAAAATCAGTTTAAAACTGAATAGGTAAAGTGCACAATCAGAAGAAAGTTCTGGCCTCAGCACAATTGTTTAACATTCTAAAGATATGATGTCATTTTTAGCAAATTGTAAGGGAATGGGCTTTGAAGCAAAACTTCAAAAATACTGAGTCATTTCCTGATTAAAATATAAATTGACTTCCAAAGCTGTCATTACCTAAGTCAGCTATGGGTGCGATTCCTTATTTGAATAGGTACACATTACAAACAGATTCAGCCATGGTGACAGAGTATTTATTTTCCAAAATAATATTTTTCAGGCACTGTGACATCAAAGCAGGAAATAGTCAATAATTTTTTTGTCAATACACTGGCACATAGCAAAATACTTCACATTGTGATTTAACAGTTTGTGTAATGTGGAGAGATTATTAGTTAATAATACTAACACTGAGCAGATATAACAATATGTGGCCTTTTATAGCACTTTTCATCCAATGATCACAAAGCACTTTACAAATATTGCCTCACACAATACTCCTGTGCTGCAGATAAGTAGTATCTTAGGCTACGTCCTCACTACGGAGGGGTGGGGGTCGATTTACGATACGCAAATTCAGCTACGCGAATAGTGTAGCTGAATTCGATGTATCGGAGCCGACTTACCCCGCTGTGAGGACGGCGGCAAATTGACCTCCGCGGCTCCCCCGTCAACAGTGCTTACTCCTACCTCTGCTGGTGGAGTAGAAGCGTCAATTCGGGGATCAATTGTCGCGTCCCAACGAGACGCAATAATTCGATCCCCGAGAGATCGATTTCTACCCACCAATTCAGGCGGGTACTGTAGACTTGCCCTTAGAGATGGAGAAACAGAGACATGAGGGCAGATCTAAGGTTGGTGTCAGTTGTCACAGCTTGATTGACTTCAGCAGAGCTGTGACACCAGCTAAGAATCTGCTTCATGGAAAGGTGACATGGCTTACCCAGTTCCATATGGCATATCAGTAGCAGAGCCAGGATTAAAACTTTCTTCTACTCTCATGTCCACAAAGGACCTGATCAAATGCCTAGAGATCTCAATGGAAAGATTTCAGTTAGGCTATGGATTGAGCTCAAAGTACATGAACATTACATTATTTATTAATTAGCTATTTTTACAGTCACAGAGGCATCAGTATTATTAAGTTTATATTATGGCTGAAGCAAGTAGTATGTTTCAAATGGATTCAAATGTAACATCTCTACCATCTTATTAATGTCTACTCTTCTCTTTCTGATTCCTTCTCAGTATTTTCTCTACAGCTCTTAAAGTTGCATTGCATTTAGTTGTTTTGCTATTTGATTACCTGTATTTAGTTAGTTGTTGACATACCCGTGTCACTAATCATCTTATTATCTAAGGGCCTCACAATATTAAACATGCATCCAACTATCTCTAGAAGTGTGTTGCCAGCTTTCATGCTTTTATGACTCTCATGACATTTGGTGTTTTTCTTAAAGGCCCAACTCCTAAAGTCAAGTGACTATGTGAGAAACTCAGATCCCTGCTCTTTCCTCCTCCCTTCCCCCATTTCCAGCCTTTATTGGTGCAGAGAAAAGCTTGGAAACATGAACCCTAAAGGCTCAAAAACCAAAAGGCAAATAAAAGGAACCCCAAATGTAATATTATTTTAAAATCGCATGAGTTTAAACAAATCTCAAGATTTTATGTGACTTGAGTTGTGATTTTTGAATGCTTGGATTTGGTAAGACTGGCAGACTGTTGACCATATCTCTCTCTTCTATTTCTAATATCAGAGGGGTAGCCGTGTTAGTCTGAATCTGTAAAAAGCAACAGAGGGTCCTGTGGCACCTTTAAGACTAACAGAAGTATTGGAGCATAAGCTTTCGTGGGTGAATGCCCACTTCATCAGACGCTTTGCCACAGGACCCTCTGTTGCTTTCTATTTCTAAGTTTCTTTCTTACACTGCTAGGATGGTTGATATCTTCTCTGTTGGATTTAATTACTATGTGGTTGTTTGACCATTAGATATAAGCAATCTAATAGTGTTCCCTGAACTCCTGTTTTTAAGGGTTATAATATGAATGAGTGAACTATAGTAGTTTGGAAGAAAAAAGAAAGTCCCCCATTTAGCTAATTATCCCTTTCTAGAGCCAAACCCATTTTTAAGGTATTGAAATATTCAGTTACATTATTTTTAATTTTTACACTTCTCCATATAAGAACATAAAATGCTGAAATACCATGATCGTGGCAGTTCTTGCCTCACCAAGATAAGGAATTACTGAGAATTGCACATTAGCCTGTTCTCATGAGATTTTCAGCTCAGTTTCAGAGGCCTGGAGGTTTAGTTATCCATGTGAAATTTTGGGTGCTTATGAGAACCAAACCCAAATTTCCAATTTTTGACATTCTTCTGTCATTACAGTAGTTTATAAACTGGCCAGAACAATGTCCACCAAGCTCACTGCTGTCATTCATGGCTGAGACTTGAAGGAACAACTAACACATTCAAAATTCTGCCATCAAATCCAGATGACAGTTCTGAACTCTAATATTCTGCTTTCAAAACTTCAAATGCACATCACTGGGATTCTGTGCATGTTGGACAGCAGACTACGAGTTGGGATCTACTCTGTGGACCTGAGAACAGCAGTTTGTTCTTTGAATGCATTTTTAGTCTGGATATTTCTAATTGAAGGTACAAGTTAGCTGGTGGTATCAGTGAAGCAATTTCTGTAAAGACATTACAGGATGTGAATGCCTAACAATAGAGAGAGGCAAAGTAGGTAAAGTAATATCTTTTATTGAACCAATTTCTGGTCCAATAAAGGATATTACCTCATTCACCTTGTCTCTCTAATATCCTGGGACTGATATGCCTACAAATGCACTGCATATAAAAATAAGAGAGAAGTATTTGTTGATTAATACCAACATCATAACCGTGACAGAGTCATAAAAACATGTACAGTGAGAAACATCATTTATTAGCAGGATCTCTCATTTGTATTATCCAATATATTGTTACTATATTTATTATAATCTATGTTAGTAGTTTTCAGTAGCACAAAGAACAACAACACAATCCTCGATCGCTGCATATTAGGCTTTGCTGGGTTAGGTAAAAGTATCATCCTTCCACAGAGATCAGGAACTTACCGCATCATGCTTTGACTTATCTCTTAGGAAAGCAAAGGGGGCATGGGAGGTGAGGAGGACAGGAAGTAAAAAGCCAATTATATGCTGATTTCCTAATGTTATTTTTCAGATTAAATGCCACTTTGAGTTACAAAAACTCTAGCACTTCAAGCTGTCAGTTTTCTGAATGCTTTCACATGAAGCACTGTCACAGCAAACAGAATGTTGGATAGTCAGGCTCCTTAGGGGAGCAACAAAACTTTGACAGAGGTTTAACAGGCCTTGAAATTATATCCCCAAACCTTGGGAAGCCTGCTGGTTTAGTGGGAAAAGACATAAACCAAGCAAGTTATAAATAAACTCTTTTATCACAGGCAACGGTGTCTTGGTGACTTCAAAGACCAGGCAAAGGATACTGAGTTCTCTGAAGTTCCATAGACAGTAAGAACTTATTGTACTGCACAGGCAAATCTTTGACCAGAGCTGCAATTTGATAATGCTAAAGTTTTCTCTTTATTTCCCTCCTCTTGTCCTGTTTTGATATCTTCATTTGAATTTCTGGTAAATTGAGATCACAAAACTATTTCAATCTACATTTGATGTCAAATCTGGTTGTGTTAGTTTTGCACTTTGGTTTCCTGTGTAGATTTTCTCTAAACTCAAGGCCAATAAAAAAAATCTGAATGTGTGGTATAAAACAAATCTATAATTCCATAGATGATGTCACACTGTCACCACTTCTTCTGTAGGTGAAACTGACATGATGAACTTTACAAGCTATGAACTTTATCTTATATCATCAGTACCAACACAGGACATCGTTACATGTTCTGGCAAAGAAAATGTAAGCCTATTAGTGTAACTAATATTACAGCCATGTGAAATATTCATTTTTTTCCATCAGGTGAGTTCTGGAGACATGAGATAATATTTGAAATTATTTATCACAATATTACCTGATATATAGGCCAATTGGAATGCTCAACAATTCCTGAAAATCAAGCCATTTCAAAGTCTCTCAGGTTGAGTAACCAAAAATGGAGGGACCTAAAATCTCATCACTTTTTGAAAATCTTGGCAGTACTAACTATGGGACATTTGTGCTAAAAATATGACACTTGATGCCCATTCTATAGCACATTTGATTTCTCTAGGTAGGGTCAGATTTTCAGATTTCAGCTCATTTAACATGGAATGAGCTAAAAAGTCTCTCTCATCATAGATAAATTTGCTTTTTTCTTTCCTGAGTGATTCTGCTTCTAGTCAGTAAGGTACCTTTTCATGAGATGCTACCATCAATGTGGAAAGAGTCAAATCAAGTAAAGGCATGCATGTCACTTGCTGTTGTCTTCTGTGGGAAAGAACACGTGCTTGTTAACCAGTTGGAGAAATAGCAGGACATAAAGACACATAAAAAACAGAGAGATCAGGACAGCAGCAAGCTGTGAAATGACGGTTATCAGGGTTCTGTCAAATATGTAGGGGCACATTGTGGTTGATGCAAGCATCCAACCATAATTTGAGAGTTTCACCCTTCTTCCCCTTGTTCAAGAGATCCTGACAGAGGAGAAAGGTAATCCTGGATTTAACAAAGTGAATTGTGACAGCCCCATGTCAGTCTGTACTGCAACATTAGCTTGCATAATGTCCGCAGGCAACTTGTTTTACTTATACCAAAGGACTGTGAACTTTTTTCTGTGTTCAAGGAAAATCATGTCAGACACAGACACACAAAGGAAACAATGAAGCACAGAGTATTGTCATTGGCAAAGCCCAGGAAAGAAGTTGACCATCTGCCAGTATTTGCGGAGAACCAACGGAAGGAGCTTTACTCCAAAGGACACAGGCCGTGGAGTACAGAGGTGCTAGGATCTTTCATGTCAGACAAAGACAAAGAAGAAATGTTGCACCTGTTTCTTGTGCCAAAGAAGCAGATCTGATTTTGTTTTGCCCAGTGGTCGATAAGTACCAAAGGGACTGTATCTGTATCCTAGACACATTCATACGCACTCTAGTATAAACTTATCCCTGCCTGCTGAAAACAGCTACTGTCTTATCAAAGCAAAAGCAAACTCAGAGATAGACTCTAAAGCAAATAACATCTCTACAAAAAGCAATTTATTTTGCCAGTCATTTTTTGTTCTCTTTCTTATTTTAAAGATAGATATAGATATGGATATATCACACCTTGTCTCTTCTATCTGATCCTAATGTTATGCTTCTTTATTTATGGTATCACGTTGTGTTACAAAGAAATGATTTCAGAGTAGCAGCCGTGTTAGTCTGTATCCGCAAAAAGAAGAACAGGAGGACTTGTGGCACCTTAGAGACTAACAAATTTATTAGAGCATAAGCTTTCGTGGACTACAGCCCACTTCTTCGGATGCAAAGAAATGATTGTGATTTCACCACAAATCCAGCATTATGAGGTTTTTGCCTACTCATGTCAGTACTACCACAGAAGATTGATGGTGAGAGAGAAGACTTTTATTTAAATACAAAATGCCTAAGATTCGGAAACGCAACTAGTGAGTATGGATACCTCCATACCTGGGTGGCTAATTTGAGACATCTTAAAAGGGGATGATATTTCAAATGGCGGGTGCTTAGCACTTTCTGATGTCCCTCTCAAGTTTGACACCCAAAAATTTGAGGTACCTAGAGTCACCAGTTACTTTTGAAAACCTTGACCAAATATTTTTTCCTAGCAAAAGGCACAAAAGATGGACTCATGTAATTTTAAAATCCAATGCACCTTGTGGGATTTTCAAAAGTACCATCTGCATCTTTAGGCATCTAAATACCTTTAAAAATCTAGCCCAGTGTGGGGCCTTAGATAACTGTAACCTCAACCTTACATATGTTAGGAAATGTAGTGATGGTAAACATTCCCATTTGGTAGAAGGAGAATTTTTAAGTAGCTGTGTGATTAATTTACATATGGAAGTTTATCACTATTGGCAACAGTGTGTGTGATGTACAATTATTGACGTATAAGGAATGGGGTATATTTTCAGCACGTGACCTATGAGTTCTAATAACAATTCATTCATTAATAATCTGCTTTGAATGGTGCAAAAAACATACCCCTAACATTAGCAGATCATATCCCTATGATGGTAACAAATATATTTTAATACTGACAGCAACAAGTTACTTCTAATATCAGACAAACTTTTTTAACCCCAATTTTATTTTGGGACAAAAAAAGAATAAATGTAGAAAAAGGTGGAAATAGCATATGAAGCTATCAATCCTCTTTGTAAGAAAAGAATGGAAAACTATTTACAAAACTCTCCATATAGATAGGATTATTAAATAATTAAGAGTATGTGTTTTCTTTTTTAAGTGGTCCCATAAGAGGATAGTAAAGGAATACGTTGAGTGTCTCTTCACAATCTTCTTTTTCATTTAATTTTTTTCTTTTACTCACCATGATGTCCTTCCTCATTCCATCATTCCATCACCATCTTGACATTTCCTGAGCCATCCTTCCCCCTTGATCCTTTCATCACCATGCTAACTTTATACATTCCTTCAGGATACTCCAAGACTTTCTGTTTTTCTCACTCGCTCCTGAATATCACAACCACACACAAATGAAGGGCTGTTTGGGATCAATTTATTACAGCCCTCAGCCACTTCACTCTAGATGAACATAGCGAATCTTTATTTGACCAGGTTCAGGCTATGCACTCTGACTGTACATCATCCATCATGTATTTTTGTAGTTGACCTTGATATTCCCTGGTTACGCCATAGACATTAAATTTCTTAAGGACAGGCTTAGGACAGTCTATCAAGGGTTATTTCATGAGGCAGGCAACAGATGGTCATTTACTAAACATGGTTACAATATTGTTGTAAGTAGAACATCTTTGGGGGACACATATGCTCTTTCCTTTTGAATTCAGAAATCTTTGGATTATTTTTCAAGTTCTGAATTCTGAGCACCCATATATAGTCTCTCAGTCTCTTTTGATGGTATCCCAGTATGCTGTGCTGTTTGCCGTAGTCCTCAGGGCACTCTTTACTGTAACCTCAACATAGCCCTCTGCCATTTCTACATCCACCCCTTTCACAAGTGACCCAATTCATTTATATATATTTTACTTAGTTTTTTCTGCCAAAATATATACACCTAACAGTGAAACTCTACTCTTCTGTCTTCACTAGCTAACTTTAATCCCCACACTGAGATTTCAGTAAAAAGCATGTAAAAAACAAGACTTGTTGAATTAACATCCTAAAGTTTCAGCTGTCTCTTAGTAGGTTCTTAATCTCACCACAATGGAAAAAGTATTTAAAAATAAAACCACTTTTTTCTGTATTTTTGGCTACTCTCACCTGTTCGGTGCCAACACTAGTCCTCATCTTAAGCACTCACAGTGTAGAAAAAAACATGAGCAATTCTTTTCATATTCTGAGCTGGTGCTCACCAACCACTTCCCTGACAATATACATAACTTTCTGAACTCTTCACAGTCCAGTCAATTGACTGATGAAGTGAAAGGGATGTAGGAAAGGTTAGATACTTGGACTATTGGCAACACGTCATCCAGTCATTTGAACTTACATTTTCTGAGAGAGAGAAAACGTTTAGTCTTGAAGGTAGGAATGATCGTTACTACTTCTTAAGATAAGGTGATCTCCTTTATGTTTTCTACATCTTTCTGCAAAAATATAAATTAAATATATAATTTCTGTTTTGAAAATACCCTCTCACATTTCTATTTATACAGTTTACCAAGTAGAAAATTATCATAGTCATCACACACTACACATTTCATAGTACTCAGCACATGAAACCTGTGGCATCACTTGTTCATCTTTCACTATCAGGAGTTATTCCACTGAACCCCTTTATTCTCCTAAGAATCTTGAAAATCAGGAGTTTATTAGTCACTAGCTAACCCAGCTAATACCAACCAGTGATATGTAACCTGATTGCAACTTTTTCATCATATGCTTTTAACCAATGATAATGTTGCTATTCTTTTGGGTAGTTCAAAAGGAGGGGAAAGTATATAGCGAATAGGTCAGTTAGCCTTCTAAATCTTCTTGATTTTACCTAGCAACTCTGTCTTCGCAATCACAGTGTTGTCCGGTGGGAAGGGGTGGTTATAAGACTTACACATACATATATATTATCCACCTACCGCTTAAATATACAAAGTATGTTGAGAATCCTGTACGTGTGTTTTGGCCTGATCCTGGACCAACTAGATTCAATGGGAGTTTTGCCATTGCTGTCACATGTTTTCAGTGTACAGTTAGAACTTACTCCAGAGCCCACCGTAGTCAAGAGGAGTCTCTTTGTATCAGAAGGTTCTGCATTCTGGATCAGGCATTTAGTTATAAATAACAGACATTGATATTCATTTTTTCCAGCAATACAATGGAAAATAAACAAAATGTTATCTGTTGCAAGTAACTTTTGCCATTTATGGTAATGAAAGCAGGCACCATTACCAGATAAGATCACATCCAAATGATTCACACTTCATGTTTGAAGCCTGATTAAGAATGAGTGGGGAGATGGCAGGGGAGCCTGTTATCACAACAGGGTTTTTAATTGATTTGCCACTAATATAGGCACTTATCTTATTTGGAAAACACACTGCTTCGTATTTTAACCTTTCTCAGCTACCTTAATTACCAACTATTTGTCACAGAGGTGGATCTCACAAGGGCACAGAAGGAAGAGACTTTCCCAAGGCAAAGTAAATACTTTAACTGATAGAGATCAGCCAGAAGTGAAATACTGGGGTTTGGATCTGGATTATGAGCCCCTCAATGTTTGGAGCTGTTCAGATCCAAGGTTTGGGCTCTAGACATTAATTCCTTTTTACCTTCCACAAGTTACAGTGCTAAAGGGAAGACTCTTGGTGTTGGCTGCAAACCTTTATACATTGCAGATGGGAATCACCTCTGGTTTATGCTAGTAGCTGCAGGTACCAATGGGGATAGATTATTAATAAAAATAATAAAAATATTACAGTTGGACTTAGAGGACCCAAATGACACTGAGGCCCCACTGTGGTAGGCACTGTGCAAACACATAGTGAAAGATGTCCCAAAAGTTGGCCAGTAATGCACTTATTCTGAGTATCTCTTTGACAGCCTCCATTGGTGGGGCTCCTGCTATGAACTACAGTTGCTTTTTCTTGACATAACTTGTGAGGGAAAGCAGACAATGTTTGTTTTGAAGTGCAACAGTCCACATTGCTACACTGAGGCCATATTCATTCTGACTGAAGCAAGGAGGTGGAGCTTGCCTCTAATTTCCTTTTTCTATAGCCAACTCACACATCTACAGAGAGGAGGAAGACTTATGCCTTAAGGAGAGGCAGTATTGCCTAGTGGATTGCACCCTGGAGTGGGACTCCAGAGATATGGGTTCTATTTGTGACTCTGCTGTTGGTCTCCTGGATGACCTTGGGCAAGTCACTTAATATCTCAGTCTCCCTGTCTTTAAAATGGAGATAATGACACCTTCTTTGTAAAGTACTTTACTTTGAGCTCTACTGATGCAAAACTCTATGTAAGAACTATATGATGAATAGTATAATAATGTAATTAATAATAATAGTAATAATTGTCTATAAGTGTATTAGTATTGTGAACTTCTCCATGGCAAAACCAAGAAGATTTTGTTGTATAAATATCAAACTACAATATCTTCTTGGTTTTGCCATGGAGAAGTTCACAATACTAATACTCTTATAGACAATTATTACTATTATTATTTATTACATTATTATACTATTCATCATCTTTTTTGAGTGCCTAGAAGGCCCCCTCAAAGCATGTAGGAACATCATCCCCACCTTGAAGAATGTGCAGTCTAAATTTAACCTGACATTCACAAGTGGATTATAACCAGACAGTCAGGGAAGGGGACAGGAAAGACAAAGCAATGTCATGGTGTGGTTACCCAGCAAGACCTGCACCCAACCAACTGTTCAGAGTGTGCTATGACTATTAACAAATGAATTCTCAGAATACTGCTGGGTGGTAGGTCAGTACACATCACTATGCCTATTAGACAGTTGGGCAAATGGTGGCAAAGAAATGAAGTGATTTGCAAAAGGCCACACTGCAAAGTGAGTCACAGAGCTGGCGTTAGAGCTTGGGTCTGCCTGATTTACAGTCCAGTGCTCATTTGACCAGCCCATGCTACCACCGCTAGCTTTTATCCTTTATTCGCAATGACTCACCCCTTGCTTCCGATGGTATCAGCTATGATCCTGCACAGAGAATTGTGCAGAATTTCAGTGTGTGGGGAGGGAGGCACTGTTAGTGTTATGGGTCTCAATGCAGAACTGAGGCCTTATTATTAAAAAAAAAAGAAAAACTGTGAGAATGCTTCCAATAGCACATTGTCTCTCTATCATAGGTGGTCAGTGTGTCTGCAGGCCTCATAATCATTAATGTGTTTACCTTCAGAACACCCTGGTGAGGCAGGGAAGAGCTATTATCCCCATTTTACAGATGGGGAACAGAGCCACAGAGAGGCTAAGAGATATGCCAAAGGTCACAGAAGAATTGTGTGGCAGAGCCAGGAATTAAATGCATCATCTGAGAACAACAACCCAACTCCTGAGCCATCCTTCCTTTTTTTTCAATCACTTTCCTTGCTTTCACCATTGCTCTCAAATGTTGGGTTTGGAGGGGTGCGTGGGTGCCAACTTTCATGCAGTAAATAAGCACCCCAACTTTCACAATAAACCCAAAATCAAGCTAATCCCATTTCAAAACAAGGCCAAAACTAGCCAATCCCTAAGACACCCAACACTCTATGTGACTAGATACCCTCGGTGTGCAGTCTGGGTCTATGGTGGGCCCCCTATGCACCCATGACTCTCTCTCCCCCTTGCCCCTGCTTGCCAGGAGCCGATCAAAAAAAAAGAAGCAACAACCTACAACAAGCAACAAGCTACAACCCAAAAACTAGCCAACAAGCAACTCATAAGCCAATTAAGCCGAAAACAAGCCAATCTCGACAGGTTTTTTTCGTGGGTTTGGCATGTCTAGTTATAATACTGCTGATCAGTAAAGAAGGTCTTAACATTAATAGTTTCACACTTTCAAGTTCACTTGACTAGTTTGCCCCAGTGGTCCCTAAGAAAATTCGGCCCATTTCTTGATTATAACTGGCTAGGGGACTAGCAATAAGAAAGGCTGGTTGGGGTGTGAGGGCTTTATGACACGTGTGCAAGCTTTATTCATGGAACACTCTGTTTCTCATGTAAGTTCTTTGATGCCGAACAATCCATTTTATTCAGGGGATCACGTTTCACCTCTAATATACTTAAGTTTTGTACGTGGTTCAAGAATCACCATTAGGGTTGTTGCTTTTTCAATGTTTTGGTCTTGGAGACCTAACAAATCTGCAGCCAACAAAAACTCATTCTTTCTGTTTCATGCCCAAAAAATATCATCATGTAACTAACAAATATCATATTTTGGTTACAGTATCAGATGGGCAGAGCTTGTTACCTCCCAGCAGATTAACCTTTGAATCTGTACCGATTCATTAAGTGTGCACATCAGTCACCAGATTGTAGTAAAATTTATTGCAATTAAACATTGCTGCACTGTAGTGGCTGAATAGGATTCTCCGTTATCAGTGCTGTTAATGGCTTTCTGAACAGTTGCCAGTTCATTCACCCCACCCAGCCTTCAATAATAAAATAATTTTGACATAGGGCCCATGTTTCAACATTTTTAATAAAAACAAAATAAAAAATCCATCCGTAGCAGAGCAGTAAAGTTTCCCCTCTCTTTCCTCTTTGCCAAAACTAACAGAAAGGAAAATGTCAGCCTGGCCTGACTCCAAAAAAGGAGGAAATTGAATGGCCTTAGTTCTGATTCTTTGACTAGTAGCATTGTGTACATAGAAGACTTGAGTCCTGGGCTCATTTTGATGGATCTGAAACACAGATAAGAACATAGAAGACTAGATGCTGTAATTTATAGCCAATGATTCTGTTTAAGATCTTTCAGTACCACATAACAAATCAATGTGATTTAGAAAATAACATGGTTTCTGCCATTGACATAAGCCATATGTGAACTACTAAGCTACTATGTAAGCCACAGTTATAAATTTTAGTCAGTAGGAGGAGATGCTTTATATTTTTGTGCTCAAAACAATTTAATCCATTATCAAAATTCTGAAAGAGCCCTTGCTAAATTGCAGTCTGGAAATGTACTGGAAGTTCTCTCTTACACTAAGTGAAGATATAAGACTGTCTTCCAATCAGTTTCCTATGCAATTCACTCGGGAGAATATGACAGTAGCATCTGTTTTAACAGCACAACCTCTGTATCGTTCAATATTGTTACTGGTTTATCACAGCACATTAGCAATACAATCAAGAGATTAAATTACATATGGTGTATTTCTGATATGGATGGCAGGGGGCAGTGAGTGGGGCAGCTAATTAGCCATAGCAAGACTCACATAGCAGATAAATGGGCCTGAATCTTCCCTGCAGATATTACCATTTTTTTAAATAGAGTTTTTAGCTCACCCTGAACTTCTTGCTGGGACGGTTCATGAGCTCTTGTCCTGATCACTGAAGTCTGACCTTTCTGGCAGTTTTGATGGCACAAATGAAAAAGTAAAGGGCCAGCCCTCAGTATATTGAGCTTGATTCCTGATGTGGTACCATAATGTCTCTGAACTTGATGCACATTGGATGAATGTGCTACCAGCTGACTCATACAGGGCCATGATTTTCAAACATCATGCAAAATGCATGTGCACCCACCATGTAGGCAAAATCCCACACTTTCACATATAAACAGCCATTTGCTACATGTAGTTGCCTGATTTACACACACAAACATCAAGCTACACACGCAAATGTGGGACTTTGCTCATTTAGGCCTAGATTATGAAGTAGTCCTATGAAACTGCACATGAAAGAAAAATGCCAGAAGACTAGACTACAAACCTCTGCACTACAGCCCATCCTGCTCTTCTGCCAGGGTAGGAGAAGAGACCAGGGGCTAAGGTCCAGACTTTCAAAGGTATTTAGGCATTGCTCTGTTCAGCATTGAAATGCCTAAGTCTCATTTTCAAAATTGATTTAGTCATCTAGAAGTCTAAATCCCATTGATTGTCATTGGAATTTTGGCTCCTCGGTGCTGAAATCCCTTTTGAAAATGAGACTTCTGGCATTGCAACTCTCAGTGCAGCAATGTCTAAATACAGCTCTACCCCGATATAACGCCACCTGATATAACACAAATTCGGATTAACGCGGTAAAGCAGTGCTCCGGGGGGGGGGGGGGGCAGGACAGGGCGGGGCTGCGCGCTCCGGCAGATCAAAGCAAGTTCGATAGAACGCGGTTTTACCTATAATGCGGTAAGATTTTTTGGCTCCCGAGGACAGCGTTATATCAGGGTAGAGGTGTACCTTTAATCTGTGCCTAAATGTCCCCTACTCTCCATGTAATGGCTCCATCCGTACTTGTCTCGTTAATGTGCCAGCCAGCAGAGCTCATTGGACTTAAAGGGGTGATGTGCAACATCTGGTAGCAGATCTACACAGCATATTCCCCTGCTTGTGCAACAAGAGACCCAGAGAACTGTGACCCTTAAGAGCTGTCTAAATCATAATTCCTTGGGCAGTTATGCACCACACCCTTACTCAAGACCAAGTAAACATTCAATCTGACTTATAACATGAACATACACATTCTGCTGCTACATGAAAATTTGATCTGCTAACTTCTTTATGGAATGAATATAAAATAAACAGCAAATATATACCGAGGGAATATTTGGCATTATATACATTCATTGTATAACTTCAAAAATATCACAGGTTTTTGACAATGTAAAGTATTTGGAAGCAGATTTAGTGCTAAGGAATAGGAGCAGATTTTCAAGGTGAAAAGACTATATACAAGGAAATTAATCCACTTTTTTGACTGCACTTTTAAACAAATAATGGCAGGAGTTGAACATTTCTCCTTCTCATCATCAGTCTATGAAGTGGGCTTAGAAGAATGTGTTTGGACTGCCCTGCCAAAGTGTTACTACCCCTGACAGTTAGCAAAATACTGGATCTTAAAGTGTGGGAGTCAGGTAGTTTATTAAAATATTTGTATGTGTTATTGAATGTGAACTATGTTCAACTTCAATAGTTCACAAAACCTAAAAGAAAATTAACATTTGTACCTCCTCAATGAGTCTCCCTCCCAGCAAAACTGTTTGAGTCACATGCTGTTGTTGACATCATAATTAGTTCCTGTTTTGTGCCAAAAAGAGAATTTATCAGGACCAGTAAAGTTAAGTGGAGAAACTATTAGACTTAGGGTAAAATTTGCAAAAGTACCTACATGATTTAGGAGACTTTGTTCCAGTTTTAAAAGTGACTTGAGTACGTAAGGCCAGATTTGTAAAGGTATGTAGGTGCCAAGAGATGCAAATAACCCCAGTGGAATTTTCAGAAATACTTAAGAAGGTTAGGCACATAAATCCAATTGAAACCAATGGGAATTAGGCACCTAACCTGCTTAGACACTTTTGAAAATCCCACTGGGATATTAACCTGCATCTTTAGGTGCCTAAACACATTTAAAAATGCATCCCTTAAGTGCTTTTGAACATTATGCCGAAGAAAAAAGATGTGTAAATATGGAGTAAGACGGTAGGACTTGTGAAACTATTAACGTTTTAGTTCATATTCAAATGAACTCCCAAATAGTTAATAACACAGCGGAAGTATTGTAGTAAATTAGTGACATCCATGCAGAGACAACCTGTGCCTGCTGATGAGGGGGAGGAGGGGCAGAGTGAGGGCAGCTGGCTTCAGCAGTGTTACTGAGCATGCTCAGTCTGTATGAGCATGCTCAGTACAAGCCAAGCAGCAAATCGGGAGGGAGGGTCACGTGACCCTGCATGCTCCTCCCCCATGTTTCCTCTGCATCCATGCTTAAAGAATCCTGTATTCATTCTTAATACCATCTTTTTCCCTCTCTTCAATTTCAACCTGTTTTTACTAGACAACATTCTAATGCACCCCTAGAATTAGAGATTATGAGTTTCATTCCCATTTATACTAAGGCTCATTGACACCACTCTGGCAGTGTAAAGGGGCCTTAAAGTGGTCCCAGAGAAATTTAAAGAGACTTTAGTCTAAATGAAAATCAGGCCCTGTGTTTTTTAAAAATTGTCTGTTATATTACAGCCCCAAAAGTTTAATGGAGCTACTCTGGATATTTGAACTGGTGTAACAGAGAGCAGAAGGTAATTCTAGATGACATCAGCCATGACTGAGATAAAAAAATGCTGATGTTCCCCCATTTCTTTGTTGGAATCTGTGGGTACCATGTTTTATGATCTAAGGGCCAGACTTTCAAATGCATTTAGGCACCTATATAGGTGCCTAGTGGGATTTTTAATAGTCCCTTGATGCCTAATGCCCGTGAAAATCTGCCCCCAAACCATCACTCCTAGCGGATCCACAATTCTGTGCTTTATGGGCCAAAAGAGAAGACTCCACTGGTCTTACATTGCTGAGAAGCTATAAAGATAGCTATGTAGCTAACTCTGCCTAAAGAAGGAAGAAATTGGGCTACATCCTACTCTTATTTCACCTATACTAAATCCGTATTAATTCTGTTAAAGTCAGTGGAATTACTCCAGTGTAAGTAAGAGCAGAACTTGGCCCCCGGGTACCATATGTTCTGTATTTACTTCTCAACGTGATTAGAACAGAAGTAGAATGTTGATCAAATCTGCCATTTAAATCATTAAGGGACTATAATGACATGTAATTTCTCTAGTAGTCACCAGATTTTCCTAAATACACTTTCCCTAGCTGAAGCACTACCAGCAAAATGTAGAACATCATGCCATGGGAATAATAGTCAGCTTTCAGGCAGCTGGTAACTTATATCTCCCAAAGCGCCTGCCCTTCTCTCCCACATTGTGTTTAATCCAACTTTAGGTTCTAGACAAGCCAGATAACTAAATGGTTCATCTTAATTACTATTTCATGGTCAATATATGATGTAACAACTGTCTGAAAGTTACAGATTCGTGTTTCAGTTTTATGCAGTATTGTGGTCGTTGGCCTCCGTACTAAAACCAAAATAAATGTGAGCATTTTTGGACCCTTTGCTACAACTACACCATGCATTCCTTTCATCTTTCTTTCTGGAGACATCATACAATAGTTTCCTTGTTTTAGACCTTCAGCATTGTTGACATTAATGCAATTATTTTTGACAAGTTGAAAATCTTCTTGTAATTGAGTTTGTATTTGACTTCAATGTTTGCCCCGTTTGGAAAGCCCTGCTAACAGATTTCAAGCTGTGATAATAATATTTCCTTCCTCTATTATCAAACATTCTAATCTGTTTTCTTTCCAGACCAGCACTACTCAAAATGGCTACAAGATATTTTTAAAGGTGGAAAAGGTCCTCTTTTTAAAAAGTCTGCTGCTTTTTGATTTGTATCATAATGTCCAGTGCTTCCCAAACAAAATGAAAGAGAGTACTAGTACATCAAACTAATAGTCTGTAGTTAGAATTTAACAGAGCTAAACTAAATTAATGGTCTGTGCAGCTTTACAGATAATCTATTTTTTTAATATCATGAAATATATATGTATTATATTTATTAATAAAAATATAAATAAAGATATTTGGTTCTAATTTATTTGTCTTTTCAGCTGTACCTCCTCCTCCCAACCTTTTCTTACTCAGGTTATTTTCTTTGCTTGTATGAAAAATCTTACTTCCACACTCAAAGACAAACGAAAGCCTGGAAAAATTAAAGGCTTCAATCTTACCAGTTTTGAACTGCTTTTCAGAGAAATTACTATTCACACACTTTCTCATTTAAGGCACGCTGACAGTGAAGTTATCCTTTTGGTTTCAAGTTGATTTTCTTTTTTTTCCTGGCAGAACAGTTTCAAGGCATTTATTCTGAGCTATCCATGCCAGGGATCACGTTACTCTTAAAAATAGAATCTGAGATCTTTTTTTTTCCTGAGTATCTGATGGTTTGGATTTAAGAGATAAATATCAGCTTCTAGTTCTCCTTTCAACACTGTTTATATAGATATATAGATATTTAAAGGCCAAAGTTGCATTCTTCCCGTACCCACTGCTCCTGTCAAAAAAATTAAGGAACAAAAGGCAAGGCATTAATAGAAACTCTGCCAAAACAACCAAACAAAGGGAAGTTACATGGAGGATCATTTTTAAGACATGCCCCTCTAATAGCCCCCATTCTCAGGCTATATCAACTGTCTGCCCCCCAGACCACCAGGTTCAGCAATGATGTCCACTACTGGTCCTCAAATATTAGGGGGCAGGGAAGGGTGTGTGCATATGAATCTTTATTTAAAACATTGTTCCAATTTCATTATAGATTTTTCAGGATGTATAGATGCTAAATTCAGATCAGAGTGATGTAATGGATGACTTCAGATATTCTTGCTTTGATGTAATTATTGGCAATTGCCCTTATATCTTTTCTCTCCAAAACTCAGGGGCAAGTCCTGTCTTTCCCATCTGGTGTGGAAGGCTCAGAATCATAACTACAAGGGCGCAATTAGGTTTGTCATCTGCAGTGGAGGGGCGAGGCTGTGCTTTTCAGAAGGTTTTCTGTCCTTGTGCATCAAGGAAGTGGTGAGTTCCCAAGAAGAGGCTAGACTGGTAGTTGTGAGACTACACAGATTCACCCTTAGCAATGGGCAGAAGGGTGTTACAACCGGTAGGCTATAGTAGCTGCTGTGGAGCCATTCTGTTGCTGCCTCTTGAGATAGGGACAACCCCCACCATCACCACAACCACAGCCATCAGCTCCCATGGACCTTCTCAGCACACAGTCGCTGTATTAAAGCTGTGCACCAAGAAGAGCATTTGTGCCTAAAGAAGTAACAGTCCCCATACAGATAAGAGATCAGCTGTCTATGGGGTGCAAAAAAATGTAGCTGTGAGACTTTTGATGATAGGCGGAATTACAATACATTGCAAACCTCTTAAGCCAATGACAAAACAGTGTTTCACAGCTATCTGGGTTCCGCTAATAGATTATGTTAATAGAACTTGCAATTCTTCATTTTTTTTTAAATTGGAAACAACAGTACTGTGCTCCTGCTGGTACAGTATCCATAAAAATGTTGATGAATCCCAAAAGTTTCATGAACAGGTGCGAGAAATGTGGTGGTGTTCATTATTTCCTCTGTATTCTCCCTCTAAAAAATATAATTAATCCAATCAGCGAGCAGGAAATGTGACCAGTTGCATAGTACGAATGGCAAGCAGGGGTCTCTCATGCCTGAAACTTGAGGGAATGGAAAGAAGGTGAAAACCTGCAAAGAGCAAAACCACGGAAAACGTGCAAATGAATCCTGTGTGATGCAAAAATGCTGATTTTCACAGGACTCTAGCACTGGTACTCAAGGCAGTTAGCTTAGAACATTGACAAATATAAGAAAGATGTGACTTGTATGATGGGGGGGTTATTAAATATTTTGTAATTGATAATTTGCCACCATAACTCATTGCCTTGTTCTAAATCAGTCTCTGCAGTGTCATGCTCCCTGCTAAAAGCTCTAACAACATTCAGCTCCAGCTAGCTCTAACATAAATCTATAGCTTAGCATTTAACTATAAATTGCATTTAAAGACCAAAATTCCTACTACCAGCGGAGACTGCTTTTTGAGCTGAACGGTACAGGAAGAGCACCTAGACTTCCAGTGTCTGCTCACAGAGTCATAGCAGTCACAGCAGCTGTGCTGGACTGTTATCTGCCCTTCCCATTAAAGGAATACTGCTGTGGGTAATAGGCAACAGGATAAATGGGAATGGATCCCAAGTGAATGAGTATCCACGTAAATATGATTCAGTGGAAAGTCATCTAACGCCTACTGGTTCGCTCAGTTATGGTTAATAATATATGCATTAAACTGCCTAATCTTCTACTGCAGGGGTTCTCAAACTTCACTGCACCGCAACCCCCTTCTGACAACAACAATTACTACACGACCCCAGGAGGGGGGACCAAAGCTTGACCACACCTGAGCCCCACCCCCCTGGGCGGGGGGAGGCCAAAGCCCAGGCCTGAGCTCCACCACTCCGGGCAGGGGGGCCAAAGACCAAGGGCTTCTTCAGCCCCAGGTGGGGGGGAGCTGTAAACTGAGCCCTGCCACCCTGGGCTAAAGCCCTCCGCCCCAGATGCTGGGGCTTGGGCTTCAGCCCTGGGCCCCAGCAAGTTTAACATCAGCCCTGGCGACCCCATTAAAACAAAGTCACGACCCACTTTGGGGTCCTGACCTGACCCACAGTTTGAGAACTGCTGCTTACTGTCAAGTACTAAGGCATATGATATGGTTATGTGCTTAACCCTTTTTTATTCATTTCTTTATATGAATGGTTTGTTTTCTTTTTATATGTAAAGATTTACTAACACAAACTTGCGTGAATGAACGAGAGTATGGATTCCAATTTTGTATCTGTTTGTACTATATAAATTGTCTTGTAATGTCATGTGCCTTCTCAGGCACTTACTAAAATACCTGCTTCTGAGAATCTTATGAGAGGATTCCCTGGAGACGATTGTACTCCTCAAACTCACTTATTCAGTACAAAGAATGAAAGCTCCAAAGCTCTTACAAAGCTGTAGGACTTCAACATTTAATCTGTTGAAATTAAAAGTGTAGGAGCTGAAATTCCTGATATCAAGTATTTCGGAGACCCATTTGATGTATTATCAATCTAATCTTACTATTCAATCAGACTAGGGATTGAAGGTCAACTCATCAACCAGACTGATGAGTCAGCATCAAATTGGGTTTCATATATGAAGGCTTGGAAGGATTAGATTTTTATCTGTAAATGTTGGTAACCATCAATGTCACATTCACAAACAGAAGAAAAAAATTCTGTTGATAATAATCAAAATGTATAGATAAGCAAAGTAAGAAAAATGCCTCTTGAGAACCAGGGCCGGCTCTAGCTTTTTTGCTGCCCCAAGCAGCAAAAAAAAGCGCCGCCCCCCCCCCGAGCGCCGCCGGAACCCCCCCCCCGAGCGCCGAGCCCCGCGCCGCCCCCCCCCAGCGCCACGTCGCCGGAGCCCGCCCCCGCCCCCTGCCGAGCGCCGCCGGAATCCCCCTCCAGCGCCGCACCCGCGCCGCACCCCCCCGAGCGCTGCACCCCCCCCAGCGCCAAGCCCTGCGCTGCCCCCCCGCCGAGCGCCGCGCCGCCGGAGCCTGCCCCGCCCCCTGCCGAGTGCCGCCGGAACCCCCCTCCAGCGCCGCACCCGCGCCGCCCCCTTCGCTGAGCCCCGCGCAACCGGAGCCTGCCCCCCAGCGCCATGCCGCGCTGCCGGAGCGCCCCCCCCGCCGCCCCTTACCAGGTGCCGCCCCAAGCATGTGCTTGGGTGCCTGGTGCCTGGAGCCGGCCCTGTTGAGAACTTATTAGAGATTGATTTAAGGATGTTTTGCTTTGAATATTTTGATATGTGATGTTGACAATTTGTGTTTTAATGGCTATAAAGTTTTAATTTTTTTTATCTTAACATCGACTCTCCTTAAGTAACTATTGTCTGAGTGCCCCACACATAATTTCCCACAATAGAGAAAATTTAAATTGATAATAATTGTCAAAAATTCTTAAAAATACAACCGTTATATTATCAGTCAAAAATATAAACAAATGAAAAATAGAATTCTGCCAATCTTACTTTAATGGTGCTGTACGTAAAAAAGACAATGTGAACAGAACAAAAAATAACCCACTGAAGTACATTCTCTATGTTTAATTATGTGTTCTCAGGATGCACATGAGTGTAGTGGAAACCTAAATGATACCACTGCTCTACAGCCAAAATGCTTCTGAAATAAATGTAGTCAAACTTTACTAATTCTGGGTCACTGAGAACGAAAATGATGCTTAAAATTGTTGATTGGCTCTAGTTTTCAAGATATGCTATTGGGTCAGTATATACAACCCTTGACTTGGGAATGGCGGAGGATAAGTGAGTTATAAAGGGAAGGGATCTCAATTTAAACCAGAAATGACTAAAATACATCTTTGACTGGATCTATGAATAAATCTATGACTGGGTTTGGACAGTACTTGCTTTTTAGGCAAAACAATGAATGATGCAATCTGAAGCTGGTATTGCGTCATACATGATATGAATTGCATCATGTTATTCCTAGAAGTCATGGATGATGCAATCATAACGAAGCTTACATCACTCTGCTGAACAAATTGCCCTATATCAGCTCTAGAAATCATACAGTGTCGTGCTCTCTTATTTGTCAGTGTTTGATTTTGCAAAGGGACACATTTCTGTTTAGCCAAAGTGAGCAGAGATGCCTCGTACTTGTGTGAACAGTGCAGATAACTTCTGCTATGTTTGTGGTGAAGTGACTTTTGCATCACAAAAGCGCAGTATAATCACTATGGTTAAGAAAGCCTATCACCTTTATTTTGGCTGCCAAATTGGAGATCAGGACAAGAGGAGGGCCCCACACATATGCTGCAACACTTGTGCAACAAAGCTTGGCCAGTGGTTGAACAGGAAAAGGAAA
Source organism: Chrysemys picta bellii (assembly GCF_011386835.1). Lineage (NCBI taxonomy): Eukaryota > Metazoa > Chordata > Testudines > Emydidae > Chrysemys > Chrysemys picta. Next base: position 59,291,027 of record NC_088792.1, on the reverse strand, counting down.
TCTATGCCTTTTGCAGTGCCAATGATTTGGAGAGAGCCAACAGATCATACCAGCAATTGTTACTTCTGCATGGTGCCTCCAGTTGGGAAAGGTGTGTCAAAGAAGAAAAAGTGGACTGTGCATTATCCAAACATTCCATCAGCTATACGACCAGTACCCCACGGAGAAGGACTGCCGGTTCCTGATGCACCAGAATCATTCTCACTTGAGTCAGACGAGGAAGAGGAAGAGGATGAAACTTCTGGTCCTGAACCATCAATGTCACAGGACCCACATTTTCTCCCATCCTTCTCCTCTGAACCACACCTCATAACACAAGGTGAACTGAATGACCTTGTCAGGGGCAGAGCTGTTGGGCTCCAGACTACAGCAGTGGAATCTCCTGGCAGGTGATGTTAGGGTTTCCATGTTCCCTGACCGTCAAAAGGATCTTGTCCCTTTCTTCTTCATGGAAGGTGATCTTGTAGCCTGCAACAACATCGATGGTGTGATGGCAGCCCTCAACATCGTTCACGATCCAGATGTGTGGAGACTGTTCATTGATTCATCGAAGATGAGTCTTAAAGCTGTTTTACTGCATAATGGCAATGTTTTGCCATCAATTCCAGTTGGTCATGCAGTCCATATGAAGGAAACCTATGACAACATGAAACAACTTTTGAAGTGCATAAACTATGTCCAACGTCAGTGGCAGCTTTGTGGCGATTTGAAGGTTGTTGCTCTCTTGCTTGGTCTGCAGACTGGATACACAAAGTACTGCTGTTTTCTCTGCGAATGGGATAGTCGTGCAAGAGATTCCCACTACATCAAGAAAGATTGGCCAACAGTCATTGGAGCCTGAGAGGAAAAGTGTTCAGCATCCACCACTTGTTGAATCAAGGAAGATTTTGTTACCACCCTTACACATCAAGCTGGGTCTGATGAAGAACTTTGTCAAGGCCATTGACAAAACACAAGCAGCTTTCAAGTACCTCCGTGGAAAATTTCCAAGGTTAAGTGAAGCTAAGATAAAGGAAGGTGTCTTTGTTGGTCCTCAGATTCGTGAACTTCTTCGAGATGATGCATTTGACCATGCACTGCGTGGCAAGGAAAAGACGGCATGGAAAGCCTTCCAGATAGTGGCAATAAATTTTCTCGGAAACAACAAGGCAGACAACTACAGGTTGTTGGTGGAATACCTCCTCAAGGCATACAAAAGCCTTGGTTGCAACATGTCACTAAAGATACATTTTTTGCACTCTCATCTAGATTTTTTTCCACCGAACTGCAGAGCAGTGAGCAACGAGCACGGCGAGCGATTTCACCAGGACATTGCAACAATGGAGAAACACTATCAGGGCAAATGGAGCCCATCAATGCTTGCAGACTATTGCTGGACAGTGACAAGAGATGCTCCATTTAATGAATACAAGAGACAAGCCAAGAAGCGCTGAGTAGACACTGAATAGGACTAAACTATGTACATAATAGTTTTTTGCCTTTTGTTTCATAATAAATTTTATTTATATAACCCTTTTGCTGATTTTTAAAGTGTTACATAAACAGGACAGGTGAAATATTATCATGTAAAGCAACCATAAACACATGAAAAGACCTAGGTTTACAATTTATGATTAAAACTCTATCTACACAATATACATAGACATAAAATGTAAAACCTTAAATATCTTAGAAACAGTAGCCAATCAGTTGTTTTAATTGTCATATTTGAATTCAGCACATCAAAATACATAATAAATAGCACACATTTTATCTCTGAAGCAGACGACTTCTCAAAAATTGTAGACCAGTGTAATGTGCCAAACAATTTTACTCTGTTGTATTCCATCCTAGAGGAGTCTGTATTTGGTGTTGGATGAATTACACAGCATATATACAAGAATATGCTTTCCACCCCCTTATTCCCATAAATGAACATGCAGGTCAATGTGGTTTTTAGTAATAGCTTGCTTAGCTTATTTTTATCCTGATGCTCAGACACTAGCTTACTGATATGTGATTTGAAATTAATTACAGATTTAGGTAATGTTTAGTGTTTTATATTTTTATAACTGATGCATAGCAATAAACAAAAAATGGAGAGAAGATAAAGGAAACATCAGCAATGGAGTTCTCTACATATTACAGCAATAAAAGTGGTTTACCAATCTTGCCAGAGTAGCACATTTTATTCAGTGGGAGGGGGAGAAGGGGAGGTTATGACTGCATAGGTTTAACATTTGTGGGATGCGATGTAATTGCTTCCATTATTGAGCTTTGCCACTGCATTCTGACTCATACCTGCACATGCTACTTTCCATGTGTGAAATTTTCAGTCACTCCTCAGCCTCTGTGAAAGAACACATGCTGAATGAGCAAATTTAGGACATCTTTCTGGTAGTCTTAAATACAATACAGTCCACTAACCATTCAACAGCAAGAACATAAGAACGGCCATACTGGGTCAGACCAAAGGTCCATCTAACCCAGTATCCTATCTTCCGACAGTGGCCAATACCAGATGGCCCAGAGGGAATGAACAGAACAGATAATCATCAAGTGATCCATCCCCATTCACCCATTCCCAGCTTCTGGCAAACAGAGGCTAGGGACACAATCCCTGCCCATCCTGGCTAATAGCCGTTGATGGACCTATCCTCCATTCATTTATCTAGTTCTTTTTTGAACCCTGTTACAGTCTTGGCCTTCACAACATCCTCTGGCAAGGAGTTCCACAGGCTAACTGTGCATTGTGTGAAAAAATACTTCCTTTAGTTTGTTTTAAACCTGCTGCCTATTAATTTCACTTGGTGGCCCCTAGTTCTTGTGTTATGAGAAGGAGTAACTAACACTTCCTTATTTCCTTTCTCCACAGCAGACATAATTGTATAGATCTCTATCATAACCCCTCTTAGTTGTCTCTTTTCCAAGCTGAAAAGTCCCAATCTTATTAATTGCTCCTCATATGGAAGCCGTTCCATTCCCCTAATCATTTTTGTTGTCCTTTTCTGAACCTTTTCCAATTCCAACATATTTTTTTTGAGATGGAGCGACAACATCTGCAGTCAGTATTCAAGAGGTGAGCATACCATGGATTTATATAGAAGCAATATGATATTTTCTGTCTTATTGTCTATCTCCTTCTTAATGATTCCCAACATTCTGTTTGCTTTTTTGACTGCCGCTGCACATTGAGTGGATGTTTTCAGAGTCACCATTAAAGACATTGTTTACAAATGGTTTCCTAAGGTCTTCCGGTTTCCTCATTAACTGCTGAGTTTTGCTTTACCCTTTTACAGAAACCTTCCCAGCATGCTCTCCGGCAGGGACCTGGGACAGATAACCAATGGAACCCTAATCCTTCCGACTGATGCAGATTTCAAAAACCTCCTTCCCACTAGTAAGTAACGATAAACGCTTTGTTGTCCTTTTCTCCTGACTTTCTGTTCTTTCATTCCTCACAATTTCCAGTTGCTAACTGAGGGTCCTGTGGCACCTTTAAGACTAACAGAAGTATTGGGAGCATAAGCTTTCATGGGTAAGAACCTCACTTCTTCAGATGACTTGCATCTGAAAAAGTGAGGTTCTTACGCACGAAAGCTTATGCTCCCAATACTTCTGTTAGTCTTAAAGGTGCCACAGGACCCTCTGTTGCTTTTTACAGATTCAGACTAACACAGCTACCCCTCTGATAGTTGCTAACTGTAACTTATCAGAAAAGTAAAACTCTGCTAGAGGTTTAAATAGCAAACTGGTATAGCGGGGACTTTGGAAAGGACTTTGTGCTATTTGAAAGAGAAGAAGGATGAATTTGGTCTTTAGTTTTAGAATGTTGAGGTTTTCTGTTAGTTGTGGTGTTAGTGGAACACATTTCTTTGGTGGCAATGAGAGATGCCCCCCCTTAGGTCAAAGCGGAGTTTGGCTCAGTGTGTTTGCCAATAGAGCGTATAATGGCTTTTTATTACATTCATTTTTAACAACCTGTTGTTACGTTATTGTAAGTGTTCATCTCTCAAAGTGTGACAGTGCTGGAAGATAACAGGTGAACCAGCATTCTAATCATTTAGGCACCAGTCAGTTCAGCTGGAGATGGCTGATTGGGACTATGCAGCTAATTCGCTGATCAGCCTGGGAGGGCTGATGAACCCATTCAGCCATCAGCTGAGGGGCATAAAAGAAGACACAGGATGAGAAGGGACCTTAGGTTAGCTGGTCCCAGTATGCACTGAGATCTCAAGCAAGGGAAATCTCTGGTCCTGTGGGAGAGGGCTAATGGGTAGAAACACAGTAAATACTTTGCTACATGTTACTGAATTGGTATTGGTGATGGGAATATAAATAAAGTTGCTACCTACTGACTGAGCCTGAGAGATTTCTGGGACATCAGGGGATGGGGAAAGTTCATACCTCATTACACAGAGTAGTAACTATTACTATTAATAGTAAATGTTTATATTATGAAAGCATCAAAAGGCCTAGTGGGGACTGGGTGCTGTACAAAGCCAGGAAAAAAACAAATCCCTGAAGGGTTTACTCCCCTTTTACCTTTCCTATCTCCTCTTTTTGGTGTTGAGGGAAATCAGTGGAGTTATGATGATTTACATCAGCTGAGAATCTGGCCCAAAATCTTTTCAAGAGTGGTGAAAATGGTCTTGCCTTTGGCAATTTACTATGTACTGTTGACAAATTTACAAATATTAGACAGAAATGCAGGGCATGGCTTTGAATTTGGGTTCCCAAGAATATTTATACTGTTGATTAAATATAACAGTTAGTGCCTATCTGCAGCACTAAATGGTTAATATGCATAAAATACTGTTATGCACCGTACTCTTGTACTGATTGCTTATTCCACCACCTCACCTACTTCATAGCTTGAATATCATTGTGAGTCCAAGCAGTGCTCAATAAGGACATTTAGTAAATAGCCGACAATGACTCATAAAATAGAGAGGAGAGAATTCTAACCCTGGAACCGACAGGGGAACATTGCTAATCTTCATGTGTTCCCACAGCTGGAGAGTCAACATCTTACACAGCTACAGACTGTGCAAGGATGCCTCATACCCAGTTGCTGAGGTGGCTTTCCTGTAAAACACAGAATGGTTAAAAACACTCTGCAGATCCTGCACAATCAAAGGCCTTTGGCTTTATAAGTTCACTTTACTGCCTGAGTTTGAAGTTTTCATTTTCAGTGCCAGACAGGTTCAAAAAGAATGTCTGTTTTCATTTCAACAAGCCTAATCCCTACGTAACATCCTTTCCCACTATTTACTAGACTGCAGCTATCAAATGCAGATATGATGTCTGTGTTTGGGTTAGTTAGTTTAAATTCTAATGACCATGATGTAATCACTATAATCAAGCAAAGCTTGTCTGTCTTTGCATTTGGGTCTCTTTGCCATCAGCCCAATGTGTGCTCTCTAACCTTGTCATTAAACTAACCACAATTCTGCCTAATTTTCAATTAGCAGTAAGCTTGCTATACAAAGCTGTGTGGCCCTAATTTAAAGCTAGTTTCTTAGGGTTCTTTGTTCTTTCTTAACAGTTTACTAACATTTAGATAAGCTAGTCAGTAACCTCAGCTGAATTGAGCTTTTCATGATTCCACTTCCCTCCCTCCCCCCAACCACTCATTAACTCCACTCACATTCAGTGGTGATGAGACTTCTGAGTAGAATTGCCTAGAAAGGGCTTAATTTAAATCAATGCAAGAAAAAGCAAAACAAAGCTCTTTTAATTGCAATTTACTGTGTGTGTATCTCTGGTTAATCAGAATTTCGGAAAACATGTATTATACCTTTATTTGGGAGAGCCGCAAACTGTTATACTGTTTAGCTAACACAGTTTCTTGAGCCAATGGCTAATGCCTGCCAATAATTAGATTTCTTACATTTGAAACTGATTAGCTGTATTGTGGAAAGCAATTTTACACTGCTTCCCTCTAGCTTGACCAGTCAGATTATGAAAGCAATTAAGACAAGGTGTGGCACACAATAGTTTTACATTATTGTTCTCACCTGATCAAAAGATTTTAGTGTCAAAAACTATTTATTGTCAAGCCATTGCCTGAGACAGAGTTACATGAACCTGTGTCCCAAAGCAAAGAAGGGCAAAAAAGAACATTTATATGTATCTCACAAATTGCAGGGGCAATAATATTCTACTACAAACCTTAATTTTAGTTCAGTTTAGTGGCTCCAATTTATATCTCAGACTGCTCTGATATGATCACACCTATAAAATTCCATGTAATTGTGGGCTCCATGTAACTGGAAAGATGGAAACAAACCATAGGGAAATCAGCTAATAGTGGCAGAGGACTTGAGGAAATATTAAAAGTATTAAACATGTATGGCTTGGCAGATCTATAGTTAAGGGCATCTTACAGATATTTTCAAGTTGTAAATATCAAGGAGAGAAGAAGGGGTTTGTTTTTAGTGTGATAGAGAGAAGTACAACTAGGACTAATGGGATGAAACTAAACAAAAAAGGCAAATTTCAGCTAAACATAAGGGAAAACTTCCTGACAATGAGATGTCCTAGGATAGTACAGTAGTCTCCCTAAGGAAGTGGGGGAAGCCCAATTTATTGGGACTTTTAAAACTACATGGGAAAAAAAGCTACAAAATATGCATGGAATAATCCTACATTTGCATAAACATGGACTGGTTGATATAGTATTCGTTTATAGGTGAAAATAATTTCTGTCTATTATTCTATCTACTATATTTATACGCATTCTATATGACCTATACATTAGTGTGATATTTCCTTATCCATATTCTGCCCTTGTCTATTTCACTAAACTCCGTCTACACTATGGATGTCATGGTTTTCATAATAATTATTGTACTTTAAATAGAAAAAAATGCTTAGAGGATTTTAAACCTACAAAAAGAGACAAATATGTAGACTAAACAAAATGTGATAGGGTGTTATGGTATAAAAATTGTATTGCAACTTGTTTGGGAAGCCCTCCATTATTCACAAGTGAATAATGAGGTCATCACAAACTTATGTGTATCATGTATTCTCTCAGTATGATAGATGCAGCTTTCTTCAGTCTAACCACTGAATAGCAATACATTTATAAGGCTAGCCAATGAAATGAAAAGGGCTTATTTGCCAAAGAACAAATTTCTAACAGAGTTTGCTTTAACTTTAATTCTGACGATGTTTAACTGCCCTATATTATCCTACGCATCCGAAGAAGTGAGGTTTTTACTCACGAAAGCTTATGCCCAAATAAATCTGTTAGTCTTTAAGGTGCCACCAGACTCTTTGTTATATTATCCTTTATCCATGTGAGAAACTGCCACTGATATCAAAAGTATTGTCAGAGCGACTGATATTCATTTGTTATTTGTAAATTTTGTGTTCTCTCTTTAGCTGCCCAATAATCTACTAGAAAAAATTAAGAAGCTTGAATATTAATATCAAGCCAGAGGATAGTTGTAATAAAAATGAACTTCTGAACCTAAACCAACCCATTAGACCCATTAGACTTTTAAAGGACATGCATAGAGAACAGCAGCTATCATGACGTTTGTAATCAGCTGCGTGCATTATCACTGACGTTTCAGCCATGCATTATTGCCCTCATGTCAGTAAAAATTGAACTAAAATGTTCATAGTGAAACCCAACAGTATATGAAACCCATTTGTTTTCGATCTTATTACTGCAACTGCTCAAAATGTAAACCAGGCTCACAAACCTTTTGAGCAAACCTGGGGCCAATTTATGGTTTTGCATTGAAGTCAAGGAAAATCTGCTGGTTCACATGGTATTGATAGAAATTCAGCAGTTTTGACTAAGTTTTGCATTGCGATTTTGAGATTGTTCAAACCCCAAACTCAGGAGCATGAAACCAAATAAAATGTTTGCACAGACAGATTTATCCCAGCTCTAGGTATGTAGATGTGGAAAAGAGCAGGAACTAGATGAAGAAAAACAAAATAAACACAAGAGGTGAAAATGATCCAGGCAGAGGTCTTTACACTAAGTCTGAAGAGCTGCATGCTGTACATTAATACCATGTAACCATGATTTACTGAACACTTGTTAAGTGGAACTCCCAGTTAACCAAAGCTTTGTAATGCCCCCAAGGGTCATATTGAACTCTTCACTCACTTCTACATTTTCCAAGCCCAGAGCAAAATGAAGAATTAGAAATCCAGCCAGACAGCAAAGAAAACCTGCGTTCCAGATTACCCGGGCCCAGAGCAGAGTGAAGATTCCAGCCCAGCCAGCCAGTAAGCCTCTGTTCCCAGTTCCTCCCATCTGGAAAGCAGTGAAGATAGTTGTTTTGCAGACTGGCCAACTTTAAAGCGGCTGTACTAGCTTGAATACAGCCCTTTTAAAGCTGACCCAGAACCCTCTGAAATCAACCCTCCCCTCACCTTCTGAATCCCTACTGTCTGAAAGTTTCTAGAGCTCCTGGACACCATAGGCTCAATCAGGGTTATACTGTACATGTATTTGATCTCTCTGGCTGTACACCTTCTTAGTCTCTATTTTTACTGTGATCTCCCAAGCTTTTGACCTTTTCATAAAATCTCCTGAGTTTTGTCTCGCTGACATACTCCCAAAGCTGTGAGATGCTTCCTTATATTGTATGTGCTAGCTCCTTGTAGCTCCACTCTCTGCCCTGCAGAAGTCTGCCACCTACTGAAAGTTGCAAGAGCAGAGAGCACAGGAGCTGGAGCTCTGTGTGCGTGGAAAGGAAGTCAGCTGGTCAAGTCAGCCTGCCCGGCTACAACTTCCAGTGCCAAAAGCTCCCCACTAGTTATGGCAGCAGTAGTGCAGAGCACAAGAAATTGTGGGTAGGCCCCTCAGAGCTACAGTAATGGGGAGAAGGATAGTGAGCCAAGGTGGGAATTTGCAATGCTACAGTGGGGGGCAGGGTTGAAGGAGAAATTGCTGGAGGATATTTAGAGCCCCAAGAAGCATTTTTGTGGGACTTACCCAGACCCCTTAACGCATGCTTTACACATCTTCAAACATAACTGTGATGTAGTTACCACTCTTCTTAAATAAGCTGTGCCTTCCTGCATTATTAATTGGTCTCTTAAAATGTCTGTTTAACCTTTAAAAACTGTTCTCTAGAGCATGCTGTCTCTCTAACTCTATTTAATTTTTCTCTCTTTTTTGAGGGGTAGCTCGGCTCCTACATTTCTAGGAATATAGGCACTCCCAGACTGGATCAGACCAGTGTCCTGTTTATTCCGTGTCTAGTCCCCAACAGTGGCCAGTGCCTAGCTATAGGCAAGCACCAAATAACCTGCCCACATGACAGTTTCTTCCTAGCCCTCCATTAGTTAGAGATTGGCTTCTGCCTGTTTCAATCCCATTGTTTTCCCTCCGCCACTTCTAACCTCTCATGAGGCATGAATTTTTTATTTTTATTTTTTCCTGCTGAAGCTTCTAGAGATTCATGTATGTTGCCTTTTATTCTTCCAACTACCTGAGTCCAAATGCTAATGTGAATAGCTTCCCAAGAATAGGAAATAATTCAAAAGGAATGATGTAATGTTGTGTAAGTATGTTCAGGCTTTCGCAAGTCACTGTTCTGCAAAAAAAAGCTTTCCTCCCAAAGAAAAAAATATAGATGATGAAGGCTGCTGCTAACCACCCACAGCCACCCATGCACTCACCTCCCCCAAAAATTTGTCAACAAACGTTACAGTGAAGTACCTGATGCTTTTACTACTCCAGTCAACAATAGTGTCTGAGTTGTCTGAAAGGCAGATTGCTTTATACCTGAAGTGTCATGCAAATGACATACAAGGCCATTACTTTGCTTCAGAATTATTCTAATGTAAAAAATGACATGGATGCGGTTAATTAATGTGTTCACTCAAACTTCATTCACCTATAGTCCTCTGATGCATGGAATAACATAACTATAAGCCAAACTAATATGAGGAGGGAAACATGCTCATGAATGTTAGGTAAGCCTAAACTTTTTTAAAAAAGAGAAACAAGGAAATACTTACTATTGCTCTCAGTATTAGAGTCATCAGTAAAAAAAAAACCCAAACCTGAACAATCACAACAACAAAATGCAGATGTTAAACAAAAACTGTGATGTTTATGAAGAATACCAACTATTGAATGAGCATAAAAATAGAAAAGAGCAATGTTTAACATTTTTGCCCGTTCTTATTTTAGAAGATGACTGCACAAAGCAAACTTCAAGAGTGGGATAGGATTTCACATTTTATTGGCATTTGGGGAAACTTTATACGCTGTCTCTGGAAAATCAGAAAGGGAAGTGGTTGCAAGGAATCCACATAATAATGTATGGGAAAGCCAACTAGAATTTACAAGGGAGTGGACTGTGCTGGTAAATCAAAGGGTTGCCAGATCACATGGTTTACAATTAATAATAGTGGGGTGCTTACCAGCAAGCAGCTTCTCCATTTTCTTCTCCTTTATTACTATTTTATTCCCACTAAGCCATTAAATGATTTTTGCTTAACTGTTGGTGCAAAATACACGTTATTAGTAAAACCACATCATGCATAAAATGAGAAGAAAATAAACCTATTGCAGTTTCATAAAAAGGCAAAAATGTTCCAAACTGTGGAGTGTTGTGCTTTGTTTTGCTGGGAAATAATATTTTATGGCTGAATGTTATGGGAGAACAAGTATTCACAAGGACTAGAGTTTCTGTAGCTTGGTTTTGAGGCTCATTTTAGGTATATGGAACTAACTTAAAGTGTGGGCTCTTGAATTAGCTCCAGTTTCCCAGCTGTGACTCCCAGTAAAGGATGTTTATAGAAAACCACTGACAGAACAAGCTTAAAAGTCTTTTTCTGATGCGCTCCAAAATGCCAGATATCACATAAACTAGCATTTTGTCACACCATGTGACTATGCAGCACTCAACTGAATAATGTCGTTAAACAAAAAAAATTGCCTTATAAAGCAAAAAGGAATGCCAACTGTCTAGGTAATTGAAGTCTCAAAACATGGTTTGCCCTAAAACCTACCAATTTTGGTTTGTTAATCCTCTTCCATATTTAATTATAGTATGGCTACCTAGCAGGCTTTGTAAGAGAACAGACTGGTAAAGAGCATTCTTGCTGCTCACATTTAGAGGAAAGAGAGGAAAAAGGAAATGCTTACCAGAAACTATGCATATCTTTGAACTATCCCTGGAAACATCCAAAAGAACTCAAAGTGTTTTACCAACTAGGAATTATTTCATCTACCATTACAATCCCGCCACTACTGGGGTAGAATGCTGCAGTTGTGCATAGCAACAGTTCACATCAGTTAAGTACAGGAAGCTTCACTTTATAAAGTGTGCGTGGTAACTTAGCAATGTATAAGAAGATAAGATGTAAGATTCAGTTTGATTTTCAATTTGAGTTCAGTGGGAGTTTGCTCTGTAAGGATTCAACAAAAAGCAAGTAAGAAGCTCAGGATTTGGTCCATAACCATTAGAGTTGAAGCTTTAATAAATAAGAGAAGAAGCATGAATATTTTAGGGTGGATGAGGTGAATGCAAAATGCCATAAGGAAATTTGATTGCAGTTGACATAGGGAAATATAGTAAACTATCATCATTAAAGAACAGTTCAAACCCCAGAGGCAGAAGCTTAATATAAGAGTTAAGAGTAAAGAAGGATTTTAGTCAGAAATATTTCACTCAAAGAATAGTAAATATATGGAATATGTTGGCAAGTAAAGCCATTGAAATAAATAGTGAAATGAGTTTGAGACATCTAGACACTTTTATGAAGAGAAAAGAGAATAAAGGAGTCACTGACAAAGTGGAGAGGTAAGGCTGAGATAAACTGAAAAGATACAGGCCTTGTAAGTGCTCGTTTCATAGAAATCTTACATCTTTTGCATGACTTGCATACCATTCATACTACTGAAAAGCTATTCTAGCCAGCTGCTGAAATGAGAATATCTATATATATAGGGGAAATTGTCGACTGTAAGTCCAGAATCTTGTCGGACATTAAAAAAAAAAACAGTTTATACTTGCACAAAAAAACCAAGAAACAAAGGTGCTTCTCTGAAAGGGATAAGACATCAGACAATTAGATATCTTTAAATAAAGCACCTCACTACAATGGTGCATGAGTATCAGTCTAGGGAGGGATTTTCCAAAGCACTCAGGATTGAGCAACTCTGCTCCCATTGAAGTCAGTGAGAGGAGAGCTAGGCTGATGCTGTGTGCTCTGGGGCATCCTACCCCTAATGTTCACAAAAGCCAAGAGCAAGGCTGCATGTCAGAATCCCCTTCCCACGCAGCATAAATAGACCCATCCACAGATTAGCTCAAACTTTCTCCCAAACTGTCTCTTTGAGCACCATCCCAATACTGGCTGATGGACTTTCCCTTCCTCCCAATACTTTCCTGGTACCTGCAACACAATCACTTCAGTTGCTGGATAAGGTCTCACTATTTCCTTGTGCCACCTTGATTCCTGAAACGCTGCCACTACCACTGCCCAGGAAATCTGTCATGAGACAAGTCTCTTTCTCTCTTTTTCCCCTTCAGCATTCCACTCTTTGGTATTCTGCTGAGTTTTAGGTGGTGGGGGTTTGTTTGGTTGCTCAGGTGGTGGTGGTGGTCATTGGTGTGTGTGTGTGTGTGTGTGTGTGTGTGTGTGTGTGTGTGTGTGTGTGTGTGTGTGTGTGTGTGTGTGTATTGGTTTTTTCTCCCTAGATGAGGGGAAAGGCAGTAAAATGTCACACAAAACTCCCAGAATCCACAATTTCTAGTGGCTCTGGTTGATCTAAAAAATCATCCCTGGGAAAAAAAACATAGTTCCCCTCTGTGCCACCCAGGCAGATCCCCTTACTCTCTGTAGCATCTCTCTTTTTCCAGCATATTTTCCCACCAAGGGCTGTTCCCCATCATTTGCCCCACCCCTCTCCTATTGGCTGGGCTTCTTTTAGCTCACATAGAGTGTGCAACCACCCAGCTCCTTGCTGGCTGCTGCTGTCTACTGCATGCTGAGCCTGGCTCTAGAGGTAACTGAAGGGGATCAAAGCTGACAAAAGCAGACATCAGGGAGTGGAGGAAGGGGCTGCCGAACACCTGCCTTCCGTACATTCCCAGAGCATTAGCTGGGCATAACCTTTAACCTGCCAGGCCCTAAATGTGGGATCCAGTGTAGGACAAAGACCCAAAATGTGGAACACATACAAAGTATCCATGCAGGAAGCTTGGTGTGCTGTCAGATTAATTCCTTCCTACAGGTGGTGCTTTCTGTAGCCTCCAATGCAGGAGTCTTCATTTCCGATGTACATAATTTCAGCAGTGAAAATGAGGGGATACCAAATTTGTATCATGGAATGTAGGTAACTCTAGGACTCAAACGAGTACTAGCCTCATAGCCACTTTATAACTTTTATGAGGCTCACTGATATGTCTACAATGCAATAAAACACCTGCAGCTGGCCCATATCAGCTGACTTGAGCTCGCAGGGCTCGGGCTCCGGAGCTATAAAATTGCAATGTAGCTGTTTGGGCTTGGGTTGGAGCCCATGCAGTGTAGACATAATGAGAGTTATTTAGCTAAGACAGTGGTTTCCCAGGATGGGTTTTCAAAACCCAGGACTGCCCTGACTGAAACATGACTATTGGTGGGTGTCTTGGTTGCTACCCTTCTCTGCTCCCCCTCAGACTTCCTGGAGGGATCCGTGTTGGGAGACAAAGGGGAAAGATGCCTCCACAGGGTCTTTGGGAAGAAGCAGACTCATGTGCAAAGGATCTTCATATGATGGCAAAGATTATACAAATCTATAGAGCTCCATTGTATTGAAGTTTTAAGTAATAAGAATGAATTATGTCACAATTATAATCCTATCAAACACACCTCTAGGTGGTTATGGGGAGGTGCTGTCTGAGATCACCCATTTCAAGTATAAAAAAGGCAAATGTGAGTCTGCGGGAAAAGTACAAGAAAAAGAAAAGTTCAAATTCAAAAGTTCTTCAGAAACCAGAGGAAATAAAAATTTAGCCAAAAATTGGGTATATATATAGGTCAATATTTCGTGCCTCCATCACCAATTCTTCATGCACAGCCCTTTGATTGATAGAGATTTTATTGCTTGCTGGCCAAAAATATGGCTGCTAGCACCCATTCTCGTGATAGCATGGTACAACACATAGCCTCTGCTCAAGTCAAATAGCTGTTGTTTATGACTTTAAGCCAAGCGCACCCTGGAGTCCTTATTTAAACAGAGATGCAAGTTTTGTGGAATGCTCTTGGCAAGAATAGTGCTTCAGAGGTAAATCTTAATTTCCATGTCGGTGAAAGATCTTACAAATATAACATTTGTGGTAGCAAGTTTACAGCAGAGAACCTTAAGATGCATTTTGAGACTCTTAAATAATACAAAAGGCCTCTCATTCATATGACTATAAATCCAGAAGTTGACCATCTATATAATGTTCCCACTAGCAGTGGCATTCCGTAAGATGACCAGTCCATCATTATGTAGCAAACGTGTAATTGTGGGTTACAAACTTGTTTTGACAACACTGCTTGCATTGGTGAGGATCAACCTGCTCCTGAATCTCTTTTCTTCAGATGGTCTGAAAAATTCATAGTGACACATTTTCTAATTGTATTCAATTGACACCTTATCTGGGAAACAAAGGGGAATATATATCATTTGACACGGTTACCAGAAACCAAACAGAAATTGAGTTTGCAAGCTAGCAGCAGTGCTAGTGGCTTTTGTAGAAGTGGGAAAAAGGAACATAGGTAAGGAGGAATTTCAAAGTTCCATCACTTTGAGAATACAAGAAAAATCAGCAAGAGAGTCCAATGTATCAACTCTATTCGAATCCAAACTCCCCCAGAGTTACTCAAAAGTATATTTCTACTCATAGTAGAGATAGGTCATGCAAAATTCAGTCCTGGGCCCATAGAAATGCCTAGTGGATGGGGGGAAGCAATAAATGTGATAGATCATAATTTTAGTAAGGCTTTTGACACATGATGTTCTCATAAGCAAACTAGGGAAATGTGGTCTAGATTAAATCACTATGAGTGCAAAGCTGGTTGAATAACCATATTCAGTTATTAGTTATCAATGGTTCACTGTGATATGTTTATACATATTTAGTGGGGTCCTGCAGTGATCTGTCCTGAATCTGGTACTATTCAACATTTTCATTAATGACTTGGACACTAGAATGGAGTAAAATTTGCAGATGATACCAAGCTGGGAAGGGTTGCTAGCACTTTGGAGGACAGTGTTAAGATTATTTTAAATTTTAATCAATTGGAACATTGGTTTGAATTCAACAAGATGAAAATGCAGAGTACTCCATTTAAGAAAGAAAAATCAAACGTGGGGAGGGATAGCTCAGTGGTTTGAGCATTGGCCTGCTAAACCCAGGGTTATGAGTTCAATCCTTGAGGGGGCCATTTAGGAGTTTGGGGCAAAAATCTGTCTGGGGATTAGTACCCCTTTGAGCAGCAGGTTGGACTAGATGACCTCCTGAGGTTCCTTCCAACCCTGATATTAAAAAAAAAAACAAAAAAAAAAAACCTACAAATTGGGGAATAACTGGTTAGGTAGTAATACTGATTAAAAATATCTGGGGGTGAAAGTGCATTATAAATTGAATATGAACCAGCAATGGGATCCAGTAGCAAAAAAATACTAATATCATTTTGTGGTGTATTAACAGGAGTGTCATATGTAAGACACAAGAGGTAATTGTCTTGCTCTACTTGGCAATGGTGAGACCTCAGCTGGAATACTGGGTCCTGTTCTGTGTGACACATTTTAAGAAAGATGTGGACAAATTTTGGAGAGAGTCAAGAGGAAAGCAACAAAAATAATAAAAGGTTTAGAAAACCTGATCTATGAGGAATTGTTTAAAAAAATGGGCATGTTTAGTCTTCAGAAAAGAAGACTGATGAGGAACCTGAAAACCATTTTCAAATATATTTAAGGGCTGTTATAAAGGGGATGGTGATCAATTTTTCTCCATGTCCATTGAAGGGGTAGGACAAAAAGTAATCCGCTTAATCTGCAGCAAGGGAGATTTAGGTTAGCTATGAGGGAAAACTTTCTGACTCTAAGGATAGCTAAGGACTGGAATAGGCTTCCAAGGCAGGTTGTGGAATTCTTGTCACTGGAGGTTTTTAAGAACACATTAGACCAAGACCTGTCAGGGATGGCCTAGGTCAGCGTTTCTCAAACTGGGGTCTGCGGACCCGTGAGGGAACTTCAGGGGGTCCACGGACCCCACTGCTCAACTCCTTCCCCTCCCTCCCAGGCAGACTCCCTACCTGCCCTGGTTCTATGTGGCTCTCAGAAGCGGCTGCCAGGTCCCTGTGGCCCCTAAGCATAGGGGCGGCCAGGGAGGCTCCGCGGGCTGCCCCCGCCCAAGTGCTGGCTCTGCAGCTCCCATGGGAGCAGTGGGGCAGAGTCTGCAGGCATGAGGGCAGCACACAGAGCCTCACTGACCACTCCTCCGCCTCAGCACACAGAGCCACAGTAAGCCACCGGGACCCTGCACCCCTCATCTCCCCACACCTCAACCCTCTGTCCCAGCCCAGAGTCCCCTCCTGGAGCCTGCACTCCCCTAGCCACCAACCCCACCTCTCAGCCTGGAGCGTCCTTCTGCACCCCAAACCTCTCATCCCTGGCCCCACCCCAGAGCCTGCACCCCAACCAGAGCCCTCAGCTACCTGCCCCCCTTCCCCAGCCCTGAGGCCCCTCCTACACCCCAAACCCCTCATCCCTGGCCCCACCCCAGAGCCTGCACCCCCAGCTGGATCCCTCAGCCCCATGCACCCTTACCCCAGCCCAGAGTCCCCTCCCAAACCCCTCATCCCCAGCCCCACCCCAGAGCCCACACCCGCAGCTGGAGCCCTCACCCCCCTCCCGCATTCCATCCCCCTGCCCCAGCCTGGTGAAAGTGAGTGAGGGTTGGGGAGAGTGAGCAACAGAGGGAGGGGGGTTGGAACAAGCAGAGGGCGGGGACGTGGAGAAGGGGCAGGGCAGGGGGTCCCTGAAAAATTTTAAATCCAAATGGGGGGTCCTCCGGTTGCAAAAGTTTAAGAACCGCTAGTCTAGGTTTATTGGTTCTGCCTCAGCATGGCAGGCTGAGCTAGAGGACTTCTCAAGTTCCCTTCAAGCCCTACATTTCTGTGTGTTTATGCCACTGCTTTTACTTCCACAGTTCTGTGGCCCTGCATGGGTAGAAATAAGTGTTTTATAATATTGGGAAGGGAAAACTCCATGTTTCTGGATGGGATCCAGCACTCTAGCCCTGGTATGAAAAATATATAGAGAAAAGCTATTTTAGGTCTTATTTTATAGATTTTTGTTACAGCCTCTGAACCTTGTATAGTTGGACTTTATAGTAACAAAGGCACATAGCATTACTGTAACCCCCCATCATTTTTAGACATTTACAAATATTTATAAAGTAGCTTTTTGCCAGCATTGTGCTGTATACGGACTACAGTATACAGAATAGAGTAGTGAGGTTGAAAGGTTTTATTGGTACTCATTTGGGATGACTAGAATATTCACTCATGGTTTTTCTACTCATAAGGAATTTGACCATTCCAAACTCATATCAATAAAGCGTTTATATCACATGACACCATTGTGTATTTGCTAGGCATATCGTTCTCTTTGCTTTTTGTCTCCCTCTCATCTGTAGGTGTGTGTTTAAGCCAGTTCTACATTTTTGAAGAACATGCTATGATGTGGTAAGACAGCTTTTAAACCCAGAATTCACAGTGGCAGGGCTAAAAGTGGCAGCTAGGACAGTGAAAGAGCAACATCAGAATGTCAAACACATGCACAGCTACCATTTCCAATCCTCTGTCTCCTGAACTGTAAATCAGCTTTCTTACCACACAGTCTGACTCTGAACTGAGTTCCTAAAATTCTGTTGTCACTGCACTTTTTTCTATTTTTGTCTTGTTTACATTATTTGAAGTGAAGTTAGCATCCAGGAAAGCTGCAGGAGATGATATCCTTGGAACATGAAGTCCTATATTCAACCACAGCACAGGTGCAGGATAAGCAGCAGCAGCATGCCAGTTGTAATGGTGTTTTTCATAATGCAGACACATCTTTCCAGGAGGAACTGAAATGGCCAACTGACTTTAGATCAGATTACAGCAAGTGATGTGGTTCTATTGACTTATGCCAAGCCATCGTTTTGACCTCCTCTCCTTTTCCAAGGCAAATTCAAGCCTTCGTTGTTAACAAGCTGCTTTCTCCTAATGAAAGATACCCCACAAAGCGACCTTTATTAGAAAAGAGAACCATCCATTTAAATGCCCAAAGTCTGTGTTAGCAAAACCTATAGACTTCAAGGCCTTTTTCTGAGGAATCTCCCTCCACTGCTTACTCTGACGTTAGCAGCCTCAGGAGGGCTAGTATTGACAAGTCTCCTATGGATGCCACTATTTTGAACACCATGTTGTTTAGACCTTCTTTAAGCTGGGTTAGGGGGTGAGGAGGAGGAGGGCAAAGAGAGAAGGTGGTAGCAAAGAGGAGGAGGCAGCCAGCCAAAGTAGAGATGAATCTGGCAGCCACCTCTGCCAGAGGGAAAATGGAATCTGGGAGGGAAAATGGAAATGGAGGGTGTTCGCCTCTATGGACAGTCAGAGTTGCATGGGCTAGGATAGACATTTTGGGTGAATGAGGAGAAAGGGGCAAACTCTGGGTTAGGGGAGCAGTGTGAAGTTGTGTAGGGAGAGGGACCTACTTTCAAATTTTGCTTGGAGGGGTTCATCCAACTATCATTTTTCCCTGGCCCATTCTGTCTGTTTAGAGTCACATTCTCTTATTTATTAATTTGTCTTCACTGTACCTCAGGCACTGAGCACTAGTAGGTAACCAGAAGGGTGAATGAATAAGTTGAGAAGCTAATAACATTCAGAGATAGGGAGAGAACCTGGACATGCTGGCACATCTTGGCAGCTTTGAGGAAGACAATGAGAAGCCCTGAAGTAATGACCCCCCATTTTGTCCAAGAAGAGGTGATAGTTACTTTAAAGCTACAGGTTGGAGCAAATTTGAGCAAGGCAAGGAAACAATGAAGGCAAGTTATGAAGCAATGCAGCTGGGGTGCAGAACACAAGCACGACCAGCGCAGATGACATAACAGGGAGTTTCTAAAATGTAACTGTAACATGTCGGATTTTACTAGCTAAGTGATCAGAATGCACGACATAGGAAAATGCACTCCAGTATAGTCCTGGGAAGGAGTACTGTATTTACGCAGCCATGTTACCATTATACTCTACATCACGGTGTTCCATTACAAATGAGAGTGGAAATTAATTAAAAGACCTGGTGGTCCAAAATGTGCACAGAGAGCAGTCATAGAAGGAATTACTTTTATTAGGAGTAAAATTTTTAGTGTAATATAGTATTTCCTAGCCTCATTACCAAAAGGGCAAATTGAGTCTGAGTGGAAAATACAACTACATGCTGTGTGTATACATTTGTGTGCCTCTGTGTGTGTGTCATATATCACCTGCACACACACACAAACAGGTTACTATATAAAAAGTGACAAAAAGAGTCCAGTGGCACCTTATAGACTAACAGACGTATTGGAGCATAAGCTTTCGTGGGTGAATACCCACTTCGTCAGACAAAAGCTTATGCTCCAATACATCTGTTAGTCTATAAGGTGCCACAGGACTCTTTGTTGCTTTTTACAGATCCAGACTACCACGGCTACCCCTCTGATACAGGTTACTATATAGTAAATATGCAGTATAAAAAGGATATTCATAGAGGTTGCTCAAAATCCATGGGAAATTTTGTCAAATCCTGCAAGTTTCTTCAGATTCTGAAGATTTTTTTTAAACTTGCAAAAAAATCAATGTGATATTTTTCTTCAATTGTGTCCCAAAAAAGATAATTCGACAGCACAAAAGTATCACAAAATATACATATTACAATCTACATGTTCTATAATAAAATAAAAAAGAATCCATCACCAAGAAGATAAAAGGCTCGGTGTTGCTGCCACTGAATTTAGGAGAAAAATTCCCATTGACTTCAGTGAGGGCAGGTTCAGTTCCAGGAAGGATCAATTTTTCATGCCCAGCTCAGTCACACACAGTCCTTTCCCCAACCTCACTCCTCCTTTAGTTCATTGTATTTCAATATTTTTCAATATTGACATATCAGAGCAGGATCAGCACTAATGTAACTACAGTCCTAGCAGACTCTTCCAGCTGCCTCCTAACCACCCTATCCATCACAGAGTTTTAAAGACCCTCACCCAACCCAAGTTGACCTGGCAGCCCATTTTTACAGTCTCTGACAGTTTTTCTGATGCCAGAGGGCTGCATTATTCCACCCATGATTCTCTGGACCTGATCCACTAATTGAGTTTGTAGCCGCATTATTTATTTTTGTTTAATTAATTCATTACTTAATTTTATTGCATTCAACATATCAAAAAGGGGAATGGTTACATAGGAATCTGAGAGTTGTTTTATCAGAAAGCAGAAGACAGTGGAAACTGTTTTACATTATAAGGTACTCAGTTTATATGTCAATGCTTAGTTTTATTTTTCATTTAACAAATTAACAATAATTATCACAATTTAAAATCCTACATAGATGGATGTCAAGGAATCCTATTAATCTTCAGTATAAATCTAAATATCAAACCCTAATATTATTCTTGGAAACCAATTGATTGGCTTAAACATCCCTCTAGTATCTTTAGAAATTAAAAGAAGTAGTCAATTGATGTATTGTTTTATGAAGTCCCAGGAATTTGCTGGGTATATTTGTGTCCCGTTGTTTATAGAAGTTTTTTTTGTTGGTTTTGATCTAGCATGTTTTTTTTCAGTAGGTAAAGGTAGGTTCTGAGTTCATGTCTGCAAATCTGTACTGTGGGTTTTGTTGGTACAGTCAGTAGATTTATGATAAACATTTTTTCAGCATAGACATTTTATTCTATACTTAATTTTTTTTTCATATCAATGCCTGCATTTTAAAAATAGTCTTTCTAGAATTTTATCTCATGGTCAGTCACCTACCCTCCCACACCCACACATACATTTACCATTGCCTTGAGATGATTCTTTGTTGCAGGGGAAAATGTGTCATGCCTATCATCAGTTAAGGTTAAAGCCCTGCAGAAATGCCTGAAAGTGTTGGATATTTCATTTTCCATTATCTGTAGTTCTCCGTTGATAGCAATGATTCTGTCTCATCCTGAATATGTTTCTGTCTTGGTATCTTACTGAAGAAAAGATAAAGGTCTTTTATTTTTGGTGAAGGGGGATTGGGTGGGGGAGTTTAAGCAATTACAAAATACAGTAGTTCAATTAACAGCAATAAAGAGACTTGTGTTTTTGGACTAGCAGTATGCCAGCCTTAGGGCTCTCCTTTCAATCTCCATCAAGCTGACCAGAAGGCAACTAAATTTCATGTTCTTCCCTCCTCAACAAAATGAAAAGAGTAGTTATTTGTGAAGTTCTTTTGTAATAAGGGCGCCATCTCCTCTTGCCTGACTGTTTCTCTATTTCACTGTGTCTTAAAGAAGAGTGTTCCTTTGTCAAGAAAGCTAGAGTAGCTCTGTGGGGATTATGAAAACTGATGGGCAATTTATGAGAAGAGAGATATACCTAGAAAGTTTGTCTCCATATCCCAAAAAGAAGTTCAAACCTTTTATTTAGGTGGAAATCCCTTAAGAAAAAGGATCAAGATTTTCCAAAGTGATTAGTGACCTTAGCTGCCTCAAATTGTAGGTCCCCAACTTGAGTCAGTTTAAAGGGGCCTGGTTTTCAGAAAGTGCTGTGCACCTATTCTCTGAAAATCAGCCCCCTTTAAGGAATTATATCATGTGACTAGCCAACTCTTCTCAGACCAAAAAATGCTAGATATTAAAGTGGTACATTCTGGGAAATAAGGAAAAGTGTTAATTTATTCAATAAATTATCCTGACACAACACTCAGAGATTATATTCTTTTTTTCAGAACCAACATGCTTATACAATTATAATTAGTTGAAAAGGCATTTTGGAGCAAATATTCATTTTAGCAATTTTCAAAAAAGTGTTAAAGTAGAAAGGACTTACTGGACTGACTGTACAGATACATGCAACAAATTTGGGCATGCAAAACAGGCAATTTGGTGTGCAAAAGGAGACAATTGTGAAGCCAGTTACATATTCTACAATAAAAAGGTGTAGACTGAGTAGCTAAATATTCTGTATGTGAAGTTGGATCTTTTGCATGTGCACCTTAGATGCCTATTTCTTTAAACTCAGCCCATTAAGGTATCTGTTCCATCATCTTGTCAATAAAAATTTTGGTTATTTGTTTGTTTACTATGACCCCAATCTAGCAACATAGGTGCTGGAACTAGGTTGTGATGGGTGCTGCAGCACCCCCTATCTTGAAGTGGTTTCCATTAGAGACAGGGTTTACAGTTTGGTTCAATGGCTCTCAGCACCTCCACTATACAAATTGTTCCATTGACTAGGGATAGTCCTGAAGCAAATCACAAAAACCACCCAATTTGCTTAAAGTTACACCCATGTGCTTTGTTGTATTAGGACTTTCACTGTACATACTTTGTCAAGGGCAGTTTTCCTACAAAGTGCAAATTTGAATTTAAGATTTTTTGGTGTTGGTGTTATTGGGGGTGGGGGTTGGTTTTGCTTTTGCTTTTTGCTATCGTTTAGTTTTCAATTTTGAAGTTCTACAACAGCCAAATGCATTATTAAGCACAAAACGTTTAGTTCACATTATTTTCCAGTGGAATGTTTCGAGGTGTCTACCTTTTTAGCTTTAATTTGCTGTATTTCTTTGCCAGCACTTTGCCTTCATTGTTTCAAATGGCAACATGATGATGATAATAATAATGGCTTTCACATAATTCTTTCCTTAAAGCATTTTGAAGGCTGAATCAGGAATGGGAGATCTGTTTCTGGGTCACTGTGGCATGAGGGGAGAAAGAAATGCCATGATAACTAAGGATGAAAGTCCTACACAAGTAGGTGAGCCAAGAAAAGATAACTAGGAATTCATTTTGAAATGAAAGTTTGCTTTTCATTATGATTGTATCTGGAGGAGCTGGGGAGGGATTTGCTACAAGACTCCTGGCTGCAAACTGTCATACATGTAATTGGAACCTACTCCCGCTCCTACTGAAGTCAACAGGAGTCTTGACATTGACTTTACTATAAGCAGGGTCACCATGCCTCTGGTAAAGACAACCATCCTACCAATCTTTCATCTCTGTTTAGTGTCCTTTTGGGGGATGAGGACACAAAGAATGCATATTCCTTTTGGATGATTTAGTTAATTATTGTTGCTTGCCTTTACAAAAAGAATACCACAGTGCTTGGGAAAATATGCCAAGTAAAAGCCTGAGACAAACCTGTTTATTAAAGGCATACAGGGAGGTGACTTTGTTTAATTTAATAAACTTTATTTTATTCCATTTCAGAATTAGAGAATTCAGTAAATCTAGAAATAAATCAGAACACATGATGATTATTCATTCGTCCTTTACAAAGCATAGGTGCTATGATTAAGCTTTTCAAAAGCACTTAAGTGACTTAGGAGCCTAAGTCTCATTGAAAGTCAGTGAGACTTCAGCTTCTAAATCCCTCAGTCACTTTTGAAAATGGAACTTAGGCTTCTAAATCACTTAAGTGCTTTTGAAATATTAGCTCATGCTTATGCATTTCTTTTAATATCTGTGTCTCTTAGTGAACATGACAGTACATAACTTAGTTAATCCAGTTCCTGTTTTTCAAGTGATTTATATTACTTTTCCAGTGCTCCTTTAGCCGTGTTTACATAGAGAAATATGTAATGTCTAATCCTCTACCCAAATTCCTTATTGCCTACTTAAAAATCTACACATGAATTGTTCTCAGAATCCTACATACAGTAGCTCTGAAAGAAACTTAGAAAGAAATTTCACCCTGAAATTTAATCTGCAAATTAGTGGAGTATAATCATTTGCTAACCATATCACAAAGGTTCACAGATCTTAAGCGGGAGAGATTTCCTGAGACAATCAGTCCACCTCCATACTCAAGCATTCATCTGTCCTGTTCTTCTGATTTCTCCTTGGACGCTGCAAGTGTTAATGCCTTGATGACTTCCCTAGGTATATTATTCCATATAATCCTCATGCCTGTGTAATTTTAGGCCATTATTACTTTTCTCACCTTATTTCTATATCCTGAATTTTGTCCTTCAATTTACCCACAGTTCCAACAGAAACCTGCCTGGTTTATTGCTAGTTTGCTCACCAAACTTCTAGGCAGCAGACACCCCAGGGCTTCCAGGTCCACAGCTCTGAATCAGAGACCCTAGGGCATCCAGGAGCTGCAGGTCCAGGACAGCATACCAGGTTGACTGCTTCAGGCCAGGGACCCCCATGCAGGGTCCATGGCCCCAGGGCAGCCAACCATGCAGACAGCCCCAGACCTGGGACACCACCCTCTTTCATAGGAAATTTCAAAATTTGGGGGTTTAATTCCAAATCAGAACAAAACCATATTTTGAAATAGCAAAATCCTCCACAAAACAGGATACATCTCCTCTGCCCATCTCTGCTTTTGAGTGCTTGATTTTGCTATCTTAATAATATTCTTTTAACATAGCTGTTTTGGGTGTAATTCGTATTGAAGGCCCCTAGTACCATTTAGGAAACATGTAGACCCCTGATGTTGGTTCTCCTTCCTTTCTCCTCCCAAAGGGCCCAAGCCACCGCCCATTCTCCTCTTCATCAGATCTCTCTTTCTGTTACCAAGTCAAGCCCTCCTTACTTGCTGTAACTTGTCATCTGGAGGGGGAGGTCTGGTGGCCTTTTAATCTCCTTCCAATAAGAGTTCTGGTGCTTTCCTCTATTAATTTTGGATGAATAGGGCTGTGTGAGTAATAGGATAAAAATACAAAAGACAGATGAAGCTCCATTAGATTTGATTCTGAAAGTTCTTCCAATTTAGGTGGGGGTGCCTGCTTTGGCAAACCCCAGTGTTTTCACTCTATATGTGTTTTGCCAGAAAACCTTAAGGTCTCCTTGAAAAAGTGCTGGAGTGGGCCTGGGAAGACCTGGTTTCAAATACCAGCTCAGCCACTGACTTCCTGTGTGACCTGGTGGAAGTCACTTAACAAACCCTGTGCCTAGGCTCCCTCTCTGTGTAACTGGGATAATAATCCTTCTCTTCCTCACAGGGGTGTCAGGAGGTGAAACTGTTAAATCTACTGATGATTGTGAGGGGCTCAGACACTGTGGTGATGAGGGCAGATGGTGGCTGCCCCTTACATAGCTGTGTAGGGAAGCTGGCATAAGGAGCTTGGATAGGGGCAAGCTACAGCTCAAGGCTCTGTGCTCAGCGGAGTGCAGGAGCTGCTTTAACCAAATCACTCCCAGTAGTCCCCAGCGGCCCCAATGCCATGGGGAGGAGGTGTGGACACGACCCCACCCTCCTTTACACTGACCCATAGAACAGGTTGAACTATACTAAAGCATAGTGAACTCTACTCAGCCCCCGTGCACCCCGGGGAACTCTGGGAATGATTGTGCTTCCCTTGGATTAGGGCAGGGGTAGGCAACCTATGGCACGCGTGCCGAAGGCGGCACGCAAGCTGATTTTCAGTGGCACTCACACTGCCCGGGTCCTGGCCACCGATCAGGGGGCTCTGCATTTTAATTTAATTTTAAATGAAGCTTCTTAAACATTTTAAAAACCTTATTTCCTTTACATACAACAATAGTTTAGTTATATATTATAGACTTATAGAAAGAGACCTTCTAAAAACATTAAAATGTATTATTGGCTCACAAAACCTTAAATTAGAGTGAATAAATGAAGACTTGGCACACCACTTCTGAAAGATTGCTGATGCCTGGATTAGAAGGTTCTGCACTATTGCAATGCAGGGTTGTCCCTTCACTGCCTGACCTAGCCATAACTGTGTAGTGCTGACCAGAAACGTTTATGTTTAGAGGTCAGGACTCAGCCAATCTGAATTTGAAATGAAGTATTTAAACTTGGGTAGTGGTGGGAGGAAAGGGGGAAATCACTGTCATCATATAAATTCATGAAACCCCATGAAAAGTATTTACAAGTCACAGCTAATCTGTTGATAACTTTTTTTGGCCCTTGACTAACTCATCATTATAACGAAGTATATTTTTGGTTACTTTATTTTAGTTTGATTTTTTACGGTTAATATTTACCAAGTCTCTGGGCCCTAAAATTACCTCCGTCTTTTCCTTCAGGTCTACAGCTGCAGTTTCTTGCCATCACTATAGCAACGCTTGGAATGCAAGCATTGTGTTTGCTTTTCTGTTAGGAAAATAAGTGAAGTTAAAGTAGCAACTACCACCAGGAGACAGATAAATGCCTTTATAAACGACTGTAATTAAGAATTTAAAGTTGCATGGTTATGTGGAATACAAGAATGACTTCTGAGGACTTTGTTATTCTAACAGGCATAAGTCAGCTACAACACATGGCATATCCTATCGTGCCCTCAAAATAGACATTCAACTAGGTTTATCATGTAAACATCAGCCAAGATTAGTTTACAGAGTTTGTATGGAAGAGAATTATTGGCTTTTCAGAAGTGACTAGTTATTTTGGGTTCCTCAATCTTTAGGTGCCCAATTTAAAAAAAACCTAAAAGGGAACTGAATTTCAGAGAGTTGGCAATCAAGTTTAGCCTCCTAAAATTGAGGCACCCAAAATCACAATTCACTTTGAAAATCTTGGCCCTTGTCTTTTTTAGGATAGAAAAATCTCACAAGAAGACTAAAGCTTTTTCCCACTGAGCCAATAATCATATCTTTTGGATCATGCCAAAAAGTGAGGTTGAAGGAGTTGAAATTGCTTGAAGGCCTGGAGCTGATAGGATTTGGCTTTGGATAGTCCTCTAGGGGTCAATCACATTTTCTTGTTGTAGTGCCATACGACTAAAAGAAACTATAAGTATAGTGTATTGATAATTATCAATGGTGCTTTGCTTCTTCATTTGTGTTGCCTTTGCTGTGCATGTATTTAATGTCAAGGTCAAACAAATAATAGTGTCAAATGTGTTATTAGTTGGACAGAGGAGATATTGTTCATACTTTGCATTTGAAAACAGAGATAAACTAATTATCACATTTTTGTTGTTAGCATGCTCAGCTAATATCGCTCTTGTCTTTGGACTCACAAGGTCATGGGCTCAAATTTGAAACCAGGCCTTGGACACAGTAAATGCTGACATTGTAGCACAGGGGATACCAACCCCCTAAGAACACAAAATGTAACACCAACAGACCCCAGTCATCATCAGGTGGGATCGGACTGCCTCTACTGCATGAGCTAAAAGCCACATAGCTCTTAGCTAAGGCTGTAGCAGACTCATTAATCGCTAAGTGGTCTTGGTGTGGGACAGAACACCACACCCAGGAGGTGTGTGGGTTACATACTCCCCCCAGCTGAGGAAGCATATCCTGAGCTTCAGAGACTTCCCAGTTGATATCCCGGGCGAGCCCCCACTTGTAACACAGCGGGCGGGATTGAGCCTGAGACCTCTGAAACTCAATGCATGAGCCTCTAATGCATAAGCTAAAAGGCAAGTGGCCCTTAGCTAAGGCTGTAGCAGACTCCTTAATCTCTAAGTGGTTCAGTGCCACTAGAGGGGACAGAGTACCACATCCGGGAGGTGTGTGGGTTACAAAAATACTGGTTATTGATCTAGTTTTGAATTTTAATAATCAGCAATGACATCTGTTAACAATCTGAAAATCTTGTGTCCATTTGATGAACCTGCCTTGCGCTGCTTGAAGAAATGTGGAGAAAACACCATTACATGTAGCATCACTTGGCCATATATAGAGATGGGCCTGAGCTGCAAAGCTGGGCACAGCACTTGCAACTTCCGCAAAATTCAAGGATTATTTGGATCCAGGAGGTTGGTATGGTCAGTTACAGGATTAGGGCATCTCCACAAGTCAGATCTGCATCCAGAGCCAAACTTACCCATAAATCGGGGCTGTTTGGATCCAGAGGTTTGTTTCAGGCCCATCTCAGTCACATCAGCGTTGGCTTTACCATAC
Source organism: Chrysemys picta bellii (assembly GCF_011386835.1). NCBI lineage: Eukaryota > Metazoa > Chordata > Testudines > Emydidae > Chrysemys > Chrysemys picta. The sequence continues at coordinate 59,262,978 of NC_088792.1, read as the reverse complement.
ATACCAAACAGAAAGCTATCAAGGCAATCAAACATGCAGAGCAGCACAATGTTCAGTAGCTTTTAGACTGTACACTTTTCTGGGAAGGGACTGTCTTTTACTATGTCTTTTACTAGCACCGTGGGGCCCAGATCCTTTGGTGCTGTTACAATACATATACATAAATATTAATTGATAATAATTAATAATAAATGTTTGGGTGTGGGGCAAATATTTTATGGATTATTTACAACAGCATCTACAACTCTCTCAAAGCCACAACATTGATAAGGGAAACAAAATTATATATCAGAGGGGTAGCCGTGTTAGTCTGAATCTGTATAAAGCAACAGAGGGTCCTGTGGCACCTTTAAGACTAACAGAAGTATTGGGAGCATAAGCTTTCGTGGGTAAGAACCTCACTTCTTCAGATGCAAGTCTTGCATCTGAAGAAGTGAGGTTCTTACCCATGAAAGCTTATGCTCCCAATACTTCTGTTGGTCTTAAAATTATATATTATACCCCCTCCCTCTCCCATTAACTTCAATGGGAGCAGACCTTAGATCTTTTACTTTATAACTACTATATGAAAGTAAACAACATAGAATCATGCTTAATTCCAGGTGACAGCTTACTAGACCCCTATACTTTGCTGACAGGAAAAATAGAAAAGAGTTATTAAAATTACGTCAGTTTGCTTGGCATACCATGTCTTCATTCAAAAAGGTTGGAGCAGACAGGGTGAGGAGCAGGGCCAACACTCACGCACACACATACACACACAAAGCTAAATTCAGATCTTATTTACTCCATTAACTTCAATGGCATTACTTTGCATTTACGTTGGTGTAAATGAAATCAGAATCTGGTCTTGTGGGGCCATTGTTAATTAATATTTTTTTTGTCACTGCTGGACCATGAAACCATTAAAAAATGCAAATAAGGTGGAAAAGAATTTACTTTTCCCATCATTTAACTGGGTAAGTATTTACGTATCCATGCCAGCAAATAAATGAAAAAGGGAAGCCAGCCACAGTATTGAGTACTAAGTCAGCTGGATCAGATAACTTTGCACTCTATAATAAGCCTATCATATGGGACTGAATTACCTATGATGCCTAAAGTACTGCCAGCCATACACTGATTCTAATCAGTCTTTCACTGGGTTCCCAAGAATGTTTTAAGAATTTGTTTTGTAATGTATAAGATCTTAGTTCAGGGGGAAAAATCATACTATGCCTCTTAATTTTCAGAGAGACAAGGTGGGTGAGGTAATATCTTTCATTAGACCAGCTTCTGTTGGTGAGAGAGACAAACCTTTACATAACAAAGCACTTTTTCAGATCTGGGAAAGGTACTCAGAGTGTTTAGCGTGAGCAGTTAACACATATTCTTAGGAACCATTCAAGGTGAAGTGGCCTGTTAACACCTCTGTAGTCATTGGACAAAAAAGGTGGATTAGTGGGTTACAGATTGTTGTAATAAACCATAAATCCAGTCTCTTTATTAAGACCAGGATTTTTAGTGACTAGCAAAATTTATGAATTTAAGCTCCCAAGCTCATCTTTTGAAGGTGTTGTACAGGTTTCCATTCAGGGATGAGGACTGAGAGGTCAGATATGAAGTGATCGCTTTGTGAAAAGTGTTCGCCCATAGATGATGTGATGTTTTTGGTTTTTAATCATTATTTTTGTGTGAGTTCATTCGAGAGTCTAGTGATTGGTTTCACCCACGTTGTTGTTGGGGCATTTGATGTACTGGATGAGGTACATCGCATGTGTGATAGGCATCTGTAGGACCCATGGATCTTGAAAGGTGTGTTGTAGGGAATATTGATCATTGTAGCAGTGGAGATATGTCTGCAGGTTTTGCATCTGTTTTTATGGGAGGGTCTGGTGCCCCTTTGAGTTGGTGGGTCCTGGTCTGTGGTGAGCTTGTTTCTGATTATGAGCTTGGTGAGTTTGGGGGGTTGTGTGAAGGCCAGAATAGGGGGTTCAGAAAAGCTTTTTTTCGGGATGTGGTCCCCATCAAGTATGGGCTATAATTGTTTAATGATACCCCATATAGTTTCCAGTGGGAAGATTGGTGACAACTAGGGGTAAGCAGTTGGACTGAGGGTGTAGGGGGGAGGTTCTGTATTGAAGCAGGTTCTCTTGGGATACTTGGGTGCCCTATTCCATGATGCGATCTACTTCTCTAGTGGAGTGTCCTTGTTTGGTGAATGTGGTTTTAAGTGTGTTAAGGTGTGTATCCCAGACTTTCTCCTTGGAGCATACTCCATGTATCTGAGTGCTTGGCTGTAGATAACAGATTTCTTGGTGTGGTTAATGGATCAGTGAAGATAGGTGTGGAGATTGTGTGTTTCTTGTATATAGATACCTGGAGAGTTGAAGCTGATTGTGGTGTCCAGGAAGTTGATACTAGTGCGGAGGGGACATGGAGGATATGATCCTGTTCCCACTGAAGTCAATGACAAAAACCTCTCATTGATTTCAGTGAAAGCAGGATCAGGCCCATACTCTGCAGATGTATTTTTAACTAGATATCAGCTTTCTAAAACTTTGATGAATAATAAATACCGGGCAATTCATCTAGCTCTCCAAAATGCCATACAAACATTAATTAAACCTCACAAGAACCTTACAACCCTTTGGGGTAAATGTCCTTACCTACATTTTTAGATGGAGAAACTGAGGCAGGGAGCTGATGTGATTTACGCAAGTGCAAACAGTGAGTCAGTGGCAGAGCAGCGAGTAAATCACAGGAGTAATACAGAAAGATCAGCTTTATTAACTATCCCTTGGTCTATGGAAGCTCCACCTCCTTATTCAATAAGTAAAACTCCCAGAGTATTGTCTCCCAGCATGCATTAAAATTTAGGTAAAGTCTAGAGTGGCTTCTTCAGTGTTTCTAGTTTTGTTTTTCTAATGCCCTTGAATAGAACGTAGTGGGGATCTTTCATACATCACACACTACCACTGTCTCTTCTATCCTCCTACCCTGTGCAAACTCTCCCATTGGAAGTGGAATCCGGTTCACAAAAACATGACACAGTGAGCAGAATATACCCAGCAAGCTTCAGCTGCCCCTGCCTCTAGATCTTCTTCCACTCTTCTTTGGTTCTGAAGCAAAAATCTTAAGCATATGAAATTCCATGCCTTTACACAGCTCCTTATCGCCATCCCTCATGCCTAGGAGCTTTGATTACATGACCATGTAGCACCGGTCAGTGGGACAAATGTTTATTTTACAAATATTCATTAGCTAGGCCAAGAACAGAGACACATTTCCTACACTAATTTTGGTATGTTATCAGATTGTACAGGTAAATTGACTTCTGAGAGGTTCCCTATCAGACAGTCCTATCTTAATATATATTCACGAGGGATCCAATATAAAGGTGACGTGGGAAGAGAGATGTAAGAATACTGATGGGGGGAGACCAAGGAGAGGGGAGAAATCTTATCTTTGAATTTCCTGACCTCTGCAGGGTTATATCTCACTCTCAATATTCCATCCATGTAGCACTTGGAGCTGAATTTCCTTAGTTGTGCTTTCATTTTAAGAAAAGAAAATGCAAAATGGTGAGAGAGAAGGAAAAGATAAGAGAGCAAGCAAAGCAGAAGAAAGGCGGTAGGAGAGAAGAATGAGACTGATATTTTCTTAAGGGTATATCTACATTGCAATTAAAAACCCGCAGCTGGTCCATGCCTACTGACTTGCACTTGCAGGACTAGGGCTAGGTCTACACTACCCGCCTGAATTGGCGGGTAGAAATCGATCTCTTGGGGATCGAATTATCACATCTCGTTGGGACGCGACAATCAATCCCCAAATCGACGCGCTTACTCCACCAGTGGAGGTAGGAGTAAGCGCCGTCGACGGGGAGCCGCGGAGGTCGATTTTGCCGCCGTCCTCACAGCGGGGTAAGTCGGCTCCGATACGTCGAATTCAGCTGCGCTATTCGCGTAGCTGAATTTGCGTATCTTAAATCGACCCCTCCCATAGTGAAGACCTGCCCTTGGGCTAAGCTGCTGTTTAATTGCAATATAGACATTTGAGCTTGGGAAGCCAGGGCTCTAGCATCCTGGGAGGTGGGAGGGTCCCAGAACTCAGGCTGCAGTTCAAGTCCGAACATCTACAACACAATTAAGCAGCCCCTTAGCACAAGCCCCGCAAGTCCGAGTCAGCTGACATGGGCCAGCCATGGGTGTCTAATTGCAGTGTAGACATTCTCTAAGTGTTCCACAGTAGAGCTACATGCCCTCTACAGAGTGTACAGCTTTTTCTTCTGCTAAGGAACGGTCAGTATGCTTATGCAATAGCAGCAACATTGGGAACCCTCTTAAAGGGTTACATCGTATTGAATTTAATGGCCAAACTTCCATTGGTTCCAATGGATGCCGAATTGGGCTTATCTAATGTGACTCTGCGTACCATGGCCCTAATTGGCCATCTTTGTAGCAGTGCAACTGTTTTTGCTTTTTTATAGCTAGCATTTAAAAATGTTATGTCACAGGCATAACCAGGTTTGAAATTCCACTGTGATAAAAATCAATTTGATGAATTAAAATAGCCTAGGAAAGGTGCAGCCTGCTCCTTTCTCTGTGGTTGGCCAGTCTCCAAGGCCAGAGTAGAGAGGAGTGTTAAGGTGTTAAGGCAACTCAGTGAGTTAAACATCAAATTAAGGATTATCTTTATTTTCCAACACTATAATTACCTATAAAAATGTCCTATGAGGGATTGTCCCCATTTCCTCATTTGGCACTTCTCTTGAGACCGAGGCATAAGCTGAAGGTCTGAGCTCAAGGTGCTGGGAACCTTTGAGTTTTAACACTGGTCAACCTTAGTGTTTAAACCTTTTCAGAATGAAATCACACCATCCAGTTGAAGTGTTGAGCTGTCACTTAGTAGATGCTGGCAACTTAAATCCCAAGCAGAGCCTCATCACTAATGCCAATGGATGAGCTCAAAGTTCCACTCTTTATTCGTGCAAGTAGAAAGCCTCAAAGAATGTTATAGAAATTATTGTGCAAGATTCCCAGAGCTTATTGTCTCCTAACCCTTAACAACTAAAAAATGGTCTTTCAAATACTTGCAGGGCAGACACGCCAGCATATGTAAAGGTTAAGGGATAGAAGGGTTAAAGGAAGGATGTCAACCATATCATTCAAAAAAATAACTGCAGTGGCTCACCAGAAAGTGTTATGCCTGACAATCTCCATCATTATCTTATTTCTTAATATCTCAGGCTGCAATTAGGGTACAGTTGCTGTGCTGAGAAATATTTTTCCACTGTTTACAGAAATCAGGGAAGTACTCCTTCAAAACCTTCCAAATAATGGAAGTACTCCTTCAAAACCTTCCAAATAATGGAAGTACTCCTTCAACGGCTTCCAAATAATGTTTTATTTAAGTTACATGCTAATTTCCCTAGCTATTTTTATTAGGAGAGATTTATAGGCTCTTAAAGCAATACTATTTATTAGTATGCAAGTATATTTCCATATTTATATTTACCAGTCTCAGCAAGGCACAACATAGGTGCCACTAGGTAAGAAATATCATCCTTGTCTTGTGAAATGCTGAAACTGCTCAGATGCAGCTATAAATTTTTTTTATGTGATGCACTATTTAAAATTACTTATTTGGCATCGAATTATAAAAAGACATATTTTATGTTACAGCTGGAATGCTACATCTTTGTTGTGGTCTTTCTACATTCATTTGCAGGCATCATTTTTGCCAGGGTATTATAAACCATTTTTATTTATATGAATATAATGTCAAAACTGTAGCAGCAGAAAAAGCTAGCCTAAAACACCTTAAAGCCCCCCTACAGTACAAGACATGAGATTTATAGTACCAGAGTGAGCTCACATAAACACATTTACCATATGAACTGTCTGACAAGCAGATAGTGTTGCCTAGGACAATTATCAAGGGGCTCCTTACATTTTTTTTATCATGTCCCAAACTGTATCATGTCTCACAAATAATGTAACCACAGCAATCCCTGCAGAGTCATTGAGACAAGAAAATAATAGAAGCAGAAAGCATTGGTAAATCCTTTCTGTAAGTTAAAAGTTTTGCAATTTGGCACAGACTTTACAAGCAGTGATATAATGAAGTTTGTACTTACATGATACATGATCTAAAAGAAAGTCCTAGAGTTAAGAGCCTACGTCTTTTGGGGGACTAAATTCCCAGGACTTTCAAGACATGAAGAGTGAACAGCCCGACTACTGAAATGTGAAACTTAACATTATCATCATGCATATCCATCACTTTTGTTTGTTAACCTATTTGAAATGACAGCAATTAGAGGGAGGAGTGGTGGTGAGCATCTGGCATGTACTATAGTAGCCTAACCATCTTCAAAAGAACCGAATCCTGAAGAGAACATACTGACAGAGACAAACTAGCATGAACATGAACTCCTTTAAGTTATAATTCAAGCATCAAGTGTCCAATTCAGTAAAAGATTTGGAGTCTGTTTGTGCCCCTCTGAAACCCTGATTTTATGATTCCAAGCTTACACAGGCTTTTGAGCCATGAAGACTCGATGTATTGGGCCAAATTCTCAGCTGGTGAAAATTGGTATACGCCAATTTATACCAGCTGAAGATCTGACCCAGTATTTTAAGAATATGTGGGCTTTGGTCCATGAGACGTTGAGCACCTCCTGAGAGGTGCTTATTGCCCATAACCCCTACTGAAGTTGAGGCCACTCAGCACCTCACAGTACTCAGCTCTTTGACCATATCAGATTAAATAGTAACATCCACATGAGCTGTTTGTTCTTTAAAGCCTATTTAGTGATCATAGCAGAGAACACTTGACTTTCCAAGAGCTCTATCAGGGGCAAATCCTGCCCCAGTCCTCTGGGGAGGCTCCTCAGGCTTTGGAACTGGGCAGTGTCAGTGCATAGAGAGGGGGCTGGAAGTAGTAGTGCTCACCCCATGCAGTGTGAGCCTCTGCTCTATGCAAGCGCCTTGAGAAGAAGCATGAAATAGGTGGTGCTACACAAGCCCCTGCTACAGAGACCCTCTGATCTTCTGCCCCACAGAGAAGCCATGGAAAGGCTTCTGAAGGCTAGTCCAGCCATTGGAGATGTTGACATTTCAGAGCTGGTCTCACAAGATTTTGGCATCAAACAGCAGAAATCTCATTCCATCAGCTGAGCATGTGCAGTTTCTGCTGTCTTGAATTGGGGAAATCGCATGAGATTACTACATCCCGGGAACTACATTCATGCTAGAACCAGACAATAAGCTCTTTGGTTTGTATGGTCTGGGATCAAACCCAGAACCAAAACCATATTCAGATCTAGGGATTCAAACTCAAACCCCCTTTGAATCAAGTTTCAAAGTGTCTGGTTTGGCTCATCTCTAGTGCTGAGGAAGCCAATGCTACTTTTGCTGACTCAGCAAAATGTTGATGCAGCAGTAGTTGTTAGACTCATCAATTGAGCAATTAAAAGGAAAAGGAAAAGGTCAAGTAAGGACCTCTGTGTTACCATTTATGAGTGCTTTGAACATGTACCTAAGCAATGACATTGTCAACAAATTCATAAATACTCCGAAAATGAACCCACTTTATTTTACCACTTTGATGTCACGTGGCATCAAAATAAGGTTATACAGGTTGCATGTGTGATGGCTCCATGCTTTAAGTACATATTTTTTATTGTTTCTGATTCCAAACATTGTGATGCAAAAGCAGCTGCTAGAAGTGTTACTGATCAAAGCTAAGGAATATCATTGCCACTATTTTTGACAATAAATTCAAATCCAGAATAAAGAACATGCCAGAACAGACTCTCAAGAAATCATACATGGCCACTGCAAGCCTATAAAGTTCTTGCAACAAAATTGTACAGCAATTAATATCCTGCATCACCAACAGGAGTGGATAAAAAGCTCATATTGTAATTATGAATCTCAGTTACAGAATCAGGAGCTCAGATACTGTGGGTGATGGACACCATAGGAATATATTGGTGACCCTATTGAATGGTGAAAACACATCACTATTAGTCCTCAAATAGTACTCCTCTCCTTTATTGGGATGCAATACATTTGAGGTTATTGTTTTTATGTAACGTATACTTCAGTAGTGCCCAGAGACAGAATCTGAGCCCCACATGTAAGGTGTTGTACAAACACACAAGAGACAGTCCCTGCCCCAAACAGCATAAAATCTATGATAATTTCCAGTGCTGTTACTTGTTGAATAATATTCTGAAGAAAAACATGAATAATGAATAGTTATGTGAACAAAAATGTTATTTACTTAAAAGTTAAGATAGGCACCAAAAATCTAGCCAAACTAGTAATTACAAATTCCAACCCACCACAATGATTTACTAAATTATAACTCCTCCTTTTAAGAAACACTTAACAACCACAGCCCTTCAAGTAGATCTATGACCCATTAAAACTACAAATTTGTGAGTGAAAAATCTGAAAGGTTAGAATTTTGTCTTCAAGTCAAATATACTTTTCATTCCTTCCTGGTGAATAGCTATAGAAACCTTTCGTCCACATCTTTATCTCAAACAATAGTTCTGTTTTCAAGATCTGAAGTGAGAACCTTTTCTACATGTAATTTGATTATGCTTCTGACCCAGAAACCAAGCCACGGAAATATAAGAAATGTGATATATCGATTTCTGTCCTAGAAACCTGTTTTTTGTGTTTTGTTTGTTTTTAAACTATCTTGAATCTAACCCAGTTTGTTTGTGTGCACATCACTGCAGAAACCTTAAGGACATTTTTGCATGGGACCCAAATCTCAGTAGTTCAATTCTTTTAAATATTGATGGGCCATTGTCAATAGGTCAAGAGTATGCGTTTGACTGAGATAAGCATCCAAAAGTACGAATTCTTAACCTATAGGAACAGACTCCATATGGAGTCCCCTTCCTTTCATGTCACAAAAGCCACCTCCCACACAGGCCCTTCCCTTCTACCTGGGTCAGCCAATCACCAGCATTGTTCCTTTTTTCCTTCTCTTCAAGAGGGAATAAAGCACTTATCTTACAGAGCCATTACTTTAGCAGAGCAACGTTATACTCTGTGCTTTGTAAATTTGTTCTCTTCAGTTATGGTAAAGATGTAATTAATCTTCCCAACAGTCAGCATGATGTGTATTATAGTTTTGCACACTGTGCCAGGGTGGCATGCAGTACCCAGGATTCATTAGGCCAATTTCTGTGCTGTTACATTGCTGTAAATCTGGAGTAATTCCATTGAGATCATAGCTGATATCAGAATCCTGGCCCAGTAATGCCATACGAAACTATGGCAACTGAAAGCATTGCTCCTGCGAAAAAGCCAGTTCATTCTTGTGCTCTCTCTGTCTTCTCTCCACAGTATTCTTGTTGGATACATGTCAGAAGCTCACTGTAATGTGTTGGTTACAAAGAAAGAACCAAGTGCTTCTCACTGAATTTCATCCTGAACTCATGTGCAAATATTTCCTCAGTTAACACATATCCCAATTCCCACTAGGATTAGATCACTGTACCTCTAATATTTCACAAGAATTCACTTCTGGTTTGATAAATTGAAAAGATGGCATCTTCTTTACCACAAAGTCCTTTGCCCCACAGAAGAATCATACTGTAATAAATAATAAATATACAGTACTGCTTCTGTAGCCAGATTCCAAGAATTTTATATGCTGTAATTTAATCCTTAGAAAACCAGAGGATATTAAATGAACTAAACTGTCTTAGCCAGAAATCTCTGATTTGGACTGCTCTTTGATGTTGGTTTCTGAAACTCTTTGATGTCTTAAAATTGTTTCAGAAATTAGAAAAAAAAATCTTGACTTTGTAAATCATTTTGGGATTACAGCGATGGCAATATGATGATGAATGGCAGAGAGTTTGAAAAAAGAATAATTTCTCTGAATATTATATTAAGCACAAAACCAAGGCTGTCTAGCATTAGTTCCTGGTGACTTAGCGATCCTTTGGCATTCCAGATGCACAATGAAACAAAAATAGTCCAACTTTATTATGAGCACCTTTCCACATCTGCAGTCCTGTTATACAATAAAGTCTTGTTCTTTTGTTGCAGGATTGCACTGGCTCTTTATGTTTTATTATCATTAATTTAAAACATGTGGGCAGAGGGTAATCCAGTAAACCATAGGCATTTCATATCAGAGCTTTCAGACAATCACATGTAACATCAACCATCTGGGTGGATGGCTAGATAGAGATTGTCTTGTATAGATAGATTGTGAATGATAACAAGGTAGAGAGACAGCAGTGTTCAAATGGATACAAAGTATGTATGTGTATTTATTCACTTATATACATTTATTATTACATAATTATAATTCATTCGGACAATGTCCCATATATGGAACAAACAGTTCCTCTCTATTAAATAAAATAGCAAACACACATTTATTTATGCACATAAACATCTATGGTCCCAATTCTCATTTAAACTAAGGCCACTTTATGCTGTTCCAGCAGTATAAAGTAGTTTTAAAGAAGATGTAAATTACATTTCTACATATATTACACAATGTAAAAGGGAATAGGCCTGTGTGTGTGTGTGTGTGTGTGTGTGTGCGCGCGCACGCACAAGTAAATTACATTTTATATATTACACAGTGTAAAAGGGGATAGTCCTCTGTCGGTCTGTGGTCTGTGCATGTAAAAGAGAGAGATTCCTGTAAGCAAAATATTTTTTTATGATTGAAAAATAAATTCCAGTCTTAAAATTCCACAAATATTTGGATGATTCAGCTGACAAGAAATAATGTAATAATTTTCAGACAGGATCTCTGCTTTAGTTTTCAACAGACATAAATTATTATCTGTGTGAATGCATTCATTTATCACCTATTTCCAAAGGGAACTTCAAAATGACAAAAAAAAAAGTGTTTGGAACAGAGTAAAACAATCATTATATCTGAAAGGGATAAAATGTATTTATCTTTTGCCTTTTTGCCATCACAAGATATCTTACAGCAAAGCCTTATGGAAACAAATAAAGGGGGGGGGAATTATGATTGATAACCCTATTTGTGAGTTTTCTGAAAACCTGGTGAAAATTCAATAATTTGCACATCCACTCAAAATGGACTAAAACTGACCATCAATACAGACATTTTCTACTTCAGTTATTTATAGTACTGTAAAATCCAGTCTGCAAGTGGGTGGAATACTGCATATGATTTTAAAAGGGTTGCACATTACCAGGTATGGAAAGAAAATTGTAGTTCTATCTGAAGATTTGTTCCTTGCTGAAGCAGAAAGGGAAAATATCTGACCTATGAAGTACCTGCTGCAGCATGATATGCATTAGTGAGTTTCCAGTGTGTTTTGTAGGTAATATATCATCTAGTTATTAAGGGTACTCCAAGCTGATGTGTTATTTTAATTTTGTATGTCAGATACTCCCTATTTCACTATGGAACCTGTGTCCATATTGGCACCTAAAGTAATGATCTGGACACTAAAAAGATTCTGGCTTGGGTGGTTGAAATGTTTGGCAAACAAGTCATCTCAGTCAGTATCTGGAGACTTTTTGTCTCCCAAATGACTTGCTGAAATCATTATTGATTTGACTGATTTATTTATTTTTACTCATGAGCTTTGAACATTCAGTCCTAGCCCCCATAGAGAACACACGAGAGAGAAACATTTTAAAGAAGGAGTAAGGCAAATCACTTATGCACATGCTTAACTGTAAACTGTTATGGGACTTGAAGTTAATGGGATTACTCATCTGTCTATAGTTAAGCACGTGAATACGTGTTTTGCTGTATTGGGACCAAACTGCTGTTTTTGAATCTGTGCTAGTAAAGTAGCAGGCACATAATTTTAATCAGTGTCAAGCCAGTCAGGATTAGAACCCAGGAGTTCTTGGCTTCCAGCTGCCCCATAATAGATCTATGGATAAACATTCACAGCTCAGAATTTCCATCAATACCTAGGCACAAAGAGCCAGACCATCCCCACCCAGTGACTAACCCATGGGAGGGGGACAAAAAGGCTGGCAAACACCTCAAGGTTCACCACGTGGAGTTTCCTTTTAATGCTTCCCTCAGGAGGAAGAGAGTTGGGGGTCCAGAACTTTGAAGCCCAGGAATCTAGAGGGAACATTAGCAGTAAGTCTTGTGTAGATATCTGTCAGGAGGGCTCACACAGTGGAATGTGGCTGCTCTTGCCTCCCCACTCTGCTACTTCCTGATCTGCAGAGTTCAAGGCCATGTCTACACTTATCAGAGATTGACACTGCTGTGATCAATGCAACGGGCGTCAATTTAGCAGATCTGGTGAAGACCCGCTAATTCGATGGCAGAGCACTCTCTGGTCGACTCTGGTACGGAACAAGAAGAGTAAGGTAAGTCGATGGGAGAGCGGCTCCTCTTGATGCAGTGCAGTGAAGACACTGAGGTAAGTCGACCTAAGCTATGTCAACTCCAACTATGTTATTCATGTAACTGGAGTAGTGTAACTTAGGTCAACTTACCACAGTAGTGTAGACAAGGCCCAAGTAGAGGTAGGGCTTCCATCAGCTTGCGGGCAAGAGGGTCATGCTCATCCTGCTATCCCCCGTTCACAAAGCCACCTGGTGTCTCCTCTCTGATACATTTGTTAACGGTGGTATCCCATTATCATGCTGTCCTCGCAATCTATCATGTATTTATCCTCACAACATCCCTGTAAGAAAAGCATTATTATCCTCATTTTACACATGGGGAAACTGAGGCACTACATGACTTGCCAGAGCACCCACAGGAAATCTGTGGTAAAGCAGGGAATTTAACCCATGTCTCTTGAGTCCCAGTTAGTGCCCTAACCACTGCACCATCCTCCCTCCCTTCCTCTATCACTGTTGGAAAACTTTCTGTTGTAACTGTGAACACTTAGCTTCTGCTGGTTTAAATCAGAGCTTCTCTTCCCCCTACATTTTGAGTCCAGCAATTTCAAAAGTGGGAGTCTAAAATTAGCTGCCCATCTTTGAATATCTTGGCCAGAAAACTTTGTAGTGGATTTTATCTGTGACTTGGAAAATAAAACAGGATATGATTCGAATGCAGGTGTTCTCATCGCTATGCACATAAACAATCAGGGCTGGTCTACACTAGGAACTTATATCAGCACAGCTACATCTCTCAGGAGTGTGAAAAATCCACACCCTTGAGAGATGCAGGTATGCCAGACTAACCCTGGTGTAGCCAGTTCTGGGTTGATGGAAGAATTCTTCTAATGACCTAGCTACCACCTTTCAGGGAGGTGGATTACCTATGCTGACAGGAGAACACCCCTCCACCCCCATCAGAGTACGTGGTGTCTACACTGAAACACTACAGCAGTGCAGCTGCAGCAATTTAAGTGTAGACATACTCTCAGCTGCAAAATGTCCTAATATGTGACCTCGGGATCTGTCATGGGGAAGTATCCTGTATCCATTGATATTAGCTGAAATATGTCACAGGGTATCTGTTTAGTAATAGTATGCAACTTCCTAGGTTTGGGAAAGTTGTTTTGTTTTCCTCCATTCATTAGTTTTTAACTTAATTAGTGATGGGATAATTGATTTGAGTATTAAATAGCTTTTGATGAGCCCCTTTGTTCCACAGACTTTTAAAAAAAAATACTCACTGGGTGTATGACTTGCAATAATCAATACAATTAAATTAATACTGTTTATCAAATACGTGATGTAATTAGGAAAAATTAGTACATTAGTTAAAATGTCCTAAAAAAGTTTCTTGTAGCACTAAAGATGAGGGAAAAACCTCACAACTAATATGGATTTCTTCTGAATGCACTAAGAAACTCCCTTTCAACACAGGCTTAAAGGGATGAGTCAAGAAATCCTGGAAAAAAATCTCTCATTGCACTAGAGACTAAACCATAACCACCATGGCTAATCTCTAATGTCCTAGGACACTCCCTTTCAATGAACAGTATGTACTCCTGTATGTCAGTAATTTAATTCACAGGGCTGGTTTTATAAATGTACCTGAACTAAGCAAAATGGGATTTCTATTTCTTCTTATTTTCTTTTCTGTTTCTCTTAACCCTGAAATAAATTTGTCCTTTTTTTTTTTTTCAGTCTTTCTGGAGCACCAAATAAAATGGGACATCTCATCCCCAATTTATTTTTGGCTGGATCTGACCTCACTGCCCAAATCACATAATCCTGCTGATATTTAGTACCTCAAAGGTACAAGTTACTGATTTCCACTGCAGCTGGGAGGTAGCATTGCCTAGTGATTAAAGCAGCAAACTGATATTCAGGAGCTAGTGATTCTTTTCTCAACTTTGCAATTAACTCATTTTGTTGATTTAAGGCATCATTTAACCTTTCTAGGCCTCAGTTTACCCCTTTGTAAAATGTATCATGTACAATATATAGGTATCACTCAGAGACATTGTGGCCTATGAGGTATGTTTATAATGTGCTATGAGATATTTGAATGAAAGACACTACAAAAGTGCAAAGTAATGTAATATTATTAAGCTATGTAACTATTTTTATACCAGTCATAACCAAAAGATTCCTATGCTGTAGTTAAGGCCCCGTGTATAATGTGATTCCAGGATCATGTAAACTGATGTATAACTGCAGATTATTTTTAAACTCCTGCATTGCACTGACATTTTAAAAAAACATATAAGGACTGGATTCTCTTTCCCACTGTGATCCCTGTATGCCAGTGTACAAGGACCACAGTGTCTCTTAGCTGGCCTGGAGAAAATCCCTTCAGGGCTGGCACTGCAAAGGACAGCTGTAGGTTGTGTTACACAAAACTCCACAAACTATGGTGTGGGGAGTGTGCTGGGGTGGAGTCTAGAGCAGGGGGAGCGTGTCAGGGATGGGAGGGAATGCAAATATAGTGCTAGATTCTGGGACAGCTCTGGGTTTTGGAACTGCCCATAGGCAGCACAAGGGAGGCTGCCATAACTTAGAGCAGCACATGGACTGCCTAACTTACACCAGGGGCCATTTTGGCCCCCAACCAGCCCAGAATCTGGAGATCCTAAAGCTACATTAATGCCACCTTTGCTTGCCCTTCCCTGGGCTGCCTCTGTGTGCGCTGTGCCTCTTAGAGGGATAGCACGTAATCCCACCCCAAATCTCTAGCCCTTGAGAACTTTTGAATTGTGAGCTGAGTGTAAACCAATACAGCTATCTCTGCCTGAGCCTGCACATGGCCTGAAACAATAGCCATGAGAGAAATGTGAACTGTTAATATTATGGCAATTCTCAACTGGCCCAATCAAATAATGGGGCAGCCCATTTTGCTAACTCTGTACAAACACATGGGAAGAGATGGTCCCTGCCTAGGAGATATTATAATCCAGTGCAAAACAAGAAGCAACAAGGGATTGAGACAGACAAGAGGCAAGATGGAGGGAGGACACGGCTAATAGTATTAAGTTCAAGCAGTTACACTGGTGAGATATCTGTGCAGCTTGGTGGTCCATTTAAATAAATAAATAATACGCAACTAAACTCCAGCTGCCTCTCAATCCATCTATCACTAGCTGTCCGATTTCTTGTAGGCGTCGCAGCAGAGGTGAAGAGGTAGCTAGTGAAGGAGAAGGGCGTAGTGAATTTATGAGCCAGTTCAGGGAGAACGTTCCATGTGTAAGTGAAGGAAGCTTGGGAGAAAGCACAAAGATAATAATCAGAGGGGTAGTCCTGTTAGTCTGGATCTGTAAAAAGCAACAGAGAGTCCTGTGGCACCTTTAAGACTAACAGATGTATTGGGAGCATAAGCTTTCGTGGGTAAGAACCTCACTTTTTCAGATGCAAGTCATGTGGGCATGATGTCTGACGAAGTGGGCATTCATCCACGAAAGCTTATGCTCCAATACATCTGTTAGTCTTAAAGGTGCCACAGGACTCTCTGTTGCTTTTTAAAGATAATAATGGTAGTCATCATTAGAGGAGTAGAGGGGACGGGGCAACACAAAATGGACCTGGTCCATTGAGGCTCCCGTTGACTTCAGTGGGCTTTGAGTCAGGCCTAAAGAGACAACAGTGGATAAATTGGCAGGGGCGGAGTCTTGAAGATGAGGTCATGAGGCTTGAATTTGCCACACAGGGAAACAAGGAGCTAGAGGGTAGATTCAAAGAGGGGATTAATATGGTCAGAGCGATAGGCAAGGCATATGATTTTTCAGATGCCTTTTGTATCTCAATGGGTATTCAAACTGAAGTTTAATGCCAATTTAAATGCCACCATTAACTATTTCAATGCAGGTCATTTTAACAAAAATATCAGATTAGGGTGCTAATCCATCATTGTTTGATGTTATAGCAGGTTTTGGGGGGAGGTGCAGTAGGACAGCTAGTTGCTTGGAAGAATTGACAGTGTGAGGAAAATGAAGAATTCATATTCCCGCAATAAACCATTTAAAGTAACCCCAGGTTTCCTAACTGGGAGAGGAAAGAAGGAAATGTACCTCCCCACCACCAGTAAGAAAAGCTTCAGCTGCTTCCTAGATCATCAAAACCACCTCCCAGGCCTCCCTGGGTGCTAAAAGACTCAACTTACCCTTACTCAGCTCTGAAGACTTCCAGCTTTGTCCCTGGCAACTTCCACAGTGCAATTACTTGTACTTTGTTCTTTTCAGTACAAAACTGAAGCACAGTGCAAATTTAGAATTTGGCATAACATAAAATAGCAAACTAAATAATGAGGGGCACTGTACTGATTGGACTGGAGTGGGGAGAAGGAGAGGTCTTGAGATGACTGTGATGCGTAATTCCAGGGTCCTGATCCATAATTTAGGTATAATGTTCTCTACAGGACATAGTGTATGAGTTATGCTAGTTTGCTATCACCTAAAACAGAGGAAAATTAGAACAGATTAGACACTGTGTACTGTGTGGATTACAATCAGGTGATTTGGAGGCAGTTCCATACGTTTTCCTTTGCTGAATAAATAATGCAACCCCGGGGCCTCCAAACTAGCTAGCAATGCATTTGTAGGGGAAAGAAGGTGAAGGGAGGTCATGAGAGATGTAGACATATGAAAGTCCATATGTAAGTTCACCAAGACATAATGAATCATGTAATGGGGAAAGGTGAGCCCAGGCCAGAATTTAAAAAAGCCTGATGCTCCCCTTCCCCCACCAAGTTTTCCCTGTTCCTTGTCCATCACTGATGGTTTGGAATGTGGTCCCAATGCACATCCCTCCATTAACTATGCACCAAAGTGGGACTGGACAATCAAGCCAGAGGGGATAAATGGCTCACGTGAAAACCAACAAGTCCAGGATCTCGCCTGGTCTACTCAATCTTTTTCTGTGCCTCAGGGGGAATAAAGGCAGCTCAGCTGGACTCAGAAAATACTGCAGAGAATCCATTAAGAGGTTCATAATACTCTGTCTCAGACAGGGCAGACTAAAGCTCTCTATGTGTTATTAGCCATCATTGTTCAATACGAAGAGACTCACACAGGATCTTAGAACATGGTCATAGCTTTCCTGAGTATAACATTGATGCTAGGGGATGAGACTGTAGTGAGATTGAGAATGCACTAAAGAATGTGTGACAAATGGCAATGACAAGGTAGCCTGTGAAGCCATGAAATGGAACTCTTGCCCAACAGCACGGAGTTCAGCCCCCAGAGTAGTACAACCAGCAGAGCCCCTGCACCTGCATTTGAAAGTCGAGACTACTCTCACAAGAGGAATTCAGTCTGTTTTCACAAGCAACTACCTCTAAGTGATATCGAGGCTGCTGCTGGCCTTCTGATCAGGGAGCTGTAACCAGCTCCCTGACAATCCCTAAACCCTCCCCTCCTGCACCGAGCAGAGCTTTGGCATGGGAGAGAATCTGATCAAACACCTCTTTTAGTCTTCAAAACCAGTAGCGGCACCAGAAGCTAGGGTGACCCAGGCTTACTGAGACTGATCCTGGGTGCAGCCATTATGTACTTTAATCCTTGAAGATTGAGCACTTTGCAGAATTCGTACACTGCTGCCACCTACGGCGCAGGCCAGTAGGACAAATAAATCTGAAATAGAAATGAGACCGTCTCACAATAAGGAAGTACACAATCTTAGCCATACACAAGGATTTCTTTTCCCCTGTTGTTCTTCTAGAATAATAGAGATCTAAATGGCATCCCATAATAATTAAGGAGAACTTTTCCTTCTTTGGATTGACACACAAAACAAGCCAACTGAAATGTGTCTTTACTACTGACGTCAAATTCACAGAACATTTCTTTTTTGTGGATGGATTTGTCACACAATTAAAGGTTTCAAAACATGTCACAATGAACTATCCTTGGGATCTTCACATACTTATTTTGTAAATCATTAAACAGATCACCTTGTCTCTTGTCCACTTGGTAATTCTAATCAAGTTGCAGAAAAGATTATGCACTCAAAAGCTAATGCTTCTACTTTGGCTGGGATTCGATACTTCTTTTTTAATTATTATTAACAGGCCCAATTAAAATGAACACATTTCAATTTATATTCTTTATCAAGAAAATGGCTTTTCTTGGCTAATCCAGATATATTAAGCACATTTTATTTAAAAACGTATTGTAAAATATTGACATATACCTAAAACCTGTTTGCTGTGCTTTCCCCAGCTATTACACTCAACTCCTGCTAAGTACCTTTTAACCTTACAGACAAAATATTTGTATAATCAGAATATATTAGTATTTAGGATCTAATCCAAAAGTCCATTGAAGTCAGTGGAAAAGATTCCCCAAGGCTTTGGATGGGGCCTGTGGAGACTAACGATCATACAAATGTAGCATTGATTAGTCAAACATTTAGAAAACTACAAAGTCAGAAAGTCATGATTATTTGATAAAAGATAAATCCAGTACAAAAAATAATATACTTCTTAAATGTTGGTGACTGCAGTCCAACCTGAATGTATTACCGGAAGCATGTGATTACATACATACAAGATTGACTATGTTTCCATGGTTATTTCCGTATTGCCAACCCAAACCAGTCAAATATTATGAGTCAGTCAGGCCCCTCAAAATTGTGCAGTTGGCTTAAAGATCATTAGATTTTTTTTAAAAAATACATTTGCGGGTTCTTGTCATTTATCATCGGTTTCTGAGTCTGTAGGGTACACTTGGATAACATTTTCCAGCTTTTCTATGCAGTAATGAGGGCTAGAAACTTACTTTAACAAAAAGAAAGCTGAGATTCCCATGTATTCACGTGACTCCAAGAGCTGGGGGCTAAATCCATAAAGGGACTTAGGCACTGTAAGGCTGAGCATTGCAATACCTAACTTCTAGGTGTCTAGCCATATAGTGAAATCCACAACCCCATGTTAGGCGCTGAGGTTCTCCATATAACACCTGGGGACAATTAGGCACCTAAGAATGGGAGCTACAAAAGCCAGCACACTGAGCAGGGAGCTGGTTAAGCAAGCCAATAGCTCCACCCCTCAAAGGGACTTAATCACCTAAATCCAGGATGGAGGGAGGTGCCTATCTTTGCTTGGGGTTCCTAGCTGTGAACCCTCTCCTGAAATTAGGCAACTAAGCAGTTCCTTGCAAAAAACACCAAAGGAAGAGGTAGTGGTGCCTCCTCTTATAAGTTTTAGCCCATTGATTAAAGCATTCACCTGGGATATGGGAGACCTGGGTTAGATTCCCCCCTCTGTCTGATGTAGAGAAAAGCTTAGTTTCTCCCCCTCTCAGAAGACTGCCCTAACCACTGGGCTATGGGATAGTCTGTGATAGGTTGCTCTTAAACTCTCCTGTTGAAGCTGTTCCACCATATAAAAAAAAATGCATTAGGCCATTGAGAATAAATGTATATCCCAATGGTCAGAGCATCCACCTGGGATATGAGGTTCCGATGCCCTTGCTCCAGACAGGGACTCTGCAGGGGTGGTGAGACTAGGATTGTGGACAAAGATACTGGGACTGGAATGAGAAGTCTGAGGAGTGGAGACTAGGACTAGCGAGGTGAAGTGAATGGGCCTGGGATGAAGGGCCATGCATGGGGAAGAGGCAGGATTGAGACAGGGAGAAGTTGGGGGGGGGGCAGGACAGAAGGAGGCAAGCTTGGAGGGAATGAGTAGAAGACCCTGCCCACTAGAACACAGTCCCCTCCAGACCTCAGAATGGAACCCAAGATTTCTGAGTCGAGTCTCGCCATTCGTGTGCTGTCAATAAATGCTTGTGAAGCTCACTGGCAAAGTGTCCCATCCCCCTCTAGTGCTGGTCCACTTAGAGGATAACAACCTACTATTACTATAATTTACTTCATTACCTCATGTGGCAGAGGTCTGTGTAGTGGATCTAAAGGCTCCTGTTGATGACCCGTGTGGGTGTCAATCTGATGTCACATAATGGAACTTCGGGGTGGGGGGCTAGTTTGCTTTTTAAAAACCTAGGAAATTGCACACACACAACTATATTAAAAGACCTTATTAATGTTGCAAAGTTAAATATTCAAAAGTTAAGAAACACCATAATTAAGGTGGCTTGTGTAACCTTAATTCAGTCCCCCTTCTCCTTTGTACATATGCATTATGATACTGTCTTTAATTACATGATCACATACTACTTTTTCCACAAGGTCCTTGCTTGATTCAGTGCACAGGATGAATTTGTTCTGGGAATGAATCAGGGCTGTGTGGTGAAAGAGGCCATTGTCTATAGGATCCCTGCCTTATTTGATGCAGAAGCTGGAAAGTATGTAGTGAATGAAGCAGGGGATATATAGGGAGAGAAAGAACAATCTCAGGGTTAAGGTTATTGAATGCTGCCCTGGAGAATTAGATTAATAATATAATATATGGAGATATACCTATCTCATAGAACTGGAAAGGACCCTGAAAGGTCATTGAGTCTAGTCCCCTGCTTTCACTAGCAGGACCAAGTACTGATTTTGCCCCAGATCCCTAAGTGGCCCCCTCAAGGATTGAACTCTCACTGCTGGGTTTAGCAGGCTAATGCTCAAACCACTAAGCTATCCCTCCCCAAGTCTGTTCCTGGCCCTGGCCCTGCCACTGCCACAGAGTTCTTATTGACACTGGGCAAGTCAGTTTTCACAGGTGGTCACTAATTGTGTGTTCCTCATTTTCTGGGTGCCTGACTTGAGGCATTGGGCTTTGATTTCCAGAAGTGCAGATCGCTCACAGCTATAATTGAAGTTAATGGGAGTTGTGCATTAAACATATAAAGTGCTTCTAAGTACTTTGAAAAGTCAAGTCCTAGATGTGTCAGATTGAGCACCCAAAATTAGTGGATACTTTTGACAATCTCTTGAAGCCTCAGTTCCCCATCTGTAAAATGAGGATAATAACACCCCTCCATCTCAGAGGCGTGTTGTGAAAATAAATTACCAGTAATTAATATTTGTGAAGTACTCAGAAGCTATAGTGATGAGTGCCACTAGAAAATTAATAATTCTGTCTTCAGAGCAGTATTTGAATAGTGTGCAATAAATGGGTCCACACACTGAGCAAAGAGGATACAACAAAATATTGAATAGCTGCTCATTAAATGAGCACTGTCCATTCTGTGCACTGGAATGAGGCATGGTCTGGTGGGAAAAACAGTATGTGATCATGTAATTAAAGACTATATCATAATGTGTATGCACCAGGGGACCAAGTTAAGGTTGCACAGGTATCCTTAATTCTGGCATTCCGTGGTGTTGAGTGCTTGACTTTACAATCTTAATTATATTCTTTTAGCATAGGTTATTTTGGGGGTGGGATTTTGGGCAGGGGGTTATATATATATGTTTCAAGGGGTGCTTTCAAGGTTTAGGCAGAGAATTTGAGCTATCCTGATTGCTACAAATTAATTATAAAGGTTCTCCTTATATGAAATATTTTTCTTTGAAAAAACAAGTCTACCGGTCCATTGTGAAGAAATAAAAACACCAAAACATAAACAGTCTCTTGTTTTGTAGGCCCTACAAAAAACAGTGTTATGGTGATCCTCTGCTGCTGACGGTTCAAAAAGCTAATACTATTCCCAAAGCAGGGTGAAAATTGCTGATGGTTCTGTTGTGCATAGATTGTTTGGGACGGTGAGGTGGTGACTAAGCCAAATGGGATGTCAACCAATAACAGATGTCAGTTTCTGCTCCATTCAAAGCACAAGGAAAACTCCACTCTGAGGTGGTTACTGTGATTTAGTGGACTGAACATCTACGTCATTAGGAATTGCACATGCACAATTGATGGGACAATCAAACCCTCTGATTCTAATTATTGCTCTGATACTAACTTGCTATGTGACCTTGGGCAAGGATTATTCAAATGTGTAAGGTTGTAGGATCCCTAACCTCTCCATGTCTGAGCCTCCCATCAGTAAGATGAAGATATGTAAAAAGCAACAGAGGGTCCTGTGGCACCTTTGAGACTAACAGAAGTATTGGGAGCATAAGCTTTCGTGGGTAAGAACCTCACTTCTTCAGATGCAAGCTTTCGTGGGTAAGAACCTCACTTCTTCAGATGCAAGGGCTTGCATCTGAAGAAGTGAGGTTCTTACCCACGAAAGCTTATGCTCCCAATACTTCTGTTAGTCTCAAAGGTGCCACAGGACCCTCTGTTGCTTTTTACAGATTCAGGCTAACACAGCTACCCCTCTGATACATGAAGATATGTGTTTATCTACCTACCTCCCGGCATTTTTTAAGAGTAAGTAATAATTAGTTAACGTCTGCACACTGCTTTAAAGATGGAAAGTGTTAAGTTTTCCTACTATTATTTTATTGCAGGAGGGAAAAAAGCAAGATGGGCATGGAAAAAATATTTCCAAACTTCTAAGAGGGTATCAAAAAACAATGGTGAATGAGACAACTGGCTGCCTCAGTGGTTTTGCAAAGGAGACAGAATCTTTGTGTCAAATCAGTTCAAATCCCAGCCTACTTTGTTAGTGGCAGAAAGTAAATGTCATGTGATGGATGATCTGTGCCTTATAATAAACAAGCTTGTGGTCTCCTCCCTCCAGTTCTCAGTGGACAAGTCTCCATATCACACCAAAACAATAACATTATAACTGTGCAAGGACAGTCTCCGTAGAAAGTCCAGAAATTAAGGCAGTTACCCATTCAGCCTAGAGATGGTCCTACCAGATCAAGGTTAAGGCACAGTGATAGGGTTGGTTGGTGAATCTTGTTCTACCAGTATTTATGCTGTACCTGATCTGTTAGTAGAGAAACAAAGGACTTCAGTCTCCAGAGCTTTCAGTCTGGCATTACTCTCACATTCTTTCAATGGTGAGGAGAGAAAAAACCTATAAAGAAATAGTCATTTATATAATAATAAAATTAATGATTATAATAATGACATGGAGAAAAAACATTCCATTCTCCTAGGTAAACAATATATGTTTATATTACATTTCAGTTTCCACAAATTACAATATAGAGAAATCAAGATGAATGAAGCTATGTTTAAATTACATTACAGTTTTCACACAACCTGATAAAAAGCCAGGAAATTCAATAATACATGCCCTGTTCTCATTTCCCCCAGCCCCAGGTTACGGACTAAAGAATAAAGTGTCATTCATAAAACTGTGCACACACGATGAATCACATCACACCCCAACCTCAGCTATACATTTAATTTGTCTATGATTTACCCCAAACTGAACTTTTGACTTTCATTCTTGGTCGTTCAGTCCCTTCTGGGGAAATATCTACAAGCATTTTCTTAAAACCTTTCAAATGTTGTGTAATAGAATTGTAAATAAAAATGAATTGAACATTACTGGCAGAATGCTCTGCTTTAATTTCTTTTACCCAGAATGCACATTTTGCCCCTGGTTTCCTAAGTCAGGGAGCTGCATTGTAGTGAATGTCACATTTCTCAGGAAACTCCCGATCCTGCAATCTGATCTGTTCAAGCAGATGCCTATACCCTTATAGAGTCCTACTGACATCACACAGGGATGTGGTGGTCCATCCACACAGTCAGGATTGTGGGATCAGTGCCTAAAATGGTCTCAGAGACCAGACTCTGACGTCAGTAAGAGTGTTAACTTCTTTAACTTCAATGAAGTTATTCTGGATTTAGGCAGAGATCAGAATTTGTCTCCTGGGCTGCAACTCCAATAATTCACTAACTCTGAAAACAGATGGTGCTGAAAAGATATGTCATCAACACAAGGAATGTATACTGCATGTTAGGGTCAAGCTTTTGCAGAAAGCTAATCTGAATCTTGGGATTTCAAGAGGTCTCTTACAGATTCCAAGTTCC
The DNA here is from genome assembly GCF_011386835.1 of Chrysemys picta bellii. Lineage (NCBI taxonomy): Eukaryota > Metazoa > Chordata > Testudines > Emydidae > Chrysemys > Chrysemys picta. The sequence goes on along the minus strand of NC_088792.1, from coordinate 59,238,783 downwards.
AATCAATCCAGTTCAACAAAAACTCTGGAATGGTTGCTTTTATTTCTTTCAATAAGAGTAATGCTTACATACAAACTCCCAGCTCTGTGTCTCTATTTTGTCTTCCCCAGCTGGTGTAGTCAAGCAACTCACTTGGTGTGTGGCAGGAGCTTGCAGAGGGCTAGTTGCTTGAGGCCCACCCCAGACAACTCAGCTCTCTCACTAGAACCCAATCTCTAGGCTGTCTCTCTAGCTTGTGTGCTTCTATTTCCATAACATTTCAAAGGTCTTTTCTGGCTCTCCAGATTGCAAAGGGCCTCCACCATCTGGCATCTTGATTTCTGTAATCCCCTTTATGCCAGCTACACTGTCTCTTTCAAATCCATTCAAAGCACTGCTACTAGGATCATCTTCCTGACTCACTGCTCTGCCCACATCACCTGCAGCTTTTGGTCACTCTTGGCTTCCACTCCACCACTGGATCAAACACAAGCGCTTTGTCTTTGCCTTTATGATCCTTCTCCATTTAGCCATCCCCTATCTATCGGATCTACTAACTTATTAAGACATCAGCCCTCCCCTTCACTCTTCCAGGAATGCCAGCCCCAATCACCTGATTTTCTCCATGCTGCCCTCTATGCACAAGAAAGGTTCTGTCAAAATCTGTGAAGCCACCTTCTATCCTCATTTACATCTTAATGCCTACTCTGTGGTGATCCCTACAAATCACTCCCATCTGCCATTTGTAAGGCACGTGACGAGCTGAGAGTTCTGCTAAACTCTATTCATCATTTTATTGCAATCTCTAACCCACACCCACCCTGCCTGGCTGTTCTGTCCATTTGTTGCATTCTGTCTGACATGTGAACTACAGACTCTCTGGAATAGAGGGCTGTCTTGTTTATTTGTACATCACCCAGCACAATGGGGCCTCAATTCTTGATAGGGTTCATGAGTACTACTGTAATGTTAAACAACCATCGACAAGACAGAGGTAATGTTGGAGAAAGCAACTGGAATATCTAGTGGAGACTACATCAGCCCTCCCAGATTCCAAAAGCGCTCCTGCCATTTGATATTCGGGGTCACGGATTGAGAGTTGTGTAAGACCTTTGGCAGCTCTTGGATCAAGTGTAGCCATGTGAGTTTAGGAAGAAGGGTGGGGCCTTTTCTTTGGATGCAGCTCTACCTACATTTATCCATGTCTTTGTCACTTTAAGATTAGACTGTTGTAATGCATTCTGTGCAGTATTACCTTCAGAAACTTAAGTTAGTGCAGAATGCAGCTGCCTGTCTATTAAATAGCATTTCACAGAGAGGGCAGGTTACATCAGAACTTTGGGATCAACACTGACTTGCAATTAGTTTCCAGGTAGAACTGAAGGTGTTGGTTTATATCTATAAATCCCATAATCTTGGCACCTGGCTCTCTGAATGACACCTCCTGGTGCCACACTGTGCCAGTTGTGATCAGCAAAATGGCTGATTGTCAGCACCCTGGTTTAAGAGGCAGGCAGCAGGGGTATTTCTGAACCAGTGCCTTGAGCTCTAGAACTCATCCACCCCATTTATTTTGGTTCAAGAGACACCAGATTTGCTATTTGAGTGAGTAAGCTGTTCTTATTTTGTTAGGAAGCTTTTTTTTTTTTTTCTTTTTTTTTTTTTGTAGGTTGGGATGGGTTGGTCAGGCAAGCCATTGTTTTGTGGGTTTTAATCCTTAATCATGCATATTTTCAATGATTCATACAAGCACCTGGACCTGTGGGGTAGGTGCTTTTAAAGATATGTGAATAACTAAATGTTTACACAGCTCTTTGAAGATGTAAACTGTCTACAAGTGCTAGATGTTGTTTTTAAACTATGTGGTATGTGTGACTGAAAAAAAAACCAACCGTTGACACACACAAGCTGAGGTTCAAAAATTAATGTGAAGCACTGACAAAATATAAGGATCAGAGTAATAATTTAAATGATCACTGAGCAATTACTTTCTGTCTGGTTAAAACAAACATAGAACATAATAATCTAAATCAACCACAGAGCTGTTCTGGGAAGGTTTCAAAGCAGCTTCTTAGAGAAAAGTATCTTCCTCCCCCTACATTATTTCAGCTGAATTGGAAAATCGCTATACAAAAGTTTTGCATGGAGATATATATATTTCATCCCCTCCATTTTTCTCAACCTGTTACAATCTGATGCATTCAAAATGTGTTAAAATATGTCTGAAATGATAGCTCACTGAATTTACTTTATACTCCTTTGAAATAAGAAGAAAAATAATATTTTAGCTTATGTTCCTGGGAAAGAGCTAAAAACAACCTTACAGCTGAACAGAATTTGATAACACGATCCCCTTGGATTATAGCCATGTACCTTTTCCATTAGAACTTCTTATTTGTCCAATCAGAATACTATGTTTTTATTCAAACCTTAATAGCAGGTGGACTCTGTAACAATCTTTCCCTGTGTATGTTACTGTATTCTATTCCCATTGTGGTGCAATCATAAGGTTTTGGTTGCTTTCTTGCTTGCTTTGCTCTGTGTTTTGTCTCCTAAAATTTTTAATTCAAAATTTGGATTAGAAACCAACAAAAACCTCCAAGAACATTCATCAGTATTTGAGGAGCCTAGGCTAATCATCTGATACGTCTTCCGATCTATTTTAGCTTCATACATCAGTGGAAATGTTGAGAATATGTATATAGTTGAAGATTTCCAATCCCCATCCCGGTTTGTTTCATTTTCTAACGTAAATATATCACTGGTAAGGAACTTTGCAATGGAAATAATTTGTTGTCAGCTATCCCCCTTCCCAAACAACTTTAAACTAATTTTTACCTGTATATCTTTAAACAAAACAAATTTGAAACTATGTAAAATGAAAATGAGCATGTTTAGTTCCTTTTCAGATAAATCGCCCTATGCATTTAATTGCTCATCTTCCGCTCTTCGGACAATCCTGAACAATTTGAACTCTTCAACTTCTTGTGTTACAGTTTCCATAGTGCTCTGTGATTATCTTGGTTTACAGCAAATGTTTACTTAAACATATGCACAATAAATAACCACACTGTCGTGGTACGCTCTCTCCTTTTTTAATGTAAACCACATTAGTAAGAATGATCTGGATCTCTGTGTTATTTCTGTTTTTATTATTATTAGATATTTAGTTAGTAATTTAAATGCACAAAAAGCCATTAAACAATTGAAATAACACTGGGACTACTAATAATAGTGGGTGTAATAAGATGACAAAGAGAGGTGCACTTTGATTTGTGAGTAAAAGGGCAGGATAAAAAAGCCAATGCACTAATTGATTTGAAAATGGCGTATTTTGCCTTATTTCATACTAATTGGCACTCAGACAGTGAGTACTTGCAGAAATGTTGCTTACCTGTTGCGTCGCTCATGAACGCTCCTGAGTTCCGGGAGCTGTCCAATGTACCTCTCCCCTTGTCGGTTTACCTTCAGGATGGTGTCCCAAACCAGGTGATGTACCAGACTCCTCTATTCTCTCCTGATCACATCTAACTGTGCGGAGTAGCTCTTTCCACTTTTCTTTGGAAGCCCTGGATTGCTTCATATAAAAAAAATGTAAGGAAGAGTGGGAGAGTCATGTAGGGGACATAGTTCCCTTTCGCAGAAAAAGATATTTGGTTTGCACAGCTGCTCAGTGTGTTGGAAATGGGAGGAGAGCTTTGTCATCGATTGGAAATGTTTGCAGTCCTGTAGCCAAACAGGAAGGATTTTCTCGGATGTTTTTTGTTTGTTTTCTTTGTTTTTCGGGATTTGTGTTTTTTTGTTTGTTTGGTTGGTTGGTTTTTTGTGGGGTTTTTTGAGTGGAGGAGTGATGGGGTTTGAAATCCCCGCACAAAAATTAAAGGCTAAATAGCCCCAAAGCGGACGTGGTGTGCTGATGATGCATGATAAGGATTAAAGAAAATACCGATACGTTTGCTTTTCAAAAATAAAGTCCAGTCAAGGCCAAAAGATACCCCGTGTACAAACGATGCAAGCAGGAAATCGATAAAGAGATGCAATTCCAATTAAAGAGTGGTGGGTCTGGCCAATCATGATACCCCTAGGGCTAGTGTGCATATCTAAATACAGTAGGTGGTGTCTGAACTGCAAAATACAACCCTCCTGCCCCCTAAAAATGCTAGCTCGACAAGGTAGTCAGCAGGATTCTGATAAAAAATCGTATTGTTCTCATTGCGTGACTTTAGCTGGCTTCGAATATGCCCAGGCGTTGATTGGGATAAAAGCCTACATTCTTCTCAAGTGCAGGAAGAAAGAGTTTCAGATCAAGTGCTTTGAGACTGGCTGAAACAACACGAGATTTACAGGCCAGTGTTTTACTGCCCCGCTGGATAGATGTTTGAACTCTAGTGGGGGGTGGGGGAGAGCCGATTCCAACAGTTACTACTGGGAATGCAATATGGGGTCCCCTACAATGCTTGCTTAGGCTAATGGAGGTCCTGTCATTCAGCTCTCCTTGCACTGGGATACAGGGTAAACATTCCCCCGGTGACCCTTTGCATGCAGGTCCCCTCTTCAGGACATCATTAAAAGCCTACATGCACTTGTCTGACATCAATTGTCAGGCACGGTCGCAAGGTACAGAGATCCGTGCAGCGAGCAGGGAAACGACCCCAGGGGAGAACAATCTTGGCCGCTCGGGCCTGAAAGAGTCTGAAAATCGTTTGGTTGCGGGGGTGTCAGAAGAGACAAAAGCGCGCAGCAGGTAAGAGCTAGGGACGGTTGCCAAGAAGGAACTGGCCCTGATCGCTGTGACAGGATTGAAGCCCTGGGGAACCTCTCTCATTGGAACATCCACGCGTCCCCGAGGGGCTGCCTGTCTCCTCTCATCAGCATCGAGGGGAAACATTTCATAGCCTTCCTCTTTGGTGCCGCTAATCCGGTTATCTGTTGGGTTATAAATATTAATGCCCTCGCGCCGTTCGGCTGGGGATGGTACCAGCCAAGCCCTCTGTGAAGTGAGATATCAGCCTCTTCCCAGCCCGCACACGCCCTGGGAGAATCGATGAAATATCCAGCCGAGCCCAGCAAATGGCGTATCAGGAAGGGCCGGTGGGCGCCTCGGTGCTGGACTTCGTGGCCGATCTCTCCCTGGGGTCTCCTGAGTGCCACCCTCGAGGGGTGCCCAGCCTGGACCTGTACGATTTCTCCTCCGGACCTCCGTTTGGGGAGAGAGCCCTGGCTCTCCGAGAGGGCATGGCCAGGGGGCTGCCTCTGGCCCCCTTTGATGATGGAGACCCCGAGGAAGAAGAGGAGGAGGAGGAGGAGGAGAGAATGAGGGGCACGTCTCTGCTGGACAGACCCAAGAGAAAGCGAGTCATCACCTATGCCCAGCGCCAGGCTGCCAACATACGGGAGAGGAAGAGGATGTTCAACCTCAACGAAGCGTTTGATCAGCTGAGGAAGAAGGTGCCCACCTTCGCCTACGAGAAGCGGCTGTCCAGGATAGAAACCTTACGCCTGGCCATAGTCTACATCTCCTTTATGACTGAACTCTTGGACAGCTGCAACAAGAAGGAGGCGAGCTAGAGAGCCGAGGACGCAGGGCTTCTCCATCCAGGGATGGAGGCGGACAGCATCCCAGCCCGGGCAGGCGGAAGAGAAAGGTCGGGGACGCAGTTTAGCACAGGCAGTGCTCCTGGCTCTCTGGCTAGTGTCTGGGGTCACGTAGAGGATTCAGGGGATGATGGGATAAGATCAAATCAAGGGGCACTCCGGGAGGGCGGGGCAGGGAGGAAAGCGTCACCATCTGTACATTCATTGATATCTAATGGGACTTTTGGCAAGAAAAAAAGTGGTGATTTTTGTTTGTTTATTTTTACTTAAAACGTTGCCACCTGCTGCCTTTGGGGAAAGGTCTGAGGCTTCCCCGCTGACATAGACCTGGTGGCTTTCAACGGGATTTTCCTGGGAGGCATCCCTGCCTTACATGACGAGGAGTAAATGCTTTCCACACATGCCGCCTATTGAATACATTCATGTTAGCGGGGTTTGCCTTTCAAAAGTCCTTACTCTTTTCTGCTAGCCGGAAAAGTCAATCTAATGCATCACACGACACCTAAAGCGTAGAATGGATCATTTGAACAGAGCTGGGAATTGGCACGGGGTCTTCCAGCAAGTCCAACAAAGTTTCTTGGGAAAGGAGTGCTGGGAAAGGACGGGGCTAGGGTTAGGTGTGGGAGGGAGTCCAGCCGCGGCCAGGCGATGTTGGAAAGTCCCCGAATGAATGAATGAGAAAAGGGGGCGGGGGGTGGGAGGGAGATGAGCCTGGGTGAGAGGGGAGAACGGCTCCCGGAAAACCGTGCGCTCGGAGCAATCACTGCTCCGTGTGAGCAGGGAAACACACGGCCCTGGGCCCGATCCCCGGCTGGCGTCAAGCAGCCGGCCTCCGTGGGCTTCCCCGGGGCTAACCGCTGCTGAGGCGCTGCAATGAAGGAGCCGGCCCGGCAGACAGCGAGCGAGGCAGGCCGGAGGGATCCTGGAGGGATCTCTGATCCCTCCCTCTCTGGCTCGGCTGCCGAGCCGGTCGGCCTGGCTCCGTTCGCCTCCGGGCGCCCCTAGAAACCTCGGCGCTTCCTCCATTGTGTCCCCTCGGCCCAGCCCAGGCTAATTGGCTTTCGCTAGCCCGCTCGCTGCCGTCTCTCCGACTGCAGGTGGGGGCGGGCGGACGCTTCCTACAGGCCAGGCGAAGGGCGAGTTTAATTATTTTGGCATTATCTGAGAGCGCCGCCGGGGTCACCCGCTCCCATGTGCCCGGGGCCAGTGGCAAGAGCCAGCGGCGAGGAAGGAGATGAGCAGTGAAGGGGAAAAGCCCCCTCTCCTCCCAGCTGCCTCCGCTCCTGCTCCCCCCTTTGCTCGGGGCTGCTTTCCCCAGCAATAGCTTTGCCCTGCAAACTGAGTTCTCTGCAGGGGCTCCTGGTTGCTTTCTGAGCTCAGTTCTGGCCTGAGTCTCGCGCCTTATGTGCGTTCCAGCTCCTCTTCCAAAGCAATGGGGAAACTGACAGAGATTAGTCACCCCTGGCCGTTTTTACATCAAGCCTGGATGTGTTTTTAAAAACTCTGTTGTGGGAATTATTTTGGGGAAGTTCTATGACCTGAGTTATGCAGGAGGTCAGACTAGATGATCACAATGGTCCCTTCTGGCCTTGGAATCTAGGAATCTGCCTAGTCTATTATTAGGAATTGCGACTGGTCTGGGGAAAGGAGGGTGGGCGAATTTGGGGGGGGGGGGGAAGGGAATGAAAATTTGACTAATCTAAAAATAAATTTGAGATTTTGAAAAGTTTTTTTTAAAATTGGCTATCCATAAAGGTGATTTGAAAACAGAAAAAAATCATTTTTTTTTTCATTTCATTTTCCCCCAATTTTTAAAAATTCAGAATGTTGCAATTCAGAAAATTCCAAATACCTGTAATCTAAATCTATCTATCTATCTATCTATCTATCTATCTATCTATCTCCACATACATTCTAGTGTTCCTGCTCCCTCTCACCTTCCTTTCTCATGGTTTTCCTTCAATTGATATGGTGTTACTTCTTCTCCAGTGAGATAAATAAAACAGGTTTATTTACCCCGACCATACATCAAAAGCATCTTAATAAACAGTTTAGGGCCTGAGTGTGCACTCACTGAAGTCAGTGACAGAACTCCCTTTGAATTAAGTGGTATAAATCTGCAACAGTGCCAATCAAAAGAGTGTCTCTATTTTTTTGCCAGTATAACCGAGATCAGAATCTGGCCCAAGTATCTATGATTTATAGTCCATGGTTTTGTTAACTCCCTTAAGGATTGTTATTGCTCTTTCTCATTATGTTTATTATTTACTATTAATATTGCTATTAACATTTGCATTGCCAAATGCTTATTCCTTATCTGTGCTGACCTTCCTGATTCAGATATCAATTGGTTTGCAATATATCTGCTTTCTGAGTTGTTGGAATGTCTTTTCTAATAGACGGCGGGCTGGCTAATACAGTCCAAACCTCACTATAAAACTGGGGTGCTTCCTGTATTAGAATATATTCTGCTAAAAATGAAAAATTTAACTAGAAGTGAAGATTAAAACTCTCAAATCAACAAATGGTCCAGATGTATATTGTTGTTACCACTGTATAAAGAATCAAGATGAAGACGGGTTCTTTATAGACAATGGAGTGTGCAATTAGATTTTCGTTTTTAAAACTACTCTATATTATAATCTGTATATAACTGTGCTTTCCATAGAAAGGCTGTGTATCTCTTTATGAGTGTTCATTTCTGTGTCATTGGATAAAATTAGGTCTCTATAACCCATCTTATTTTAAGTTAAGAGCTTCAAAATGTAAACATGTCTGTGTCAGATAATTCAAAAATTATTGGTTTTCTCTTTTTGGCTTAATAACAAAACATTGGAACATTTCAAGATCCAAATTGTTTTCATACTTGTGTTAACAATTAGGAAAAGGCAGAAAGCAATGTCTGTGTTTTATTATTTATGTATGACCCAAAATCCTGATCCTCTATAATTAATTATTATTAAAGAATTCACTGGAAATTTGACAATGGTAAGTCAGAGCTATAGTGAAATTCCTGTTTGAATCATTGATTTTGAAGAAAAAAATGCCACTGCAGTTTATGCCAGAGGAGAAAATGTATAAACTGCGCAGGGCAAATGTCAAGGACCTCCACTGGTGTAAATTGCTATAGCACTATTGCCTTCAAAGGAGCTACTCCAGTTCTGTATTGATTTACATGAGGGGAGGAGCTGACAAATGTCTTCCTACAAACCAACTATCAAGTGCAAGTGTCTGGTTTTGCTTGCTTCAATTGATTTATCACTGACTTGGATGACTTTATAAAAAAGGAGCATGATCTGATGCAATGTTATCCTTAGTGCAATGCTCTCTTGGGCTCCCATCAACAATGGTAACTAGATCTGTTCAGGCAGACCCCTTCACACATGTGGGACTCCACTAAAGACAGTGGGATTTCACATGGGCCCATCCATCTGCCCCTGTGGATCCAGTTGCAATACTGGGGCCATGGTGTGCCAGGCATGTAAACACATTTTGGAACCATATTGGGCAAGTTTCCAGCTGCAGTATAATCCCCTTTCATTGCAATCAAATGTACAATGGGTCTGATTCTCATCTCACTTACCCTGGTCTGATTCAGGGGTAACACCACTAAAGTAAATGGAGTAGTATAAATCTGGTATATCTGGGATCAGAATGGGATCCAGTGAAATCCTGGCCCTATTGAAGTAAATGGCTAAACTCCTATTGACTTCAATGGGGGTAGGATTTTACCCAGTATATTTAAAGGTTTCCAAAACACAGCAACCACCAATGCACAAGCCCCAGCAGCCTCCAATGCACAAACTAATCACAGCGATTGGTTCTCCTAAAGGATCATGCCTTTATCACCGCATTAAAAAGAAAAACTGACGGTGTCAATTACTCCTGGGAAAAGATAATAATGGGGTTTTTAAAGTCTTAGAGCTGTTTGAACAAATACCATTTTTAGATCTTGCTCTGAAGCGGGTTTGTTTATGTTCTCTTTGCTCACTGAAGGCTGCCTTTTGGTATAAAGCTGAGTTCCTTCATAGCTATCGGGTTACTCTTAGTATTCAGACATGTAAACCAAAAAATAAGTCTAAATGAAATCATATTTGAAAGACATTACCAAGCTTTCCAAGAGAAGGAAAAATAATCAAAAGACTTTACAATCTATATTCAGGCTGATTTTGTTTTACAACTACCCAACCTGAAAGCAGATTTAAGCAAATTAGTGCTGGAAACAGAACAAAATATTATGATAGCATTGAAAACTCCTGCATCCACATTCTGACTAGCTACTAAGGCCCCATGATTGGTGTTTATTATCACATTTGTCAGCATTTCCATTATAAACACACTAGTGTGGAGGGTTTATAACTCAGCTATAAAAATTCCCTCCAGGATGAAACTTGATAAGTGAGGACTTAGCCCAACAACTCTTTTTTTGTTTTTCCTTTTACAAACTTTAAAAGAAATTAGGTTTTAAAGTCACAGGGGTACTAAGAATATGTGGGATGGGGGCTTAGACTTTTTTTTTTTTTTTGGTACTTCTTTAACTTCAGATCAGCTGTGTTTCTTAAGTTGATTTTCTCTGCAGCCATTTTGCTCCTTAATATGAACATGAACCCTTTGATTTTTTTTTTTAAATTGCAAATAGCTGAGATAATGAGGTTTAAAGGGTGACTGCTGTGCATTTGTAGGGCCAGTTTTCATAAGTATTTTTTTCTATGCATTGATATTAGTGATCCAATATAATGAAAGTGTAGCAGGCCTCAAGAGCACCAGTTTCATATTCTAGCCCTGCGCGTTATGCCTGCACCATCGGTGACACAGACTGCCGCTCGAGAATAGGACTTTTTAGCTACTCGTGACATTTCAGCATGACGCATGGGGCTTGTCTTCATGTACAACACTATAGCGTCACAGCTGTACTGGTGCAGCTGCACCGCTGTAGCGCTTTAGTGAAGATGCTACTATGCCGATCACTGGAGAGCTTCTCCCATCACTGTAGTGAATCCACCTCCCCGAGAAATAGGAGCTATGTTGACGGGAGAAGTTCTCAACATAGCATTGTCTACATTGGGGGCTATCTCAGTATAACTACGTCTCTCAGGGGTGTGGATTTTTCACACCCCTCAGCAATATAGTTATACCTATATAAGTCTGTAGTGTAGATCAGGCCATTGTAACTGCTTTGGCACTTGTACCATCATCTTTCGAGAAGGACAGTTGTGATCTAATAGGGCAAACCAAGCTTTTGCTATTATGCATACACCATAACCGTTGCAAAGGCTGTTGGGTAGGCTGAAAAAGTTGTTAACACTTCTACACAAAACTTTTTAAAGAACTGCTACATCTAGAGCATTCTCATTTAGGCCTTGATGCAAAAGAACAGACTGATCCCAAACAGCCTCTACAATTTACAACAACTCTAACAGTATGCCCAGGTAAAACTACCAGTGACTTCAATGGGATCAAGAATTCAATTGAGATTGCCTTCAAGACTTTGTCTGTTTAAGAACTGTAGGATGTAGTCCGTAATGGAATATAGACCTGGTTGATAAAAATTCCTCAGGTAGGTCTTTGTGTTAACATGATAGACCTTAGAATGTGATTCATCTGAATAACCTATGAATTTAAAATTTGTCTGAACCTCTTTACAAAGAATTTTGTTTCTCACCTTTTTCTCCCCTAATTTCAGAGGTGACACTCAGGTCTGGTCTATAGCAGGCTATTATCCTCCAAAATTTTCCACTGTTGCTCCACTGGTGGTAAGAATAGTGAGAGTCCAGTCCAGCAATCCTTGGCCATTTGAAATTCCCATGGACTTAACCAAAGAATTCAAAGTTAAGGGGGTGATCCTATAATAACCCTTAGTCTTGGGGTGTATAATGTTAATTTTCACATATATATATACTTGTAAGAGAACATATGAACTGTAAAGGTATCCAAATGTTTATGTATATTATCTTAACTTAGAATTGTTTACATACATTTTAATGGTTTTGGTGCTTTAACTGTAACCTTCTGGCATTCGGATCATCTCCTCCCATGGCATAGCATTTAGGAGGAGGAAATTTCTACAAAGAGCCTTTCATGGAATTCCTCCCCATTGCAGGAGCTTGAGCCTCACTATCATGGAGTAGGCCAGGGGAGTTAATGACAAATCTGAATGATCTGAGGATGGATGGTTCTCAGAAAACCATGGGAGGCCAGGGCCATTCATGCCTCTGCACCAGTTCTGTCACCTGCATATTCTCCTCCTTCCAGAACTCCACAGAAAATAGAGTAGAGCTTCATGCTGTATCACTTTTCTCACCTCAGCTCTTGGGGCCAGAAGGAGACAATGTGTGTCCACTCCCTTTTCTGGCCCACCTAGTCTCTTCCCCCTAACCCTGCATGGACCCAGGACCCCAAAGGTGGGGACTCATGCTGTGAAGGCAGATGACCTTTCACAGACTTATACATGGCAAGGGGGAGATCTATGTGTAGAAGGTCCTTTTCCATGCACTGATCAGGAGTTGATGATCCAAACTTTGATATATATTTTTTCTACTACATGTTACTTGCTGCAGCATCCTTCACTTTGTTAATTGCTTTATTTTTTACATCTGAAATTTCATAGGTCAGAGGAAAAGGGAGATAACATTTCTTCTTAATGATGAGTGTAATATAATATATAGTCTCAAAATCTTGAAGCCAAGCCCCACCAGAGCTTCTTCAACAATTCTGATTCATCCCTAATATTGCAGATGATTCTTTCTCATTGGATAAAAAAAATTAGCCAAAATTTTCAAAGGTGACCAGTGATTTTGGGCAACCTCCGTTTTTGCATGCCCAGCTTGAGACACCTTACAAAGGTCCTGATTTTCAGAGGATGAGTTCTCAGCACTACTTGAAAATCAGGACCCCTTAAGGAGTCCCAAATTGGGCACTTTAGAAAATGTTGGTCTTTATTCCAAATAATGAACACCCTTCTACACTCAGGCCCAAATGTATGCATGCAACTGCGCTTGTACACTTCTGTATGTGTGTGTGATATGCCCAGTGCATGTGTGTAAGTCAAGCAAATGCTGAAGTGTGCAAACGCACTGGAAAGTGTTGGGCTAAGAATCTGTGCATACCGCATCTGATATACATTTCTGCCTTGCACAACAAAGATTCTGTGTAATCTAGTCAGCAGGAGCAATAAATCCTAGATACTTTTGCTCCACTGGGTTAAAGGTTATCATTTCTTCTTCACTCACTGTCACCATTCCCAACATTTGCTGTTCAATTAACAAACATGTCCAGAGTGGATGGAATGCTAGCATGTATTTTACCTTGCCCTAATGAACTACATTAACTAACACTTCTACCTCCTCTGGAGATCAGGGATGGAGCAGGCATAGAGGTATGTGTAGGGTGGGGAAGAGCCAATGGCCACATGGCTCCTAGAACTAGTGACCTGGAATAATTTGAAATGGAACATTCCATCCTGAGTAGTTGCTCCCAAGCACCACCTCCTCACCCACAACCCAACACAGTGAAACAGAACCTTGGCCAGACAATATTTACGGGGAGGGGGAAGAAGGGACTTCTGTGAGCTCAGGGGAATCATATAGCATAGTCTCCCTGCTTCCAGGGCTAGAAGCTCTTGGAATTTTTTTCTTCACTGCTTCACTCCTCTTTATACTGTCAGCAGAGGGGCGCATAGAGCCCTTGAAGGGTGACTAACATTAATTAAAATAAATCTTTTTAAATAAACATGAAACCCCTTAGAGCTAAATCCAGCAATAATGCATGAGATCTCATGTTGCAACAGGGGTCCGATTTCTGTGAAAACTGGCACTAGTGCCCACATTCTGCCATTCAGCCCACACTATGTAACTCCATTTCCCCGCCGCCCCCCCCCCCCAATAAGCCAAACAAGTCTTGATCTGAAATCAGCCCCTTCATTTAGCTGACAATCTGCCAGAAATCTGACATCTTCCAAAATGCAGAGATCCATCTGTTGTCTGCTTTCAGGCAGGGAAATGGAGTTCCAAAGAGAAGTGGGTGTTGGCCCCAAATGGCTGGAATTATCCAAATGCTGAAGTACTTCATAGGTTATGTTTTTGAGGCGCATTTGGACCCAGTCTTGGCCACCTAAGTTACAAGGGACATCTTTAGACTAATGTATATAACTGATCTGTGTAGCTAATGGAACTGCAGAATACATATGTTTTTAAGTATCTTTAAGATGATTCAGAGATCCTAATGTGAGATCTAGGAGTCAGGACTATTCCCTGGAACACTTGGAGTCCTTCGATGTATAAATAGTTTACACTGCTTGGCTTAAGAAGATTATTGTAATTATATATACAAAAGAAAAAAGTAAAGAGCCATAATAACAGATCAGATATTCATTGAATATACAGAAAAGTTGAGAAACCTTTAAATCCCCATTTTCAAAGATGTGTTAGAACATTTATGAATAGCATTAATGAAGTGATTCCACAGTATCCTTCAACTTTACAATGAGAATAATTAAATCCAAGAGAAGTTGGAGGAGGGTGAATAACAGGCTGGGAAAAGAGAAAAAGAATAGCATGACTGCGAGACAGTTAAAACAATAGTTTTCGGAGGTCTTCTTTTGTTGTACTAAGTGAAGCACTGAATTAATTTTATCCTATGTTTGAGTTTGTTTTTAATTTCCAAGTCTTCTCAGATATCTTGAAGGCAGCATTGCCAAATTATCATTAAGTTGATATTTTAGCTCTTTATAAGATGCTATCCCATCCATATATAAACCCAATTCTTAATTGTGGATGGAGGTGGATTCCTTCATCAGCCTAACAATATGCCCTTCATGTCTTGTATTGCTAGAGCAAGCCTTGGTTAGATGCAACAGATAGTTCAAACTCTTAACATTATTAACAATATCAAACTATTAGATCTAGGGATGTTTTCCGCACTACCCTGTCTATTATTTTACCATACCAGCTGTACATGCTTCCACAAACAGTGGGTCAGTTCTCACAATCATATGTTTGATACCATAAGTAACTAACGGGCTTTATGAAGGCCACATCTAATGCCAGCTCAACAAGTGGGCAAACCCCACACTCTGACAACATGGTACCTTGGAAACTCCACAAGTTTAAATTCATGAAGTTTCTGAGTATTGCCTTTGTGAGTTTTTCTGCAGGAGGGCATGTTCTGGCCCCGTATTACTGGCAACACACTTGCAGATTTGAAAGTACCTCCACAATATCTGCATATCTTTCTTGAACATGGCTAAAAACATTAAAGTGTCATCCACATACAAGTCTCATATGCACTTGGGCTCAAATCCCCTTCCCAGTGCATAACCCAAGTAGTTGACTGGGGATTTCTTTGGGGACAAGGATTAGAATTCTTCTCTCCAAGCTGTAGAACCAAAGTGGATAGTTAGGAGCAGGGGCAGGGGAAGTACTGAGAAACATGTAGTGTCAGGCGCTGCAACCTCTTTGCAACCTCCACAGGGCCACTATTTGTGAATAGGGAAGGGCTTCTGACACACACACCCATGCCCTACCCCACACAAGCACCCAGCATAATCACAGTGGTTCCACTGGGTCCTGGGTCTCTGTGTCCATGGGAAAGGGTGGAAGGATTTGTGCCCATACTCCTGTCTTTTACTATAAATGTCCCTAGCTCTGTTTTTCTCCATTTATTTGAACAAGAGTTGTTCTGCATAGAGAGGCTTAACATTTCTATTAGATACAATCCATCCAGGGCAAACTTACTGCTTGTATTGTGAAGATTTTCTAACCAATGCAGTGGGAGTGTGAGCTACTTTGGCTTCTGTCTCCCTCTAGCATGCCAGTGCTATGATAGTGTCATGTCATGCATGTATTACGGAAGACCAGTGAACGAGTTCCCCTGAACCATGAGGATTTTTTCATGGTGTTTAGTCCAATCTTGACTTCAACCTCACATTTTAAACTGTTTTAAAATATGTTTTAGCAACTTTTACTTGCAACTTTTTAGCTATATATTAATTTAGCTACAGACCTGAGTTAGAGGCAATGTCAAACCTCTTTGCTCAAGTGTCTGACGGACAGTGTCTGAAGAAATACCCTACTCCTGTAGCTTCGGGGACTATACAGGGAAAGCGTGTGCTGCACTATCCTTTAGAATCACTCAGCCTGCTCCCTCTTTACAGTGAGCCTCTGCAGATGGTCAGCTTTGCACACCTGGGGTGAAGGGTATGGCCTGCATAGCTGATTGGCTGAACTGGTAACCTCTGTCCCACTGATCTGCATCCCGTGAGGGAGTTGGGGTGAGAGGGGAGATTTGCACTCTGATTGCCCCAGGTGTTTGCACAAAATGTTTAGGTGAGTGTGAAGGACCTTTCCCCTTCCTTGCACAATTAAGCTAGGGTTAAGGACTATCTAGCCCAGTAGTTTTCAACCTGTGGTTGGTGAACCCCTGGGTGTCCGCAGACTATGTCTAAGGGTCCATGAAAAGTTGTTACCATATAACAGTGGTTTTCAACCTGTGGTCTGAGCACCAATGGGGGTACATAGACTCTGTCTAAGATTTCCAAAGGGGTCTGCACCTCCATTAGAAATTTTTTAGGAGTCCACAAATGAAAAAGGTTGAAAACTACTGATCTAACCCATAATTTTCTAAACACAATTAAACTGTTTTTCAAACACCATCCCCTCCCCAATTTTTCCCCTTAATTAAAATTTCTTCCCACAATTTATTGTGGGTTCAAATGGAAACATTTAGACATTTAACTAGCTGACTTACTCAACAGATCAAGTAGTTTGACATCTAGATGGAATCATTTGTTCCTGCAATTAATTGCAGGCAAAAAAACCAAACCAAACCAAAACAAAAAAACAGGCACAATTATTTAGGGTTGAAAAATTCTGCTTCCAAATTGGAGGACAAATTCACCCTCCACTAAAATGTAGCCACCTCCAGGGGAGACTGCAGGAGATGTTTCACATTGAGTAGCAACACTACACAGTAATTTAGGACAGGAAGTATAGAGAATTACCACATTTGATTGAAATGTAAGCCAATTGGACCATACCATAGCTAAGCAACTATTGGTGTTGAATTTGCATAGACAAGCTGTATTATCCATCATGGAATTTGGCCAAGACATTGAGATTAACACCTTTACTCTTTCAAGGCTGCTTTGTGATTTTCAATGACCAAAAGAGGTCTGCTCCTCAGTTTAAGATCTTGATTGATAATGGCTAGGTTGAGGGGCATTTGGGGATGGTTGAAATATATTTTAAGTGGGATTGTATATTTTATCCCTTTCCCTCACCCTTCCTATGCTACTTGCCTTTTTAGACTGTAAGGTCTTCCTCTGATGCAGACAGCACCTAGCTGTGCACTCTACTATAATGCAAATAATATATAATCATCATCAGTGGCACCTCCAGCACCATATATTCTAATATCATGTGAGGGCGTTGAATCAGCACCGACTCAGAGAGGAAATGCCACATCTACCGTATCATCTGTACCATTTCCTCAAGTCCTGTGGGTTTTTGCTAGAGGTCACCCATCTAAGTAGAGACCAGTCCTAACCCTCATGAGCTTTTCTGATCTGAAAAGATCACAACATGAGTTTGTATGGCTGCAAGACACAGAAAGGTATTTGACCAGACAAACATTTCTCTGTAATGAATGATCATAGCATCATAGAAATGTAGGGCTGGAAGGGATCTCAAAAGAGATGTCCTCTAGTCCATCCCCCTGCACTGTGGCAGTACCAGGTATACCTAGACCATCCCTGACAGGTGCTTATCTAACCTTTTCTTAAAAATCAATCTGGGGATTCTGTAACCTCCCTTGGTAACCTATTCCAGTGCTTAACTGTCCTTACGGTTCCTAATATCTAACCTAAATATCCCTTGCTGCAAATTAAATCAATTACTTCTTGTTCTATCTTCAGTGAATATGGAGAACAATTGATCACCATCCTCTTTATAACAGCCCTTAACATATGGGAGGATGGTTATCAGCTCCTTCCTTGGTCTTCTTTTCTCAATACCAAACATACATAGTTTTTTAAAGATTTCCTCATAGATCAGGTTTTCTAAATTTTTTATCATTTTGTGCCCTTCTCTGCACTCTCTCTAATTTGTCCACATCTTTCTCAAAGTGTGATGCCCAAAACTGGACACAGGACTGCAGTTATGGCCTCACCAATCCAAGTAAAGAGGAACAATTACCTCCCATGTCGTACATATACCATTCCTTTTAGTACACCCAAGAGAGATATTAACCATTTTTATAACTGTATCACATTCTTAGCTCATACTCAATTTATGATCTACTATAACTCCAAGATCCTTTTTAGCAATACTACCACTTAGCCAATTATTTCCCCATTTTTTATTTGTGTATTTGATTTTTCCTTCCTAAGTGTAGTACTTTACACTTGTCTTTACTGAATTTCATCTTGTTGATTTCAGACCAATTCTCCAATTTATCCAAGTACTCTTGAATTCTAATCCTGTCCTCTCCAAAGTGCTTGTAACACCTCCCATTTTATTGTCATCTGCAAAATTTAGAAGCATACCCTCCACAAAAAGATGGAATAGTACCAGACCCAGGACAGACTGTCTTATTAGTTATGACTTTCACCGAATAATCAATGTTCAGCAGAAACTCCAGGAGACATGTTTCTTTCAAATTACCCAAACTTTTGGGATAAGGAGTAAAAATGACCAACATTATGATCCTAAGTCTGGACATGGGACACAGTGGGGTAAGTGAAGGGAGGTTGGAATTGGATTTATAATGGTTTTCTTTTTAATATGTGTATTGTTATCCATTATGTGATGCTGTGGGGGAAAGGATTACTGACCCAAGAGAGGATATAAACTTCACTCTGCTTCATATGGGAACTCTTAGTTCATTCCACTATAGATGCCTATCTCCTGGAAGGTCATTGTTGAGTCCAGCCTCCTGCCTTCACTAGCAAGTACTGATTTTGCCCCAGAACCCTAAGTGGCCCTCTTAAGGATTGAATTCACAACCCTGGGTATAGCAGGCCAATGCTCAAACCACTGAGCTATCTCTCCCACCCTAATGCTTTACATTCTAATTAATTACAACACTTGTTATCACCAAGGGCTGCATTAGCCCTGTTGCAAAATGTGTAACAGCAAAGAATAACATTAAATCAGACAATAGAAAACTTCATAACCTGTCTGAGTATGAACACAGACATAAACTTGGAAATATTTCAGTGGCAGGAGAATATTTTGGAATGAAGGCCCTGCTCCACCTCTGGCAATCTAGGACATATCTTACAATTTTGGACGGAGCCCATATACATATCATTAAAATAACACACCCTTTGCACTTACTTGACCAACATACTTTAAAAACAAAGTTTTAAAGCACTAAGGAACTTACAAGTTCTCAAGAGTGCAATTGAGCTAGAATTCTGATCAAATGTAACATTTCGTTCAATCAGAGGGAAATTTCATCAACTCACTTTAACTAAAATTAAAATAAATATTAATGAACAGTGAGTGAGTACTGGATGGACTAATTTGTGCCCTGTGCTCCAAAAGGGACCTCTCCAAACATTTTTTTTCACCAGCATCAGTCACCTTCTATGAGCCCCAGGAAAGCCCCTGTTTCCCTGACTGATACAGGCCACGTCATTTTAATTTACCCATGTTAGGGCCTGATCTAAAGCCCTTTGAAGCCATTGGAAACACTCCCACTAACTTCAATGGACTTTGGATCAGGCCCATTATGATCACTGACGGCAAACGTCTTAAAAGGGGAAACAAATATTTCTCTGCTCCTGATGGTAACTATTTTTAGTGCAGCAAGGTCAGATAATGGACTTGGATATGAAAGTATGTTCAGTACAGTAGACAAATTTCAGGGTAGAATCTGTATTAATATGCTATATATATAGTCACGCTGTCTGGAGTGGTTCACAACCATGAGTGTCAACCTCAGGGCAGACTGTCAAAAAGCAGGGCAGATTGGTTGTATGTTCTATAATTGCTAGATTTCATCAACCCCGTAACAAATGTGAACTCCTGATGCACTATAACAGTCTTACCATGGAATCACAGACAGTGGATATATCTACTCCAATCTATCTTGCCACCCAGGCAAGCTGTACTTAGTGACAAATGGTCACTTGCACCAAAGATCACAAAATATTCAGGTTTCTCCCAGTCCTAAGAGACCAGTCACTCACCCAGGTCAATTTGTACCTTAGATCTCACACCAAAGACGATGCTTGTAGCAATCTTAGGATTGTAGCCAATCCTAACTAAGGAGTTATTAACTAGGAAAAAGGAATTTGAGAGTTATTTACAGGTTAAAGCAGGCAACATATAGACACAAATGAGTTACAGTCTATGATTCCAAAAGGTATCAGAGTTGTAGTAATCTGTCAGCACCAAATGTCTTTTAGGGCTAACCCATGCCAAACAGCGTGGGGATTTCTTGCACATGTTTCGGAATCGTTACCCTCCGAGTCCAGACAGCCTAAAAGATGAAAATTGTTCATGTCAGCTATCTTTATTTCCTTCTGTCAGAATTCAAGCTAATGGGACAAGCTTTCTTGCAGGTGGCACCTTCATGGGTCTGATGGGGCAATTAACAAAGCCTTTGCATTATGACGTCCCACTATGGTCCATTTGGATTCAATAGTCCTTCCTGATGAGCTGGAGATAAACACTTTTTGTAAGAATTCAGCGTTTTGCATTGAGTTACATAGTTTGGAACAAACATTTTATAGTTATGGAGCAAACACTTAAGTATTATCTTATAGCGTGGGGTACAGACATTTCAAGCATTTCATCAAGTCTAAACACTAACAACATTGTTATAGGTCCACTCCCCATCTTAACTATGGTAACACATAGGTGAGCTACACTGGTTTCCAACAATAAATTTGTCAGCACTCAGCTGTGACCTAAACCCTTGGCCAGAGCTGGCATATGGTCTGCCAGCATCACACATATATATAATGCTCATATGCCACCAACTCTTCTAGAAAACATTTTCTTTTAACTCCTGTCGAACAGTGAGTTAGTGAAAGATGGTATCTCAAAACAAATCATTGTGGATTCATAACTCAGATATAAAATAAATAGAACGTATTTTTCATGCTCAGAATTAAACCGTATTCATAAACGAGCTCCATATGCAAAGAAGGTTCCCTGGCTGAGTATCTTTCAAGGACCATCTGGAAGGAAGCAGGTTTTTAGCATGAAATAATGGTTGTGTTTGTGTCTCTAAGATGTATAGCACAGAACTCACAGCCGGGGGGGTAAGGGTCTTTTTAAAGTGATCTTTATACCTTCAGTCCTAAACTGCCATGGGGGCTGGAGAGGCCCCTGGCCTTATTTTAGAAAGCCCTCGGGGCCTGTCTAAGTTACAGAAGCCTTCCCTGGCTGTCCTATGGTCACAGCACTGCCCAGGATCTCCACAGTACTGCATGCTGTGGCCCCATCACTGACATACCTCTCTCACCCCCTAGCACATCCCCTACACCGGGATGTGTGAAGGTCAAAGGTAGGCAGCCTATGGCTGTCTTCTGCAGTGCATCTTATAGGGGGATCCTCCTCTGGCTGTGTAGCAGACTTTCAGGGTCTCTTAATGCTATTCCAGACCTTTCATAAAGTATAAATGGGCCAGAGCCAGGGAGGGTCTCACCCCTTGTCTTCTAGCTGTGTACACCATCATAAACACTTAGGGTGAAATTCACCTCTGTGCAGAGGACCAACACAAGGCATATGAACCACTATTTTGAGGCTAGAGTGGGATTTAAGTCAGACTCCTTGCTCTTCCCACCCTGTCAGACACTGTGAAAACCATACTGCATTGAGGGGCTCTGTGATGGCTTGGACAATGACAGAGTTGCACTCTCCCATCTACAGAGACTTTATAGCTTCTCCTTTCCACAAAGGCTATGTCTACCCTGGCATAAAAGGGGTATGTCAATTAGCCTGTTACCTAACACATTTACCCACACTTTAAAACCCTAGTGTAGACAGGCAAGTTGTATTTTAACATGTGTTGGCTTGTGGAGGTGAACTCTGTACTATTGTTCCTAGAATACTAGAGGAAGGTAGCTTGTGGTCCCATAACTAAGTGCTGTAGCTATTCCTTGTGCTGATCTCCCACTGGAATCAATAGCAGCCTTGTATGTAAAGAGACTGCAGGATTGGGCACTAATGTATCATGGTTTCATTTCTTTAAAAAAAAATCTGTGTTCAACTAATGATTAGGACCTTATCCTTCCTGGGAAGGAGTGTGCTTACTCCCATTGATTTCAGTGGGAGCTGTGAGCACTGAGCTAGTCACAAAAGCTATTTAGCACCCTTTGGGATTGGATCCCTTGAAAGGAAGGATGATCTTGTGGCTAGGGCAGTGCACAGAGAGCTGGGTAACATGGATTCTGTTACTGACCTACATTAGTCTTGTTGGGTGGCCTTGGACAAATTGCTTAATCTCTCTGCCTCCATCTGTAATATGGGGATAATAATATTATTAACCCACCTCACTGAAGGGTTGTGAGATTAAATTCATTCCTGTCTGTAAAGCACTTACAGATCCTTGGATTCAAGGTACAACATTACATAGCAATGGCAATTATCTATCTATCTATCTATCTATCTATCTATTTATCTATCTATCTATCTAAGTTTTTACATTAATAAATAAGATTTCATACTGGATTAGTGGTAATTATTTACTCATAGAACATTTGATTACCACTCCTCTATTCTAAAGCCAGGCACTATGTTTTGTTAGCATTTGGACTACAACTGTTATAAACTTAATCTCTGGCCTCCAATTGTCCAAGACTCCTGGACATAAATCTGTATTCACTTACTACCATGGTTTATATTCTACAGCGCCCTGGTGGTTCAAACAGATTTAATTGGGTCCCATATACTCCATGCTGGTTCAAAACACTCTTGTATCACCATTTGATTGATTAAGATATCAGCATGCTAAGGTAGCAGTAGTAGTAATGTAAACACCTCCTTTCTGTGTCCCTTTAAATTGGTGGCAACAGCAAAAGGAAGCAAGTGGCTGCACATTCCACTGAACTATGAGGAAACTCGTGGGCATCACATTTGAACATTTCCACTGCAGCACTGAGCAGTGTGGCAGGGTTGCACAGTACACAGGAGAGCAGAAGTTTACACTTTGGTCACCCAATTCAACACGCTATCCTGTTGTCCAGAAGCAGGCAAATAAGATCCAGGACCATAAAGTGATAATTGGGTTAGATTTAGAAGTTATGCTCAAGGTGTCAAAGCAGAAGGCCCTATGCAGCATAAAATATTCATGATCTTTCCATCTACAGAAACCTGTTGATCTTGGCACTACTGTCCCAGGCAGATCTAAAAGAAAGGATAACCTGACACAGACACAAACAAAACCCCTTCCCTAGAGCTATTCTGGCCCTAGAAAGGAGTCAGACTGTCCTGAGAACCAGGATAACTGGGGAAAGTATGAGGTACTTGTTCATTTACATAAGCTTTGACTTCCCCTAGTCAACTCCTCTCACCCACAGGCTAGGATAATCTCCTTTTGTGGCTCCTGGGTGGGAGGAGGAGATGGATGGGATCCAACCTGGCTTCCAGTCAGCCAGAATTCCAGTCAGGAGAACTTTTCCATTTACCTAGGAGAACATGCATGTATGGTGGGACAGCCTTCCATTCCATCTCACTCACACCCACCTGCGCTGTCTGCTTTCGCAGAGGCGGGGACTCCACTGACTGGTGATCTGCTGCAGAGTCTTCACAGTCACTGTCCTTTTATGGCCCCTTTCTTCATCTCTGTATCTCCCTACGAGCAGTTATCAGCTAGACAGAGAGACCCTTTGGGCAGCAAGTTCTTGACATTCTCCCCCAGGTGGCTCCTGTTGTGTTAGCAAGTGAAGAGACTTTCACCATCACATTTTGTATGATTCTAACATGAATCCCATGGGCTCTGGGGGGAGTCACAGAATCTACATCTTAAAAGGGGAATATTTTGCAATGCCCTATCCATCATCTGTGTCTAAAAAAGAGAGGCTATGTTCCTCTTTGTCAAGAAAGTAGCTTCGGTGGCTGAAAAGACCAGGAGTCTCATAATGTTTCCATGAGCCCACAGCATTGAAGGATGGGGCCTAGAGATCTGAGTAAAACGTGGGAACAGTGAGAATACAGAAAAGGAAATATATGGTTTAGCAGAGGTGTAAAGGGAAAAAAATCCAAAGAGATTAAAATAGCAAATAAGATGCATTATCAACATAAATAACCATTTTATTTTGGAACATATAAACTCTTGGCAGTTAAACCAGCTTTTAATTGATACTCTACTAAAATGTAGGCATAAAACCACATACGTAAGGTTCACAACTATAATTAGGAGTTCTGCCCCAGTGTAAGAACCATTGCCATAGGACTGTGGGCTTAATTGTGCCTGGCCCTGGGCTTGCAAGGGGGAGGGGATGAGAGTGAGAAGATGTAAGGGGGAGAATGCACAAAGCACAGGCACAAATGCGGTTACACACTGGGGCGTTCTTCCCCAGATAGCAGAGGACATGTGTAAGTGCATGCTCCCCCAAGTCTCCTGTAGCTTTGAACCCTGATGCCTCCTGGAGCTGCACCCCCTCCTGCTGGATATGGCTCAATGCCACAGCTGAGTCCTGTATGTGGAACATAAATCAGGACTGATGGTCAACAAACAGCCCATTATCCTGGCTACCTGCTATAAGCAAACAAAAACAGAGGCAATCTACTATGATATGCTCTGAGAAATATGACAAACCAACATTTTGGGGTGAGGGGTCTAGCTAACAGAAGCTACGATGGTGTTTTAAAGCAGGATATCTTCACCTGTAGGGAAAACGAGCCCAACACAAATCTGGTTCTGAAAATACAGTGATTGGCTTTTAAAAAAAAATCAAAGTCCCGGAGGAAAATAGAGATCAAAACAGAACATTAGAATGGCCGTACTGGGTCAGACCAAAGGTCCATCTAGCCCAGTATCCTGTCCACCGACAGTGGCCAATGCCAGGTGCCCCAGAGGGAGTGAACCTAACAGGCAATGATCAAGTGATCTCTCTCCTGCCATCCATCTCCACCCTCTGACAATCAGAGGCTAGGGACACCATTCCTTACCCATCCTGGCTAATAGCCATTAATGGACTTAACCACCATGAATTTATCCAGTTCTCTTTTAAATGCTGTTATAGTCCTAGCCTTCACAACCTCCTCAGGCAAGGAGTTCCACAAGTTGACTGATCGCTGTGTGAAGAAGAACTTCCTTTTATTTGTTTTAAACCTGCTGCCCATTAATTTCATTTGGTGGCCCCTAGTTCTTGTTTTATGGGAATAAGTAAATAACTTTTCCTTATCTACTTTCTCCACATCACTCGTGATTTTATATAACTCTATCATATCCCCCCTTAGTCTCCTCTTTTCCAAGCTGAAAAGTCCTAGCCTCTTTAATCTCTCCTCATATGGGACCCGTTCCAAACCCCTCATTATTTTAGTTGCCCTTCTCTGAACCTTTTCTAGTGCCAGTATAACTTTTTTGAGATGAGGAGACCACATCTGTATGCAGTATTCAAGATGTAGGCATACCATCAATTTATATGGGCTAGCTCAGTGGTTTGAGCATTAGCCTGCTAAACCCAGGGTTGTGAGTTTAATCCTTAAGGGGGGTGCCTTTTAGGGATCTGGGGCAAAAATCTGTCTGGGGGTTGGTCCTGCTTTGAGCAAGGGGTTGGACTAGATGACCACCTGAGGTCCCTTCCAACCCTGATATTCTATGATTCTATATAAGGGCAATAATTTATTCTCTATCCCCTTTTTAATGATTCCTAACATCCTGTTTGCTTTTTTGACCACCTCTGCACACTGCGTGGACGTCTTCAGAGAACTATCCACGATGACTCCAAGATCTTTTTCCTGATTTGTTGTAGCTAAATTAGCCCCCATCATACTGTATGTATAGTTGGGGTTATTTTTTCCAATGTGCATTACTTTACATTTATCCACATTAAATTTCATTTGCCATTTTGTTGCCCAATCACTTAGTTTTGTGAGATCTCTTTGAAGTTCTTCACAGTCTGCTTTGGTCCTAACTATCTTGAGCAGTTTAGTATCATCTGCAAACTTTGCCACCTCACTTTTACCCCTTGCTCCAGATTATATGTGAAAGTGAAAGTTAAATAAACACTGTAAAAGATAAGCACAAGTTGAAATGAAGTGATTTCTGTTTAAAGTAGGAGAATCAATGGTGCAGTAACATTCTATTCTGTACTGTGAATCCACAGCTAGTCAGAATTTTAGTGACTCAAAAAAAAAGAATTCAATTTTTTTTAAAGTCCCGTTTTGTTTCTTTTGGCAGTTAACTAAATTAAATGACTTGATTTCCTTCAAATTTTCAACAGCTAAAAAATGACTTTCAGCATAAGAAAAATATTAGAAATGTCAATGGTTTCATTTAAATGTAGAAGTGTCCAAACATAGATGAACAGCATGGAAAGGCCTCATAAGCAATCACTAAAGTCTAGCTGGTGGCATCACTCGTTGGTACTTGTAAGAAAAAGTGAATTTGCGTTTGAAGAGGGTGGGAGTGAGTTTGTGGGACTAAGAAGAAATGGTGGTGGTGAATTAAAATATAGCCACTCTGACTTACTGTACCCCTGATATTTTGATGTTCTTCAAGCCCAATGTTAATAGAAAGGAAAAATACAGGCTATAACTCTGCTCTCAGACACACCTGTGTAAATCCTATGTAACTCCAATGAAATCAGTGGAGTTATTCTGGATTTACTCAACAGCAAAAAAAGTATATTTTTTGTATATCTTTGTAGCAACATTTTAAGTAGGAAAGAGAGATTAAAGTATTACCATTTCCTCCACTGATGTCATAGTTAAGCTCTTCCCGAGCTATCTTTATTTAAAACGGGGTTCTATAGGAAATTGTGCCCTCTTGTGGTATTAGCATTACAGCACAATACCTTTGCAAGTAATGTATACTTACAACTGGATAAAAAAAATCACACATTTTGGAGACAGTATCCCAAGTGAACAGAAGTTGAACTCATGAATCTTTGCTCCCTCAGAGCAGTCACTAGACTACCTGAATTTTAAAGGTTATATAGTGATAGTTTCTGAACAACAACAATAACAATGGAAAGACTGAAAGGTGAAACAGTAAAAGAAGAAAGGAAAAAGAAACTGAAAAATGGGATCTGTCATGTTCACTTATACTCTACCATATCCCTCTGTTTTGTGCTCCTCTGTATCTGTCTGTACTGTGGCATTATAGAATTTATGCACATTTCCCTCTACACACTTTGAAAATAGTATACAATATGAAAGTATGTGGGTGAAATCCAGGCCCTATTGAAGTCATGGGATTTTTGCTATTGACTTCAAAGGACCACAATTTCACTCTGTGTCTTTAGGATGTATAGAATGTATAGTACTGTCTTTAGAATGTATAGGATTGACCACAGTTCATAGAAACCAGTGGAAAGATTTCTCCTGTTTTCAATTGGCTTTGGATCAGGCCCTAAACGTACAACATATCAGGAAATTCTAAAGTTAAGGGTTTTCACATCATCATTAATGCAGCCACCTTGTATGTGTGTCATATGTTGCATTACTGGACAGCCTGTTAAATCTGTGCTTGCGTGTGTGTGTAATGAGAAACACTGGTAGAAACATTACATTTCTAATTCATTGTGTGTTTCAATTCGTACACTTTCTCACTGAATTTCATGGATTTTAAAAAATGTAAACTAGAATTCTCATGGTCCCATAACTCATAACTGAACACTGAGCCACTATACCTAAAAGCAGTGGGGTTATCTATTAAGCTAAAGGAGAATCTGATTTTATTTTTTCAGTCTGGGGTAGTCCTACACTGGATGGTGCCTAAATTGTACATGTTTCACAGACTTTGTTCCTTTTGAGGCCTTCCATCCAAATACTAGCCATAACCACCCAGGACAGTTTTTAAAACCCAAATGAGATCAAGGTCATACTGACCAGCACAGCCCTGATCTTTCAATCATCAAGTTGCTGTAAACTCAACTTCTTATGAGCCCCACCATTTATTCATTTCAATATGCACTTATACATCTGTAAAATAGATTTTAATATTACAGTTTTATAAACTACTGCCCAGATGACAGAATAAGGAAGTCATTGCTGCTGTGTGCTGAGCAGTGTTCTCTCTCAGTGTAAGATCCAATCTCATAAATGCCCAGGAACTGTTTCCTTCAATCCTCGCTCAGGCAAACGTCCCACCGAAACCAAGCGCTGCAGAATCCCAGTTGACAGATTTTAAATAAAGACAGTTTCATGTTATCTGAGCACACAAAATGGCCAAGATATATTTTGAGTGGAAAACTCTGCATCCCCCCCGCAGTTGCATAATTCAAAAATACTGAACTGATTCTCTTTGAACTTTACACACACAGAGAGAGGAACCTCTCACCTGAAGCTGAAATCAAGAGAACTTTCAAACTTCAAAAGGCTATTTTTGAAAACTTTAAGACCAGCTGAAAAGAAGGGTTTAGAATGGAAAGTCCTTCACAGTTTTAACTAGTCTGCCTAGCAGCTCGCTTATAATACATTCGCATGCTGTAAGAACATACATTCATTCGATTTCCAGACTTGTTCTTGTGTTGGCAATACCTTAAGGGACTTAGCTAATTCTCTTTCTAGCAACTGATTTGTGGTTTATTAAAAATCAATCTGATGTCGATTGTTGGGTGGTTATAGCAGATCGGAGGATATAAATTACAGATAATGCAACTGTTGGCTGAAAATACCCCGTGCTGTTAAGAAAACAGGGCATTTCACACGAGTTGCAATATGAAAATAACTGAGCGTAGCACACGACAGCAACCCCATAGTTAGGAGATTTTCCTTCTTTCTTTTCTGGACCATTTTTAACATTTATTCGGCTAGCTATAGCCATTTGCTTGCCCTGAGTTTTTCATTAGGTAGAGAAGAGTGACCCTAAAGACCATCTATCCAAAAAGATCACTTTCTCCACAGCCACTGTTTCCATTTCCTTTAAGGTGGAAAAAAAAAGAACGTTTGTTTAGGTTCCTCACGTGGATTTTCCTCTCAACGTGTTCTTTAGATTAACGAATAACACGCAGACTAGACTCTCCTGCCCCATCCACCACCGCCATGCGCTACTAAACGCGTTCGAAGTTCAGTGCTCTGGTGAACGATTTGTGTCACTTCTTTCAGAACCAAGCCACGGAGATCAATGATTGCGAAGGCAAAACTGTTTTGAATGCATCCTTTTAGGCTAAAGCGTTTTACTCTTTGACTAGCTTACTAATACTATGGACTCTCTGCCCCTCCCCCCACCTTCCTTCACCATTTTTTCCTTGCTAGATAATATTTAGATTAGATTGCCCTCCGATACCACTCATTTTACAGTTTTACTGCCTGTATCATAGTGAAAGAAAGAAAGAAGAAAGACATGTCATTGTCATCCTAGCAAAGGTTACTCTTGCATTGCCAGCTGCCATCAAAGCAGAAGTACTAGATTACTACGGGGAGTTGGGCAGATACTCCTTTGGGAACAAATGATCAAATAGTCCCACCCAGGCAAGCCCTCGTTCTAAGGGAGGATGACAATGTCAAATGGGAAAGGCCTATTGGTCATTGTAGAGTGACATATTCGCAAAGCCAATGAAATTATGACAACTAGCGCTCTGCACGTGCACCTTGTCAGCGTGCGCGGGGCAGCTCTTGGAGCTGTGTGGTGTCTTTATCACTTCTCAGTGAGTAACCCATCTGCTTTTCACACCCCTATTTATAAAGGATAGAGCAATTTTTTGTTTAAATCAGTGGGGGAAATGCAACCATGAGTCCAACCTCGTTGTTCGGAACAATCATAATAAAATAACAACGAAGTAGCCATTTTGCACAGTTATTTTTAAACGCCAACTAGAATAGTATGTATTATGCAGGTCAACGATGAAGATTCTAGCCATGCAAAAAGAAATCAGGGCATTGGATTCAGATTTTTATCAATGAACGCTTCCCTCGCAAACGGCCTCAACATACCCAGGGGCAGATCCTCAGCTGGGGTCAATTGCCACTGAAGTCAAAGGGATTATGACAATTTACACCATTTGGGGATCTGCTGAGGCTCTCTGTCTTTTTTAATAGTAAACAGTCTGAGATTGGGGGGAATAAAACTAGATTATGTCATTAATAAAAGAAGTCTCCGTTCCCTTCAAAAGTGTAAGCTTTTCCCCTTTCTTAGAATTTCCCCCCATCCATCTTTGCTGCTTAGAACAGCCGTGTTAATATTCTCGATTCCTTCAATCTGCATATTTCATCTTTCTTTTCTTCTTCTAGCCCAATACGTGGGGGGAACAGAACTACGTAAATTCGGGACTATCATTGTACTGTCCTGTGCTTTGACTTTCGACAAGGTGCCCAGACAGACAGAGAACTCCACTCCCACGGCTGAGAAGCGAGATCTAACAAAGTGTTGTGTAAACCCTGCATTAAAGCCTTGTGCTCTCCTGATGCAGTGATCTAAAATATTGACTGGTCGCATTGCAACTCCTCGCTTTCCAACGCAGGCTTTCTACGGTTTGCAGCTGAGGTGTTGTTAAAAAACCACAGCACCTGCGCTTTTCTGGTAGGGAACTGGGAGGGGAGGACCAAGACCTGTGTATGCAAACCTAAAAAAAACCAAATGTAAAACAGATTGGCGCTCTGTTCCCCCCACAACACATCTTTGAGTGAGGGAAAACTTACTGCCCGATCACCAGTAATGAAATCTCAGCAGTGAGGAGTTGTACAACCTCTGGATGCGAAGTGTTTGATTGTCAGTACTATGTCAATTATGTATTTTTTCCCCAAAGGCAGAAGAAGCACTCCAGGATATGCATGAAATGAGCTAATATCGGCATTTCTTCATATTTACATAGAAGACGGCTTCCCCCTCGCAGATTACATCACCCTAATAGGACAGACCGCCCAAGAAATCCTTGGCTCCCCCGGAAATGCAGCCCATGCACCAGAGGTGATGGGAGCGAGGGGTATGTGTGCCAGCACCGCACACTGCGTCCTCTTGTTCGGTTCTTCTCCCTCCCTTAGTTCTGCAAGCCGTTGCCCATGGCACAGGGAACACGGGAGAGGGCAGAACGCCCCAGCTGCTCGTGGTTCAACGAGCCCCGTGCAGCCCGAACAATAAGGGCCGCGCTCCCAATTATTAACGGGGCTCAGGGCGCATTGGCAAAGCCCCCGAAGCGCCCGTGTAAACGGGAAGAGCCCGAGAGGGAGGGATGGACGGAGGGAGAGGGGTAGATCACTTGTGAATGGTTTGGAAACATAATTGGGGGAGGGGGGAGCGGAAACGTCCCTATAAAGCTCAGCAAAGTCCCTCCTCTCCACGTCAGGCCGATGACACCGCCGCTGCCCCAAACTTTCCGCCAGCAGGAGCTATAAGAGCCTCCAAGTCTGCAACTTTCTCCCAATCCCAGACACCTCGAAGGGGCTCCAAGGAGGGATCGGGAGGGGTGGGCTGTGGTGGGTTTTTTTTTCTCCTGGATCCTGATGCCATCCCCCCACCCCCCGAACTGAGGTCCTCCTCCCTCTCCTCCTCCTCCTCGCAGGCCCGCAAGCCGCGATCCAGGGGGAGCTGGCGGGTTAGGTGCCCCCCTCTTCTCCCTGCCCCCCTCCGGGCCCGCGTCGTGTGTCCCCCCCAGAGATGATGCAGCAGGACGAGTCGAACTCTCCAGTCTCCCCGGCCGACGACAGCCTGAGCAACAGCGAAGAGGAGCCCGACCGGCAGCAGCAGCCCAGCAACAAGCGAGGCGGGCGCAAGCGGAGATCCAGCCGGCGCAGCGCAGGAGCGGCCGTCGGAGTCGGGGAGGAGCCGTGCAGCCCGGCCCAAGGCAAGCGAGGCAAGAAGTCCGGCGCCGGGGGAGGCGGCGGCAGCAGCAGCGGCGGAGGCAGCCCCCAGTCCTACGAGGAGCTGCAGACCCAGCGGGTCATGGCCAACGTGCGGGAGCGCCAGCGCACCCAGTCCCTGAACGAAGCCTTCGCCGCCCTGCGGAAGATCATCCCCACCCTGCCCTCGGACAAGCTCAGCAAGATCCAGACCCTCAAGCTGGCGGCCAGGTACATCGACTTCCTCTACCAGGTCTTACAGAGCGACGAGCTGGACTCCAAGATGGCCAGCTGCAGCTATGTGGCCCACGAGCGGCTCAGCTACGCCTTCTCCGTGTGGAGGATGGAGGGCGCCTGGTCCATGTCCGCATCCCACTAGCAGGGAGGGGCCCCCACCCGCACCCCCAGGGAAGGAGACCTAGGTAAGGCAGGACGCGGCCCGGGGACGAGCCCATCCCTGCGCGCGTGGGGCTGGGGAGGGGGGGAGCGTGGGGGGATGGAGCCCTGGGGCAGAGCTGGGAAATATCTGGGCTTGGGCCTGCACCGAGCGAGCCCAACGCTAGTGAGCTGGGAGGGCTCCGCTTGCTGGGTGCCCAGCGGGAGGCGTCTCGAAGGGGCCCGCTGTTCAGCCAGTGCCCCGCCAAGCGGCCCCGGGAGAGGGCTCGAGCCCGGCACCAGAACCACTCGGGACATTTGCAAAGCGTGGGCGGGTGTAACATACAGACGGCTTCCGAGGGGAAACGCGGTCGCTTCAGCCAACGTTGCATGAGCGAAGGTGGGGGTTCGGATGGTTTCCTGTCCTTGCTCTGTGTGTGTGTGTGTGTGAGAGAGAGAGAGAGATTTTATTCCTCCACCGAACCTTCATTGTAAATTCGCTTTTTAAAAAGAGGAATCGGTGTCTCTGGTACACTTGCCTGTGTGCGTTTCCCAATTCCTTTCCCCCTGCTATGGTCCCCTCGCCCACCCCACCCCCACCGCCGGGTGCTTTAATTCCTCCTGATTGTGTTGCTGTGCTGGATCACGGTCAGTTGTGTCACAGGCAAAACAGCACAGCTTGCTCGCTCGCTCTCTTCCCTTCTGCATACATTTTTTTTTTAATAAAAAGAATCAGTAACAAACCTTTCCTCCCCCTCTCTGGGTTTTTGCAGATGACATTGTTCCCAAAGAAGGAGAAAATGGACAGTCTAGAGACTCTGAAGTTGGATACCATTTAAAAAAATAATAAAAAAAAACTGTGCCAAGGATTTTCTTGGAAATGAGAAGAGCTATATCCAAATTCAAAGCAGGGCGTGGGGAGCACTTAAAGAAAGAAAGAGGCAAGGGTGCTTGGACAGTGACCACCCAGATAGGCATCTGCACAATCCACACATCTCTGCATTCTGATAGAAGTCTGAACAGTGTTTTGGTTTTTTTTAATTTTGACGAAGAATGTTGGAATTTAATTTTTTTGCATGCATGCATTCCCAAGAGGTCGTGCCTATGAGCCATTGATGAAAGGAAAATACATTATTGTGGACTTTCGCCGTTCTCGAATGGTCATAATGAAAAACAAAACAGACATTAGAGATGAAAACTTTTTAGGGGGAAAACAAACTGGGCTCAAACTGTTATACACAAACCTACCCGGTTCCTACTTTTTTATTATTATTTTTTCCTCTGAGAAAAAAATAAACATTTTATTTATTTATTGATGACCCATGTTAAAATGCAAATAGATCCGGTGTCTAAATGCATTCATATTTTTATGGTTGTTTTGTAAATATCATTGTATATTATTTTTCTGCAATAAATAAATATGATTGAAATTTTAAGAACCTTAAAGTTTGGTCTATATGAAAAAGCTGGGTTGAAGCTGGAGATAAATACCTGCTTGTTGAGCTGTAAAGACACCCAAGAGAGAGGGGGCACTAATATAAACAAACGGGGCGAAAAACGCAAATAAACTAGCTACTGACAGACACAGGCAAGTTCTTTATAGAGACAGCTTTATTATTCTACTTTAGTGCTCACTGGACTTTGAGGTCGGATATTCTCTGTGTCTCCTTATTTCAATCAGAACTCCAAATAACGTTACATTAAGTGAAGAACGGAATTGTTTTAGCCACCGATCTAAAGTAATGGCCTTCTTTCCCCAGACCATTTGCCTCCGAAATGTAAGCCAGAAAGATGGCATATGCCCCCTGCCATTGCTCTGTGCACAGCAAATTGTATTGATTTAACTAAAAAAGAGTCGAGGAAAGAGAGCGCATCCGTTTTAAAGAGGCCCATAAACAGACAAGGGGAAGTCAAAAAAAGGCTGGAATAAGAAACCAAATGGATATTTGGGTTTTATGAAGAAGGGGGTGTTTTAATATTTTAATTGCAAGGCTCACAAGCCTTATTTTTGGTTGTAAGAGGGGGTGGGATACAATAACCTAACGCTGTTTTCCTTTTCTAACTATAAACAGGAGTGCTCCGCCATTTAGGAAGCATCTTTGTCTTTATTTCCCCCCGCTTTTTATGGTTTAAAATCGAATGTAGGGTAAAACTACAATTGTAAAGGAAAATATATCTTCGGGCGTCAATGATCAAAATAATTGTGGAAGGGGCAGCTATTTAAATTACTAAAAATAGCCAGTCTCTCTAGAATAGTCATCGGTATCATTGTATTTGTATTGTATTCCACCGATTAATATATACAGCTAGCTATCGCTGTTATTTCTATATAAAGCAAACCACCTCACTGACAAGCAATGCTTTGTTTATTTTATTTTGTAAATTACAGGTTGTGATCAATATGCTAATACTAACAGGAAAGTGGGCGGTCACTGTTTAGCTCCTTAATAAGACTCTAGATCAAATCGTAGTAACTCACAAAAGGCGTTTGGGTTGAAACTATAATTTCCTTTTGCTGAACAGATTCAGTCAATGTCTAGGGTAAATAAGAGGGTGTGTTTACTCAAAACAAGTCATGTTTGCTTAGCCCAGGTTGAGTTTACTTTATTGCCTGACTGTTTTTGTTTCCATATCCACATATTACCATATATTGCTGACATAACAGTATTATGAATTTAATATCGTGCATATTTTAGACCAGTGCGCAGTGTTTACAGTAGAAAGCCTGCAGTGTTTGTTTATATTAAAGGATTAGCGAGGACTTTGAAAATTGGTTTTGGGTTGTGGTAGTCCCAGCACTAAGCATCGGAAAGAAGGGTGACATTTTTGTGTGTGCTAGAGAGGGATTCGCTATTTTCGGTGGTCCTACTAAGTGGATTTCTGACTCCCTCCATCAAGGTCTGATCGCTTGATATTCAGATTTCTTGAAAAGCTCCAGCAATGATGAGAGCCCACCATCAAGGAGAAGGTAATGCTTACTCTGCTACCTTTGCTTACATAAAGGGATGGTGAAAAGAGGAATGTCTTGTACCTTTTGCTTTTTTTTTCTTAGAGAGGAAGGTTCACCAGAAAATGTTTTGAGTATCATGACAAATGCTAAAGAAATCACCAGGGTGAAAAGAATAATTTGTCCTAAATTTGCAAAAGAGAGAAATAGGTAACTAACAGCTGGGTAATTTTGAAGGAAAGGGAAATTTACGGAACAGATTATTTACTAAATATAAAAAAGCAGAAAAGTGGATAATAAGATGGGGAGGGGGGATTCTGCTCGTACTTTACTGGTGAAAATTTCAGAAGAAGTCAGCTGAGTTGGATGTCGTTTGTCCTGATTGACATCATCATAAGTGAGTGCAGAATTTGGCCCAATCTACATCAACTCTTTCCAGCAACTTGAAATACGCTGGGGGGGGGGGGGGGGGGGAATCAAGTCACTTTCAACATTTTTAATTACTGCATATACTATCCTTACTTGCCTGTACCTTTTCTAGGAGGGAATTTAATCTATATTTTGCAGTGATCACTATAAAAAGGTGGCAAATACCATATACCCAATATTTGTATTGTCCCCATTAGAATGGGTCTGTTTTATTTGTCTAGTCTCAATCGTTATCTTTATTTAAAAAAAAACACAACGAGATGATCCTGATTTAAAACTACAAACGTGACCTTTCGCGTTTGGTATTTTGTTACTGTGTGGCCCCCTACACTCGAGCCAAGAGCTATTAAATCAGATTCAGCCTTATTGAAGAAAATATTAATTCGTCTTCTGGGAATGTTAAGCACTCCTGCAATCAAAAACTGACTCTGTCTTTGAAAGTTATGATTTCTGATTGATTTTTTTTGCAAGGCACAAAGTTGTACAGTTTATTTCCAGAACAAAATGTAGCATAGATGAGGTTCCCATACATAATGTTCCCATGTTTTGTTACCATAGCTATGAACAGAATAAACGTGTCCTGTTGGCAATCCATGGAAAGTTGTGCAGGCTAACAAACCCAATGTCTGTTACAAGGAAAGCCAGGGACAAGGGGCCGGATCCTGGAATCTTTACTCACGCCTGTAGGCTAATAAAGCGAGTACAGGTTCCAGGATTCGGGCCCAGATGTATACCTTGTATCTCTCTGCCCAATGCAACAAGCGCACGGCTTTGCAATTTTGAGGTTCAGTTTATTCCATGGAGATTCTTAGGGCGCTACCCTCGGCCTTGTGCAAGAGAGTGGAGCATTTTGCACATTCCACGGTTTGGCAAGCTCAGAACTAGCTATTTTCTCTAGTCCAGTATCAAATTCTTCTCAGGCATATGATTTCACTTGAAGTCCTGCCCAGGAATCCTTCAAAGTGAGCGTTTGTCCCGCTCTCATGATGTCAGGCGGTTTCCCCTGCATCTGTAATTTTAAGAAAAACAAACAAACGTGCGGGGAACAAATGTGACGGAAATCCAAACAAAATTCAGTAGAGAAAAGGGGTTCACCTGCGGTGTGGGTAAACAGCACTGCCCCTGCGTGTGGATAGGGAGGACCTGGCGGGTAAATACAGTGCCGATCCCTCCCACATGGGAACCGCAGTTAGTAACCGAGGGGGTGATGCTGTAGCTGGGACAAGCTCTCGTTAAAAAGAGAGACCAGCAGACAGAGGATAAAAGATTGTAAAGGATCCTGGTCCCTTTGCAGTCAAAGGGCGTCTACGGGGAGCAGGATCGGTCCCCGAACCCTCAGAATGTATCGAAAGAGAACTGTAAAGAAACAGAGGCGGAAGCTACTTTGGGGCCATTCTCCAGAGTCCTGTGTGCTCTTGTTCACACGATCAGTCACTTCACCTGCATCCCTGCAAGCTGGGGGCAGACCCCTTGTGAAAAGCGGGCTTTGCCGTAAATTAGTATCTTTTGGAAGTCGGGGGAAAAAAATGACCCGAATCAACTGCCATGGGATGCATGTGGCTAAGAGCAAAGAAGGCGCACACATTTAGCTCGCGCCAGAGCTTGTTTTATTTGCTGAACAACACAATCTGCCCGCAGTAAACATTGCCCAGGATGCATTTTACATTAACTTCTGCACCAGTTTCTTTAGACTTCAGTCCGCTTAATGTTCTTAGCAAATCAAAGCACGTGTCCTTTGAAGAAGGTGTGTAATTGGAGTTTAAGGCATGTATGGAATTCCCAGATGTCTATAAAATAAGAAAGAGCATTTGGCAGGTCACTTGAAGGTGGAGCAGGTTAAAATCACTTGCACGAATTCCCCCCTTGCCCTCTTTTTAAGAGTCTACCATTGAAAAGGGCCAAGTGATAAGAATTCTTTGTACAGTTTTACACAGTGGGAATAATAAAGAGCTACAAATAGTAACACACGTTTCAAAAAGCCAAAAGAAAATAGCAAAACCGTTTGGAACAGCCCGGTGGGGAAACTGCAGTGAGACCCTGCCCTGCCTGTGTCTAATGCCCTCCTTGCTAGGATTATACCGTTTTTATTTACATCGCTTTGTCGTATATAGTAACCAACACGTCGGTAATGACTTTTATAATGTGATCTGAAACTTAAAGGAACTGAACCAGTTGAACTCGCGCTCTTTGAGAACACCTACAAGAGACCGGGGTTGAGTTTCATTCCCAAAACATCTCGCTGCAAAACAAGTCGAAAACATTAATAACAGAATAAAAGTGTCTCGCTTTCGGATTTAACCGATTAAGCTATCAACACCTGGCCTGCGGAGTGTTTCTGATAGGGAAGAGCGCAGGGAAGATATTAGCATACGCCAGAATTGCCCGGGTGTGTGTTTTGTTTCGAATTCCGTTGTTTGGTCCGGAGCAGAAACCAACGCACAAGTAGTGCACTGGGGTGGTGTGAGATGTTACCTTTGGTAATCCAAGCAAAAGTTGGGATTGTTGGGGGTCAAAGCTGGGAGGTGGGGAAAGGGTTGGCACTTTAATATTTCAGAGCAAGAATTTATTTTATTTTATTTTATTTTATTTTTTGCATTGTGAGGAAAGAAACAAAGCATCGGGGGAAAGCAACGCACAAAGCAGCCGTGGGGGAAAGAGGAGCTTCAGAGGTGGAGGGCTTTTGACATGTGAAAAGTTAAGCAGGTACCTGAAAGAGGTTTATTTTGACCAGATGTTCGAGCTTTTAGGAAAACGTCACGTGAAGGGAACAGATGTACAACTCGCAAATGGAGCCACGCCTTCTAACTACACGGAAGGAAAATCGAGCATAAATCAGTTTTGCCTTTTTTCCCCTTTATAAATGGGCTTTATTTAAACATTGTTTGTTTGTTTGCTTGCGGAATGGAGGACGCCCATGTGCGATCCCGGTGTCCCTCTGTCTGAAGATTAGGAGTCTTTTAAACTCCACTTTCCCTGTTTGTTGTTGCTGGGTTTGGTTGTTGTGTGTGTGTGTGGGGGGGGGGGGTATTCCCCCTCCCCTCCGCCCCTTTCAGGATCGTTTGATCCTGAGGAAAGTATCGGATCTCGGTTGGGAAAAAGCTGAGACTAATCGATTTTTTTTGAAGGTGGGTAAGACTGATAAGAAGAGTGGAGGAATGCCTCTCCGGACAGAGCCTAAAACTTCAAACTCCAGGGAGGAGACTCCTGGCTGGAAGGGAAGACAGGCGGGTTTGCTCCTTCCAGGCTTCAGCGCTCTGCCCATTTTGTCGCGCGTTTAGCCTGGCTGTCACTGCCTGCGATCTGCTTGCCAGGAGCAGATACATCCCTGGAGTGAGTGAACAGCAGGTCTGGGACAAAAGAAGCAACGCCACGACTATGCAGGAAATCAAAAGCTGCCCAGAGGTTATCAGCCCTTTGCCACTTGAAAAAAAGTTAAAGGAAAAATGCATAAATCCTTCGTTCCAGGCAGAATTCTAACTTAAAAAAATTCAGGCATATTTTAGTATAAAGGAGAAAGTCCTATTGAACAGGCACTGTCAGTGCAATTTCAGAGGGCTTATTACATCCTATGGGTGGGGAGAAGGGCGAGGAAACGCAGTTTTTCAGTTGTTGTCGCTTTAAAAAGCGAACAACCTGCAAAGCCTAAAAGATGCGTCAATATCAATCCCAGTGCAGCAAAGGAATCATTCCCTAGATGTGTGTGTTTTCCATAGGGCTGGTACAGCCGCGGTTTATCCTTTTGGCGCGTTGCAGAAAATGGAAATGAACTGTCCATACTCCTTATTTATTTCTGCATATATATTCATATACTCAGGCGAGTATCCAGAGCGAGTCGATCTTCTGTCTTATGTATTTGGGGACAGACGCTCTGTGTAATGTGTTTCTCTATTACATAGCAACATCCCTTTTGTGGAACTTCGACAGGGGGTCTACAAAGGTAATCATAAATGCGCCCATATTTACTGTGTCTTTTGAGCGGTAAAAAAAAGAAAAGAAAAGAAAAGAAAGGTTAAAAATGTAATTGATCACATTAGCTTTAGGGATGACAATTTAGGTATGTATAATACCAGATGAATAGTCTGCTTTACTATGCACTGCTTATAGTCTATAGCATCAGTCTAAAAATCCCTCGGGATTCTTAATCTAGATTTATTGCCTTTGAGTCTCTCTCACATGATCTCGTAAAAAGTTTTAAGCGAACGCACATACAAGATTTTGAAAATAAAAGATTAACTATGGGGTCTTTCTTCCCTGTTATCCACCGCATAATATAAATGATGCACTTCAATTATGCAGTGACACTACTCCTTTCCGCGAAAGCCAGCTTTCCTTACAATACATTATATACTTGACAAAAATATGGGGGATCAGCTTTTTTTATTCCTTTGCCTTTTAATTTAACAAAGAACGAAGACCTTTCTTCGTGTGTGTGTACCGTACACTCTCTTTCTCTCTTGGACCCCGGAGCTATCAAACATGTTTAGTGACAGGGTGATGTGCTGTCTATAAAGGGGTTGTTGATGTAGGGGCTAAATTAGTGTTAATTTCAAACAGGCGGCTAATTCTTCCATGGAACCTCAGCACTTTCAAAATGTGTTGATGTGCTTCAAATTTAATTTCTGTCGATGGAAAATATGTCCTTTTCCCACGTGGATAGTTACATGGTTAATTGTTTGATTTTGTGGTTCGTTCTTTCTTTCGTTTTCATGCATCTTGGAGCACCTTTCAACTTTATATTTTTTACACCAATATAAAACAGATCCAAAACAGAGCCTCCCCTCCCTTCAGATCTAAACTTAAAACATATATCATAGATCAGTTTTCATCCAACGAATTTAGGCACAGTGCTCGACCTGTACTTTCAAAGAGAATCGAAGCTGGAGTCTGCAATATTTAATCCAGTCAGCTATTAAATGTCCTCCGGCTTGGACCAAGAATTTAAACAGGAATCTGTATCGGGGATAATGACAGTAAAAGCTGGGGAGGAGGGGTTGGATTAGGGGGAGCCACAAAAATAAGACAACTTTTGTGCCTTTGATTTGGAAAATACCTGATTTTAGGAGACCTGTCAGACTAATAAAGAGAAAACATGAAAGAAAATCCTTTGTTCAAGGATATGGTTTTAATGAAAATAATTGTCCTATTAATACCTGACAATGGCTTCTTCGCGAGTCCACTTTCTTCCCAGCCCCCAAATTATGATAAAATACGTATTTGGTTTGCCCTCTTCCTCTCTATAAATATTCCGCTCCTTGGAATGCGTGTAACGGTGCGTTTCTCTGATCATTCCCTCATTTCGTTCCCATCAGAAATCCCCATCTGAGGCCTCGTGTTCCCTCTTCATTACTAGATTCATTTTTCATTTCCAAGGGGCTGCACCTTGAGCTCATCTTGGAGCAGTGTGGGAGTTAGCTCTGTGGCTGAAAGGGGCACTTTAGACCGAGAGGGCATTTTTTTTAACCTGGCAATCAATGTCTAGAGTTACTCTGAAAGATGATTTTAAGAATATGGGGCATTAATAAAATCTAATCAGGCTTCAATAGGAGGGGAATTAAAGGGGGACGTGGGAAAGAGGGCTCGGTTTGGTTTTTATGAAGCATATGTCTGCTCCTGCGGTTAAGACAATTAAAACTCTTTTCTGATCAAAGGGCTGCATAAATCACCAGAAGAAATGGATTGGAAAGAGGCATTTTGTCTGTGTGATTAGGACCCGGGCTCAGGCTTTTCTCTGCGCCTTTTGGATACTGCCTTTAACTTACGGGTGCCTGCCCCCAGTGCTTCTCATTTCCAGAGTGGATTTATGACATTGTTTGTTTGTTTGTTTGTTTGTTTGTTTGTTTAAAAAACAGCAGCAAGAATAGGAAACCTTCCTGATCACTAGTGATAATAAGACCCTGTGCACAAGAAAGAGAGAAAGAGAAAACTAAAACTGGCACTGTTGGCTTTTGGATAGAAGATAATAATACTGATAGCCAAGGAAGAAAATACACAGAAACCTTATTCCCTGGTCCCTTAGAATTAATACCTGCGCCTTGAAATAGCTGGTATTTTCTTTCTCAGGAGAATAGTGCCATGTATTTGGGTTACATTGAATATGTCTTAAACCCCTGTGCTGAAGCAGCTTTGCCAGTTTTGTTGAACCCCTCTCTCCCTAGAATAATTTTCTCCTGCCCCATGGAGGTCTTGTTCTTCCCCAGGGCGTTTTGATTCTCCCAGAGGGGTTGAAATCTAAGGCATCTTTAAAACGTGGCTCATCTGACCAGCACGGTGGTCTCCTCGGCCCGCTTGTGTCTGAGCACTGGGCTAATGTGTGGGAGATGGGCCGAGGGCGAAGCGTATAGCTCTGCTGAGTGAATGAGCAGCACCTTCTTACCACCAAGGTCCCTGCAAGGCGAAGGCGAGTTCGCTGCAAGGTCTGTTCTGGGCGTTCGCCGGCTCGTGGCATTTCCTAGCTCTGGGGTTCTGTGGCTGTAGGTTTCAGAGGGGTAGCCGGGTTAGTCTGTATTAACCACCCTCCCCCATCTTTACTCAGTGCACCCTCTCGATAAGTTGGCCTTTGCATATAATAGGTGTTTATGGCTGGAGGGGATGCTCTTTGATCTAGGCATTTGGAGGTGAACCTCTTAGGGGTCTCAAGGCGCTTGTCTGACTTGAATGCTTCTCAGGGTGATTTATGGCTAAAGGCTCCTTCCTGACACCTCCAGATGCCAAACCTCTTACCTTGCAGGATTGGAGAGGGGGAGAGAGAGAGGGAGCTGAAAACCTGTTTCCAATAGCCAGGGAGAGTGGTGGCTGTTCCTTCAGTAGCTGGGCTGGGTTAACAGGAGGGGCACCAGCTCTGCAACAGATCACTGGCAGGAGTGGTCCTAACAGTGTCTTCCAAACATGCTCCTGCTTGATTGTTGTCTCTTTGGTTAACACCCACAGAACTGAACCTGTCCTCATGGAGCCATGAAAGACGGCGGCCCCTTCATGCATAGGGTGACTTTCCCTAACACTTTATTCTGGGCAGTTTACAGCCCTCTCTGGGGCCTGGTTGTGCATTTATGATTTTTCTCCTTTAAAGTATTTGAACCCCATTATCCCATTAGCACAGGAGTTCCTGAGCGAGGCAGAGCCAGGCATTTTCTGCACAGCAATCCCTGAGGATATCTAGTCAGTGTCAACCTGGGCAAAGGAGCTGAAGGGGATCCATGTGCATTCAGAAGGCACTAGGCAACATGAGGCCTGTAGGAATGCTAGAACTGCACTGGAATCCCAGGAGAAATCGATTGCGATTGAATTACTGATGACCCACTAATTTAACAGGTTTGTCCAATTGCAGTGAAATGGGTTAGATGAACATCCACAGTAAAACACTGCAGCAGCCCGGCTCTAATGCACTTCACACAGACAATGAGCAGCAGCTGCATTCCTTGTTCAGCCCAAATTCCCATTGATATCAATGGGAGCAAAGCAAGGGAAAAAACTCACTAAGAGTAAAGGACATCAGAATCTGGCTCAATATTTGGAAGCCTCATCAGATTTCTTGTAGCGGTGAAAAGGTGAGAGAAGACAATTGCCACCCACTCCTTGACTTCTCTCAAAGAGGAAGAAATTCTTCTGTCTGAAATGTAATGTATACTACCAATGGGGGGAGGGATAGCTCAGTGGTTTGAGCATTGGCCTGCTAAACCCAGGCTTGTGAGTTCAATCCTTGAGGGGGCCACTTGGGGATCTGGGGCAAAATCAGTACTTGGTCCTGCTGGTAAAGACAGGGGGCTGGACTCGATGACCTTTCAAGGTCCCTTCCAGTTCCAGGAGATGGGATATCTCCATTAATTATAACATCGAATAGATCAGAGACAACAAGGAGCCCTTGGTGTTGGGAAGAATAGGCGAGGAGGAGAGTAATAGCAATATACAGACACTTACAGTTAGTATTTGTAATGGAAGTTCTGGGACCTGAGTCTCCCCTCATTGAAGTCAATGGAGAGTTTGCTATTGGGATTAAATAAAAAGGTTACCAGGTGATCTAAAGTCCCACACTGATATCATCAAATTATTACAAAGCTTAATGCTATAAAAGATAGCTGGCCAGTCACCTAGACAAATATAACTACATTTGATGATAGCGTTCCAAATCTATATTACAAGCCTATGTAATGTAGCCCCTGTCAGTTTACCTGCCATCAGTCTATCTGCAAATTCACAGATAAAACTTTACTGGGTGGAAGGTAGAGAACAAGTTAGTGCAGGGAGGGTGACAAACTCTCTAAATAGATTTAATTTTCTCTCAGTATGAACATGAACCTGTTTTTTCACCTGGAGGATGATTGAGGTACTGTCAGTTTTTATTGGTTTGTGGCTAACAGTGTAAAAACCTTAATCATAGGACAAAAGCCAAGTAAATGTAACTAAAAATGGTGATTGGCCTTAAAGAAAAAGGCTTCTTCCCCCCATCCCCATGTTTGCCAACCAGATCAAATGGCTTGCATCATTTTTGTTCTGCTGCATGTATATTTTCAAGAACATTAAAAGAAACTCCCCTAAACTTCAAACCTATCGAATGTTTAGCAGCTGAAGGATATTCATCTTTAGGAGCTAGGCCAAAATGTCAATAACAATTTAATTATTTCTGAAACATATGGGAGCACTTACAAGACCAAACCCGTGATAGTAAGTATTGATACCGGGAGGAAACTCAACAATATACTTTCATATTTGCTGGTCAAGACCTTGTCCCCCCAAAAGGCAACATAAGCCACTGAAATTGTAATTAATCCTGACAGGGCCTCTAAAGCTGGTACTAAAGATAGATCAGTGACCATGGGGGTTACCTGCATGCAGCTTAATGATAGATTGATGCTGAACATCTATGTGCAGGGAACAACATGTGTTTAGCATTTATTAGTATAGTCAATAGGAAACGAATATTTGCATGGGTGAGATTCTTGCTGTCTGAAATGAGTTATCTCCTTTGTGTATGTGGGCCTAGGAAGAGAGTGGAACTTGGAGACAATCATTTCATAGTGGAATAAAAAGGAAGGCCCAAATTTTAAAGTTAGAAATAGTTTCAACATAATGATTTCTCAAAGGCATTGTCAAGCAGGGGATTGTTTTCCAAGGGCTGGATCTGATGGCTGTTGGAGTCTTCCACTGACTTCTATGGGTGTTGGATCAGGCCTCTAGAGAGTGACTATGGCATAGCTGAGACAAGGCGTTGGATAAAGGAAAGAGTTGTGTACAATTCTTCTGGCTTAATGTAGGAGGTTGAGATACAATAGTTTGAGAAGGCCTTCTCAACATTTTCATCTGTGAATTCTTGTACCGCTGCTAGGCCTGTCATATTCTTCATAGCCATTCCAATTCTAAAGAGTCACTTTCAAATTGAAGATTACAATCAGATTAGACAGGCCAGAATGAGCAGGAATAACACTACATACACATCACTTCTGTCACTGTTTTAACTCCTGTGTTTTAATAGACTGCAAGTAAAGGGGAAAATAGTAATATCACAACTGTTACAACATATACATTCGCA
Source organism: Chrysemys picta bellii (assembly GCF_011386835.1). Lineage (NCBI taxonomy): Eukaryota > Metazoa > Chordata > Testudines > Emydidae > Chrysemys > Chrysemys picta. The sequence goes on along the minus strand of NC_088792.1, from coordinate 59,194,040 downwards.
CCAACACAACCCTCTTCCCCTTTCATCATGTGATGGAGATATCTATGTGTTAAATTGCAAAGATGTGTGACAAATTGTTTTTAATCATGCTTCTTTGATCGTCTCACCTGCACTCTGCCCAATAATCTGTCTACACTGGGACTGTTTTCAATATGCCAAATATCTGAGCAGCTTCAAATAGGCATCATTACAAGCAAAAGAAAAACAAAACACTGCCAGACAAATGTGGAACTACCCTTTCCTTCACTGCCCCCCTCCAATCCCACAAACATGCCATCTAAAACCAATCCAAAACAATGGAGTGAGGTACAGTTCAGGAAATAATTAGGCCTGGAACAATGGCAGGTTTATTGTCTGATATCACTGAAAAACACAGTTTTCCAATAGAATACAACACTTGCTTCTAACCTGGCAGATCCTGAAATAGTGGACAAATTGTGACATTATGTATGAAAAAAGGTTATTTTATTTAATGTGTCAAGGTTTCTAACATTTATTAGCTATCACCTTTCTCTTCCTTGGAGACCCGTACAGTTGGATTCGTGGTAATTAAGGCAGCCTGGCTTCACAGGAGCTGCCTTAATTGCCAGGAATATGAAAAATACTCCCCCCCCCCATGTTGAAATCACTCTAAAATATATATATTTTTTATTCCAAACATGTGGAATTAAGGATACACGATGGTCTGGTATTATATAAAGGTTTTATTGATGCCCATTGTGAAGCCCTGCCTGACTCACACACAGATTTGCCATGCCTGAGTAATGCAGCCATCCCAAATTCATGCCAATAGAATCTTTATACTTTACCATGGCATCATGCATCGTATGGACAAAGAGAAAGGATAATCTGGTACTTAAGGGAGAGAGTTAGGAATCACGGGATCTGGTTTTTTCCCCCTCTAGTTCTGCCATAGATTTCCTGCATAACACAAGCAAGTTACTGGGGGCAATAGTACTGATTAATCTCAAAAGATGACACAAGGATTAATTCATTAATATTTGCAAAGTGCTTTGAGATCCTCAGCTGGAAGATGCTGTCAGTGCAAGGTATTATTTTATTATTCTCAGTCTCAATATATACTACACCAGTGGGAACATAATCTATTGGCTTTATAACCTATAGGTTATGTACCACTTGTACATATTTAGCTAATTTAAAGCAGTCAGCTATTATAAAGATTCACAACAGAAGATGACTATGCCATTCTGAATACTTCCCTTTATGTCCCCCATATTATATAGAATGCTTTTTGTGTTACATTAAATATTTTTATTTTCTTCCTAAACTCCTGTTTTGTTTCATTCTTTCTCATTTCCTAAACTGAAATGAAATCTAGTTCAAGCTGAACCAAATAGCCCGTGTTGATGTTACCCTGATCTGTATTGGCTGTAAGCAAAATATAGCATAAGGTACGAGAGGAGAGTAGGGGGTCATTTCGCTGGTTGTTTTATGTAGCCAGTCATGCAGCATGCTACACTTACTGGACCCTGTAGTGACGCCTTTACTCACATTGAGTAGCACCTCACTCCATAAATAGGCCTACGGAAGCCAATGAAGCTGTTCATGGAGTCAGGTATTAGGACTGTCTTTTTGTTCTGTATTTGTATAGCACATAGCGTGATGGGGGCCTGATCCATGACTAAGGCTACTACTTGCTACAGTAATGCAAATAAATAAGCAAATAATAATTCAATGTGGGTAGGAGGTCTTGGGATCTGGCCTTTAGCATTTCTTGCTTCTATTTTTTTAAAAAGGACTTAAGAGCTACAAGAAATGACAGAAACTTGCATCTATTGAGGGCTTTTGGCAAGTCAGAATAGGTTTCCAATGCAAGAGGGAAAAAATAGATTCACAAAGTAGAATGTGACTGGTGGAGTGATTTTTGCACAGCACCTTGCCAGTAATAACATGTCTTCCAGTCATAGTAATGATCTTGTAGCATAAAGTGAATAATTCTTGCAAACAGAGGGGTGGCAGGGGGAACGATGACCTTTTTACATTCTTTCCAACAGAAGTAAAAGAATAATTATGGGAGTTCAGCTTCAGCTAGGAATATTGGAACGAGCTCACATGTCATTATTTTAAAATGAACTGTTAATATTTCTAATTAACTTATTCATTTCTCCTGGGAAAACATTGCTAATTCAAGGAAGTGGCGTTTGTATAACTCTTTTTTAGACTGGACATCATGCAGACTCATGGCCTAAAGTGAGTTTGGCTTTGCAGATGTAGATGGCCCAGATCCTCAAAGGCATGTAGGCACTCTTTGTTTGTGTGTCTTAGAGCAATTGTAGTCCCTCCTCTTGCCTTGAGACCATGTAGTTAGGCAGACTCTTCTGACCTGCAGTATTACTTCGTTTGTAATACACTGTAAGGAAATATGAAAAAAAACAATGAATGTGACCATCCTCTGAATACCCATCTCTTCCTACTCCTTCACTCATTCCTGGATGGAGTGAGGAAGCTGAACGTCCCTCTTGAACCCAGTCCACCAGACAGTTCAGCCAGCCCATTGTTCTGTGGTTTCCCAGATTGCTTCCCAGACATAGTTTGGATTAAAAACTAAGCTCTGCTCCTGCTCCTGGATCACTGTGGGTGGACTCTGAAGCCTAGTGGAGCCCCTTGAAGTCAATGATTGGATGATATACGCTTCCAGGGCCGGCTCTGGCTTTTTTGCCGCCCCAGGTGGCCAGAGCGCCGGGGGGAGCCGGCCGGGGCTCCGCTCTCTCCGGCGGCTAGAGCGCCGGGGGGAGGGCAGCGAGCCCCGGCCGGGGCTCTGCTCTCCCCAGCGGTGGCCCCGCTCTCCCTGGCGGCCGGAGCTGGAGCGCCGCACCGCACCGCCCCCCTCCAGGTGCCGCCCCAACCACAAGCTTGGTAGGCTGGTGCATGGAGCCGGCCCTGTACGCTTCAAAACAGGAAGCTTCTCTTTCTGGTCACCAATTAACAGTGAATGTTTGTAATTGCTCAGCAAATCTATGATGTGAATAACAAAAAGAGCTTTTCAAAATGGCCGTGAGAACAAGCCCAGTGTGAATACCCTGCTGCAGATTTAGCTGTGTTAATTTTCCCTGCTGTTTTTGCTTCCTGAAAACAGTCTTGTGAACAAACACTCATTCTCCCAAATATTTGCAAATAAGCAAATAAAAGATGTTACAGGCACCAACAAAGTGGGTTATTGGGCTTTACGCACAACAGGTGAAATTCATCTAGAGCGTGGAGGGCCCAAACAAAGTTCTCTGCATCACTAAAGTCCCATTTTCAATATATGCAGAAGGTCTGCTGACAGTGATTGCAGCAGGGATATCTGCCCACCCTCTATGCATCATGGCAAGAGAATGCATTAGTTCTGCATAGGTTGACAGACTAGTTGTAGGTGAGGGGCAGGCGGGAAGAGGAGCTATTGATCCATATTTATACAGGACCAGTAACTTGTTCAGTTGGCAAATAGGGGCTGAAGTCATTATTTTAGCCCAGCGGTTGGAACAGCAGCTGCAGAAGGCTGGTCCTTGGTTGGGGAGATAGATTTCACCACTTCAACTCCCTGGACTTCACCCACATAGAGTTTGAATTCGCAGGCTCTCTGCAGGTGGAGTAGATTTCACCCAATAATATGAATCAGCTCTTTGAAAACTCCATTCGCTCAGCTCTAATAAAAACACTATTGCAATTTCAATTATCAATCTTGTTCTGTTTCCCTTCCGTGGGATGACAAAATACGGACATTTAATTAGCTGGTAGAACCAAACAGTAATAAGAGCCTTCTCAGTTCTGTCTTTTCTTCATCACTTGACAGTGATAGGACTTATCCTGACTAGTCAGGATATATTTGTTATTCAGCAGCTCATTTTTATGGTGTGTATGTATGGGAGGAGGGCAGTGTCTCCAATTGTTTGCATGTATTTGCAGCAGGAGACAAAAAGCTTTTGTACCAATAGGCAGAGATGAAGTATTCGGTAATGTTTATTTGCAACTATGCTTCATAAAGGTATTAGTCATCAGCTCCGCACTGAACTTTCCTTTTCTATGTGTAACATCAAAGTCGAGGTTTAAAGCACTATAACCTTTTCTTGAGAAGCGCACTCCTGAGTATTTCTGTTTCTTGTTTTGCTTTGTGGTCACTAACCACAGGAGAAATTTGTCTTTTTTACATATGCTGGAAATAATTTACTGCCCTTAGAAATATTAAACCACAAAAGAAACCTACATTAAAGTAACGTTAAGGGTCTGCCTAAAACCCACAAAAAGCCAGGAAATTGAGAGTTAAAGCTGAAACTCTGCTCGGATACTCCAGCCTTAATTTACCTCATAGTGCCTAGGTACAGCTGGCATCTCAGGCCAGTGAGTGACTGTTGTCGTGTAGCATACCCTGTATCTTCTGCAACACCTAAACACAACAGGATAAGTTAAATAAATATTTACTCTTCATAACCCAAGTATACTCTGGAGTAAGAATGTGAAGCACGCACTCCCTGCAGCCACTGTTAATTCCATTACGAGCAGCAGTAGGATCCTTAGACTGCAATATGGTTTTGGCCAGCAGATCTGCCCACTTGCAGATACACAGGCTTCCATTCCAAATCCCAGCTCTGTGAGATGGTCAGAGATTTGCAGCTCACGCCCAGAGAGCTTTGCTTCGTTGCACCCAGGGAGTCAGCAATCCCCCTACATGGTCTGCACATGCCCTGTTCTGTCCTGTGCTGGTTTCACTGCATTTTGGATGTTCTACAACCCTTCCATGTCTGGGAAAATTCTCATACAAGGTTCTGATCTAGCACATCATATACAGAACCTTCCAAAACATGTCCGCTCAAGAAAGATGTGTATTGGGAGTGCACACACCACACCTCACTGTTCAGGAGAGTCAGTGGAATGTAAGGGCCAAACTAAAAACAAACGGGCAAAAAATCCACTGCACAGCCTGTGAAGTTGTATGGGTTTAGGTAGAGAATGCATGGCAATGAATCCAGTGCTCTGAAGAACAAATCTCTCTGTCCCCATGACACTTGCCCTTATCTCCTGTCCATTGCTGGCTCCATTTTGGGCCTGTCAGCCAAGGAGATGTCTGGCCTTGTGGTCCCTTCAGGAACTTCTCCAGCTTACTGACAGGATGGTCAGTTATTGATAAAAGGGAAGGACTGATCCCATTGTGGCTTTGCTTTTCCAGAACAGCTGCATTTCCTATACCCTAATCTACATCATTAGCCCATCAAAATGATAACAAATGGCCAGTTTCTGGTTGATTGTTATTTAGTCTCTTATTGCATTTGTGATTTGCTAGACTGAGCCATTAGGCAAAGCTCATGTAAGAAGTGGCATGGCACTACTCCGCCCTGGGGGCAGCTTTGGGAAAGAAAGCTAGACTGGTGCTCATCTTACTTAGCTGAATAGCCCCTCCCTTGCTTGTCCTACTGGAGTCTTGGTCCTCAGCTCTTGCTGTCTGGATACACTGCCATATGAGCCAGTAGGTAGGGACAGGGTGGAGAGAGCCCGTGAGTGGGTGTAGCCTTGCTTTTTTGTTCTCCCCACTACTCACTGGCCAGAGTAGTTGGCGAGGAAGAAAGCGGGGACTAAGTTGCACCCTTCCAAGGTTCAAAGGGAAGAATTGTACCAGAGGGGAGTATCTCTGAGAACTACAATCTCTTGGTTTGCTTCTGGGGTCGTGCGTCTTACTCACCAACCCTTGCTCAGGGCTATGCCTGAAAGCACCAGATAGTCCTGAAGGTTTAGAGTGCAATTCAGAGTGGCCTGCTACAAGAGTTTTCAACCTGGGGGATCATGAACAGGGCTCACAAGTTGCCACCATCCTCCCTTTCCCATGTTGCTAAATGGGAGAGAAATCCTGTGTAGACTGGCTAGGTAGAAAGGTGGTTTGAAGGGGATCTGTTATAAAAAAGATTGAATTCCACTAGTCTATTACACAGGATTCATCGTCTCAAATAGGGTTATCCAAAAGGCACCTGTATGCTCCCAATCCTGCTTCCAGTGAGGTCAATGGCAAAACTCCCTTCAGTGGGAGCAGGCTTGGGCCAGTGCAGTGGTATTTTATAATGCCCTAGTGCTAATGATGGATATTTCATTCCCAAAATGGGTGGAGTGGGAGGGTTGGTAAGGTATGTAATCAATATTGAATATTTAAAATTACAGTGTGTTCTACCCCCAGATGCATTATCTTCTATAATACATTAGGCCACTAATAATGTTACCTCTGCTCCTCCTCAGTGTGGAAAGCTGATCTCTGTTACAGAGAGGCCACCGAGCTGTCGAATCTCCGGGTTCTAGCTTGTGCTGTACACAGATAATGGGCCTTATGAACATATCATGATTTTAACTCCTCCCGCTAGCAGTATCCTGTGGGGTTTTTAAAAAGCTTTTGAGAGGCAATAATCCTAAATACCTCGCATGGAAATGATAAACTGCCTGTTGTGCCTTTACTTTGACCGAGTTCTCCTGCAGAGTATCATGTTTAAATAAATTGCCATTGAGTGCAGCAAGCAACACAATCATGCACATTCAGCTGGAGCCTTTTGATCATATTCTGCAATGCAATCAAGACTCACATGAGGATTCAAGTACACACCGGCCTCATTCTATGCTAAATAGGTGATAGGGAAAAAGGAGTATTAATTGTGGATTATGACTAATTGGCTGATGCATTAGAGTACATCTGTACCCATAGAACCTTAAACTAGTTACATATAGGACTATATAATTGCAAAGGGATCATATTCACAGCGCTGTACTACAAATGTATGGTCATTCACCGCTGAAAGATTATTAACATAGATTTTTGTTCTGTCTCAGTTAAAAAAAGGACTTGGGGGCTTTTAATCCACAAGGCACATTAGGGTCACCAATTGGGAATTGCTAACTGATGGATTAATTGAGGAAACTTATGGATGCTCTTGAACTCCAGCCAATAATTTAGCTGATGGATTTAAGTTGAGGCAACAGATGTGGAGTGGAACCTTTCAAGGAATGTACTGTATTGGTAGAGTGGTATCTCTGCTCTCATTTAAATTACAAATAAGAAAAAAAATCCAGCGAGAACATGAGAACTGATGCTGTCTTAAAATATTACCTGCTTGACAAAGATGTGCAGTTTGGAGAACAAATTCTTTGCATGATCACATGGAGATTGCCTCTGCCAGTGATAACAGCCTTGCCTTCCCTGTTTGTCTGCCTTGCATACATTTCTTGGTGCATTTCTTCCATGCTGTCCCTTATGAATGATGTGCCCTCCCTGAACTGATCTGTAAGGCCACTATTCTCTCCTACCTCTCTTCAAGACCCACTTCTTCCAGGTTGCCTGCAAGAAGTTAGCCAACTAGTGCTGGCTTGGGTTGAGGGGCATTTGGAGAATGTTGATGTTTCTTTAATGTTTGAAATGGATACATTTTTACCTCATGTTTTATTCATCTTCTCCATCCCTTTCTTTGTCTTCTGAAGCTGTGAGCTTTTCATGGCAGGCTATGGGTCAACTCAATGGCATTGAAGTCCCATTGAAGTAAGTGGCAAAACTCCCCTTGACTTCAAAGGGGCTGGGGTTTCACTCTGCGTCTGGACAGCATCAAGCACACAGGGATGCCACAACAGTACAAATAAAGGAGTAATAATGGGCCCAATTCTACCACTCTTATTGACACTGAGTAGTAATTTACTGTTGGATGGTGCTGGATGCGGGCATGGAGACAACCTTTTCTGGCTCAGTCCTCAGTAGGAGGGGAATCTCTGCCATTCCTGTTCCTACTTAGCCAGGGACAAGAAAGGTTGTGTCTTTCACCACACCCTCTCTCCTTGCCCTTCAGTGAAGCAGTTCTCACTCAGGCTCTCCCTCCTCTTGTGCTGAAAAAGAAAAATGGAGGAGGAAAGATTCCTTGGCTAGTCCAGTCTGGCTCTTGTTTTCTTTCACTAAAAAAGATGGGCCAAACTTAGCCCTGGCATGAATGGGTACAGCTCCATTGACTTCACTTGAGTTCATCCCAGCAACATGTAATCAGCTCTAACTGAAGGGATAACAATAGCTCTGCTTTTTGCAGAACCAATAAATAATTGTTTGCTATGATGGCTATACACTGCTGTAAACATTTAGGAACAGAAAGCATGACATGGAAAGACTTTTCAGCTATATGGTATTTTTCAAGCATTATTCATGTGTGGGGTTCTCCTCGGCTTTACTTTTCTGTGTTTGCTGGGTTTTGGGGGGTTGTTTCTTAAGAAAATTCCAACAGCATAACCAAAGAGAGGGCCCTCTCTTTCAAATGGCCCTCATTCCCCAACTCCCAGTGTAACCGCCACTATGGGACCCAATCCCATTGACATTAATATGAGCAGGATCAGACCTATAAGCAACACTGTGTGCAACTTGAAGCCTACCTTCAAAGCTGAGGAAAGAAAATGGTCTTTTAGAAATGTATTACCTTGACTTCATCTGCATTTGGTTTCAAGAATGATCAGCAAAAAATTCTTGTGGGCCATAGGAAAGTCACATTTAGTGTCAGAGCTGTAGCATCTCTATATCCTGCCATCAACGCCAAGAGAAAGGAAAAATAGTTGAAAGTAAATAATGTTGTGCTTCTTATTGGTGGGGAGGAAGGAGTAAAACAGCCTGATTTTTTTCGTTATCCTAAGAGAGATGTATTTAAATGTCTCTGTTGCCGAAGGCTATTTGGCAGGCCCACATAGTTAAATTTACATTTGTTCTTAGACTTAAAAGGGGTTATTTCATATTTGAAATATTATCCACTATTTCTTGAGCCTCCTGAGAAGTTTTTGTTAGATTGTATGATTGCTGTTTGGTAGGTAATAATTCTGCTGCATCTCTCCAGCGGTGAGGTCATTTTCTTTGTAATCTTTATTGCATTTTTCTGGAAATTCTTAGCAAATCAGATCAATTCCCTTGTCTCTCTGTAGTTCTGGGAAAGTGTCTTCATTTCTCGCTCCGATGAACTGATTATCACCCATGTTTGATCTGTAGTTGCATGTTCTATGTATGTTAGGTATTAATGTGAACACCTCACAATCTTTGATGCATTTATCTTAAAAACAACACTGTGAGCTAGGGAAGTGCTATTATCCCCTGTTCACAAATGAGAAACTGAAGCACAACTGGGCTGGAGTTTTAAAGGTATTTAGGCACCTAAAAAGGCAGATGGGTGCTTAGTGGGATTTTCAAAAGCACTAAAATAAGGTAGGAACCTAATTTGTTCAGGAGCTTTTGAAACTCCCACTAGGTGCACATTTAGGCACCTAAACACCTGGTCCTAAGTGACTTATCTGAAGTCACACAGGACACCTGTGGCAAAGAAAGGATTTGAACACAATTTGGCCATATGCTAGTACTCAAACCACTAGACCATCCTTCCTCATAGAATCATGAGAGCTTAACTTTGTAACGGTCACTTGTGCACACCTGCTGGTACACAGGGATGCATGTTCAGTGTACCAGTGGCTACCCTGTACACGGCACTGGTTTGCACAGTCCATCCTATCCCCTTTTCAAGTCTGCCTGCAGAGCAGGAAAAAATTGTTGTGTTTGGATGGAAAGGGATGTGACCGGGCCTAAGGAGAGATTCTTCATATGCTGGATGCCAGAACTGGCTGCTGTTAGCTGGGACTCCAAAATTTACTTCACCTGCACCTTAAAAATAATTGTCCTTATGCAGTTAAGCCCCCACTCCAGTAAAGCATTTAACTGTAAGCATGTGAGCAAGTCCATTGATTTCACTGGCTCATTGAGACTACTAACATGCTTAAAGTTATGTTCAAAGGGGTTGCTGCATTAGGGGCTTACTTCTGATGGGAGTCAAAATATATATGAGTGTGTTACATTTCCCAGATCACAGAAATGGATACACAGATCCAGGGTTCCTATCTGAGCCCCCAGCTAGAAGGCTTCGTAGAGACACTTGTAACAAGCCCGTCAAATCTGCAGTCATATAAAGGGAACCCAGATCAGTGTACATGTGCACACATGGAGTGAATGTGTCTGGCCTAAAAAAATGGGATGAAGTGTTTTTAGTTGCAGTCTTATGGCTGCACAGCGCCCCCTGAACTGCTGATGCTAGTGCTAGCTCTGGACTAGCTGATGGCAAACTACCCCCCCCCCCCCCCACACACACACACATCTCTTGTAGATTTTAAAAAAATTATACCTATTACTTGTGGTGGACATTGCTCTTCTGAACTGGGGTCCATATAGCCTCAGACTTCCTAGCCTGCATCTATTGGTTCTGTGGCATTGTTAGTTTTTTCTGAGGGGGGGTTCATCTGTAATATTTGGGAAGGGTCGTTCCATTCTGACATTTAACAGTAGTCCTTTACCAAATGATAACAGAGGAAACGTCTTGAATTTTAAAGAGCCAAAGGAATAAAAACCTATATGGGTCTGCCAACCCGTCTCCTGCCAGCTCCAAAGCTGTGGCTGGTGGAGGATACACCTTGTGCCGAGAGACAGAAAGCGAGCACGCACATCTGCCCTAGCTGGGCCACCCTCCCTCAGGCTTCTCACAGCCAGATGTGCAAATATTAAGCTTCAGAGTCTGATGCCCTTGATCACATTGAGTAGTTTCTTACTCCACCATTAATCCAATTGATTTATCACTCATGAACTAAGCTACTACACATGTATGGAAATCTGGCCCTATAGTTAGTTCTAGGACTTCTGCTGGTGGCGGTATAGATGTACCCGAGCACTGGGCTACTTGTTTATAAGGGAAGTGTTGTTTGTAGGGACTGACAAATCCCTACAGGAAAAAAACCCAAACAAACAAACAAATGAAAAAGCAGCATATGCTGAAGAACTCACCAGCAACTTTAGCTTCTGAATCTGGGATATCACTGGTGGTCAGCTGTGAAGTTATTTATAAATCCACTTCAGAGGACAAAGCCTTTGTTATATGAATGCAATAAACAGAATAAAAGGGAAATGCAGCAGGGAAAGGGTAAACAAAGACTTACACCTTCCCCAGCTCTCTGCCAGCTGCCAAAAGTGCTTCTCTAACTGCCTTTTTTGAGCGTTACATCTATCATGCATCCAGCTAAATTTGGAGGGTAATAATTTGTTTCCCCCCTTGATGTTAGAGATGCTAGAAGCTTTCTGGAAACTCAGTTTAAGGAAAGGAATCTCTCGGGTGAAACAGGTGTTGAGGATGAATCATTTCACTTGACAACTTAGACCCCTGTAACCCTGTCTGGGAAAGCAGGATCCAAACAAGGAATAACACAATTCTAAATTCATTTTTGTTGGTTGCTGCCTGCAGGCTGGTTATTTTCTAGTCTCTTAATATTTCCCTACCAAACAAGTAGTGCAATGAAGAAGTGTCTCTTTTTGCTTATGGCTAATATATACACAAGGGCTAAACTAAGGGGACTTTAGAGCAGCACAGATCCCGTTCTCTGCTATAAGTTTCCTTTCTTCTGCGCTCGAGTAAACAGTGATCCCTCATAACTCCCCTTCTTGCTGCTACTGGTAGAGCTCCCTCTGCTGTTTCAAGCTAATTTAACCACTGTATATGCATACAATGCTAGATTGTGCGGATGCACAAGAATGGGACCTCTCTTCTACCCCTACACTGGGGCTGAGTATGATCAGAGTCCTGGGACTCACCTGAACAATGGTAATGCTGTTACTGGCTCTAGTTGTTTTAAGGAGGCAAGAAAGAGGTAGGATCATAGCCCAAACCCCACCTCAGAAGGACGTGTACAGTCAACATTTTTTAAAGGGTGGCACGACAGCCTAACTATGTTAGACTTCTAACCAGCATGGAGCAGTGCCTCCATGGCATGATCCAGGCTATAGTATACCGCATCCATGAGTATTTAGATTTGCATGTGTGTGTGTGTGTGTGTTTAGCATATATGGGTGTTTAGAACTTTTTTAAGGACTTACTTTCAATTTGGGCAGAAGCAGCTGAAAGCTTTCCTCAAAATTGTAGCTGGCCTAGAAAGCATGGCCCCTGTACCGGATTCTGTCGGAACACTTTCTTTTTCACTTGGCCTCTTTTGGGAGACACGTCACTGCATATTTTGCAGCAGAGCTGTTACTTTTTTGATCAATTGCTTGCATGGCAAAGCATTTGTATTAATTGATCTCTAGTTGGCCTGAAGGTTTCTTGGCCCATCCCAGCTGTTTGCTGGGAAAGGCTCCTTCTCGGGGAATTCAGTTTGATAATAGCACAATCATCTTATTAGCTTCAGCTACAGTAACCGTGAGTGTTACACTCTGTTCAAAGCTATCATTTAAGCTATATTTAGCAGGCCAGATTCACCCTCCCAGACACAGGGGTTGCAATTTATGTTCCTGCCCCTTCCCCCCACACACCCATGGAGCAGCTGCACTAGAGAAGGGATTTATTCCAGGTGAGAGCAGATCATGGAGCTATTATTGCTCTTCCCCTGGGCTTCTGATGGGGGAGGAGAGCTGTAAATTCTAGCCTGGGCTCTTTAGGGGCCCTTCCCATGGAGGCTGCTTGGGAGTGGCTCGGAGTGAGAGCATCTCCTGTCCCAGCTGGCCTGGGTTTCACCAGTCCTCTGCCAGCCTCAACCCATTTTGATGCTAGGCAAGTCAGCCACAAGCCCTCTAGCAGAGTTAGTGTGGTGGATAGTTTACACCATTGTGCTTCTGCTCAGGTTGATTTTCTGTCACTGAGAGCCCAGAACATGGTTACCTCTGGCTTGGAGCCATGCAACCCCTGGAGTGAATCTGGCCGTGTTTCTGTTATCAAGCCATCATTTAATCACCTTCAAAACATTGCCAGACTAAGCCGCAGTCTAAACAGGAAAGATGTGAAATGTTATGTGAGACATTCATCCTTTCAAGGACAGATTACTGTAACCCCACTGCTGGATCTTCCACAACGTGTCACTGACAATTTGCTGAGGCTATGTCATGCTGCTGTGGTGCTGTTACTGGCTGTGGGTGATTCGGTCAGATTACTCCACTGGATGTGTGACAGCAGGAGAGAAATGAATATGTGTGCACAGAGATCTGTGCATGAGAACTTGATATGTGATATGGGCTGCAGTGTAGGTCTAACACCAGATCACCCGCCTCTATTTGCTGGAAGGGTGGGTGAAGACTAGAGCGTCACATGATGGCATACAGAATTAGCTGGCATATAAGCAACATGTTGGAATTAAGGCTGGTTTTGGAGCTTTAACTAGAAATGTCATGGTCTTTTGGGGACAGGTCCTGGCCCCTTGTGGCAGATGCTTGGGGTTTGGCTTAGCTGGCACCTCAAGTGTTCCCCCAACATAGGGGAAATCCCTGGATTAGCTGATTTAAGGCCACCTTCTCCTGGCCTCCAGTGCATGCAGGAGAAGGGGCTGCATTCTGTGGCCATTCCAGCTGAGTGTAAGCCAGAGTAGCTCTGAGGTTGCTCTAACTTGTGGGGGGGGGGCAAATTGGCTGTAGAATTTGCAGGTAAACAAAGCCCACATACCATAGCCTTCACCCCACCTTTCTTTGTGTCCCGCACCAAACAGAACTCTGCCAAACCAGAAGATTGAGACATTTGGTTTAAAATATCTACTTTAATAAGAAAGGATTTTTGCTGTAAGTTTTTTGGGGGAAGTGTTTTTGTCTCTAGGGATTTTCATGTGATTTGGATAAAAAAAAAAACTGCCTGGATCTCTTATTCAGATCATATAAAGGCTTATTGCCTTTTTGCCATGTGGCATGCATTCCAAGAAGCTTGGGAGTCACATGAAGGGAGTGTGGATAGTGAATAGAGGTCAGCGATGACATATAAAGGGGGGGAAGTTGTCAACATGAACAAATTGCACGTATTTTCCCCTCTGAAAACGTTCCCAAAATATATGTGCCTAGGGTAAAAGCTTGAGAGAAGAAAGCAAACGATCCAGCACACTTTGCTTCTAATATCTGGCTTTCAAAGTAGATCCAGACGTTGGCCAAAGAAAGTATATAAATTCTGGGTTCTATTCAGTGGGAGGTAGGAATCCCTTTTGGATTCATAACTCAAACTGAAAACCATCACTCATGGAATCTGCTCCATTTTGTGAAAAACATTCTTTCCATCTCTATTTTCCAAAAAAAAAAAAAAAAAAAAAAATTAAAAAAGCTCTATCCTAGACCATTTTGTATTTACACACCAAGATCCATATGGATGGATTTGAAGCAGAAGTGGAACTAGTGAGCAATTATTATGCAGCTCCAGAGCTAAGGGGCAGCGTACAATCTTGAGCTGTCTTCATTTGGGCCATAGCTTTGCTAGTCTGTCCTTATGAATTTGTGGAAGTAAATTGAAAATAGTCTCTTATGTTTATTTTGGAAAATGGAGTTGAAAAGAATTAATTTGCACTAAAAAGGAGGGCATTCTGGGAACTATTGTTTTCATCAGATAAAGTTTTTCTTGGCCAAATTTAAGTAACACAATAAGCTTGGTCACAACACTTAGCATCACCTCACACCATAGCCACTGTATTTATTTAATTAAAATTGCTACTTTATAGGATATTCATTAAAGTTAGCACCAAGTAAAACCACCACCTATTGCCAGAGACAACAGACACTTATGGGAATTTGGTCAAATTTTCAGAGTGATATTTTGGCACAAATGTTGGAGAGTTCTCTTCTACTTATCATCAAGCTTTGAAATTTCCATGGGCAATTTTCCTTCTTCTCTTCAATTCCCGTTCTTGTTGGTCTCACTAATATCAGAAATCAATACAAGACAGAAAGATTTCAAATATTTGATGTATTAAATTCAGGGTTTTTAAATTGTATCCTAAGTAAAGATAATCTCTGGGCCAAGAGGAATCTATAGGAAATGCTGACAAAACCTGGAGAAGTTTCTCAGCACAGTTCTGTGGAATATACATTTAACAGAATACTCCATGATACGAGAATATTCCACTTTATACAGTAAACTGCTCTGTAGCCATATTTATAATAGATGCAAAAATGGAATTACGAGGGATGAAATCTTGGTCCCACTGAAATCAATGGCAAAATTCTCATTCATGGTGGTAGGACCAGGATTTCACTATGAGGGCAGATCCTTAGCTGGCTTTGACTTTGATGGAGCTATGACAATTTACTCCAGCTGAGGATCTACCCCCCTATTGTTTAGATACTGTGATGGTCCAGATAGCACATTCATTGATGTAGCATGTACAGCTAGAGATAGGAAGACTTATATGGGATATTTTAGCACTCTGGGTCCCAAATAAATTGTCATGAATGTGGGTAGCTAACCTAAATGTGCCCAGAGTGGTCTGGCAGTTATCCAATAATTCCCAAATTGCTTCATTTCCAAGAGAAAAGACAATTTTTCTAACTGCCAGACCTGCAAACTCAATTTTGGATCTGAAAGTCAAGCTGTTAGTTCTCTCATATGAATCATATATAGCCATAATAAAGAGTCGGCAACAGAAAGGCAGAGCTAAATTGTGACTCCTTTACTTCAACTGCTGAGCAGTTACTCCCATGAGTTGTCCCACTGACTTCAATAAGATTGCTTGTGGGCTGCTGACCAGTGGGAATAAGGCATTCACAATCTGGCCCTAAGATAACAATTTGTCTATGATGCTTGAAGCAGTGTAGAAAGTAGTTCTGTCTCCCACATATGTGTTGTTTCTCCAGGGCTGATAGGAATACATACTTTTCAAAGTAGAACAGCACTTTGAAACTAATTTAGCAAACACAGTTTCCCTTCCAAACACTTCAGGCTGGCTTCATAATCAGAAAAGATTAAAAACTGTATTTTTTTTAAGGTTCAACAGTTTCTACAGAACATCCATCTGGATTTTTATTCAATATCCCCACACTCTCTACTCACCTCATAACACACTTAACATCCTCACCTTCAGTTTACACTTTTAAAAACAGGTTCATGTTAATTCCTTTGTGAAGCAACATTTGTACAAATGGAAAATGGGTCGAGTCTAACGTCTGCTCTTCAGATTTACTGCAATACATTACTGCAGCCAACCACAGTACGTCTTGAGGCAAAATAATGCATGGAGATATAAACAATAAAAACACAAATCTGGCACATCTGGGAATATCATATTATAGAGGGCACACTCTAATTAGACATGATGAAGAAAGCAGACAGCAAACGGAGACAAAAATGATGATGGTGAGACAGAGTGTATAATAGGGCAATGGACAACAACATATATAGAAATACAAACAGTACCACAGTTCATATTGTTACATCCCCATAGAAACTCACATTGTACATATTAAGAGAATACACTTTCTCCTCTTATATGCACAAAGAACTCACCTACTGGTAGCTACAAATAGACATCATATTAGGAACCTTAGGAAATTACTCAGGAAAATATATAACATGTTAAATTTAATTGACAGCTGCATTCAGTAGTTGTTAAGTCTTTCAATAACCATGGAAAAGATAGATATCTGCAGCATTTGGAGACCCTCTGATCATCCAGAGCCCATTGAAGTAATTGGAATAAGACTCTCATTAACTTCAGTGTACTTTGGATCACTACTGAGTACTGTCTCTCTAACAGTAATTCTGAAAGCTCTTACTCTGGCACGTAGCCCTGTTGAAGTCTCTGAGGTTGTTTGCATGAGCAAGGAAGTTTCTGTCAGTCACACTGACTGCATTCAAGAAATGAATAAATACATAGTAAGAATAATGTTGGTGACAGAAGTGTGCTAGTGTTACAGGTAATAGCAATACTCTTAAACACTCTCTTCTCTCCTCACTTGTTTTGACTTAACTGTTCCTGGTGTCTGTGGCAACCATTTTGAAAATTGTTTGTGCAGCTGCCTGCTTCCTGTTCCCTGTGTTGGCTTATCTGCCTTTTCACCCGTAGTGACGTGAATGGGTGAAGTTCAGGATCAAGATCCATTTCCTTGTTCAAATACAGAGCAAGCTGTAAATTGCTATGGGTTGTCTGAAGACTGTGTCACTACTGCCCAGATCCTCAAAGATATTTAGACGCCTCACTCCCATCGATGTCAAAGTAACTTAAGTAAGCACCATAAGAATGGTCACGTGGGTCAGACCAATGGGCCATCTAGCCCAGTATCCTGTTTTCCGACAGTGGCTGGTGCCAAATGCTTCAGAGAGAATGAACAGAATAGGGCAATTATCAAGTGATCCAGCCCATTACCCAGTCCAGCTTCTGGCAGTTGGAGATTTAGAGACACCCAGAGCATAGCGTTGTATCCCTGACCATGTTGGCTAATAGCCATTGATGTCCTCCAGGAACTGAGCTAATTGTTTTTTGAACCCAGCTATACTTTTGGCTGCCACAACATCTCCTGGCCAGAAGTTCCACAGTTTGAGTGTGTGGTGTGTGAAGAAGTATTTCCTTATGTTTCTTTTAAACCTGATGCCTATTAATTTCATTGGGTGACACCTGATTCTTGTGTTACGGGAAAAGGTAAATAACACTCCCCTATTCACTTTCTCTACACCAGTCATGCTTTTATAGACCTCCATCCTATCCACCCTTAGCACTCTCTTTTCTAAAATGATAATCCCCAGTCTTTTTAATCTCTCTTCATGTGGAAGTTGTTCTATACCCATAATCATTTTTGTGGCCCCTTTCTATACTTTTTCCAATTCTAATATATCTTTTTTGAGATGAGGTGACCAGAACTGCATGAACTATTCAAGGTGTGGGCGTACCATGGGGTTATATAGTGGCATTATGATATTTTCTGTCTTCTTACCTATCCCTGTCCTAGTGACTCCCAACACTCTGTTGGCTTTTTAACCAGCCACTGCACATTGAGCATATGTTTTCCAAGAACTATTCACAATGATGCCAAGATCTCTTTCTTGAGTGGTAACAGCTAATTTAGCCCCCATAATTTTGTAAATATAGTTGGGATTATGTTTTCCAGTGCATTACTTCACATTTATTAAAACTGAATTTCAGCTGCCATTTTGTTGTCCAGTCACCCAATTTTGTGATGTCCCTTTGTAACTCTTCACAGTCCGCTTTGGACTTAACTATCTTGAGTAGTTTCGTATCATTTGCAAATTTTGCCACCTCACTGTTTACCCATTTTTCCAGATCATTTATGAATATATTAAGCAGCATTGGTCTCAGTATAGATCCTTGGGAGATCCGTTATTTACCTCTCTCCACTGTGAAATCTGACCATTTATTCTTACTCTTTGTTTCCTATCTTTTACCCAGTTACTGATCCATGAAAGGATTTTCCCATGACTGCTTCCTTTGTTTAAGAGACTTTGGTGTGGAACCTCGTCAAAGGCTTTCTGAAAGTCCAAGTACACTATATCCATTGGATCGCTATTGTCCACACGCTTGCTGAAACCCTCAAAGAATTCTAATACATTGGTGAAGCACAATTTCCATTTACAACAGCTGTGTTGACTGTTCCCTGACATATCATATTTATCTATGTGATTGATAATTCTGTTCTTTATTATAGTTTCAACCAATTTGCCTGGTATTGAAATTACGCTTACTGGCCTATAATGGCCAGGATTGCCTCTGGAGTCTTTTTGAAAAAATCGGCGTTACATTAGCTATCATGTCATCTGGAAGGAGGGTCCCAACTATGGGATTGTTTCTCTTTGCTCCAGCTTGATGTTCTCCTTCCCCAAGACTTTCATCCTCCTCAACAACACAAAGGCTGTCAGAATGGGATGAGACCACTTTACTATGTCCCAGAAAGTCTCATCTATATATCTCTGTCTCTTAGCACCACAAGTTCAGCCACTCTGGTCTCAAGAGTCTCTGTGGGCCATGAGCTGCTTGCACCAAATGCACAAATATACCACCTGCCCACAAGGCAGGTAATCATACATACTGCATTCAGTGCAGTACACTGGATAGCCCCCACTCTGCTGTTGGACATGTGCCTGCATTATTTTGATTCTTGCAGGGTTCTTTTTGTTTTTTTGTTCTTTGGGAATTTTTTTTTCATGGTGGGGGGTGGGGTGGGGTTATTGGCCTAAGTTTAGAGTACGTTTGTTAGGTGTATCTGACTCACGCTCCCTCTCTGAACTCTCTCGCAAAACTCCTGTTTCTGTTGCTGTTTGCTTCCTTTGCACAGCAAACAAGGCAGCACACAACAAACAATCTAACAGACAACAAAGTCACCCCAAGGGTCATGTGGTTTCTCCTCATTCACTTGGAGAACATCCTTGCAAAACTACTCCTCTGATTGCTTAGGAGCTGGCTTTTTAAGCCTATTCTCTCTGAGTTAGACCCACTCCCTTGTCAAGGAATCCTAAAGGGATTAGGGATCAAAACATAGTGGGCTACAGCCTCATTAGGAAGCTCTCAGCCTTGCCTAGCAGGCCACTAGGCTCAGCACACAGCAGCCAAAACAGTCCACAATACAAACTTCAATCAAGGAGGCGCGTGGCAAGCAAGCACAAAACAAACACATGGACAGGCAACAAATTCAGGTACTTAAACAGCTTTGAAGGTCTGGACCTATGTTGATTGATCTATAAAGATAAAAAGTAGGTGTTTTCTTCATCAATGTATGTATTTGTTGGTAAAATGTGCAACAAGATAACTGCATCAATACTTTACTCATTTGTATAATTTACAGTCACAGGGTCTGATTCATCTTTGCCGTAAGGTCCGTTAGGATCAGTTATCATTGATGCTAAGCGGCTGGAAAGCAAGTGTAAGGACCCTTCCCTGTGAATACCATTGGTGCAGGGGATCTCTCCACCAGGCACAGAGTTGGTCCTGCCCATTCTGGAGAAGCTCCTAGCACAGGAGATGTCCCAAGGCAAATCAGGGAGAGAGGGGTATGCGTTAGGTGTTTCTAGGGAGTTTATCTTAGTGCTGTCCTAGCATCCAAAACAGTCCTCCACTGATCATGATTGGGAAGGTGCAAACCATCCTACCTCTGTCCCTGTAAGGCCTCAGAGCTGCCTCTTCCCCTGAGGGTACGTCTATACCCAGCCGCTAGTTCGGCGGCTGGCAATCGAACTTCTGGGTTCGACTTATCGCGTCTTGTCTGGACGCGATAAGTCGAACCCGGAAGTGCTCGCCGTCGACTGCGGTACTCCAGCTAGACGAGAGGAGTACCGCGGAGTCGACGGGGGAGCCTGCCTGCCGCGTGTGGACCGAGGTAAGATCGAACTAAGGTACTTCGAACTTCAGCTACGTTATTCACGTAGCTGAAGTTGCGTACCTTAGTTCGATTTGGGGGGTTAGTGTAGACCAAGCCTGAGAGATCAGGAGATGGAGCAGCTGATAAAGTCATCCACAATGAAAAAAGAGTTACTCATAAACACACACAAAAACCCAGGCAATTCTCCTAGTCTTCATGTGTGGCAGAAGGAGATGGAATGAAAGGGAAATACAATACTTTGGTGTATTAAAAGAAGTAATTTTAAGTTGGTGCTAAGTTGAGGCAAAAGGCATAATGCCTAACTGAAACTATAGTTCCCCAATTTGGGAATTATCTTAGATGAAATGCAGCCAAATCCCCGCTGACTTCAATGGGAATAGGAGTTGGCCCAACATCACTCTGTAGTTGTTAAGAAACTAAATTTATTTTAGCACCAGATATGACAACCTTCTGTTTGTGATGGCTCTCTATAGAAGAGATTCCCGTAATAATAAGAGCTGACTTTGGTATTTCCATTCTAGCAAAAGTACTAGACACAGTCTACATAGTTCAAATTGTGCTTAAGTCATTAAAAAAAACCAGGATACCACACCCAGTTCATAAACCAAGGATTCTTAACAAGCTACTCTTTTAGGCACTCAGAATGATTTTCACTGTGAATACTGGTTGCTAGAAAGCAGTGCTGAGACTCCCTTTTACTGTTGCAAAATTGTACAATATTTTAAGAGGTTGAATACAGTGAATTACGGGAATCATTTGAACATATTTTTGCTGCTGTTGCTATCAAGATGTCGCTGTACATAAAGACTGGTAGAAAATGGTAAACTAAGTGTTTCTAATTTTAGTTAAGGACGTTTTGTTAAGGCTGTACCTGCAAAAACACACATACGGTACTGTACTTTTCAGTGTAGCTGTCTGACTGAAATGATGAGGCTGAGATGCTGAATGGCAGCAGTATGCAGCACTTTACACAGCCAATAGAAGCCACAGTGTCCAACATAGTTTCATCGAGTTCCCATTTAGTGTTTTATAAATATGCAGCCTGTTGGCAAATGAACCTAGCATGATGAGCTGGTAAAGAGTTCCTTGAAAAGGTAAATAGACATAAAAGCCCTTGAAAAAGTGAGCCTTGTAAATAGTACTTATACAACTGCTTCCTGAAAAGATGTCTTGGACTTCTCCGGAGCTCTCTTCTGGGTTTTTTCGGTGCGCTCTTAAAGGTCTTGTGCATTTCCCCAGCCAAAGCCTAGCTTTAAGTCATTTTAGTACTGCAATTTGAGGGCTGCCATAACATTAAATTACACCCACTTAAATAATTACATCTCTTGAGCTACAAATGATAAAATAAACGTATCAGGTTTAGTGCACACCCGTTGCATGCATTCATACAGCAATTTACACATAACAACGTTCCCAAAGTAAGTTGGGGGGGAGGAGAACCCTTTTGGAAATCTTTACCATTCTGTTAACATATTTTATTGTGGGAAACAATCGCTCAAACAAGCCAAAAGTCTTGGTGGAAAAATAAACTAAATCAAATGGGAATAAGCTACAGCTAAAAGGACAAATTTCAGTCAACATGCCCTTTATTTTCATTCATAACCTCAATTAACTGTTTAAGGGCATCTGTTTGTTAAATGATGTCATCTGTTGACTTCACAAGGTTCGTTATACATGTTTACCCTTTCAGGGCACATAAGACTTTGTCTCTCATTCAGCTTTATACTTGGGATCATCATTCATTTTACTGAAGTATGACAAAAGATGTGTGGGCAGGAGAAAGCAGATGGATAATTCGATGCCTGGCTGTAGTTAACAGATTTCTTGGTATGTCTGGGGTGGTTGCTGGATCTGTGGCGGTAAAGTGTGGTGATCTGTGGGTTTACTGTATATAGTCATTTGTAGGGTTCCTTTGCTGAAACTGATCATGGTGTCCAGGACTTTGATGCTGGCATGGGAGTATTCTAGAGAGTTTGATGGATGGGTGGTGGTGGTGGAAGTTGTGGTGAAACTCTGTGAGGGAATTCCAGAGGATGAAAATATCATTGATATATCTCAGGTATAGTGGTGATTTTTTGGTGCATCCCCCCCCCCGAAATTCTTCCTTGAGGTGGCCCATGAAGAGGTTGGTATTTTGAGGCACCATCCTAATACCCATGGCTTGGAGAAAGTGTTTGTTGTTACATGTGAAGTTGTTGTGGGTGAGGATGACATGGATGAGTTTGGCAATGTGTTTAGGGTGGATTTCCAAGCATTTTACATTATCTTGTAGGTATTTGAGGCAGACAGCGATGCCATGGTGATAAGGGTAGTGTTCAGAGGGGAAGAGGGGAGTTGGTAAAGTTGCGATAGTGTCTTCAGGAAGCTGGCCCTTTGTGTGGTGAGTTGTTTGAGGATGGTTTCTATAAGTCATACTAATACTAATACTCCCTCAGTGCCATGGCCCAGCTATGACAGGGCTGCCTGGGTTCCCTTGTTCTTGAAAAGCATGTAGAAAGTCCCTGGTGTGGGTTCATGTGGGATGAGGCTATAGAGTTTTTCATGGCATTGGATTTGATGGCATGTTTAAATTCCTGTGTGAACTGCAGTGAAGGGTCTTCTCTAAGTTCTTTATAGTAGGTGGTGTCCGTTGACATTGTTGACATAGTCATTGCGATTAATTATTTTTTGCTATTATTAATTATTCTCTCCTATATTGTCTTTTCCTAAAACATATGCATATTATGGAGAGATGACATTGTCATTATATTTATGGCTTGCAGCCTTATTTTTAGTCCTGTAACTTGGCTATGCTTTCCCTTTTCTCTGGGCCTTCAGAAACCCTTTTACCCCATGTACCTGGGCTTGTTGCTCAGCTGGTCAGGAAGCACCATCTGCTTGCACAACAATCCACGCTTCCCTCTGGACTGCATCAATGCCAATCTGCTATCCACACACAGGGTTAATGATTCATTCCTGGTTGGGCCTGGCAGAGCATCTTCCTTTTCCCATAGATTCCTCCACACTCCTCCTCTACTAGGGGATCATTCCAAGAAAATACTGCAAGATGAACTTTACAGAATTTCCTGGACTCTCCAATTCTCAATCCAAGTGTTTTACCACAAGACAGCAAGATATTCCCTTTGGAGAGGTTTGGTCTGAGGAGCCAGCTTGTACATAATATGGGCGGCTTAAAGAAATGGCATCCTGAGAAATATACAACACAAAGGAAGGCGAAACAATCAGAAACAGGCATGCAGAGGGAATTCTGAGAAATCAGCTTCCTACAAAGAGACAGGGTTTTATTAAGCTCCTACGGGCCTGATCTAATTTCCAGAATCAACACTCATCCCTAGGGCCTTGCATTACCGTCTACTATGTTGTGGTGGGGCATGTAGTTTGTAGCTGTTATGACTTGTGTCTGTGTACACATCTTTAAGAGTAAAGAGCACCCTTGCCTCCATTCCCCTGCTCCCACCTGTCTGCAGGGGCATTCCCCTTTAAACAGTTCAAGATGGCTGCTGTTACAGAGTGAGTCTTATATTGTGTGCTCTCTCATGGAGACCTTACCTTCTGATGATTTTCTTGCTCTCAATGTAAAATAAAGGCCCTTTCAGACTGAAAGGCTATTGTCTTGCAATATTTAGCACATATTTGAGCCCAAGCTCCTCGAGTCATATTATGAAGTGAGAATCTCAGCTTTCTTTTTTTTTTTTAAAAGAAAAAAAGCTACTAGCTGTAATGGCTGCAAGGAAATGATTGAAGATGTGAACTTCGAAACATTCAAAAACAAGAAGGCCAAATAACTAAATCGTTTTAAACATTCTTAAGCCACTCTTGAGATTTTGGGGGGATTTTTTCTGACTCATGACTTCTGAATGCTTGGGGTTTGCCCACCTATGTAGATGCAAGTAGAGAGGCTATAAAGAGGCTGCTTCTCCCACCCTTCCATCCCTCAAGCTGTGACCCGTGTGGGAAAGCAGGAGAGGAGGAGTAAGGCTCTATTCTGTAATTATATGTACACCTGAAAGGATGGTGATGATCCAATTTCCTTTCAAATCCCCATGTGCACTGACAGCAGCATCATAGGAGACCCGAAGTAGTTTGGTTGCCATTATTAAAAGCAAAGGCAGTATTTAATGATAAGTGTTTGTTCTTCATAACCAAAATTCAAACTATTCCTATCAGTTTATGTAATAAACTGAAGGAATGATCTAATTCAGTATATTTAATTCAGTTATTCCTGCATTTTGTACACAGCCCAAATAGTTCTTTTTTTGGTTTTCCTTGAGGTCATTCTAAAAAGGTGGTAGTTAGAAAAAACAAGAAAACTACAGGATATGATTCATAAAAATGCCACGTCTTCCCTATATTCGCTTATATTCTTCTTTACTCAAGAACAAAACTTCTTTTTCTTTCAATGTTCTAGTTAGCAGTTGGCTACCCTTGCTTTATACATCCAAGTGGGCTCAAAACGGGGAGCTAAAATTAGAGGAAGAAGAATATTCAGTGGCTAAAGAAACACATCTAAAGGCTCATATGAATATATTGGGGCGGAAGGATGGTCTAGTGGCTTAATTGGACATTAGATTAGGTTTCAGGATTGGGTTTCAGGGGTTTCCTGGATCAGCCACAGACTGCCCTTGGACAAGTCCCTTAACTCACCCTATTCCCCATCTGTAAAATGAGGCTAATACTTCCCTGCCTCATGGGTATTGTGAGGATAAAAATCTATTAATTATTGTGAGGCACTTGGGCCGAGATCCTTTCCCGAATTAGGTACCTAACTCACATTGAAATCAATTGGAGTTAGGTGCCTAAATACCTTTGAGGGTCTGGGCCTTGGATAATACAGACACGAGGGCCATATAAATAGATCAATGTAGTCCAGTCACTTTTGCCCAATGAGAACGATTGTAATTGTGACATCATGGCTGTTTTGCTATTGAAAACAAAGCAAACTACTGGGAATATGAATCTAAGCAATTCCTACTGGTGCTGAACACCGGTTGAGAGCTGGTGTGCTCTGCCATCGGATAATGTCTGCTTCGCTACATGAGCTAAGAAAATGAGGGAATAAAAGTGATCCATGTGCACAGGGAGATTATGGCAGAGGGAACTGCAAGAGGGACTGGGACTCCCTCCCAAAAGCCAAATTCTGCCCTCATTTACACCTATGTAACTCCTTTGGCACCACAATTTCCTGTCAGTGGGGTTGAATAGAAGTAGGTGTAAGTGTGGGTTGTTCGACTCATTCTGTCCCTTCTCAGTCATGCTGTCACTATAGTGCCACTGTTAGGTGAACGGGGCAAAGTGTGATGGTGAATACTGTACTAAATAACAACCCTTCACAAACATTTGGAGCTCTGAGTCTGTGACCTTTAATTCTAGGAATCAAAAGGAATGTTGTCCCCATACAGTTATGTACTTGCTTAGATGCCCTTTGCCACTTGGGGGCCCAATTAAAGGTTCAGTAAAACTCTTATGCATCCCTTTTGGCCATGTTTAGCTACACTAAAGAGGAGCAGCAAGTCCTGAATGGGGAGGTTTGAGGTGTGTGGTGGATGATGATTCAGCTACTCCTTATCTTCATCATCAAACTGACAGATATAGAAAGAGACACTCCTAAGCAAAGGAAAGGGATGCCATCATGAATAAATACCCCAGCTGCCTGTCTACCTACACTAAGAGGATTCAGCAGGACTTGACTGACATCACCTTAGATCCACAGCCCAACTACAGTGCAGGCCTAAAAGGAGATATCAACTTCAGATTAGGCCTACAAAAGGTGTAGTTTTCTTCCTTAGCATCATATGTACACCAGAATGTCCCTTAAAGGCTCCGAAGTTTACATTTTAGACAAGAGTCTATCACTGCGCTAATGCCAGTCAAGGAGTGATGTGCCTGGACATGCCAAAAGACAAGTGGAGTGCAGCATGATTTCTGAAGTTCTCCTCTTCACCTGCTCCCTTCTTACAGATTGGCCTGCTGCTGCTCCCATGGTTGGAACTATTACTCCTCAGTATGGGCCTATCCAAAGTCCCTTAAATTCTCATCTGGAAATGTTTTTCAGGAGGGGGATTGAAACTATAAAGAAGAGGGCCAAACACTCAAAGACATCTCTCCCTGGCCATCTCACTCTTTGCACCTGACACGACAAAAGAAGCAGCTGTTGGACTCTGGGGGAGGGGTCCTGACCTGAAGAGTTTGGTCAGTAATGCTGTTGGAAGCCTGTGGTGAGAAACTTTGCCTTGAATCTAATATAGTTTGTTAAGTTAGGCCACGGGTTGGCAACCTTTGGCATGTGGCTCGCCCGGGTAAGCGCCCTGGCAGGCTGGGCCAGTTTGTTTACCTGCCACGTCGGCATGTTCGGCCGATCGTGGCTCCCACTGGCCGCGGTTCGCCATTCCAGGCCAATGGGGGCGCGGGAAGCGGCACGGGATGTGCTGGCCATGGCTTCCCACCACCCCCATTGGCCTGGGATGGCGAAACGCGGCCAGTGGGGGCCGCGATCGGCCAAACCTGCCAATGCAGCAGGTAAACAAACTGGCCCAGCCCGCCAGGGTGCTTACCCTGGCGAGCCGTGTGCCAGAGGTTGCTGACCCCTGAGTTAGGTGCTAGAAAGCATTTTATCTTTATTTTTCTTGTAACCATTTCTGACTCGTATGCCTCTTTGCTTGTACTCACTCAAAAATAGTAGGTGTATTGATTTAGCTAATCCAGTGTATTTAAGTTAAAGTGTCTGGGAACTCTATTTAAGATAGTAAACTGGTGTATGTTATTCCCTTAAAGAAATAATGGACATAATATATTTGGACTGTCCAGGAGAGGGCTGGGCAGTGCAAGACATACATTTCTGGGGAGGGAAGTCTAGGACTTGGAGTGTGTTGGGGGTCACCTTGCAGTATAACCCAGGCTGGTAAAAGCCAAAGTGTAAACCAAGTGTGGCTGGCAGGTTGCAGTTACACACAGACACTCAGGGTGTAGCAGCATGCTGGAAGGGTGATTGTGAGGGGCTGATTGTGAGCTACTGCAGCAAGACATTGTAAGGAATCCAAGGTTGCAGGGCAGGGGTGACATACCCCCTTCCTGGTCTGCATTGCACACCTGCCGCAAGTAACTTAAAATTAATGTTCCTAAAATGATGTTTTCTGTAAGTAAAAACACCATTCATTAAAAGTTATTGTAGTTAGTTATTATTAGTTGATAATTATTAATGTAGTTATGGTAGTGCTCACTACGGGATGGGTGTTTGTACACATGTTAGAAGTGAGAGTCTCTGCCTCCGAAAGCTCACAGTCTAAGGGCAAATAGGGCGATAGCTGCACAAAACATTGGCACCAATAGCCAGCTCTGCCACATAGAGAAACTCATCCTGCCTTGTAATTGGGTTTACTCAGAATCTGGCCCCCAGGCAGAGCCAACCCCCACATTGTTCCCAGACAAAGTGCAATAAGCATAGAACGTCACACATGGATCCTGCATACCTCTCACTTCAAGCATCCAGGCTGCCTGTGGGGAAGGCAAAATAGAGTCTAGTGAGGGGGAAAAAATCCTTCTCAGCCCTCCTTCTCTCTCCCCCACCACACACACACAAAGATGATTGGCATAATACTCACAGAAATACTCACACTTGGTTTATACTTTGGCATAATACACCCAGAAATTTGGTGTCACCTCACTCTGGTTGGAGGGGAAGGGAAAAGCAAGGTATCAAACATGAATGCACAATGCGGACAAACACTCCACCTTGAAGGGCTATTTATCTCCTCTGAGGAGAAGAAATGGGCCAAACAGCTCCTCTACCCCTTTCAAAGCAGCCAATGGGCTGCCATTGCTGAGAAGAAAACCTCTCTCCAGTTAGGGGGAACCAAAGAGGAGGTAGGGAGGAACTCACTCACAGTGGCAGACGGATCTCAGGAGTGTCTTTACCTCTGCCTATCCACCAGAGCACCTCCCTTTTTCAGACAGAGGAGCATTTCTGTGGCAGGTTGCTTTTAAAACAGAATTGGTGTCTGTTTGAAGTTTCTCAGAAGTTTGGAATGTTAGAAGTAGTCCCAGGGGAGATGGTCTAATGCACAGCATGCAGGTGAGGCTGCAAAAGGAGACTGATGAATGCAATTTATCACATAGCTCTGCAGTTTTTCATATGGATATCACTAACTACAGACAACCAGAGAAGCAGATAGATGAGACAGATAAGCTGTTTGGGGGCATGGAACATGTTTTTTAATATTCCATGTAAATTATAGGGCTACAAATATAAATGTTATATAATCACAATATGTTGTACAGGGCAGATTTTCTCCCAACCCCCTCATCAGGATGATTAAGAAGTAAAAAGACATTGAATTCTGGAGAACTAATTTAAACTGAAATAAGGCTTTTTTTTTTAAATGGCCTCTGAAATGGTGCCTGCAAAATCTCCATTTGTGTAGGTAAACAGGGATTTGCCTTTGCAAATCAGATTCTTGTGCACCCAACTACCCATTTGTATGCCAGATTTTCCAATTCTGGGAGCACAAAATACCACACATAGGAGTGGATTTCATAGCCCCAAATTCAGAGGCCACTTTGAATTATGTGAATATGATGAAAGTTTATTCCAAGTTAAATATGACATTTTTTTATTTATTCCACCTTGGTCTTTAGCTCTTAATGAAAACTAGTATGCTATCATACAATAGTAAGGCCCCAAATTATAGTAATATGGTAGTAAACTGTAGTGTTTGTACTATTACTGTGGTATACTGTATATTTCTTCCCCAAAAGGAGTAGGTTCTGAAGAGCTTTCAAAACAGGGTGTGTGATAGTACATAGTTCACTGGGGGGAGGATTGGGCCCACTGCAAGATCCGCAGTGCCTCAGAACAATGAGCCAAATTAAGTACAGAATATGAGCTTGGTGTTTCAGCCTTAACTCTGAGTCTCTTTTGCCTTATGTGGGTTTTAGTCTGACATATAACATTACTTTTACATTAACTTTTGCGGTTCAGTTTTTTATGCACTCCAGCTTCATCACACTCAACCCTTTATGTTTTATTAGTCAAATTCCTCTGATTCAACCAGGGTGGCAAGTTCAGATGCTGAACGTCTATTTAATCCAGATTTTTAATAACAGAAAAAAACCCCCCAAAACCAGAGCAGAGTATGAAACAATCTTATTTCAAATAGCCTTTATTCACACTAGAACAAGATTAATAGTCAAATAATTATACAAAACGCAAGACAAAAGGAATTTTTACAACTTGCTTGAAGTCTACTTACACCAGTCCAACGCCTATATATGTACAACCAACAAATTTTTGGAGCACAACACTACTCAAAGTCACCCAATGGATGCTTTCAGATACAAAAACGTATCAGGACTAATAACGATCCACTGGCTCCTCTTAGTTGTATAGCAATACTAATATTAACCTTTTATTCTAGAAGAGTTTTGCACATTTGGGACAATCCCACTGCTTTCCAAACAGGTTTGGCAACTTAAATTTTTCTCAGCAGCTCCTACTTTAATGAAGCTGGAAAAACAAATGACAGATGAAACTTTTAATGCACAGAGAGCCCAACGTATTGCTTTCATTATAGAAACAGAGATCAAACAACAATTTCAACTAAAAATTGACATTTCAACTGTGCATCTTTAGACCGGAGAAAAAAGCAGCGTTGTTGACATGAACAGCAACAAGCTTGTTCTGAAAGATTAAACAACAAATGTACTAAGTGTTGCTTTTTGCTGTTCTACTGCATCCTTATTTTAAAATGATAAGCCTAACAGGTAGTGTAACACGGCAATAAATAAAGTAGCAAGGGTGAGGGGTATGGAGAGGTTCCTCAGTCAAAATAGCATACTTGTTATAGGGCTGATTCAAAGCCCACTGAAGTCAATTGAAAACTTCTCATTGATGTCAGTGTGTTTTGGGCCAGACCTCTGTTAAGGTAGAAATGGTACTTCATATAGAAATGGGCCTGACCTGTTCAGTTCAGATCTGAATCTGGTTCTGAACTTTTCCGAAGTTCAGGCATGTTTGGATCCAGAGTTTAGGTCTGGATCCAGTGCTGCTTAATGGACCTCATCCAAAGCACATTGAAGTCAATGGAAGATGTTCCATTGTCTTCAGTGGACTTTGGATCAGGCTCCATGCAACTTTGCCTTTGCAGATGTGCCTACAGGCAGCAAATATCCAGAAATACCATGAGGAGTACCTTAAAATTCCAGAAAAGCATTTGGAGATTTAGCAGAGAAGAATCACCTCTCACATAATATAGTGACAGAGCTCCTAAGGTTTATGGTTCATATTTCTCCGGACCTTATGCACACTCCAAATACTACATGACTGGACCCAGAGTGTTACAGTTTAATTAGTCACATTCAGCTATTAAAACTGAGCAGCCTCGTATGCAGAATACTTTATAAATGGTCATAAAATGCTGAGCTGCAGAATCCAGCTCTATGAGGAGGGGCTGGAGAGTACGTACAGTATATGCAGTACCAGCTGGAAAGTTCTTTTGTTTTTAACTTTTCTCTTGTGGTGTGCTAGTTACTGATGCCTAAAACTTCGCTTCTGCTGAGCTGGTAGCAAGATGCCATGGAACAAAACTCCCTCCTTCGGACCAAATGAAAATATTACATTGCTAGTCCCCAAATGGGCCATTTGTGAGGTTAGAGAGGAATGTTAGTTTCAAAGTCACAACAATCAGCAGACAGACAGTGAAATCGAACTAATAAAATACTGACTCCAGTTTGGATCTGTTACAAAACTAAGCATTTAATTGCAAATAAAGAAGATTGTTTATTCTGTGAGAAGTGACGGAGATAAGTTATTCTTATTCCCACATCAAGCACAGAGGCTTCTGTCAGAACTAACAGATTTTGTACTCTGCAAATAAAAGTATAGTTAAAATGAAACACATAATAAGTGAAGTGAAAAAGTAAAAGCTGAAGAAACAATGAAATCCCCCAACCCTTCCAATTCCAGGTAGCAGAGTTAAGAGAAATTCTTTCCCAGCAGGTTCCCCCTATCAACATATTTATTCTCTTTTACTTCCATATGGAGTCTAGAAAAAAAAAAGAAGAAAAAAGAAAAGAAAAGAACCCTTCCCTCCTCCCTCCCCCCCCCACACACTTTACAGTGGTTCACCAGGCCTTATGGGTGACCTTTTAAAATAAAACAACTGTGCACTGTTATTTAGGTCTTTGGAAGGACCACTGGAGCAGAACCTTCTATTTCTCTATAGCTCTCATGTTAGACACCATCTCTCCTCGAGGCTTGTGCATTTTGGTTTTGGTTTTGGATGAGAGGGATGATTACATGGAGCACATTTTAAGGGCAGTGCACCTAATTGTCGCTATTTTTTTTTTTTTGGAAGGGGAGAGGAATTTTCAGAGGTGTAGATGGCAGTTAGGCACTTTGCACTACAAGTTAATGGGAGTTAGGTGCCTAATTGCCATTTGTGCCTTTGGAAATCGTCCCCTGGGTTCCTAGTTCCAGACAGATTGCCCTGAAAGTGTTTAGCTGTATGTCTACACAAACTAGTCTGTCTCCAATTCTTGGTCTCTACAGTACCTCTGGAGTTGGCTGCAGCACAACCTTTCTAATATTTCATCTCCAATTATGCTTCCCAGCTTTTAAGGGAGTTTGTACTCAGACAAGATATCTGCAGGAAAAAAAAAACCCCAAGACATTCCAGACAGAGAATAATTTTGCCACCGTATCCTTAGCTGTGCTTTGTTGGTTTTTTTTTTTTTAATATAAAAGACAAAGTAATCTTTGCTTATATAAGAGCTATTTTTATTCTCTAGTTATTTTATTAGTTTTATATAAGAAAGGTTAGTGGATTTTTCAGGTTTGATTTCCTCAAACTTGTTTCCTCACTTTCATGGTAAGTAAAATTAAGTAGGTATGCAAGCAAAGGACCAATCCTGCAGTCCTCACATTGGCCAGACTTCTGTGGACTTGGATTACTTTTGTGGGAAGTAAGAACCACAGAATCAGGCCCATAATTGCTGCAGCTTGTACTAAAGCAAATTAGTACACATATGATTCCCACAAGAAAAGTCAGAAAATGAACCACAGGATACACTGAGTTATTAGCAGTTGAATATTCATTGTTATTTCCACCCCAGTCCGGTAAAGGTATTATAGTGGAGAAAAACAAGTTGGCCTTCATATTGTGCTACATGCTATTCCCATCTGGTTTATCAGATACAGGGGCTTAGAATCACTATGAGTTTCTATTCTGAATTTCCTGCAAGGTCTTCCACCTGAACCAGGGGTTTACACCCATAGAAATGGTGGGGGAGTCCCCCAAACTTGCTGCGGTTCTGACTTCCATAGTGGGTAGGAGAATCACATGGAGGTCCAGGGCCTCTGTATACCTCCTTTGTCTCCACCTTCTCCATGACATCGTGGCTCCCATAGGAATGTCCCATTGTATGACTATTTAGGCCCACATTTTCAGAAGTAATCTAATTTTGTGAGCCTCATTTTTTTTGGTGGCCAACTTTAGACACTGGAGGCCTAATTTTCAGAAGTGCCAGTCGTGTCCAACTCAAGTTTAAGTCAATGGGCGCTACAAATCTGCCATTCCTCTGTAAATTAGTTCTTATGTGTCTAAACTTGGAGACTGAAAAATGGAGATACCTAAAATTAGTGAACACTTTTGGAAACAAGCATTTTTAAGTGGGTAGTGTGATTATTGACCAAGAGATATGGCTAAAATCTGTGCTTAAATAGGAGAGAGTCTAACAGCATCCTATAGGGAGCTATTGTTGATAATAAAAATTAAAAAAAACAAGGTGAGAATAAAACAGCAGCAAGTGAAACTGCCCTCTCAGAAAGCACTGGTTTGTTTTAAAGAGAGTGTTGATATTCTCCATAAGCCTCAGTCACATCCCACAGGGCTATGGTGTGTCTTGTAATGGTATAATCAAAAAGCAATGGTGCTCTGAACTTGCAAATAGAAGGCCTGATCTTCCTTCCATTTAAATCAATGAGTGTTTTGTTATTGACTTCAGTGGGAACAAGAGCAGGCACACGTTCATCTGTAATTAATCCTATGTGTAGTTTATCTGCACATTTGCTTATCCAAATGATTCTAACTGGAACCAACAGTGTACATTTATATATGAATATCTGTCTATAGGAAAGCATGAATGTGTGATTGATTTAATAATGTGTTTTTAATCCAAATGGTCTTGGAATTTGTAAAATGATTCCTATTACCAAGACTGACTTAGCTGATGCCTGCACATTCCCCCCCCCCATAAATACAGAGTTACATTACTGTAGATCAGTAATTCTTATTTGCATATATGCTAGAAAATGCAAATAGATTTTTAGGTTATTTTTAAATCTTCTCAATTATGTATCCAATTAAAATATTACACATTGTTTTAAACCAGGACAAACTTTTTAAAATACCCAATCCATCAGCCATGGTTCTTGGTTTCCTTGAAGCACAGTTTCTTTGATGATTACTAGAAAATTGCAATAACTGACAGGTAAGATTGTTGTGACAAGCTCCTTTGATAATACAGGACCAAATCCTGATTGCTTTATTTATCCGAATAGTCCCATTCGAGTCAATGGACTATATTCAGCTTTGGTGTAATTCCATGGGAGAGAATTACACCCGAATGAATTTAGCCTGTTGGGACTATTTGCATTAGTAAAACAAGCAGGAATTAGCTCATAAAAGTGTGGGTAGAATTTTATTTTATTTTTAAAATTAATGAATGGTATATATCCATTTTAACATAACTCTTTCAAAATAGAATAGAAGTCTACTTCATGTTATAGGAAATTACATTCCTTTCAGATTTCCTATTTCAAAGAGTGCCTCAAATTTCCAAGATTTCCAAGAGACTTTTTGTATAAGTAATAAAAGTCTTTAAAATTAAAATGCTAATTGTAAACAAACCCAAATGCTTGAAAAATATAGTCTGACTGCATAACAAAAGAGAATTATATAATTCTATTTGAGTGAAATCTTTCATCTTTGATTTACAGGTTTGAGTCCCCTATAACTGAAACCATATTGTTCCATATCTTTCATATCATGGCATTCCCCAAAATCTTGTTTTAATTAAGGTTTCTTTCAGATTTCTGAATAAAAAGCATGACAGTCTTCACTTATGGCTTTAATATATCCTTTGAGTTTGGAAAATATATAAAAAATGAACATCACTTACTTTCAAAAGCAAAGCCAGCTTTCAAATACTGCAAGTAGAATTCTTCAAGGTAAGTAAAACAGCTCCCAGGGTTGACTGGTGGTGGGGGGCAAGTTGTAAACAAAACTAAACTTGCTGTATCACAATTTGTGTTTATTTAAAGTATTCTACATAAATGCCCTGTTCCCTTTTACCTTCTCTGACAGTAAGGCAACATGTGTAATAGTTTAGGTGTTCATTATCAGCTAAAGGCACAATTCTATGTTACGCTCTCAAACATTAATTTAAGGAGTTAAAGTCACTTTTCAAGGACATTTTGCTTTAAAGGATCTAAAATATAGACTAAACCCTTTGAAACTTTTTAAGCAACACTAACTTCTGTGGGTCTGCAGTAATGAAAATAATCTGTTTGCATTCAGATGGTGATGTAAAAAAAACCTCTCAACAAATGATCACTGCAGAAACACCTGAGCTTCCAATGAGCTGCACACAGATACTTTTTCTTCTGAAAGTCAGGATGCAAAATAAACTGAAACAACTTTTGAAAAGTCATCCATTTTTCAGAGATTATTTGAGTCTCTAATGCACATATGCTGAAAGCTACTGTCAACTATGCAGAGTGCAGCATTTTTAAAAAGGCAGAAGATCACTCTTGTAGAGAACCTTGATTATGGTGTTATTGATATAAAATTATACATTAAACAGGGATATAATTCTAGAAAGAGATAAAATAAAGCACCACTAAGCACAGTACTTTGGGGGACTTAAAGTACAGTAAGCAGTGCTTTCTTTTTAGCTAAAATTCCCTCATCCTAATTTACGTCTTTAATTTATCCAAACAAGATTTCAGTACGTTGCCTTAAATAAGACACAGTTTATGAGCTATCCATTATTTCATTACACTGAGCACAGAAAACAAATTCTATTAACAATTTAACACAGTGTGAAAACAATTACCCAGTAAAAAGTGTTTCAGAATGTCAGAAAGAGTGATTCGTGGAGTTTCCCCAGAATTTTGCTGGATGTTGCAATTCTTGTAGCTATCAATAATCTATCATGTAGAATATTTTAATATTTCTATTTCACAATTTATGTCAGTGAGTGGGTCACACAGCATATTAAAAGCATGCACTAGGCTCTTTCTCTCAAGCCTGATTTATTGTAACTTTAGAATTGTAGTGGTTACATTTAAGGAATCTTTAGGGCCCTTTCAAGTCCATCCAAAGAACAAGTGAAGCTGCTGTTCAGAGTTTTGTGCCCAGTGTTTATGTTCCATCTGATCTGTGCCACCCAAGCAGCAGACAAGACATGTCTGAGGGTGCTTTGGGGGGATACACAATGATGTCACACACAGGAAATATCAGGGAGGACTTGGCACTTCACAAGGCTGGCTCTTCTTCCATGGGCTCGCCAGCAGCTCTGTAAAAATAAACAGGCAATCAGAATACAGCGCAAGAGTACACAATGACATTGTAGATTTTCATGCATAATCAAAGCTGATTTTTCAGCTCTCTCTGATGTTTATTTGTGTTATTCAGTTATCCATAAATAGAGTTTCTTTCTTAGGAAGTATAAACAAATGTCAAGTGGAAAAACATTTTAGATCTAAGCAATCACTGCAAATGTTCCTGTTTATATTAAAATATGTCAGAATATTTTATAACTTTAGGTTCAGAAATGTACATGCATTGTGTCAGCAAAGTCAAATAATTTAATGAAAAAATTAGCTGTGATACTTTTATTTTTCAAGCATTTGCAACTAAAAATAAATTACTCTTCTTCAAATGGGACCATACCATTAAAACCAAATAGTTACCATGTAGTTAGCTGACAGTCCAGTCCTCTGATTTTTGCTTCTGCACTTTCATAACGACAGTGCATGTCTTCCTAACATTTCTAAGACCAAATTCTGAATTTGAATAGCAGATCGCTGCCATACAGCAGGTATCTATTAATAATATATAATCAGATTAGATACCTATCCTTTATTAAAAATCATCTGGGAGACATTCCGCTCAGGCAAAACCAAAACCGACTGTTAAAGATGTACAGCTGGTGCAAACTGCCATAGCTCTATGACAAGTTACGTCAGCGGAGGATCTGCCCCACTATCAGCATCCACTATATAAGGAATTGTCAGAGATTGTATTAGAAACCTCATTGTTGAAAGGCTTAAGAATTTGGACGTGGCCATTTTTTTCCTAAGAAATAATTTGACAAACAATATCTAAACTTGGAACTTCAGTTGAAAAAAAAAAAGGCAGTTCAAGACATTTTTTACATGAGAGGAGGGCTAAACCAAAAAGAGGCTTTACCAATAAATCTCACTTAATGTTTGGATTCAATAAAACCTCCCCCAGGAAGTGGAAGCTCTCATGCAAGCCATAGAAAATTAATTATGTGGGGCTTGCATAGCCTTACATGGGTTTCTGCAGCAAGGAAGCCAAAGAACTTTAACTGAATCTGGACTTTATTTAAGGCTCCTCCAATGAAAATTCAGTAGTGTCTCTTTAAAAGAATTTATACAGGTTATTAATCCAATCACTAATCACTTCTGGTATTTTGAAAAAAATAAAATAAAATGAGCGTGATATGAAAAAGCAAATGTCTTCTAACTAACTACTTTCCATAAAATGTTTTACAATGTGTTTGGATTATTAATCCATAAAGCACAAATCCTTCCTCCTTCCCCACGCTGTGGAGGGTCTCATATGCAACGTAACCACTCATGTTCTGCTGCTCCTGGGAGTTGAAAGGGAATGGAATTTATGGGAGCTCTGCAGAAGTGTACACCCATGCATACAGCTCTGTGTTGGTATGTTTGAAAATGTGGCAGGAGCAGGGCTGGATAGGATTGGTGTATCTATTTCCAGACAAACTGCCCATTGCAACACATGGCATATTTCTATGTTCATGGAAATTTTAGGGAAAAAGTAGGTTCAATTTTTCACTGGTGTTTTTTAAATGCTCCAATGAGCTATGCAGCCTGATGAAGGAGTCCCAGTCCTCTCTTGAGATCACTAACACATGGCTCACTACTCAGTGTGGTGCACTGAATTCCACGTGATAGGGTATAAATGCCCCACTGACTCTGTCGTAAATATGCACTCATTACAACATCTCAAAGTGAGTCATCGCTGCGTATACAACACGTATATTAAGGCAAACAGAGAAAATGTACAAAAATCAAGGTACAGATAGACAAATTGTCTTAGGATGGTTGATTTGTATGAGACAGTAGGGGTGTGTTGTATAACATTGGGCTTTCATAGCATTTGCCCCCAAGACTGCACATCAGTTGCAATGGAAATGGGTCCCAGAATAGAAGCCTATCTGCTACCACTGGAGGTGAAGAGAGAGCCTCCTAGCATAGCCTCTCCACAAGGCTTATCATAGCATTCATATGATTCTATACTTGATGTATTGGCTTTTCTATGATTCTTGACTGTCTCACCTGAACTCTGCTAATCCATCTCCCCAGAGGATGCATCTAATATTTCAAACTTCTGAGCCGTTTCAAATAGCTGCCATTTTGTGCCATAGACAACAGGCCAGATAAACAAAGCCATCTTTACCCCAATGTGAATTCTCCCATATTCTAATTTATCCCCCATCTGGAAGGATCAGGATGGGCAGTATTAGGTCCTATACCAGTGACAGGTTACAGGTCCATTAGCTTCCTACCCTTCAGAGCTTCCAACCATTTCAAAGGGGAGAGTCCCATCTTTTTACTAAATCCACTTAAAGCCCTGGAAGATCACAATATATCAGACTATAAAGTCATGCTATTTTTATGTATAGAAAAGTTATTAAAGAACAGTTTTTAGGGATTTTGACAATTGTGTTGATTTTAACAGACCATCTTCTTTCATTTATATTCATGCAAACCATTGACTTCAACAGGATTGCAAGGATTAAGCTAAGAGCAGAAATTGACCATATTTTACATATATATAATATGTGTCTGTGTATATATATCATTACCCACACACACAGAACCACCTACGTAGAAGGGATACCCACATGCCAAATTGAAAATCCATGGATCTTTAAACATATTATCTTGCAACTTTGATCACTTCACCTGGTTTCTCTGCTCACTAATCCATCTTCCTTTGGATTCATTCTCACATCACAACTTAGGAACTGACATACGGAATCGGACTTGAAATCCATCTAGTCCAGTGTCCTGTTTCTGAGAGTGACTGGTAGTAGATCCCTCCAAGAAGGTGAAAGAACTCGACTGTAGAAAGGTCTGGGATAATCTGCCCACCCCACCTCTGCCTCCCAACACACATATACACACATTAGGTCTCATCTTTGTCTCTAAAAGTTAGAGATTGGCTTAAAACCTGAAGAATGAGGTTTAATATCCTTTCCAAATTTTGTTGTTAATAATGATAATGTGGGATATTCTTGCTATCCATATAAATAAACAATCTCTTTTTGAATCTTGTTAAGTTCTTGGTCTCAATGACTTCTGTGGCAATGTTTAATACATTTCCTTTCTCAGTTTTCAATTTTTGTCTTTGTTCTTGTATTACTGAAGATCTTGAACTACCTTTTCCATACCATGATTGTTTTATATGCTTTATCATGTTCCCTCTTACTCGTCTCCATCTAAGGTCAAGAGTCCCAATCTTTTCAATCTCTCGTGTGTTTTTTGGTGCCCTTGATCATTCTCATCACCGTTCTCTGAGCCCGCCTCCCTTTAGTTCTGTAATAGCTTTTTGAAAATGGGGTGATCAGCACAGCACACAGTGCTGCAGATAAGGATGCACCATTGATTTATATAAAGGTATTATACTATTCTTTGTATTATTCACTATCCTATTCCTTATGCATCCTAACTTCTTGTTTGCTTTTTTACTATAGCTGCACATAGAGCAGAAGTCTTCATTGAGCTGTTAACAATGATCCCCAGATTTCTTTCTTGAGTTGATACTGTTAATTTAGATCCCTGAAAAATGTATGAGTAGTTCAACTTTTTCCCTCCAATGTGCATTTTATCAGCATTGAACTTCAGTTCCCATCAAGTTGCTCTTCCACCTAGCTGGTTTAATTCTCTCTGAAGTTCCACTCAGTCCTCTCTGGTGATAACTAACCAAAAATAGCCTAAATTTTGCTACTCACTATTCACCCCCCTTTCCAGATCATTAATAAACATATTAAATAACACTGAACCTACTACGGACCTTTGAGGCACCGTTTGTTACCTTTGCCATGATAAAAATTACTCTTTACTTTCTGTCTCCTAGCCAAGCATTTGATGCATTACAACACTTTGCCTCTCACCCCATGATGATTTAATTTCTTTAGTAGCAGTCAAAGCCCCTGTGAAAGTCTAAACCAATTGTGTCAGCTGTTCTTCCTTATCCACTACTGACATGTTCAAAGAATTCTAAGCGATTAGTGAGACATGATTTTCCTTTGCAGAATTCAGGCTGGCTAGATCCTAACATCTTATGATCTTCCAGATACTTGTTATTCTGTCTTTAATGAACCCATGAACAGCTTCAAACAGTCTGGTTTTCAAAAATCAGCCTGCTGGGGGGAAAAATTGTCCTTCTGATCTCAAATCTGGAATTAAAACATTTATTTGGAATACTGTTTAAAATGGTTTATTTCTGTATTTCTTTCATTCATTGTTAAGAATACCGGAGAAAAATTTATGTCACCAAAAAAGTGTTTTCCTCATTTTATAAATTGGAATTACAGAGATTTCTCAGCTCGACATCATCACATTGAGATTAAAAATAAAAGTATAAGGTATGTTTCTAAGCAACAGAGAACTGTCAAATGCTCAAACAGCATAAGAACATAAGAATAGCCATACTGTGTCAGACTATTGGCCCATCTAGCCCAGTATCCTGTCTTCCGACAGTGGCCAATGCAGGTGCTTCAGAGGGAATGAACAGAACAGGTAATCATCAAGTGTTCTGTTACCAATTCCCAGCTTCTGGCAAACAGAGGCTAAGGCTAGCTCAGTGGTTTGAGCATTAGCCTACTAAACCCAGAGTTGTGAGTTCAATCCTTAAGGGAGCCACTTAGGGATCTGGGGCAAAATCAGTACTTGGTCCTGCTAGTGAAGGCACAGGGCTGGACTCTCTGACCTTTTAGGGTCCCTTCCAGCTCTATGAGATAGGTATATCTCCATCTATACATATAGAGAGAGCACATGGTTTTGCATCCCTGCCCATCCTGGCTAATAGCCATTGATGAACCTATCCTTCACAAACTTATCTAGTTGTTTTTTTAACCCTGCTATAGACTTGGCCTTCACAACATCCTTTGGCAAAGAGTTCCACAGGTTGACTGTGCATTGTGTGAAGAAATACTTCCTTGAGTTAGTTTTAAACCTGCTGCCTATTAATTTCATTTGGTGATCCCTAGTTCTTGTGTTATGAGAAGGAGTAAATAACACTTCCTTATTTACTTTCTCCACACCAGTCATGATTGTATAGACCTCTATCATATCTCCCCTTAGTCATCTCTTTTCAAAGTTGAAAAGTCCCAGTCTTATGAATCTCTCCCCATATGGAAGCTGTTCCATACCCCTAATCATTTTTGTTGCCCTTTTCTATACCTTTTACAATTCCAAAATGTCTTTTTTGAGATGGGGTGACCAGATCTGCACACAGTATTCAAGATGTGGGAGTACCAGGGATTTATATAGAGGCAATATGATATTTTCTGTCTTATTATCTATCCCTTTCCTAATGATTCCCAACATTCCATTAGCTTTTTTGATTGCCACTGCACATTGAGTGGATGTTTTCAGAGAACTATTCACAATGACTCCAAGATCTCTTTCTATCCCCATTATTTGGTATGTATAGTTGGGATTACGTTTTCCAATGTGCATTACTTTGCATTTATCAACATTGAATTTCATCTGCCACTTTGTTGCCCAGTCACCCAGTTTTGTGAGATCTCTTTGTAACTCTTTTCAATTTGCTTTGGACTTAACTATCTTGAGTAGTTTTGTATCATCTGCAAATTTTGCCACCTCACTTTACCCCTTTTTCCAGATCATTTATGAACATGTTGAATAGCACTGGTCCCAGTACAGACCCCTGGGGGACACCACTATTTACCTCTCTCCATTCTGAAAATTGACCATTTATTCGTACTCTTTGTTTCCTATCTTTTAACCAGTTACCAGTCCATGAGAGGACCTTCCCTCTTATCCCATGACAGCTTACTTTGCTTAAGAGTGACCCTGTCAAGGGCTTTCTGAAAATCTAAGTACACTATATCCACTGGATTCCCCGTGTCCACATGCTTGCTGAAAGAAGAATTCTAGTAGATTGGTGAGGCATGATTTTCCTTTACAAAAACCATGTTGACTCTTCCTCAACAAATCATGTTCATCTATGTGTCTGATAATTCTGTTCTTAACTATCGTTTCAACCAATCTGCATGGTACTGAATTTAGGCTTACTGGGCTGTAATTGCTGGGATCACCGCTGGAGCCTTTTTTAAAAATTGGCATCACATTAGCTATCCTCCAGTCATCTGGTACAGATACTGATTTAAATGATAGGTAACAGACTGCAATTAGTATTTCTGCAATTTCACAATATAAATGCATTCTAAGGGACAGATTTTTTGGGGTGGTGTGGCTGTTTCTGTGCACAGCAGAATGTGGCCCTAGCCTAGCTCAGCTGTGGAGGATCACTACTGTGTAAAGGTGATTTCTGGTGTAAGGCTCTTATCCTTCCCATGGAATAGCAGGACAAGAGAGGCATGGCCAAAGGAGAGGGTTTGACCAGAATACCTTGTGCCATGCCAATCCTAGAGTATGGTTTCATCCCACTCGGGCTGTTTATTGCTGGCATAAATTAGAGCAGCCCTCACGATGCTCTAATTTGATGCAGGTGGATTACTCCTGCACAGAGATGACAGTAGGGTCAGAGGAGTGCAAGGACCAGCGTTATGCACCTCTGCACATACACCCTCCCTCCCCCATGATTGGCAGTCTATGAAAAACAGTTGTATCTCAGGATCTGGTCTTTAATCTTTCCAACAGAAATTATAAAATGATGAAAATCCCAGTCATTAGTTCAGAAACCACAGAATCCTCTAAAATGGATTTTAATCCCACATCTAAGAATTACATTTCATATCTCATTTCCAGTTGGGTAAAATCTATATCCAGGTAAATCAGGGCCATGAATTCAAATTCGTTTAAATGTATTCCTAAGATTTGCTTTAAAACAATTAAGTACCAGATAGCCCCTGCTCCTTTAAAAAAAAAAAAAAGAAGTAAAAGAATCAAGGAGACTATTGTACTGAACTTTTTCAAAACAAAAGTTTTGTGAAACAACTGTTGGCCACTACAAAGCTCTAATCAGTTATATGTGTATCTCATTTAGGTAACAAGTAGTTATTAATACACACAATGTGTTGTGGTTAAACATGTTTATAAGACCATGCCTATTTATTTAATTGTCTCTGTATTTAAATTTGTATTTACATTATTCATATTTTCCCTTCTGTCCTATCCATAAATCACTTCTCCCTTATCTATTCTCTCCTGAAGTCTACAATTTAGTTTCAAATGTATATTAAAATGCATAGAGTATTTTAACAAAAAACCCACCAAGAACAAAAATAGCTTTTCATAAAGTCTGCTTCACTCAGCATGTCAGGGCCAATCAAATTGAAACAACTGTCTACTTTGTGTTGTCATTTACCACTGCAAAAAAAAAAAAAAAAAAGGGAAAGAAAGAAAACTAAAAAAAAAAAAAAAAAAAAAAATACTTAGAATGGTTCTTAGCCAGGAGCATTTTATACTTTATTCATCAGTGGTAAATGAGTCAGATATGAGTTGGCCAGAAAAAGAGCTGCTTTACCCAAAATCTGAGTTTAAAATGAGTCATCTCACTCCAAACACCAATATATCCTCCAACATAACTGGCAAGAGTTTCCTACAAAGAGACTCTCCTGCTATTGCTCTCTTCATCTGGGGGCCTGATTCTACACAGCTGAAGGCAATGGGATCTTTACCATATATTCAGTGAAGCAGCATTGAGTCCTTGGGATGCCCCTCCTAGAAGCACAGCAGCTGTAGGCCAGATATGTGTGCATGCGGGGAGGGGATTTAAGCTACCTTTGTGAGCTCTCCAGTTGCTCTGAAGTGTGGAAAGGCTCTTAGCATAACTTCTACAGTTTTGGGGGCCTGTCTAGGTTACAGCACCCTCCCTAGACTGCCATGTGGACTGCAGCACTGTGTGCTTTGGCCCTATGTTCAACATGACCTGGCACACCTCATATACCAGGGCTTGCCAGGGGATCCTCTGATGGCAGCCTTACAGCTCTCTTCTTCAGTGCCAGTTCCAGGGCAATGCTCACTCAGCTGAAACCAGAGCTTAGAGGGGCCCTTTACATCTGGCATAAAGGACTGGAGCAGGGGTAAGGCTCTCCTCCTTGGTCTGTAATTGTTATGTGTTACTGTCCTGTATGGGTCTGTCTCACTGCAGTGTTACTTCAGTTTTATGCTGCTGTACTTCACAGAACTTAAGGGAGTTAAGATAGTGTAAAATTGGAGTAGTACAGTGGTAAATCAGGCCCTGTGTTTCTAATGCTGCTTTAGAGCTCCTCCAAGCCTGTGCTAAGCTCACACAATTCCACTCAGGAAGCTCCCAGCATCTCAAAGGAAGCAGGCCCTAGAAAGCCGATTTTTAGAAGTAACTATTTTTGTTTGTCTCTGTTCACAGGAAGTGAGGGGTGGGGAATAGGAAACATGGTGGCCAAAACTACTGGAGAGCTTGGCTATCAGTTTGGTCCAAAGTTGCCCCCGTCATTCATTTATGGAAAGGCTGGTTTTGAGTGACCACTGGGCAGGTTATGAATGTGGTAATGGAATCAGCAATGTAGGCATGCAAAGGTTTTATTGTGCTGCTGAAAAACCTCTATAGCACCCCAAAAGATATTTCAAGTGGAACCATTTTTCCACAGAAGAATTCATGACCGATTCATTCCTATAACCATCCAGAACTGATGAAGTGTAGTGAACCTGGCAGCCAAATGAATTCCATTTGTATACATATCAGTACATCCATTTTTCTCACACTTCCTTCAGCTGCACTCTCAATTCATTCCATGTCAGGAATGGGTGGAAATTGCCACAGGTTATCAGTAGTCAGGTGATATATTTACATAGCATTAAGAATATACATTGTTAGCAGAAGTACTGCTTTACTGAATGACTATAGAATCAATTACTGTGAAGTGGCTATAGTTTTAGATTAATATAGGTTTATAACATGACTTTTAATTACTGATTATTCTAACCTATGTAATTTTATATGCAAAATTAA
Organism: Chrysemys picta bellii; assembly: GCF_011386835.1. Taxonomy (NCBI): domain Eukaryota; kingdom Metazoa; phylum Chordata; order Testudines; family Emydidae; genus Chrysemys; species Chrysemys picta. The sequence goes on along the minus strand of NC_088792.1, from coordinate 59,149,490 downwards.
TTACATTTTATTTAAGAGAGCCTAAAACAGCTTTATTTCATCATATTAATTAGTTACCAAACCCTAAATTATAGTCCCTTTACATTAGCCCCTTACTCACATGTGGAAAAGGTTTTTACATCCTTGGCTAACAAATGAAAGCATTAACTGCCACACACTTAGATTACAAACATTTGGGTTCATTCCTTAGCTGAGGGTTAATTGACAATGTTGTGGATCAAAAATAAGATCGCTCGTATGGACCAACTGTCTGTCACTGAGAGAAAAAAACGGTTCCTTCCTATGCATTTATGTATTTGTAATAATAATAATCTATTATTAAAGTGCAGTTATAGTGAATACTCTACTCACTAGATCTGTCTTTGAGTCACAGCTGCTTACTTTACTTAAAACCCCAAGTTTTTACTCTTGTGAGAGCCAATACAACTACTGAAGATTCTAGAATATCCTACTGAGTTCTATAGTTATCCCCCTTGTGCATCATCAGTAAAATTGTCAGCTGAATTCAGATTAAAACAGCCAATGCAGGTTTTGAGGACTAGAACCCTACCACTGAGCCCACAGGCAGCAGCTGCCAGTACATTCACATAATTCATGGATCCACTGGCTACACTCCCACTGCTCCTCTGGCCCACCCACAACTCCCTCCTCCCTTCGATGTTCCTGTGGAGAGAGCTGTCATGGAGCACAGCTTCACAGTGCACAGGGAGTTGAGGAGTCCCCTTGTACGGCCTCTCTATCTCCTGCCCCTTTTTCTCTTGTCCAGTGGAATCAGAAGGTTCCACTGCATTTTTGGGTCTTTCTCCACTACAGAGAGGCCAGGTGGGATTGGCGCTGAAGGCGAATAAATAGGAAACTCCATAATGCAATTTTTATAGAGTGACTTTTCTGACTCCAACAGTTCCTTAAAGAAACATTGTACTGCACATGGCACTATTCAATAGGCATCAGTGCTTCATTTTGAAATATTGTATTGACAAAAGTGCATTGGCAGTTGTTGTTCCATTTTATAGAATTGTTAAATTCACATCCAAGTCCAAGCCTTACTGGATTAGTGTGAAATGTCAGCTGACGGGCAGGGAAAACCAACGCTCTTTATTTGATGACCTATCTTCATCGTGGTACATTAAATACACTGAGCCGGATTCTCCACTGTCTTACTCCAGTTTTACATCATGTCACACACTGAAATCAGTGGAATTACATTAGTGTAAAACTGAAGTGTAACAGTGCTGATTTCAGTCTATCATTACTAAGGCCTGGTCTACACTGGGGGGGGGGGGAGATCAATCTAAGATACATCGACTTCAGCTATGCTATTCTCGTAGCTGAAGTTGCGTATCTTAGATTGAATTAAAATTATTTACTTCGCATCCTTGCGGCACTGGATTGATGGCCGCGGCTCCCCCGTCGACTTTGCTTCCGCCTCTCGCACTGCTGGAGTTCAGCAGTCGACGGGAGAGCGATCGGGGATCGATTTATCCTGTCTACACTACACGTGATAAATCAATCCCCGATAGATAGCTACCCGCCAATCCAGCGGGTAGTGTAGACATACCCTTAGTCTGTCTGAAAGCAGTTTACATTGATTTTTATAAAGTCAAATCTAAAATAGGTCTGAATGTCCTCTCAGGAGGAGACCATGATCAACTATGCTTTGGCAATTCGTGATTTTTTTCACATCAGTATTTTGCTTTTCAATTTAGTTTTTGAGGGGGAAAGGAGTGCATTTAGTAATTGTGAATCTTAATAAATATTTATACACACTGTGATCACTAATATAGGGTGACTCTGATTTTTGGATGCCCAACTCAATATACTTTCCTAAGGGTCTCAAGCTGCGGTGTCAAAACCCAAAGCACCCAAAATTATCAGATACTTTTCAAAATCTGGGTTCTGGTTCTTACAACACCAGGGTACAAAATCTTGCCATCTGGGTTTCCAACAATGTACACTTACCTGCTGTCTTCCTGAGAAAAAGACTGTTCAACATCCACTGTCAGTGAGGCCATAGCAGAGACAGTCTCCGTCTCCTCTCTCTCTTGTTTCTGAGTCTCAGCCAGAGCACAACCCACTAGCACAGGATACGGCTTCACTGACTTCCAGTACTTGCCTAAAAAAAAAAAATCACACATAATAATTTATGGGAATTTTAGCTAGCATGGTGGTATAAGCACAGTAATCACTTCGGTCCAACACAGAGTGATTATCAGTTAAAATCCCTGTACTGTAAGCAATTGTAATTGGGATTTCAAACTGCCACGATGAAGAATGTTTCTGGATCTAAGAATGCCAAATTGGAAAGCGCTCTCATTCCAAGGACTGTGTCACACCCTTCCCCAGAAGGTAATAAACTAAAGGAGTAACACACAGCCTAACGAACTCATATTATCAGTCAGACTGTTGGCTATATCTATGGTAGGAGAAGGAAGTTCAGAACAGATAGGTACGATATTGCCTGGCAATAGGTGTAGTTGCGACAAATGGGAATAGAAAAATGAAAATAATTGTACAAAGCGCTCACATTGCACTGACTTTTGGGGGAGGGGGGAGTCATGAATGCCAGCATAGCCTGCAGTTATGTTGCCAGAACAATCAGGTTTGTTAGTCCTGGATGTTCTTTCTCCTCCAACCTCAGGGTGTGTACTAGAACAATAATTTATTTAAAACATTCATATACGCACTGGCTTTTGTTGGAATGCTACTAGGTATTATAAGAAAGACATTTTTCTGGTTTTGGGGGTAAAAACACACCAGTGGAATAAAAGTGTGAGAGAGATGTCAGCCTTCTGCCTGCAACAGAAAAGACTTTGAAAAGCTTCCCAAGTGAAGCAAAAAATAATGTGCAGGTGAGTAGGAATGAAAAATAATCACTCAGTAATATGTTATTCAAGAACAGGGGTCAATTAGTGGTAACCAGGTGAACAACTTAAAACTTACATACATATTCCTCATAGTATAATAATCCATAGAATTCTTACTAAATTCCAGGTGGATGCCACCTGGAAAGTAGGAGCTGGAAGGGAGTTTGGGACCAGCACTTATCCAGTGGTTAGCAAGAGGCTTCCAGCAGCTGGGCCAGCGGCGGGGTCAGAGCACTTATTTGGGAATTAGTGGATGGGTTTCAACAGCTGTGACAGAGGGGGGCTCAAGTAGGGGATCTTTCACAAGGACTAGGAGGAAGATTTTGGCAGCTGGGAGGTGGGTTGGGTCAAGGTGCTTAGCCATGGGATAGCTGGAGGGTTTCAACAGCTGGCAGGCAGGGCCAATTGTAGTGTATTCTGGACTGAGAGTGTTAAAAATTCCTTCTTTGATAACATGGCATATAACACCATTTCAGGCTTTTCAAAAGATGAGCGTTCGAGTCAAATGAGACAGCAGCTGTCAATAAAGATAGCAATAACCTTATTTAAAATATACTCAAAGGATGAATGCATAAGTCAATCTCCATGATCGACAGACACCGTGGCAGACGGGTGTTCCTTTGACCCCTAGTACTGTGCATGTTTGAATAGTTAGCAGGATCTTTAAATAATAGGAATTGGTGGAGGGGGGGATAAAATCTGAAGTGTATTAAGTATCCTACAAAGTTAAGATTAAGTGTTAGAAGCTGGATTTTCCTCCAGATACAGGAGAGCCATGGCTAAAAAACTGTGTACATAACACTAAACCAAATGGCTGAGGCCTGGCAAATTCTATAAAAACAAGACAAAAATATTCAGTAGAGACCATATTCTCTAGTCATTAAAATAAAAAAATTAAAAAGTTATTTAGGCATTCCACAATGTTCTCACAGCGGTTATATGTAAAATCAGACTGTGCAATATACCTGTCATAATTTATGGGCTAAATGTTCACAAGTGGGTGGGGTTTTTGCTGTAGAAACAGATGTGCAAGAAAATAAAATCTGTTGGCATGGGAATAATACACAGTTTTGCCCATAAAAGAAATGAACCCATGTTCACTGCTTGAGTTTTCAAGGTCTCCTATTCATAAAATAAAATATTAGTAACCAGCCACTACTGTGCTGCTCTCCTGCAGCAACAATAAAACAGCATCAGAGAGGACTGCTTGCTCTCTCTCTCACTCACACACATGCGCGCGCACTGCCCCCTGACTTTCTTCTAACACTGAAACTAACGACCACATTCAAGCATATCAGTTGGTGCTGTGTATCCATTTTACCTTCCACCCCATATGATCATTCATTACCCCTCCCCTTCCCTTTCCCTACACTCAATTAAAATTGTGAAAGGGGGTTTAGAGGTGGAGGAGAATTGCAGAGTAGGAACAGGAAGCAGGTGGCAGTATCCAGGTAGCGGTCATAGTATCCAGGTATCACTATCTGGGGGATGGAATGAGGAGTGTTTGGGGAGGCAATTTTGAGTCCCCATTAGGACAGCATCCAGTTAGCAGAGGGTACACTAAAGAGGCTCATGGACTAAATGCTCCCTGATATTTACAAGAAAATGTGAGAGACATTTCTTAAAAACAAAAAGCTGTATCCTATGCCAAGATGATTCTCTTTGGAAAATGAGGATTGTAGGATTGTTTTTATAACAATGGCATGATCAAGGCTGTGCACAAAAGGCATGTGCAATTTATCACCTATTTTTCATGCACAACTACAACTGAATGTACAAATTGGGCCTTTGTGTATTTTCAACTACTGATGTGCATGAACAGTCTCATCAATTGTATATGCATAGTGCAGGCAATTGCACAACTACTTTTGCTAGCAGCCCAAACTATCCTATGTATAAAAATCCAGCTCTGTTTGAAACAAAAGCACCAGGGACAAACAGCTCACAACTGACAAAACTGACATTTTCACTTTCCAAGGCAGGAATGTGAAATTCCACTAATCTTGTTATATTTTCTAAGAAGAACATTTTGGAGTTTATGAAATGGGTTGCCAGTCCCATACATGCACCGCTTGTGGCATCGATTACTTCTAAGAATAAACTATGAAACCAAATAAGTAATCTAGATATGCTTTTGTTTGATGCATAAAAAAGTGCTCAAGTCTCCAATAAGGCAATGGGAACATTTCCCATTCACAAAGGAAATAGTAACAGTGAATGTTTATATCATGTATTTTTGTTACAGACATTTCAAAGTACCCTTCCTTGAAGTATGTTGGAATGTATGTGGCTTAGGCTGACATTTTCCATGTATAAAGAGCTCGGTTGAGGGGTGGTGCCTAAGCGAGTGAGAGCAACTTATTTAGAAATACATATTGTATGGTTGTGGTGAATACTTCTTCCAATTGTATCATATCCCCATAAATACATGATACCATTGTCACAAACAAAGAAGTTTATACAAATTCCATTCTACTTAGAAACAATTTGGGTTTTCTCTTTGTCTGATCGAAAATCTGCAATTTCCAGCCTGTTAGAAACAGAGATGGAGCAAAGGCAATCCTTGGACTAAAACACTGATCAGAGGTTGTAACATTTAAATACTTGACATCAGAGCTGTATCACAGAAACGTAAGTGTTAAGTAATGCACGTGCCAAAGCAGGATTTGTCAGTATTTTGTCCTGTCTAGTTTTAAATGTTATACGTGATGGACTTCCCCAGGTTATAATTCTACAGCTTAACACATTTCACCCCCAAAAGTTGTCCCTGATATTCAGCCTATATTTTCTTTCTTTTAATTTCATCCAATTGTTCCTACTGAACTAACTCCCCCATGTAACATTCATACTAGTTCCTCTCCATCACTAGTGTTTACTCCTTTCAAATATTAGTAGACTGTTATATCCTCTCAGTCATCTCTTAGCCAAATTATGCAGATTTGGCTCTTTTAAGTCAATTCCTCCAATCACCTTCATCATTAATATGGCTCTTCTCTGAATTCCCTTCATTTTGTCAAGATTTTTCTGGTTATATGTTGTATAGAACTAAATGCAAGATTTGGGTCACATCAGAGATCTGTAGAAAAAGACTACTGCCTTTGTGCTCTGTGATGAATATGGCACCTAAGTTGTTTTGATATTTTTGCTGCTATATTACCTTGTACATGCATGTCTCATTTTTGTCCACTATTATCTCTAGGTCTATTTCAGCATAACTGCATTCCAGATTTCTCTTTCCATTCAACCGTTTTGTTTTTCTCAAATATTTTTTCTCTCAAATTGAATTGTGTTTTGTTATATTTTGTCCTGGTTTCTAATCTCGCTAGCTCCCTATGTATTATTTCTCTGCCCTCATTAGCATTTGCAGCTTACCCAATTTTGTATGGTATGTCATTTTCATTAACAAGCTGCGTACTGTCTCCTCCAGATCATTAGTAGAAGATATTAAAGAAGACTGAACCTAGCACCAGCTCCTGCAGTACTCCACTACACATATCTCCTCAAAACTGACACTGACATTTAGCATGAATTCCTGAAGAAAGCTGATTTAATTGTGACATTTATTTACCTGAGTGCATAAGTGGGAGCAGGGATAACTTACCAGTTATGTAGCTACACATGAGTTTTCCAATATCTCTTCACATGAGAAGAAATGTATGAAGAACTGACCAATAATTCTGTGTTATGCACATTTTTAAATATGATGAATCTGCTTTTTTTTATTCACCCAATACTAGCAGAACATGTGGTATTCAAACCAAATCTAAATATAAATGGCACCAGAGGGTGATGAGAAAGAACTGGCAAACGATAGGTAGGAAACAGGAAGTTCCCTCTCCCCCACTTAGTATGGTTGGAAGTAGCACATGGTGGCAAGTGGAGGAAGGTCTCTATAGCTGAGCTGAAGCAACTGGGAGCAGGGCAAAGTAGGAAGGTGCAGGTGGAAAACTCAGCAGCGAAAAGTGGGTGGTAGCTGTGGGCCACAGAGAGCGTATGTGGGGAAGGTTCAGGACTGGTGTTGGGATGCATAAGTGACATGCATAGGGAAGGGGTGGTGGGAGGGAAGCACTGAATATTTTCCATCACTGTCCCATGTGGCAGCAGCCATTTCAAGTATCCAGATGTAGTTTTAAACTCACGTACATCTCAACATGAATACATTGAAAAGGTATTTGTCTACAAATTGAATCCAAAGAGACTATGTCATATCCCTAATATACCCACCACATATCTACACCCACCCACACGTATTTCTCTCACTGGATCGCAAGACTAAAATGCTTGAAATGAGAGTTGTGCAAATGAAAGATTTTGGACTATATGGGAGTAGGAAAGCTTTGATTAACGTTAAGAACTCAGCTTTTTAAGTGTTAAATCATCAGTGAAACAAAAGATGTGCCAAAGAAACAAGAGCACAAGCATACATGTTATAAACATGTATTGTGTATATGCGCAGATATCATATTTTTTGTTTATTCTTTACTCTGTAACAAAAGTTTAATCAGTTGTCTCTGACATTAATTAATAACAAGAGAAAAAACACTGAAACATACTTTGAATTTCAGTGGCCTTTTGTAAAGAAGCCATTGCATTCATATTAGGGGTTTGGTGCAGCATATCTTCTGGGAGAGGCTCCAGCTGCAAGAATAGAACAGAATAATATGAGCAGAATATTATGAATTTGCAACAAGACACATGGAAATAAACCAAACTGAAACAGCCTAATCCTCAAGAGAGGCTCAGCCCAAGAACTGGTTAACATTTTGCTGGTATTTCTAAAAGTATAGCCACAATTTTGTTTTCTGTTTTTCAGCCATGTAATTGAATTCCAAGGGGCTTTTCTATTGGCTGCAAGACTAATCTATGGAGTCTCTGAAGCAGGTGCATGTCTGTGTATTATTCATTAAAAAAAATGTTAGTTATTTGTGTAATTTTTGTAGGTTCCTCACAAACCAAATTCCATTGCGTCTGTATGTGCAGCTGGGCACTCCAAACAAAACCTGGTTGAAGCCGCATTGGGACTAAAGTGTGCACTCTATTATCTATATTTTTCTAGTGTTATTACATCTAACCATCTTACACATTTCAACATTTTACAGTGGAAAATTATAAAACACAGCTGCTCTTAGTAGCCTTGTGTTAATTTCAAATAAAGTAGTAGACAAAATGCTTAAGCATATCAACAATAAAAGTCTCATAAATTTATTTGGACTCCACTGTACTTTTACTGGCTACATTTACTTTCAATACCCTTTAGTTTGTTTATGTGTTTGAGTGTGCACATGCATGAAACAAAATGCCAACACTTATGTTTTTTTCCCTGTAATTCCATTTTCAATGGCTCTAACTATTCTAAAAGGAGAGCTAGTGTGGTGGTTAGGGGCCTAATCTAGGCCTTTATAAACCTAGGTTCAAGTCCCCCATAAACCACAGATTTTCTGTATGACCTTAAGCAAGTCACTTAGTGTCTTGCTGCCTTGGTTCCCCATCTGTAAAATGGGAATAATAGTACTGCTCTATTTCATACTGATGTTGTGAGTTGCTCAGATAATACAGAAATGGGGGTGGAGGGCTAATAAGTACCGTAGATAGAGAACCTAATATGTCAGACATGAATGGATCCTAAATTAAACACTGGGACTTGTGAAATATCAACATGTCATGATATTGAGCACTGACATGATGACATTGTATCATGATGCATGATGATATATCGTCACAAGAGCCAAGCAAAAAAGACAAATCATGTTCCATCTACATTCATTTCAATTTTTAAATGAATTCAGCTGTGCTCATGCCCCTTTCTGTACACCTTCCATTCTACACACATTAGGGCAATTAAGTTTTACTGGCACAAATGCTCACAGCCATCTGTGTGAGTTCTCATGGAAACAGCAGCTGAAATTTGTACACATAGATATTGATGCCAGAAGTATTTGCACACTCAGCCAATCAAAGGGCTGGAATAACATCATGTGAGTCATCTGCCCAATCATGACTCAGAAACTAGCTCTTCTTTTGAATATTTGTAAACAAATTCAAAAATATATTTTTTGAATACATTTGTATGATGAATACACTGGAGAGAATTTCAAACTTATATGGATATTTTGTGGGCAGAAAAAGAGACAAAATTGGCTCACTTATTCATTGTCAATGATTAGATGAGCTCTAGTCATTACATTAAGGAGATTAGCCTGGATTATAAAGAGGTGACAAACTAAGCAAATTTACCCAAAGTCCCAGAATTGCAGGGATTCAGGTAAAATGATCAGCAGAGAAATATTTTAATGCTGATGAAATTCTAATTATCATCAGGCTTTTGGGTTAATTCTCATGAGATGCCTATAGTCCTGCATTGGGAATCTACCTGGAAGATTTTCTTTGAAACCATAAGAATTAGCAACATAATTTATATTAAAGTAATATAAATGTTTAAATTCTTTGGAATTCAAGGGGACTGCCAGAAAAAGGCTGATACAAATATCAGCCTTTACTAATGCCATAAAACCACTGAGGATGCCAGATTGTAATGGTGGATTGCTGCTATTTTAAATGATGCATTAAGACATGCCAGTCTAGCTTTAGGATTAGAGCTAGTTGAATAATAAAAATCAAAGTAACTGATATATTTGCAATTAACAAGTCAACTTTGCTTCACTGGTCTTCATAGGTCATAGCATTCAGTTATTTGCAAGCACTTGGATGAAAGCTGAGTATTTGTGAAAATGTTCACAAATCACTAATTTCACAAATTTTAGCGCAAGTGATTATTCGTCTGAAAATTCATACCGGAAGTCAGGTATTTGTTAATAACTGTTATTCATCTTTGTCATTCATTATTCTCTATTTAAAATGTTTCAGGCATCCAACCAGGAAGCAAAAAAAAAATACTTTGGGCCCAATGCTCAGGTCCAGCTGGGCTGAGCTCAGCACAGATCCACAGGCAGGAGAACAAAGGTGGCTTAAAGCCACATTTTTACACTCTTCCAATCCTTATGGCTACTGAGACCCAATTTAGCTCCTGGAGTAAGTTAGAATAGATTCAAGGCTACTCTAACCTGCACCTCTGGGAGCTATTGCACAGGCTGTGGAATTGCCATAGTGCAAAGTGCTCCAGCTGTGCTTTGTTCTGTCCTCGACGTATCCTTCCTGTTCCCCTGCAAACTCCTTCTACTGGGCAGGAGTTGGTGATGTAGACATAGCTATTGTAGCTCTATGCCAACCAGTGCTTCTCCTAATCAAAGGGAATCTCGTCAGGCAACTTTCATAAATTGGTTGGACTGGGGTCCAGTGATAGGTGTGTGATTTAGGCGGCCAATCATACACCTTAATTAACCAGTAATGAACAATTAAAGTGAAGAGTTCACAAATAACTCATAGGTTAACTCATCTAAAATGTCTGATCAATACTTATGAATACCAAATACATGCACAGAAATCAGGTTAGGTTCATGAATCAACCACAAACAGAAAAAAGGGCCAAATTTGCAATCATTATTATTCAAGATGAACATTTTGGTCAGCTCTTGTAACAGACCTGTAGCTGACATGGATTTTCAGTGTTTGTTATCTAAACTTCCCCCCTCCCCACCCAAAAAAATGAACAAACCCCTCCCTGTAACTATTCCAGCTTGGTTACAACTACAGAAATGTTCTCTGTCTCCATATTCTTTGCAGTAGCCAGGCAGAATGCTAGATCCTGTTCCATATCAATAAAACCACATCAGACTCCAGACGTAAGTTCATTACATTATACACCCTGTTCAATCCTGATGCACTATTGTTACAAAAACACTGTAAAAATAAAGCCAGCGGATTATTACAGCTATTTCTATACTCCTTTGGAACAGGGCCTTCAGCATCAGGGAGAATAATTTCTGTTGGCAGTGATCCACTTTTTGGATCTACATAGACATAGGGGTGTCCCTGGAAAATATCAGGACACAGACCCAACAGTGAACAAAAGAAATCACTCTACACCTGACAGTCATAGCACCATCACCTTCACTCCTACACTTCTTGGCATTCAAATCATGCAGTTTATTAGATCTGGAGCCGAAGAGAATAGAAGTTGTAAAGAGCACTAGAAATACATTTGCAGAACAGAATCTTTCAGAGAGGAATGACTCAGGTCAGTGCAGGACCAACAAAGCCACTTAAGGGAGAGTTTGGATAATTTACAGAAGGCAAAATTTTCGAAGGATTTGCACCACTAAATTGGGCTTTTGTGTGCCCAAGGGAATGTAATGGAATTTGTGTCCATTAAGCATTTTCAAAGGAAAAAAGCAACTGTGCACCACATACGTTGGATAGTCAAAAGTTGCTACAACTGAATTGTGCTCCTATCAGCAAGTGGCATAAAAATACACCACCTATTAAATTTTCACATACTTGGAAGGTGGCATAAGTGATGGTAAGGGTGTAAGCAGTTTGCCAAAATTTGAGACAATTGCCATCTGCACTGTATGAGCAGCCCAGACTTGGCACCTGACTACACTGCCTCCTTAGCCCTGCCATGTTTTAAAGAGCAGAAGCTAGCTTTATTCATGGGTGTTGGTGAATTTGTTTAGAGAAAAAAATGACACAGAGGAACATTTTAGGCAACCTCAGGCGTAAAGCAAGGGTTCTGGAGAAGGAGATGGTGATGGTAATAGATATAGGGGCCACAGATCCCACGGATGCCTGAGAGTCCACCATACACTTCAAAGTGGGTCTACAGGCCATGGGGACTTTATAGATTTACTGGAGATGGGATTTCTCTTGTACAAGTTTGACTTGATAACCATTCTACAGCTGTGTGAAAAGGAGCCAGAAGGGTATGTAGAGAATCACACACATAGGAGCCATGACTGAGGTGGTCAGTCACCATTGTTCTGGGTAAGTCATAATAGCAGACTGTTTGCTGCATCCAACTTCATTCAACAGTTTCTGTGAGCAACTCCCAGGAGTTTTAGTAATTATATTGGCTTCCCTAGGGGCAAACATGACCAACAGTAGGTTCACGAGAGAGATCTTTGACACTGCACATCTCCTATTCCATCCTGTGCAGATTTTGACTTCTGACAATATTCCAGTGATCATAATTTTGCATAATATGCTAGGAACATAATGCCCAAGGACAGTCAATGGGAGTTAGGCATGTGACTCCCATTTGTGCGTTGGAAAATTTTCCACTAGTAATGTAGCACTTTTGAACCAGTTCATCTTCAGTCTGCTTGGCCAAGCCACCTCCTGGCTAGCACTGGCCACTTCCGGGATTATAATGTCACCCTATTGGCACATACTTTGCACTATTGTAGATTCCTCCCACTGCCAACTTTCCATTTTTGGGCCCCTTCTCCCAGGTTTATGCCAGCCAGAGTTGACATAAACCTCAGGTGAACCAATGATTGTAACTGTATTAATTTTTTGGTAATAATGACAGATTCAGATTAACAATGAAGCTATGAGATGTAACCAGGTTTAACTTTCAATTTAAAATTGATCTCTGGCAATTTTCACTTATGTGTATGCTATTTGGGAAATATTTCCATTTTAGAGAGAGAAGCATTTACCTATTCTGGCAAATCACACACCCCCCCCACTCCTTTCTTTTTTAATGCAGTGTCTGCGTTCTTAGCAGAGCTCTTTGCATAGCTGGCAAGCTTCCCCAGATTCACACCAAATTCCACAAAAATGGGGAAATGCCAACTTTTCATCATCTGAATGACAGCTGCAGAGCCCTAGTTTTCCATTTAAATTGCCATACACACCCAAACCCAAGATCCACTAATTGCAAGAAAGCAGCACATATTTCATACTTTACAACAAAAGTGTCCAGTACAGATTTTTAAATGCCCTTGGTAGCCAACCAATCACAATGTTTTGTCAGATTATGCTTCAGAAGAGTAATTCAAGCAGGAAGAATATTTACTAGAAGATGTTAAATTTAGCCATTTAAAAATGTTTTCCTTCTTTGGGCCAAATCCAGCCTTGGCCAGCACAGTAAGAAAGAGCAGACATACTTTCTGGTGTGTCCTCTGCTACAAGGATCCTGCTGGGTGGAATGCACCATGGAGTACACTTTGCTGCTTCCTCTGCGCAGGAAGACATCTGGTACTAGTTAGCACTTGCTACAGACTCTGGGACACTTGCTACAGCATATGGGGCTGGCTACTAGATACCTCCCTAAGCCATAGACCATTTCTTGTTGGGGACAAGGTGAATAGGGTACTAGTTAGCACTTGCTCCAGATCATGGACCCAATAGATAACCCACAGACCATTTCTTTTGTGGGACAGGGTTCATATTGGTTTGGCTGTGTGGTATGGGGAGATCCTACATGGCTGCTTACAATGGGGATTGGGAAGGTTGTGGTGGAGAGAAGAATTAAGCCTATAACTTCAAACCAAAGTAGTCTGGGGAACGAAGGCTTAGCAGATCTGTCACTGCATACATATTATTAGCCATCACCCACCAGGGCATGGTGGTGCAAGGGCCAGAGAGGCTATTCTAGCCCAATGACTGGAGTAGAAGCCATGGTGTGGGACCACTTTTACTTCCCAGCCTGGGCATAAGATTCTCACTACTACCACCCTCACAGAGATGCCCAACACCCAGTCCAAATACATCTATAGTTAAGTCATACAATTAATCTGTGATGGAAAAATATGAATTAATCCAGGGGTGCCCAACCTACAGCCCGTGGGCCATACACGGCACACCAGAGCATTTCATAAGGCCCACGGCCTGCTTCAGCACAGTACACTAACAGCTGATTCATCAGCGTTTTGTCATCATGTTAACATCATTTTAGTTTACACAAGTGTGTGTACAGACATTGCTGTACATAGAAACAACCTATCTAAATACACACAAAACAAGATGAACTTAAAATATAAATTGATACAGGTGACTTTAAATCTTATTAAAATATGTAGAATGTGTTTGGCCCACACAAGGTTTGTGCTTGGGTTTATATGGCCCTCCTGTGTAATAAGGTTGGGCACCACTGGGCTAGTAATGGAAGCCAACAGGAAAAAAGCCCTGTTCACAGAAAATGAGGGAGCTGAATTTTCAGTGCAAGGCTGCATCAGCATCTCAACAGCTTCCTGGTTTTAAAGTAATTTCTCTTTTCTAATTAGCTAAAACCATCATTTCTTTTGTTTTGACAGGTGCCCATGTAATGGATGTGATCTAAAACCACTAGCAGAAGACATCTAGGACATTTTACAGCAACTTAACCTCATCCTTCTTTCTTTACCGGCATGAAGGATTTCACTGTTTTGATTTTGGATTTCAGGGGAATCCAATTGCTTAATCACTTCTCGCCTCTTTGGAAGATTTCCTTCCTAGGAGGCAACCCAGGGTGCTTCTAATTAGCTTTGCATTTAGTTCAGTAAATTGTCCTTAAAAGAAATTCAGGTTTTTCTTTTTGTGCACAAAAGTATGAATAATAAAAACTGAAATCTAGATACATTTATGTCTTCATTTATGTCTACATTGTTGAATTTTTGCTTCGTTTATTGTCTTTACAAATAAACAACTGCTATGCTAAGTGTTTCTGATAATAATAATAAAAAAAAGCCAATGGCTTTTATTTTGTAGAGTTCCATATATGTTTCTGTGGAATTTCCAAAATGAATGTTCACAACACTTCTATGTAGCAGTTCAAAAGTATTCATCACACATTATTGGCCTGATAACTCATTTAAATGTTGAGGTCTTCCAAGAAAAAGAGACCTTCTGAAATAGATTTTTTGGTTAGTCTTCAAAGTCAACATTTGCATGAAGGACTTTCCTTTACCATGCTCAAATTATTTAACAAAGGTTAATTCAATAGCATATTCTTTTCATATTGACCCAACTCATAATTATTAAGGGAAAAGTAAAAGCTATCTTCCTAAACAGATCACTTTCATGAAGGCCACATGTAATTAAAAGCAAGTTTGGGTTTAGTTTTGGGGTTGGGTTTTTGTTTTTTTCAGGGGGGGGTTGGTTTTGTCTTTTTGGGGTGTCAACATGTTTTTCTTGCAGAGATTCAGAAACAAATTAGTTAAAGCAAGCATTTCTAGCTTGTAAGTCTGTTGTTTCATTTACATGTCTGACTGGCTCCGCACGAAAGGTGAAAGTTACTGCTAGTTTTACGGTTACTCTTTTCGTTACAAGTTATTCTGCTGATAATAAGACATACGAAGCAGTATATTGCTCTACTGACAGGTCCTGGCCAAGAACAACATAGGCAAGGAAAAAAGAATTTAAAAAAACCCTGCAAAATGTTTATGAATTCTAATCCTCAGCACATGAATAAATACAACTGACAAACTGCAGAGTACCTTACAAAGGCCTTTCCTGACCTTTCTAATTTGAGTTCAATTGCATGTGCAGTGTTTAGAAGCCAAAGTTGGTCTTGCCAATGTTTTTAAACTACGGTTGCAGTACGTATCATTATTTGTAAAAGTGAAGTGCCAGATAATAAGTTATAATTACCCTATTAATCACCTGTAAAGAATTGCATTCAAGGAAGAATGCATCTTCAAATTACAATAATTGGTGACTTAAAGGAACCAATTTTTTCTGTCCTTGACTGGAGGAGACTTTGTAGTTGGCTGTGCAAATCTACAAGTATTCTGTTGAAATGAGGCAGTGTACACCATATATATGCTATGGTCCATATCCTCATCTAGTATTGATTGGCATAACTCCATGGAAGTCGATAGACCTGTGACAATTTACACAAGGTGAATATCTGACCCTATATCTACATGCCCTTCCTTATCAGCCTACCCATCTCAGCAATACCTTTAGTCACAGATTTTCTGTGAGCAATTTCTTATGGTGGTGATGATGACATAGTTTCTGAATCTTCCATCTCCAAAATTAGCAGGGGCAGTATCTGCTCTCTCCTTGCTGTAACATTGTTCAGTTTTGGTTCGGAGATGTGTGTCTGCCTGTTTCCTGCATGTCCCTAGTTAGATTTAATACTTGGAAAATAAACATGCTTGTATTATAAATTATAATGTAAGTGTACATGAGAAGAATATTTATTGTGTGAGAGGTTTCAAGATCTTAATGTTCATGTCTTTCCTCTAGTGAATTATAATGCACATGCACTCACACTTGTCTTCATCTTCCATTATTAAAAGTCCTTTCTTCCATTTATTACGCTATATTTTGCAAACAGATAAACCCATTGAATCACCCAGCCTACTTTATTGGCCTCAGATTACTGGTCCCCCTTAAGAGCCAATAGAGTTAGGCCAATATTTCAGTGCACTCACACATAACTCAGTGACATACATTTCATGTCTGTTTCCAACTGTAGGTATTTTTCTGAGAATGCAGAGGGTCAGCAGCTTTAGAAGCAGTAGCAGGCGTGAGCCAACATTAAAACAAAACGAGGCCTTTCTCACAAAGAAGCAATGTCACCAAATGGTCATCATTGGCTGTGGAGAGTCAGGCCCCTGGCATAGTGACGGGAGTAAGGCGACCAGACAGCAAATGTGAAAAATCGGGACAGGGAGTGGGAGGTAATAGGAGCCTATATAAGAAAAAGACCCAAAAATTGGGACTGTCCCTATAAAATCAGGACATCTGGTCACCCTAGGTGGGAGCATAGTTTCATTAGCATTATTTGTCTCTGCACGAGGCTGCAAACCTCAGAGAGATATTACCTTAAATGTGCCCAGGCTAACCAGGGCCAAGCAGAAATCAGGCTGACACATCTCCAGTCTAAAGCTGGGCAAGGTTGCACTGTGAGAACATTGCTGTTGTGGCTGATTTTGAAGGAGGAGGATTCAGAGGATGTGCCACCATCACCATCACCACCACAGGAAACTGCTGTGTCGGATATGAAGTTCATGAATGAGTGTGGGTGAGGATGGGCAGGAGGGCAGGCTGATCAGGAGGGTCAACAAAATTTTATGACTAAGATTTTCAAACAGAGTACCTGAAGTTGGGCTTCTAAATTCATATTTCAGCACCCAAACAAGAGGCCTGACATTCAAAAGTGTTGTTCATCCTTCTCGAAAGAAGACACTGGATGTTCAGCACTTTTGAAAACTTTTCTTTATGGGCCATATCATAGATCACCCAGCATGAAACTCAAATCGGGCTAAATATTCTGCTATGGAATGCTTGTTCCCACAGAGTGCAGGGGGATGGGGAGAAGAGAGACCTTTCCAGCAAGCCCAACCATCTTCACACAAGGGATCATTTTTCTTTGCTCACCCCTCTACGGTAGCACTCCCTTAATGTATTAATTCCTACACTGTCCCTGGTGCCTGCAAGGGAGAAGGCTGAGGAACTGTTTGGGGTTGCTCCGGGGAGTTTCCTTGCATTCATTTCCTGTTCCCAAGAAGCTCTATAGCTCCTTTTCCTGGAAGAGGTGCCTTGGACCTTCTGAATCAGGCTACTTGTTCTCAAGACAGGCCACTATGGTGCAGAGCCAGCGTATGCAGCCTGTTGGGGTGTACTATGTTGCCATGTAAACTAAGTTCAAGACTTGCAATATAGTACATTTTCCTTAACCTGCAAAGGAAAAAAATAATGGGCTTGTGTCCTTTATTGCTTCTTTGTGATACATAAAGAAAGCCTGAAAGGTTTTGGTTCAAAGTAGGGGGGAAAGGCATAGGAGAAGGGGGCTTCCTGCTTGTTTTTAGCACTACAGATGTGTGTCTTGTCTACTTTGGAAGTTTCTATGGACACTGGAGAATTGGTGAAATTGAGACTTCACCAGAGCCAATAGATTGAAAAGTGAGCAGCTGAAAGGGGGAAAGAATTTTTAGACAAATTGTTTAAAACTGTTTTTTTTAACATGTATTCAACTCCCATGCTTGAAGAACATTTGAGAGAAAAGGTCTTTGTTATATTACTATTACTCTTTTGATTCAGGTTTGAGAACTCCCAATACACATCTCTGAGATGCTCAATAGGTTCTCCAGCAAAATTAGGGAAGGCCTCATGTGACATTTTTGTTGTCTATAAAGTAAAACACAAGCAGAAAAAAAACCCTTTCAGGCATTGTCTATGTATCATTAAAAAAAAGGCATAAAGGTCTTTAAAAAGTCCTTCATAGGTGATCTTATGGGTTGTAAGCAATTTCCACTATAACAAACAGCACTTCACATCAATCTAATAGGCCTGAAATGGTGCCCTAAAAAGGAATTAGGAGACTAGTAAGTAAGTACATTAAAAAATACTGATTGCTGGGGTTGTCAGTTTCCAGTAAAAATAATGACTTGCAACACTGTTCCCCATAACAAGATTTCACAGACCATGGCATGAGAACATGTGACAGGGTCACAATTTAAGGTAAAGGTACGTTGCCTTTATGTATTTGATTTTTGTATGTGCCTTTAGCAGGTTTACCCTTAATCATTTTCACCACAGAGTGAACATATGCAGAGAGCAGAGATTTGCCCGTGGATGGTGGAAAGAAAAGTATCAAAATACTGCATGAAAATGTGCTTTTGCTATTTTCAGTCCAAGAACTTACCAGCAAACTTGAGAGAAGAGCCTGTTTTTCCACAATAGCTCGCTCAAAGACTTGATCAATGATGAGCATCAGTGACCCCCACTGATGTCAAGGCAGGTTCTCAGCAGGTTCTCAGCACAGCATATTGAGTCCCTCTCAGAATCAAGAATAGTTTTGCAAACCCTAGAGATTCATATAAACATCTGATGGTGGGGTGCTTATCAAAATCAAAATAACTTCCGACTCTTTTGCATTTTGCTCATTACTAAGACATGTGCAAAAGGCACTTATTTCTACACACCAGGAAAATTAAAAGAAACCAAAAAGACAGAACTTTTCGAAAACATGGATTGTCGTCTGAAACCCTTGGACTTGTCTTTTACCTCATTTCCTAGAAGGGCATTTACGCAGGCTTCAGATGCATCACAGATGGCAGTAAGGTCATGTCCTCCCTCCAGTGCCAGCACCACACGGCCAGCTGCTAGCTTCAGCAACTGCTGCGTTAGGTGACCAAAACCTAACATGCAAAGACAGTAGTGCCAATTAGTAAAGCAGAAAAGATTTTAATGACATATTTTACATCTGTTGTATCAGAAAGTAGGAAACATGAGGATATTGCACAAAAACATAAGATCAGAACTATGGTCCATCTATATCAGTAACCTGGCTCCAACACTGGTCAGCCCTAAATACTACAGAAGAAAGTGTAACTGTGTACCTCTGTATTCACACCCTACTGCAATGATATTTGTACAAAATATGCATTGTGAGGTATCGTATGAAAGCTAACAACACACTGGTTATTAATATCATTGTAAAATGATACACATTCACATAGTTATATGTGAAGCTATGAATTCCCACTGTGTGACGTTACTAGAACATGTTTACAACCAGACAGGCTAGCCTAGGTAAAGGTGATAAACAGGTCTGTCCTAGAAAAGGCAATGCAGATTTACCCCAGTTTACATATTAGCAGTAAACAAAACCATCAAGCTAAACCAGTGGCATTTATCCTGATCCTGAACTCAAGAGGTAGAGATTTAATATGATTCCTGTACCCCGGAGAAACACAGGAGACTAAATCCCCAGGAGGCCTTCCTAACTTGTAAACATAGACATACCATTGGGGATATAAGGAACAAAGAGAAAATCCACTTTTATCCTTTACCAAAGGAGACAAATAACAACAACAACAACAACAACAACCCAACAACAAGTGATTTGAGCTCTGTGATGGATCCTGGCCAGGCTGGCTAGTAAAAGCTGAAAAGGAGGCTGTGGGTAAGAGAAACTATCTTGATCAAAGACTATATCTTGCTAAATTAAGTTTTAGACTCTTAGATGCATTTTTTCACTTTGTAAAGGGACCAACACAATGGGCCCTGAACTTAATGCACTACCACAATGTAAAAAACAAATCATACTAGATGTTACATTTTGGTGTTTGTTAAAGTCATTGCATTAGCAACAATCTCTGGAATCAGGCTTAGTGCAGGCTGGAACTGTTCAAGGTTTACCAGACAGCTCTGCTGGTGTTCCTCAAGCATTGATCCACAGCACTCTGTATCCCTGTATCACAACCAGAGGCTGCCAATGGAGCTCCATTGGATCCAGCTTTATGAGGGTATTCAACTCAGGTAACACCACCACTTAAATTTCATCTGAGATTAAAGTTAGGTGAAATTCTTTCATTTTTGTTTCATAAATTTCATAAGAAGTTGGATAATTTCGGGAGGAAAATTTTGAAAATGGTTGTGTAATTTCCAAGGGCAGTTTTTGCTTTGGCTTGACCTCCCTTCCAATGGTTAATGGCAGGTAAGGCCTTGAGACTTTTTAAGTTAAATTCACAACACACTTGCAGCCTGGGTCTCACACTTCTATCCACTCTGTTCTAGTTGCTCTTCTGACAGTAGTCCCTACCAGCTCCAGAGCACTGCGTGTCCCCTAGGTTTAATAAACAGATTGGCAAGACACCCAGGAGGTTTACGGCTCCAGAAAGACATTTTTACTGTGCTCCAGTGAGAACCGAATGTAGAAATTTGACATTTCAATAAATGAAAAAAATATTCTGGAGAAATGTTCTGAGGCACAGACTGAAGCCCTGACCCTGCAAGCATTTACACATATGCTTAAGAAGTAAGCACATGAGTAACCCCATTTACTTCAATGGGACATATAGTTAAGCGTGGTTATAACTGTTTGCAGGATCGGGTCCCTAATTATTCCACATTTTGCCTAATTGTTCACAAAATTCTACTTGCCACTTGTCCCAGGGCTGATCCCAGAACCGTTGGAGTGAAAGGTTAATTCTTTAAACCAACTCACAACCTAGTGTAGCTCTCTAAGAACTGCAGTTTTGACTCTACTGAAGCCACTACACTGTGGTTCAAATTACACATGGTTTGAAAAACAAGCAAAAATTTAAATCTCTCATTTAAGCTCAACCTTCACTTGTAGGGGGGAGGGAAGCTTTGCAAAAGCCCAAATTTAGTAGGATAATAAAACTGAAGGAAGGAGTGGAATGAGGATAACCTTTGATCATTGGCCAGTTTCCATTTTCTTTTACCTAGAGGATTTATTTCTGTCTGCATACTACACATGTGATCTTCAGACTCATATCAAGACAGTGCCAGCAGCAGTACCATGAGATGAACACATAGCATTCAAAGGAAATGAAGAAGAATAAATAGTTCATGGGCTCCCCACATCCACATACTGTATAACTCTCCCCTCAGCTTTGTGAGAAGTGCGACAGGACTTTAAGATGCTATTATCCCTCACTTCACACAGCTTCTGTCAGGAAGGGAAAGTTCTACTGAATCCAATACCCTGCACAGTTTGAAAACAATATACGACCACAAGGGTCACTGCAGCCACAACATAATTTTCTGGCAATAAATTCAGAGTCTCTCCCAATAGATTTTTCTTCTTTTTGAAAATTGTACACAGTACTTGTGATAGAGATCATTACCAGGTTATTTCATCTGCTTGCTTTCCTCAAACTACTAGCAAATATCAATGTTACAATATTCACTACTGGCTTACTAGGAGATGTCTACACAATCAGCCATACAAGACATAACACTCCCAATACAATTCCAGGATGGAATTAATCAGACAATAAGAGCAAAAATCTGGTAACACGATAAAGGGTTGCCAAATGAAACCATTATGGAGGTGGCTTTTCTTCAGCACAATTACCCAGAAAGTCAAGATGACTTGCTGCAGGGAGAGGAAATGACTTTAGCCAACAGTACCAATGCTTCTTATGACTGAATGAGTTATGGAAATTCTTAACAAAGAAACTTAGCTCATGTGCCATTATAGCAAGCTTAGAAAGATATTAGCTTCCTAAAGGAAATTCCCTGAAGTACAGAAGTAACAACATGGAAATAAGGAATCCCAGGTTTTAAGATGGGCTGAAGTTTATGCCAAATAAATAAGAGGAGTGGGAGAGGAAGGGGAAACAAGCACTGTGAAAAGAAGCAGTCATCTCTCCTGGTATAATAAGACTGAGCATGTCTCTGAATTCCCAAATGACCAGGTGCTTGGGGGAAGGAAGGGGTCAGACAACCATTTTTAATCCTAAACCTTCAGTCTCACCTGAATCCTTAAAAACCAGTAGCAAATTCAATCCTTGGCCTCTCTGCTAACATTGCTGACAATGGTACCAGTTGTGATGGTGATTTCAAAAAACAGTTTCAGTTCGGCCTTGCTATACTGTAAAAGGGTCTGCTTTTGCTGTGGTGTACAAGATTTATAGTATGGTAGCATTTTATATGAACAGAACAGGTTCCTATAGAGGTTTAAAATGGAAACTCAAATTAAAAATATTAAGAGCTTGATTTGCAGTTTAGCCTTAAATGGACATCCTTTTTGAGCATAAAATTTGGTGGACAGAAATAATTGCAAGGACAACTCAGACCATTTAGACATCAACATACATAAATTGGTGGGTACAGTCCATTACTTCAATGCGTAAATGGCTTAATTGTGTCCACAATTACTTGCGCCCATGAGTAAGGGTATAAAAAGAGGATGTCATTTTGAAAACATCCAGCCCTATGGATGTTAAAAATTGATTGTTTCAAATGGATAAATAATAAGGAAAAGATTAAACACAGACTGGTATTTCCCAAATGCTACTGTGAATGTGCTGCATCAGTACATTTCTTAATACTTACACAGCAGTAGCCAGATTTTTTTAAATAGTTTAATTTTTTTGGTGCCAGGAAACTGTGAGCATGGTTTTGTGCCAACAATTATTTTCAGGCACACTTTATATATCGAAGTACCTGTTTCCCTCTCAAATCCAGTACTTAGATATCAAGGGTGCAGTTTGCAAAAGTGCTTAGAAAATATAAAAACGTCGAGTAGTGGAACTAAACAATAATGATGTAAACAGCAAATTGTAAATTTGACACTGAAATATATGGTTAACAACACAAATCAAGGATATGCACTTGATGGATATTCTTAACTAAAGACCCACGCCTGCAATGATTTATGCACGTTTAACTTTACACACTACAAGTGACCCCATTGACTTGAACTAAATGTCCATATTACTCCCCCATTCCCTCTCTCCCTTCCTGTCCCCCCCATTTTTTGATTAAATATAGTGCTGGTTAGAATTTTAACAAAATTCCAAATAAAAAAAAATCACAAATTATTTCCCCTTTTTCCCCCAAGCTTTATATTTTAAATTGGGCCTACTGCACCAGACAGGATACAATCCTAGGCTGGGGTGAACAGCCTGCTGTCCTGCTCCCTGATGAAGGTCAAAAGTGGAGTATGCAAAGTTACCCCCTGGTGCGGAGACTTGCACAAGTGAGCTAGCTACCTGGTGGTCACCCTCAAAGCACTCTGACATAATGAGCTAGTGAGTAGGGAGCAAAAAGACAAATCATTTCCTAATGTTAACCAAATTAGTTCACCCATCCATAGGATAAATCACATACTTTTATGATACTGTATTCCTAGATGCCTTAAAGTAAAGTCTCTCCTATAGTCACTCTGAGAAAGAAATATTTAAGAATATATTGTATCATAAATCGTAACCATGGAAGAGACCATAAGGAACACTTGTTAATGCACTGTATCTAGTGCTCCTCTCTCCAAGCAGATGGGAGAGTCACATGTGGAGGGGCTGCTCCAGGCCAGTATTGTGCTACTTATGTTTTCCATAAACTGTAATATGAATAGTCTCTATTCTCTCATCAGTGCATGTGCAAAACTCATATTCAATAGGCTCATAGGTCCCAAAGCCAGAAGGGACCATTGTGATCATCTAGTTCAGGGATCGGCAACCTTTGGCACACGGCCCGTCAGGGAAATACGCCGGTTCGTTTATCTGCAATGTCCACAGGTTCAGGCAATCGCAGCTCCCACTGGCCGTGGTTTGCTGTTCCAGGCCAATGGGGGCTGCGGGAAGCAGCGTGGGCTGAGGGATGTGCTGGCCATTGCTTCCCGCAGCCCGCATTGGCTGGAACGGCGAACCACGGCCAGTGGGAGCTGTGATCAGCCGAACCTGCGGACGCTGCAGGTAAACAAACCGTCCCAGCCTGCCAGCGGATTTCCCTGATGGGCCGCGTGCCAAAGGTTGCCGATCCCTGATCTAGTTTGACCTTCTCTATAATACAGGCCATAAAACTTCCCAAAATAATTCCCAGCGTGTGTCTTTTAGTACAACATGCAAAATTGGCAGTGATGACGAATCCACCACAACCCTTCGTAAGTTGTTCCAATGGTTAACTATTCTCAGTGTTAAAAATTTACAGTCTGAATTTGTCTTGCATCAATTCCCAATCATTGGTTCGTGTTATACCTCTGCTAGATTGAAAAACCCATTATTAAATATTTGTTCCCTGTGTAGGTACTTAGACTGTAACCAAGTCGCCCCTTAACTTCATCTTTGTTAAAATAAATAGATTGAGCTCCTGGAGTCTCTCACAATAAGGGATTGCATTAGTCCTTTTGGCCATAGCATTGCACTGAGAGCTCGCATTCAGCTGATTCAGTGGCTGGCTGCATCCATCACAGCCCCCAAATCTTTTTCAGAGTCACTGCTTCCCAGGATAGAGTCCCCCATTAGAAACAAATGTGCTTGATGATTTCACATTTACAATTAGATTTTAACACATATTAGGTAGCCAGTTTTTAACCTTTTTAATGTGTGCCCTGTTAATTTTGCATCATTCTAGCTTGTTAATATAAATGTCATGCAGTACCAAGTCAAATGCTTTATAGAAGTCTAAATATATTACCTCAACACAATTACCTTTATCAACCAAACTTGTAATCTCATAAAAAATCAAAGTAGTTTGACAGGATCTACTTTTCATAAACTTGTGTTGACTGGCACAATTATATTACCCTCTTCTAATTCTTTATTAATCGAGTTCCATATCAGCTGCTTCATTACCTTGCCCAGAATCAAAGTCTGAATGACAGGCCTATAATCACCCAGGTTCCTGTTTATCCTTTTAAGATATTGGCCCAACATTAGCTTTCATCCATTCTTCTAGAACTTTCCTGGTGTTCCAAGTTCCAACTGATAATCAACATTAGCGGTCCAGTGAGTGCCTCAGAGAGCCCTTTTAAAACTGTGGATGCAAGTTATCTGGATGTACTGATTTTAAAATGTCTCTCTATAGTAGCTGATGTTTAACATCCTCTTGAGATACTAGTGGAATGGAAAGAGTGTTAGTTATTATATGATATGACTACATTATCTGTTTTTTCCCAAATATACAACAGAAATATTTATAGAACATTTCTGTCTTTTCTGCATTATTATTGATAATTCTACCATTTCATCTAGTAATGGACCAGTACCATTGTCAGGATTCTTTTTGATACTAACACACTTTAAAAAAATTAATGGGAGCTGTGCTTGTATCTGGGAGGATAGCACCTCTAGTGTATACAAGGAAGACAGTCCTATCTTATACAGGCATTGCTCCCTGCTAGTTGGGTAAAAAGGCGGGGTGAGGTCAGAGACATGGTCCTAACCCCCCTTTCCTGAGGAGGTGGTTGGTGGAAAGAGGAGGGGACAGTGCAGCCAGCCACTGAAAGGGTGGTGGAGCTGCTAAGTTACCCAGAAAACCTCCCAAGAGCTCCACTGCAGCAGGACCATTGTGCACCTCCCCCGTCCCCCCCAGCATAGGCAGTATCTTAAAAGCCACAATCTGACCCTAAATTACTAGCAGACAGCTGGTGATCTCCTCTGGCTATTCAGCACAGTACAGAAAGAAATACTCCCAAAACACAAAAACTCCACAGTCTCTGTCCTGGACCTACAGGCATGCATTTAACTATTATTTACCATTTAATCATGTCATTACTCTCTAATTTACTTGAGAATGTGTTTTCCTCTCATTAAAACTTTTGTGATGGTCACTGCCAAGAATCTACCCACCAGTGTTCTGCACTCTATCCTTGTGGTTCTTTCATGACTATTTGATTATTTTTCATTGATATTCTTCCAACAATAGCATCTAAAATTAAGTGGGTCAGTTTTTACATAACTTCCTGAGTCATCAGGCTACGTGTCCTAAATAAATATGTCCATACAGGAGTCAAATGATAGTTGACCCTTCCAGTGCTGGGCTGCAGCTAAAGCACTTTGCAAAGCTTGTGCTGTGTTAGGAGAACAAGTTATTCTTTTAGGGTTCGATCCTTACTTTTACTCAAGCAAAACTTCCTTTGAAGTCCATCAGAGGTTTGCCTAAGTCAGTAAGATCTAGACTTTGAGTGAATGAGGGAGAGGGATTCTCCATTTAATGCCAAATACATTCTTATGAAAGGCACTTTCCAAATGGCAGAAGTTCTTAATGACAGTACTAAAATACCTGTGTTTAAAAGACAAATATTTGACCTCCAGGCAGAGCTGGTGACTTCATGGTTTTAATACCACAGAAAGAAGCTCAGTAACACTTTAAATTACATGTCTCAAGCAGGCATTTAATTTAGATTACATTAGACAGTAATTGTTCGTTAAATAAATACCAGCATTCTCAGAAATGTATTTTTTGAGGATTAACAATTTCTATAATAGATGTTTTCCTACACAGTTGTTACCCTACAGTAATATGTTTTTCACAATTAATTGGTTTTAAGTGCTACCATGTACCTATCTTACATTATCAAATCTCTATGGTGTACATACTTCAGGAGACACATGACACCTAACTGAAAGCCAAATAATATTGACCCATCTCACCAAATATGTGCTAGAACAAGGGAGAAGAGTGGCATTAACCAAATGGAGAGTGCGGGAGCTAGTCTGCCCCATTGATCATGATGGCTCAGGCTTCAGAAGCCACAAGCACTGCAATGCCCCAGCCTTTCTAAGTACTTCAATGGTGGCCCACCTCGCCCGAGTGCCTGCTTACTACTCCTTCCGCAAGGAGCAACTTGTGCACCTCTATCACAAGGCAGCCCCTTTTGGGTAGTGCAGACATGTCAGCCCACTTCTCTCCAAGAGGCAAAAGTAGTGCATGAGGGAAGAAGCGGTTCCCCCCCCCGTCTTCCCTCAATTATCTTTTGCATTGTTTATCTCTATGATTGTAATACATAGATAAAATTAATGGGAAGGTACAAGATAAAGGAATTATTGCACTTTTAGTGCTGTTATAACATTATGTTTGTAACTAAATACAGTGGAATAATGCAATGCATTTTATCGTTGTGTAGTATCCAAAATACACAGTATGGCTACAACTTTCACTTGCATCTGAAGAAGTGAGGTTCTTACCCACGAAAGCTTATGCTCCCAATACTTCTGTTAATTTCAAAGGTGCCACAGGACCCTCTGTTGCTTTTTACAACTTTCACAGAGATATTTATAGGGCTAAAGAGCAAATGAAGGTTTTGAGGAAGTGTTTAAAGAGCAATTGCCTCAGTGGCTAAAAGAGAAAGAGAGTTCTAGGGGGATCAGCCAGAACAAGAGGGAGTGACCCTCTGAACAATGAACAAGGGTCTACATTCACAAGGAGGGGAAAGAGTTGCCAGGACTGGAGGAACTGACAGGAAAGTACTGCAAGTGGCTATGAAGTCAGAGAGGTAGAATGGAAGGGATAAATGGAGAGGTCTAAAAACCAGAAAACCTGGCTTTGCTACTGAGGTCAATAAATCTTAGGGCTAGATCTTGGATTTTATGCCACAGCTATGTGTAGGGGGAAGTTCAGAGCCACACCAGCCCAGGAGAGAGACAGGCACACTAAGTAAAGTCATTAGGCTGGCACAGATTGCTCCACACAGTGAATTGGCTTAAAGGCAGGGCCGGCTCCAGGCACCAATCTTCCAAGCATATGCTTGGGGCAGCACCTGGAGGGGGGCGGCGCTCACCTGGGGAGAGCGGGGCCGCGGCCGGGCTCCGCGCCCTCCTCCCGGCGCTCCGGCCAGTCGGGGAGAGCGGGGCCCTGGCCGGGCTCCCCGCCCTCCCATGCTACACTCCCCGCCGGGTCGTGGGGAGGCTTTTTTGCCTGGGGCGGCAAAAAAGCCAGAGCCGGCCCTGCTTAAAGCGTGGGCTGCCTCCAGGCCACTTTTCAAGTGAGTTGCTTCTCATGGGGAACCATGAATGATGTCAATGGAGCTACACCAATTTACACTAGCAGAGGATTTGGCTCACCCAAATTATTGGTCTAATCCTGCAAGGTGTTATATATCCTCTGTGGCTTGCCAAGGGCCCTCAGCACCCACTGACTTAAACTATAATTGTAGACTATTATGATCAAGAAGTGGCTAGAGGCAAAAAGGCATCTTTAAAAATTGGAAGTTAAATCATACTGAGGAAAATAGAAAGAAGAATAAACTCCAGCAACTCAAGTAGGAAAGTATAATTAGGCAATCCAAACAAAGAATTTGAAGAGCAACTAGCCAAAGACTCACAAACAGCAAAAATATTTTAAGTACATCAGAAGCAGGAAACTGGCCAAACAATCAGTGGGGCCACTGGACGATCGAGGTGCTAAAGGAGCGATCAATGAAGATAAGGCCATTGTGGAGAAGCTACATGAATTCTTTGCATCAGTCTTCACTGCAGAGGATGTGAAAGAGATTCCCATATCTGAGCCATTCTTTTTCAGTGACAAATTGAGGAACTGTTCCAGACTGAGGTGTCAATAGAGGAGGTTTTGGAATAAATTGATAAATTAAACAGTAATAAGTCACCAGCACCAGATGGTATTCACCCTAGAGTTCTGAAGTAATTAAAATATGAAATTGCAGAACTACTAGCTGTGGTATGTAACCTATCATTTAAATCAGGCATCATAAAATAATTTGATGTAATGTCCCTGATTTACCTGGATATAGATTTTACCCAATTGGAAATGAGAAATGAAATGTAATTTTTAGATGTTGGATTAAAATCCATTTTAGAGGATTCTGTGGTTTCTGAACTAATGATTGGGATTTTCATCATGTTATAATTTCTGTTGGAAAGATTAAGGCCCAGATCCTGAGCTACAGCTGTTTTCCATAGAGTGCCAGTCATGGAGGGTGTACATGCAAAGGTACATAACACTTGTTGTCGTGCACTCCTCTTACCATAATGTCATCTCTGTGCAGGGCTAATCCACTTACATCAAATTAGAGCAGGGGCTGGCAACCTTCAGCATGCGGCCCATCAGGGTAATCCGCTGATGGGCTGCGAGACATTTTGTTTACATTGACCGTCCGCAGGCACGGACCCCTGCAGTTCCCAGTGGCCGCGGTTCACTGTTCCTGGACAATGGGAGCTGCGGGAAGTGGCACAAGCCACAGGAACGGGCTGGACGCCGCTTCCCACAGCTCCCATTGGCTGGGAACGGCGAACCATGGCCACTGGGAGCTGCAGGGGGCCATGCCTGTGGACAGTCAAAGTAAACAAAATGTCTCGCGGCCCACCAGTGGATTATCCTGATGAGCCATAGGCCGAAAGTTGCCGACCCCTGAATTAGAGCATCTTGAGGGCTGCTCTAATTTATGCCATCTGCAAACAGCTCAAGTGGGATGAAACCACAGTCTAGGATTGGCATGGCACAAGGTATTCTGGCCAAACCTTTTCCTTTGACCATGCCTCTCTTGTCCTGCTATTCCAGGGCAAGGATAAGAGCCTTACACCAGAAATCATCTTTTCACGGTAGTGATCCTCCACAGTTGAGCTAGATTAGGGCCACATTCTGCTGGGCATGTGGCACAAAACAGCCACACCACACCAGAAAATCTGTCCCTTAGAATGCATTTCTATTGTGAAATTGCAGAACTATTAACTGTGGTATGTAATCTATAATTTAAATCAGCTTCTGTACCAGATGACCAGAGGATAGCTAATGTGATGCCAATTTTAAAAAAAGTCTCTGGAGGCAATCCTGGCAGTTACAGGCCGGTAAGCCTAACTTCAATAGTAGGCAAACTGGTTGAAACTATAGTAAAGAACGGAATTAACAGCCACATATGTGAACACAATTTGTTGGGGAAGAATCAACATAGTTTTTGTAAAGAAAAATAATGCCTCACCAATCTACCAGAATTCTTTAAGGGGGCCAACAAGCATGTGGACAAGGGAGAATCCAGTGGATATAGTGTACTTAGATTTTCAGAAAGCCTTTGACAAGGTCCCTCACCCAAGACTCCTAAGCAAAGTAAGCTGTCATGGGATAAGCAGGAAGGTCCTCTCATGGATCAGTAAGTGGTTAGAACAGACGTGGGCAAACTATGGCCCGCAGGCCACATCCGGCCCACGGGACCCTCCTGCCCAGCCCCCGAGCTCCTGGCCCAGGAGCCCTTGGCACCTCCCCCACTGCTCCCCCTTACCCACAGCCTCAGCTCACTGCACCGTCGGTGCAATGCTCTGGGTGACGGGGCTGTGAGCTCCTGGGGCAGTGCAGCTGCAGAGCCCAGCCTGACCTGGTGCTCTGTGCTGTGCGGTGGCATGGCTGGCTCCAGCCCCGCCAGCCACCAGTGCTCCAGGCAGCGCGGTAAGGGGGCAGGGAGCAGGGGGCGTTGGATAGAGGGCAGGGAAGTTCGGGGTGGTGGTCAGGGAGCGGGGGTGTGATAGGGGTCGGGGTGGTCAGAGGGCAGGAAACAGGGGTTGAATGGGGCTAGTCAGGAAGGAGAGGGGGGGTTGAATGGGGGAAGGGGAAAGTCAGGGGCGGAGGTTCTGGGGGCTATCAGGGGACAGGGAGCCGGGGGGTGGATGGGGCAGGGGTGCCAGGGGGCCGTCAGGGAACAGGGGGGGTTGGATGGGGCTGGAGTCCGGGGGGCCGTCAGGGGGCAAGAAGCAGGGAGGGTTGGACAGGAGGTGGGAGCCGGGCCACGCTTGGCTGTTTGGGGAGGCACAGCCTCCCCTAACTGGCCCTCCATACAATTTCTGAAACCCAATGTGGCCCTCAGGCCAAAAAGTTTGCCCGCCCCGGGTTAGAACATAGAAAAAGAAGGGTAGGAATAAATGGTTAGCTTTCAGAATGGAGAGGTGTAAATACTGGTGTTCCCCAGGGATCTGTACTGGGATCAACATATTCATAAATGATCTGGAAAAAGGGGTAAACAGTGAGGTGGTAAAATTTGCAGATGATACAAAACTACTCAAGATTGTTAAGTGTTAAGCAGACTTCAAAGAGTTACAAAAGAATCTCACAAAACTCGGTGATGACAACAAAATGGCAGATGAAACTCTACGTTGATAAATGCAAAGTAATGCACATTGGAAAACATAATCCCAACTATACATACCAAATGATGGGAATAAATTAGCTGTTACCACTCAAGAAAGAGATTGTGGATTGTTTTCTGCAAACATCCACTCAATGTGCAGCGGCAGTCAATAAAGCTAACAATGATAGGAATCATGAGGAAAGGGATAATTGCTAAGACAGAAAATATAATAATGCCACTATATAAATCCATGGTACGCCTACACTTTGAATATTGAGTGCAGATCTGGTCACCTCATCTCAAAAGAAATGTATTAGAATTGGAAAAGGTACAAAGAAGGGTGACAAAAATGATGAAGGATATGGAACAGCTTCCACATGAGGAGATATTAAAAAGACTGGGACTTTTCAGCTTGGAAAAGAAACAACTAAGAAGAGCTATGATTGAGGTCTATAAAACTGTGACTAGTGTGGAGAAAGTGAATAAGGATCTGTTATTTACTCCTTTGCATAACACAAGAACTAGGGGTCACCCAATGAAATTATAGTCAGCAGGTTTAAAACAAACAAAGGGAAGTACTTCCTCACACAATGTACAGTCAACTCGATGCCTGGGGGTGTTGTGAAGGCCAAAACTATAACTGGGTTAAAAAAAGTATTAGATAAGTTCATGGAGAATAGGTCCATCAATGGCGATTGGCCAAGATGGTCAGAGGTACAATCTTATGCTATGAGTTTTCCTAGCCTCTGTTTGCCAGAAGCTGTGACTGGACATCAGGGGATGGATCACTTGGTGATTGCCCTGTTCTGTTCATTCCCTCTGAAGTGTCTGGCATTGACCACTGTGGAAAGAGAGGATACTGGACTAGATGGACCATTGGTCTGACACAGTATGGCCGTTCTTATGTATGAAAATTAAGTAAAATACAGAGGGCCAGATCCTCCAGTTAGGCTGAATGGTGCTTGGGGCAGGACTGGTGAAGTGGAGGGCAAAGGGTGACTTGAAGCCAACTTGACAACCCCAGAGCATGGGATCAGTCTCCAGTGTAAATCAGATCAGCCTCAAGGCTGCTCTCATCTGCATCAGCTGTCGATGGTTGTCAGGGGCAGCTCTGGCAGAGAGCCTTAGGAGATAAGGAAAATCCTAGTGTGCCCCTTATCTCCTTGCCATGTATATACCCTGCACTTCCCCATACACCAAGGGGCTTGGTGTAAGAGCTGATATGATGGTCCTGTTCCACTGGAGGCATCTCCCTACGAAGAGGGAATATTGCCATGGTCCTTCAAACAGGATCAACGCTACTTTACACTACCAGAGGGGCACAAAGCAGCCTTTCGTGTGGCTGAGGATCTGGTCCAGAAGGCCTAATTGGGTTTAATAGATTTAACATAGTTTGATTTTAATTGTAATGCTTTCATAGACATTTTAACAAATCCAAAAGGTTTGTGGAACTAATATATTAGGAAATAAAATAAGCCTGTTATGCCAACAGAGTAGGTCTAAAAGGTAGGACTGCACTGGACATGAATATAATGTGG
The DNA here is from genome assembly GCF_011386835.1 of Chrysemys picta bellii. NCBI lineage: Eukaryota > Metazoa > Chordata > Testudines > Emydidae > Chrysemys > Chrysemys picta. The sequence goes on along the minus strand of NC_088792.1, from coordinate 59,116,986 downwards.
TTGTTTCCCAATAGGGATGTTTGATAAAAGAGCTTGATTCTGAGCTCAGGTATGGAGATATATTCATTTGCAATTTGGAACATCAGATATCTTTATCGTATATCCAGTGAAACCAGAGAACTAGATTAGGTTTGGAAGATACCAGTGGTACTGCCAGTACAATCAATTTAACGGATTTTTAAATATAAAGACAGAGTCTTAGTGGCATAAATTGGAGTATCTCAGTTGAAGTCACTGGAACTTTTCTGATTTATGTCAGCTGAGGAGCTGACCCTATTTTTTTAAATTGATGAAAACCTAAACTAACCTGATTTGGAATTCACAGGCACTGGCTTCTGATTTTCCCTGGGTGCTCACCCTGTTCCACTCCAGGCCTGTGTCCCACTCTGCCCCTGCCCTACCTCTTCCTGCCCCCTCCCCTGAGCGTGCCCCATTCCCTCTCCTCCCCCTCCCTCCTAGTGCCCCCTGCCCACCACTGAAGAGCTGTTCCAAGGTGTGCAGGAGGCACTGGGAGGGAGGGGAAGGAGTTGATCAGCAGGGGCCGCAGGATCAGCAGGGGCAGGAGTGGAGGGGAGGAAGGGGAGCTAGCTGCCAGTGGGTGCTAAGCACCTGCTAATTTTTTTCCGTGTTGCTCCCTAAAGACTCTGACTTAAGCCCACAGCTCAGAAATTCAGAACGGATTGGTGCTGACTGAAGAAGGTTTATGTTATTCTGCCAAAAAGGCAGAATGGACTAGATACCTCCGGTCTGACTTTTCCACTGTGTGCAGCTCTATCAGTCTGTGAACTAAGGCTCTCACTTTGTCATGTATTACCCAATCACACCTACATTCAGGGACAAATTCTCAGCTTGTGTAAAGCAGCACATGCTGATTAACAGCAGCTGAGTATCTGGCCCCCATATGTAAAATCATGCACCATACTGAGATTTACGGCAATATCTACAATGGGTACAGCAAGGATGGCTTTTCAATGAGCAGGTACTTTCAGGAGGAACATTGAATTTCCTGGCTCAGATTGGCACCCACTCCACCAGTGAAGTCAACATGAGTTGTGGGTGCTCTGCATTTCCTATGAGTTGGTCCCTTATGTTTAATAAACTTGATTTCCTACTAGCAAGAGAACTCAAGGAAGTGCATTTCTAAGGGATTACTGGGTAGTTAGTCACTTTGTCTCTGGCTTTATGCCTTCGAACACCACCTGACACACGTTATAATAACCCAGAAATGCACTGCCTGTCATTTCTTATTGCAGAAGTAATGTGTAAAATTCAGCAAATGAGAGGAAACTGTGTTGAAACTGGGTTTGGGTCTGATTAATTGTAATTTCCAAATTAAATAAAATTAAATTTTAAAATTAAATAAATACATTTTAAATGTTTAAATAATTAAATTAAATTAATTAAATAAATACACTGAGCACCTTTCTGCTGTAGTCTGTTACAACGATGTATGAGAATGAAGGGTCAGATTCTGCCTCATATGACAGCCCTTTGTGCCTCTCTGATGGTTCAAAGGGATGGTAAGGATGCTCTGAAAGGGCAGGTAAGAATTCCCCCAGTGTGAGGAAAACCATGGATGGCATATGAATGACGTAGCTGGATCTATATCACCATCTCCCAGCTCCCCTAACATAGGAATCATGTCGGAGTCTTGTCAGGTATATTGTTATCAGACAGCAGAGGGTGGAAGAGCCGTGAGGCTGGTCTAACTTATGCTAGAGGCCAAACCAGTTCTTAGCTGCCCCAGGGAACACACAAAGGTGGCATACAGCCATCTGGGCTCCAACGGAGGACCTGTGCCCCACAGAGCCAGACCGAAGGACTGAAACCAAGGTTCAGAATTTACTTCACTTTATTGTGATTCACAGTCAGGTAAACATAGTAGAAAATGTTCTTTCTTGCCACTTCCTGAAGTAAAACATGTGATGCATCACCTCAGACGCTTTAGATTTTAGAAAAACTAGAGCAAGCGTTTTCTCGTTGTTTCATTCTGTAGATATGTACATGAGAATAAAATCCTTCAACAGAATATCCCTCGCCCAACTCCCAATATATGGTTCTCAAATGTTTCATTCTATTCACTACTGAAAACCAGTGGCTCCAGGGACCACAGTTTGAGGACTGCTATTCTCAGTATTTAGAGCTTTGTCCGGAATTCCTTATCCATTAGTTTTCCAGTTTTCCAAAGGGAAACTTTAAAATAGTGCTGGTGTCCAGTTACATATCCCCATGGGACCCTTGCATGAGCAAGGCCTTGAGGCAGATGAGCAATTGTCTGACACTATCCTCTGGGTCTCGCCACTTGAGTTACTGCGTCTTCCCCAATAGGCTCTGCAGATAGGTTAATGGCCTCTATCTGTCTAGGCCCCTGTCACCATAGTATTGGAGTAGCATCACAGGCAGCTGACAGATCTCTAAAAAGAAATCAGTAGGGATGCCTAATCTTCATTCATCACCAGAAGGATCAATCAACAATGCAGTTTCTGTACCATACCCAGGCCTAAACCCAAACAGATTGGTATTGAGGTGACCTGAGGAATCTAGATATTGCTGTAACTGCAACCCCACAGTCTTCTCAGTAATTCTTCCTAAAAGCAGAAGATTCAAGATAGGGCAATAAACAGAGAGTTTCTCTGTGTTAAGAGATGGTTTCTTCAGCAACAATAACAATAGCTTCCTTAAGGGAAGAAAGGATCTTGTCTCTGGCAATCAATTACAATAATAGCCACCATGTCTCTACTGACTTTTACCAACTAGGAGGGACAAGGACCTAGCTCACAGATCCTGAAGGTCTCCAACAGCTCCAGGACCTTTGTGAACAGCACATGCTGAATTGTAGCAAAGAAGACTGCATTTGTCCCCCCACAGACACAGCTCTGCAGCCACAGAAGCTGAAAGCTCAATCCAAAGCTAAGCAATCCTATTTGCAAAGCAACACAAAAATTCCTGACAGCAAGAAGTCTTTCACTCTCTCACTAGGTACAGACAGACAAGATCAACTGAATTGTTCTAAAACTGGAGCAGTTCCACAGATCACAACTTTTCAAATGTTCTACTGCATACGGGGAAATTGTTTTTCCCTTCTCAGTTTTGGCAGAACTACTGAGTTTCTTTTTATGAGAGAGATAGGCATGAACCAAAATTCCAGATCTAAACATCACCCTGCTATTCAGATCCAAATTTCACAGCTGGACCCTAGTATCTATATGTAAGACAGAGAGGATGTGGGTGTGTCAGAAAACGGATAAGTGTGTGTGGTGTGTCAGTGAATGAGTATGACAATGAATAAGTGTGTGTGTTTGTGCCAAAGAGACAGTGTAAGGGAGAATACTAGATATCTGAGTTCCTGTGTGGGGGAGCAACAGTAGAAATGAATGTATGTATGGGGCCAGAATGATGACAATTGTATTTTCCTGTATATCCATCATGAGATTTGGAAGGAGTAGGGAGCAGTGAGGGCTTAGAGATAAATCATTTCCCTCTACAAACGGAGGGGACCTAGATTCAGAGAATCTCCCCAGGGGGATGAATAAGGGGAGATGCTTTGGTAGCTCCTTTGTAGGTGCTTCACATGGACTGAGCAATGTGTGTTTACAGGAGGTGGGCTGGAGCAGGAGGTGGTGGAACCTGGGAAGAGGTCATGAGTGATGCTTTCTGCAGCATTAGATCTCACAGGCCCATGCAGCATCCCAAAGCAGGAAAATGCTGACTCAGTCCAGCACTATCTTGACCGTGTAGATCACTACACAGTAAATCACATGTTTTGAGGGAGAATTCAGGGGCAACAATCAGCAGGGAAGTCCATGGAGGTGTGCTGCCACAGAGCCTCGAGGTTAGTGTTGAAGTGTGGTGCTCCTGTGGCTCTTGCAGGCTGTGTTTAGGGGCCAAACCCCCAGCCAGTTCCATGGGAAGCGCAAATCCCACCTCCCATCAAGACAATTCCAATATAACCTCCAATGTAATCAGTGAGGACTTTCCTATGAATGGCTGATGAAAAAAAGAGAAAAAATAAGCAGCAGTGTATCATTTCTAAAACTTTTATGCCAAATATGCAGCTTGGCTTCTGATTTTACACAGCAGAATATATTGACCACTTTTCTTATTCACTTTGGAGGAGTGAGTTGGTATCAGTCATTATTACCAGTTGTTTGTTCAACTCTCCTTGATATGCCATGCAGTGTAGGGAGCACTCCTAGACTTAGGGCTTGGCTCATGCTGTCTTTGACCAAGTGTGAGAAAAGTCCTGATCAGATACATCCATTAAGTCTTTAAGGGTACATCTTCACTGCAGGGTTAGCTGGGTGATCAGCACCAGGCAACCAGATTAGCCTAACCTGCATCTGAACAGCCACACTGCAAAGTCATACCTGAGTCACTATGTCCTCACCGGTGCTGAGTGATCTTCTGTGTGAGTTGGCAGCACTACTGGGGTCATTGCCCATGGTTCTGTGTACTGCAGTAAGCTGAGTTGCTCTCTTTGTCAGTGAATTTTGGGAGAACTTGTCTGTCGTTCTGGGCACCTGGGGGGATTTGGAGGACTGGACTATCAACACACAAGCAGCTCAGCCTGCATCGTCACTGCAGAGTGGGCGAGTTACCACCCCGAGTTACAGTGGAACCTGAGTTCTAACCCACACCCCCAGCTGTGCCAATTAGCGCCGGTTCAAAGCATCTCTTAACTCGAGTGAGGGGTTAGTGTGTGTAGACAGGAGGTGGATTGAGGAGAACACCTGAGAAAGAGGCTGCAGTGAAGACAGCCTAATAGACAGGGCCTTGACAAAGAGCATGTGGCCCAAGAGGAGATCTCACCCCTTGTCACTGCTTCAGCTACGTTTAGTATCATTGCTTTAGTCATGTTAGTCAGTGGAGGCCAATGTAAATCTGGAGTAGTCCCATTGGCTACAATAGATTTACACCTGTGTAACAGTGGCAGAATTTAGCCCAATAATTGCAATATTGTCCCCATTCTTTAATCATCACAAAAATAACCCTAGAAATTGTGTGTGACATCTATGTTCAAGCCAAAAGGACAGAGATGCATGTTTTGGGAACCAGAATACAGACAAGCACAAGGCATTAAAGATTTTCATAAGCTTCTGTAATTACACCTAAACTAGACAAATCTTAATAGCATCCAAACTTTGGTCCTATAGTTCTGTAGGGCAGATGCTCTTTCAAACTTGTCATCATGTATGTTTTTACATATTGTTTTTTGTTCTGATGGTTCATGGTATAGAAACTCAAACTAACTTTGATGTGTGTGAATCCTTGAAAGCAAGGGAAAACAAATGAAAAGAGAAAATTTTCCTTTCCTTGGTTGTGATTCCATCTGTAGGCCGGTTCCACCAGTACAGAAGCCCTCACGCACAGCTCGCCTAGCCTGAAACACCTTTAAAGGTGAGGTAGAAGACTTTTTAAAAAAAATTAGCCCAGTTTTTTGCCCTTACAATAGTGCAAGGTACTGCACTGTACATATCTCTTAAGTGGTTTTGGTGCTGTGCTCTAGTAGGATAACATAGGTGAACACAAGTCTTTCCATGTAAGAAAAGAAAGAACTGGTTTTCAAATTAATAATGATTACTAGTAACAGTAACCACTGACAACAACACACAACTATCTGCAAATCTACAATGTGCTTTATAGGACACAGAGTGAGATACAGTTCCTGCTGTGAAAAGCTTACAATCGAACACATATAGACAAAACATGAGACAACCATGAAGGAAGGGAAGTTGTGGGGAGATCAATTGTGCAGAGGCCAATCCTGGAAAGATTCATGAAGGAAGTAGGTGTTGAGTGAGAGAAACTGAAGGAGAAAAAGGGCTTGGGGGTGAACAAAAGCATTGTCCAAGTGTTGGGGGCAACAGGGCAGGAGGTGCAGGCCCAATATGAGGTGAAGCGAATAGTAAGGAGTCATGAATGGGAGCAACATAAAAAGGGAGAGGAGCTGTAAGAGGAAGAAGCCTGTGGAGCACAGGGGAGGGCATGTGTAATTTGCTGGGGATTTTTTTAACATTTTAACCTTGTAGGCACAGCCCCGCACTGGGACCACATCATCTTAGGGGGAACTCACACCCTTGTATAGGATACAGCACACTACCCCAGCCAGACAGGAATACTGGTTGGCTGGCTGGCTGGCTGGGTGAGTGTGTGTGTGTGTACTGAGGATCTGTGGGCCTGTTTCCTCCCTGCCCCCTTTGAGATATGTCATTCCCTTTGAGTACAACAAACTGCAGGATAGGTTACAAAGAGAGTAACAGAAAATGCATCTGTAAGTAGGGTTGGTCAAAATGTTTCAAAATTTGAAGGCTGTTTTGTTTGTTTGTTTTTTAAATAAAAAAACAGGAAATTTTCACAAACATTTTTGTGAAAAACTTATCCCATTTTTTAACCAAATCTATCAGTAACCCAGCCTGGAAAACATATTTAAAACCTTGTTTTTAACTTCATAACTGCACTTCCATTCTTTATTTCAATTCTTTACCCTGGCTGTCAAACAAAACCTCGGCAAATTGTGATTTTAAATAGTTCATATTCACAATCAGACAAATCCCTGAAAAGTTTCATTTTCCTCCTTATGTTCCTGCCAAACTTCAAAACAGCCAGATACCAGTGTTCAGACATATTCTGACTTCTCTTTCTCTATTTTTTTGGTCTTTACCATGGTGAAAATGCCATGCTTAGTAAAGTAAGATCAAACCAATACAGTTGATTTACAAAAAAACAAAAACAAAAAAACAAAAAAAAAAACCCCACACCCTTAAAGGAACTGAATGCATAAAAAACAATTTGGGGGCAATGTGGGAGTTTAAACAGCACATTTATTTACATCTAATTTTTGTGCTGTCATATATCAGCACTGAAGGCCTGATTCAGAACACATGCAATTTCCCTTTGAAGTTTTGGCTGCTTTTTTAACAATGGCAAAAAAAGATATAAAGAAATAGAAGTACAACACAAATCATAAAACTGGGCTTTTGTGCTCTTGATTTACAAATTGTTAATATTTCATATTTGTAAACAGACAAATAAAATAAAATAAAATAAAATAAAATAAAATAAAATATAAACACCACACCCTTTTTTCCCAATAATCTTTCACAGGAAAAGTCACTAATATTCCTTTCTACATCAAATCCTTCTCTTCTAAACTTAGTTCTCTTCTTTTTTCCTCTCTGAGTCATTCTGCTTTTATTTTAATTCACTGAAAACAGTTTATTGTAGTTTTCTGAAGACAAAAAAGGGACTAGAAAATCTACAGCGTCTGCACATGTCAAACCCTTATTGTGTCAGTGTTTGCTGTACTCCCTGTACTGCATTCTGCCTGAGTTTGCAGGGTAGTTGATTGAAAGAATAGTGTACTCGGTCTTCTTGGTCCATTTACCTAGCAGTGACATTTTCCAAGGCTGTGCAAGAAAACTGATATTTACAGCTATTCAGTGTTATTGGTGCTGGCTTAATGATGCCATCTATATGGCTTTGAAACATATTTACATAATAATAATCTATATGCCTTTGAAGGGAAAAAAATTCATGAAGGGAGAGTATCAGAGGGGTAGCCGTGTTAGTCTGAATCTGTAAAAAGCAACAGAGGGTCCTGTGGCACCTTTGAGACTAACAGAAGTATTGACAGCATAAGCTTTCGTGGGTAAGAACCTCACAGAAGTGAGGACCCTCTGTTGCTTTTTTCATGAAGGGAGAGGAATTATTGTTTAAGGAATATCTATGGAGATATAACTAGGAGCAAATTCAGAATAAATATTAGTTAAGTTTAAGTGGACCAGTCTCCCAAAGAAAGTTGTACAAGCACCATTACTAAAATAATTTAAAATTAGAATGGAAAAGACATTCAGTAATATGATATCTAGAGAAGGGAATAATCCTGCACTAGCAGAACAGATCTTTTCCTTCTCTAACTTCTTTGATTCTGTGATTATTTATGGTTCTTCTCCAAAGCAGTCTCTTACAATCATGAGTTTTTCTTAAAGAGTGATGCAAAAACCTGAGAACAACCAAAATCACATGTGTTATGGCCCTCCCACTGTAGATTTGATAAGGTACAGTGCACCTGCAACCATAACATGCTGACAGTGTTATTCATTGTCATAAACTAGGTAGAGTTGAGTCAGGTCAACAGGATGAAAAACCAGACCTCCAAGGAAAAAGTGGGTTATTCAGGAAGTAGGGTAGGTGATTTAGTCTGTGGCACTCTTCCCTCTGAATCAGTATTGATCTAATGCCAAAGGTGTGCTGGAGGAGCTGTTATCTTCTGAATGAGATATAACAAAAGCCCTGACTATTAAAGCATTGAAAATATCTCCTCCCAGTTTTTGTTTAAAGTAAGTGTATTTACCTTGGCATCCATTTTAATGGTAAGTTACTCCTCATTTCCCCTCTTTAAAATAATGGGTAGTGTGGCAAATACAGATTGGTTGACATGTACCACCATAGAGGAGATTGCTTTACCAAACTAGCCAAATGCTGTCTGTGTATTATCTGATATGCCCAGTCCTGTTTTCATTGAAGTCAGCTGCAAAACTCCTATTGCTTTGATGCAAAAATAAAGTCAGGTCAGTGGTCTGTAAAGCACTTTCAATGCTTTCAGAACAAAAGATGCAGTTTATCAATATTTTTTCTTTATTTACTATTGATTTCTATTTTTAACCATGAAAGTCAGACTATATAATACTCTCTGGGGATCTACTTGATCTTTAGTACATTGTTTAGAAGACAAATGGGTGCTTCATTGTATGTTTTCAGTGTGTATGTGTGTGTATTTCCCCCCAAACTTTACTATGTCTGCGATAAAGCATTAAATGTGGTCAAGCAGATTTAATTTCCCATTCTCTTTAAAAGCACTAGGTAAAAACTTATCTTCATTAAGTGCCACTGGGAGTCTGGCACCACATAACTAATCAGAGAATTCAGTAGCTTCATGTCCATGTGATGCCTCAAGTTCAAAGGGGACCAAGACATCCTGTTTGGTGTTTTGTTTCACTCAAGCTATTAAAACTGCCCAGGCCTCCTTAAGTGTATTTCTAAGGTAATCTTCTTTATTCCTCATCAATAACACTAACCATTATAAAATCCAATGTCAGCCTAGATAATTTTCAAATTTGCAACATGATTAAAAAAATCAGTAACCATCGGTGGAATGGAAGTACAGAAACTCTTGATGCAGGCTCCCATTTCTATTCTATTATTATTTTCCATAGACCTCTAAGCATTTTGGTTCAAACTTTGTGACCCTGATGCCTCTATACCACGATGTAGGTAGGCATGCTGGGAAATTTGCCAGAGATGTGTGTTGTATGCAGGAATGTACACATCCAAGAAGGATCAGGCGAAAAAAGATAAGCGTCAGTACACATACCCTTTCTTCTAAAGTGCTCTTTTAAAACAACAATTAGTGGTAGCTGATACAACTAGAAAAATAAAGTTTTGCACATAAGGTCACCTTCTCTTCATAAGGTATATAAACATCACAATTTTTATACACTTTTCCTTTGATCTAGTTAAATTAAATTATGAGATTTGAATCAATATGTTATCACTTGATCCATAGATTTACTTCACTCTGTTCCCATGACCTGATAAAGACTGTGTAGCTTTAACAAACTTGCTTACTTATTTATGTGTAGTTTAATAAGAAAATATTAAATTTATCTTGTTTGTGTTAATGTTTATGGTATAGACTAAATACAAGATTAAATACTATATACCACTTTTATTTCTTACACTAAATGTTCTGAAATATTGGAGAAAATGGGTACATACATTTTAAAGCAGCCCCCAGGCACTGTTTTTTTCAAATCTTACTGAACTTGTTAGCATTTACAGGAATCACATTCAAGCAAATAACCTGATCTTAAACAATTTCTCCAGTGTATGAAAGTTCAAAAGTTCTCATTTGGAGTAAATTTGAAAATAAAGGATTTAATTTACAAGTTTTATATCTGAGACTATAGGTAATGGTTATCTTACTAAAAGAAAGAAAAAAAGATAGCATTAGTAACATCAATAGTTAGCTTGTCAGAAGTTTGAAAGTATTTTCGGTGAAAAATCTTGAAAGAAACAAAATTTGCTCATTTTTTCAAAAGTATTTTTTGTGGAAATTTTCCATTTCTTTGGATGGAAAAATCAAAAGGGTTTTGGTTTTTTTTCACTGAAAAATAAAAATATTTAAAAGGAACTAAAATTTTCCATGAACATTTTTGATTTGAGAAAAGGCCATTTTTTACTGAAAAAAAAATTCTGGATGAAAAATTTTAACTAATTCTACTGGCAGCATGAGAATCCCATGCAGAAGATTTTAAGTTAGGGTTTTTTCCACACTTTAAACCTGATTTTACATAGAGAAAAAGAACCTTAGAACCGGGTTTTTTTAAAGAAGAGTCGATGCAGAACCGCACACACACAATGTCTGTGCAATCACACATGTAATGTGCATGACTGCAGGCACAAATTGTGTAATTGTATATATGCAAGTATCTGATTCATACCCAAACACAGTAATAACATGTGCAAATTAGGCATGCAATTGTGCACCTACCACTTTTAAAAATCAGACACTTTATGTACAAGGAAATCATATAAATGTAGGGCTGGAAGGCACCTCAAGAGGTCATATAGTCCAGCCTTCCAAGCTTGAGGCAGGACCAAGTAAACCTAGACCATTCCTGACAGGTGTTTGTCTAGCCTGCTCTTAACCTCCAATGAGTTGGATTTCATAATCTCCCTTGGTAACCTACTCTAGTACTTAGCTAGTCTTACAGTTTTCCCTAATATCTCACCTAAATCTCTCTTGATGCAGATTAAGCTAATGACTTCTTGTCCTACCTTCAGTGAACATGGAGAACAATTGATATCTGTCCTACTCTTTACAACAGCCCTTACAATATCTGAAGATTCCCCCCATACACACATTTTTTAATGGTAAAGTTTTGTGGCTTTTTTAAGATTGCAAAGCAAGTACAAGTAGAACTGAGGCTGCTTTACAAACCCATGCATCACCATCAATTTGCACTACCCAAAGGATGGTGTATAGGCAGACGTTTGTTTTGGAAGTTTTTGGCAATGCAGCCAAAGAGCCATCCTTCCACGGTGTATATAGGGGATGAGGATGAGAAAGCTACATGACAAAAGAGACAGAGGAAAACTCAATATATATCAATAATTAGTAAATATGAGTAACCAGAATGGACGAGAACTTTGATGGACTGGCAATATTTAGTTATTTTTTTATGGTATCTTATTCTTGGCTTGCTCTTACTTTACTGAACAATCTTCCAGAAATCTGCCTTTTGGACAAATTTGTGCATGTTGTTTGAATCTCAATCAATGGGAAAAATTGAACATAAAAATGTGCTTCTTTTTTTATGCATTTTAAAGTACACTGCTTTTTATTAGGAAAACTGTTTCTGCTTCTTCCAAGTTATCGCCATGAAATTGAGGGAAATATTAAATCATTTTAACATTTCTCATGTGATTTCTCATGTGAGAAGGAATGTGAAGTTTCCCGCCTATAGTGAATATTTATATATTATATTAACACTTACAAACCTGGTGCCTGTTCCTGAAATTATTACAGTACTCATTTCAGTAAATCTTAATCATGTTGGTAGAGTAGTCCCACTTAGGTCAGCAGGACCTACTCAAGTGAATAAGGATTTGTGGAATCTGACCCTACATTCTAGCACTTCCAGCAGTTTATGGTGGTTCATTGATAGAAGCATGAACAATTTCTTTTTGACAAAATATATTTTAAATATTGATAAAAAGTAATAATTTGTATCATGTTCTGATATTGCCAACTTTCGCATTTTGTTGCAAATCTCATAAAATTTGATACTTATATTAAACTCCAGCTGCTGGAATGAAGAAATTGCATGAGAATTTCAGTTTTCCTTAAAAAGAAAGTTTCGAGTTTTCATGGTTGCAGAGAAAAGCTTGAAAATGTGGAGCAAGCGTATGTTAAGAGTTCACAAACAAGCAGACAAAAAAAACCTCCCGCCAAATTTCTTATTTTCAATATAGCTAATGATTTTTGGGGGCTTGACTCAAGATTTTTTAACTTTTGGATTGGCAATACTAGTATTCCATTTTAGTTACTGGTTAACATTCAAGCATAATGCACAATATTTCACATAAGGTAGATTTCTGCAGCTACACTGTCCTGCATAGCATTGCAGGATTGGACCCCATCAGCGAATGTTCAACCAAAACAACTCCAGTTATGATTCCATGGGTTTTTCTTTTCTATTTAATCTCTAAATGGACACAAAAAACTCCTTCACTTTTGTTTTAAATTTGATATCTGTTTGATTTTGAATGTTTTACAGAAATAACAGAAAACAAGACAATTGTTTGGATCAAACGTAAATGAGTCTAGAAAATATCATTAGACAAATGAGGGATCCCTGGTGCTGACACCAGTCAAGCATGAAGTGTACTTGATACTGGGACAGTGTGAAAGAGATGAGTTCGCAGACCAGAAAACAGATGGCCCCTTATCACCCCCTGGGGCTAAACACACAACAGCAAACTTCAGAGATGCCTTTACCTTTACCCTGTCTGTCCCTATCAGGATAGGATCTGTTATATTAAGGGTTATTGCCTCTCTAGCCCTCCCTGTGATCAGCTTTTGAAGTCCATGGCCAAGAGGCCAGGGTGAGAATATCATCACAGATAAGAGATGTTTGCTTTGTGAAATTTTCAGGACAAGAATCCATGGAACCCTTCATAGTCCAGCAGGAAACCACAAACTCAAGCTAATATCTTCTAATCCCCTGTTGGTTTCAGAACTACTCACCATACAAAGCATAACTGGCTGTTTATTTGTGCAGCCAAGCGATAACATCTTAAAGTTACAGTCTGCCTTAAGTAGTGGGGATATGAAGCCCAAGAAATGAACCATCCAAGCTCATAATCAAAATTGTGTCTGCTCTCTCCTTCTCTGCCTAATGAGATGTAAACATTTTGGCCACTAATTCTTTTTTTGAATATTAATCAAATATAGTGGTCAAAAATCACAAAGGATAGCTCTGCCCCCAAATCAAATGTCTTGCATTGTAGTTTTTTGAAGCTTTGGACAATATGTTAAGAAATGTTCCCATGACACAGCCAAGTAAATACTTGTGGCACATTTCTATTTATTATAAAGAATACTTCAATTCTCAGACATAAGTCATGCTCTTTTAATAAAGGCTTCACAAATTCCCAAAGAGAAGCTGAATTCCCAAGGCACCAACGCTGCAAAAGCTCAGACCCTTCCTTTTATGTAGAAATTCCCCTTTTGGAGACTTCTGTCAACGTTTTCCTCTCAGAACCCAACCCGGTGGAATGCCAAGAAACTCATGCAAGTAGCTGAGCACCCTCAACACCCTTCAAACAGGCCCTAAAACTTTTATTGGTTTTCTTTGCCTCATAATTTTGTCAAGTGTAAAATATTCTGACTGGAACAAAACCCTTCTCCATCCCTCCCTCTTATCATGCATTACCCAAACCTTTTTGGATAGCAGGCAAAAGTGTGGATTGACTGAGTTTAAGTTGCAGGACCTAGAGACTAGGCCACCAAAATATTTATGGCATGGGTCGCATTAGTTATTATCTCATCATCATTCAGTGCCTCTATTGTAGCACAAAGGGGAAAAGAATGTGAGTGAGGGAAGAGATAAAGGAAGAGCAGTGAGAGGGGAAAATGTTTCTTAATGGTGCAGTGGGTTCTCTTTCCATTGTAATCCATCCTCCGCCCTGTCACCAGCAAACTACCTTAAATCAAGTAACTGGCACCTGATGTATTCTGCAGATGGGTCAGCACTGTATATCTGGAACACAGTATACAGGTGGTTTTTCACTTGCACTTGATAGTTAGCTAGCTAGAAGACAGGTCTTCTATTTTTGGGGGGGGTGCAGCACTTGGAAAGGGAAAATATCTCCTGGATGATTCACAAAAAGTAAGAGTAAGTGAAGGAGTAAATCCATTCAGTGTTTATCTCTTAATACATTTAGTTGTCTTCACTTCCTCCTTAGGCAGCTTCTTCCTGGAAGGAGCAAGTGACAGTTGCAAAGATAAAATGTAAGTATATTAATTAGCCAGATGAATTTTTGAAAATGTTGGACACAACAAAATCAGTGCTAAGAAAAGTTCTGTATAGTTCAGATACGCTTTGGATAAGCATTCAATTGGAGCATGTAGTACAACCACCAATTTATGAAGTTCTCCATTCCCTAGTTCTAGCCAATTGTTTACTTCCTTTACCTGAGGATTTCTCTCGCCTTGGCATATTAGGTAAAATGTTCAGAAAAGATTTGAAAAACAACTCCCCTTGATGCTGGTTCCTTTGAGGCTGGTTATGGTGGGCAGTACAAACCATTAGCACCGAACAGATTGTGAACTGGGAGAATAAGACTGTATGTGCAGGCAAACTAGTCAAACATCTTTAAAATAGTCTAGCATTCATCTATATACATGGCCAGCTCCAGGCACCAGCGAAGGATGCAGGTACCTGGGGCGGCCAATAGAAAGGGGCAGCAGTCCATCCGTTGTTCGGGCGGCACGTCCTGGGTAGCGGCGGTGGTACTTCGGCAGCAGCTCAATCAGTCTGCTTCAGTCTTCAGCGGCAATTCGGTGGTGGGTCCTTCCTCCGTCTTCCTCTTCGGCGGCACTTCGGCAGCAGGTCAGCAGATCGGGTTTTTCTTTTTTTTTTAAATTTTGTTTGTTTGTTTGTTTTTTGCCGCTTGAGGCAGCAAAAATGCTGGAGACGGCCCTGTACATATAATGGCATTTGTTTCTCAAAGCACTAGGGCCTTAGAATGAAACTTGTAAGAGTTCTTTTGTAGCTCATTTCATGTCTTCACCTTGAAGTTTCTTTATATGGTATACGGTAAATCATCTAGAGCAGCGGTTCTCAAACTATGGGGCAGGCCTCCCAAGGGAGCCATGGGAATGTGTCAAGGGAGGTTCAAGCTTTCTGGTTTTGGTTTTTTTCTTTAAGAGCTCTAGCTGTCAGCCCTGGGTGGCTGAGGTTCATGCTGAAGGACCATGCACATCTTGGAGGTGATGATAAAGGGGAGAGCCAGAGCCCCGCTACCTGGGTAGCCGGAGCCCCGCTACCTCCCCCGCCCCCAATTCCTCACTTGGAGTTGGTGGGGCTCCAGCTGTCAGCCCTGGGGTGATAGCAGCAGCGCAGAAGTAAGAGTGCCAATGGGGCGCTAAGTCTGCTGTGAAAAGTGATATTCCTGAATATCTGCCTTCAGAGCTTGGCACCCAGACAGCAGCTGCTGCTCTCTGCTCTGCCTTCAAAGCAGGGTGGCGCTTTATGTACTTAGGGGGTGGGGGGCTGTAAATGACTACAGACACAAAAAAGGGGGACCCGGTCAAATAAGTTTGAGAACCACTGATCTAGAGAGGATCCAAACAGTATACAGCTAATTCATATATCAGTTCCACGTCTAACAGAATAAATTTCTCAGTTCTGATACAGATAGAGTTTTGGGATCTTCTATATTTCAAATGTATTACACTAGAAATGCAGATTATGTGTCTGATCCTACACTCACGGAAATCAGCGACAAAGCCATAACTGATTTCAGTGATGTAAATTCAGGCCTTAGAAACGGAAGATGTGGATGACTGATGGAATGCTACCAACAAGCTTGACAACTGCTTTGATGAGGAGAATCTACCACCCACTCTATAGCATGCAATAATTCAACCAGTATTAAAGAAATCACTGCAAGAGATCTCACAAACTCCCATTGTTTAACTTCCCTTTCCTAAGCAAGCTAATGGAGAAGAAGCCAAAACTGTGATTATCCTGGATTTCTCTTGATCAAGCCTGGGTATAGTAAAGGAACCAACACTTACTGCTTTGGTAGATAACCTTCTCCTGTCTGTAACAGGGGAGTACATCCAAGTCATCCAGGTGGGCCTCCGTGGAGCCTTTTATACCATCAGTTACAAAGTACTCCTGACCCGTCTCCCAGAGGCAGCAGGAGTGAATGGAAATTCCCTGGCGCAGCCACCTTCCTCTAAGATTGAGATTCACATTATGGACAACTGTCCCTCCACCTCCAAGCTTTCACCTGCAGAGTTCCACATCTCCTGTATATCAGAAGTAAACAACATTGTCTGCTTTCCAACCCAAATCACCCCTTGGATGAAAAGCAGCAGGCTAACAGGGAATCCAGAAAAAAATGAGGTAATGCTGAACTCTCAAAGCTCATACTTTGTTGGGCTGGCTGTTTGCTTGTAGAGAGAGGAAATATGATACAGCATCAGTGAGACATAATGACCATGGAACCCTACAATTTACAAATTTTTGTAAACTAGAACTGCACTTAAAAGGATACCAAACCAACATTCATTTTCTATGTTATCTATCATATATTTATATGGGCTTCCCTTGCCTGTCTCCTTTACAATAATATTATGTTATATGTATATTCAGAACTCCCAGAAGACCCAATCAGGATTGGAACTCTGTTATGCTAGGTGCTGTACAAACACAGAGGAACACATGGTCCTTGCCCTAAAGAGTTTACAGTCAATCTAAGGTAGTCTGTATCAGACTTTACAACGTTCTCTTGTGAGCCCTCTGGACAATGCAAAGTACGTCAAAAAACCACAGAGGATCAGTTATTGGAATAGCCAAAATAGTTACTGAGAACAATTGATCAATCCTGATGAAAGCAAGCAGCAAAGTCATGCTTATAGAGATAAGCCTGAGCCACTAAGTTTAGCTCCAGATCAAACCTCCCCCAAAGATTAAGGGCTTTAGTTCAGATCCACCCCTTTAAAACATATTACAAATCTAATGCCACAGACAAACTGAAAAGAACTTCAAGAGATGATGTAGCAACTTTGAACCTGGGAAAACACGTCAGGAGGCCAAAGATGACTGAAGAGACACAGAGAAAGAACCAAATAATTTGTTTTGATGTAAGACAGCAGCTGTAATGAGCACCCAACAAAAGAGCAAAAACCACACAAAAATATTATTTATTACTCCCTGAGACTTCATAGATTCTAATGTCAGAAGGGACCATTATGATCTAGTCTGGCTTCCTGCATAACACATGCACCATAGAATTTCACCAAGTAATTCCTAGAGCAAGTCCATAACTCCTGTATGAGCTAGAGCACACCTTTTAAAAACACATATAATCTTGATTGAAAGGTTCAGGTAATAATGGATCTATCATACTAGATAAGTTGCTTCAAAACATGTGTCTTATTTCTAGTCTGAATTTGTCAACTTCAAACATTGGATTTTAGATTAAAATCCCCTCTACTGGCAGACATATTTTCCCATGTAGAGCATGTACACTGTGATCAAATATCTGAAGAGCAGAGCAGAAACCAGGGTTCAAATTGCCCATTCTACCTCTGAGTTCTGAGAAGCACCACCAGGACCCAATAAGGATGAGGGATTGATCTGCAGGATGTGAGCACAGCTAATCCAAGAAATGGGAGCTGCAGAGCAACCCTAATTTACACATTAAGTTTTACAGCAGAAGGCAATATGTCTCTTGGAAAATTTTTGATGCTCAGGATGTTAGTGAGTCCTGTGCTGTGATTAATGAGAGGCCCTGTGCTGTGATGAGAGGGTGCCCCGTTCCCTGTGCTGTTATGGGAGGGTTCCCTATTCCCTGTGCTGTGAATGGTGGGATGTGTTCAGTGCTTTACAACTGTTTTCATTAGTCACATTCGAAGTATCCGATAATGCAATATTTATTTCAACAAGCTTAGAGAAGTCAATTTGACTTTCTTCAGGAAAAATGCACAAGGATAGCAAACCAACACATCCTGGGCAATATAATGTGCCTGCAGCACATTAACTTAGAGTGAGTTGGCACCCATGGATTCCATATACTTGAGCAACCGTGCATCACTAATTTGACACAGCAGTAAGTAGGTATCCAACCTGACACTGAATGATTTACTCTTTAAATGCCTGCAGTGGCATCTTTTCCTACTGCTAATTGTTGATCTCATTTTGCACCCTGGTGTCAAATAGTCTCCCTGGGATAAGAGAGTAAAACGACAGGAAAACTTCAGCAAATCATTATAGCTCTTAATGAAATGCAGTTCTCAAAGAAGATAACAGACCCCAAAACATCTTAAGTCTTGCTTGACACTTCTCTGTTTACAGTTTTTATGGAATGATCACCATTTAATGACCAATTGCCAATAATACTTACTTAAGTGGGAAAATGATAAGGGACTGCAGACAGTATACTAAGGAGTAGACTATAAAACAAAGAGAAAGCAATTCACGTAAGGATAACAATACAGGAAGAAATTCTCTATTTATGATAGCTAAATTTGAAATTTTTCAGAGTGGTAGCCATGTTAGTCTGTATCAGCAAAAAGAACAAGGAGTACTTGTGGCACCTTAGAGACTAACAAATGTATTTGGGCATAAGCTTTCGTGGGCTAAAACCCACTTCATCGGATGCATGCAGTGGAAAATACAGTAGGAAGATATATCTACACAGAGAACATGAAAAAATGGGTGTTTCCATACCAGCTATAACGAGACTAATCAATTAAGATGGGCTATTATCAGCAGGAAAAAAAAAACTTTTGTAGTGATAATTTCAAACAGTTGACAAGAAGGTGTGAGTAGGGGGAAAAATTAGCATGGGGAAATAGTTTTACTTTATGTAATTGTTGCTTTTACTAGAGTCAACAAACTGCAAATTTATGACCAGATCTGGCAGTCCTGTCTTAGATCTGTGGGCAGAGTATATTCAAATCGCAAGAAAATATGTCCTAGCACAGACTATAGAAATTAACTATAAAACAAAGTACAGGACATACCAGCTACATCTCAGCGTTCCAGATAAGGCTCAGTAAGCCAACGCAGAATCTTAGAATACCATACACTCAACATCATTTTTCCTTCCTCCATTAATGGAGATTTTTCATTATTCCAATATCAAAAAAAGGTATTTTATGCTCATATATTTTTTATAATATACTATATATTATACTGAAATTTTTATGTTATGTTATTGAAAGTTTAATAAAAGGATAGTCATAAAAGAGAAATACTAAGATTATTCAGTAACTGATATGGGCTTTCCCCTGAAATGTTTTTGGATTGTATTAAAATGAAGGTTCATATACTGCACTTGATCCACACAAAGAACTTCCAGTAATATCAGTAGTTGCTCTGTATGAAGATCAAAGGCAGCAGTATATGGTCCTAATTTTGGTAAATCTTTTATTGAGTGCTACAGTAAACGGCCAATGGAATATCCATAGTAGTACACTGTGTGATGAAAGGTGGTATAGAAAATGGTCCGATTGATAGATAACATGTATAAGTTTATAAAACTGAATAGACAATCTATATATTTGTTTTGCAATTTTCATACAACTGTGTATTGTGCAACAAATTAACTTCATAAAGAGTCAGGCTTCAGTATTACTTTTCTTCAACCCAGTAATAAATACGCACATACATACTTGATGGTGTGGTGTACAGATTTGATTGGCTTGTGTTTAGGGCATGTGCCCTGTTACCATCTCACTTCTAGTCAAGCTTTTGGGCCAGATCCTCAGCTGAGGAAAACTGGCTTAGTTCCACTGACCTGGGGATACACCAATTCACACCTGCTGAGGATAGTGCCTTTAGATGTTTGTGCATATATTTACAAGTAGCATTGTTTAGGAAATAATGCTGAAAACCTCTGCCTGCTAAGCCGGTAGAGGCTGTCAGCTGCATTCTATCTGGATCGTGATAGCTTGCTGAAAGAACAGCAATACAGAGAGAGAGCCTCCCATTGCATAGGGCCTCTCCACAAACAGTTTTTGTAATTGATTTAACTCACCAGTGTAGATAAAGTTATACCGGTACAAAGGTCTTTTGTAAACTTTCTGCACAAACATTATGGGGTTTCACTGATTTAACCAATTAGTTTTTCTGTCAATTTAGTTAAACTGGTACAAAGCTGTGTGCAGAGAAGCTTTTAGTAACTTCAGCATGAGAGTAGTGTTCACATGTACTCCAGTTCAGGCAAGTACTAATGCATATGCTTAAGCCAGGGGTGGGCAAAGTACGGCCTGTGGGCCAGATCCGGCCCCTCAGGGCTTTGGATCCGACCCACTGGATTGCCCCCCATGGTGCCGTGGGCCCTGCGCCGCTCTCAGAAATGGCCGGCACCATGTCCCTGTGGCCTCCAGGTGGGGAGGCAGAGGGCTCCGTGCGTTGCCCTTGCCTCCAGGCACCGCCCCCCACAGCTCCCATTGGCCGGGAACGGGGAACCACGGCCAATGGGAGCTTCGGGGAGGTACCTGGAGGCACGGCAAGGGAAAGCATGTGGAGCTCTCCGCCCCCTCTTCCCCAGGGGCCGCAGTGCTTCCTGGAGTGGCGCAGTGTGGGGCCTGGGCAGGCATGCAGGGAGCCTGCCCTGGCCCCAGTGCACACCACTGCCACCCCAGTGCCATTTTAGGTAAGCGGCGCCGGGCCAGAGCCCGAACCCCTCCTGCACCCCGCCCCCCAATTCCCTGCCCTAAGCCCCCTGCCTGCATCTCGCACCCCAACCCCCTGCCCTGAGCTCCCTGCTGCACCCTGCATCCCTGTGAACCCCAACCTCCTGCCCTGAGCCCCCTCCCGCAGTTCACATCCCTCCTGCACTCCTGCCCTGAGCCGCCTCCTGCACTCCACACCCTTCCTGCACCCCAACCCCCTTCCTTGAGCCCCCTTATACACCCCACACCCCTCCTCTGCACCAATCCCTTGCCCTGAGCTCCTTCCTGCACACCACACCCCCTCCCACACCCTCCACTCCCACCCTGCCCTGGCTCTGCATACAATTTCCCCACCCAGATGTGGCCCTCAGCCCAAAAAGTTTACCCACCCCTGGCTTAAGCCCATCCCTGTTCAGGAAAGCACTTAAGCACATATGTATGTATTACACTTAAGTTTAAGGCTTCAATTTTCTGCTATATGTGAATTCAGCTCGGAAATAGTAACAATTGTCAGCTGTAGGGAGCTGGGTGTAGAACCCTGATCCTCAGCTGATCAGGCACCATGGCTTCCCCTTCATCATGCCCCCTCCTGTTTTGTCACATAACTGAACCTCCCCTTTCCCTTTCCTTACACTGGAGGTGGTGTAGCTGGTGCAGAAGACACAAACAACTTTCCACCAGCAGAGAGTTCCTCTGCTCAGGAGGAAGTACTCCACTGGTTATTTCCAGTTGTTTAAAGCCCACTTTACACTAAGCAGATCAAGGAATCCAGCCATAAACTAGTGCAATGGGACGTAAGCATGTGTTTAAGTATCTTCCTGAATTGGGATCATGAAGCATGAGGAGTATTTCTGTGAGCAAGGAGACTGGAATAAAGTGGGACAAAAAAAGGCAATTCAGAGTGAAAAGGGGGTGAAATCTTGACAACTGGGAATGGATGGACTAGTTTGGTAATCTCCATCCAGCCTCCTTAATTAATCAAATCAGAATTTTTGGAAGACAGAGAAATTTAAGTTAAAGATCAATGTCTTTTGCTCGAAAGATCAAACAGCGAATGAAGGAATGTCACAATCAGTTGGGGAAGAAGGTTTGCATGGGAAAGTAGGTTCAAAAAAAAAAAGGGAGAAAAAGAGAAGAAAATATCAAAACCAAAATTTTTCAGTTTTTGTTTAAAACCATAACCCACAACGTTTCAGCTGTATCACAACATTTAATAGAAAATACTATATTTTCATTAAAAAAATAGAATTTTTTTTAAGTTAGGGCTTGTCTACACTTAAAACTCTATAGCAGCACTGTAGCTGCTGCTGTAGCACTTCAATTTAGATACTACCTACACTGACAGGAGAAATTCTCCCATCAGCACAGGTAATCCACCTTCCCGAGGGTGGCTTCCCTTCCTAACTAGGTTGATGGAAGAATTCTTCCATTGACTTCGTGCTGTCTCCACCCCTGAGCAACGTAGTTAGGCTGACCTAATTTTCTAGTGTAGATGAGGCCTTAGCTGAAAAGCCATTTTTCACCCCCCTCCCCCCAAAAAAAATTGAGACAAATTTATTTATGAAACCTGTTGGGAGGAGGGAGGATTAAGATCCTTCAGGAGATGTTAGAAATATGGATAGTCTTCATGTAAGTATCTACTTTTTATTATATATTTATCCACAACCCACCCTTTAAAATCTTTTCATCACTGCTTTGGTGACGTAAAGGTTCCTTAGAATACAT
Organism: Chrysemys picta bellii; assembly: GCF_011386835.1. Classification (NCBI taxonomy): domain Eukaryota; kingdom Metazoa; phylum Chordata; order Testudines; family Emydidae; genus Chrysemys; species Chrysemys picta. The sequence goes on along the minus strand of NC_088792.1, from coordinate 59,094,779 downwards.
TTTAACTCCAGTTAGGTTGCCTTCCTATACAATAAAAAGAATTAATAAATAAGATCATATATAATTTTTTCTAAACAAAATTTGTAGTTCTCAAAACGTTTCAACCAGCTCTCAAAATTTAAACTCAAATTATTTACAGCCAAATTTAAATGAAAATGGCATACAGAGCAATTGTGAATAGAAACTGTCTCTCACATTTTTTTCATTAGCAGCTTGAACCCCGAAAAATATTTGAATACATAGCTGCATTATGTTCCCATGCAACACATTCTATGTTGTGGTCCTGCATAAAGCCAAATCTTGACTCTTTGGCAAAGCCCAAGTAACAAGGTTTGTGCCCATCTCTGAGAGGAGTGGTGGGTGAAGGAATCCTCCCTTCAGCAGCTGGCAAGATTAACTGGGGCCACAATTGCAGCCTCAAAACTGCGGAAACACCTGTAGCCCCTCTGCATTTTCTTCATAGAGTGTTTTAACCAGTGGATCAACATGGCCCACTGGTCATGCCACCTCTCTCCCTTATTGCCTTCAAAACCCTTCTATAGAATTCCACTTCATGGTACGGCTTCTCCATGGCTCAGACCCCCATGAACTGTAACTGTGCCAGTTCTTCCACCTTTGACTCCTTCCACATCCTTTCAACAGACCGCTGGATTTGGCTCATAAATACTTGGTAAGCTGACCAAAAAAGGAATAGCTCTAGCTGTGGACTGTGCAATAAGTTAGTTTGGTGACAGATCCTCCAGCACCAGCATTACTATCATCATAGGACTCAACTGTGCCTTTAAACTGCAGTGCTACATTAGGCATGGCAAGGAGCACCACCACCCAGGGAAATATCAGAGAGAGACTCTGCTTCACAGGCCACGCCTGGCATTGAATGGGAGCCAGCTGAAAGGGTATGGAGTAGTCGTTTGCTGCTGATGTATTCATTTACTGTTCAGAAGCTGAGACCGGGCAGTGGCCCAGACTACACTTATTTTAAATAAAGTAACATGCAAAAATGTGTGATTGCATTAATACGGGCTATAAATTAAATATGCTTCCCAAAATAAACAGATGTAACAGGCCGCATTCATTGGACATATAGCTGGTGAGACGAAGGCAGCTGGGAGTCTAAGGGAGTTAGCCAGCTGAGTTCACCAGTGGAGGAAGGTTTTTTTATTTATTTTCTTCCCCCACCCCCTTCCCTTAACTTGCAGGTAACTCCACAAGGAAGAACTCACAATGGGAGGAAAATGGTATGTTGCCAACACCACTGCTAGCTCTTTCTTTCCCTGCACCTGTGGGGTACCTAATCGGACAGGTATCCTGACCCTGGAGGTGTCTACCAAGATCCTGGTTTTGACTTGCTTGGAATGCAGCCTTCATGTCCAAGTCAATGAAAGCCAGGCAAGGGAAATCACCTGGTGTGAGAGATCTCTGTTGGTGGAGTCCTTCAGGAAGCAGGTAAGAGAGCTGAAGGAGGAGGTGGCTCATTTGTGTAGCATCTGGGAGCATGAGGACTACATTGACCGGATGCACATGGAAACATCTGGGATGAAGGATGCTAGCCAACTACAGATGACTACAGCAACACCAGAGGAGGAAAGAGAACTGGCTTCTCTGTGTGGAGGAGATTGGCTCCCTGCCACCTAGGTGCTCCATCCTCCATCCTCCACGCAGGTCTCATTTCCAATGTAGTCAAGAACCAGTATGCTGTACTGGCAATGGGAGGTGACCCCAACGACTGAGGAGGAGGAGCCATCTGACATTAAGCCTGGGAGGCTCACGGCACCTAACAGGTGGAGTGCTGGTGGCTGGGGACTCCCTCATGAGGGGGATGGAGGCATCCATCATGCTGACCTGTCATGATGTCCCAGGAAGTGTGCTGCCTGCCTGGAGCCCATATCCGACACATCAAGAAAGGTTGCTGAGGCTTATTATCTCTCTGATCACTACCTCATGCTGCTCATTCATGCAGGCAATAATAGTATGGCCCTGAGCAGATCAGCAGTGATTACAAGGCTTTGAACGTGATGGCAAAAGAGTTGGGGGTGCAGATTGTGTTCTTGTCCATCCTCTCAGTTGGGGTAAAAGCCAAGGCAGAGACACACACATCCTGGAGACAAATGCATGTCTGCGCAAATGGTGTCAGTAGGAGAGCTTAGGCTTCCTTGACCATGGGATGCTGTTCTGGAAAGGAGGGATGCTGGGAAGAGATGGGGTCCATTTGACCAAGAAAAGGAAGAGCATCTTAGCCCACCAACTCACTAACCTAGTGAGGAGGACTTTACACTAGGTTCAAAGGGGGCAGGTGACAAAAGCCTACAGATAAGCATAAAAAGGCAACCTTAACAGACAGATGTTGGGGGGTGGGGGGGAGACATAGAAAATTACAATAGGGTCATAGGACCAAAAAAATAGAAATCACTGGGGGAATCTGCTCAACATCTTAGATGTCTATACACAAATTCAAGGAGTATGAGGAATAAACAGGAGTGCATACGCTAAATTATGACTTCATTAGCATCACAGTGACTTGGGAAATCTCATCACTGCAATATTCATATAGAGGGGTATATCTTGTTCAGGAAGGACAGGAAAGGAAAAAAATAGGGAGGAGGTGTTGCATTATACATCAAGAATATATACATTTGTTCTGAGTTCCAAGGAAGGAGGTGAGAGTCAGACCACTTGAAAGTCTCTGTGTAAAGATAAAAGGGGGGGAAATAGGGGTGATATCATGGTTGGGGTATACTATAGACAATGAAATCAAGAACAGGAGGTGGATGAGGTGTTTCTAGAACAAATAACAGAAATATTCAAAACATAAGACCTGGTAGGAGTGGGGAAATTTAACAACCAGATGTCTGCTGGAAAAGTAATATGGCAAAACACAAAATTTCCAATAAGTTCTTGGATTGAATTGGGTACAACTTTTTGTTTCAGAAATTGGAAGACATAAGGACAACAGGAGAGTCATTTTAGATTTTATTCTGACCAACACATAAGAATGGGTTATGAATCTGAAGGTGGAAGGCAATTTGGGTGAACGTGATCATGTAATGATAGATGTCATGATTCTAAGGAAAGGCAGGCTTGAGATCAGCAGGGACAATGGACTTAAAAAAACCCAGACTTTAAAAAACTCAGAGAACTGATAGGTATTGCTGCCTAAGAAGAAAATCTAAGGGAAGGCATTTGGAAGAACTGTCAGTTTCTCAAGTAAGCAGTATTAAAGGCACAACTTAAACTATTCCAATGTGAGGGAAAGGTAGGAAAAATAGTAACAGGCCAATATGGCTCCATCAGAAGCTCTTTAATTACCTGAAAATAAAATATTAATCCTACAAAGAATGGAAACATGGACCAATTGCTAAGGAAGAGTGCAAAAGACTAGGACAAGCATGCTGGTACAAATCAGAAGGGCTAAGGCACAAATGAGTTACACCTAGCAAGAGACATAAAAGCCAATAAGAAGAAATTCTTTAAATACATCTGGAGCAAGAGAAAGATGTAGGAAAGTGTGGGTCCTCTACTTAGCAGGAAAGGAGAGCTAATAACTGACAACATCAAGAAGGCTGAGGTGTTTAATGCCTATTTTGCTTCAGTCTTCACTAAAAAGGTGACCAGATAATCAATATTTAATATTGACAAGAAGGAGGAAGGATTGCAAGCCAAAATAGGGAAAGCACAGGTTAAAAACTTTTTAAATAAGTTAGATGTATTCAAATCAGCAGGGCCTAATGAAATTCATCCTAGTATACTTAAGGAACTAGCTGAAACAATCTTGGAACCATTAGCAATTATCTTTCTGAACTCATGGAGGACAGGTGAGGTCCCAGAGGACTGGAGAAAGACACAAAGAGGATTGGGGAAATTACTGACCAGTCAGCCTAATTTCAATACCTGGAATGACACTGGAACAAATTATTAAATAATCAATTTGTAAGCATGTAAAGAATAATAGAGTGAGAAGGAATAGCCAGCATGGATTTGTCATGAATAATTTCCTTCAGTGACAAGGTTACTAGCCTACTGGATAGGGGAAAGCTGTAGATGTGATATATCTAGATTTTAGTAAAGCTTTTGATACAGCCCCACTTGACAGTTTCATAAGCAAACTAGGGAAATGTGGTCTAGATGAAATTACTATAAGGTGGTGCACAGTTGGTTGAAAGACCGTACTCAGAGTAAGATATCAACTGTTTGCTCTCAAACTGGGAGGGCATATCTAGTGGGGTCTTGCGGAGGTGTCCTAGGTATAGTACTACTTAATATTTTCATTAATGATTTGAATAATGGAATAGAGATTAGGGTTAAAAAATTTGCAGATTACACCAAACTGGGAGGGGTTGCAAGTACTTTGGAGGACAGGATTAGAAGACAAAATTACCCTGACAAACTGAAGAACTGGTCTGACATCAACAAGATGAAATTCAATAAAGACAAATGTAAAGTACTTCACTTAGGAAACAAAAAAATCACATGCACAACTACAAAATAGGACATAATTCGCTAGGCAGTAGTACTGCAGAAAAGGTTCTCGGGATTATAGTTAATCACAAATTGAATATGAGCCAACAACGTGATGCAGTTGCAAAAAGACTAATTTCATTCTAGTGTTTGTTAACAGGAGTGCTGCATGTAAGACAATTGTTCTGCTCTACTCAGCACTGGTGAGGACTCAGCTAGAGTACAGTGTCCATTTCTGGGTGCCACACTTTAGGAAAGATGGGGATAAATTGGAAAGCATCCAGAGGAGAGCAATAAAAATGATAAAAGGTTTAGAAAACCTGACCTATGAGGAAAGGTTAAAAAACTGGGCATATTTAGTCTTGAGAAAAGAAGACTGAGGGGAGACCCGATAAGTCTTCAAATATATTAAGGGATCTTATAAAGAGGATGGTGATCAATTGTTCTCCATGTCCACTGAAGGTAGGACAAGAAGTAACGGGCTTAATCTCCAGCAAGGGAGATTTAGATTAGATATTAGGGAAAACTTTCTGAACTATAAGGGTAGTTAAATTCAGGAATAAGCTTCCAAGGGAGATTGGGGAAACCCCATCATTGGAGGTTTTTAAGACAAACGCTGGTCAGAGATGGTCTAGGTTTACATGGTTCTGCCTCAGCACAGGGAGCTGAACTAGATGACCTCTTAAGGTCCCTTTCAGCACTACATTTCTATGATTCCATGAGTACAGTTGAGTTACACCAGGGATGTATTTGGCCCAGTGATTTTCTCATTTGGATCATCTCTCTTCATCCCTTTTCTCCTAATTCTTCAGAGTTAGAACTTTCTGCACTGTTAACACTTTACAGTTATTCCCTTGTGACTGTGCTCTGATTGAAGGCCATAAAATGCTCTCCACCCATGGCACAGCATCTCTATATTGCTTCTTTACCAAGTGCGGCAAATAGTCAAAGAATCAGTTTTCCTTCTTTGATGTAAATGTCTTAATTCTCAAGTGCAAAAATTGGACTGGCTCACTGGAAATCAGGGAGACCAGTGTATGAAATGGGTGCAAAGCACTAAAAATATGTAAATAAAATGACAATAATAGTTTGGGTACAAGCTACAGTCCGGCTTGCAAAAACATGTTAACATTTCTCTGTGCACTTGCTTGTATTGTACATGTTTTACAAATCTGAGAAGTAATCAATGATATAACTATTTCTTCATGGATATTTTGATTACCGTTGCACTTCCTGAATATGGAGTTTGTCTCTCAAATGTTAGATGATTTTTTTGTTATAGTCTGTACGCACTTTTCTCTATACCATATACAGTATGATATGCTCTAAAAACGTATGGTGGAATGTTGAGTATTTTGTTTTGGGGAAATAATAAATTCCTTTGGCTCTGTGCAAAGAAATTTATTCATCCTTTAGATACGTGATTATTATCTGGGCCTATATTTGCTTTTCCTTTAATTTAAACAAGAGACACTTACCGTAAATCATCTTTTTGTTCACATTTATACTGGTGTGTATGGCCTCTTGTACTAAAATTCTAAGATGATTTCAGGTTCTGTAAGAGTGACGTAAAGGAGGTAGAATGGATTCAGAATGCAGAATGGATGAAGAAAAAATTATCTGAGTTGATTTTAAAAAACAAGATAATCCTTTTCTTCACTCCATTCTCCTTCTCAAGGTTGGGGGCGGCGGGGGGGAGAGAAATAAGATACTTCTCCAATATACTGGTAGGTTGTGGAATTGCTTCACAGCCCATCGTGCCTGGAACAGCAAGTGGTACCTCTCAAGCCCACTGAGCAAGGATTCCTGGCTGTGTCATCCAAGTAAGTAAGGATCCCTCTGGACCAACAATTTTAGAGTCATTGTGAAGCCCTCTTGCCCTGCACACTGGGAGTGTTGAGCTCATGCAATCACAGCTCTACCCATTCCCCTTATTTGTAAAGGATAATGATAAGGACAGTGTAGATGGAGGCACTTACACGAGTCCTCCGCCAAGGAGGGATTTCACCCCCAGAAATTTAGAGATATAATAAATTAAAGGTAATTTTTTATTTGCACTCTGCATGCATGTCACGATGCAGATAACATCCCAACCTTAAAGGAGTTGGCAGTCGAGCTTCTGTGGCTGGTCAGCTCCTCACCATGGCCAGGTTCTTGTTTCCTCTCCATTCCCACTGCAGATTAACACCTCCCATTGTTGTTCAAGGACTCATTGAGCTAAACCTTTACACAGTGCTCCCTCCTTTGCACATCAACACACAACTCCCACTGACTCCTATGGAGTGTTTTTAAATTACACTAAATAAGGATCTGGATTAGAAAACAAGTTTATTTTGTATTCCAGCGTAGAATGCCAACAGTGTCGTATATATTGCAATGCTACACTGCACATTGCTCAACATGTTGTTATTGGGCCAGATTTGTAAAGGTATTTAGGTGCCTAAAGATGCAGCTACCTAGTGTAATTTTCAAAATCACCGTGTCACCTAATTCTTATTGATTTCACCTAGGCTGTTTTGAAATTCCCACTATATGTCTAGCTGCATCTTTAGGCACCTAAATACCTTTACAAATCTAGCCCACAGGCAAGAAACAGATTTTGGCCAAGATTTTCAATAGTGGTTAGTGATTTTGGGGTCCCCGATTGGAGGCACCTTAAAGGGGTCTAATGTTTGGAAGCTGGTGAGCACCCATCCTCTGAAAATCAGGCTCCTTTAGGGGCTTAAGCTGGGCATCCAGAAACTGAGGCACTGCAAATCAGTAGTTTCTTTTGAAAATCTTGACCTTCGTGAACAGTGGTGTAAAAACAATGTGAGATCAGAATTAAGCCTCCAAAATTTAACATGTTCAACACAGTTTAAAAATGACTAATTTATTACTGCATTTGTAAGTGGGGCCTGTTGAAAAAAAGCATGAAATCACTGAAAGGTTATTTGAATGCCAACAAAATAAAGCTTTCAAACCTAGACAAAAATATGCCAAGAGGCTCTGCAACAAGGAGTGAGCTAGAAAAGCTAAGAAATAATTTTATTTGTATCACATTCAAGTGGTTCTTGAGAGTTCTATGGCTACCCACGGATATTAACTAAAGGACAAATTCTTCTCTCAGTTACACCAGGGCAATCTCATATGTGTATAAATGAGGCAAAATTTGGTTCTGAAATAAAGATCCATCCCAGAAGAAATTATCAAGCCAGAAAAAAATAACCGCTTTATGACTATACATACATTTAGCTGTGACTTTGTACCCGCCTAATGGAGCATCGTGGCCTTCCACAGCATCAAATCCAGCTGATACTAGGACAATGTCCGGATCAAACTCATTGGCAATTGGCATAATCACAGTCCTGCAGAATAAAAAGGCAGCCAGTTACTAACTACAGCTCATACCTTCATTAAGCATACTGCTTGGCATGATCCCCAAAATCCACTATACAAAAACAAAAGTCTGGGCATCAAAAACATTAATGTCTCCCTTTAACTAAATTCATCATCATATGTAGTCAAAAAAATTCTACTTTTCCCATCTCTGCTTTTGTTCTTTTTCTTTTCCAATTTTCTAGGTCTTTTTTAAAGTACAGGTACATGTGAAAACCTCTAATATTACACACACATCTGTGCCTGTTTTATCCCGCTGCCTATAAAAAGCTGTCTCTTCCAGGGGAGTGACTAATGGTTTACAGAGAATATTCAAAGCCTCAGTGGAAACCTGGACTGCTCCAGTGAGTGCGAACTTGGTGTAAATTTGAACTATAAATTTCTTTTGGGAAAATGTTTGCTTTCCAAACATTTTTTTTCTTAACATTTTAAAATGTTTGTCGAGGTGGGGGGTGACTCTAGCAAAGGAAAAACATGAAATTCCCTTAATCAAATCCAGGCTACATTGTCGAGCCTTTCCAAGGTCAAGCATAGCAGGAATGTGACAACCACAAAATAGTGACAGCAACCCCTGCTGGTTTCAGTCAGATAATTCAATGCTTCACATTCCCAAATGTTCTAGTTTTTTTAACCCTTTCCTTCACATAGGTTTTATCCTGGGTTAGGATTTTTATGGTTTAGCTTAGCTTTTATCAGCATTTAAAGATTTAAAGCAAATTTATTAAAGAAAAGGTAAAGCTCAAACTGGATTCACAAATATTTTCTTTCACTTGACTGTTCAGGATTCATGCTCATACGTTGGCTTAAAAATTACAGGTTTAAACACTGATATTTTATTATTGTTGACTGTGTTTAATTTTGAAGGTCTTCAATTATATTAAAAGTCAATTGCATTAATTAAGATGCTAACCTAAATTCACTACCTCCAGAATTCCAGACTTCATCCTGAAATTCTTCTTAAAATTAATATCTTTATATACCATATATGATAGCACCTGCCTTATTTTAAATTACGTGTGCATTCTCTTACTGATACTGCACATAGGAAGAAGAAGAACATATTAAGGAGCTAGACTTCATGTTAAATAAGTTAGACTGTTAATAGTTCTCGTCCATTCTGTGTGATTTTTGTTTCTGCATTTTAACTTCCTTTGTTTTGTTCCAAATTGCTCAACAGTACGTTTAACATTGGGGACCATATCCTGAACTCTTTACTCCCACAAAACTCAACTTGAGTTGCAGTCAATCGGAGTTTTATCTAAATAATAAGTGTAGGGTCAGGACACTGGAGAATCAAATTGCTGTCATTTTAGCTCAGAAAAGAGGATAGTTCAACTTTCCTGCAGGTCTGTTATGCTTATTCCATTGAGATTGCACTAAAGCAATACAATGCAAGTATACAGAAAATTCCATAAAGACACAACAATTATTATATAATTACCTTTAAAGAAAGCTATGTTGAAAGAACGTTAAGTTTGTAAAGCAAGTAGTCAAAAGTTAGGAAACGCCTGGGCAGCCTTAATCCAGCCCCGGTGCATATTTATTGTGATACAGTATTTAAGTCCACGATCACTGCCTCATTCACCACACACCTCCCAACTTCTGCAACAAATGAGGCAGGGGCCCTACAACAACAGCCTTCTTCATTGCACAGCCACAAATTCACCCCGAGAGCGTTGTGCATCCTGAGCACTGAATGAGACAGGGATGATGTGAAGTCCCAGTCCAGGTCCTGCTTCTAACTCCCTTCTCCCTCATACTCCCATCTCCTCAAGCTCCTGCTCCTGACCTACAGCACTGCATCTCTCCTGCCACCCGGGTTCCTCATCCCTCTGCATTCCAGTCATATTCCTTATCCAAGCTGCCAGCCTGCCAGCAGGGGCAGCATTGAGAGCACAACAGAGAACAATTGCAGGGGAAGTCCTGCTCAGGCTCGCAGTCCTGGAACAGCACATGCCTCTGTGGGGAAGGTGCATGAGTAAACCCCCATGTTCATCGCCAATGCAAAATAACACAAAATGAAAAAGAACATAAAAAATGGCATAAAATGAAAATGCACCCTGCAGTGGCAGCTCCTGCAGCTCTTGTCCCGCAGGGCTGAATCCAGATCCCTGCTCCAGGTGTTGTAACCTGGCACATGGGATCATAGTGCTGCTCAGGTTTGCCCCGGCCCCACTGATGAAGGGGCAGCCGGGTCAAACCTGAGCAATGCTGCGTTCGAACCCATGTCCAAGTCACAATGCCTGGTGCGGGGAACTGAGCCTAGACCTGCAGGACAGGAGCCACTGCTGCAGAATGAGTGTGTGGGGGCTTTATCTGCAACCCCCTGGGGCCTCCCAACCCCTAAGTACAGGACCTGACCCCCTCCCCCAGAGTTTTCCACCTCCTGCGGGCAGGACCCAACCCCTCACTAGGTCCTCCCCACCCAGAGGCCAGGGAAAATATATAAGGAGGAATAAGTGAGAGGGCCTCAGGACTAATGGGTGACCTGGAGGGCTGGGACTCAGTAGGGGAGGTGGAATATTTAAGGGGGGGTAGGGAAGGGACTTCTGGGCCTAATGGAATTGGGGGGCTGAAGGTCAACAGGAGAGGGGTGTGACAAGGTGTTATCAGTAGCATTCAGATCACTGACATTGCTGTAGTTTGGAGAAGGCTGCAGGCCCAGCTGAGGGCAATTACATACTTTCTGATGGGGGATTGTGAGCACCTGGGTGACAATCAGGGCAGGGCGGTGAGGTGAGGTGAGGGCTGCAGGGGAGCCTACCTTGCTGTAAGCCTGTATTGCACAAGTATTGTTACGTAAGAGGGAAATAAATGCACACCTTGGTGAAAGATAAACAACCCAGTATGTATGTTTGTGACGGCAAAACCATCTGAACTGCCCAGGCTGCAAGATTCACCAGGTACCGACGGAGGCACCCTGTGACAAGGGGAAATATATAAGGGGGCATGAGGGTGCCTGGATAATGGTGTAAAATAAAATAACAAGAAATTCCTATAACATAAAAAATATAAAAAATAAAAAGAATATCATGGGCTCTATACATGAGCAGCCAGGTCATCATATATTTGCTGTGAATGGATGGATCATGCTCACTACAGATTGAATCTTTGGAAAATTTAGCCTCCAAATTCTAACAAGTTTCTAGTGAGCATATGCAAACTGAGACTATTATTCAGAGCCTTATAACTTGACCACATTTGGTCATGTTCCATTGGGAAGACAATAGGCTTATCCCTGATATCAGCCATCCTACCCCATCCCCTGACCAAATTTCAAGTCCCTGCTCCAAAAGCAAAGTGTCTCAGTGAAATGATTGTAAGAATTTTTTAGCTCAGGCAAAACATGTTTTTCCCTAATCTTGTTCTCAGAAACAGCTCAATCGTTTTAGCTGAAACATCCCAGAAAAATTCAGACTGAAGCAAAAATGCAGCATGGAAAATTTCCGCTCAAATGGTTACATTATGGGAAAGTTATAAGTAACTGAAAACAGCATCTTGCAACGGGACGTGTCAGGCAACCATACATATAGGCGTCACTATTTAGCACTACCTATAATGGTAGTAAAAAATCTGTACAGAGAGGATACATGGAAACCTCCAGACAAAAGAAAGATAATGATTACAATGATAGTAACTGGAAAAGTGGGGGTGAAATTTAGAACGGTTCTGTCAGTGATAGCTGAGATTATAAGGGTGAGTAAATGCCTCAAAATGCTTTTCTGAAAATTAGCAAAAAGAAAAAAAGAATGAGAAATTCTGCTTTTGAGAATGCAGATGTAAAGCATCAACTTGGATGAATGTATTTCACACCAGAGCAGTACCACCACTCCCTCCACAAAACAATAAAGTTACTTTACTAACTGTGGCAGACTTTTGCTAGTATGATTCAGCATATTGCACACAGAGCTGGCCTGTGAAGACCAGAAAACCTATGTCATTGCTTCCTCTCCCTTTCATCCCTCCAAATTTGGGGGTAACTGGAATATCAGACTTAATCTAATTAATCTTTCATGTTTTAATAATAAAAATACATTTATAGTCCTTTTCTTTGCAAAATACTAAGGAAAGTATAATTTGATTGCTAGAATAGAAAGTTAGTCCCTATTTCCTTCTAAAAATCATTAGTTATTTATGGTTCTCACTACAGCAACCCAAGGCTGGTCTTTGGCCTCCAAGAAAACTATGGCTGCAGGTTCACTGATTTTTGGGAGGACCCACATGGTAATGGATTCAAGTGCTCCATAAACTGCTACTGATAGCACTAATGTCACTCTCTCCCTCAAACCTAGCAGCATGAATCTAAGCTGGTTCCTGTGTTGAACAACCAATATGATGTCTGTAAACATGAAGGGGCAGTTCATCATGAAGGTATAATGCACCTGGTCTAATGGACTACATGTAGAACTGAAAGCCAGGGACAACTCCTCTCTGTGTCCAGCTCTGACAACAACTCCTTCTATGGCTGAGGCAAGTGACGGAACATCTCTGCCTACATTCCTCCATCTATAAAACCAAGACAGTGATACTTTCATACTCTATGGGGTTGCTGTCATGAGTAATTTGTTTGACTCGAACATATAGATAATACATTTCACCAGCATGCACACCAAACCCTGTGGTCACAGTGGCTCTCACAGCCCCCCAACCTCCTTGGCTTGTCTGGACAACTGTCTTTTGCAAAACCTTTTAGAAGTTGACCACTATGCAGAGCCCTGTTCAAGCAACTGGGCTGCACATCACCAGGAGGCTGGGGACCCTTGAAGATCCATCCCTTCCTCTGCCCATACTTGAGGTTCAATTCTTCCCTGAACCCAAGTTTTGTTTAGCTCGGGGGAGAAGGAACAGTCAGAGAGCAGGTTACAGCTCCCTGATCCTGTGCTGGCCTGGCCAAGCATCCGAGAGAGCAGCCCTGGGACCTTGTGCTAGTGAAGGATCTGCATAACATAGAGAGCTCCACCATGACCTATCCTCCCTCAGGTACACGCATGACACCAGTGTGGGGTGGGGTATTTGGCCTGTAAGCTGCTTCACTGAGTTTGCACTAGAGTGCGTTCACACATGCCATGGCCAGCTTCAGCCAAAATATGTCTGGATCTGAACATTACAGAGGAAAAAAACGGTAAAAATACATTTGGGTGTATTCTAAAGAATCATCTTGTTAGCCATCCCTAATTCCTCAGGACATATCTATGCTCAATAGTATATCACATCTGGCAGGTTCTGGTTATGATGAATGTCAAAACACTTTCTTACAGTCCCAACAAAAATACTCTAAAAGCCTCTGTAGACAGAGGCTGTATCCAAGATTAAGACTAAGGATAGTTATTATTTTATCTGGAGGGGAATTAAGAATTAGATCCAGGCAGTAGAGCACTAGGGGACAAATTCGTCTATCAGATGCAGTAGTGCAACCCTATTGAAGCCAGCTGGGCTGCATGGGTGTAACAGAAAGCAAAATCTATTACTAAGTATTTCTGAGACTTTAGATGGAATTACCATTGTCTGATTAGATCTGAGTTTTATATTTTAACTATTACTCATGCCCTCCACTTCTTCCTTCCCTCGCGAAAGAAAAAAAATCCAAAAGAGCGACTTATTTTCTGTTATCCTGTGTCATACAGAGCCATACTTATTAGATATAAAGTATTCACCTGAAAAGAACAGTAGGATTCTAGGGATTTCCCGGCTCTTTCTTTCCTTTTGCTGTGTCACTAATTGCACGTCACATTTTAAAATCTTGAGCAGTTGGCTCATGGCTTATATCACACCAGAGTTTACTTCACTCCGTTAGGCCTTACAGCAATAGTGGAGCTGTCTCCTCTGACTCAAGACAATGCAGCCCCTCCTTTAGTTTGATGGCACTGGCAGTGGACCATGTGCCTGGGAATTTGAAGAGATTAATTTTAGTTCCATAAAAGAGATTTCCCCATAGAATTAATGCATTCAATTTGGGCATGCTGCTGTCTGCAAAGAAGCCATGGGACAGCTTCCAGTTGGGTGTAGTCCTAGAGAAAACATCAAGCATGTGTTCTTTCCCCTCCCCAGCAGTATGAACATCAGATGCAAGACATTATAGAGACTTTACCATTTACTTGATCTTATTCCTTTTATTCTTCTATTCTATTTTTGTGGTTTTACAGCACATGGGAAGCATGCTCCCAAACATTTGTTCTCCCAGAAGACACGCAGAGAAGTACCCAAGCCAGAAATTCATCTGGATGTGCCACCAAACAAAGCCAAAGATCTCCAGAGAAAGGGCTAAGTTGACATAAATGACCACTCTAATTGGGCAGTGTTTATAATGTAAGAGGAAGCAAGAAGGATAACCTACACAGAACATTGAGGATGGTAATTAGTAAAACTGAAAGGGCAAATCTACATTTTTTCTGAACCTACAGGGCATAGTGGTTTAGTAACATCAATTATTCACATTGACTAAAAAAAGTAGCACTTTCCACCCACAGTTCTCAAAACACTTTATACATGTTAACTAAGAAACACAATGGTCCACATCCTCAGTTGGTGGAAATCAGCATAGCTATGATCTGGCCCAACATCCCTTTAAAGTAAGCATTATTATACCCATTTCACAAATGAATAAACTGAGGCAGAGTGCAGGTAACTAACTTGCTTAAAGTATCACAGTGATCATAAGGAAAAACCTGGACAGAAAACAGAAATAAAGAATCCAAGTCCACTGTTTTAGTTACTAGACAACACTAAGTATTTTGTTTCCCCACTCCCACCTTTTGCTGAATATACATAACACATTAGTTCTAATATACCTAGTTTTTGATCCCAGAGGGCCCTCCCTTAATTTGAAGTAATATACTGCTATCTACTAAGACTCTCAATTTCCCATCTTGAAGATGCATGCACTCCTTATTTACACAAACAGTCTTTTACAGAGACCTTCAAAAGTATACAAACAGCAGTATTTTATATTGAGCAAAAAAGGCATTAAAAATTAAACCTTACTAAATTTTGTAATTAAAACAGTTTGTACTGTGGTTTGGGCTTTTAGCATTCCTTTAATTTAATTAATATAGACACAATACATGACCCTGTCTTTTACCTACTAAACCTTAAAACAAAGAAATGACTAGAGGGAAGTTTATAATGCATATAATTTATAATGCAATCCATTTTTTATAATACAACTTATTCTAAAACAAAGGGTGACCATAATCAGTCATAAGGACTGTTCTGGTCTGTCCCTGCCTTAACATCAGAACAGACACTGGCAGTCTATCAGATGCATTTCTACCAACACCCCAGAGGGTCATTCCTTTCTGCTATTTAAAAAGGGTGACTGGCAGCATAAACTATGGCCTTTAATACAAATATAAAATTCTACACCCACACAGAAAACAGAAATAAAGAATCCAAGTCCACTGTTTTAGTTACTAGACAACACTAAGTATTATTTATTCAGTTTCCCCACTCCCACCTTTTGCTGATTATACATAACACATTAGTTCTAATATACCTAGTTTTTGATCCCAGAGGGCCCTCCCTTAATTTGAAGTAATATACTGCTATCTACTAAGACTCTCAATTTCCCATCTCGAAGAAACAATATCAGAGTCGCCTCTACGGGACTGAAAGTTACATATGTTCAAGTATGTTGCTGAACCCAGGCGCAGTGAATAGATCAGTGAAGCCCAGGAGGTTGATCCCCAGCATTTCAAAGCATATGCAATACTTGTTGGGAACAGTGCCCTATGGTATCTATTACTTTTATGCATTGTTTTCATGTATGTTTTAATGTAATATAATATCATGTAAGTTACCTACTTACATAAAAGAAAACTATGTTGTATTCCCCCACACACACCCAAACTTCAGGTTAAATTTTTTCTGTATTATTAAGTACCGTTATATCTCCCAATCAATCTAGCTAACCTCGGATATGGCACTAAATCAGAATAAATGGGGTTTTAAAACAGGAATGAATCTCTAGCATAATTAAGGGACCTTCCCTTCTTAGACCCCAATCCCACCAACAATTAAGCGAGTGCTTAACTTTATTACTGTGAGTAGCCCCACCGATTTCCACTGAATCAAAGGGGTTAAAGGCACCCTCAGCTTTGCATCTTTTATTGTTCTTTTTGTTTTATTTTTTTGGCTTTTGCAGCTTACATTTTTGAGCCTGAGATTATTATTCGTAGGTTTCTTTTTAAATGAATAATGATTTAGGTATCCTGCCTAAAATTTTCCTAAGTTCTGTTACAACTGGAATTGCAACATCAACAGCAACCAAAAAACAGAAGAAATATTTACTACAATATGTGCTGATCCTTCCATTTTTTAAATTATTATTTACAAAGGTGGTTTTCATGTAATTACAAGGGCCCTTCTACATTTGATCTATGGTATGCCTAAATCCAATCCACTGAATTAGTTCAAAAATAACCAAAGATGGGCAAAATAAATTAGCAAACAGGAGAAAGATTAGAAAAATATTACTTTGAACTTTTCAGAAACTACAAAGAAGGAGCTTATGATATTGTCACAAGAAATTATCCAACTTCTAACAGCTATGACATACAGACATCCACAATGAGAATTAATATCTATATTCAGATTTCAGTTTATTCACAGCTTAGCAGTGTTTAGATATAGGGTTTTAAGTTTGGCCCAATATGGAGACAAATTTTAGGGAAGTTTAGATCCATAACCATGGCCAGTCTTCAGTGTTCAAATATGTGGCTGTAGTTCAAACCCATCCAGAATTTACAGTTTGCTATTGAGCATAGATGCCCATTTGCGTACAGATACAAAGCCATATGGGGACAATATTTGAAAAGAGGCCAAGAGAACATGCACCCTTAAAGAGCAGTTTTATTCTGAAAGGTCAGTATGTAAACATAGCACCTGCTTACTCAACAAACCTGCTCCTTCATTATTCATAGCCATATGTGTTTACGTATTTTAGTGATAGAAATAAGTGTTTTCTGTCTTCTCCTCTGCAGATCCAACACAGCTAAAAACCGATCAAGTTGGATATCATTCCATCTTATATATCATAAACAAAGTATTTAAGTTCCTTTCAGCTGGGGACCATGGTATTGACAAGTGTGACTGCGGGATTAACTTGACCTTGAAGATCTTTATTACTGGTGAAGATTCACAAGAAGCAAGAAATCCAGCTTAACTTCTAGATTCTATCTGCAAGGCAGGGGGTTAAAAAACAACAACATTGTGTTACCTGTAAACTGAACACCATGAATAAGGAGAAGTAGAAAGATGATAAACATGAAACCTTATAACCACACTAACATACATCATGCACATACACACACATATCCCGCAACATTTTGCTCTCATTAATACCTTAGGTCAGAATTTAGCCCATGTAGTGTAACATGTGCCTATTGGAAACTCGTTTACTGTCCATCTGTTATTAATTTATTTTATATATACTATATATATATATATATGTGTGTGTGTGTGTGTGTGTGTGTATACACACACACACACACACACACACACACACACACACACACACATATATATATAATCCCTAGAAGTTTTTCTGACATAAAACATAAAAGTAATAATAGGGATTATAAAAGAGTTTTCTATTTTAAAATTTGGATGGAGTGCAATGTGGAGCTTAACACTCATATTTCACTTCTATGAAATCTGGGTGCAGTACGGTATATCCTCTTTCTTAGTCTTAAATAGCTATCAGTTTTGTCTTTCTGTTAAAGCATTTCTTTCAACAGAATTTTATCACACAAATCAATGGACTTGGCCTAAATCTTTGCCACAATAAGCCAACAATACCACTAAAATCCCCACAGTAAACCTAAATATTACATACTAAACGTGGTTGTTCCTGAAAAGAAAAAAAAAGAAAAATGTATAATACTAGAAATAAGTAACTGGAAAGGTCAGACTTTATGGTAAGTAAATGTAGTGTGGTTTTTGGAATGCACAAAACAAATGGTAGCTTGTCTATGGAATCATTTATTTCCATGGAAAAATTTGTATTATTTTCAATAGAGACTACCTTTTCATGGGTCTTTCCAAAGCATTTCACATCAAGAATTCCCTAACAACATAACAATCTAAGAATGGTACAATAGAAAGCATAATTTAGTAGCTAACATACATGCCAGAAGAATATTGAATAGGTGGGTAGGGAGAAGAAGGACAAGGGTACTGCTTGGAATAAACTAAAAAACATTCTGCCTTCATGACCCAATGGACACTTTATTTGTTGCAGAGACCATACAAAGCAACAGTCCAAGCCACAACTTAGAGCCTAAAATTCCCGAAAGTTCAAAAGGTATTAGGGTAGGTCTACACTGCAATCATGGGCTGTAACTGCAGCTCATGTATACATACCTGAGTTAGCTTTAATCTAGCTAGCTTGAGTAGCAGTAGCAATGAAGCCATGGCAGCACGGGTTTCAGCATGGGCTAGTTGCCTGAGTAATTACCATGGATTCTTGGCAGGCTTAATCCCAGATCAAGTTTATGAACATTTGTGAAAATATCACTTTTCACATCCACTAGTCAGGAACAGGGTTATGCATGGAACTTATTCAGTTATCTTTTTACATTCCCCCTCTCCCCCATATTTCACATATTCATTTTCCTAGATGTAATGAATGCTGTGTGAAGTGAAGTTGGAAGTGTCCTCATAGTTTATCTAGTCTGGCTCCTAGTATACTTAGCATAGCTTCTAAAAGGTAGTTCATCTGCTTCCTTTTTCTTTCTTGCCTTTAAAAGCTCTTGGGGTAATGATTTCACAACTTTTCTGGGCAGCCTATTCCATTGCTCACTTTTCCCTTGAACTGAAGTTGCTTTTTTGTGCTTAGGCTGATTTTGTCAACTCTTAAGAGTTATTACCTCAAAGGGAAGAAGTACGGTATGTATATATTATTTCCTCCTACTTTGTCCTAATGTATAAAATGAAGCAATTGAGAAGAGTGACGTGGAGATTTCCTTACACCCAGGCTAAATTCACTATGAGGAAGTCTCTCTGATCTACAATAAGATGATGCTGTTGTCCGGCTATACCAAAAGAAGAACAGGAGACACTTGATATGGATTTAATCAGGCCACAACTTTATTATTAGATGCCTGGGACTACCCAGTAGATAAAAGTGTACAGTGCAGGCAACTCCATGTTCATTCAAATAACTACCCGGGACTTCCATCAGCTCTCCATCATTTTACATCCAGGTCCCCCAGCCAACCTATAGCTTGGACCTTACCATCCCCCCTCCCCGCTCCTAGGAGGGTTAAGATGGGCTATAAGAAAGTGGGGTTTGCTCCTTGCCATACCAATCATACGAGCTCTGAACACTCCCCACCCCCACATTCCGTTCCTTTCCTTTAACCAGCCCTTTTTTTTTAAATTCCTTTACCAGGCCATTTATCTGGTCACTGGATGCCTTCCAAATGGAGTACTTGCACTGGACATCTGCCACAAGGAGGTGCCAGCAATTAGTTTGGCTGCTCCCCCCCTCCCCAAACCCAGTAGGGTTTCCAACCATCTCCCAATGGCCTCTTTTATAGCATCTAAACATGCCAGCTCCCAAGTCTGAGAGGTGAACCACCATTCTCCCAAAAGAACTCGGTTGCCCCTTGCACTATGCCAGGATTGTCGAGGACACCGGCAGCTGGATTGCCAACGCCCATGTACTGCAACTCCCGCCCCGCTCTGATGAGCCATATTGGTGACTAGCATTCCACATCCTGAAATTGGAAGAATTCATTAAAACTTCCTTCATAACTCAGCCATGTGCCCAGAACCAAGGCTCTCCATACCACTGACAACATCATACGCTGAGGCTCCACAGTGCCAGTGGCATCTGCTCAGGTTCATTGCTAGCTCCTGGTGCAAGCTCCCAAAATCTGTGGAAGTGAAAATTGTGCCATTATTCACCCCAGGCATGTGCTTGGAAGAAAAACAGATGTTGAGGTTTAAACATTGTAGCACAAATACCGTCACTAACTTCATAATCCTGTATGAACTGGACATTTGGTGACTGATAACATGTACCACTGCCATGTTGTCACACCCAGAAGCACACCCTTTTATTAGCTAACTTTGATCCCCAGATAACCACTGCAACTAAAATGGGGAAAAATTTCAGGAAAGTCATGCCATGCACTACCCCGTTTTGTGTCCAGATGGTTCTGGGAACACAGCCTGCTTTGGTAAAACACCCCAAAACCCATATCCCTGAAGCATCTGAATGGATTTTCAAACCCGCCTCTAATACCCATTCCTCCCTCCATAACGACACCCCATTAAATTAACTCAGAAACTGTTCCCACAGCTTCAAGTCTTCCTTCATCTCTCTAATAACTCATATACAATGGTGTGACCTGGCTATTTCCGCTGTTGCCACCGCAAGCCTGACCACAGAATGCCCACCCTGGAGCAACAACCTTGCAGGCAAAGTTCAGGTGCACATAATAGACTGCAGGTTTCGAAGCATGAGTTATAACCTGCACGCCATAACCTGCTCCAACCAAGCCAAACCTGAGGTTGGCACTTGACCCACCCCCAATCCTGTTTCCCCCTTGCAACCATCCCCAATCCCTCTGGGAAGAACGGACTGAAGCAGTTGAGAAAAGTGTCATGGAGATTTCCTTACACTTAGGCCAAATTCACTATGAGGGAGTCTCTCTGATCTACAGCAAGATGATGTTGATGCTACAGACAGTGTCAGTGTCTAACATGTCCCTTTTAGAAGATGCAGGCTGGTTGGCACTTCTCTATCTCAGCAGGGCTATGAAGCTTTCACTGAAATCATGACACAATATCGCCAAAGAAAAAAACATTACATTACTACATTCTTTTCCAAACATGCATTTAAACAGAGCAGCAGGATTTCACACCCACAGTGCTACAGCTAGAACAGACATTAATGAAGTACACAAACCAAACACCAGTTCTGCTAATGTGGGCTGTGCAGAATTCTGCATAATTAGACATTTAGTAGAGACACAGAGTGAGGTCCTTACAGTGATGTGCTGTAATCAGTACAACTTTTTGGCCTCTTGTTTGTTACACTACATAAACCCCCTTTCCCTTGTTCATGGGACAAGGAGGAATGCTCATAGTAATGCTACAACCTCTAGATACTACAGTGTTGGAAACTACTACTGATTCTGTAAAAGTTCCAGCTACTGTTCAACTAGAAATCTGACCTCTTTTGGCTCTGGACAACACTGTCATCCTGCTTTTCTCATTTTCTCTTTTTCCCCTCTCTCTTTTTGTTCAGCAAAAGAAAATAAATTATAACAGATCCCAAAGTAGCAGAGAAATTCAGTGTCGGTGATCACAAACCAGCTGAATTAGGTGTATTAAGAAGAGGTGGTATCACCGACAGCCAAAGGAAAGCGCTACACTTCAGAAAGGAGGAGACTGCTAATCACAATGGGCAATATTAGATTGCTGGCATATCAAAACATAAGTACACCATCCTGCAAAGCGTTGGTGGTCCTTGTATCTCACACAATGTGCTCACCATCTAAAAGGATGGGGTCCAAAAAAATAACTGGAGGGATGGGAGACGTTGGCAGATTTGGGGCCTGTTTTTGAATAGTTGAAATGAATGGGAATTTTGCCATTGACTTCAATGAAACCAAGAAATCAATCTTTATCACTGAAATATAAAAGACAGATCTCATATAGAAGGAAAGCCTAACTAGAAAAGAAAAACTGTCACCAAAATGAAGTTTCATAAAAGCCCAATGTCATTGAAATGATTTGCTTAAAATTGTTATCTAAAGCAGAAAACAAGATAGAGGTCAAGAGACAAACTGGGAGATTATGAGACACTAAAAGAAAATCAATGAAAACCTGTTGACTAAAGCAATGAATGGAAACTTAATGTTTTTCTCAAAGGTATCAAGCAGAAAAGAAAGAATGAAGACAAAGTAAGACCTCTGAAGAATGAGGATGGAGAGCAATAACAGAGGAATCAGGAATGGCCGAACGCCTAAATAAATATTCCCCAGTTTTTAACAGGAAGGAATGGGGAATAGAGACATACACTGGGGAGCTCAATACAAGAAACAAAAAGGGAAAATACAGAGCTAAGTGGCAATAAAATGATGTTAAATAAGTATTTAATTAAACTGCTGTTGACTTCAATGAGATCAGTATTTCACCAAATGGGTTTTATTAAGGCTCTGCCAAAAAGGGGTAAGAGAAGCATTGCTAATGCATGGGGCCCTGTGGCATTACACCTGTGAAAGCTAGAGCAGACATAATTCTTCCAGAAGTACTGTGAGATGGAAGTTTTGAGCAGCACCACCAGCAGATTCTGGACAGAAAGCTAGTGCATCTGGCACTGGGCCATTCACAATAGCGGAGTGGGGTGGCATTTGTTCTCCTATACAGAGTAGGGGCAAGTTCAGAGGAAAGGGGCATGGCAAGATTTGGACAAGCATCCAAAGTCACTTTAAAAATGGTGTTGCTGAATTTGCCATTCATTCATTCATTTCATTCATTCACTCACATGATCACTGCACTCTTCCTGTGAAGCCAAACTGCTCACACCTCTTTCAATCATTTTTTCATTCCAATTTGAAGTGATATATTGCGTAGCCCCTTTCATGAGCATTTTTTAAGTCACATGAAACAAGAAATACTTTTTCTGCCATATGTTATAGTTAAAAAACTTAAAGCTGTTTCCCATTATTGGCTGGTCCATCTTTGTGTCGTCAGTTGCCTTGGGAACTGAGATTGATCATAATTTCAAGAACATTTAAGAATGAATTGAATAGCATATTTCCCTATACAACGTGCAGCTACATTTATATTATATGTTGGAACTACTGGCAGTTCATGCAAATAAGCATGATTTCCACTTTTACCTATATTTTTCACATACTTGTCTCCCGCAGTTACAGACAAAATAACATATTAACATGAATTAGATACATGCGTAAAATGACTATAAACTTCCAATAATCTTTTGGGAAAACACTGTAAAGAGGATGTATATTCTAATTACACAAGACTTGTTGTATACCTGTTAAATCCTCATTTTCCAGTTTGACTATCTGGAGCCCATGTTATCCAAAAGCTTTATCTGGTCTTATGTCTGAAATTTTCATCGAAATCAAATTTGGTTTTATTTGGTTTATTTTATTTTGATTTTCCAAATATTCTGGAGGTCCTCCATAGGGTGACCAGACAGCAAATGTGAAAAATCAGGACGGGGGGTGGGGGTAATAGGAGCCTATATAAGAAAGAGACCCAAAAATCGGGACTGTCCCTATAAAATCAGGACATCTGGTCACCCAAGTCCTCCAAGACTTTCATAAAATTGGGGAGTTACGTGTGTACACACCCATCAGTTACATAAGCTCCTTCATAAACATTTATTAATCCTGAACGAGGAGTTGTATTTAATAGGCTTCAATATGCTTAAAGCAAACAAGAGAAAAGCAAGCATTTGCTTATTGAGACAATTTTGCCATTTTAAATCCTTTGCATGAAATAGCCAGTAAAGCGTGTAAGCTGTGCTCAAGAGCGGTAGTTTTCAAACTGTGGTTCATGAATTACCAGCAGTCCCCAAAGTATTTGCTGCTGCTCTGAAAAATCCGGCTGCTGAAATAGAGAGCTCTTCATTTCCCTCCTGCCACAATGCATTTAAAGATAGGTAAAAATTCAATTCCTGTCTTGGATCAGTTCCTCAGCTGAAGTCAATGAAGCATTGCCGATTTGCACCAGCTGAGAATCTAACCCATGTATATTTCACTAAAATGATTTTTTCAAGGAAAAATTACCATAGTTGCCACAGGGAAGTTATGCAATTACAATGAGTGGGAAGGTATTCTATGTGATCACAAATGGATGGAGAGGTAGTCCTCTAGAGCAAATCTAGATTATGGCCCACACAGTGAAAAGGACTGAGGACCCCTGCCTCCAGGACAAAGAATTTGTCAGCCGTTCAAGATAAATAACTATGGATTTAGTTCTGTTTTACACTTTTTATTCTTCGTTGCATTTTTCTTTAAGAACAGTCCAGGAAATTATATTAAAAAAAAAACAAATGACCCTGCATATTAGTAAAATGTTAAAGGCGAAAAGATAAAATCACAAAAACTTAGGTGATTAAGGGTTACAAACAGGATACACAAAATGGCCAAGTTAAGGTTGCTTTTGGAGGGGTCATATTAGCATATTCTGACTTTTGTGATTTAAATTTGAGCTGATCAGTTTATTTGATGCACTTTGTCTCTTAAATTATTGACAAATAAGTTTTCACATTATTCAACCAGCTGCATAAGCAGGTCAAATATTATTCATCAAGTGTTTTATATGATGATTTTTTTCCTATCATTAGTTAAATTATTTTGAATAGTTTTGATGTTTATTGACCAGTTTTAACTTTTCAAGGTATCTTTCACATTGCAGCAACACATTTTTTGCATTTGATGTACATCCTCATTAAGCAGTTAACAATCCCTTCACATTACTGTACACCTTGAGTTCAAATAAAAAAATTGAGCAGTTAAACCGTAAAGCTGAAACGTTAAGATCACAGTCCAAAGACAATTAGTTCCAAGATATTTGCAAAATCTTGGCAACTTATCAAACCAACTGGAGACCCACAGTCAGGAAGGAAATGACCATCTTTAAGGAGACTTGATTGGAGAACCTGCAACTGGAAAAGGCTTGCTTGTTATGAGTCACAACAAATCAGCATCGTTTTCCCACCACCTCACCGTTTTGTTAGCTAACAAGGCAAAGATGGCGATGAGGAGTACCAAGAAGCAAACAGTACTTTAAAAGAAGCCTGTCCTGCAAAGACTGGTCTTATCATCCTCCCCCTGGCTCTTCTCTGTTCTCTTTAAATGTAATTGCATCTCTAAAGGTGTGCTCTGCCCGATTGTGGAGAAAAAATATCTGGTAACTAGACCAACTATTTCCCCAGAATCAAAAGTACTCCGCCACCTGTGACCTAAGCAGCACTAGTTTTAGCTGTATTGTTGAGTACTGAGGAAAATTTATCAAGAATGGCTTAGGAGGAATTAGGAGACCGTGCTATAATTTTAAAAAGTGAAATACCACTAAAAAGTAAAAAGACATACTGTCCAAATGAAAATTTAAAAAATGGAATGTGACATGATGTTGTTACATCAACCATAAGGTTTAAATGAATCTTCCTATTTGTCCCCCTCTTTAGGTGCAACTGGATTAAACTCCTGACCTCCATTTCCTATAGTACTGTTGTGTGCTCTTTACCAGTTGCTGCACTGTACGCCAGAGGTGGCTGCATTTTAACAAAGAAGTAATTGTAAAGATAGATTCCAAAAGTCCTTGGGATTCTTTGGCCTAAAAGTCACCATGCAAATATAAATTATGATATATTAGTAAGAGACAGGAAATTACTCTCAAAATAGATACTGTAATTATGAGACTAGACTGTTGTGAGATAAAAAAGATATTTGGTGTTTTGGATCAACTGCTTGAAAAAATAGGTTGTGTTTATGTAATTTATACATATGTTCAATTTTAGGTTCAGTTTAACTTCAAGAGGAAGTGTATATTAGCGAAGGACAGATCTCAAGAGGTTTGGTTTGAATAAACATGTAAATGTTTTGATGTTTATCTGAAGCTCATCTATGAGGGGTCACCAATATCATCAGAATATCCCTCTCTCGCAGTATCTCTGTTTCCGGTCCCAGGATGAAGAGGTTCACAATAGTTTTGCTTTAAGTTTCCTAAACTTTTTCAAATCTTGTCAAAAGATTTGGTTCATTTTGAAGTCTGACTGAAGGTATGCTTTGGTTTTTATTTTATCCAGACTAGTTCTTCCATCCCTTGTGTAAATCAATGTGTTCTTGTCTCTCTCACTTCATTGGCTTTTTTTGCCTCCATCTGTTTTCTCTCATCTTTTCCTCTCCTTTCCTCTGTCTCATCTATGTTCTCCCTCTGTTTTCTCTCATCTCTTTGCTCATTACTGTTTCCCCACTCCTTGCTCTTCTTGTTTTCCTTTTTTCTTTTCAAGTATCCTGGAGTGGATGAAGACGAAGGCCTCAATCCTGTAAGATGCTAAGCACTTTCAATACCAATTGACTTCTTTTAATGACAGTCTTTTAATGACTGTTGCTTCAGTATAAATGAAGCATTTGAAGTCACTCATACTATGTAAAGTTAAGCATGTGCATAAATCTCTTCTGGATCAGGGCCTAAATATCTATATTAAATTATTGGTGGTGACCTAACACTGTAGGCCAAATTCTGCTTTACATGTCACCGATGCAGCACCATGTATGTTGTGATTTGGATGGCAGAATCTGTCCCACCGAAAATGTGCTAGAAATAATCCATTAATCTAAATTCAATCTAAAACCTAAATTAGACGTCACTCTAACTTTTTCACTTTCTTTCTAAAGAAGAACTATTAACTAACACTACAAAATCCTGCAACTGTCAATGGTAGCAGTAGGATATTGAAATTTAAGAAGCACAGATGTGATCTCCATCCACTCAAGGGGCATTCCCAACATTTGCTATTTGTGCACCTCGCATTCACTCATGATACGCTGAAGATTTTGTCTGAGCACCTACAACTTGCTAGCTTCCACTGAGGCAGATGGGATGCATCTCAGGATTTGGCCCATCATTTCCACTGGGAGCAAAGATTTCCCAGAGCATTACCGTTGTGTTTATATAGCTCACTCCTTATCACTAGTTGAGCACCTAACAAAGCTATCACCAACACAGTAAGATCCAAACATTATTATTAAAAATTAGTTGTATTACCATAGTGCTTGGGAGTCCTTATTATGGCCATTGTGCTAGGTGCAATACAAACATAGAACAAAAAGACAGTCCCTGCCCCAAGGCCCAACATGGTCTACTTTCCTCTCTCCTTCCCCTGCGGCAGCTGCTGGAGCTCCTAACTGCACCAAAGGAGACCACCTGCCATGTCCAACAGCTAAAAATACTTCATATAAGGAGCCAGTTTTTGTTTTGTGGGACCCACAAGCTTCGCTCTGGTGCCAGCAGGCTGTATGATTCTGGAACCTTGGTTCACTCGCACATGGAATCTACAAGCTCTGCAGATCCAAAGAGCACAGTCTGTTGACACCCCTGAGCCAATGGGGGCAGCTCAGAAAGCAGAAAGCACGACCGCTGCTCTGCTCTGGACGTTCTATCAGCCATTGGGTGCTTCCAAGATGTTCAGGGGTTTCCAAACAGGTTTTAAAAAGGAACCTGTTTATCTTGAACCTGGAGTTGCTATGACAGTTCCATAATTATGAAAACTTTCAAAGATTCACCCCAGGGAAACAAAGGGCCAAGTTCTTCCATGTACAACTCCCACTGAATTTCCAAGGGCTACGCTGGTATCAGTGGAACGAGAATTTGGCCACATTAAATTCTACACAACAAAGATAGCTTGTTTCAGTCCATCTTCCATGGCATATCATATTATAGTAAACACTAGAATTCAGTAGAAACTAGGGCTACTGCTAGTTGTCAGTGTAAGCATAGCTATTTGCAGTGGAAGCAGTAACAAGCATTTTAAATTTTCAAAGAGGCACTATCTGAAAGTGTCTCTTGCAATAAAATGTTGGACTCATGAAGTTGAGTGATTTGGCAAAACCCTATTTATAAACAGTTATTCAGGACAGCATTTTTGGAAGGCAGCCACCAGAGTGTACTGTATTACAGAATAAATCACACTAAGAAGACACTCTCTGTCAAGCTGCAGATGATCACAGAAAATCTCAATTACAGAACCCATCACACTTATGTGACTATTTCTATCTTTGCTAGCGACACAAGCTTATTTCATACATATCACAAGATCACACATGATTTCCCATAAGATTTCACACTGATCACTGATCTTAGTTCTATTGGAAAGGA
Organism: Chrysemys picta bellii; assembly: GCF_011386835.1. Classification (NCBI taxonomy): domain Eukaryota; kingdom Metazoa; phylum Chordata; order Testudines; family Emydidae; genus Chrysemys; species Chrysemys picta. Next base: position 59,067,077 of record NC_088792.1, on the reverse strand, counting down.
CTTGTTCATTCAGTAACATGAAGTATAACTAAGGCAAGATCTTCATTTGACAGATCCCATCTACCTCCCTGGGGAATGTGCTGCTGTTTAACTATTTTAAAAGACCTTTATCCACCATTTCAGCTACTCTGCAACTCTCATCAATATTATCAGCTGTGTGTACAGTCCCTTTGTGAAGGTACAGCTCGGCAATGGCTATAATGCAATCTCACCCCAAATTTTTATTTCGTTCATTAGTTATTTTAAGGTAGTGCCTAGTGATCCCAGTCATGAATCAGGGCCCCATTGTGCTAGATGCCATAGAAACACCTAACAAAAAGACAATCCCTGCCCCCAAAGAATTTACAGTCTAAGTACCTGTCCCGCCATTTACTTACTTCATCAATGACCTGAAGTGATTGTCCTGCCTAGGTAAGGGAGATGGCTCTGTCCTCATCCCTTCCTTCACACTTGCTTACTCTTGAGCCTCTCCTGTTGGACCCTGTTAACTGCCCTCCTTTTAAAATATCATCCCATAATCATAGGCGCCAACTTCCACTGTTCCCAGTGGGTGCTCGACCTCCACCCCCACCTCTGCACCATCCTCGCCCCGCCCCCATTCCACCCCTTCCCCAAAGTCCCCGCCCCTGCCCCGCCTCTTCTCCCCCTCCTCCCCTGAGCGCGCCACATTCCTGCTCCTCTCCCTCCCTCCCAGCACGCCACCAAAAACCTGTTTGGCAGCAGCCAGGGGAAGCACTGAGAGGTAGGCAGAGGAGCAGGGATGCGGCGTGCTTGGGGGGGAGGAGGTGGAGCAGGGGCTGAGGGGAGCTTGGCTGCCAGTGGGTGCAGAGCACCCACTAATTTTTCCCTGTGGGTGCTCCTGGAGCACCCATGGAGTCGGCGCCTATGCCCATAATTGTGCTCTAGAATCCAGCCATTCTGGCTGTGAAGTTAACCTTCAACATATGGAGCAAATATAAACTGATGCAGTGATGTCTGTCCAAGTCTCCTAAAATATTAACTCTGAGAGAAGTGTAAACTACTCCCATTTTCTTAGATCTCAATTCAGGAGCATCCCTGTTCAGGACAGCAAGTTTGACTTAAGCACAAGCTTAAAGTTAAGTATATGCATAAGTATTGTCCTGAATAGAGATGAGCTACAGCAAGTGTTGAAATGTTTTCCTCTATCGGGACCTAAATATAGTGTTAAATCTGAAGCCTAATGATCTCATTTACCTTTTTGGCCACAGCATAGCCCTAGGGGCTCATGTTCAGTTGATTATTCACCAACCCCCCCAAATCTTTTTTCATAGTCTCATAGACTTTAAGGCCAGAAGGCTAGTTTGGATCATCTAATTTGACCTCCTGCACATCACAGGCCACAGAACCTCACCCACCCACTCCTGTAATAGACCCATAACCTCTGGCTGAGTTACTGAAGTCCTCAAATCTTGATTTAAAGACTTCATATTACAAAGAATACACTATTTACTCTAGTTCAAACCAGCAAGTGACCCATGCTCCATTTTGCAGAGGAAGGCAAACCTCCCTCAGAGTCTCTGCCAGTCTGACCTGGGAGAATTCCTTCCTAACCCCAAATATGGCAATCAGTTAGACCTTGAGCATTTGGGCAAGACCCACCAACCAAGCACCTGGGAAAGAATTCTCTGTAGTAACTCAGAGCTCTCCCCATCTAGTGTCTCATCTTCGGCCAGTGGATATATCTGCTAATATAGATGAGCCATATGCCTTGTAGGCAACCTTATCATACTACCCCCTCCATACACTTATGAAGCTCAGTCTTGAAACACATTAAGTTTTTTGCCCCCACTACTCCGCTTGGAAGGCTGTTCCAATACTTCACTCCACTTCATCTAATTTCAAGCCTAATCTTATTGTTGGCCAGCTTATATCCATTTGTTCTTGAGCCAGTGTTTACCCTTAACTTAAATAACTCCAATCCCTCCCTGGTGTTTATCCTTCTGATGTATCAATAGACAGCAATCATATCTCCCCTCATCCTTCATTTTGTTATGCTAAACTATCCAAGCTCCTTAAATCTCCTCTCATAAGGTAGATTCTGCATTCCTCTGATCATCCTAGTAGCCCTTCTCTGCACCTGTTCCAGTTTGAAATCATCTTTCTTGCCTGTGCATCCTAGGATTACATTGCCCTTTTTTGTGGCCACATCACACTGGTGGCTCATCGTCATCCTATGATCAGGCAATACACCCAGGTCTTTCTCTTCCTCCATCACTTCCAACTAATACGTCCCCAGTTTATAGCAAAAATTATTGTTTTTAATTCCTAACTGCATGATCTTGCACTTTGTACTATTGAATTTCTTCTTACTCCAGTTTTCAACGTTGTCCAAATCTTCTTGTATAATATTCCAGTACTCCTCCATATTGGCAACACCTCCCAGCTTTGTGGCATCCGCAAAATTTATTCACACACTCCCACATTTTGTGCCAAGGTCATTAATGAAAACGTTAAATAAGAGTCATTGCTTCCCAGGATACAGTTCCTCATCTTGTAAGTTTGGCCTATGTTCTTTGTTCCTAGATGTATAAATTTACATTTAGTTGTATTAAAACACATATTGTTTGCTTGAGCCCAGCTTACCAAACGATACACACCACTTTGTATCAGTAACCTGTCCTTGTTATTATTTACTACTCCCCAATGTTTGTATCAACTGCAAACTTTATCAGTGATAATTTTATGTTTTCTTTCAGGTCATTGATAAAAATTTTAAATAGCATAGTGCCAAGAGCCAATCCCTGCTCGATGATTTCCCATTTATACATAGATTTTGACACTTATCAGTTAGCCAGTTTTTAACCATTTTAATGCATGCCATGTTAATTTTGCATCATTTTAGCTTGTTAATATAAATGTCATGTGGTACCAACTCAAACACATTCCAGAAATCTAAGTATATTACACCAACACTATTACCTTTGTCAATCAAACTTGTAATTTTATCAAAAAAGCTATCAAGTTAGTTTAACAGGATCTATTTTAAATAAACCTATGTTGATTGGCATTAATTTTGTTAACCTTCTTTAATTCTTTACTAACCGATTCCTATATGAGCTGCTCTTATATATTGCCCAGGATCGATGTCTGACTGACAGGCCTATAATTACCGAGGTCATTCGATTTACATTTTTTAAATACTGGCACAACATTAGCTTTCTTCCAGTCTTCTAAAACTTCCCCAGTGTTCCAAGACTTATTGGAAATTGACATTAATGGTCCAGTGAACTCCTCAGTGCCTCTTTTAAAATTCTTGAATGGAAGTTGTCCGGACATGCTGATCCAACTAACTTTAGTAGCTGCTGTTTAACTTCATCCCAAGATATTAGTGGAATGAAAAGAGTGTCATCATCATATTATATGACTACATCATCTGGCTTTTTCCAGAACAGAAACATTTATTGAACACTTTCAGCTTTTTCTGCATTATTATTGGTGATAATCCTACTATGTGCATCTAGTAATGGAACAATGCCATTGTTAGGATTCTTTTTGTTCCTAATATACTAAAAAAAATTACTTCTTATTGTCCTTAAGTACTCTGCAAGCTATAGATTTTTCCGTGTGTCCCTTTGCTTCCCTTATCAATTTTCTGTGATTCCTATCTTCTCATTCATATTCATTACTATCATTATATATAAAATAGCTGTCTTTACTTCCCTCTAAACGAGGTCGGTTTTTCAATCCATACAGCCTTCTTCCTTGATGGGAGATTTTTGGGCATTTAGTAAAGTGTCCTTAAACAATTTCCAATGATCATTCACCTTCTTCTGACTAAATTCTTCCTCCCAGCAGATTCGGCTGATAATTTTTTCCAGCTCTTTGAAATTGGCCCTTATAAAGAACCAAATATACATACTACTGGTCTGGACTTTATTCTGTTTACACATTACAAATGTGATCAAGTCATAAGTCTGTGATCAACTCCTCTTTATCTGTCCAGACAACATCTAATAAAGAATACTCCTGTGTTGGATGCAACACTTTCTGAGTTAGAGCAACAAGAAATTCCAATTCCTCTTCTTTGCTGCCCTGGGCTCCTAGCACTGTCATATAGGCTATTAAAGAATTGGGATTAAGAAAGAATTTATCCAAAAGACAGCATACCATCGTGTTGTTTGCCAGTCCCTTGCAGAATGTTCTTTCAATTCTTCTTTGTACAGAAGCCACATCAATGATCATCTGTCTTCCTTAAATGGTTGGAGATCTCTGTGGGAAAGCTTGCTTTTCTTACAGGTTGGGTGACAGAATTGCCAGGCAGCCAGCTGAGGCAGAAGAAGATGCAGGCTGGAGCAAAGGTTGGCTAGTGTGGAAACAGGCACAGGCTAGAGCAGAAGCAAAGCAACGGCTGGCTGCCGCAGGAGCAGGATCAATGGCAGTCTATCAGAACTGTAGGCAGGTAGCGATGTTGAGTAGACTGAATAGACAGTGTCTCTTAGGAGCCTATAACCTGCCTTGGCTCGCTTGTGGATTGACTGAACCCTGGTTGAATAGTGTGGGGCCTGTCACAAGACCAGCAGATAACTGACTCTGATGACTTATCACACTCTCTGGCTCAGGGAGGACTCATCTGGCTTAAACAGGCTTAGGTTCAGAGATAATTCAGGGTTAGGCAGGCTCAGGCTCAGGGGTAACTCAGAGATGAGTCATCACATCAGGCCAAACAGCAGTCTGCAGGTGTGTCCCATACATCTCTCCATTCCCTTGGACCAGCTGGATTTTGAGAGATATCTTCCATAGTTTCCATGTTGAGGACCTGGTATTGACTGTAAATTCCCAGATGTGTGAAATTCCTCCTGGTACTCCTTCCTCTGGTGGGCACAGCCTGACAATCCTTGTCTATCTCCAGCTCTGTAGAATGCCACTTGGCCTCTTGCCTATGGAGATTATGAACTGCCAAACCTCCTCTCTGACTTCCTTTCTCTCTGACTCCTTGGTGCCCAGTTCCTTTCTTCCTTGAACTTGGGGTATTGATGTTTCCTGAACCTGGCTATCTAGGAACTTCTCTGATTTTCAGTAGCATTTCTATCTGCCTATCCAATCCAAGAATCTTTTCTTCCAGCACAGCCACCAACATGCACTTCATACACAGGAAGTCCCTTCTGGCTTTAGGCAGGAAAGAAAATATGGCACATCTGCTGAAAGTCACCACCGCTATTCCATTGCTGGCCATTGTGGAATCGCACTTAGAGCTGGACCTGGAGTGAAAGTCTCTCATACTATATCTCCAAACTCCTTCCAAAACTCTCCTGTTAGCTGCTTTTGTTCATGGCTCTTAAGTTTGCCTAGCAAGTGCCTTTTTATACCCAATCTTCCTGCTTAGCTCAGCTCCGCCCCACCCCTCATTACTAGGGAGCAATTAACCACTAAGAGATTTCAATCAGCAGAGTTGATCAAAGGTTTGAGGGTCATTCCACATAGCCTTTACCAAGACACCAACAAAAAGATCTGTCTCAGCTGCTTACTTAGGCCTTGGCTACACTTACCCGCTAGTTCGACGGCTGGAAATCGAACTTCTGGGTTCGACTTATCGCGTCTAGTCTGGACGCGATAAGTCGAACCCGGAAGTGCTCGCCGTCGACTGCGGTACTCCAGCTCGGCGAGAGGAGTACCGCGGAGTCGACGGGGGAGCCTGCCTGCCGAGTGTGGACCAAGGTAAGTTCGAACTAAGGTACTTCGACTTCAGCTACGTTATTCACGTAGCTGAAGTTGCGTACCTTAGTTCGAATTAGGGGGGTAGTGTAGACCAAGCCTTAGGGACCCATAGCCCAGCATACAGTCCATACACAGAAAACTAACAAACAGCAAACAAACATCCCACAGATGGCTTCAATGCACCACTCCCCAAGTCCTGCTACCTCTAAGCACTTGTTCTGTAGCTACATCCTCCAAAACTTCCCTTTTAGGTGCCTCTGTTTGAAGCTCCCAAGTTTGCCTAGCAAATTACTTATTATACTAAATCTCTATGTTTAGCTCAACACAGCTCCACCCTTCACACCAGGGAGAGATTAATAACTCAGAGACGTCAAACCACTGGGCTGATCAAAGGTCCAACGGCCAGAGCCAAACAGACGTACCAAGACACCAACAAGCAGACCTGTTACTCCATCCTCTCTCAAGATAGAGGGGGCATTTAGTAGCTATGAAGCATGCCTGGGGTGAAAAATGGGGAATTCAATTCCTTTTCCCAAATATAAAGTTATCTTTGCCCAAAAGTGAAAGGAAAAGAGGAGGTGAATCCCATTCTCCAGATCAAATTCTTCATCTAGTTCCTAGGTGCCAAAAAATAAATTAAAAAAAATAAAAAACATTTCCCAAGCTTTCCTGAATGCTAGTAACATCATCTGTCACCTACGCAGCTGCCAAAACCTTAGTTTTCTTTTAATGATTTCTATATTTATGCATTTTCAGTTAAAAAATCATTGGTAAACCTGGGCAAGTAAACTGAATTTCATAGTGATGTAAATAATCAACACCGGGGCACTGGACCGGATATGGAGTAGTGTTCTTTGAAATTGAGGATCTCTGCCACATAATGTAAGTCTAATATGCTACATAGAACATAGGGCCTTGCCTCAATGACTGAAGCAGCTATTAGATAAAAACTGGATTTATTGCTAATCTCATCTGAATTACTGTACTCTTTTTTTCGGAGGCCCAAGAGAGGACCCCTCACAAACGTAAACCATGGTTCTAAGTTAAAGATAGAAAAACAACATTTCCCATTTGCTAAGATTTTTTAAGTGTAATAAAAATGGAATCTAATAGGAAGTCGCTTGCAATTTTTAGCTTCTTAAAGAAACTTTGAATTCCTGGATGTTTTCCTGAGTTTCATTACCGTACTATCAATCACTGCAGTTGTACATATGAATTAAATTAAAGCAACTCAGTACATTAAGAGAAAACACTGCAACAAAAAGCACCCCATGTTTTTTCTTAATCCCAATTTTGACCTTGTTAACAAGCAGGTGTGAGTCTTCACACCACCACTAAAAATAATAAAGAAGCATGCTATTCTTTAAACCACACTAGCTACCATTTGTTTTGTGTGATGTTCCCCATTATCCTTTTTTTTCCACATTTACTATAGTCAGGAAAGTAAAAATACAGTTCTTTGATCTCCTACATCACACAAAAGTAATCTATGAGAATACAGCATGTGCCGTGGTATGAGAAATGTGTCCCAACGGAATTCCAGAGTCCAAAGTATAACCTAACTAGAATATCCTCTATGCACGTTTTCTGCAGTGAATTACTCCCACTGCTATTACTGAGTACAGCAATGAAATATCACAGCCAAAAAAAGCCACATTTAATACATCGGCTAGATAATTTCCTTACATTATAGTAACTCTTTCATTCTCCCTTAGCAGCACAAATATACTGTTATTTTAAGGTAATTTGGAATTAGAACAACAGCTGACGCATCCACACTCCAGTTAGTTTAAAAAATGGAATATTTTATTATGTTTTACACTTACCTAGAGAGGTGAATCAGACTGTGTGCATTAAGTGGTTTTCAGATTCAATTACTACAAGATACACTTTGACAATTGTGTATTTGGTAGGGTCAGAATAAATATTAGTAATGCACTTCAAAGATAAAAAGTTCTAAGTAGATATAAAACATAATAAAATATACAAAAATCCTAATTAAGTACTTTACATGTAACTTCACTGGCAGGTGTAAAAGAAGAAAAATTCCACTGAAGTCAATGAAATTACACTGATTTAAAGGAAGAAGAGAAGCAAACCCTAAATTCAGAAAACGTAGGAAGGGGAACAGGTTGCTACATCAATACATAAAATGAACATGGAACAAAAGGATTACTACTAATAATGACTTTTAAAACTACTGAAAAGTAGGACATAAAGACAACAGTAATGTTTTGAGCATAAAGAGTAGTCAGGAAAACTATTTGGCCTGCAGGAATCAGCATAGAGTTGGTTATACTTCTGCCAGTGATTCCCTGTGTGGTCTGTTCAGTGCTTTAAACATACACAGTGTTACAGAAAGATTGTTCTACTAATATTTTTATTGTACTTTACTTTTCAAGTTGTAGCCTTCACATGACTTAGTGAAGTGGGAAACTTATCAGAAAAGTGAGAAAATTACCACTTATATAATGAACAGCTCTACTCATTTTAAAAAAGTGCTGTAAAGCTTGGAAATTAACAGAATGAACAATGGAATGCTTCCTATTACTCTACCTGAGGTACATCATTCATCCAGCCGTAACTTTGCCCCATAAAATTTGCAAAAATAAATGCAAAGGCAAATTAAATTACTAGTGGATTATAAAATCAAATCTCCTATTCAAAGGATCACTGTCCGATATAGTATAACATTAACAAATACTACACAGACACATTCCCTAAAATCACGTTAGTTGCTACAAAATACAGTCAATATAGTTAAAAGTGGAGACATGCAAAGTTTACATTCAATTGGACACACGCAACCTCCTCACAAACACATATCATTACAGCAAGCATATCAGTTATTCCAATTCTATTCATAAAAGTATTCTACTTTGCCAGTACATTACAGGACGTGTATGATCAGGCTACTATCTGATTTTGTTAAGGGATTCAAACTACATCTTACCTGAGCAAACATGAGTCCAGAATATGTTGGTTTACTGAAGTGGTAGTTTAAACTATCTCTTATATCAAGTATGGGATCAAAGAGGAAGTCTCTTGCATTTTTTTTATTTAGCCACTAAAAATGAGAGCAAATAAAATCTGCTATTTAATAAAAAGCATAACATCGGTCCATCTGGAAATATTATCTATTGAAAATTACAACCATTCACTCTATGACACATAGAGCACATTTTCTCATCCATTATACTATTATTGTTGGATTGTACTGAATTAGAAGAGAAATCATTATATGCTGAATATTTTACTGCAATACCACTATATAAAGGGATATTTTGTGAGCTTGCTCCATAGAGTTTTACATGCAAGTTGCTTATTAATGATAATAAAATCTTCATCAAGATAAAAAAGCTCTCTATAATGCTACCTATGTATTGAACATGCTACATTGTTGTAAGGTATTGATTAGACTCAGACAATGCTGATTATCTTTAAAGCATTATTATTTCAGCAGAGTAAGATTCATTAAATTTATAGAACATATAAAGGGAAAAAAAACAGGCTTCTTATACATGGGTCATTTGTGATAAAATATTTTTCAGTTACAAGTCGCATGGCTGCATACAGAATCTTTGAGGTATATCACAGAATGGCATAATTCCAAATTACAGTGTCTTAAGGTGTATAATATTGCTGGAATAACAGAGGATCTATGCAATATATACATCCCATCTCATAGATGTAACATTAGAACATAAAAAGCTTCAATTCTTTCCCTCAGTGGAATCTAAAAATGTTGAGAATATTAAAGAACCCAGGAATAACTAAGGGAGACCTTGAAATTCTGGGATCCACAATTTAGTTTGCACCCACAATTTTGTCCTTTCCTGTTTATCAAAAGACAATTATTTTAGGGGCTTGGACAGTGTGTTATGATGAGATTTACAGTCACCGGTGCACAAGTTTTCCCAACAGTAGCCCCGGTGCTCATTTGGCTGGCCAGGGAGAATGATCACTGCAATGTCACATGGGTGATGTGTCTTTGTTAGGCTCCACTAAAAAAAAAAAAATAGATGCCCTCAAAAGTGACTCTTCAGTCCTTTATAACGTCTTTATTTTTATTTTTCTGCCTACGTGTTTTTTTTGGTGGGATGCGGGACAGGGGAGGAGTTTGGATCTGGATCTGAGCTTTGTAGTTTGGACCCCGCCTCCAATTAACATTGCTTTTATAACATGCCAGTGGTGGTAATATAAAATCTGGCTCAAATCTGCCAACAGTATAGACTTTTGTTCTTGAGAGGCCCAATCCTGCAAACGTTTATGCAGATGTGTAATTTTACTGATGCGAGTAGTCCTATTGACTCCAACAGGACTACTTGCACAAATAAAGTTACACACTGCCTAAGTGTTTGCAGGGCCCATTCCAGGCTTCTTAACTGCTGTCTTCCCATTGACCTCAATGGGCTTGGGCCTTAGAACACTCTCCCTGCTTTGGTGTGCCAAGATCTGGCCACTCATTGATTAGCATGAGTGCAGATCCTTATTTATCCAGCAGCACCAGCAGCAGAAGCAGCTCTGGGGCTAGGACCATACTCCGAAAGCAATCATCCTTGAAAGAGTAACTCACAGCTAACAGTGCTGAAATGCTGCAGTTGTTTCTGTGAGTTACAGTATTTCACCTTAAAAAGCACAGATGTGCTCTGCATTCACTGTAGGGGTGTTCACAGGATCCCTTCTGCTTTTGCAGAATGCCTTTGCATTCATTCATGCTACCCTGAAGATATCAGGCCAGATATAAGGGAGTTGGTTCTTTAGGGTGTCAGGTCTGCAAACACACCACAGGGGTTTCCTCACTTATTTCCACTTCAAAGAAGCATTAAAAATAATTTCACTTTATGACAGATTTTAACTAGATTTCTTTCCTCTGTGATGATTAATTAGGCATTTGTTATAATTTGCCATCTTTGCAGCCCTAAAAATAAATGTCCCCTTTTGCAAATCAGGCACAAACAAAATGTTTTGAAAAGTAATCACTTGTTAAAAAAAATGGAAATTGGGCTTCTGTGTTGTTAGGAATGTACACACATAACAGAGTGAAATTTAACACTGGTAAATGATCTAACTACCTCAAAGTGAAGTTTTTGCCTTCCTACAGTGGCCTTTCACCCTGCCCTTTCCTCCAATCTGAAGAGAGCTGATGTTGATGGAACATATAATGGCTCCTTTCCTGTGTAGTAAAGTCAGCAATAAAGCTTAGTAATTAAGGTGACCGGGGAGGCCCAGCCCAGCAGGCTAGTGGTGTGGCGAACACTTTTAGAACTTCAAACAATATCAAAGTCACTGAGAAACGGACCTAGTTCAGGACTGGTTTGAATTAAGCCTCACTTCCACACGCACTTTTCAAATCCAAGCTCAAACAAGAAAGCCAAGGCCTTCTGGATTTCATTAGAGCCAATTATCTTATCTGTTTCATCTCAGGCCTGACCCTAAGGCTGGCAAACAGCTATTCAGTGCGTTTGTGTGGTTGTTTGAGAAAGCCTCTAGCCAGCCAATGGCCTGAGGAACTGCTAATTAAAACACTGTTGCCCCCTGCCTCTAGTGATTAAATATTTTCAAGCTTTTGTAAATAATTTTTCCATTCTTTGCCCCAAGCCTCGGAGGTCCAATACATGCAGTAATTTATTTAGTTTGTCAGAGAATACTGCTGGAAATCTGACTATAATACAAATTTAGGAAACTTTTATACCTCTCAACTTCTGAAAGTGACATTTTATAAACGAACAAACTATGTATACTGTTTCTGATGTAATTAAGTCCTAATGACCTTATTCTGTTTGAAGTGATATAGTGTATAACAGAGCTTACATTTTGTCGATGATCATCATATTTCCTCAAATGTCAACATGATATCTAGGCTCAGGGGCTTAATGAGATCATACATATCCTACAATAGATATTGAGGTACATATATGGTCTTTAGAATTGTAACTAGAGGGTGGGGTCAGTGTTCCAAAGCCTGGCCTGGGAAGGATTGCATCCCAAGACACCATATTCAAACATAAAAATCTGCCAAGCTAGCCTGAGAATTCCTTATCCATTATTATTATTATTGTTATTACTTGTATTACCATAGCACCTGCAAGCCCTTCTCATGGACCAGGACCTCATTGTGCTAGGTGATGTACAAACACAGAACAAGATAGTCTCTGCCCCAAAGAGCTTATAATCTAAGTATAAAACAAGAGATAACAGATGGATACAGACAGATGCGGGAGTAAAAGGAAACAATAAGACAATATTGGTCACCATGATAGGCAGTGGTATCAGCTTACCAGTGGCCTAACCCTGGTCAACCTTTTTTTTTGTAGGCTTCACAAGGGAAAGCTTTAAGGAGGACTTTGAAGGAGGATGAGGTGGTTTTGTGGATGTTTACAAGGAACTCCTCCTAAGTGCGAGGGGCTGTGTGGGAGAAAGCACAAAGGTGCTCATGTGAAAATTTAACAAGTGAGCAATGGAGACCGACATCATGGGCTGATCAGCCAAAATTTTGATACTGAATAGGCCATGATGGGGTTTGAAAGTGAAGACAAGAAGTTTACATTTGATGCAAAAGAGACAGGAAGCCAGTGGAGGGATGCAAAAAGGTGGGTAACATGGTCAAAGTGACAGGCTAGGAAAATAAGCATTACAGCAGCATTGTGAATGCATATGAGGGGGCAAGGTGGCATTTGTCAAGACAAGAGGAAAGAATGTGGCAGTACTCAAGACATGAGATGATGGGAGCTTGGAGTTTCAACAGTGTGCATGGACAGAAAAGGCCGTCTCTTAGAGAGGTTATACAAAAAGAATCTGCAAGGTGGATATAGTCTAGATGTAAGGACCTAGAGAGAGGTCAAGTCAAAGAAGACATATTGGTTAGGGGCCTGAATGACAGGCAGAATGATGGTGTTATCCACAGTGAGTGAGAAAGGAAGAAATGGGGAAGACTTGGGGGGAAGATTAAGAGCTCCTTTTTCATAGAATCATAGAATCATAGAATCTCAGAGTTGGAAGGGACCTCAAGAGGTCATCTAGTCCAACCCCCTGCTCAAAGCAGGACCAATTCCCAGCTAAATCATCCCAGCCAGGGCTTTGTCAAGCCGGGCCTTAAAAACCTCCAAGGAAGGAGATTCCACCACCTCCCTAGGTAACGCATTCCAGTGTTTCACCACCCTCCTAGTGAAATAGTTTTTCCTGATATCCAACCTGGACCTCCCCCACTGCAACTTGAGACCATTGCTCCTTGTTCTATCATCTGCCACCACTGAGAACAGCCGAGCTCCATCCTCTTTGGAACCCCCCTTCAGGTAGTTGAAGGCTGCTATCAAATCCCCCCTCATTCTTCTCTTCTGGAGACTAAACAATCCCAGTTCCCTCAGCCTCTCCTCATAAGTCATGTGCTCCAGACCCCTAATCATTTTTGTTGCCCTCCGCTGGACTCTTTCCAATTTCTCCACATCCTTCTTGTAGTGTGGGGCCCAAAACTGGACACAGTATTCCAGATGAGGCCTCACCAATGTCGAATAAAGCACATTTAGCTATATTAAGCTTAATTTTAGCTATATTAAGCTTGAGCTGATGGCTAGACATCCATGAGGAGATGTCAGATAGGCCAAGATTTTAGTTTACCAGAGAGAGACAGGTCTAGAGTAAAGAGCATAGCATAGAAATGGTAGCTGAATTTGTGTTTGTGGATGCAATTACCCAGAAAGAAAGCCCTGTGGAACCCCCAGTGAAAGATGGAAGAAAGATGAGGAGGATCACCCGAAGAACACACTTGATTAAAAGCAATTAGAGAGGTAGGAAGAGAACAGACTCATGAAAGCAAAGAGGGACAAGATTTCAAGAAGCGTGTCAAAGGCAGCTAACAGATTCCGTTCACAAGAGGGATGAGGGTCGAGGATGGAATTGGAAGAGAAGAACTCCAGATAGAGATTATATGCAGCGCACTCAATGAATTTATAGATGAAAGAGAGAAGGGGCGGTAGTTGGAGGGGCAAGTGGAGTCCAGTGTAGGGGTTTTATGATGAGAGAGACTAAAGCATACTTGTATTGTGAGGGGAAAGAGACAGTGGAAAATGAGAGGTTAAGGAGAAGAGTAAAGGAGGAGATGAGAGTAGATGTGAGGGAGATCAGATGGGTTGGGATGGGGTCAGTGGGGCAACCGGACGGTTTAGAGGAGGCAAGTAGATGAGAAACTTCTGTGTTTGTGACAGGGGAGGTGGAAAGAGTTGTAAGAGGGGAAGGGGAAAAGGAAGGCAAGCAGATGCTGTTTCAGAGAATTTAGTGAGTGGTCCCAGTAAAGAAAGAAATGTGAAGGGAAAAGGGTGGAGAGGAGTCTTAGCAAATACATCTCCATTGCTTAAAGGAAAGTGTAAATGACTTTGTTCTAATCATTTACATAGCTAAATAGTCAATAATAGATATTGAAAAAATAAATGTTAAACCAGAGGGCCCGATTCTCCCTTTCACTTCACCTTTTACACTTGCTTTGGATAGGTGTAAATGACTGCACATCTTACTACCCTTCTTATTTGGTAACATCTTACACCCAATTGCATGGTGTACGCGACAGAGAATCAGGCCCAGAATCTCCATTTGTTGAATGGTGTCTCTTTCAATGGCAGCTGGCATTTTGCTGATCCTCCCTAAGAGTGCATCTGATGGTGCAAAGTAGGAGTGAAATAATTGCCTTCCTTGTCAGTTACTGTTAGTCATCAGACAGTATCCGAGCCGTTGTAAATTCTCTATTTTTTTTTCAGTTAGTTTTTTGTTAGCATTGATTATATGAAAAAAATATAGCAACAAAGTTTAACCTGTTTGATTTCCAGGGTTATTGGTGGTTGATTAGTTTTTTGTTTCTTATTGAAGAAAAAGCCTCTATTGTCTGATACATGGATATTGATTGTCATTTGAAAAACTGAATCAGCTTCCCCAGGGAGTTAGTTGGTGGCGGGGGAGGGAGGGAAGGGAGGGATGTGCTGATGCTCCTAAGCTCTAGGGAATCATGATACCTTAGCTTGTGAGAATGGAAGGGGAAAGAGATTATCATATTCATGGCCACAGTTCCTTCATCCAGAAACCTCTTGCTGGGTATTTGTGAATAAACCCACAGAGTTCCTTATCAGCCCAATAACTCAGGATCACTCAGCATAGGATAGAGAAGTCAGTCAAAGCTTGTAGCATTTACAGTGCTACTGCTGTCTAATGCATTTTCTTTATTGTCATTCTTTTTTGACATGTGTGTATTTTTAAATGTATTGTTAATGTGCCTACAGAGACTAAGATAGGCAAATCATACAAGTTAAATAAATAATTAAAAGGACAGCCAATTATTTCAGCATATGTTGATGCAGGTGAATGCTTGTGCATACTTTTTTTAACTTTGGTTACTTGAACAGTTGTTTAAACATAGCTAAAATAACTAATTTAAAGCCAGATTCTACCACCTTTTCTCTGTAAGTAGTTCCACCGATTTCACTGACATTAATGAGATTACTTCTGGAGTAAGCTGTTATTCAGTGTGAGTAAAAGTATCAGAACTCAGTCCTTGGAATATATATGGATAGAATTTACTCTGTAACAATGCCTTCTTATGATACAGCTGATTGATTCAATCCTATGCCCTGATCCTCATGTGTGTACAATTCTGCCGGTGTGTGAATAAAACAGAGGCCCAAGTTTGCATCATCAAAAATTGAAGATGGTAGCTTGCTGTCTGAGCATTCTTTTATTACTAAATGTAAAAAAAAACAATTAAACTTTAAGACCTCATTCTAATATGCTACCTCACTCTGAGGAGCACCTTAGTGTACAAGTAGTTCTATTTACTTCAATGGGGCTGTTTGTGGATTAAAGCAGTATTGCCAATTTCAATAATCATGAGCCAGGTGTCCCAAAAACATGAGACTTAAAACAAAATGGGGTTCTCTTTTTTGTAGTGTGTTTATGAGCCCTTAAGGATCATGTTTTCAAGATTTTCTGCACAACCATGTGGACTACAAATTCATGTTAAAAAAAAATAATATAAAAGCTGAAATTCTCACAATCTCAGGATTCCAGGGGTTGGGGCTTTTAATAAAAACAGCATATATCATGGGACTCAGGATAAAAATCACAAAAATTGGAAACAATGAGTCAATTGCTTCTCAGCATAAGCCAGTGTTTTAGAATATGGCCCTTAGAAATTTAGTCTTCCTTGGAATTACTGGACAGGCATTGTTCGTAGTGACCTGAAGAAGAGTTC
Organism: Chrysemys picta bellii; assembly: GCF_011386835.1. Classification (NCBI taxonomy): domain Eukaryota; kingdom Metazoa; phylum Chordata; order Testudines; family Emydidae; genus Chrysemys; species Chrysemys picta. The sequence continues at coordinate 59,051,167 of NC_088792.1, read as the reverse complement.
TGTGGAGCTCTAAAGCTTTTCTCTTTCACCAAACAGTTGGTCCAATAAAAGATATTAACTCACTCACCTTGTCTTTTGCATGTATAGGTAATGAGTAGAATATATTTTGTATGAAAAAGGATGGAATTATGGTACGAACAATCCGTGACACAACCACTCAATTCCTCGAGGATTAAAAAAATACAACCCCAAGATGTTTGTGCCACTCAAGCATTAGTACACCTATGTGCACATATGAGTATACACACATACACACCACAGATGTACACACACTGACATACACACTGATACATGTGCTTGCACGCACTTCTATGCAATCCAAATCATGTTTTAATGGAGGCAAATACAAATTCCACTTCTTTTTTCTTCTTGAAGTATTAAAAAAATGGTGGTGATCTCATTAGCTAAACTAACTAAAGCAGATATGAAAAAGAACTATGTAACTGAAAGGCCTCTGTTGCTGCTGTTCTTGAAATAACACTTCAGTCTGATTCTGGATAATGGGCTTTTAATAAAAATATCCACCAAAGGAAAACAATTTAACAATACATAAAGCACTAGGGCGCAATCTAGTGGTTCTGTTACAGTCGGGAGCTGTGGAGCTGTTCCAGAGGTGAACATGTGGATATATATATATGTATGTTTATTTATTTATTTACAGGCTATAGTATAGTTATAATAAATTATCATAAAGAAACAAAATTTTAAATTAGGGCTGGACAATTACACAATAAACCAGTGTTAGTGCAGGACTTTACATTCAGACCTGAGGTTTTGCCTGACCTAAATACCACAGATATTTTGACTATCAAGAAAAATCCTCTATTACCACTTTTTCTATTTAATTTCTTTAAGGACATATCAGGTGATATTTCTTACCTCTTCACCAGAGTATTCAAAACGTTGGCAAATTCATTCTCCACACATCCCTATTCTTTCATCTTTTTGGCCTGACAGAATTTGGAAAATACTAATAATGCTAAAAAAGCTCAGGTACATTCCTGCTCTTTGAAAACCATGGACATACATGGCTTAGGGTTTTAATCAAATAGTTTTTAACCTGAACCCCATAAACTTGACACATGCCATATTTTATTATCCTTTCTCCCCTACCCCCTAGTAGGCCATGTTAATAAAAGAAACTGCGTATCTGCAGGAAAGTAAGCCGACACTAATTAATTTATATAATGAAAGGTTTCATTTCTGTAGTTCCAGTAAGTTAAAGGAGCTTCATCGGCAATTTTAAAAAGCTAGTGCAGCTAGGGAGACAAGAAGATTTAGAGTGTTTTGGTGAGAAGTTGGGATTTCCAAATAAAAATACACAAGGGGGAAGAACAAGAAATCACAGGATATAATCACTGTTGCCACTTTTAGTTTTATGGTAAACTTTGAAGTACAATAAAACGATGAGAGGCCATTTTTGCACTGTTTTAAATGACTCCCTTCTCCATTCCTTATCCAGAGCAGGGGAAAAAAAAATAGAAAAACTCTCTTCCTACCCACCAATGCAAATCTAAATGTGAAATGGCACTGGTCACTCCGGAGTTCTTCTGATCCAGAGGAAATGTCAGGAAACAAAGAAAACAGCACAGCTCCAAAACTTACCACTCGCACTTCCAAAAAAGTTACTAGAAAATATCAGTCCTCATTCAGGACAATTGAATAAACCCCATTAGAAGCTAATACATTAAGCTGTTTTGAGAGAGATCATTCCAAACAAGCATTTAACATAGCAAAACAGCTATGCATTTTAAAACCTTCTCTTTCACAGGTGCTTTGTCCAGTTACCTTTACATTTTCCCCAAAACATTTTCTCTGGCAGAACACACATGAGAAATTTCAGTTGAAACAGTTTTATTTTGATGACTATAAGAGAAGGGGGACAAAATTAGAGATGCAATGGAAAATCAGCTGCCACTTTTAACTTCTGAATCACAGCTGAAGTTCCAGCATATTGTACCTAACAACACATATTGCTTATGTGGCTATTTTCCCTTTGCACAAATTCATCTGCAAAACTCACTCCTGCAATGCCTCAGTATGATGATCCACAAAGTAACTAAATTACATATTTTTAGCCTGAACAGAGGTGTGAATACTCTGACTGTAGAGTTATTTGTGACTCCTCTGTACTGTCTTTCTAATTTAGGGTTACATTGTGTAATTTACACACAAACCAGTATACACATCTCATCTATTTATTCTATAAACGATTAAGGATTGAGACTATCTTGTACCATGTGCCTGGCACAATGGGGCTCTGATCTCAGCAGTACATACAACAACACTGATTAAAGGATATCTAATAATAATTTTCAGAAGAGGAATTTTCCTCTACAGAGGGATATCCATAGTGGAATTGATTACATGTAGTCACCATACTAATGTCCTAATAGTTCACTTTATTACCATGCTTCTAAGTGTAGCTAGGGAAAACACTATCTGTTGTCTCATATTTTATTTTATTTTATCATTTTATCAGAAAAATACTCATTCTCAGCTAGCAATTTACGCGGCATTGTAGAATGGACATATTACAGTACTTATTAAATAGTACCATAATAATATTGAAAATATTATAAAACCATTATATAAATCAATAGTACGCCATCATGTGGCATGTTATGTTCACTTCTGAAAGAGAAGGGCTTCAGAGGTGGGTGACAGGTTTTAGCTATATGGGTAATTTGAAGAGTCTGTATTATTCCATTACTGGGGCTAAAAAAAAGTCTGACATCAGATGCTAAATTTCTTGAAAGACCCATTATTTAATTAGTTTTAAATATCAAACTAATTAATGGATTTACTTGTAAATTCTCAGAAAATTCAATCTATTCTCAAAGAATAAGTGCTGCATTTTTAGGGGAAAATGCTATATTTCTCATATCTAACAAAGAGGATGGGTGCCTGCTTTAAGTGCAAAACTCAGCTCAACCTTAAATCTGAAGCCACAAATGGCATCTCCATAATACCCAGCTATGTGCTGGTCAGCCAAAAGGTCTGGAAAAGGTAGTGAAAGTACAAATATACTTACTTCATACTGACCAATAACTTAGAGCAATATTTCCCAAACATGAAAGTTGAACCTCACTCCACATATAGGAAAATTAAACCAATCACTTCAATCTTTCTAGGTTAGCAGGGTAACATGGAGGAAACTAGCATTGCCACTATTCCTCACTCTGTACTTTTGGAAAACGCTGCCTTAATGAGATTCTCTTCTTCCTATGAGTGAAATATCCTGAGAACTCTGGGGTTAACTAAATTATTGATATTATTTAACACCTGGGGCACCTACTTTTAGGTAGTTTTGGAAAAATGAGGCACCCATGAAGTAAGAAACTAAATTTATGAATGGATACAGACATCTAAGTACTATTTTAATAAACAATTAGCCAATTTACATGTACAACTGAATAAATAAGAAAGAATGTTAGGCCTCATATTTATCAAAATCTGTCCCTCAATATTATTAACAGTTGTGTTTTAGTGGAGCCAAAACTAGTAAGCATAAAATAAAAACTAGTTGGCGGAATGAAAACTCTGAATTACTTTCAATATCAACGTTCCTACTTGTGTTATAGAAAGCTTTTTCCTTCTGCCTTTTAGCATCAAGCTAAATTTTCCACTTATCTTTTTGTGGTCAACAAACCAAGCACTTCAGTATGTGTTAAACTTAACATGAATAACCATACAAACAACAGTCTTAGCAGAAACACAAAAGAAACTAAAGGAAAAACATTTTCTTTTACACAGTAGAGTATTACATTTTCAAGACGGCTGCATACATTTAAAACTTTTGTTTGCATTGAAAAAAAGAAGTGATCTGAACTCTATCTATGCTGAAATGTGTTTTTGTTTTGTTTTGCACATAAATGAGTATCTGTCAGTTTAAAGAAGTGATAAAACAGCATGAAACCAACATGGCAGCCACAATCCAGCATGGTGGTTTTTCACAGAGTTCATAGCACTCCCATGGGAGCCACTCATCCAGCACACTTTTAAAGTGACTGCTCTGTACTAGGCTTCTAGCTCATCTGCAACTGGGTTCATATGTTCTTATATGTGGAAGGTGGTTTGTTTTCATTTCTTCTGTGAATACAAATAGGATTTTCCTAGGCTGCTTTAGAGGAAAGAGATTGAGATTTACTCTTGTTCAGCACTAAGAAGACGTATTAATTGGATTCATCTGGTGATAGATCAGCATATAAGATGAGATATGCATTTGTGGGTGTGAGTTCCTAAGAACAGATACCTACATAAAGCATTACACTCATGACATTGAAAGTATCACTGAAGGCCAAATACCTGACTATAAACAAAAATCTAATATAAGAAAAAAGGCTGGTGTCTGTTTCTATGGCCATTATTATTTAGAAGGGCCTCTGTTGTGAAATTAGTGGTCAATCAAACAATAATGGACACTACGCCATAGTTGCCAACATTTCAAAAAATGTGCCTAGGGCAATTCTGGGAAGAAGCCAGAGCTCTGAGGGCTTTTTATATTATCGCTATTGGAGGGGGATTTGCTTCTACCCTGTCACTGCCTTCATTCTGTTGGGTGGCACCATCTTGGTCCTCTGTGTTGCTCATATACCTCTTTTTTTTTTTCATTTGTCAACATCAGACCAGTTGAAAGCTGATGCTCTTTCTATGGCCTCTTGGTCCTGGCTTTGGCCCTGTCTGTCTGGGTGTGCCAGCTGACTGCTGCTACTCCAACATTGCTTTGGTTTCATCTCTATCAATGTCCTGAGTCTGTTGCTACTTCATACAACCAGTCCCACTGTAGCTTGAATAGTTGCCTTTTCCCATTGCTTTTGGACTATATGACAGTTGGACTCAGACCTGCTCACCAGTGTGTAACAGCCTCAGGTCCTCGGCTTTGTTGTAGTGAACTACCCTCTTAACTTGGCATTCTCTTAACTGCTTCTGTTTACCTGTTCTACACTAGTGGTTGTTATTGTTTTGATCCTTTCCCTGAGCATTTAGCTGCCCTTGCTATTTGGAGGTATTTCTCTAAGGATTTCTCTGTTTCTCTCAACAATCATTTCTGTAAGCTGAGAACTTGTCTTTAATTAGGTAATATTTAATGTCACCAATGTGGATGTAATCTAAGAATTTATCCCCTCTTCTGCTTCTTGGTTTCAGGTAAAAAAAAAAATCGGTATCTTTCTACATTCTCATTCTGTTTGGGTCACAGCACTCATCAAACACCTTTATCAGCTGTTCCAGTCTTTCTGAAAACCTGGCGGGCTGGGGATAGGCATTTGGGAAGAGCAGTGAATTGATAATGAGTCTGGTTTACAATAAACCTGAGAAATCTTCTGTGGCCTCAGAAGATAGAAATATAAAAGTAAGCATCCTTCAAGTCAAGGGCAGATCCAGGGAGGGAATGACGGAGGCCAGGAAGACCAGGCAGAACCTCAGTTTCTGAGATATCTGTTGAGGCAATGCAGGTCCAGGACCGGATGAAGGAAATAATAGAGTAAAACACCTTCTCTCTCAAGTTTTGAGGTATCTCCTCTACGGCCCATCCATAGGAGGGTCTGCACACCTCCTGGGCCAGGAGGTTTTTTTTTTTTTTTTTTAAATGGAGATATCCCATCTCCTAGAACTGGAAGGGACCTTGAAAAGTCATCAAGTCCAGCCCCCTGCCTTCACTAGCAGGACCAAGTACTGATTTTGCCCCAGATCCCCAAGTGGCCCCTTCAAGGACTGAACTCACAACCCTGGGTTTAGCAGGCCAATGCTCAAACCACTGAGCTATCCCTCCCTTCCTCCCTACTGCTGAGAAGGGTCCATGAAGAGCGACGGGAATGGAGTGGGAGGGAGGGGTGGATAAAAATTGTGTGGTATAACAAATCGCCACAGTATTTAGCATCCAGTGGTTCAATGTTATACAGGACTATGCTAGGCTGAAGTGGGACAGTCAGTCCAAAAATAAAGGGGAGGCAGGATCTGAAGCAGAAAACCTGGGGCGCACCTTCTAAAGGCCTGCTTGGGCCCACCAGAGTACCTATGTGACCCTGACTGTGAGGTTGAGGTGGACGGAAGGAGTTGACTGCACTTGTAACCTCTCTCTTTTCTCTTATAGGGGTCCTGTCTTGGAGGCAGAGCTGAGAAGTATGGCGGCTACTGGGGCCTGAAGTGCTTACTCGAATCAGATGGAGTACACTGGACTCAACATTCTCAGCAGAGTCAATGGTGCCACCATGGGACCAGGGATGGAGGAATGGCCCAACGTGGGTCACACTCCACCACCTTCCCCTTGCTTGCCTTTCTTTGGGACCAGCGGGCGCCCTCTGTTGGTGCACTGCTTTTTGTGCTTCTTCCTTGGCACCAGGAATGGAGAGCAGTGCCGGGATGCGCACAGTGGTGGAAGAGCACTTTGCACTGAGGCTGACGTGCTCAGTGCTGAATCCGAGGGGCTTAGTTCTGAAGCCGGTCTAAGACCCGCTTCCATTAGGATAGTCTTAAGTCTGATCACTGTGGCCTTCTTTGTGCAAGGTTTAAAGTCCCAACAAATTTGGCAGTGGTCTTACATGTGAGATTCTCCCAGACACTTCAGACAACTGGAGTGTTGGTCGCTCATGAGCATAGGCTTGCCATAGGAGGCACAAGGTTTGAAGCCCGAGGACAGGGTCTTGCCCGGCCTAGAGACAAAGGGAGCCCCTTAGCAATAAGGGGAGGGGATACAACTATACACATTAAAAGTATTTTCAATATCTACACTAAAACTAAACTATGAAACAGAGAGATAATCACCTTGCCAAAGGAAGAGGAGACATTCTAGCAACTGTCACGGGCAATAAGAAGGAAGAGGATGTGGGGCCAGCGGTGCCCCTTATACTGGTGCATAAGCATGCGGCACCAGAGGGTATCAGAGCTGACCCAATGAATACCACTGAGGGAAAAATCTCTGGCAGCAATCTGGCAAAACATCTTAGGTGTGCACACACCTAACATGGAATGGACATGAGCAAGCACTCAAAGAAGAACTAAACTGGCTCTTTATTAAGACAACTATATACAGAGATGCTGTAACTGCAGCTAGCATTCGAGCAAAGAGCACACAGACTGACTTTATGGTGCCTCCTCCAAACTCCTCCTTCCTGAAACCTGTGCTCCTCCCTCCAAATTCCATTCAGGTTGCTATATTGACAACTATGCTAAACCATCATCACAATTAGTACTAATTGTATTCATGATGGCAGTCTCAAGAGAGAGGCAAAGACTACTGAGGCAAATAGACTAAATTATCCTCTTATTCTTAAAGGAATTCTATACAGGGAGGGTTTGAGGCACATGGGGGTGGTACTGAAGGGTCACTTTTACTACTACAGCTGCTCTTTTATCTATCATTTTAGATAAATAGAGGACATCAGTATCCATTGCAAACAATCCCATTCTGTTCATCAGCATCACATTCACAAAAAGAGTTTCAAAATAAAATAATAACAACAACTTTAGAACAATGAGAAGTGGTATCCACATTATTTGGACATAACTATGGGTTTTAAATGAGTTAAGCTGCTTACATTTTTATGTGAAGGCATAGTAGTAAAATTAAATTTATAAAAGTCTGGATTTTTTAAATCAAAGTTGGGCACAAGTTGTTATTGTATGGTTGCAGACTTGCTAAAATTATTTATTCTTTAATAAATAACAATAATATTTTTCTTTTTCTAAAGTTTGCCTTTCAATTTACTGCTCCAGAAAGGTACTAGTTTGCCAGCCAGGAGACTGAAGTCCTCTGTTTAGTCATGACACTGGCACAGTATGGACAGGAGCAATACAAGCTTCTCCACAGTGTTCATGAATGTGCCTTAAACTTGACCTGTGGGGAATAGATTTAGGCTGGACCATTAATTTCCTGTCTTTGCTGTCAATGATAAGTATGGTGGTGGTCTCTGTGATGTAAACTTCTACCCATTAAAAAGGGCTGAGACCACCAACTCATTTCACTTAAGCCATAATATGGTAACAATTTCACTCACTACCAACCTGGGCTGGAGTTGAACCAGGAACATAGAGGTGAGAAGCACTATAGCCCAGTATTAGTCCTGAGTCAGCCAATCTCCTGGCTTTTATAAAATCTCAAACAAAGAACAAGACTGACCTTGGCAACAGAGTAAATGAAACTTTTAAAGGAGTCAAATTTTGGGGCCTACCACCTTGACAATGTCCCTTGAAATAACTGGCTGTTTGGTTAGACTGTTTTAAATAAGGCAAATGATGTAAGTAAAATTAAAACCCATTTTACAAAAACAGATTGTGATTTTCTTAGCTATTTCTATGTTTGGGGTTTAGGCTTTGAATTCAGTTGTGTGATGTCTAAATACAAAACCTTCTTGGATACTGTACATACCACTTCACGACCACCCAAGAGTGTTACAGAAAAAAAAGTTTTATATGTTTGTGGTATATTTGCTTTACAGTACAGGTTTAGAGTTATATATTTTAGATATATCATTTCAAATTATAAGTCTTGACAGGGTCAGAGGTACAAGTTAGTGGTCTCACTGCCATTTTTGAACTGCAGCCATTACAAATTGAAGCCTGGTATTTCCCAGCAGTTACAGTTTGCCCAGTCTTGATTGGCTATTGTTCACCATGCCCTTCCACAGCAATAAGGCAAAATGCATTCTGCTTTACTGTGAAAGGAAATGATACATGAAATGTAGGGCTGCTGAAAGTGAGTACAGTACGGCATGTTTAGGTTCTTTCTCCTCTGGCCCCATGAAAATAGATTATCAAAAGCCAATGCTTCATGGCTGAAAGAGTGATCCATTTAGAATGAGATATTTCAATGATATTATGATGCTTCACAATTACTTATTTTAAAGCAAATAATACCTTATTGTATTGCATAGAAGATACCATTCTTGGCCAAATCTATGAACTTTAGTGGGAGTTTTACCTGAGTAAGGAGTGAAGAATTTGGCCCATATTATATTTTACTTGGTATTTTCTATACAATTACAATTAGGTTAAAACTAATTATTTTTCTCATGCCAGGTAAAATTGTTTACATTTAATAGTGGTAGATGTGAGGAGGTAGATGTAAAGTTGGTTTACTGCTATCATATAGTAATGATGTTTATCAGTGACTGATTAAATCATCAAACATTTTCTTGTATATTTTGAGCTGATGGCCAGAACAAGTAAATAGCTTGTTTATTAAATAACCTATAATGTTTCCGAGAATCATTAATTTTATAAAAAGTCTAGTTTTATATATTTTGTAGTATATTTGCTATATCGTGCAGTTATAAAGTTGCATATTCTCGATACAACTTTTCAAATTGCAAGTCTTGACAGAGGTCAGAGGTAAAAGTTAGTGGTCTTGTTGCCATTTTACTTAAACAGTTATTTTAAGCGAGTTCCACCCGGGGTCATTTTTTACGTCTTTCAGGATTACTATAGTTGTTACTTGTGTGAGCTTTCACTCTACTGCCAGTTTTGGCACTTTTAGAAGGAAACAAGTACCAACCTGAATGCTGTTAGGTACTCTACATCTCCCATGGGGGGATCCAAGCCACCTGTCCAAGCAATATTTACATTATATCCTTTGCCAAGGCCTCTTCCAACCTGAAAAGACAGGGGAAAGTGCCAAAGGAGGAGGGGAGCAGGAAAAGGGGAGATGAAAAAAATAAGAAAACATACAAATGTGTGCTTTTGAAACAAACATCAAACACCATGTCAAATCAGTCCAGTCTTGTTTGACAAGGACTGTTCTGGGTTATACATTTGTTCTCCACTGGTCCTCCAGTCCCTATGGACAATTTGGTAATCTGGTATAATTTAAAGCACCAGCGAAGGACGAGAAAATTAGGGGTAATCATGCAAAGCAATTACCTGAAAGATGCAAATAAAAATGGGTCTCTAAAGAAATAAACCTAACCTCATTTGGGGCTCCACTGCCAGGGAAGAAGTTGCCTTCATCATAGCGATGGAGGGAAACATACAGGATGCTGGGGTCAGCATAAAAAGCCTGCTGTGTACCATTGCCATGGTGAACATCCTAAAGGGGAAATTAAATAGATGACAAATGCAATAATGTCCAACTCGGTGAGTAGAGATAAGTTCTCTCTCTCTCTCTCTCTCTCTGTGTCTCTTCCCCTCTCCCTCCACCACCCCTATACTTCCTGAACTTTCAGGCAAATTACTCTTTAATGCACTCATTTTTTAAACTGGCTTCTAAAAATCAGGAAACCACAGTGAGCATGCCCTGGAGACTCCAGATGAGCAGTCATTGAGAAATCCCAGTCCTTTTGTACAATTAGATATTTATACACCGGCTCTTTGTACTCCTTGCCTCAGTGATGGAATCTAGCATCCTGTTTTATGGAGGAATTTTATGACTTATTAACTGCCAACAGTTCATAACCCCTCAGGCTTAATTAACTAGCCTCACTGGCCTCTGAAGAAAGACTAATGTTTAAACTACAAACTAGTATTTTGCAGAAGGATCTACGGTTTACAGAGCATTTTCGCAATTCTTGACAGAACACTAACCATAAGTGTGTTCATTGATTTGCCAAGTTCCACTACTGAGGTCAAAGGCTTTGCGACCAGCTGAGTAAATTGGCTCTCTTGAAACATTCAGTTCAGTTAGCAGTCCCTCAGCAGTTAGATCCACATCAAAAGATGCCAGATGCAGAAGGACTTCATACTTCATTTTTGCAAAATCATGACGGCAACAGTAGACATAGCAGTATGATCTCATTAGCTATTAAATCATCTGGCAGAGAAGAGCCAATAGTACGGTGCCTTCCACAACCGAGGAATGACCATAGCCAATTTGCATATTTCAAACATAATATAACAGTCCAAACACCAGTGCACAGGAAATCTCTTTCTTTAAATAAAATATTTTAAAAATATTTAGAGAATGAGCATATGATAATGGATAACGGTTTAAACTTTTCAAATTTATTTTTTGTTTCTTCACAGTTGTATCATTGTACAATATATGGTTAGATACATGTGGGGTTTTATAAGCGAAAAGGGAAAACCCAGGTGCACTGTGGTGGAGGAAAACTGAAGGTTTTTTTTTTTCCCTAAACTTCCACATTGAAGCTTATAAGAGACTGAAAGATTTCAGATGTTGATTCTGCTTCTTTACTCCATCTGAGTAAAAATATAGATTTCAAGAAGCTATTCCACAAGGAGAGTAAACAAAATATTTTGAAAAGCAAGCCTAATGCCTTGACTGCATTTTCATTACAAATGAGTGTCCTTGGGTCTGGGCTGATATATAGTCTTCAAAAATATTTTATTCAAAAACTCAACAAAATTGCCATCTGTTCATCATTCATCTATTCACTGTGATCTCTAGGCACCAGATACAGATTAAAGGAGCATAAAAATAAATTCTATAAAGGCCTGTGCTCTCCACTCTTAAGTCAGCTTCTACTGTTGTGGGTTTTGATTTTTTTAATATGTTCTGGCTCTGACACTTTTGAAATTATAAGAATTAAAATAGACACTTGGGCCTTTTATATGCTTCTTGATCTTCTATACTGCAAAAATAATTTTCTATTGTAAACTTAAATTTTGCCAATGAAAATAGTCCAGAAATGCCATTGAGTAGACAAAGATACCTGAATGGTAAGGATAGTGTATTCTACTATTAATCAGTTATATGTTTTGAGTATGGACTCGGTTCTGAGCCTAGCCTTCTTGGATGAAATGTAGGACTTATTCAGAAACTATGGATCAATCCAAAAATTGAGATTTATTCATCGGAAGGAATGAAAAAAGGAAAGCAGAAAGTGAAGTGTTTTTCCTGTGGTGTAGATGTAAGAAGAAGAGGAAAATTTCAAAATGAAAAACAAAGAAGTTAAAATTATATATACAAAAACAATTCTGAACATTAAGGAATGCACTGGACTGAATATTATTAATCTTTTTATTATTATTATTATTGCAGTAGCACCTACAGGTCTCAGTCAGATTGGGGCCCCATTCTGCTAGCCACTATAAACATATAGCCCTGAAGGTCAATTAGAAATCTCAGGGTACATCTACACTTGAAATGCTACAGAGGCACAGCTGCAGCGCTGCAACTGTACCGCTGTAAGTATAGACACTCACTGCATCGATGGAGGGATTCTCCCATTGCTGTAGTTAATTCATCTCCCCAAGAGGTGATAGCTAAGTTGATGGAAGAATTTTTACATAGACATAGCACTGTGTATACTGCGGATTAGGTGAGCATAGTAACATTTTTCAAGGATGTTGATTTTTCACACCCCTAACATCTGTGATTCTATGTTATCTTTCAGGTGAGACCATTAAGGCCAATTCTCCTTTGCTCTGAATGGACAGTAGAGCTCTCATAGGTAATTAGTTACATTTGGATTGTGGCTTTGCCTCTATGTTCATAGAAGGGGCAACACGTCATTGCATTGACCCTCGAGGAGATCAGAGACCACACTGTGCCTATTCCAGGGGTGAAGTCATCTGTGCCAGCCCTCCGTACCATCTCAGCTCAACAGGTTTGTGGAGGAGATCCAGAGTGGAGCTGAGTGTTACTTGCTATTCAAAATTCAAGCTGGGTTTCTTAGTGGAGACTGATCAAATAGGCCTCATGTTTATAATTCTCTTCCCGGACTGGATGACTATATCACTTATAAGCAGATCTCCACTGCAAACATCCACAGAATCTAAACTTTGCATAGGTTTGCTAGGAGTTTATAAACTTAAAATTTACTTCATGCTAGTAAATCCTAATCGCCTGAATAACCCCAGTGAGCAAATGGACACAAACCACAGTGGAAGTGAATTTGTTCACAAATCCTGATGTGTTTCTGCAGAAATATGTTTACGCTATTCTTTCTCTCCATAAGTGCATTCTTAAACCATAGGGTAAAACTTCTGATAAATATTTGAAAACTATTCCAAGAATATCAATATTACTTTTATACTTATTTTAGCCATATATTTCATTTGCTATTTCTCTTGCTCACACTCTCCCCTCCCCCCTCTCTTTTTCCTTAACTACTAGTATGCACACTTAACTGAACAAAAGTGCTAGATGGTAAGGCCATGACTTCACAATAAGATTTAATTATGAGTGCAGATATGAACAAGATTTAGACTATTAAGCCATGCACTTCAAAAAACCTTTAACATATTTTGTCTTTAAATCTTTTATCACCTGCAAAAATTAATTAAGTGCAGATGTAACAGGTTAGGTTTTGATGCCAGGGTTCATTTCCTGTCTATGCTTTGTCAGACAACCTATTACACCTCCTCATGAACTGTAGGCAAAACAAAAATGGTGCTCATAAATCAACATTCCGCTTTCTTTGGGCTGTGCATTGGGCTGATCCTTTAAGTATGAAGCAAAGCTCCAATTCATTATTCATGAAAATAATATAGACAACATGCCAAATGTCATCTGTATTTAAATACACCATCAGTTAAACAAATTAGAACTCTATTGTGTAAGAATGCATTCTATTCAAATACTAGATTAATCCAATGAAGTTGACTTTTAATCATTTCGCTCTCCTGCAGGGAATCATCCAAAGTTGGCATATGTGATTTGAAAACTTTTCAGAGAGAATGACTTGTTGATTTGTTTTAATAATATCAATGTTACTCAACAAGCAGATGGGGGAAGTGGCCAATTTGGTTACCAAAGCAACAGCATTCTTTAAAGCATATCAGACTATTTAAAGTCTGTATTCTGTAGGGAAAAGTAAACTTGGGTTCTGTTGGGTTATTTTAACAGTGGAAGTATCAATTCATTTAAGGACCATAAATGTTGCCCTGATCTGTGCCTTCTTCTCATTAAATTGCAGTTAACACCATTAAAGTGAAACATATATGTTTATAGTTTCAGTACTGCCATCCTGGCTTTAATGAGTTCCCAAATGCAAAGGAAATACATGCCTTTATTTCTTGTAAGTATTAAAAGCAGGAAAGCCTGACGTACAAATATAAATTCATTATCTTTTATCTAGATGCACTGAAAGTGTGATGCTTGCCAAGAATACATACCAGATCTACAATCAATATCTTGCCTATATTTAGCTTGTCTCTCAAGTATTTGGCAGTAATTGCAACCGAATTAAAAAAGCAGAACCCCCTGTGGAATAGAGAAGAACAGAAATAAGAAAGCAAATCAGTCAGGAAAACAGTTATAAATAATGTTCAGGGCATTTAAAAAAATGCTATAAGATCTCTGAAGCCATAAATCTGCTTCTGGGAGTACCTAGAAAGCCTTTTCAGTCATCTGCTAACAATTAGAGTTCTTCAGAGACATACACAGTGCAGGTGATTGCCAGTAACCCTAGCGCTCCAAGATGGGCAATATTCCCTGGTACTTACATGGCTGTTGATTCTTCAGCATGATGGCCTGGGGGCCTTACAACAGCAAAACCATTCTGTAAGAACAAGATAGGTTTTCAATTATCTGATTTTTTTTTTTTAAAAAGCTGGTTTTTCTGTGTAACACAGCACAGCAGGCAAACAGAATTGGAATCTACCAGAGGCTCTTGAGCACGTTTTGCTGCCCCCATTGCCCTTTCATAGAATTAGCAGAAACAATATATGTGATCACAGCTGCATATAGATCATGACTTAAAGAGAAGCAAAGAGACAGGCTCTAATATAGCCGGGATAAGAATAAGATATTTTGGAGCTGTACAGCACCTCGCTGGCAAATATACACAATAGCTATTGTTCTGTACGACACAAGCATAACTGATTTATTCATTTAAGTCCAGAATCCATAGCTGGTAGAGAGAAAGTATCACTGATCCACCCCGATGAACATTTGATCCAAATTAAATTGCTCCCTGTCGATCCGTTTCAGACTATAAAACAGTAGAAAGGAAAAAAGCCTTGATATTTACATACAGTGGTTTGGAAATGTTGGCTCTACCTTCTGTGTAAACTAAATGATAAATTTACACTCGCACACAAAAAAGGCAATTCCTAAGAGTAGAAAAGGAGGACAATGGAAATCTCATTCTTCTCCAGTCTATAAATTAAGCTTGGAGGCCTGCCAAAGCTTGCAACTTTATTGAATTCCCTCTGTCAATTTCTAACACACATTCTGGAGTTTTATAGAACATTTTCATACGCAGCAGCTATCAGAAGTAGTGATGATCAAGGAATTCCTTAACCTACAGATTCACTGCAATGCATCATGTAAAAAAAAAAAAAATGAAGTCCCCCCTACATGAAGCAAAGGAAAGATCTATAAATCCTTGCAAGACGGCTGCTGTTCAAAAATGTAGGCTGGATAGTCATGAAAATAATTTGCTATCATAAGGAAAAAACTGTTAATCAAAACCTGGGCCAAATTCCACTCCCTGTTATACCAGTATGAATCAGGAGTAACTCCATTACTTCAGCAGATTTACTCTTGGTTTACACAGATGTGACTGGGAGCAGAATTGGACTCGTGTGTTCAACTATTGCTTTATAACCATAGCCAATGGAGATTAAAAAAAATGACGTTCTAATCAATGCATAATTCTGGCAGCCAAACCTCTATTTTAAGTAGTCAACAAGGAGTGCCTCAAATCCCTCATACAAAATGCAGCAATGGATTTTAAGGAAATACTTTAGACTACA
The DNA here is from genome assembly GCF_011386835.1 of Chrysemys picta bellii. Lineage (NCBI taxonomy): Eukaryota > Metazoa > Chordata > Testudines > Emydidae > Chrysemys > Chrysemys picta. The sequence continues at coordinate 59,035,570 of NC_088792.1, read as the reverse complement.
TTTTAAGAAAACACTGTAGAGTACTGTTGAATACATATGCCTTTTATTGATAAATTATTCTAATTAGAACTAAAGAGGATAGTTAGGCTGCAGAGCTGCAGTCCTTATCCAGGAAAACAACTATAACAATCGATGGACCTGATTGTCCTTTCACTTCCACAGGTGTAAATAATGAGTACCTACAAGTAAATCAAGGGAGTTACACTGATGTATGTGAGATCCATTTTCCTAGACAAAAGTGCCATTGAACATATAAATAGCAGTTGCCTTACTGAAGGCTAATTTAGCAGCCAAGCAATCCTACAACAGCATCTAATATAACCTACTGTTAAACATAATTCAAGAAGCCAATTACAATATTTTCTAGAGTCTAGACTATTGTGTTATCAGTCTAAACGGAACCCAAGGCAGCTGAAAAGGGAGTAGTTCTGCAATATACTGATCAATTCCACTGATCCTCATTTAGAGACTTCAGGGCACTCGGCAGCATCGCTCAATGTCATACCCCTCATTTGCATATAAATATTCATACTTTATCAAAAAGAGACACACACATCAAATACGTGTGTCAGTTCTTAGGTATATCTCCCTTGGCAATTGAACAGAAATTGCCTGTAGATTGAATTCACCAGCAATGAAAACCAAAAACCAAGGCAATTACAAAGCCATTAGTGAGGAATATCCAGGATTGCCTATGCTTACCGGGTTTGTTGTTTTTCATAAAGCCTCAGATCTTGGAATCAGGTGATTTTAAAAAAAAAAAAGTTTCTAGCCCTCATAGTTTCTGAGAAAAACTCGAAAATGTGACCTTTAAAGGCTCAAAGGCCAGATGGCAAATTAAAAGTACCCCAAATTTACTATTTTTAAAAAATCTCATCATTTTAAAGCCAATTTAATGGATTGTGGGGATCTGACTCATGATTTTTGAATGTTTAGGGTTGGTAATACTGAACAGCACTGGATGTTTAACTTTAAAGACATTAGTCTGCTGATTGTACTTAATATAGAGTACAGTGAAGCAGAAGGAGGATGGGCTGCATTTAGCCTATAGCTGTCAAACCGCATTTATACTGCTAGCTAAAATCTTGGTACTCTGCCCACATAGGCTTTTTGTGGCCTCTTTTTTCACAAAATATGTTTCACAGGCGAGTGTACCAAATTTCATTCTCATTCAGACAAATTCTGGGATGTGTTTCTCCCCTCTACCATTTGTGAAAATCTAAATAATATATACATTCAAGTACATGTAGGTAGAGAACCAAGAGAACACAGTCAAGGAGGCACCATTCATCAAATTATGACGTGTATTTTGCTCTTTCAATACTAGAAAACAATTTGGAAATATCAGTGCAAGAATTATAGCTGCCCCTGCTCAGTTCACAGCTCATTATTATCTAACCCTATCAGCATTCCCAAAAGATCGATATAATTAAGATGATTATCTCTCAGAGTACATCATGGGGGTATCTAAAGGGGAGAAAATGGGACACTTTCCTGTTTTTGACAGCATGACAGATACATTGTACACTCCTCTCTTCTGTTTCTTTACTGTAGCAATCCACAAAGGCAAGAGGAATTGTTAGAATGATCTGTCTGGAGATCTAGTTTCCTTACCAGTGGCTAATTTCGGACATCTTGGGGTAGTTAACCCTGTCAGTCCCCTATGAGCATCCAAAATATCTATTTGACCCCTCTGGGGACTACATTATATATCCGTACATTACAGTGAAATTCAGTGCATTACAACAGGCATTTGGGGAAATATTTTTCTTAGGAAAAAACCCTATGCTGGTGATCAAGCAGTTAATTTAATCTAATCCATATTGAGCAACACTGAACACTGATTATCAGCTAACACACAGTATTAAAAAACAACATTCATGCAACTGATAGAACTCCCTTCACACATCCTTTAGCTTCAAGCTTTGCACAAACATACTCTATATTAGCACAACTGAATGTCAACTAATTTATTTAGGCAATATTTAAATACCAAACTGTAAGCTCTGGCTGAGGGTTAGAAGAAATGCAAAAATACAGAGTAGAGATAGACAGACTAACGAAGAACAATATGTTGAAAATGAAGTGAACACATACATTCAAAACATTTTATTTATTTATTTATACTAGGATACAGGAACCATTACATGTAAACTGACTGACATAAACGCACATTAAAGGAAAGATTCACATCTGTAGCATTATATACTTAGTTCTCTGGTTAAACCTAAATATAAGGAGTAGAGCTGCAACTAAGATGGTATTAAAGCCATGGCTCTCAACCTTTCCAAACAACTATACCCTCTCAGGAGTCTGATTTGTTTTGCGTACCCCAAGTTTCATCTCACTTAAAAACTACTTGCTTACAAAATCAGACACAAAATACAAAAGTATCACAGCACACTATTACTGAAAAATTGCTTACGTTCTCATTTTTACCATGTAATTATAAAATAAATTAGAATATAAATATTGTACTCACATTTCAGTGTATAGTATACAGAGCAGTTTAAACAAGTCATTGTCTGTACGAAATTTTAGTTTCTACTGACTTTGTTAGTGCTTTTTATGAAGCCTGTTGTAAAACTAGGCAGATATCTCAATGAGTTGACATACCCCCTGGAAGACCTCTGCGTACCCTCAGGGGTATATGTACCCCTGGTATAAAGTCTACACCTGCTCGAACTGGGAATGACAGAGGAGACGTATATTCAAACTTTCAATTCACAGAAAAGATGCATTTTAGATCTATGTGATCCTGTCTCCGGGCTACTGGAGAGAAAAACAAGGAGAATTCATTCCCTTCCTGTACTAACATAAGTATTTTGCTCCCTCTCAATGCTATACATGTGGCTGGATGCCTACTTTCCAAAGAGTAGCTGGGAGATCAGTCATATATGCTAGCATTCTTTTCCTCAGTGTTTTACTTAATTCCTTGATGCTTTGCAACAGCACAATCGGACATCCATCCTGTTTCTGCTGAAATGGGCAGTCAAGGATAGTTTCCATCACATTATTGGGTTCTCTGCTGTTTATGTACTGGTTGTCTGCACTGATCTTCTATGGTGGATCCACAGCATAATGAGGTAATATAGGCTTAAGAAGCATTTTGCCACAATGTGAATTTGTCCATTCACAGCAATGTGTGAGAACAAGATCATGGTTACTAATGTTCTTCTCAAATATCCTGTACCCATACTCAATGATTCATGTGTTTATGGACACATTCCTACGAAGTGCTGAATGACTTCTAGAGGTGCTGGGCACCATTAACTCTCACTGGCTTCAAAGAGAGTTTAGGATGATTGATAACTTGCAGTCAGGCCCTGAGAGGGTAAAATTGACTCAGCAGTTGAAACCACTGCCAGCCAATTTTGACTAGCTAATTGATAAATATAACTTTTGTATTAAAATGAATGGTATTTAGCATATTATGTCTTGTTACAAAAACTGTATAGCATTTGTAAAATATATTTATTATGGCAAGAAGCAGGGGTTCCTTTGGAAAAAAGACATCTGATCCTCTTTTGCTATCCTCAAATTCAGTACAAAACTGGTACTGTATGATATTTATAAGCCCACTTGTGCATTGACTGAAAGTACCTTTCGGATCTTTACAAATTAGTTTCATATGACTTCACCCTACAGGACAAATAAATGCTCCTTGGAAAGTGTTCCAGTCATTTGCAGTGTCATGCATGCCGCTGCATCCCAATGGGACAACTTGTGTGAAAAATCTAGCCCTATTTTTTTTGCAGGCACAGTTTAGCTGTCTAATTTTGAAAATTTAGCCTTCGTTGTCTTTTATTTTGACTGTGTAAATAGGTAAAACAGTGTGAAGCGGGAACCTAATGCTTAACAATAGTAATATTCGAAGTGCCATTCTTGGTCATGCAAACATCCCTTTGACTTTAATGGGAGGGATTTAGTTCTGTTTTAACAAATCTTCTGGATTTTTACATAGTAATTAGGTGCACAAGGCTTCTGGATCAGGCCAATATTGACATAAGACACTACTACATTTCTCTGTTTAGACTGCACTAGTTGAGTAGATGACAAGTTCACCATGCTTTCGTAAATAAAATCCTATATAGTAGCACACTTTAAATACCTTTACTTTTAATATAGTTGGCCTATGTGATTTTAAAAAAAATAATTTTATAGCCAGATTTGCAGCTGTGCAGGAGCTCCATTCAGCTAGCCGATGGGAAGAGGCAAAGGTGGCCTTAAGCCATCTTTGTGCTCCTCCAGTCTCTGACACTGTCAGCTCCCTGGCATAACATGGAGTAGCAACAGGGCTGCTCTAAGTCCCACCAGCTTGTAATAGTCCCTTTGAAACTGTTATCCTGGATGAGAATCACTGTGTTCCAATCATCCTGCTTCAGCATGACCCCAAGACATGCCATACATCATGGTGGAGGGAACACGAGTGTAAGAGGTGGGGGAATCTTCAGATGTTTGTTTAGGGTAGCTTTAAAGGCTATTTGCCAGAGCAGGAGCTAACAACTGGCCCTTAGGGTCTAAGAATGCTAAATACAAGAACTCATGATATTAACAGAGCATTACAAGCAGCATGTTGATTTGCCAAGGAAACAATAACAAACGTGTGGGAATGCCATTATTTCTCACAAAAGAAGCCAGCAGAGGCCAGAAACACAAGAAATCGCCATTAAACACGTAACTGTATAATGGAAACAAAGAGCAATGCACAGCTGCTTGTCTGCCTCCATGAGGAGTCTGTAAAGATGACAGCATTGGAGGAAACTGGAAACGTGGGACTTGTAGTCTAAGATGGCTGTACCTGTGTTGCCCTGTATATTAACCACCCTAGTGAAAAATCAAATAAACAATAGGAAGAGGAGGACAGTTGCTGTGAAGGTCAAGTGAATAATTCAAGTTGTATTGCTGTATAAAATAATAGCAATCATTTCGCTATGAACATAGCCATAATTACTAGGAGAAATCATCTAAGGGATGTTTTTGAATGCATTTTTTAAGAGACTAAAAGTAGAGTGCATAAAGGAAATGGTGTTTATTTAAAAAGCCATACTAGGCAATTATAGTTGCCAGCTTTTATTAAAACAATATAACAATAACTACCAACAAAGCAATTATGATAGCAATTTACTCTGTTCTTGTCTTTTTTCTTTTCTTTTTTTAACTCAGTGTGCATAGATGCTGTTGCAATAGGCACAGGGAGAGATTTTTCAAAGGTACAAATGACAGTTAAGCACCTAATCCTGAGTGTTAGTGGGAATTGGGCACCAAACTGCCCTTTGTGCCTTTGAAAATCTCTCCTGCCATGGACATTAATTCATTCATTAGGAAGATGAGAGCTGGTGGCAGTAAGTCCATCTCAAATAAGTGGCTTGTGTTGTTGCACTCCCACAGAGCTGGCCAGCAGAATCCCAAATGTGAGTGAATGGCCACAGGAGGAGGCAGAGCCAGGTTTACTAGGGACTTAACTAAATCAGTCTCGCTGCTGAAAAGCCTCTGTTACAGTGGAGCTGTGACTGGATTTTAAAACTGCCATTCCCCAGTGGAACTCCTTGGGCAGAGTAGCAGTGGTATCACCATCTTCTTGCTCCAGTAGGGAATGCACCCTCTGGAACAGCTATCCCAGAAGAAGGTGAAAATTGCATCTGCAGGGTAGAATCTGGCTCATTTTCTTTCATGCTTCATACCTTAACATTTCTTACTCACTTCAGTGTAGTTCAACAGGGATGTATTTGCATACATGCATTTCCCCTTTTGCTATGACATCTGAAGTTGCCTTATAGAGCTACTTATCAGTAAGAGAGTATCATACGAATACCTGCTAAAGTAAAACATGAACCATGGAGCAGTTCCTTAAATAATCAATATATAACATACTCTATAACTGCATATGTAACACATTAGGAAGATTAGTACAGATTAAGTTAATTTGTCATGTTACTAACATGCCTCAGTTATTGTATGTGATATAAGAAGCAGAAATAGTATAGTTCTATATACCCAAATGGTATAACTTGTCATATTACAAAGATGAGAAGAAATAATTAAAACATTTTCCCCAGTATCTATTATGGACATCAACACTCTTTCAAGTAAGACAACTAATTAAATTCTTTCATGATGATTGAAACAATATGGACATTACAACATCCCACTCTATCTGCAAATCAGCTGGTACCCAAGTTCAGTGCTTCCAAAGATATCTGACAAACTGTTCGGCACATTTTTTGCATCTCATGCACTTAATCTTGTCTGGCAGTCTACTTTATAGACTGAGGTGAGACAGTGGTTCAGAGACCAACACCATATTCAAGCATATGGATCTAATCCAAAACCCACTGAATAGGTGGTCTCCAATGAAGTTTGAATCAGTCCCTAGGTTCCTAGAATGGTCTTTTAAATAAGTTTTTTTCCCCTAAATTGTTTTTAAGAGATTAGGAGTAAAGCTCTTGTTGTGCTTCTCTTTAGCTTGTCTTGGACTGATTTCACAGAGTTTTATAAAGATGCTTTGAAGCAGAGGCAGATCCATATTCCAATCCATGTTCCGCCTGTCTTTTGACTAGTAAATAACTATGCGGTCTTCTGCTATGTACAGACCTCAATACCTTTCTCCCATGGTAAAGTCTGAACCAACCTTTTTCATGCTTACCTAAATTGGATTTTAGCAATGCATCTGAACTGAGGGTATGGGCAATTTAAAAAAAATAAATGCATTATTGAAGGGGAAAATGCACAATATATACATCTCCTTTTCAAGAGTAAGAAAGAAGGAGAATATTTTGGGACAAATTGTGCTTACCCTACTCACATAAATAATATAATTGATTTTATGGTGCTAGTTCCATGAGCATGGCAAGCAGGATCTGGCCCTGTATGACTTGAGCCTTGAGCAATATCAGTATCCAAACTTGTTTGGAATGACAATTTCAAGTTCAATTCCAGTTATCCAGAAATAGCAGCGAAACAGCACAGTAACAGTGACTGAATACAGCAAATTAATTTTGTTCCTGATGCATGCTGACATGTTCCAAAGCACCATCCCACAAAAGGATACCTTTTTTGTTTCTGAGGATATTAATTTCAAACTGTTTTAATTCAGTTAAATGATCCCTGTCTACTAAGAGGGTAATTACGCAACACCCACACACCTGAAGATATGGGAAGGGGCTTGTGTTTGTTTTGGTTCAGTTTAACTGGATGTTCAAGATAGTATCAGACCTTGTCATCTTTTAACTGATTTGGCCTTTTTCTTGAGTGCCCTTGTGCATAATTGCCTCTTAACCCATGGAAACTTTTAAAACAATAGGGAATAACCAGACAAAATACAACAGTTCTTCACAGTTGATTGCAGAGGTCTCTTCTGTTTCATATTTGTCAAATTAAAGATATATGGTGCTTATGTGTTTCTCGCACAGAACAGAGTGTTGCAACGGACAATGTTGACATACTTAATGGATATAAAAAATAAAATGAAGAGAAATCCTTATTTTGAGTACTGTGCTTAAAATAATTAACTCCAACTTATAGTAGTACTTAATAGGGATATTGGAAACTGCAGAAAACAATATCAGAAATGTTCCTGTAGATTCTAAAGGCCCAGTTTTGCGATCTTACTCACATTGAGTAGTACTTAATTACAAAAGGCCCCCCCCCACTGCAGAATTTGTACCCAAATTAGGCAGCCCCTTTCTTCAGCTACATTAGCTCAAGAATTTACCCTTTTCATAGCTATTAATTTTTGTGTCAATGGGAAGGTATGAAGAGGTACCCAAAAAAATCCAGGGCACCTTACGTAACTGGGAAAGACACTAAGAGATTGCATTTTCACAAGACACTATCCAGTAAAACTAATATTGCAGCATCGAAAAGGTATTTTTTAAGAATGTTATTGATCAATCTGTAAACATAACCAATTATAGTATTAATTTACTTATATTTATATACTTATAAATTAATTTTAGAGCCTTAAAAGCATTACTAATATAATGAATAAGCACTGACATAAATAATAATAGTAATAAAATATCTGGTTTTAAAAAGTTACCAGTATTAGTAATGACAATTTGTTTATCACTAGGGAAATATCAACGACCCAAACACTACCACAGAAAGCAATTATTGGCTACATTAAGTATTAAGGGTGAAATTCTGTGCTGTGCCGCTAAGAGGTGCAGCATAGAACTTACAACCCAGAGGAAGAAAGCGAAGGTGTGCCCTTTTGATGCTGGGCTGCTCCAGGGACTGGAAGTCCCAGACATAATTTAGGCTCTCTCTACACAGCAATCAGGAGTTGTGATTGCAGTATGTATAGCCATAACTGAGCTAGCTTTGATCTAGCTAGTTCAAATAAGAATGGTAGCATGGGCAGTGGCATGGGCTAGCTGCTTGAGTACGTACCAGCAAGGCTACACTGCCACCTGTACTGCCACAGCTGCATCACTATGCTTATTAGAGCTACCTAAATCAAAGCTACTCTGGGTATGCATACATGTGCTGCAGTTACACCTCTGATTGCCAGGTAGCCATACCCTGAATTATTGAAGCATTCCTGGGTGGTTCTATTGGTTGTAGCACTGTGTACTGCGACCCCACTCACACCACAATGCCCTGTACTCACTCCCAGCATGCCTCTTCCCTCCCACTACACCAGGGCTTGCACTGAGGGAATGCTCCCTCTGCAGGACAAAGGTCTTCTTCCACAGGAATGTTTGGTCCCTTTACTTGTCTTAAAGGGCCCAGGACAGGGGTGAGGCTCTCATCCCAAGAGCCTGATTCACCAGTGAAGTCCATGGGCCATATTTGATAAGATCTCACACATGTAAAGAGCTACACACAAGTTATTTGTAATGCACAACTACTATTGGTCCTAAAGCCCCCCATGAACTATGTTCCGTATTCTTGAGCACCATCTAGTTAACCTTATCTATTAATTATTTACATAGACATCTTTCATCTACAGAGCACTCCTGTAACAATATTCACCTAGGTTTGACACTGGCCTCTGCTTACATACACCCAAGTTGAGGGTCCATAGCTGAGAAAAGTTTACCAGGAATTGTATTGTAGTGCCACAAGTCTCCACAACCTCCCTCCACTAGGGGTCTACAGTCAGCCAGTGTAGTGCCAAAAGTTGATGCTGCTGAACAGTGAGAGGCATGGTGGATGCAGCAGGGCTGGCTGGGGAATGTGCTGATTCAATACATCTAAGGTGCAGACTTCATCATCAGGGCTCCTAACAATTGCATTTTGTGTCTCTCAAACAAATGTATGACAATATTTTGAGTATCTGAATTCTAGACAAATTCAATTTTGAATTTACTATTTAAAAAGTAATTAGCAGATTAGCATTAGATTTAAAATATTGACTTCCAGACTGCAGCCACTTCAGTGGCAACTGAGGTCTTACAGTGGCTGATGCTTTATTCTTCTCAGCCACTCATTACACACAGATAAACAACCAAGAAGAATCACACAGTGTGAAAGACTCCATAAATCCGTGGAGATAAGCAATAAAGGTCTTGCAGCAGATCCTGGTCATGTCAACTGCACATAAAGCATATCTGATTATTCTTATCTAGTCCTCCTTTTAAACCCTGTTACATTCTGCAGGGCAACCTACAGTCAACAAAGATAAAAGCTTGCTAAAAATCCCTACAGATCCCTCATTGGTCCCTCTGGCCAGGAACAATGCTCTGAAACTGTATGCACAGCACTAAACAGGGCCCAATTTTCAAACTTCTGTGCATAAAGGCCTGACATTTAGTCGGCAGGATTACTCTTCAACCTGAGTAGAGGGCTCCACAATATGGCCATATGTTTGGGTGTCCCAGTTCTTCATTTGGTGCTTTAAATCACAAATACTTATTATTTATTCGTTTATTTATATTATTAGACCATGTAGGAGCCCTAGTCCTGGACCAGGAACTAAGCAGTGTACAAACACAGAGCAAAAGAGCTTACCCAGCGCACTCTAAGTAGAAGACAAAAGGCAACAGATGGATACAGACAGATTGACAGGAGAGTACAAGGAAACAGTCAGAAAATACTCATGATTTAAACACTTAACGTCAACATCCAGGTTTGAAATTGAGCTAAAGAGGTTCTGTATTTAAGTGAACTACGCTATCTAGAGTATAATTGAAATACTGTCTGAAGTAAAATTGAGATGAAGGAATTTCACCATAATTTCATTCCAATTTATATTGTTGGTCCTAAAATATTTACCTCCTACCTAGACTTTGGTCACAGGACTAAGTCCACCAGTATTTGGACAAGAAAATGTATACACAGTTGCATTAAGAAGCCATGTTAGCTCCAACAATATTTATTGGGGTAACTCTGCATTCAAGCTGCACATGGTGTACCTTAAATAGAGGTGTTAAAATACCAAATAAAATGTCCAAGTCTGTCACGTCTGGAGCTTTTATAAATTGTTTAGACTGGGAATAATTTGGGTTTTGTACATCATTCTTTTCAGATCATGTAGAAAAGAGAAAAATAAGGTGGGAGAAGAAGAACAATGAAGCATAGTCAGTTTGAAGTTGTTTCATGGAAAGGCATATTCTGGATCATTACCTCCCTAATCAACAATTTCCCTATTCCTCCGTAACTTGCAAGTCCACTAGTTACCTTTCCTCTCTCTGGGTGGTATTTTGAGGTTACACATACTACTCAATAATCATATTAAAAATCACTTCAAAAGGGAATTCCAGTACAGCTTGCCAGATATGTACATACTATGAGTAATTTTAACTTGGACTGTAGCTCCCTAATCACCTCTGTGTTAAAAAAAAAATACTACAGTATACTGACAGCAAACCTTTCCCCTGTGAACAGAAGGCTTTGAGTAATAAAATCTGCCAACTACCTAGCAGAGTATTTAGATTACCACACCTTAGTGACCATCTTTCCCACTCTCCCCTCTTCCACCCTCGCCACAACTCCAGAAAAATAACATCTCTCTTTCAGCTTCTTCCCTCGTTTTCCCACACACCACGCAACCCAGACCTCACCTTCAGCTCTCCAGAGGCTACTTTGGAAGCCAGTTCGATGACACAGCCAACAGCCATGCGTGCAGCGCCGGACGAATGCAGCTCATTCCAAATGGTGTCACTGTCCACCTGAGCAAACAGTCGGCAGAGAAGGGGGGGGGGAGGAAGAGAGAGAGAGAGTATAAGAGAAAACAAATCAGTGAGGGAGGGCTGGCAGGGTGACAGCCAATGTACAATAACATTAGTCTTCCGCCTTGGCCAGCTGAAAAGGCCTTCTGGACATGGCTTTGCTTATACTTTTTCTCTACACTGACTTCTCCAATGGAAACACATTCCTGTCATGCCTCACTGCCATTCCCTGTTTAGATTTCTCATTACAAACAGCATTACATAGGCCGGATCTGGCCTAGTTACAGGCCCGTTAGACACCAGGCCCCAGTAGTAGATACAATATATGTTGAGGGCCCTTAGTTATACATGAAAATGAGTTTTGCAAGTGCCAGGACAAAGAATTTAAAATAAATTTGTGACTACAGACATTAGGAAAGCAAAAGCTTGTGTTATTAAGAAATCAGTAGCACATATTCTACACAAGATGATAGCTACAGTTTATATTCCTTAAATAAATGGAAGGAATATTTTAGATTTACTGAGAACACTTGGTAAAACAATTTAAAAATTAGAAAAACTAAAATAATAAATCAGATAAAGAGATACATCCTCAGGATAATCCCACATTTTTACAATCTCAATCCTATTTTCTATATGCTACTTTGCTAGGATTTGGCTAGTGGAAAATAGAAATCTAATCAAATCGTTTGTTAGATTTCTGAATGCAAACTATACATTTATGATTCATTTGATTCATGCTCGAGATAGGAGCAAAATAAAGAAGAAATACAATGTGAAAAATTAATCTCTGGTGTAATTCCACTGAATTTGATGCAGTTATATCAGGGATGAATTCGGTCCAGTATGTTTTAGCTACTAACATTTAATTAAAGATAAACAGGATTGCTGACTCTTCAAATTATTTTCTATCATACTAGTATTAAATGAGAGCCTGCCAGCTATTAAAAAAATAAGGGAATACAGCAGAGATGAGACAGCATAGAATAAGAACTTCAGTAAATATGTTCAAAAAGTTATGCTTATTCAATACTTCTGTTTTCAATAATCCAGTAAATGTGCTTGCATAAAGTAATTAATGCAAAGGAGAATGAAAACTAATGAATGAAAATGGTGAAGGGTTGCATTTACATTGTCTGATTTCATACCAAGCAGACACTTTAGTATGAAATACTTGAATCTGGCAAATATGCAGCCTTCTTTGATGCTTTATAGGAAGTACCTTTAAATGGGAAAAATATCACACAAGTCCATTATGAAAAAAAAAAGCTTTAGAAATACCGATTCTAGGTGGAAGATCCTATTTTTAAAGTTTCCAAAAACACTGAGACATGTTTTTAATTTGAACTTCTGTTGTTAATTTCTCGAAAACTAAATCAGGTAATTGAAAATAGATGCAACTGTTACTTGACTCTGGAATTTCTGAGGAATTCTCTGGCTAGTCAGTGGAAATAGAAAGAAGTTTGATCTTCTATACACCTGTCAAATGTCTTCACCATTGATGTTACATTGCTATTAAATTTCAAGCTATCATAATGATCTCATTTTTCAGTATATTGCGCCTGATTCCTCTTTCTCTTTCACCAGTTTACACTGGTGAAACACAGCTGACTTCAACTGGATTAGTCCACATTCTCATCAGTGTAAGAGGAGAATCAGGCCCTTTGAATAGTAAGACTGGCATTTGCTTGTCAAGCTTAGTATAATGAAGATATTTTGTATTTTCATCTGAGGATGTCATAGTGCTGTAGAAACATGAATTAAGCCTCACAACACAAGTAATGATTTATTATGCTTCTCTTACAGATGGGTAATATTAATTTTTAAGGAATTAAGCAGCTTTTCCAAGGATACACAGTAAGTCAATGGGTAGATCACGGAATAAAACCAACAAGCATTAAGTCCCGAAGCTTTAGCCATTAGACAACACTCCTGCGGCCTTTGTCTCTAATGCTTCATATGAAGCAGGTGTCATTAAAATCTATTTTAAGTCTAAAAGGCAAAAAAATAGAAGGTATTTGTTAAACACAATAGAATAGGATAAACAATGTATTCAATTTGAATGCTTATTAATAGAAGGGCTAAAAGGGAGCATTTTCCTACCATGTGCATGGCTAGCAAATGAAGGTTAAAAACCAAAGCAGTGGTTGATGAAAATGATTCAACTGCAGTTCAACATGCCAAGGTACAAGCAGGCAGGGAGCCTGCAGCCTTGGAAGGGCTATGATTCATTTCCAGAATTGCTTGTTGAGTCTAAAATTGTAACCACAGTTTGTGAATGTATCCGCCCTTCAAAATGGTTGTCTCCTCTAGAAAAAGAAAAAGGGATTGCTAGCAGCTGAACACTGTCCCTGTTGCCCAGACTATTTATTGTGTTAACTATTTTCTGTGTTCTGCTGTAGATGAGAATGAATTGGAACAAGGCCCAATATTTACCACTGGAAATTTCCCTATTCCCATGAGAGCCTAATTTTAACGGGACTTGAGATAACAGTGGAGAATTGGAAAACAAAACAGCATGTCTCAAGGTATTTTCAAATATGACTAACAGAGTATATGGGAAATTCAGCACTTTAACTGATGAATTGGGGATGGCACATATCATGCATTTGGATCTCCCAACGCAGCAGGCGCACACTTCCAGCTGCAGAAGTGTGTGTGCTACAAGAAGGATACAAGAAAATTAACACACACACACACACAAGGAATGATCAATATGGGGAGATACAGCATTACAATTTAAAAATTAAATTCTGGAGTCCACACTCCTGCAAATCTCTATTGAACTCCATCGGAGATTTCCCTGAGAAACAACTAAAGAAGATATTGGCATATAAAATTTAACTCCCAATGTCAGTAATGGAAAAGATCTGTTAGATAATCTAGTTCATCCCTCTGCCAGTGCAGAATTGTTTCTCTCCATATTTTTACTAGTTTTAAATACTAGTTTCAAATATCTCAGTTGCTTGGGCCTGAGACATTTTCTTAGAGGCTATTTACTCAATAGTTTATTCAGCAGCATGCTATTGAACTACCACTGTATAAAAAGGCAAACATGTTAAAGTTATGTCTGTTAGCTTTTGTAGACGTCACTCTTTAACTGCAATACACTGGGCTGTAAAAGAAAGCAGAATATAGCCCTATGTATCTTCTTGATTGTGCACCATGGGCCAAATTCAGAGGTGTCATAAATGGGCAGGACTCAGCAACAACCTAGTGTCGGAATGTAAATGTATGTGTGTTACTATTGTAAGAAATTGGAGAGGAAGGAGAAAGTTGTAGTAGAAAAAGTAGCCAGGATGTAGGAGGGTGGGAAGCTTCTTTTTTCTTTTGTGCACCTTTTGTTTCTTTTTCTTGTTCCAACCCCACTCTTCTGCATGTATAAATGCCACCTACATAGACTCACACCAATGTACTGAGAGGTAACTTATACCACCATTTAAGTCTCTTCTGAACGTATCAGTCTGAAAGAAGTATTTGAGGAGAAACAATTCTGACTAAATTGAAGGGCAATGTTTACAATTATTTTGACTCTACAAATAAATGATTATTTATTAGATAGGAAACTGCTCCTGAGAAAATGTCTCAAATGTAATCCCCTGAAACATTTAAAACTACACAAATGATGTTTAATTTAACTATTTTACTGGGTGTTCCCCAGTGAAACGTGAAGACAACCAGCATTAAAAGTCCAGTCAGGTATACAAGACCAATTTTTGTTTGCATTACTTGTACAAGATGAATACAACAGGACAACTTATATGAATAAGTAGAGTAGGATTTGACTCTTTGTGTAGTCCATCATTACTTCCTGCCTACTTCAGGTCCGCCTCATGGAGGAACTATATACTTAATGCATTATACTCTTGCTAAAGATGTCATAGTTTCTGAATCATTGCTTTATGGAAAAGTCCTATAGAATTTAATAGTGAGTGATGCCTTTTCCATAGGTGTTTTGGACCATCCTATAGAATTTAATAGAAAATTTTATCCCTGTTAGATATGCCTACAGAATGATTTAAATAAAACCCTATATTAAATTTAGCATTTTATGCTAAGTTCAATTGGTTTCTAGCACAGGATCCTTTTACTTTAATCCCTATTAAATTGTTGTTCTTTTTCCATGAGGAACATATGCTTCGGATGTTTTGAAAATTAACCTAGAGCATTTAGTATCTTGATAGAATAAAATATACATAACATAAAACTAAAAGGGGTTTTAATAGGATTTTGAAAGCACCAAAACTTCAGTATTAAAATATAACTATACTCAGTGTTTTGGCATCCATGTTCTTATCATTTATGCAGCCCTTCAAAGAATAAGAATCATCTGTGATAATGCTGTGAGCCAGAAAACACAACTCCAATCGCAAGAGTAAAGTTTTTAAGACCCATATGAATTAATTTCATTCAGAGTTTTCTGAATGAACACTGTACGTTGCAGGCTCTTTCAAGCACATGTATCATAGCTCAACCATTGGTATGTATAGCAACACTAATACTCTGCAAATGATAGAAATTAAACTACTTATTCTTGAAGTGGATGTGGCGATATTAAAAAGGAAGAGAGAATGACTTAAATAAAAAGCATTTATACTGTCTAAAAGCATCTAATGTTTCAAGTGTTGTGTGCAGAAATGCTATATCTTATACTACCAAAAGGAACTTGATAGGAATGTATTTCTTATGATCAATTTATATCTGATATCTTGAGGCCTAACAATGAAAACCTTAACATCCCAAAAGCAAGCAAACAAACAAAAAACCTCCAGCAACACATAATGGTCGAGTTTATAGGGTACTTGTTACAACAGCAAGACCGGGACATTCTGTGTTAGGTTGGATTGGTTAGTAGCTGAAAATTGCTGTTACCACTATAAATTACTGCCAGATGCACTGTGTGGGGGGAGGTGGAGCAGAGAGGGAAGATACATATGAGTGGGGGGGGACTGTTTATGTTAATGGCTTTTTTAATAACAAAAACCTGAAATACTATATGCCTAATACTGTAAATATATGCTCATATTTTGGTGGCCTGGATCCTATCTGAGGGATGGGGAAAGTGATGAAAAAATTCTAAAAACGATTAAACATTTTTCTTGCAACTTTTCTTTCTTCTTTCTCTCTCCCGCATCCATACCCCAGCCCCCACCATTGACCTCTATTCCAAACTCTCTCCCTCCTTAAGAAGGGCCCTTTCTACATCCTGGCACCAACTTTACTCTGTGGGCATTTGGGATCCAGATTTTCCGATCATAATATAACAATACAAGTGTGTCATTTCCAATGATCAGAGAGAGAGAGAGAGAGACAGGCAGGCAGGCAGAATGTTCTACACCTTATCCTCTTCTCTGAAACTAAGCTCAATCTCAAATTCACATATAGCAATAACTGGGAAATAATACAAGACAAAGGCAATGATCAGGGCCATTCTTTAGGTCCCACACTTACAAGATCTGTAGGTTCTTCTGATTCATCAAACAGGGTCAGAGTTGGAGGGGCACAACTGCCACTGAATATTATCCTTTAAAAATCAGAGTGCATCCAACTCAAATTTTAAGGCCGGGAGGCTTGACTCCACTACAGCATTAGCTTGAATTATCTACACTCGAATTAACAGCTCTTAAATTAGCCTTGCTCTAAAGAGAGCAGTCACACTACAAAAAGCCGCTCAGAGTGATGGTAGTAGCAGTTCGGAGTAACTGAGTCCCCACTGAATTAGTAGGTCCTGCATCAGCAACATTTGAGCTTGAACCCACACCTCCTGACAGGCCAGCTAGCTTGAGTTTAAAGCCACTTAACTGGAGCTATTTGTGTGTGCACAGGAGTCAGGTTAGGGGTAACATTTGAGTTACACCTTGAGCTAAAACTGCAAGGAAGGCAAGCTCTAGATCTCAAATGCAAAGGGCTAGAATATCTGCTTGGTACCCTCTGACTCCTAATGCATCTCTCTTTCACACACACACACACACACACACACACACTTTGAATTAAAATTTATGCAGTTCCCCCAGTAGGATCTTGTGACTTCCATCCAAAGGCCAAATATAAGTAGACATAATAATACACTAAATCTCTCATCCTATGAGTGATTCACTGTATAATAACTGCCATTAAAAAATCAAAATTTGCCAAGTGTTATCAAACAGTACTATCAGAGTTACTGCATATATTCCCTATTCTAAATATAGTAGGAAAATGTGGTATCTTATATGCCGGTCGGTGGGAACTGTTGGCAAAATATGACCTTTTAATGGCAGTTACTATATATTATATGCACAGTATCTTGGGCAAAAGCAAAAAAGGGTAATTGTGGTTCAAAAGTAATAGCTCTTTGGAGCAATTTGAAGGGACTTCCCTCTCATTCATTGAGCCAGTAGGAGTTGTGCTAAAATATTCTCAGATGGAAGTTGTACCAACATACATTTCAGGGGAAATCGGTAGCTTAACACACATTCTGGAGAACCTATTGCATTGATTGTATGTTGTGGTCAGACACAGTAAATATAAAGATGGAATGCAATAGAGTAATATTAACTAGCTAAGTTATTGGCCTTCATGGAATGGACCAACAGAAAACTGTAAGAAATACACTCGAAATCACAGCTTTCCCATGTGACCTTGTGATCCACAAGCATTTGTATATTGCTAACTGAATTTATGTGCCTTAGCAGGTATAAAAGTTTTCAGAGTCTCACACTCTGCCACTTGTGCCAGCACAAACATGTTTCCTTCACTGTTTTTTGTTACTGGCAAGTAAGTAGTAACTGAATATTTTCCTGAAGCATTACAGCCTCTAAAACTTGTGTGTGGCATTTTGATATGACTGCCAGCAACGAGCCTGTCATCATTGGAATGAGCTAGTGCCAAAGAGTGTTAATGCACTACCCTGCAATAGTGTGCCCAGTGCTACACTCCAGCTGCCATGCTAATAGTTCATGTCTCCGATCCATATGGAATCACTGGTCACAGTGATCATTCATCACATCCATGATTTCACTAGGAATCAAAAGATCCTCTGTCTTGCTTCTCTGCTTCTGTTTCATCTCACCATGACTAAAGAAGCTAAGGTGTGTACATCATAACCTAGAAACGATACTTAATAAATGGCCTGTCAACCATGTCTCTCAATAGTGAACAAAGGAGAGAAAGTATGTGTGCCTGGCCTAGTGTTTCCGTCATAAATTTCATTTATCTGAAACGTGTGAGTAGGATACTTTAGAAAGAATATATTCCAACATTGGCATACTGAGCTTCTTATAATTACTTATAAAACTGCAGCAGTTAACTAAGATTTTGCTTTGCTAATGGCTTCACTAACTAGTTTCCCTGATAAACGAGTACTCAGAATAGCAACTATTCAGGAATGTACTTGTACTTCCAGTGTGCTATATAGGGAAATAATAAACGTTATGCAACCTTTTGAATACCTCAAAATATTTTCAGTTACTTAAAAAAAAACCAACCCAACAACCTGAATTCACCTGTGTTCGCTCCCCATTTGTGTTTGCTCCCTGATAATATTCTAGTAAACGAGTTTACTGACTGGAAAGTTCACAGAAACAGCAAATTTTAAGAAGATTTTGGAAAATGTTTGCGTTGTTGTAATAGCTGTGTCAGTCCCAGGATATGAGAGAGACAAGGTGGGTGAGGTAAAATCTTTTATTGGACCAACCTCTGTTTGTGAAAGAGACAAGCTTTTGAGCTTACACAGAGCTCTTCTTCAGGTATAGAGTATTCTGTATTGGAGAATATTGCCAGAGAGTGAATTTTGAATTTAGAAAGGCAACTATTTGACAAGAAATGTAAATATAATGGTAGGTCTACACTGAAGTCTGAGGTGTGAACACAGCACCTCTAGAGGTAACTGAGCTAGCTTTGATCTAACGAGCTTGAATAACAACAGCAGTGAAGCCACTGCAGCACTGCCCAGGACTCTAGGTATGTATTCAAGTGCCTAGTCCATGCTGCCACCTGTTCTGTCTTGGTTTCACTGCTGTTATCATTTGAGCTAGCTAGATCAAAACAAGTTAGCAAAGTCACACCTCTGATTGCAGTGGAGACATACCGTAAGAGTATGGTATATATATTTGGAGCTAAGCCGCTGCAAACAAGGAACAGAAAAAATACCATGTTACCTATGCGTCCACTAATCAAGACTTCTAAAGTTTGGAATAATAAATACAAATAATTAACTACTCATAAATGATCTACAGACCAAAATTTATTTAGAGAAAATATTCCTGCTGAAGAAAAAAAAAGAATGTCAAGGGCCCTATTTTGCCCCATTACATTGGTGATTGGGCTCAAAGTTTCATTGTGAATTCAACTTCTGAGCCATAAATACCGTAAGAAGCAAGTTTATAACAGCAGCACTAATAGATCTTTAAAAGTGAATTGGAAAACATTTCATTTTTTTAATTTTAAATGATCATCTCTGGCTTTCAAATCACTAACAAAAATGTATCGATATAAATGCAATAAAAGTATTAAAATAATGATATCTTTAAAAGAAGTATCTGAACTTAATTACCCTCCTTAAATTCTTGCAAAGATTCAAGTTCAGGGTTCTGTGTTTCTCATGCAGCAGCTGAAGATATTACAAACACCTAACAAAAACACAAATTCTTGAACCCAAGTTTGGATGGATATAATAGTAATGCTAGGATCATTTCTTTTGGGGAAAGGATAGGGTGGATTAGAATTTATTTTTAGAAAAAAAGATCATAAATAATACATCTAGGCACAGACTAAAGTCTCAGATATGTGGCACATATCACCAGATGCTTGTAAAAAAAGTTACTGCACTTGCAGACCTGGCCCTGAGTATTCTATTAATTTAACTCTATGTTTGCTTCAGTTTTCAATGTATTGGTGTGCAAAAATCCATATGCAATTGCCTCCCTGTATTTGATGATGCAGTTCCTATGACTTCATGTGCAAATTAATTACTAAAGGTTTATTAAGCCATTTGTGCATGCAATCACAGTAACTGCAGATACTTACATGTAGAATCAGGCCTCCTCTTTGAAAAGTTTGACCTCTTACTACAGAGTTCATTTTTCTGTTGCATCATGTTTCAGCCCTCTTCTTGGATGTAGATATTCTTTCTATTAGGAGTCACCATGGAGCTATTATGGAGCCTTAGTATTTACTATGATAAAAATTACATGAAAAATACAAAAAAGTTCTTGTGCCAATTTTGGAGGCTAAATTTGATCACTGAAGCATGTCACAGTGGAATTTTAAAGTACAAATGCAGAAAGCTAAGGAGTTTCTATCAAAATCTCATATGCGTGTGTGTGTAAGCTTGTTTGGGGGCCATGAACATGTGTGTATTTGTCCGTGCATGTTTGTCAACCGAATGTAATGTAGTATAAAATTATTTATAATTAACTTACGTGTATAATGTTCAATATCACCCTTATAAATAAAGAGGGATTCTCTGTTTTACATAATACTACTCTATACTTTGCAAGCTTTGGGAATACTAGATATTTTTGCGGAAGCCACAAAATGAAATAAAATCCTCAAGGGATTGAATTTGTGACACTTTATCAGCTTCACAATAATACTTTGTGTTCCACATGATGTTTGGTGTTTTATAATTTGGGTTGTCTTAATACCTCTGAAATAGTGAATGCAATTAAGAAAGAGCTTCATTATTAAAAATGAGGCAAAATAGATCTAAAGGGACAGATTCTTTGTTTTACCAAGATTACACCAGGCAAAAAAGTTGTGTTGGAAAGTGTTACACCTCCTTAGTTTTCTGTCCAGTCCCCAGTCAGAGGCCTGCACAAGATTGAACAACTTGAAGCTCTTCTAACTTTTACCCATTAGCAACAAAGCCAAGGGACTATCTGCTAGTTAAACAACACATGCCATCTCTCACTACCCCCAGCATGACTCTGTGCTGGGAGCGGTGTGTGGGGAAGGGGGATGACATAGGATTGTTACAGAGGGAGAAGAATGGAACAGAGTATCTGCCCTTAAATCTGTGTAGACTGGTGAATTGTGCTGTGGGCAAGGCACTGCAGGTACAGCCTCAGCACAATCCATTCAAAGGGGAAGAGAAACAGTTGTGAGATCCCAGACTCAACAAATTTGGTATATGTCCACAGGTTTGTCAAATGGCTGCTTCAGGACATGAAAAGTATCAACTGTGACAAAGTTCCTCCTCTATCTTGGTGGGTCCTGCGCTTATTGGTGGATTTTCTTGCCTCAGAGATTCACCATGTGGGTTGGGGAACAGCCCAGAGACCTTCCCCTCTGGAAGAACCCACAGTCCAGGTCAATTGGGAGGTTTGGGGGGAACCTGGGCCCGCCCTCTACTCCGGGTTCCAGCCCAGGGCCCTGTGGACTGCAGCTGTCTATAGTGCCTCCTGTAACAACTGCATGACAGCTACAACTCCCTGGGCTACTTCCCCATGGCCTCCTCCAACCACCTTCCTTATTCTCACCACAGGACCTTCCTCCTGGTGTCTGATAACGCTTGTGCTCCTCAGTCCTCCAGCAGCACACCCTCTCACTCTCAGCTCCTTGCGCCTCTTGTTCCCAGCTCCTCACACTCGCACCACAAACTGAAGTGAGCTCCTTTTAAAACCCAGGTGCCCTGATTAGCCTGCCTTAATTGATTCTGGCAGCTTCTTCTTAATTGGCTCCAGGTGTCCTAATTAGCCTGCCTTAACTGGTTCTAGCAGGTTCCTGATTACTCTAGTGCAGCCTCTGCTCTGGTCATTCAGGGAACAGAAAACTACTCATCCAGTGACCAGTATATTTGCCTTCTACCAGACTCCTGTACCCCACTGGTCTGGGTCTGTCACATATCCCTCCCCCCTGCTCAATGCCAAGGGGTTGGGCAGCTTGGGACGCCAGACAGTGCACACGTGACAAGCCATCGGCGTTGCCATGATGGCTCCCTGCTCTGTGTTGCACACAGAACTGGAAAGGTTGGAGGGATAAGAACCATCTGGTCACCCTTGTGTTCGTCTCCTTGTTCCGCTGCATCCATTGAAGAGGGGCATGGTCGGTCATGAGGAGAAATCTGCGCCCAAGCAGGTCCTAGCGCAATGTTTCCATGGCCCATTTTACAGCGAGACATTCTCTCTCCACCACTGCATATTTTTGTTCCCTTGGAAGGAGTTTCCAACTGAGGTATAGAATTGGGTGTTCCTCCTCCCTGACCATCTGTGATAGAACGGCCCTCAACCCTACTTCCGATGCATCCGTCTGCAGGATAAACTCCTTGGTGAAATCAGGGGCTATCAGTACGGGGTTACTGCAGAGGGCAGTCCGTAGGTCTGTGAATGCTTCCTCTGCTGCGTCAGACCATCTCACCAGATCAGGTCCACGGGCTTTCACTAGGTCTGTCAGGGGGCTTGCCCTTGTGGCAAAGTGGGGGATAAATCGTCGGTAATACCCCACCACACCTAGGAACGCCCGGACTTGTTTCTTGCGACTTGGTCGGGGCCAATTTTGGATGGCCTCTAACTTGTTCACTTGGGGTTTTACCAAACCTTTTCCCACAATGTAGCCAAGATATTTGGCCTCTGTAAACCCTACAGCGCACTTGGCAGGGTTTGCTGTAAGGCCAGCTCACCTGAAGGTATCAAGGACTGCCTCCACCTTCTCCAGGTGGGTTTCCCACTCTGGGGTATGAATGACCACATCGTCCAAGTAGGCAGCAGCATAACTGTTATGCGGGTGTAATAGCTTGTCCATGAGGCACTGGAAGGTAGCTGAGGCCCCATGTAGTCCAAAAGGGAGGACAGTATATTGAAAAAGACCCTCTGGTGTAGAGAACGCAGTCTTTTCCTTTGCATCTTCTGCAAGGGGAATCTGCCAGTACCCCTTTGTCAAGTCTAGGGTAGTCAAGTACCGGGCATTACCCAGATGGTCCACTAGCTCATCTATGCGAGGTATGGAGTACGTGCAAACTGGGATACTTTGTTTAGTCTCCGGAAGTCGTTGCAAAAATCTTGTGGTGCCATCAGGTTTGGGCACCAGCATGATTGGGCTGGACCACTGATTGTGGGATTCTTTGATGATCCCCAACTCCAGCATTTTTTTTACTTCTGCTTTTATTTCCTCCCTTTTTGCCGCTGGCAGCCAATAGGGCCTCATTGTTACTCTGGCCCCAGGGTTCGTGACAATGTGGTGATATGTCTCGGTTGTTCGACCCGGTTTTGTCGAGAACACAGCTTGGTTCTGGAAGATCATCTCAGATACCTCATTCTTCTGGTCGGGTGTTAAATCGGGAGACACTCTCACCTGTTTGGAAGGCTTGTTTTCCTGGGTTAGGTCTTTTTGACTGTTCTGCATGCCTGTTGTGCATGCCAGGGTTTCAGAGGGTTAACGTGATAAATCTGTTCTTGTTTTCTGCGTCCTGGCTGCCGCACCTTGTAGGTTACTTCCCCCATGGGTTCAACCACCTCATAGAGCCCCTGCCATTGGGCCAGAAGCTTGCTTTCTGCTGTGGGTACCAACACCATAACCTGATCCCCTGGTTGGAACTGTCGCCCTTTTGCCTGGCAATTGTAATGGGTTCGCTGGGCCTCCTGTGCCTTCTCCAAATGTTCCCGTACAATAGGGGTAATCTGGGCTATCCGGTCTCGCATCTGCATTACATGCTCTATTATATTTCTCCCTTCATTGGGTTCCTCTTCCCAGATCTCTTTGGCGATATCTAGTATGCCACGGGGGTGATGCCCGTATAATAACTTGATGGGGGAAAACCCAGTTGAGGCCTGAGGTACCTCCCGGATAGCGAAAGTAAGGTAGGGTGTCTCAATCCTTCCCGTCCCAACTTACCACCTTCCTTATCATAGCCTTGAGGGTTCGATTAAACCATTCTACCAACCCATCAGTCTGCGGATGGTAGACCGAAGTTCTCAGGGTATGTATATGGAGCAGTGTACAGAGGTCCTTCATTAGCTTCGACATAAATGGGGTTCCTTGGTCGGTTAATATCTCCTTCGGTAGCCCCATTCGGGCAAAGATCCCCACCAGCTCTTTGGCTATAGTTTTAGAGGCCGTGTTCCGCAAGGGGACGGCTTCTGGGCAGTGAGTAGCATAGTCCAATACAACAAGTATATATTGGTGGCCCCGAGCCATCTTCTCCAGGGGTCCCACTAGGTCCATGGCTATTCACTCGAAGGGGACCTCTATGATGGGAAGGGGTACTAAAGGTGCCCTCAAGTGGGGATGGGGACTGTGCAGCTGACACTCCGGGCAGAAGGCACAGTACCGCCGCACTTCTTCATGTACTCCGGGCCAGAAGAACCGTCGTAGGACTCGTGCCAGGGTCTTCTCTACCCGCAAATGCCCCCCAAAAAGATGACTATGAGCAAGACTTAATACAGCGTTCTGGTGTTTTTGAGGTACTAGGATCTGCTGTACCTTCTGCCCCTCTACTGGTGCAACCCTGTACAAGGGATCCTTCTTCATTATGAAGTAGGGTCCTGGTCCCTGGGTTTTCCCTTCCACAGGGACCCCATCTATTTCAGTCACCTCCTTTCTAATGTTGTCATATCTTGGGTCTTCTGCCTGGTCCCATCCAAAATTTCCTCTCCCGGGGCTAATCTGCCCAAGATCTAAGGGCCCAGTCTCTGTTGCCTCTACTGGTTCAGAAGCATTAGGGTGGGGGTCAGACTCAGGTGCTTTTCCCTCCTGCGTGGCCTCCTTTTCAGCTGCGTGGGTCCGCCTACCCACAAGAGCAACACTCTGGCTTTGGGTCAGTATTCGGGTTTCCAAGGCCTTAGCTGCCCTTCTTTCCCTTTTTGTCTTTCTACCCTGTCTGGGAGTGGAGAACAAATCTAGGGATAGTTTAGAGAAGATTGGGGGTGGACAGTCTGCTGTGGATGCCTAACTAATTTTAGGGTCCCCATCTTTCTCCAATCCCCCTACTGGGAGTAAGTTTCCAAACCCTGGGAAGTCCCTCCCTATGAGCACCGGGTATGGGAGTTTAGGGACTACACCTGCTGCTACCTCAGTAGTGTTCCCTTGGATCTCTATTTTTACTGGGATGGTGGGGTAGTAACTAACTGTCCCATGGACACATGTTATCCCCGTACGTTTAGCCTGTAGCAGCGGACTACGCTTCACGAGCTTCCCTGAGATAAGCGTGATAGCACTCCCTGAATCAACCAGTGCCGTGGTCCCTACCCCATTTAGTTTCACTGGTCTGGTATACATATGTGGGGTTAGTGAGACCCCCACAAGGTGGATTAGGGAGCATGGATCTGCCCAGTTCCCCAGGTTACACTGCATAGGCTCCTCAACATTGGGACACTGTGCAGCTCTGTGTCCCCACTCCCCACAGGCATAACATCTGTATGGAGCCCTAGGCGTTCCCCGGTCTCTTGGTTTGGGCAGTCTAACATCACGATCCTCTTCTCCCTCAGTGCTCCAACTCTTTGTGGCCTCTGATGGGCCTTCAACCTCTCCCTTTTTCCACCTGGGCCCTCCTGGTGGCCCAGTCACCCGAACTTTAGGGCTTGGTGCTGCTAGTTTAACCCAGGGTGCCTCTTCCTTAACTGGTCGGGTCAGCTCCCTTGCTGTCCTTCACCTCTCTACCAGGGTGACAACCTCGTCATAGGTGGAGGGTTCGTTCTGGCTTACCCAGGCACGAAGGTCTGGTGGTAGTCCCCTCATGTATCGGTCGATGACCAGAACTGCTAGTATCTCTTCCGGACTCCGGGACTCTGTTTGCAACCACTTTTGTGCGAGATGGATGAGGTCATACAATTGGGACCGCGGGGTTTTGTCCTCCTGGTACCTCCAACCGTGATACTGCTGGGCCCGCACTGCTGTCATTACCCCAGATCTGGCCAGGATCTCTGCTTTCAACTGGGGGTAGTCTGCCGCAGCCTCTTCAGGCAGATCATGGTAGGCCTTCTGGGCCTCCCCACACAGGAATGGGGCAAGGATGCCAGACCACTGATCTCGAGGCCAGGCCTCTCATAGGGCTGTCCTCTCAAAGGCCAGAAGGTATGCCTCTACATCATCCTCCCGTGTCATTTTCTGCAGCCAATGGCTGGCCCGTATGAGCCGCGTCCCATCATGGCCGCGATTCAGCTCTGTAAGGGACTTTACCTGGTTTACCAGTTCCCGCAACATAGCTCGGTCTTGAGCAGCCTCGTCCATCAGCAGGCGATTAGTCTCTTGCTGCAGCCGCACTGCCTCCTGTTGGGCGGCTGCCTGGACACGGGTAGCCTCCTGCTGGGCCGCCATAGCTTGTATCAGTGCCCGCACTACATCATCCATTGTGGTGAAAAAAAATAAACCCTCTCCTTTTTTTTTGTTTTTTTTGTTTTTTAAAATCACCCTCCTTCTTCCGCCATGCTGTGCACCCCAAGATCCCACTCCTGACACCAGTGTGACAGAGTTCCTCCTCTATCTTGGTGGGTCCTGTGCTTATTGGCGGATTTTCTTGCCTCAGAGATTCACTGTGTGGGTTGGGAAACAGCCCAGAGACCTTCCCCTCTGGAAGAACCCACAGTCCAGGTCAATTGGGAGGTTTGGGGGGAACCCAGGCCCGCCCTCTACTCCGGGTTCCAGCCCAGGGCCCTGTAACAGCTGCATGACAGCTACAACTCCCTGGCCTCCTCCAAACACCTTCCTTATTCTCACCACAGGACCTTCCTCCTGGTGTCTGATAACTTGTGCTCCTCAGTCCTCCAGCAGCACACCCTCTCACTCTCAGCTCCTTGCACCTCTTGCTCCCAGCTCCTCACACTCACACCACAAACTGAAGTGAGCTCCTTTTAAAACCCAGGTGCCCTGATTAGCCTGCCTTAATTGATTCTAGCAGCTTTTTCTTAATTGGCTCCAGGTGTCCTAATTAGCCTGCCTGCCTTAACTGGTTCTAGCAGGTTCCTGATTACTCTAGTGCAGCCCCTGCTCTGGTCACTCAGGGATCAGAAAACTACTCATCCAGTGACCAGTATATTTGCCTTCTACCAGACTCCTGTACCCCACTTGTCTGGGTCTGTCACACAACATTATCCCAATTACAGATTCCTGCTTTGCGCCTCTACCCAAATGAGGTCTTACGTGTACACAGTTTTGTTTTCTTATTTTCTTTTTCATATAAATTTCATGCTTGAGAAAGATGCTAGCCTGATAGCCCTGAAGAGTGTAGTCCTCTATGTGTGGACTGCTTGAATTTGCACAAGTCTAGCCCTGTCCTGCAAATAATTACTCATATGACTAGTCCTCACTAACAGAAATAATACCATTGGCCTAAGAAAGCAAACTTACGTGAATAAGGACTACTTACATGACCCAGGATTTTCAGAATTGTGCAGCTACCAATCCAAAATATACACTCATAAACCACTATCAAGAAGTAAAACTGTATCACTGAGAGATAAGATAATACCAGTCAGACCACAACATTAATTAAAACCAGAGACAAAAAGAACAATATATAAGCAAATAAATTATTAACCCACTTGATTCAGTATTTTAAAAGACAGTAACTTTAGGAAAAAAAGCTGCATGCACTTTTAAAAACATATTTATATAAACACACTCATCTCTACACTTTCTTCTTCTGGGTAGTCAGAGGGTAAAATTCTCTATTGGTATAATGAGCAGAAACTGCACCCATTTACACCAGCGGATACTTTGACCTATGGTTTGTATATATGAAAGCAAAGTTACATGAAATTCACTGTGCACATACAGAATAGCCACAAACCCATTGTGCACCTCAGAGAGTGGCTAACCTGATCAAACTACATCAATATTTAGTACATGGACTACTGTTCAGTTAGTCCTCTCAACATTGATGCTGGGCAAATCTGATTTCATGCAGAGTATTGTTTTGACTCTGCCACAGCTCCTCCTCTTCCAATTTAAAGATCTGACTTTGCACATCG
Source organism: Chrysemys picta bellii (assembly GCF_011386835.1). Classification (NCBI taxonomy): domain Eukaryota; kingdom Metazoa; phylum Chordata; order Testudines; family Emydidae; genus Chrysemys; species Chrysemys picta. The sequence goes on along the minus strand of NC_088792.1, from coordinate 59,007,570 downwards.
CAGGGTAGTGGTGGTTGTTTTTTTCCCATATCTTGGTATTGGATGACTGCCCTATTTCATGATAAAAGTGGAATTCTCTTCTGTCTGCAGGGCAGTCCCCAGGGATCAAAGTATGAAACCCAAACTTAAATAAAATCATATCCTGTTTGCAAACATCATATTCCCTTTGCTAGTCACTAATCTGGACCCATAAACCCTAGCACAGCTTGAGAGCCCATTCCTCATCTAAACAAATGCCATAAGCCTCTTTATACTTTTACAGCCATGTCAGAAAATAATATTGACTGCCAATAGTGATGTGATCAGAGTTGCCTCCTCTGAGCCATAAAAGAAGTGGTCTGTTATCAATTTCTCTAAATGTATCAAGGGAACTATGGGTTGATTCAGTTCCAAGTTATAAATGACAACTCAAAAGCCGCAGAAGCTTTTGAAGCTGGGAGCCGATGATGACATTATCATAAAAGCCTGCTCTTCCTTACTTTTGTGGGGTTTTTTTGCCTATCAACTGGACAAAAAATATGGCTGAGAAATGATTTCAAGATTTCTTCACACAGCAGCAAGTCAGATGGGCAGGAAAACAATCACTATGTTTTAGTGACGTACTGGAAAAAAAAAGATTAAACTTACCCACATTAAAATTAGGTTTTACTTCCCATAATTATCAATTTCATAACACAATTCATAGGGAGGTGTTGTAATAAATCAGTCACAGCTCAGGTGGCATCATGTAATGATCAATAACATCTCGGATGGTAATATCCATGTAAAAAACTGTGGAACCCTTTGATAATTATCAGAGCCACAAGATAATTTGCATCCTAAACCTCTGATCAACTTCAGGAAGTCATCATTTATTATTAAAACCACTGGCCTTAAAATAGTCTTTTTCTTTTTCTAACGTGTGCAATTTCTCCCCAAAATTACAACAGCATGAGGTATGGAATTGATAATACTCAGTCCTGGAACAGTATAAAGTCCAAAAACTTTCATCTCTGAAGAAAGAAAATTAGGAGCACCTCTGGAAAGGGGAGATTCCCATCCATTCAACAGTTTCAAACTGCTAGTCCTGGAAGGTCCTGAGATGTAAAACCTTAAAAATTGAAATACTTGTGTGAAAGAACCTATTACAGGCAAATTTGAAGAGGTTAGAATTCATCATCATTTCTCTCTCCCTGTGAGACCCATACAGTTCAGCTCACAGTATAAGGCAGCCTGAATTTATAGGAAGAGGAATAGATTTATTTCTAATACAGTTTCTTATAAAACTCTATAAATAGCTTTAAAATATTTTGTTTCTGCAAAATATTTGGCACATACGGGGTCCAATTCACCAGTGACCTGTACTTTGTCTGATCATTTTCACTACAGGAAAGTGAGGGCAATGTGAAAAATCAGTACAGGGGGTGGAGGATAATAGGAGCCTATATAAGAAATAGACCCAAAAATCGGGACTGTTCCTATAAAATTGGGACATCTGGTCACCCTGGGGACAGGGCCTGTCTCTTACTATATCTATACATGGCACAAAGGGTCCCTGATCTTGGTTAGGATCTCTAGGTGTTGTAATAATACACATAAGAATTTGACAGGATAATGTGTCATGAAGGTTGTACTGGCCCTCATTTGGGACCATTTGTAAATAATCCAGGCCATCCCAAACTACTACTTCTAGCCTTAGTCCTATCTATATGCATCAGCTCTTTGAGTCACTCTTCGCCATTCCAGTCTGTCTTGAAGCAGTTCCTTGGAAAGTCTGCAGCTAATCATATCCTTTTGTATGACATCCATCCATCTAGGTTTGAGTCTTCCACCCTCTCTCTTACCCTCCACTTCTAAATTTAACACCCTGTTTCCTACATATTCTTCCAATCTTCTTTTCACACGCCCAAACCATCTAAACCTGGATTCTCTCAGCTTTTCTACCATCTTCACATCGCCCCAATCCATTCATTCCATGGTCCATCCTTGTAACTCCAAGCCTCCATCTTAACATCTTCATTTCTACTGTATTCAAGATCTGCTCCTGTCTCTTCCTCAGTGACCAGCATTCAGATCCATACAAAAGTGAAGGCCTAATTACCATCTTGTAGATATTAATTTTTAATGAGATAATTCTCCTATTGCAGATCACTCCACTCAGTTCTCTCCATTTAGTCCATGTCTTTCCTGTTCTGCTTATAAATTCATCTCTGAGTTTATCATTATCCCATACTTTCAAACCTACATACTTAAACATCTGTACTGTAGTAGTAGCTGACCCCCTAGACTTACAGTATTTTTTGTCTTCCTAGAAGGTATCATCTAATCTACAGACCACATACTCTGTTTTATTTCTGCTCATTTTCATGCCATTTCTTTCAGGTACACACCTCCATCTCGCTAAATTTTCTTCCACTTCCTTTTTGTTGTCCCACATAGCACAGCATCATCTGGAAAGAGCATGTGCCAGGGTTCCACTCTCTGGATCTTTTCTGCTAGTGCACCGTGAACAAAAAGGGGCTAAGTACTGAGCAGATGTACTCCAATTCTTACTAGAAACTGTTTAGTTTCTCCACATGGCTTTCTAACTGTGGTAACAGCACACTAGTGCATGTCCTGGATGAGTCTGGTATAGGCTATGTCTACATTTACGGCAGCATGTAGTGTACAGGCACTACACGTGCAGTTACATGCCGTAGTGAAAGGCAGGCTGCATCAGCACTTGCCACTGTGGTATGTCACATGTCAGCTACATGTCATAATGAACTACTCTGGCAGGGGGAGACAGTTTGGGAAGCAGTGGGGAAAGGTTCCGGCAGTGGGGAGCCTTTCCCTGCTTCCTCCCCCCACCAGTGCCTTTCTCCACTGCCAGAGCCTTTCACTGTGGTGGGGAAAGGTTCCAGCAGCCAGGAGGCAGTGGGACATTACACTGGTAAAAATAGCTGTGACACTGCTTAAGTGTGCAAAGAGCCTATGTAGGATACATACCCTGGGCATTCAGTTGTGTAGAGCATTTTATTCTCCTTGCCTCACCTAAGCATGCCAAGCTATTTATACCATGCTAGCTGGTCATTCAGTGTTTGTACTCTACATGCTGCCATAAATTTAGACACCCTTACAGTCTTCCGGTATCTGTTCCAGTCTCATAAGCCACCAGATGACTTCTCTCTGAATGTGGGCATAAGCTTTCTCAAGACTGATAAATACTACATATAGGGTTTTCCTCTTTTCTCTATATGTTTCCACAAGCAATCTCAATGCAAAGATAGCATCCATTGTTGACTTGCCTGGCATGAATCCAAACTAATTGTTACTGACCTTTACTTCTGTTTTAGTCTCTTATCAATAACTTTCTTCCAGATCTTCATTGTGTGGCTCATGAGTTTAATGCCAATGTGGTTACCACAGTCTTGTACATCTCCTTTTCTCTTTAATACTGATACTAATGTGTTCTTTCTCCGGGCATCAGGCATCATCTCAATCCTCATGACAATTATGTCAATATGTTCATGTCAGTTGCTCCAGGCACTTCCATACTCTGCTGTATGCCACCAGGGCTGAGATTTTTCTTATTTTTCATGTGGCTCAATGCTTTTATAACTTTTTCTTTTAGGTCTGGTGCCACCAGACCTTGGTTTGGTTTTATCATAGGGCATAGTTCTATTGGTTTCTCTCCATTCATTAGCTTTTCAACGTAATTTCGTTCCTTAATCTGGTTCTCATTGATTAATTATATCCACTTTCATCTTTAATTACTTTGATCTTACGACTGTCTTTAGTTCACTTATCACAGGTCTTTGCCAATCAATATATTTATTTCTCACCTTCCTTCATGTCAAAATGGGCATTTTAACCTTCCATGGCTTTAGCCTTAGCGGCTGCTATCTCTTTCTTTGCCTCCCCCCCCTTTTTTTTTCTGGCTTTTTTGTACTTCTGAAAATCCTGCTGTTGGAGCATTGCTTGCCAAAGTTTAAAACACTTTGTCTTTTCCTTCTCAGCCACTCAAACTTTCTCATTCTGCCACCAGATCTCACTGGGGACAAAGGCTCTTGCTTCTGTTCACCAAGTGGGCTCTGTGCACATTCTTGAATTTTGTTTGCAACATGAATCTACCATTGATTCACATTTTCTCTTAAGCCTTCTAAAGAGATCTTCTCCAACACTTCCTGCTAACTTTCTTAAGCTTACACCACTTTGTTTTCTGTACTGTTTTGGACTGTTTTCTTCTAAAGTACTATATGTATCCATATTCAAGAACCAGCATTCTATGTTGAGTTGCAATGCTTTCCCCTAAGATGACCTTACAGTTTTTGATGGTCATCCCAAACTCACACTGACAAAAACTTTATATCACACCAAATCATCATATATTCCCTATATTTTAATGCAAGAGGAGTTGATAAACTTGATAGGTATCAAGACAACTTGATAATTTTCTATACTTCACTATTTATAATAACCCAATCATAGAATTACTAATCAAACCAGCACAAAAACAATATTTAACATAATAAAGCTGGCCACCAAGGCCCCAATCCTACAAAAATGATGCACCTGCTTAATTTTAAGCATGTGCACAATTCTTTGCAAGATCGGGGCTTAAATTCCAAAAATACTACAAGGGGAGGTCAATATTTTTTTGCATCTTATCATTTTCTCCCCTGTGCAAGGAACTATGCTTAAAAAGAGGTTATCCATATTATTATATTAGCATAGAAAGGAAAACCACATAAAAACTGCTAAGCACCCTGTGCATAATCTAATAATAATAATAATAATAATTAATAACAGAAAGAAAGGAAAAAAGATACCTTCTTTGAATAACACCACTGTTTATGATATATTTAGAATGAGCAAACTTTCTCTGAGCTAGACTCTCAGCTGGTGTCAACGTACTTCAATGGAGCTATTCCAATTGACGCCAGCTGACAATCTGGCACTAGATATTTCAATTTGCAAGTCATTTCTGATTATTTATCAATGCCCCAAATACAGAACAGACAACTCCACACAGACTCAGAACTTCTTAAAGAAGGGGAGTCTTTCATATATTCTTTCCCACTATATTCTCTACTACAGAATACAGACTTGAATTTCATTTTCACACAAGGAAACAAAAGAAAACAAAGATCTGCTCACCAGCAAATGAGAAAACTACATTCAAACTCATCCATCCCATCACACAAAACATTCAGACAAGAAGTATGCTGGGTTTACTGCATTATGCAATACTATCCCCCTTATCCCAAAAGTGATCAAATAACAGTGACCCTTCCTACTTCCACCCTTATAATAGAAAGAGCTCATTTTACCTAAGAGACAACTAAATTCAGCCAAAAAAAGGTCTCCTAAACTGACCATTTACTTTGGAAAAGGTCATAACCTCCCTCCTCCCTCTCTAAAAAGAGTCCCTAACCAAACACGAAAATAAAATAAAAAGAGGCAAACTAACTAGCGGTACACTAAATAGGGTGTAATACAACAACATATATTTCTGTTTATATGGTTCTTAATCAGAAATGAGTTAAATGAGTTTGACAAAGTGCAGGTTCCTCTAAACATGTGAAAGAACAAAAGTTGGCTGAGTATTTCCTGACCTGTGTTATTGGTAAATTTAGTGCAGAACAGCACACACGCCTCTCAATTCTAGAAGCACCGCAAAGCCCCCCCCCCCTCTTCACTGATTTTTCTCATTGCACATATTGGGCAATATCATGATGACCTATTTCTCAGAAGTAAGATTTTCCAAAATGTTGCCAAACAAACAAAATGTTTTCCAAAACATTGTGAGCACATGGCAACCTTTACTAGTTTCCCATGCTCTTGAGCAATCCTAGTTAACAGGTACCTCTTATTAACTACTTTTTGCTCATAAATGTAGACAACATCTGCTGAAGTTGTTCCTCATTTCTTGCTCAGTCCTTTCTCAAAAAAACCCCAATAATTATAATGACAGTTTTGCCTCAGTAGGACCTGATTTGGCCATATATATATATATATGTGTGTGTGTGTGTGTGTGTGAATGTGTATGTGTATGTGTATATATATATATAGAATGTCATTACCATTAGTCACTAGGCTTAAAATACTGGACCCAATCCTCAGCTAATATAGCCACAATGATTTACATCCTCTGAGAGTCTGTTCCTTAATTCCCATTAGTGAAATCTTTAGAAATTACCAAATAATAACAACAATTATAAAGTGAAATTGATTTTTTGTTAAAGCCCTGTAGCCTGGATATGCTTTTTGTCAAGTTCATGCTTCATGATAATATCTCATAATAAGAAAAACCCACAGCAAAGATTCTAGTGGTATGGAAATTATCCTATGTGGGGGACAAAAGCATATGAAATGTGTTGGCAAGCTTCAGTAGAGAAAAGGCAAACTTGTAGTATTTCAATGGAGGTTGGCCTCTAGCTCCAATTGCACTCTAGAGACTGTGGTTTCACTCCTGAAGACAAAAACAGTGAAAGGGAGCTAGAACAAATGTGCAACACTCAGCCAGCATATCAATGGCTAATAATCTAAGCATTGCACCTTAATTTTACTGACAGTGATTGTTTACAGTTCCATTTAGACCACAGAACATAGGGTAGCTAAAGAAAGTACCAGTGAAGAAAATTGTAGATGGAAAATCGTTTCTAACTGTTACGACCTTCAATAGTAAATAACAGGAGAATGTTAACAAATGTTGATAGAGCTCTCTTCTGTGGGGAATTTTTTTTTAATTTTGATTCTTTTCCTAATATTGGAACAGTTTCTCCTAGAAAAATGGACCCACTGGCTCAAAATGTAGCAGAATAAATAGTTTCCATAATTTGGTATTAAAAAGGGTTGAGGGGGAGGCATAGCTCAGTGGTTTGAGCATTAGCTTGCTAAAACTCAGGGTTGTGAGTTCAGCCCTTGAGGGGGCCACTTAGGGATCTAGGGCATAATCAGTACTTGGTCCTGCTAGTGAAGGCAGGGGGCTGGACTCAATTACCTTTCAAGGGCCCTTCCAGCTCTAGGAGATAGGATATCTCCATTAATTAAGGTTGGTCAAAAATTCTATTTAATATTTTATTAACAAAAACTATGCCCTGGCAGTTACTAAACAATGCCCATTATGCAAAGTGCTATTTGTGTGTACTTTAGTTTTTTCCTTTCTGTGGAACATAGTGCTGCATTACCTATTCAGTACTCTTTATCAGGCTTTCACTATACCCAAGAACATTTCACTAAAATACAGCCCCTCTAATTATCACATTACTTTTCTCAAAAACCAACGCACAAAAGAAAATATGTACAAGGACAGACAAGTAACATACCTGCTATCAGGACAAAAATATTGCCCCGTGATACTGCACTCTAAGATTATGAATATATTGCAATGCACAGTATCTAGAAAAAATCAGTATGGCAATAAGACAAAAGCTTCATTTTTATTTTCTGTCATTGTATATATTAGCTCCTCAAGTGTAGGACCTGCACAATCCTGAAGATGACAAATTACTTTAAAAATCTATTTATGCTGTACAGATTACATTGGAACAGCCTCTACTTACCCCAAGTCCCCCACAAGGCAACAAGGAAAAGATTTTTTGAGACACGCTGCCTATATGTTAAAGAGAAAAGACAACAATCAGCATAAAACTTGAAAAATAATCTTAATTAATTCAATCCTAATGTATTAATCTCTCTCAATAATTAGTCAACTACAATACTGTTTGCAGTGTTGCTGTAGCCATGTTGGTCCCAGGTTATGAGAGAGACAAAGTGGGTGAGGTAATATCTTTTATTGGACCAACTTCTGTTGGTGAAAGAGACAAGCTTTCAAGCTTCTCAGAGCTCTTTTTCAGGTCTTCCTGCAGAAGAAATCTGTGGAGCTCGAAAGCTGTCTTCTTCACCAACAGAAGTTAAACAAAAATACTATAACTTTAGAATAACACTGTGATTAGTACTAAAAAGATCAAAATCAGTCTTTGGATTTTGGGGTTAAATTTTGAAACACTAATAAAGCTGTTAAACTGGTTTTCCTGGGATTTCCAAAGGAATGGGGATTAGGCATGAAACCTCACTGAAAGTCAATGTGAATGCTGGTACTTTTAATGGTCCAGACAATTACAGTATGAGCTCATTTAAAGTGTAATTATATGAGTATTTTAATAGCTTATAATTAACATAGATAACTGTATACTTCAGCAGTACTATATGAATTGATAGCATTACTATACCAAATGAAATTTAGACAAAGAACATACAGATTACACAGTCTAATTTATTACTTCCCTTAATTTACACAATATACCACAATATGATGACTCAATATAACCTGAAGTTGTTATTAATTTTAAGACAGTCCTATATTCAGTTTTTACTACCTTTGAACTTAGTGTTTGCCTTATTAAGGACTATGTTAAAATTAGGTAGGAATCTTAGGATTTGACCCATTCACTGTTGGAGTATGTAATTCGGCTCTAGGCAAATCTTTCCAGGGCAGTTGTGGAAGAGAACATAGATTTCCCCCAATGTACCACTGAACTAGTTTTGTAACTTCAACACAGAGGAAATGCTAGATGGTGGATCAATTCAAGCTGCCTAGAAAGTAGCAACCCATTGCTGAGGAAGAGGCAAAGGCTAGAGTTACTTGTGTTTAACCAGTATAAATGAAGTGTATAACGAAGATTATAAGCTATAGTCTTTCAGCACTGAGAGACCAGATTGGAAAGTTGGAAGAAAGTGCCTTAGTCTGATAGTAAAATCCAAGGCATACTGAATTTGCAGCTATTTCTAATCAGCAGAAGAGGGCATATTGATCAATTAACATAGGGTGAAAATCATACAGGTACAGAGGGACTAAACAAAGCCATCTGCACCAATTTAAGAGTTCTGCAAGGGAACTGCACATGCAGTAGCTGTACAGAATATTATCTCACACTATGCCATAGAGGAATGATTACTCCAGATATACCAGGGTAGGTAGATGCTCTGGGGCATGCCAGAAAGGGGATATGGAAGGGGGTCATCAGGTCACTTGCAATGCAGATCCAGTGGCTGACGTGGATGACACTTTTTTTACATTTTTCTGAGGAGATGATGGAAAAGTCTGAGAAAGGGCGCTAAAAAATACATAATTAAAAATAACAGGTTTGAGGTGCTGTCAAAGTATTAGGAGGGAGTGACTAAAGTTTCATGTAAGATAAAGGATGATATTTTGAAAACATTGTATAACTAGAATGTTTTTCAATAAATCCAGTAGCTAACTGATGGAACGTGAGAGAGGAAAGATGAATTCCCAGATATCTTAATGCTAGATGCATATAGGAATTGTCACAAAAAGAGAGCATATGGAGAAGCAAGATGTAGAAATCCATCAGCAGGCAGTATTCAACACTGAAGTATCGACACAGGGGAAAATATGTACAAAGACTTTTCAACACATCAAGAAATTTACCAGAAACACTTATTCCCTATTGCACAATTGTCAGAGAAGCAGATAGCAAAGTGATAACAGAACAGGAAAAACATCAAGATCTCTTTGAAAGAACAGTATGAAAAGGTTTTGCTAAGAGGGAGTAGGACGGTCACCTAATGATCCTCATAGCAATGAAAGAGCCTCCAGCTTTGTTGACAAAACAAAAAGACAAAAAAAACAACCCAAAACCAGCAGCAAAAATGTTCAAAATGAGACAATTCAAGAGGTCCTAATGATATTTGGAAATGATTCAAAAGTACTTGGCAAATGCCTACTGCTTGATTTTTCATAAAATGTATCCAAAAAAAAAAGGGATTTGAATAAACCAGATTATGTGGAAGGAGAGTGAAAACTTCACAATAAGTTCTTCAGTCTTGCATCAGGCCAGGTCTTGTAAGATTGAGAGCCAAACCCTTGAAGAAAATGACCATCAGGAGAAGATCTGAGGGATATGGTGTTAGAGTGATCAGCTCTATTAGTCATGGATGCAATATAGAGCACAAATAAAGGAATGTTAAAATAGGAGAATCACAAAGGTTCCCTTTTCTGATATGTAAGACCACAAAGGAAAGGATTCTCTGGTGAACTCTCATACAAAGGAGATTTTTTGGAGAAGAGGGTTATGATGCAAAGTTAAGTGCCAGGACAGTAATCCACATGGATGCTGCAGTCTGTGTGAGTGATTCACAATGCAGGATTGAGGCTTTGGTGAGCAAAAGAAGAGACAGCAGCAAAACATTACTTTGTGGAAAGATGGACAATCTAGTAATACTGTATGAAAGCTTACAGAACACAAGGGAGGTTTGGGGACCTTAACTGTTTTCCAATATCAACCCTCAGATTGAAGCGGGTACTGCTAAGTGATCACATAGGAACGCACAAAAATTGTAACATACTTACATATGCTGTCTAAATGTATCTTTTTATTCCACTTTAAATGAAGCATATAAGCTGACAGCAAATTTTTCACATTTACAAATTTGTGGTAATTGGAAACTTACTTTTTTAGAAACATTTTCATAATGACAGCGGGAGAGAAAAAAATTCACACTGAACTTGCAGGATCTACATGGAAATGACTGATTGTTATGCATTTGTGCTCATTAAAAGAGGTTTGAAATGGTGTATCCTGTCACATTAGACCATAATGTAATATGACACATCATCTCCGGTATTAATTTGCATCACATCAAGATGTAATGCAACATGTCATGTTGTTTAACACACTGTAGTGAAACATGAGCAATCAAAAGCTTAACTTTTTACTAGTGCAAAGTTACATAATTTCTAAAAGGTTACATAATTTGTAAAATGGTAATTTGTAATAATTGAACTCTTAGGCCCTGATTCAGAAAAAATGTAACCACGTGTATAAATCTATCCCTCTTCAGGAAAGCACTTAAGCACCTGCTTAACTATAACCATGTGCTTAAATCTCATTGATTTATCGGGACATAAGTATGTGGCTAAGCACCCTTTTTAAAGATAGATGCTTTCCTGAATCAGGGCTTTAATATGTAATTTGTAAAACACACACTTAATTAGCAAGTACTAAATTTCTCATGCTAGATTTACCCCATCTCCTGTAAGTCACTTTTAACACTAGCGCCCTAAGCGGTTTCTTTTTTTATTTTTAAGTTACAAAGAAAGGTTTGGCTATTTCTGAATATAAAATAGTTTAATGCAATATAAATCTGTTGTTTCCACCAGGCCTATCATCTGCGGTGTTCCACTGAAAAGTGTCTACTATGCATGACTATGTGCATGGTAGGTGAGGGTGGGGAACAAAAGAGTGGCTGATTTTGGTCAACCATTACTTTTCCTTTGAGTTAGCACATGAGGCCAAATTGTAGAGCTAGTCAAAAATATTTAGACAGAACAGTTTTCTGTCCAAAAAATGCACTTTTGTTGAAATTGAAATGCTTTGCAGGAACTTATCGATTTCATGAAATTTTCAATGGGGAAATATTTATAATCTCAATTATTTTGCTTTGACATTTATATATTAATTAATTATATTACATTACATTAAGGCTTGGAAGGCGTACATTTTTATCAGTAAATTTTAATAAACACTGATTTCATTGTCTACACACAAATCGATGAAAAAATATTTCCATCAATAATAATTGATATTTATAGGTAGGTAAAGTAAGAAAAATGTTGCTTGAGAACTTATTAGAATTTGATTTAAGGATATTTACTTTGTATATGTTGACATGTGATGATGACAATTAGTGTTTTAAAGCTTTAACATTTTGAATCTCAATATGTTGTCTGACCCACCCATCGTGTGACTTTCCCCATAATTTCCCACAACTCTGAAAATTTAAATCAATAAAAATAAAGAAGCTTAAAAATAAACACAGTTATCCATCAAAATTATAAAAAATCAATTTTTGCCAAGCCTAATTATATATAATGTTTAATATTGTGTGTATATAACATATTACAATTAATACAGTACAAAAGTCAAAACAAAATTGATCAAAATGACAAAGTCTCATTGAAATATTTAAAATTTTCAATGGTCTAGAAGTGATTTTTTTTTTTTAATTTTTGTTTTGTGTGAAATTTCAAAATTTTGAATTTCATTCCAATTTGGACCATTTTTTCCCCTAAATGTCAAAATTTCCATTGTTACAAATTCGAGTTCCTGACCAGTTGTATCAAATTGTTGTAGTTTTTATTTTTGCCATCCCATGGACCTGGCCTAATAAAAATATAAACGCTCATAAAGGATCATTGTGTTTCCCTTTATCTATTCTAGTGCCTCAGTGCAGAGGCAGTTTATCAATATTACTGAATAAATTATTAGCATCACCATTCCTATAGCAAAATAACTGTTCTATTTTAGTGTAGTTGTAGAAATAATTACTAATGAATCTCTGGGGAAAAAAAGCTTCTGGTGGGAAGGGTATGTTATAAATATAAAGCTCCATGTCTTATACTGGGTGAAATAAAAATAGATAAGAACTCTAATGTGTATAGTGCAACATTCACTATTGTAGGTTTGTCAAGATACATTGCCTTGTGAACGATTTATCTGAGATTAGAATCTAACCTTACTGTTCCTAAAATTAAAGTATATGCTCAGCACTGACCATGCATCCAAATATAATTCTTGAGACACATCAGTGCTGATGGCTTGTTTTTATTTTTACATATTAAAAACCATTTAATACTTTAAATATGATTTTATGTTACTCAAAGATACTATACACTGCATACTGCACAATTACACAAAGTTCAGTTATCAGCAAAATCTGATGAATAGTATCTATATTCAACTCGGCTGAAATAACGTTTAAAATAAATAAAATGAATGAGAACAGCAGAAGAACAGTTTTGACAAGCAAGTGTATTTTTAACTCTTATTTTTAGATGAAAGATATAAAGAAATAGAAGATCTATTGCATTCCAAATTTCCATAGTTACTGATTTCTGGCGGAAATGACTTAAAGGGTTAATATTAAAATGATGTAAAAGCAAATGTGGAGAAACTTCTATTGTTGTTTTCCAGCCAGTGCATTTTACTAATGTATATTGGCTTCCACTGTAACATTCTCATTTCACTTAGCAATGCATTTGGAAAAAGTGAATTTTTGTCACACTGCTTGCCAAGTATTTTAAACTGACACCAGCTATGACTAATGACAGTGCTGGAATGTGCTGTTCTCAGTAGAATAGAGGCCTGTACAGACCTAGGAGTTTCCTGGGGTCCAGCTTCTGTCTGTTCAGGGGGCTGGTGCCATATAGCAGTGAATGATGTTCAGAGTGAACCAGCTGTATTTCCTCCAGACTGGCTTTTCGACCTCGAATTCGCTGAAAGAAAACAGCAGAGGCCTACAATATTCCACTGACAATATCTGGGGGGGGGGGAGGGAAGTAAAGGTCCAAAATAACATTTAGTATGATTAATAATGGGTTGAAATTGCATCATGCAGGAATGTGACACTGATTTGTTTATTAAAGTATACTAAGGATGAAAAACAAATGCATGTGTGGTTAAGTCTTAACTTATAGTTAGCAAGATACAGTATTCATATAACAGAAAAAAGAAGTCTCTCTCTCTCTTTTTACAAGCCAATAAGAGTTAGAAAACAAACATAGATGTGTTTTCTATAGTACTCAATCCACGTTGAATATCTCAGTATTAAAGAAAACAGTGTATTCGCACCTGGAAGCTACAGATGAGTTTTGAAATAAAGATCACTGTGTTTTGCTAGTGCCACTATTACTTACCACAGTGTCAATTCTTCTAGAAAGGAAAATATAAGTCCTACATTTAAAGTAAGCTAAAAGTACTTTTTTTCTTGAATTTAGGGTTGGTCTCCATAGAGTTTCATTCTGCCAGACTCAGATTCATTTGCTGCCTCTTTTTTATTTTTATGACTTCCTTACTTATTGTAATTGGAGTTTGGCCCTTTACATACTTACCCAGCCTTTACCTTTCCCGTACAGCATTGTTAAAATTCAAGGATATTCTTCTAGCTCCATTAAAGTACAGTCAGTTAAAAAAACTGTAAAAATGACACTTGCTTACTCAACAGATCTTCTCCCTGTGTGTATTTAGTTATCTTTGCTTACTACAATGACATAAATAAGCATTTACTACTTTCTACTCCTGTTAGTACTGCACACAGTCTATACAGCTACAGCAGAGTGAAATGGATTTTATTCTGGTTCATGCATAATCAGCAGCAAGTTCTGTCACGATGTCTTTATTACTGTAGAAGCAGAAAGAAAACAGTTCAACTTAAAAACCCTAGGTTTTATTTGCAGTGTTGACAACTAGAAACTGCATGGGTCAAATCCTCAGCTGGTGCAAACTGTCATAACTCAGGCTGAGGAGCTACACCAATCAAATATGGTCTGTATGTAAGTAAATAGATATGAAACTTACTGAGGGACAATACACATGTAACCCCCATGCTATTTTCATGGAGTCATTTTTCAAAGTATATACTTCCACGATTTGAATGACTGTTCTTTTTGATAAATTCCATTCAGGAACTTATTTTTTCCTGGAGGTAACTGTCTAGCACTCAGTATTACATAACAACCCCACCACCACCACAACCATCACCACACACACATTGCAAAACACTAAACTCTTCTCTTCATCAGGGCACAAAAGCAACAATTACATATATTAAGTGCCCTACCAAATTCACGGCCATGAAAAACATGTCACAGACCATGAAATCTGGTCTCCCCTGTGAAATCTGATCTTTTGTGTGCTTTTATCCTATACTATACAGATTTCAAGGGGGAGACCAGCATCTCTCAAATTAGAGTCCTGACCCAAAAGAGGCTCATGGAGGGTGTTGCAAGGTTATTGTAGTGGGGTCGAAGTATTGCCACCCTACTTCTGTGCTGTCTTCAGAGCTGAGAGGGTGGAGAGCAGCGGCTGGTGGCCAGGTGCCCAACTCTGAAGGCAGCACCCGGCCAACAGCAGCATCGCAAAAGTAAAGATGGCAATACCATACCATGCCACCCTTACTTCTGTGCTGCTGCCTTCAGCATTGAGTCAGGACCCCTACAGTTACACCATGAACTTTCATTTTAAATATCTGAAATTATGAAATTTATCATTTTTTAAATCCTATGTCCGTGAAATTGATCAAAATGGACCATGAACATGGTAGGGCCCTACATATATTTGAAGAGAGCAAGTTTTGAGGAAAAAGAGTTGTCTAGGGTGGTCCAACTGGACTGGGCATAATTTATACTAAGTTAAGCAGAGGCAAATTTTGCTGAATAATCAGAAAAATATCCCTAAAAATTAGATCTAGTGGACTGTGGATTAGTCTGGCAAGGGAAATGGTGGAAGTCCTATTTTGTGCATAATTTACAACTAGACTGGACACAGCAATGGAAAATAAAATTTAGGGAACAATCCATGGACTAAATGACAAGCTCTTTTTTCATCTCCAAATTCTCCAGGCCTCCCCAGTCTCACGTGAGACTTTGTAGCAGCACTTTCACATCCTTTTGACACACTTTTCCACAATCAAAATCTGCACATTATGTTTCTTCATGGAGTCAATGATAAAAATATTTTTTCTTCAAAAGTGTGGTGACGGATAAGATTTGTTCATTCATCCATTCTCTCTAAAAATGTATATATTTCTATCAATTGTTTCACAACATATGTACACAATTCTCTACAGAGATAGGGAGGGAAGGATAGTTCTTAGGTCAGCTAAAATATTTTTCTAATCAGATAGATAAACAGATGTGGTGTCAATGTTTTATCAGAGTGAGCTTGGAATGGCTGCATTAGTCACAAGTGGCAAAGGCCCAAGTGCAATAAGCAGGTCATCTCAAATAAGTGCCCATATACCCTTTACGCTGCATGTTCATACACTTAGATCACATAGAGGGCTTGTCCACATGAACATTCAATTTGCAGCAAGTCTGGGTATTAATCCACCCAACATCAGTCTGCCATGCAACAATTGTCCGTGTGAACACTGCTGCCACACACTAACAGTTCCTTAGGGTATGTTTACACTTACCAGTAGATCGGCACTGCTGCAATCAATGCAGCGAGTGTCGATTCAGTGGGTCTGGTGAAGACACGCTAAATCGATGGGAGAGCAATCTCCCATCGATTTGTGTACTCCACCTCCGCGAGAAGCGTAAGGGAAGTCGATGGGAGATGCTCTCCCGTCGACGCAGTCCAGTGTAGCCACTGTGGTAAGTGGATCTAACTACATTGACTTCAGTTACGTTATTCATGTAACTGAAGTTGTGTAAGTTAGATCGATATACCTCAGTAGTTTAGATCCGCCCTTCGTGCACTTTGATCTATTTCACTTTGAAATGGGACTAGACCACGGTGCACTAAAAACTGTTAGTGAATGTCAGAAGATTCCACATAGTTAATGTGCAGCAAGCTAGTGCAGGGTAGATTTATACCCCAGCATGCTGCTAACTAAATGTTCATGTAGACAAGCCCACAGCTTACAGAAAAACTATTTTAGAAATATTTAAAAGGGTTAGGATTATTTTTAATTGCCATTAATTGTCATAATCTTTTGCCTGTAAAGTCAGTTTCCATAGTACCAAAACTCCAACTACTGAGGACTCGGGTCAGAATAATGTCATGATTTTCAGGTCCAATATGTCAAGACCTAGCAGGGTTATATAAGTAAATGCTGTAACCCCATTATAAAATTTGGAGTCTCTGTTTTTTCAATGGTGCAAAGTTCCTGTTTTAAGCCCTCATGGGCCACAAGAGGTCAGACAACATAATGTAGGCATTTCTGTATCTTTAAGTATACACAACTATATATTTATTTGTTGGGGGAGCTAAACAGAGAGATGTGAACTGCTTTATCTGCGTCCCCTAATACTTTCAAGGTCTGAAATATGGCCAATGTAATGTCCTAATTAGTTCTGATTGGTCCTGGAGGTATCTAAACCTTTAGTAAAATATAGTAAAAGGCATAAAATCATGATAAAGTACACTTTTGTTAAGGAATTAGAACTAATGTAGCAGAACAGATGGACTGCATTGGTTTTGCATTATGGAGAACTTGAAAGGGCTGATTTGGGGGTAGATCCATAGTAAGGGCAAACTTCTCTTCTCTGAACTCCATGATATTCTGCTTCCCCATCACGGGTGGTTCTCTCACTGACATCAGCTTGGAGGCATGCATATGTCAGGGGAGTAGAATATTGAAGTTGGGTAATCGGAAATGTCCACCCTAGAATGGGCCAGTTATACCTGCCAGAATTGGAGAGGCCTGCATCTTCTCCATTGCATTAAACTAAAAATAATTGATAACATGGATTAAACAATATTTATCACTCAACTCTTTCACTATAAGCTTTCCCTTTATTACAGTTGTATGTAGGGATCTGCTTCCTCTAAAATTCCACTAGGCTCTCTAGTCCTCAAACATGCAAATAAACAAAAAAACAAACTAATGGTCTTCATAGTTTTTTCATCTTTCTTGGGATTTTTCACAGTGGTTAAATTCTCTCTCAGTTCCTTAAAACACACACACACTAAATGGACCTGTTGCCCAGTTGGCACATCAGGGGATCTCTCTTGCTCTATATGTGTGTATCTTTCTCTTAAAAACACATGCACACAAAGACATATCATTTTTGCTCTGTACATAAATTCATCTTTCCTGGTCTTTTGGTATCTAATGTGAATGTGTTTGTCATTAAAAAATATGTTTTTAAAGTGCCCATACAGATTCCCCTATCACTCTCCTACCCGCACCCTTGCTTTTTGTGTCTTCTTTAGAGTTAAAGTGAGATTATGAAGAAGGAATCTTTATTTCAAAGTTCAATAAAAATAATCTGGGAGTCTCACACCTCCTTAACAAAACTCTTTCTCCCCTCCCAGAAAGTTAAAGCTCACGAACTGGCCAACGCATCCACGTAGTAAGGCAGCAATAGACAGCGTGAAACATCTCATTAATCCCCTGTGAGAGCATTGCAGGTCACATTGTGAGCTGAGCGAGCAGCCAGTGCTGGAGCCGTGGGCAGCGTTTATGAGGCGAAGCTCCCCAAATGGGGCAAGAAATGCCAGATGCGGCAAACCTCCCTTTGGAGGTGCACAGTCCTGCCGCCTTTACAGTCCCGCTGCCGGCAGATCCCGAGAAGTGCGGCCAGACTGTAGCTCCGCCCCGAGGCCCCGCTCCCGCTCAGCCTCTTCCCCCGTGGCCCCACCCGCACTGCACCTCTTCCCGCTGAGGCCCCGCCCCTTCCTACCCCCCCCCCCGCCCACTGCTTGCACCTCTCCACTGCCCATCCCCCATTGCTCTCCCTCAAGGCAGGAAGGGGCAGAAAGGAGCAAGCGGCGGGTGGGGAGGCCCCGGGGGAGGGAGGAGCAGGCAGGCAGAGGGGCTTGGGGGAGGAGGGAGAGGGTTCGGGTTCTCAGGACGGAGTGGGGTTGGTGCCGCGGGGGAGGATCGGGCCTTGGGCTAGAGCGGGGGGCAAAGTCCAGGCACCGGTGGCCTTCCCACTTTTAGGTAGCTTCCTGCACGTGCCCCAGCCTCCCCAAACACAAGAGGTACGTGCCGCCTGTGGCTGGGTCGCTAGTCCCCATCTCATACCGCGGGGGGGGGGGGGGGGAGGAATAGCTGCAGCCTTAGCTCTATTCCCCCCCCCCCCCCAATGTGCCAGCCAGTGTAGCTGAGCCAGTTAGGGTGACCGGATGTCCCGATTTTATAGGGACAGTCCCGATTTTGGGGTCTTAAAGCGGCTCCTATAACCCCCCCACCCACCCCCTTCCCGATTTTTCACGTTTGCTGTCTGGTCACCCTAGAGCTAGTACATTTGCGGATGTACTCTTCTGTGCCAGCAAAAGCGTTGGTACAACTTATTCTCCACCCTGGAGCAAGTGGGAAGCAGTAATCAAACCGTTATTTGTGAGTCACAATTCAGTCGCTGTTCTGGCTGCTGAGGCAGCACAATTATGCACTGCCCGGATGGTATTAATTTTGATGGAATATATGGGGACAAGGAGTTAAAGGTGTCAACATGACCCTTTCATTGTCCAACATTAAACAGTTTTAAATAAGGTTCAGGGTTTGATATATAGAGCTCTTAGTCTGCTTAGCACCATGGCAAGTACACTATTAAAAATCTTCATAACTTTTTATAGTCTTTGGAAGGAAAAGAACCCTAGTCTGACAGCATCTTAGATGGTAGTAATGGTCCTTTAGGGGAAAAAGTTAGTTGAGATGGGTTGGAGTTGTTGTTAAAATCCAAACCTATTTCCTAGAAGACAAAACAAGACACACACACACAAAAGAGGAAAGAAAAGAATAGCAAAGATTAAAAAATGCAGCTTCTGTCTCTTGTGTTGACATTCACTTGCAACCTCGCTGCTGGAATAAACACGTGCATGGCACACAGTTGTATTAGCCACTCTGAAAATTAGCAAATTTGTGCCAACATCAGGCTGTTTAGGGAATTGCTTTTAACTGCCTCTTTCATTGCAGGCTTACAGCAGTGTGCAATAGATAGTCTTGGTTGACTGAGTCAGACTCTTCCTAGACAGAAGACAAATGGAGAAGGAAAGAAAAGAGAAGAAATAAGGTGGGTGTAATATTTTGGGGTGCAACCCAGACCAGTGAGAAGTTGTGTCACCGCCTGCTCTGTAAACCCAAGTGCCTTAAATGCTCTGTTGCTGTGCTCACAGCCAGTAGACAAGCATGTAGTTCCTTGAGTGTCTGTGTGTTCTATGCAGCACTGACTCAGCACTCTGACCCCAGCAGGCTGCCTACAACACAACAGCTCTACCCTGGTCTCCAGCAGCTTCGGTGACTACTTGCAGGGTGACCCCAATACATTCCAACTCCCAAATTTCCCCAAATTTCCATCTGCCCAAGTCTCGAGCCCTGTCCTGGAACACTCAGAGAAGTAATAAGGTTCGTTGAGCCTTAAAAGAGATAAAAGTGCGCTTTATCATTTTAACTGGAGTGAACAATCTCTTCAATTCAAACAGTAAAAATAAAACAAGTTTATTAGCAAAAGGATATAGGTTAAGTGATACCAAATAGAAGGGATTGAAGCTAGAATGGGTTAACAAATGAACAAAAGTAAAAATACACTTTCTAATGACTAAGACCTAACTTAACATGGCTGACCAGATGCTCTGGCCAGGACCCAACACAGGGACCACAAAGCACTAGGTTTCTTTGTCTCCTCAGGTTTCAGATAAAGATGGAGTCTCTCTTTGACCCTTATGTTACAAAGGAATTGTCTTTGTCCTAAAAGTCAGGAAGGCCTCCTGGTGAGTCAGTCTCCTGTGTCTCTCTGGGATGCAGGAGCCATGTTCATTCTCTGTCTCTCGAGTTCAGTCTCAGGATAACCCCTGCTCATTTAGCTTGATGGCTTTGTTTTTGCTAATATGTGAACTGAGGTCAACCCACATTCCTTTGTTTATGACAAACCTGTTTGTTACTTTTACCTAGGTTAGGCCATCTGGTTTTAAACATGTTCTAGTAACATCAAACAGAGACAATTCATAACTTTACATATGACGTGGTTACATTCATTTTATAAGGATATTACTGACCAGTGTGTTATTAGTTTTCAAATGATACCTCGCAGGGCATATTCTGTATAAATATCCTTGCAGTAGTGTGTTGTGGTGATGAATACATGGGTGCCTAGGTTCACAGTGGGGAAGATGACACATGAAGCGTGGCAATGACAAAGTTTCACATCCCAGGTGTGGTTCAGGTTTAGCCAAGGCCGGTGGAGGTGAGGATGTCATCTGGGTCCCTCTTTCTGGCCCGGCCTGGTCAGGACCAGGGCCGGCTTTAAGCCGATTCGGGCAATTCCCTGGAATGGGGCCCCACGCCTAAGAGGGCCCCGCAACATCCCGGGCTGCCGGTGGAGCGGAAAAAAAAAAAGCCGTGTCCTGCTTCTCCCCCCTCCCTCCAGCGCTTGCGCCACCATACAGCTGATCAGCGCAAGCCTGGGAGGGAGGAGTGAGGAGGAGGAATGCGACGTGCTGGGGAAGAGGTGGGGCTGGGCCAGGGCGGGAATTTGGGGAGGGATCCAATGGGGCAGGGAGGGGCGGGGCTGGGGGGCGGGGCCAAGGCGGGTATTTGGGGAGGGATCCAATGGGGCGTAGGGGGGTGGAGTCGGGGCGGAGGGGCGCGAGACAATTTGCGTCCCGGTGTGGGGCCCCGCACATGCTAAAGCCGGCCCTGGTCAGGACATCTTTCAGGATCAGAATGACAGAGGCCCAGCAGTGTTAAAGAAGATCCCAGTGTCCCAAGAGGTAGCCATGATGTTGAAGCTTGCTGCAGTGGTTGCTGGCAGACATCTTCTTCTTCATTTTCCCCCCAAAGTCTTTTCTTTTAAGATCCCAAAAGGGATAAAGACTGATTCAGTCTTTTTGTCTCCCATTTGCACATTTTCCCATCAACATTTATTGCTGTAGGCTATTGTGTCATTTTATAAACTTTCAGTCACTTCTCATAATTAAGGCCATAATTAGGGTACAGCTGTAGGCCCAATTATCAAAACATCCCTTACTTATGATACATGGCAAAGTCCAATCTAGCAGCTAGGTAGCACTCTGCAACTTTCAGTTGCCCTGTTCTGATGTATCACATGACACTTCCTTGGTTATCCAATGTTCATAGACCTTTGTCAGACAGAGTAAGTGCATCAATAAATGCACAAGCAACAGCTCATCTTATATGAAAATATTATGTCAATGTTTTACACACAAATTAAAGTCCCCAGTATCGCAAATGCTATATAAATTATTCCATTCTAACCCTCTGTTTTCAGTCACTAATAAAAACAACGAGAGTCCTTGTGACACCTTAGAGAATAACAAACCTAATAATTTTCTAAAACTCACCATTCAAACTAATATTTTCATGGCTTGGTCATGGGCTGAATGGGGATTATTATTTTTCTTTAAGTTTATGGGAATATGATCCAGCCATTTTGGAGTAAAAGCAAAGTGGAAGGAGTAAAAAACAAACTCCTGCTCCATTCTACAATTTTGTTTGGCAAATCTTTATATGAACAGCTAAAATGTCTAAGGGTAGCCCAATGCTGCAAATGCTTTGTTAAATAAGGTTAGACTTAAGCATATGCTTAATGTTAAGTACAGTATGTGCTTAGGATGCTTTGCTGAAACTGGGCCTTAGAGTTCATGAAAAGTAAAAGACAGACTGGACTGTCAAATGAAATCCTCTCTTCAGCCAGAGAACAAGTTCAAGACAAACACCTGCAATGTGCACTTCCCTACATCTCCCTATCAAAGCGCCTCAAACTTGTATCCCTTCAGATTTCACTTTATTGGATGAAAAGGCTATTTTTATACTGGAACCATTAAAATAGCAATTTCTCAATAGTTTAAACAAAGAAGCCATTTTCTTTCAAATAATTAAACATGAATATATAACAAGCTATGAAACTCCATTTGTAAAATGTAAGTAAACTTTCACAAAATGCTTTCTTTGAGACATATAGGGGGACCAAATTAGTTGAACGTGGCTTGAGTGCTTTGTTTCCTCAAAGCTCTTGCAAACTTACTGGTTTCTACAAGATCTTAAAGGGTATATTTTAATTTGTAAAATAACTGAATTTTAGGGGGAAATCTTAAATATTTAATATGAAAAAGGTTATTTTGGCCTAATATTACACATAATAAAAACATAACATTTTTTCTACCTTTAATTGTATTCAGACCTATAAAATGTTTGAGGTCCTATTATATCACCCTAGCTTACACGGAGTAATAATCAGTGGGATGACTTGTGAAGTAAAGTGCTACAAGATCAGAGTAAGGGCATCTGAAGCCGGCCCTTAATGATTTACATAACACTGTATACAAAAGAAAGGAAACCATGCAGACCACCCATGACCAGCCAACTATTATGGCAGCTGCTCTGATAGTGTTTGTAAACAATAAGGCTTTTTTCTTTTAGATGTCTCTCTGATTATTTTTTACATGCTGCTTGTTGCAGCTTCACGTAACCTGTTAACATGCCAGTTGCATTCTTCTGTACATTTTCTAGTATGGGTCTGAACCACAAAGTTCCAGATCCAAATTTCCCAAAGTTTTAGAAGTGTTCAGATCCAAGGTTTGGGATTGGCTCATCACAAAGGTAGATAGGGGCCACTCATAACATTTCTATCCAAACCCAAACTTTCTCAACGATTGGGATTGTCCGGATGCAGGGTTTCAGTTTAGGTACATCTGTAATATGAAAAGTAACAGCAAACTCCAAGATATGCTGTTGTAATGAGATATGCTGTTGGAACTTCATTGGTTCCAGAAAACTACTGGACTACTGAATTATAATGTACCCCAGGCATGTGACACATATCCTAAGAATCAATTTACACCACATTATAGGTGCTGCTTTTCCAAGATTCAACACAGTTTACTGATTAGGAATGTCAGCTTCTTTACTGCAGAGATTATGTAACTAAAATCCACACTGCATCTTCCTTAGGTTCTTTTTTTGTTCATTATGAACCTGAGTCAGCAAACTAATTAGG
This sequence comes from Chrysemys picta bellii, assembly GCF_011386835.1. Taxonomy (NCBI): domain Eukaryota; kingdom Metazoa; phylum Chordata; order Testudines; family Emydidae; genus Chrysemys; species Chrysemys picta. Next base: position 58,984,121 of record NC_088792.1, on the reverse strand, counting down.
CCCCAAATTTAGCAAAGCACTTAACTTTAACTTATTCCTTAAGCATATGTTCATGACCCAGTGTAATCAATGGAACAACTCGTGCTAGAAGTTACATATGTGCTCAAGGACCTTGCTGAGTCACAACCTACTAAAACATTTAAAAAATTAAAGCAAATGAAAAAAAAGCCTGTTAGAGTGTTGCCATCTAGTTAAATTAGTGTATATAACAAATCCATTACAGTGCTTGTTACATCATAGTTCTATGTGCTCAGTTCCCTACAGAGCAGAAAATCTCAGTGAATACTTAGTGTTTCCTGAAGAAATGACCTACAGTGCCTAGTTCATGTGGATTTGCAAAAACATTAGTAAACAACACAATGTAACGTGAAAAACAGAGTATATGAGCTGAGGAAATGACTTGATCCTGCTAACTTTACTTATGGGAGTAGTGTGCATTGAGCTCTGCTCGGGCCTGCTCCTGAGAAGCAGTCAGCACCCTTAACTCCCAGGGACTTCAATAAGATGTGAGTGTGTTCAGCACCTCTCAGGAGGCATTACATGCCTTGCAAGATTGAGCCCCTTGTGCGTGTTTCCAAGATTTGAAAAATGATGAATGGAGGCTGTTTTCAGTCTACTTTTAATTAACTTATTATGCTCTAATACACAATCATAGAATCATAGTAATGTAGGGCTGCAAGGGAACTTGAGATGTCATCTAATCCAACCCCTGTGTGGAAACAGAACCAAGTAAACCTTTGTTCAACCTGTTCTTAAAAACCTCCCATGATAAGCATTCCACAACTTCTGTTGGAAGCCTATTCCAGAGCTTAACTTCCTTTATATTGAACAATGTTGTAAATGTAAAGGAAATTAAATACATTAAATGCCAAAGTTGCCCAGATATTGTCTAGAGAATTGGGCTTCAAGTGTCTTGATTTTCTGACCCAATGTCCATCTCCTGGGACAATAAGAAAAGCTTATGAAAGCAAGTTTTATATGCTGAAACACGACAAGGTGAAGCATGCAATTATGGAGATAATGGAGATGATTAATAAATAACACAATGTTCTTATGCTGTTATGAAAGCGAAATTGTTAGCTGTCTAAAGAAACAAACAATGATCCTATTGGAAGGATTGTAACTCCCTTTTGATCGCTATCTATCTATCTGGCTGGCTGGCTGTCCTTTACATTATCTCTCTCTAGGTATCCCCAGGTGGAGAACACAACTAAAGTCTGGATTTCACATTATGATATTACGTGTAGAAGAAATTTACACAACTACAGGTGGATAAATTAATGTCAGTGTGCAGATCCCATTTTAGGAGAGGAAAGGAGGCATCAGAATGTGCAATATTTTAGTAATGTCAACCAATCATTATAGGGACAATGTATTCTATTATTACAGAAGTGACACAGACTTAGGATTTATTAATTGGCCATTTGAAGCTACCTGGTCTTTATTACCTCGCATTTGTTTAGCAACCCTGTTTCTTGCAGCCTCGACCAGATGCTTTGTATTCTTCCAGCATGCTCAGGATGATTGGCGTAGTTGCCACACATGCATTGGTGCTTCAGCATTAGACTGTCATAGACAACACCTTCAGCACAAAGAGAATACAACAAGAAAATAGAAGTAAAACTGAAATACAAGTTATAATATTCTATACATAATGCTTCCATCATGAACAGATTTTATTTAATACCCACATTTACCAAAACCAAATGCCTAGATCTGAACACCCCTTAACTTTGGGCATATCAAAATTTGGATTCCAAATGTGCATACTAATTATTATGACAGTACCTAGGATCCCCAGTCATGGACCAGGCCCCCATTGTGATAGACACTATACACACACAGAATATCTTGTCCCAGCATAGAAGATAAAAGTAGAATCAATGAGAAATAATGCTATCAGACCACATAATCTGAAAAGAATGATATTGAAAAGTACTGTACCTTGTGAACAGTTTTTAATAGGTAGCATAATTCAATTGAATTACTGAATCATTTATTTACAGTTTATTCAGTTGATATTTTTGTGGCATGGGAAGGGCATATATTTATTGCAGAGTATGGGGAAATCACTCACACTACTCCTGAAAGTTTGATTCAATGTGTTGAAAAAGGTCCCTAAAATGAGACAAAACAAGTCCTTATTTTTATTGTTTGAAAATAATAGAAAATAAAATGTAGATTTTAAATGTGCTGTGTATGACATTTAAGTGAGTGGTACAAACGCAGCAGCTGGAGCCAAAACCCTTCGTTCATCAAAGAAAAGAGTTATATCCTGCATGAATTTACGACTAAATTTTGCTGTCAGCTCCAAATGCAAGGTTCCCTTTGAATTTGGTTTACTCATATATCCAAGGCCGGAACAATTTAGTACCAAACAACTCTCAGTGTCATGTCTATTTTAGTTGCATCTTGGGAGCAAGAAGCTTTTAAGGTATTTTGGTCATTGGGCTCAATGTTAGCCTTTCATTTCAAGTCATGATTTAAAGACAAGTCTAAGACACTGACAAGTCATTTTTATTTATTTATTTTAATTCTGGTGTTTGTATTTCTCTCAGAAATGACTGAAATAAAAAATATTTCCCTAACCACTTAGGATCTTTTTCATTTGGAAAAACTTTGGATTTCCCCCCCTCTTGCATTGGGATGGAACTGAAATTAACAACTTCTGTAAATTACACAATTCAGCACTTAAAACTTCCCTGTTATGCACCAATATCACTGATTATGCCAACACATTTCTGGTAAAATTGCATTAGTCTGCTCTTTCTGAACAGTCAGCCAGTGAGGAAAATATAAAATTAAAGTTCAGATTCAACAAAGCACTTAAACACATCATTCAGCACATGTGTAAATTAATCATAAGCACATGCTTAAATGCTATGCTGAATCGGGGCCTGTTGGCACTATGGGTAATGCAAAGTTACGGTTGTATTTAAAAGGTAGAGCATTCCAAATTATGGTGCTTCTGATACCTTAATTTTTCTATATTACCAAATCCTGTACACTTTAAACCTGATCCTGTGCTGGGAGATTTTCTATTCACTTCAGTGGCTATGAATGTGGGATTGGACTACAAAATGATAATACGCTAGTAAAGTTTACATATTACACGAGCAAGAAAAATGACCTATATGCAACACGGCGAAATTTATGTTGATTGAGCATCCTTGGTGTAGCAAACTTAAAAGTGCATTAACGCTAACTTTTTGCATTGACTTTCCTGGTTTGTTTTCTTTTAAAGGAAAAAAAGGGAAATCTGGAGGTAATCATCTAATACAGCTTAAAAGCTCTGCTGGCATTGCCGATACAGTTTAGAATTTCCTTTCTCTACAACTATTTGCATTGCACGGTTTACAAGCCTTCGTGCTTCATCATCGGGGCGTATAAATTCTCAGAACCAACAAATGCACACTCATATAGGTGCATACTCACATGCTATGCATTTCTCTTCTATGCCCATATAGCTTTATTTTTTATGCTCAGTATACACCTTTCCAGTGGGCAATACTTGGTTAAATAAAGCACATTTTTTTTCAAACTAACTAAAAGCATATGTCTCTGGTAAGTGCTGTGGCCAGATTTTCAAAAGGTATTTAGACACCTAAAGATGCAAGTAGGTACCTAGTGAGATTTTCAAAAATCCCATAAGCAAGTTAGGTGCCTAAGTCCCATTGATTTCAGTGGTTCTGCTCACAGTGCCTAAAGTTAAGCATCTGCAAAGTCTTTACAGGATCAGGGCATATTAAACTTAGCCCTCCCTCCACCTGGGATTTGTCCTGATTATTCTAGTTCCCCAGAGGGTCTCCCAGAGTAACCCCAATTCTAATCAACAGAAATAAAAATACTATTAAAAGCAATTAAAAGGTGCTGTGTAATAGTTACTTTTTTGGAAATTATATAGGCATATGTGGCTTTGACAATTTTGAAGCTATTTGTTGATGATGCCTAATAATGCAGATAACCATGCAAACATTACATGTTTAGAAGTGGCAATACTGTTCCATTAGCATGTTCCCTAATACAGAGTAAAACAAAAATGTAATGTTATGGTAATTGAGTTATTTTCTCCAAATCAAAAAATGAATTCAGCTTGGATGGGTCACTACTATAATTTTATGATGGAAGCATCCACCCCAAAATTTTAAATGGTAAGATATTCACACCACCAAGTGCATAATTTACTTCTAAACAGGATTATTTGGTTTAAAAAGAGACTGAAATACACATTTTCATTTACTGAAAGCATCTAAATTGATTTAGGATGTGCAAATAATTCAGTGACACACAGCACATGTGTTTGGTACAATACCACAATGCAGCAGCAGAGCTCACTGCTAAAAATAGCCTGTAGGATTTCCCCAACAGGATTCAGCCAACAATCTCCCCACCCCCACAGAAGAAGAGACAACTGTTTTCAATTGCAGGCTGCTGTGGAACATTAGTAAAAGACGGTTACTCTGTCTTTCTAGAAAAAATGCCTAGGGCCAGATTCTGATCTCATATGCCTTTGTATAAATCCACTGAGGCCAGTAGAGTTATTCAGGATTTACACCAGTGTAACTGAGGTTAGCATCTGGCCCTTAGTGAGGGAATAGAATGGTGACCTCACTCAACCATGCAATGATAGATAAGGGACCAAAGAAATCTATCTTTCATTTGGGTCAGAAAAGGTGAGTTGCTCTTAGTCAGGATTGCATAAATCTCATTCTATTCCAAAATTCCTTATCTGGATCAACTTTTTTAATACCATTTGAAACAATAGGGGTGGGGGGGGAACACCTAAAATTGTGGCTAATACATATCTTCATGACAATGTTTTCTATGAAACTGCAACCATAAAATGTCATTGAGAACAATAATACCAATAGCAAAGCCCAAGAGAAGGAGTTCTAATAAATTAAACAGCATAACAATCTAAAATAAAAAATGTCAAAAGTCTGATATAAACTGACCAAATGACTATACATCAGACAATGCCGTTGTTCCCCATCTTTATCTCACAATCATGTGCTTAAATACTGCAGAGCTTGCATGGCAGTATTCTGAAACCCAGGTTTTTGCTAATAGTGTTCTTTCCCACATCTCACAGACTAATGGCAGTTTTAAGTCAAGCATTCAAAGGTTTGGAAATGTCAAAATTAAGGTTGACTCTGCAACCTGAATTTGGCTCTCATGTGTGTATGTATTATCCCAGACTCCATCCCTAGCAGCACCACCTATAACACTATCACCTATCACACCTATAGCACTACCAGCATTATCTATAATAACAACTCCCTCTTCACACTATTGGCATTTGCCTTATTACTGCTGCTCATTGCAGGTTTATATGCATTTTTTGGGGGACATCTACAAGCTTCTTACTCTCCAAGAGTGAGAATCCTACACCAAGGGTATCTTTGGAGAAGGAAAAAATGCTTAAATTGTTATTTTGTTTCTCTGAGGATGTTGTCTTGCAGTCATTAACCCATTCACCCACTTCCCCTTAGTGTTTACAGGTTACCTTTTTCAGGTGTTTTTTCTTTTGCATCGTTTTTCATTTTTTCTCTGAGGCACATTTTTTTATATCATGCTGATCACCTCCAGTTGTCATTTCTCTCTGCAAACTTTATTTCCTGCATAGTCAAGTAACTGAAATATTTGGAGGGCAGTGACAACCCTTGGCAGGCTGATCAGTGGTGGCCATTAAGGGGTCTGGCTTGCACTCTGTTCCACTATCCTGCCCTCAAGAATTATAAACTTTAAGAGCTAGTGTAGCTCTGCCAGTCTCATGCTAAGGAGCTATGACCCAAGAGAGAAACCTAAGAAATAATATTTTAAGAGAAGCAAAATTACAAGTCATTTTCCCTTTCTTCCTATCAGAATAAGTAAAGCATGATATATCTCCCACCTATAGGCACACACTGTATTTTTAGATTTATATTTCTATGGGCTAGATTCTCTTTCTTCTGATTAGCTGCAATTGGGGAACCAGGCTTTCTGTTTAAGGCATTTTCTTCCTATCATTGGAGGCTTTCAGGCCCCTCAATCTTTCTGTGGATCATATACATATGAGCTGCTCATTGAATGTCTGGAATAGTTGGTGTCTGCCCAGGAAAACCTCTCCATTGATAGCTTTCACACAAAACTGTTAAAAGACTTGAAGCCTGTAGCTGATATCACTGTCCCATGACTGATCACCTCATTTGTGCTGCCATTACTTTGTTTTTCATAGAGAAGAGCAGCACCCCTGCAGGAATGAGTGATATTCCCACTGGAATCAAATTAAGATGTTGAGAATCATATCCCAGCCTTGCCACTTACTGGTGATCTCTGCAAAAAGAACATGAAGAAGAGAGGCAGAGGATGGGGAAATAAAAGAAAAAATTGTAAATGACTTAAAGACACCAAAAATGCACCTGTTGCTACATTGCCAGAGCCAGTGGATGATAATATTTTATGACTGTATGAATATTAACCCTGTGATTTATCAGCTGCATTGGTTGATTTAATGCCAATAAAGCATCATAAAACCCAGTAATGGTGAGGTTAAAAATGAATGCATTGCTACAGGAGATATTCAAGGCATTTAAATCAGTTGAGCCCACATGAACAGTGCATTTACTCTGCCTATTAAAAGAAGTCCTTAGGGAATCCTACCAGTCATGTAGACAGGCTGGATGGGCCGGTCCATTGCTGGATGAGGTAATGTGGAAGCAGCAGGGGAAGACTGGGTCCTGGAAACAGGCCGATGTTTATCTAATCCTGCCATGCCAACTGTAGCCATCTGAGCCTGGTACATTTGCAACTGGTGGATACGCTGATGCTCCAGGATCTGCTGTTGCCAAGAAAACAGCACAGTAGAACGAAATGTGAGAAGGGATCAAGTAAGACACTGAGAGAAACATGTCAACAAATTAAGTTCATTAGGTCAGGGCTGTAATAAACAGTGTGAAAAAAAACCCCCACCTAAGACCTAGTCAATAAATCCATTCAACAGATGTTTTCACACTGACACTGAGGGGCTGCCCGCACTGCTGAATACTGTGTGATGGCAGGCAATCTCTCAATTCTCACTGATGGAAAGAAACAGCTCTACCCACACAGAGTAACATTTGACTGAAGACTTTTCTAATAAGTTGATAACATAATATTAAGCAGGCTCTGTACTGTTATAAGTCTATGTGAGGGAGAAAAAAAAATCTTCCTACAGTACCTCATTCTAAGAGAAGGATACTAAGCACTTGCACTTAATTTGTTGAATCTAGTGGGCCAAATTTTACAAAGGCCTTGATTTAATTTTCATCAAGATGTCTGGAAAATGAGAAACATTTGAACATAAATTTTTGTGAAAAATTTAGGAACGTAGGAATCGCCATGCTCGCTCAGATGTAAAGTCCATCTGGTCCAGTAACCTGTTGCTGACAGTACCAGATGCATTCGAGGAACGTGGAAGAACCACACAGTAGACAGATGTGAGAAGATAAGGGAAGGTAGATTTATCCCCTTTTTGTTTGTCAAAAAATGTGGAAACTCAAAATTTTTCAATGCACTCTTGGGTGAAACTCTAGCCTTACTGAAGTCAATGTGAGTTTTGTCATTGTCTTCAATACAGCCAGAATTTTGTCCCAGGTCTTAATTTTTTATGCACATTCCTAGGCCCACAACTGATTGCTAATGCAAAACTGATGGTGCAAAACAGATTTTTACAAAAATATTTAGCTCTAAAATAACTGAAATATAGATCTCCATTTTAGGGCTATACGCTGCATTTTTCTTCACCAGGCACTTATGTTTACTGATTTTCTTTGGAACTAAGCAACATATAATCAATGCATTGGCTCATTTAGTACTGCTGCAGACCTGGGTGCAATAGCAAGTCCACTTTGCCAAAGGCCTGGACTGCCATAGAAGGTATTTTTCAATGCTCAGAGAGCGGAAGCAGAGTTCAGTTTGTACACAAAAGCAGGCGGGAGTACACTATTTCCCCTAGCTAGCTATAGAATGAATCCAAGATTCCTCGAAGTGTAAATGGCGGTCCTGTGGGAGAGGGAATTAAAGCTTTTCCAAGGGACAGATGCTCAAAAGAGGGGTATTCAAGAAGAGATGAAATGGGAACCAACAGTTAACAGACATGAAAGCCCCCTCACCCACATTAATACCCAGAGTCCCCACTTCAGTGAGATGATGTTGAGTCAGAGGATAAACTGCCTAGTTGTATTGCCATAAAATGATGCAACATAGAAAGAAAATGCAAATAAATAAAAAGAGCTTTTACAGAAAGTTGCTTGGTTTTAAGTCATGAACTATTTTCTTTCTTTCTTTTCTTTCGGTGGTGGTGGTGTAGGGTGTTATAAATTCAGAGTTACTTGGTAATAGCTCAAGAAATCACTGCACCCAACTCCTTTATGAACATATCACAGGCACCAGACACACAAAGGAATCCCCCTTGCCAAAAATGCTTAATAGTATGTTGTTTTAACACACCTGCTGAAGTGGCATAATGTGATAGTGAAGATACGTGTTGTGCACCAGATTGAATGTGTCTTTTGTAGCCATAGCTGTGTGAAGTGCTCATCGAAGGGATGGAATAGTTGTGCATTGGCAGGATAAAGAGGAAACATTCTATCTGTGGAGGACAGAGGCAGAGTCGATCTAAGTGAGTTTATTCTGTTCACCTCTAGCTATGGTTTCCTGGGAGAAAGCAGGAGCAAAGTCTGAGAACCTGGATATGTGAATTCAAGAGGAGAGGGACATTGGACATCCAATATTTTTTATGTGCTTTTAAATAGTTACGGTACTTTTGACCTTAGTGCACTCTATATTTGTGTTTGAGCTACATGGTATCTATAAAGGATACTGTTTTCAATTGTAGCCAGATGGACTGATTTTTCTACGTGTATCAAGCTGAGTGTATTGTATCTAACAGCTTGTCTACCAGATATTTTAGCACGAGTTTCTGATAAAATTTGCTGAAGACTGAGAGACAAGCTAATTCCTGGGTTTCTTATCCTGCTAAAGTCTGTCCTCACATAAACCTATACAAGTATCTAGAAATTGCAACAAGCTTATTTGACATAACCAGTTTAGAAAAGGAAGAGGAATCGTGGTAGGATATTCATTTTAATAGCCACTGCTCTACTGCTAGGTTAACACTAGAACTAATAATCTGTGCATAGCTTCTAAAATTTGTTAAAATAACTTGTAGTAATTTGTATAAGGGGATTCATTTTGGGGTGGATTATTCTTTCAAGATATCACAAAGCTCCTTTTACTTTAAGAATCAAGATTTTAGATACCAAGCGGATGTCCTCTTATCATCATGGCTTCTGTTTTAGGTTTGATTAGTTTTGAGCCAGAGATTTAGATTGAATTCCAGAATTAGGTTAAAGAGCACAGCCACTGAGCTCTTTGATTTTTTGATAAATAGCAGTGCATTCGGAAATTCCTCCTCCCCTATATATTTATGCCTTGAATCTGTGAATAATGCTGTATCACACTGGCTAGGGGTTTAATTGCTAATGTATAGAGTAGCGGTGTTAATTAACACCCTTATCTGGTTTCCCAGAAAAAGCACGTGGACTTGGAAAGATGATGCTTAACTCAATACTATGAATTCATCCTTGGATTCCCTGTGCTGTAGCACTGTGAACACATGTCCATGTGTCCAGAGATAGGACAAGAGAACTGTCTGCACATCTGTAGTTAGTGATTTGTATAAATATATCTGGAACATTTCTTAGGTTATCTGAGCCTTGTCCTCCCTGCATGAAGCCTGTTTGTTCCAGGTGCATGAGATTAGTTCATTAGTTGAGTTAGGCAATTAGGGCCTGATCCAAAAACTATCCAAGGCAGTGAAAAGATATCCATTAAATTCTCTTGACATTGGATTAGGCCCTTAGTAATTATTTTGAGGAGGATTTTCAAAGCAGTATCTAAAAGGGAGCTGGGTCTTTTGGAGATAGGTAAGTTACATTCTTGTTGTTCTCCCAGTATTACCATGATAATTGTTGCTTGTAGGGAATCGATCTCAGTTTAGACTTGATGTGAGTCTCCCTGTAGGGGCTTATGTGTTTTTTCCTAGGAAGGTTATATAAAAATGTGATTCTTTGTATAGTCTATGGATTTTAATGAGAACTATTTCCTTTGTTTCCAATGGGTCTGAAAGTTGCTACCTGATGTTCAGCAAGGTAAGTCAATTTTGTTGTTGTCAGGAAGTTTATAATTTTCAAGATGAGATCAGGGGTTCCTTCTGTTCACTGCTATATGGTTTAGTACCACCTGCAGTACTTTCTTCTGCTCTGTTGATTATTTTGTTCTGTGTATAGTAAAGAATAGGTGCATTTATGCTCTTCTAGAAGATTGTTGTTTTTTCACCTGGAACCCTACCAGCCTACTTGCTGTTGTTCTAAACAGTTATGTAGTTTCTGTACTGTTTTATCTGTTCACTTTATCATGATAGTTTTAGTCTACAGATTTGAGTACCTCCCCTTGTATATTTAGAAATAGCACAACAATGAGCTCAAATTTCCCTTTCCAATATTTTGTTTATTTTCTGATATAATTATTTTACACTGAAAACTGCTTTGCAGGCTTTGCACAGGATTATTTCTTCATTGGCATTGGTTTTCAGGGAAACCTTTTTTATTTATATCCCCGTAAAATGTTCAAAATTTTGAATTTCCTAAGATTGAAATCTGTGTTAATGAATTGCTGTCAGAAGTCAAGCTGGTGAAACAGGTAGCTTATGCCTATGCTTTATAACCATCTACAGCACCTTCTATGGATGTGCTTCTAACACAGTGGTTATTTTAAATGGAGGCACAGACCCCTTTGGAAATCTTAGCCATTGTTCCGTGGACCCCTCGCGTGCACAGACTAAGTTGAAAACCACTGTTCTAGCACATAGTGCTCAGAGCTGTAACAGGCGTAAATGTCCATTAATCATGTTAGTCCTTTTTAAAATGTGATGGCTTCAGTGTTGCCAACCCTGCAAGTCCAAAACTCATCTGATCGGCATAAAAATGTTGTCAACTCTGTGGAAGTCAGGGCCGGCTCTGGCTTTTTTGCCGCCCCAGGTAAAAAAAGCCTTCCCCCCGCCCCCGGCGGGGAGCGCAGCAGGGGAGGGCGGCGAGCCCGGCCAGGGCCCCGCTCTCCCCGACTGGCCGGAGCGCCGGGAGGAGGGCGGGGAGCCCGGCCGCGGCCCCGCTCTCCCTGGTAAGCGCCGCCCCCCTCCAGGTGCTGCCCCAAACATATGCTTGGAAGGCTGGTGCCTGGAGCCGGCCCTGGTGGAAGTGCCCCCTTTTTGTGCACTGGTATTTCCAGGTGGTTTCTGGAAATAAACAAAAATAAATACATGCACAGGGTGGAGCCCTCCTCCTCCTCACTTCTGAGGGCTGATGATGACCCTGCCTCCCCTGCTGCAGGTCAGGCATCTTCCCCTGGCCGTGATCTCTGCTCAGCGCCCTCTCCTCTCTCTGGCCTGGAGGCCCGCTTGCAGCTGCCTCCCCCTGCACACTGCGCCTGGAGCGGTGCAGGAGAAAGATGCTGGTGAGGGGAGGGTCTTCTCCACCACCCCGCGCCCCTTGGCGCCTCCTCAGCGCATGGAACCCAGGAGGCTCCTAGCAGCTGCCCCTGTAGTTGGCCCACGCTCTGCACGGGCAGCGCGCGAGCCCGAGCGCTCCCCGCAGCACGCGAAGCCCCGGCCTCTGCCGCCTCCCCGCCCCCCGCTCAGGCTGCCAAGAGCAGCATCTGGCGGCGGAAGGCGGAACTGCAGCACTCGTTTCGGGTCAGCCCGGAACCTGCGCGGCCGACAGAGGCAGCTCGACGCGCTTCGGCGGGACCGAGGGACTCGCGGAAGGCAGTAGGACGAGGGGTGGCAAGGCGGAGCATTGCGCGGCCGGGCGAGGCTCCTTCAGGCAGCGGGGCGGTGTGGGACCAGCCCAGGGAGCAATGTCTTACCAGTTCGTGCTCGGGCGCGCAGGGAGGGCGAACCCGGTGCAAAAGGTGTGCATGGGAGAGCCGGGACTAAGCCCAACCGCCTGGCTGGGCTCTCTCCAACCACCCTGTCCTGCCTAGTTTTACCATCACCAGATCCGAGCTTACGTCTTCGTCTCGGCAGTGTCCCGCGCCCCGGCTGTGGAGTTCAGGGCACACACTCCCCCAGCCAAGGCAATGTAGGGATCACCTGGGGAGTGGCGATTTCCACTCCTACTAGGGACCTTGGTGTGGTGCACTTCCATTTAGTAAGGAGAAGAGACCTTTCCTCTCCAGATTCGCACTCTGAAATGGAGGAATCTTATGCCCAGGTTTCCCAGGGAATGATGGGTGATTAGAAGACTGTGAGTGAGTGTCAACTTCTTCTCCCTGCTTAGGATTCAGACTGAGAAGAGCAGGAAACTTGTCCTGTCCATCTCCTTTTTGAGATCATATGTTCTTGCCTAGTGTAAAAACGAACATGGCTACCACTCTGAAATTTGCCTAGTGTGTTTCCTGTAAGTAGTAATGGAACACGTTACTGATTAAATCAGCTGAGAAATCTGCGTTATTGAGTAGGGGAGGCAGTGTTGCTTGCAGGAGAGAGCACCAGACTGGGACTCAGAAGACATGGGGTCTGTTCTCAACTGTGCTGCTGACCTGCTGTGATAGTGAAGTCACTTCACTACCCTGTGCCTCGGTTTCCCTATCCATAAAATGGTAAGAATGAGACTTTGTAAACTGATTTTCAGCTCTACTGATGAAAAGCGCTCTGTGAGAGCTAGGAATTATCTTCTCTTATACAGTCCCCTTTGCAGGGCTGGTGCTTCCATTTAGGTGACCTAGGCAGTCGCCTAGGGCACCAGGATTTGGGGGGGGGTGGCATTTTGCCACCCTCGGCGGCAATTTTGTGGGGGGGGAGGTGTCCTTCTGCACTCCAGGTCTTCGGCGGCATTTCTGCAGTGGGTCCTTCACTCACTCCGGGACCTGCCGCTGAAGTGCCCCAAAGACCAGGAGCGCGGAAGGACCCCCCCCCGTCGCAGAATTGCCGACGACGACCGAGAGCATGGAAGGACCCCCTGGCGCCACTCCTGCCCCTTTGTGGATCTAAGCCAAAGCCCTAGATCTGAACAACCCCAAACTTTGAACAAATATTAGAAGTTGGGGTCAGGTTACATTCCAGGACCTGGATCCAAATTTCACAGCTGAGCCCCATCTTTGTCTTTCCAGAAGAAAGTTCTAGATGCAGACACTCCTGAACAAGAATGTTTATTAAAAAAACAACAACCCAAAATCCTATTCGCTCTTAGAAATTTTGCAAAAATAGGTTTTGTGCACATAAATAAGCATATATACGTTCACAAGTAAGAGTGCACAAATATGTTTCACACAAGTGACTTGTCAATGCAAAACTACATACAAGTAGAAACCCGTGAGGAACCTTTGATAATGTAGATCTTAAGGTTACATTTTTAAGTTGGCCCATCATTTGAAAAACCACATGTAAAACTGCAAAACCCCAGCAATGCCATTGTAAAAAAAGAAAACAAACACAAACCCACAAATTTCCATCATTTTAAAGAAAACCTCAGAAATTAACCATTTAAAATATATTTATAGCAATCCACACGTCATTTAAAAATAAGTAAATAACACATTCACAAAAGGAGGGAGAGAACAAGATTGGGGCCCTGACCTGACGGATGTGAAGGAGTCAGGCATGTGGGAAAAGTAAAGAACAGGGCTCTCTGGTACCCTAACCCAAGGGAGGCAATACTTAGTGGAAATGGAGGAAACAGGTGTGTGGCCCTGACTGTGTGAAAAAGGAGGCAGCAGGAAAGAGTGGGACTAAGACAGTCACTAGGCTGAAGGCAGACAGGAATGAAGAGGAAAGCCACAGTGGGAAGTGATGTCTAGGAGTGACAGAGAGATACTGTGGCAAGGAGGCTCCAAAGCCATCCGGGAGCTTTTTTGCTTCCTGTTCTGTGTAAGACCTGATGTTTTCCCACAGGTGTAGCTGCAAGTATTTGACTTCTTCCCTCTTTACCAGAATACCAGCTTTACGGAAACTGAACACACCACGCACTCTGGTAAATGTGGTACTTCATCTAAGGTTGGATTCCTGACTCAACCTTCTCATAAATATTTAGACGTTCTGGAGGTAAAAAACAAAACAGGTTGGAAACCTCATGAATAAAAAAAAGATTTCTGGTACCTTCTCAGGCTATATATAGCACAAGGATCTCCCTCAGTATTTTGATGCTTTCCATACCAGAAACAAGAAATGCAGAGATGCACAAAAGTGAACACTACTAGAAACTAATGTATCTCCATATTTTACATTCAATTCAAACTAGAAGAAAATATATATTTAAGATGCATATACAAGGCTCTACATGCACTAACACATAAATAATAGTCACGTAACCCCAGCAGCATTAAAAAATTCAGATAAGAATCTGGCCAGCCAACCATCTACAAAAGCCTCTTGTCCACCCATTCATAGTTACAGGAAGTTTATATCCTCCATCGTCTCCAAAAACCCTGTCAAACCCGTATGAGTGGGTTATTTTATCTGAATCACTTCATCCCTGATCATAAGCATAAAGCCCTTTCATTTTTGTTTCTGCTCAGTTAATTCATTTTTGGTATAATAAATATGTTTTAATAATGAGCACAATTTATTTAAAAAAAAAATTATTTGGCCTTCATTCTGTGCAGAAAGTACAGTGTATGGACTAAATTGAGCAATAGGCCATGTGCTCTGATAATCTACATGGCCTGATTCTACTTTTACTTCATTGCTTTCATACTGGTGTAACTCCACTGGCTTCAAGATTTCCTGTGATACAAACAGGAGAAGTCTCAAGCCCCATTGTATGAAGGAAATGCTGGTAACTCTTTATTCAATATACCGCCATACATATGAACGCACAAAGGACCAGATTCATAGTTGCCTTAAGGGAGGCATAAGCCTCCTAGCAAAGATTCCCTTCTGTCCTGTGCAGAAGACTGCTATGCCAGAACTGCATCTCCTCTGTAGGAGCCCTCCGCTCAGAGGGCATTCTGGAGAGAGAGAAGTGGCCAACACATTTTTACAGCTCAGCAATCCTGTGCCCCTGCAACTGGAGCACAAACTCAGCCAGCCTTTAGGGCTGCCATCATCTGTACACAATAGTTTTCTGTGAATAATAAAAAAGGGCTGGTTTTTTTTAAACCTGGATATTTAACCTTAGAAATATCAGATGTCAATTCTGGTCTTACCTTGTTTTTCTGGAGGATTTTTTGAGGGTTTCAGAGATGCATATTGTTAGTTCTCATGCCCTTCCTATAGTGGGATTTGAATCCTTGACAGACTTCCTTTCTCCAAAATATTAGTCATTGGAGTTTAACAGGGGGTTAATAATAACAAAAACACACCCAATCCCGCCCCCCCCCACCCTACCCTACCCCACCCAAGGAGAATTTTAAACAGTCTGACTCAAAATCCCTTCCCCTCTCAAGAGCTCAACTTTCACCTCCATGGCTTTTGTGATGTCATCACTTCACTAGTTCTTCAGTCATCATAAAGTCTTTCAGGACACAAGATCTGATATTCTCCCCCCCCATATAAATAAAAAATATACAGGGGTGGGAAAGAGCCTTGAGAAAATAAAACTGAAAGCTTTCCAGCCCCCCCCCCTTTTTTTTTTCTCACTTGTAACCACCAGCAAGTATCAGTTGATGGGTAGAGTGGATGTTTAACTGAAGTTAGAACAGAATTGTACTGGAAACCTTGGGGAGAGTTTAAAATGTTCACTAAAGACCAGGATTGTCTATTACAAGTGGAATCCTCTGGTTTCACTGTATTTAATATGAAGAGAAAATAAAACACTACCAGAGGGGGTTAATTGATTGAGGGGAGGGGGGAAATCTATACTTGCTGATCTAGGAAAAAGTAGAGGATAAAAATAATTGGAAAATAGTGCTGTGTTAGCACATACTATATTATAGACTGCAAAATAAAGTGTAGTCTCCAATTTCTTGACTCTCCAACCGACCTTCGACCAAGGATGGCAGAGTACATTTCAGAAATAATCATAATATTTATTATGTTGCATGGTAAGGATGGGTGAACTTCTTTGATCTCACACAAACATAACATGTTTGACTCTTTTAAACATTAGTAGATGCATATTCCACTTAAGACAAGATTTAAAAAAAAGACTAGGGATTGAAGTGAACCAGTGAGAGCAGTATTGCCAACTCCAAACATTTAAAAAAAAAAAAGCCCCCACAATAATGAGATGAGCTTAAAAATCAAAAGATGTTTTAAAATTAATATATTTGGACTTCTTTTTATTTGCCTTCTGTTGTTTAAGCCTTTAGGGTGCATTTGGGTCATCTTTTCAGACTTTTCTCTAATACCATGGGGACAAGAAACTTATTTTTTATGTAACTGAAAGCTGAGTTTCTCACATAATCTGGCTTCTCAAAAAGGTGGGACTTTAGTAAATCCTCACATATCACAAAACTTTTGTTAAAATCACAAGAATTGGCAACCATTAGAGAAGCTGAAAAGGAACAAACTAGAGAAGGAACAGAATATATATATTTTTAAATATTTTAAAATACACACATACACACACACTTTTCCCAATTTAGCTTTTGGTGTAAATCTAGATTAACTCCATTCAAGTCACTAGAGTTACTCTGGATTTACACTAGGATAAGGAAGTGCAGAATTTGGCTTTTACCAGCTACTCTTCAAAACAAAACCCAAAAAAGAAAAGAGAGTATTTCTAAAGCCCAAACAAAGTTAGAGGAAAAATGTAATAGATAATGTTGCCATAAGTCAAAAAGCACAATTTTAACTGCATATAGTAAAAGTGAAAAGAGCCTTAAAAACCAGTCAAAGCAAAATGTTAATTCTAATTGTTCTATTTAGTTGTCCTTGATTTGTGACAGGTTTGTTATTATGCAGATTTCCTACATGCCACTTTCCATGGGGGTGTTTACCAAGTGAAGTTATGCAGACGATTTCCCCTTGCATCTCACGTCTTTATTCCTAATTATGTTGGCCCTGTGTTCACTCAGGGTAATGTTACAGTTGTCCCCAAGTGTTCTTGATTTGGGGCCAATGACAAACTAAATCATATAGTTTATGCAGTATATTTAAATAAAAATTCATAAAAAGTAAATCCTGAGATGCTGAAAAACAGGGTTGTGCCTGCTTATTCCTGCCAACAGATGTTTACCTGTTTGTTGGTATTGTTCCATTACATTTCTTAACCCCTTTTTGATTTTCCTGTTCTGTCTTTAGGATTTAGTTGTTCAATAATTGCACCTGGACTATGTTTCCTAATAAAAATGTACCTATATAACTACTGGCATGCTGCAGTCCATGGGCTGAAACCAGAGATTCAAACGGTGATGGCTAGACTGGGCATTATTGTATTCTATGGTATTTGTATTGCACTTGGATGTTCTGCCTATGAAAGTGCAGAGCTGGTTTTATTGGTACCAGTAGACTCTGCTGGCTAATGCCTCACAGAGGATTGAAGAGTACCTAGTGCTGAGTGTCCTGAGAAGCCACATGCCCATATCTGAAGTCTTGAGTGCTGGGACAGACAGCCAAGCAGGCTAAGGAATCACTGTGGATAGTGTGATGGGATCAGGGAACTCAAACCAGGTAGTCAGGAGGACAAGGACTCCTGGTGTGTATCTAGGATGCCAAGCTCAGACCTTCACCTGTGATTGCAGTCACTGGGCACTTGCCCACGAAAATTAAGGGAACAAAAATGATCAGCCTGATTGCCACAGGGGTCTGTTACCAGCATCTGACCAGCGCATACAGTATTAATCAATTCCACCCCTAGTTGGAGTGTGATTATTCAGAAATGTGTGCCTCTACTATTGTATCAATGCATGATGCTCTCAGGATCTTAGTGATCTGTGTCCATAGAGGTTTGGAATCCAGGATATAGTGCACATTCACTGCAATGTATTGTTTGTTTGGGAACTCAGTCATTCTGCAACTGATCATGCATCTCTGCACTGGCTATAGGCCATGAGGACTCCAATCCCAAGATCACATACCGTGGTAGCTGGCTCTTCAGTTTTATGCCTTATCTGTTTTGCACGACCGTGGGAAGATAATGCCAATGTCCTTGAGATAATGGCCCTTAGAAAGTTATCACCTTTCAGATGGTTTTGTGTGTATGTAGCATTCAGGTCCATTGGGAATCTAAAGAAGTGGGCAAGGAGGCCTCTGGGACCAAAACCATGCTGCGTTTTTTTTTTTAATTACAATGGTGGGAGGTGGCTGCGAAGGAAACAACCTGCAGGAAATAACTGGGCACAGTGGCTACCTCCTTCCCTCTGGTTATGGAAAGGGAGAAGGCACTAGTGGGTGCCAGGATGCAGACAAGGAGAGAAGCAGGTGGATCTTGTTCTTAATAAAAGGAGCTGCTGTGCTCTAAAGAAAGGTGGTAGAGAGATGCATGGAAAATGTTTACTTGGGTGAATGGTTCAAAGCCCTGGTGCTTCTTTGCAGGGTAGGGGAGGATTCAGATTGGAGTCCATTTTTGTTTGTTTTGTGTCTAGACTTGAATCTGCTGAGAACTTAAATAAATAAATAGAATATTCTTGGGGCGGGGTGGCCCAGTGAACAGAGCACTAGACTGGGAATACTAAAACCTGGGTTCTGTTTGCAGCCGTCACTGACCAGCTGTGTGACCCTGGGCATGTCACTTAACTTCTCTGTGCCTTTGTTTCCCCTTCATCTGTGCTGTCCATTTAGATTGTAAATTTGTGAAGGCAAGGAATGTCTTTTACTGTGCAATTGTTCAGTGTGTAACAAAGTGGGCTCCTAACCTCAGTTGGGGTCTTTACATGCTACTGTAATACAAATAATAAAATAATGGAAAAGGGATCTTTTTATTGTTGAACCCACCACCAAAAAAAAAAAAAATGTGGTGCATTTCTCACAATTTGTTCCAGCACAAATCTTGGCCCTCCCACAAGAATTATCTGGGGTTATCTAGATAGGGCTAATCATATAACAGATATAAGAGTTAAAAAACCCAATGAGATGGAACTGAGGAGCAAGGGCAGTGGTGGAAGAGAAGTTAGATTGTTTGCTTAGTATGGGTCTGACTGCAATATTCACAAATAATGTAGCTCCCATTGCTGAGAATGTGAATCCAACCACTGTCTGTCTCATGTAACTTGGAAATCATCCTTTAACCCAATGTTGCTGTGCAGGGTTCCCAGAAACAGAATTACTTGTTGCTTTGTTTTCAGCTATTAGTGTGAAACATTTGTTTTCCTGAATAGAGACCGTATTCAAGGGCTTTCCTTTTTCTTTCTTTCTTTTTTTTTAATCTGGCTTGTCCCTTCTGTAACTATCTACCCAAAAAGTCAATGCACATTTTAATAAATGTCACTGCAGATCCATTCATGGATTTTTGGCCTCCACCTACTATATAAAGTGTTCTGAAGAATAGCCCCTCTGCCTCACTTCAACAAGTGCTACAAAAATCTTCAAACATAGACATTGAATAGCCTTAAGTATCAGAGGGATAGCCATGTTAGTCTGTATCCACAAAAACAACGAGGAGTCCGGTGGCACTTTAAAGACTAACAGATTTATTTGGGCATAAGCTTTCGTGGGTAAAAAACCACTTCTTCAGATGCAACTGAATTGAATAGCCTTGTTCATTGCAACATGATGCTTTCTGAATCTGCGGCTGGCTTTTTTCAAAGCCCCTGTTCTGATAGAGCATACCTATATAACATGGTAAAGACCCAGTTTATTTGAAGTCTGCTAAAAAGAGATGGTAATTAAACTATCACAAACATAATGACACTGTGACAATTAATAGTCAAACAGAATCAGCTGAGAAAGCAGAGCTGATTTCATGCTGACTGCAGCTCCCACCTATTGCTGACCACAATAACCTTTTTGGGAAAAGTCACTTCCATCAGTCAGGCCACTACAGGGCACTGGCCGCAAGGCAGCAAAACAGTACTTGGAATAATTCTTTGCAGATGCCAGGAACCGGAAGTTTCAGGAGGAAAAATGAAAGCCATTCACTCTTCCAATGACACAGGCCTTTGATACCACAAAGTCATTTGGGCAGAGAGCTCCAAGGTCAGGAAGGCACGTAAAGATTGGTGATTAGAGAAATACTATATCAGCAAAGTGTGGCAAGCTATTAAAAGAAACTGTAGCTTTTATGATTGTGTTGCTGAAGCTTCCCCAGGGCTATTTGCATTAGATATTGAGTTAAGCATAACTTATTTAGTCCCAGCATTCCAGAAAACATTTTGATGTCAGCTACTGCAGGAAAGTAAACACGAGGCGAAGGAGGAAACAGTACTGATCCCAAACAGATAAAAATATTGTAATTTAATTTTATGAACCCATGCATTTCAGAGCATTAAGAATGAGGAATTTTTAAAAGGCTCTTTTAACTTTTTTTTTTTTTTTTTTTAAAAAGGGTGGAGGAACGAGGGAAAGCTTTTAGTCATTTTGTTGGGTGGGGGAAGGGAGAAGAGAGAAACCAAGTCATGATTTATCATCAAACGTACACTAGAATCTGCCAATACATTAACGCATTTACTCTTATGAAGGATTTTATGCACAGCTATAGATCTCTTCTAATTTTATATACTTGCATTCAGATAGTATTTTTTAATTTCTTTGTCCAGTAGCTCTTCTGCATGTCTGCTGATGGGGACTTACAGCAAGTAAAAAGAACCTCTAAAATGGAATTGCAGTTTGGTGGAGCATGTATGAGGAAGGAGATCCTCCTTTTTGGATTGTGCTGGCAAACACTGAGCGCGGGACTTAGAGAATAAGAAGTCATCCCTTACAATGTTGTGCACAAAATCTGGTTGCATTCAAAGCACAATGTAGGGGTTCTATCTCCATCCCATCTGCTTCATGCGGATACTCCCAGCTGTGCCACTCTTGCTGCCACCGTGTTCTCTGCTGTTGGTGCCACCGCAAATCCTCAGCTGGTGGTATTCAAATTCTGGATTGTTGGTCACTAAATTGAGATTAACTGCTATAGCCAAAAGATTGAACTCTTGGGAAAGGTGGTTATCCCACAGATTACCAGCTCCTATACTGCACCAGAGTTGGTCTCTTTTAAAGAGGAAGCCAATAAAGCAAACAAGGAATTTTGTATATGGATTATCTATTGAATCATTGTTCTAGGATACCACAGCAGGGATATAAGGGAACCACAGACTTCAATGGATGGTCAGATTTTCCTTGGATTGACCTCAATAACTGTACACACAAGGGGTGGGGAGCTGGAACCCCAAAAGCCATGCATACCTTATGGTGAAGAATAGTCTCTCTCTAATACATTGGAGACATTGCTCAAGAGCAGTTTATTTTAACATAAAGACTGACCTTGCAGCGTTGACAAAGCTTTGCTTACTGGCTATAGAATTGTTACGGCCACAAGTTAAAGGATCCTGGAAGTAGCTTGTTTACCTCACTTTTGTGTAAGATTTTTTTGGTAGCTTTGTGTTCATTCACTGGTGTTGCCTGCTCACGGGCGCCTCCCTTCTCTGCCTGTCTGTGAATTTACACATCCTCCCCAGGCTCATCACTGTAAGCAGAAGTACAGGGTAAAGAATATTAATTTTGCTTCAAGGGCCACTTAGAGTCTGATCTTGAGAGATGCTGAGCTCCTTCATTCTCATTCACCTCAATGGAAGATGAGCTATTTCAGTACCTTGTATGGAGTGCGCAGTACCTGGCATGATCAGTACAGTGCTTTGGGGGAGATTGTTCTACTGTAAGTGTGACCTCTTTTGGATCACTACAATCCTCATACAGGACTGGAAATGAAACCTTTCAGAAGACGACCTGTACTTTGCTGGGGGCTGTTGTTTGGGAGATGTTTTATTTTTTTGCTGTATAGTGTGTCCTAACTACTTATATAATTCCTCTCCAGTGAAAATATGATTATAATAGGAATATCCTGACTCTGCAGGCAACATCTCAGTGATTAGTTCTCCCAGACAGAGGGTTGTATTCCACTTAGAAATGCAAATACTTTGACTCCTGATTATCAATATCTCCATACAAGATTTAGTCCGCATATTAATTCCTATTACGCCCACTGCCTGGAAAGATACTGATTAATAAAAGGGCACCAATGAGAAATGTTTTGAAACTGTTTTATCCAATTTTAGATCTTGTAGTTAGAGTAAACCTCAGTGTTACTCCTTGGAAATGGAGATTGTTCATAACTCCGAACAAAATGTTCTGGCTGTTCTTTCAAAAGTTTACAACTGAACATTGACTTAATACAGCTTTGAATCTTTACCATGCAGAAGAAAAATGCTATTTTTAACCATCTTAATTTAAAAGAAACAAGCACAAAAACACCTTCCTTGCCTTGCCAAATCCTTTTTAAACTTTCCCTTTATTTTTTAGTAGTTTACATTTAACACAATACTGTACTGTATTTGCTTTTTTTGTTTTGTTTTTTGTCTGCTGCTGCCTGATTGCGTACTTCTGGTTCCAAATGAGGTGTATGGTTAATGGGTCAGTTTGTAACTCTGGTGTTCTACTGTATACCCTTGACATATTAAGTTACAATTATATGATAATGTCTTGATTGTAAGTCCTTCACTTTTAAAATACATTGTACTGTACTTAACCACTGATATAAAGGAAACGACAAAAGTACGGAACACTTCAGTTAAATATAGAGTTTGTCTATTACTTTCAGAAAGTGCAACTGGTGGTTTTTTTGACTCAGTGGAGGCATATTTGAAATTGTTTATCTTGGAGGATCTAGGTAAGTGTCAGTTTTTTGGTTTTGAGCAAGGGAGATCAGCAGGTGGGTGGCTTAACAAAGAGAAAGCAGGAAAGTTCTTCACTCTGGAGCTAGAGTGAATTACTTTAGCTAATTTTGGATGACAGCTGAAGGATTTTCCGAGAGGTTGACAGAACATATTTAAGTGAAGTTCTGCTGTGTTAGAATTAGTAATGTTAAAGTGCATTTTGGTTTTTTAGGAGTTTGTGCATTTTATAGTAATCTGGGGAAGGTAATATGGTCCCAGTTCTCCATTGTATATGTCACCTGTCTTGGTCCCCGTATGCTCATTGGGCTGCTTTAACTTACACTGTGGCTGCAGTTGTGCTCTGTGGGCTGTCCTGCTGAGAATAGCAGGGTGCAGCTATTCTCTTCCTCAATACACCCCAGGTTTGTCCCTTACTCTGGAAGTCAAGGAGGAGCTGGCATAGAGCCATCCTGGGGAGGTTCACTGTGCTGGTGATATTTGCCAGGGCCCAAATCTGGAGTATATTTTAGTTTTATTTAACTCTTCAGGTTTTTTACTGCCATGAATTCTTGTATGAAAGTTACACACTAACGGCCAGTAATGTGTGTGACTTGCAAATGGTGGTGTCTTCATCTCTGCTCTTATTTTGCTAGGCCCCTTACACTCTCCTCTTTTCATCTTTCATTCCTAGGGTAGACTTAGCCTAGGCTACATAGTCTGGGAGAAGCTAGACTGGTAGCTTCTGCGTCGGGCTGCTGCCTGTGGGCACCTGTATGGAAAGTACCATAACATGTCTAATTCAGTATTTGAGGGCTGTACTTCATGCCACTTCCTTCCACCCCCCCACCCCCGTTTTTAAACAAGACTAACTACAGTTCAAGTGAAGGAAAAATCTGGAGCAAAGTTGTAAAAGCAAAGGAAAAAATAGTAATGTATTTCATGTTAACATAGGAAATAAATTCTCCTTTACTGTTGAAAGATACTTGCCTTTGAAGATAAAATACCATTTGCAAAAACTGTAAGGCCCTCTCTAATGTAGCTTTCATTATCTTCTGTGTTCCCCTCTCTCTGAAAACCAAATGACTGATGTCAAGATCAAGGGAGCCAATCAAAGTAGATACACTCCAGGACCTGGCCAGGAAATAAATCACTCTTGCCCCTATCCAAGGTAGATACTAACTAAAGGAGAGAGTTTACGTGTTCACTATCCTGCTGGGGGAGGCCAAGTTTCTCAATCAGTCACCAATTGGGGTGCTTAGTATCACTTATCAAATAGGCTAATCAAAGTTTGAGATAAACCAGCTCTTGACCACTTCTTGCCCTTTGAACACTCCAGGGCCACCTCCTACCCTTAGACTTTTATCTCATTAAAGTTAAAGAGGGAAAATTAATCCATGGAAGAAAATGAGATAACAGCCACTGTAGCAGACCATCCTACAGACTGTTTGGCTTTCATCTATTGCTACCTGACAATTAACTCTTCAGCCGCACAGGAACCCTCCTTCATTAGAGATGGATCTGTCCCTTAATGCAACTACTCTTTTGTTTGTCTTTAACTCTGCTTCAGCTGTTTCATTTATTGCTCCACCATGTAGTTCTTTGGACTTGTAATGGGTGCAGATGAATAAAAAGGTCATAATTTATTCTGCGTTTCTCAAGCTTGACTTAGTGCTGTTTTCACTTACAAAATACAAAAGTGAAAACTGTAATTTATTACAGTACTAGCAATTCAAGATATTTTGCTTGGATTCTGTGCTTGCAATTGGTTACCAACATTCCAGTCTCTCTTGCTATTTTTGGCTACTAGGTTATTGCCCTTAATTTCATTTCTATCAATCTGCATTTAAAAAACAATTTAACACTTTGATTTTGTTTGGAAAAAAATAGTGGTGTGTTCCCTTTGCTAATGCACTGCAAATTTTGTATTGTGGGATTAGTTGTGTTTTTTTTTTTTTTTTAAAGCCATTAGGATTCTGATGGCTCTCAAATCAAAAGACTCTTCCCTATCATCAGTTTAATTTCTCATCTACTAAAGTTTTTAGTACAATGAATGTCAGAAGTGGGTTCACTCTAGTAAAACTGCAGCAGTCAGTTGCACTGCCAACAGAGAGACCTGCATTTTATGGGAGTCCCACTGATTGTACTTGCTTCTCTTGGAAAAGAGTGCAGGCCATGCTGCTCTTACAGCAACACCTGCTGGACACTACATGGTGGTGTCCTGGAACTCGCTTCAGAGGGGGCTCTCTCACTGGAAGTTTAGTTTATATGAAACTGAAACGGCAAGGGTGGGGTATTTAACTTTCAGTCACTTCAAAGACATGATAGATTTGCATTTCCAACATCTTTAACAGGAAATATTAGATTAGAAAATCTGTGGGGCAGGACACTGGGCCAAATTCAAAAATCATGCATAATTCCTCCTTACACTCGGACTCCCGTCCGCCCACTGTACCCTGTGATAAACTATCCTAAGTAGTGTCATTTACAGGCTGGAGAGCCCAAAGTGTGAGTTAAAGTAGCCCCGTCCTTACACCCACTTAAATTCCAGATCCCAAAGAGAAAACTGGTCTAATTTATACCGCCTTTTGCATTACTTCTGAAATTGGCTACTGTCATTTGTTTTTTAGTCTGTAGAAACCACACCTATCTATGGCACAATAGCCAGTGACAGCCATTAAATTCCCCACAAAGCCATCTTTAATATTGCCCTTGGCCTTCGTGTGTGTGTGTATGCAATTCCCCACACTTAGTATGGGGCACTATAGAATACAATTAATTACTTACAAATGGCCACTGTAAAGGAAATAAGGCTTGATGGAAAATCTCCCATTGACTGAAATGCCTACATGTTAGAGAGATGCCCAAACTAAGCCCCTCTACATGGAGCTACTCCGAACTTTGGGAGAATTTTTGAATCCAGTCAATATCTGAACTAATATCTGGCCCTTCTGTCTATAATGACCTGAACCAAAGCCCCAGATCTGAACACTCCCAAATATCATAATGATGGCCTGCAATTTTCTCACAGGCATTTAGTTAAGGAAACAAGATTGTTGAGACTTTTAGGAGTGAAAAATTAAGTCTTCATAGCCATGAATTACTCCCTCTGTGAACCCTTTGGGCTACAAGACACCCGATAAGGAGTGGGAAGGAACTGAGGCCAGCAGTGAGGGGAGTATGTTTTACTTCCCAACACCCTGACCCCTGAAAGTGGTGTAGCAGCAAGGCTATTTCCACTGCGTGCAGAGTTCCTCCTAAAGCATTCATTTGAATGATGCAGCTCCACGCCACAAAATGTCTGCATCTTCAAGGCACAGTTTCTTAGATGCCAGTTAGTGCCAGCTGTAGTGGTTTTTAATATGGACAACTATCCACTAGGAACTGGACAAACTACTAACTAGAAAACATACCACAGAGAGCAATTCTGCACTGGCAGGGGGATAGTTTCTATGCATTCATTTTATATAGGCCACTGCACAGTTGGGTTATAACAGATCACGGTCACGATCCACAAGAGACAGATTTGAACCAGTGACGCAAAGGCGAAAGGCTCTGTATCTAATTACCAACCCCCTCAGACATGCAGTCCCTCATATAGTTTTTATTTCAATAACTAAATACCATTAACATTCACAGTCTACACAGCAATGTTTTCAATGGTCCTGATTCCTCATAAGTTCAAAAGGAAAGTGAAATTCAATCTTGCACTAGACTCCAAAACTTGGATGGAACTTCTATTCCAAACAATGGAACCTCATTGATGTTTAATAATACCATTGTTCCTTATTTAAGTGGGGGAAGAATAATAATAAAAGAAAAGCAAGGGCTGGATTAGGATGAAATGTACTTAGAAATGTTTAAGGATAAGAGGTACTGTACTAGTGGAACACATTATGCACTGGTCCTGTGCTGCTGTTCCCACTGTCTCATGTGACTGACCATTGGTGAGAGTTCTTCTGTCTTCCTTACTGGCAGTTCTAAATCTTCTACTATAATGCCACAAAGAATGAGAGTCTGAATTCCATCCAGCATCCAAAGGTTAACACTGACTTGATTGTGATATTGGTAAGCATGATTAAAGTATTTCAGGATCTATAAACTTAAACAGAATAAGGCTGGGAAGACATAACATCTTCATCTTCTATTGAAAGATAAATTTGGAAATAACCAAAAATAATTTATGTTAAATAGCAGTTGGAGGTCAGTATTCATGTTGGAGGTGGTCTAGTTCGTGGGTTTTTTTTCCCCTTTACCTACAAGCCAAGTATCACTAAGCCAGAAACCACCAACCAGCACAGTCTCACGGTAAGAAGATATTAATAGCCCATGGAAAAATAACATATAATTTTATATTATGCTATTTACTAGAGTCCCTGTATTTTTTTTAGTTCTGAACTAACTGTAATACAAGAAAAGGCAACAAAGTGACATACACAGATCTATGCACACTTTATTTTTTAATATATTTCAAATACTTTAAGGACTTTCTTGTGTAATTTTTAAAGCACCCTTACTTCATCCCTCAGATTACAGAGGGCGGTGGAGTTTTCTGATTTTAACCCTATTCCCCCACCCCACACCTCATCTTCCAATATTCAGAGAAATATGAAGTAAGCTTGAGAGTGTATTATAAAATTCTGAATTTCTGCCATGTCCTATACCTCCCTCTCTGCCTACATCATTAATTATATGAGTCTTATTCACCCATAAAACAGAGCTGATGCACATGGAAGTATTAAGTAAATACACATGTGTTTTCATTGCATGGCAAAGAACATTTGCATTATATTCTGGGCCCTCTAGGAAGTGACCCACATACGTACAGGCATGTAGGCATATCCCTAATAGGTGCCTAAAACACATTAGTGGTTTTTACCTTAACCATAAAATGACTGAACAGAGGTTTGTACATGTGGAAATGGCTAACAAACTAAACTTGTTTAAACCACCACCCCATGTAAAAAATACCTAACTTAGCCACCTTCCTTACTACTATTAGTGTAATAGCATTTTCCAGAACAACTTTTACTGTTTTGCTCCCATGGGCCGATCATGTAGTACCAATAACTTGGAGTGTCCTGTTGCCATGTCCCCTAGTGGGGATTATGTGGATTAAACCTGATGCATTGTACTAAACATTCACCCCATGTGCCACAAACGTTTACAAAAGCATATTTCTTGTTTGCTTTAAACTTTTGAATCAGAACAGGCACTTGATATCTTTTGTTGGTGAAATCAAGTGAAAATAAAGGACAGGTACAGAATCATTTGATCTCATTCATTCAACGCTAAATAGTAATAAGCTTTTGACTTGTCTGTCTCCCATCCCTAAAAAGACATGCAAATTGATGCCTAGACTTTCAACCAGAGTCTTTGAATGGTCTATGCTTTGCAAGAATTCAAGCTAGGTATGACGTGCAAAGGTGTTTCTCAATGTCAGAAGGAGTGTCAAAGAAGTAGAGAGAATGCCAAGCGAGAGAGAGGAAATACAGACACATTCTTTCTGAAGACTCATCCCCAGCAATAAAAAAAGGAGCCCAAATGGGGGAGTCCATTAAGCAAATGATTTACAGGATAAGATGTTACATGGATAACTCCATTCTCACAGGCAAGTCAGGAGTCACATTTAAAGTTCAAAGATACAGCTCTAGGTTAGAGCAGAAATGTCAGGTCTTTCTAAGAACTGTAAGTCTTATTTCAGTTATGCCGTAGAGTTCAAGAAAAAAGAACAGGAGTACTTGTGGCACCTTAGAGACTAACAAATTTATTAGAGCATAAGCTTTCGTGGACTACAGCCCACTTCTTCGGATGCATAGGAAGTGGGCTGTAGTCCACGAAAGCTTATGCTCTAATAAATTTGTTAGTCTCTAAGGTGCCACAAGTACTCCTGTTCTTTTTACGGATACAGACTAACACGGCTGCTACTCTGAAACCTGTAGAGTTCAAGGTACTTTTAAAGCTACAATATATGGAATTGTAGCCTAGATTCATGATTATATTAAATGTTTTGCTACTGTTTATATTCTAATGCTAAAAATTCACTTTGAAACCAGATTAGGCTGTTGGAGAAATGTTGGGTTAATCTACTCCACAGGAATTCTCACTGGTCATCAGAATGGAGTGAGGTCCTGCTGAAAGGATTTAAAAGTAGGCAACGATATTGGAAACTAAGCCAAACCAGCAGAATTGTTTCTAAAGCTCAGGACTCTGTTCCAAACTTATTGTCCCCTCTTCTCAAGCACCCTTGTCTTCAAAAACAGGTCCAGTTAGTTCTTTAACTACCATGATTTGGTGTCAATAATTTTTTTTAAGGTGATAAATCACATAAGCACCCTATGACTTGATCTACTTCACACCATCATGGAATCTGTTGTCCTATTTTTTTTTCTACATACCCAAGTATTTCATTCTGTTCTTTTTCTAACACATGGAGGATTTAGATTTCTTCCTTTCCCCAGACAGTTATCGTTGGCCATCACATCAAAAGACTTCTTTTAGTGAACTCTAGCCACAGAACAAACACACCAACCAAACCAAAGGCGCCCTATTCAAATCACAGCCCCATTTGGCAACAAATTCCTCTCATACTATTACATCCAGTGCAAACTATAAATCTTTCATCTTGCTACCTCAAGTGTGCAAAACTAGTTATAATGATTTTAGTAAAATGATCAGCTGCTAGAAAGGGATTGTACTGAAGGTGTAACATTTCACAGGGTTTGCCTCATATAGTTTTTTCTGACCCCTCCTTCCCCACTTGGTAAGGCAACTCCCAACTTTTCATGTGCTGTGTATTTATCCCTGCCTCTGTATTTTCCACTCCATGCATCTGATGAAGTGGGTTTTAGCCCATGAAAGCTTATGCCCAAATAAAGTTGTTAGTCTCTAAGGTGCCACTTTTAAATCCTTGTTTTTGCTGATACAGACTAACATAGCTACCACTCTGAAACCTATAGGTTTTTCTCTTTCCCAAAATGCTTAGAATGCTGTTCTCCAGAAAATTTCAAACTATACTTTGTGGGGTCTAGTGCTACATTCCTTTAATTGTTAAATTTGCTTATGCTTTCTCCTCAGGCCCCTTTCTTTTGACAGCTATTTTTTCCTCTATAACCTCTCACATCCTCTGTTGCAATTATTGTTGAGCTCTGTGACATGCTTATCATCCGTATGCTACCAGCAACCATGGTACAAGTTTCTGCTTTAGAAAAGAACACCACTGTCACTGCCAGATTTATAAACTCTGAATACATTCAACGGAAGTCTGCTCTGAATGGGACCTGAATTTGGTTCAATCATGTCAGTTGAATTTGGTCTAGAACCTGTTTCCCCAGGTTGGTGTAAACAGAATTCCTCATGATACTGGAGGGAAAAAATGACAGGAAAGAGAAGATCTCCTCAGGTATGATTCTCTGAAAAGTTAGTTAGTTAAGCTGTATTACCCAGAAAGTTCCTCGGCATCTTTATCACCAGACAGCAAACTCCTGTCTTCCCTACTTCACTGATGAACTTTGGGTCCAACGTCAGATCTGAAGCTCAGTTTACCATCCCTGCCTGTCTCCCACTCACTTATGCATGCTACAACCTGTAACAGAACTTGGGGTGCTCAAAATCCTGGAACATGGCAGATTGCTCTAAATGAGGGTTTGGGTCACAGAGGTTGCAGTGGGAAGGACCTGTCACAATGATGGTCATCCCAGTACCAGTGGCAGAAGCTCAAAATACTAATGCTGTTTCAGATACAGTGCTTGTGGTAAGAAACTCTATACTAATTATTCTCAATGGCTAGATTGGTGATAATTTTGGAGAAAGTTACTTGCCCATTCAGGGCCTGATCCAAAGCTCACTGACTTCATGTATCCCATTGAGGATAACTGAAAGTTGTGACTGGAATATGCTACTGCTTTACAGAGGAGTGCTTAGGAACAAAAGAAGGTGAAAATCATGAATAGAACATAGGTGGAAGACCATAGCTACAGAAAAATAGTATTTCCTGACCATTGCTACAGTTGTCTCTTCAGTGCTCCGTAATTCTTCATAAAAGCCAACTTGTAAATGGTAACTACTGTATATGTGGAAAGTTTTCTTAATCCTCTAATATGTTTATTGTTACAAATGCTTTGTTTTCATATTCAGTGCAGTAAAAATCTGGATGTATTTATTTTTCACCGAGTCTTCTTCAGAGTGAGCTATTATATTGACTGACCTAAGTTCTGCTCTCATGTCCAGTACAGCGGGGGGAAATTGGAGTAACTTCACTGAATTTAGTGAGTGATTCCGGGAGGGATATTCCCTTCAACCATGGTCCCAGATCCAGCCAGACGAGAACTCCTTCAGCACAAGGAACTGAGTAAAAGAGCCATCAAGTCTTAAAATGCCCCCTCCACAAACCCATGGTGCCATTGGCTACAGGGGATGGGCCAGGAGTGGGAGGGATCAGGCTTATGAAAGACTTCATACAGTGATTATACATAGTGTTACCCCTATAGGTAGTTTGGCTTGAGCTACATAACGTAGGTTATGTTGGACCCCCACAGCAGTGCAGAATTGAGAGGATAAAAAGGTGGTTTAAAGCTACCTTAGCCTCCTTCCCCTTGGGCTATGTCTATCAGGCGCTGCACAAAACCTCACTGCATGCAGACACAGTATATAATGAGGACTTTGTCCCTATTATATGTACTACATGCACAAACACACTCAGAGGACATTTTCACAGAAATACACGCCAACAGATTCCAAGTCTGAAGATTTGCGGCTTCCCATGACCATTTTATTTTAGTGTTCTCCAGCTAACCTTCCTCGAGGTTGTGGTGAGCCACAAACAGGGTGGAGATCTGTTTGCTCTCCATAAACAATCTTCAAAGGGAGGTTCAATCATATTGCATTAAAAAATAAAAATTGTAGGAAAGAAAGAAAAGCAACCCTCCCAGCCATTCTGCTTAAAGGAAAACACACAATAACATTTTTACAGAAGAAACTAAACTCTGAAAACAAATTACATTTGTTTAGACTAAATATGAGAGAGAACTTTAACAACATTTCAGAACTAGTGGCTCGTTTATTGTTCTTTGGCATATAATTGTCCACGTAAATCACCTGATATTGATTCTGCTCCCTGCTTAGATGGCTGTAACTTTAGAAACAGAATAACGTAGAGTAAAGAATAAATCCCCTTATATGTGTAGGATGCCACATGATAGTGTTTTAAAAAATAATATCCCAGTTGTGAAATACAAACAGCGCCAATAAAAAACCACAAGAGGCCCAAAATGTGGATAATATTCACCAACAGTTTCAAAAGTAATGTCTGTGCTTACAACTTATAGCTCAAAAATCTAGCCCAAAGTCATGACAAAATCCCCTCACCATACACCCAGGACTACTTAAATAAGAGCTGAAGTTAACAGACATTTGAAGCAGATCCTGTATGGGCCAAATTCTGCTGTCACACTGATGTGCAAGGTAATGACTGTGGACTTACACTGGTGTAGCAGAATTAAGCTCTGTATGGAATGAATTCAGCTTATGAATAAGTAGTCCCAATCCTTCATCAGAACTACAGCAAATATATGACATCACCAACTGATAGAACTAAAAGAGCAGAATTGGTGCAATTAATGAATGATGGTGTCTTAAGGTTGTCCAGCAAGTTAAGGGCTTTAGCATGTGTCTCTTTAAGGCGTATCTGTCTGACAATCACATGAATGTGATAATGTGTTATTTACTGCTTTTGAGTCATGTAGCGATCATAGTGGCTCTATGGTGCAGAACTGACTAAATTTGTGAGGTTCTCCCAACAGTTATGAAGCAATTCTCTAGGTGAGTGAAAGTACCATCACTAAGATTCATAGTATTCATGCAGCCAACCGACTTCTCCTCCTTGTCGGAGGTGGAGTCCATGGCTCCTCCCTATAGGAACTAGGGGATATTAAAGTGCTGAACATGCCCCGTGCCTCTAAAGATGATGGGGAAGGCAGGTTTCCAACAACTTACCAGGTGCTTCACATCCTTTTTAAAAAAAAAAACATTTTGGAGTCTCAGGCCTTTTGATTTAGAGCTGTTAGGCAGGAGAGATGATGAGGTAATTGGCCTGTGGTGAAAAAGCAGGAAGAGGGAGAGAGACCACTTGTCCCACACAAAAGCTACTATTTATTTTTATAGTTTTAGGTCTACAGTACTTTCTGCAACTTAGTCTAAGAAGCTGCTACTAGCATTCAGGGGGGAATGAACCCTAGACCGTCCGCACTTAAAAGCAGATGTCTCTGCCATCTAAGCTACAGGAGCATCTCTATTAGCTTGAAGAAGTAGCATAGTCTCATCTTCAGTTACCCAGCCATTAGAGGGGTACAAGAAATGCTGAAACAGTAGGTTACACTAGAATGAGAAGCAAGGGAGACAGTTTAAGGGGAGGGCTGCTTCCATGCAAATCCCTTTCTGCAGCAAGTCATGAGGCTCAGAATAATTGGTTCGGGAGACACTGGTTTGAGCAACAACAGGGGACTTACATAACCTGTATTACCACATAATGGAGGGCCAGGACTTGAAACAGGGTGTGACTGCATAACAGTCTGGTATGCAACATGAAATATGTCTAGTTCAGATTACTAAGTCAAAAAGAATTATTTAACTTGCTTTCAGTATGAAAAATCAGGCTAGCTAGTAGATGGATTAGAGATACATTTTAAAACACAGGCATACCACACAGACTAGGGCCGGCTCCAGGCACCAGCTGAGCAAGCTGGTGCTTGGGGCGGCAGATTGTTGGAGGCGGCATTCTACCCAATCCTAGGGCGGCACGGCCGCTGTGTGTGTGTGTGTGGTGTGTGTGTGTGTGTGTGGTGGTCCGCTCTGGCCGCCCTGTAGGGGACGGCGGCGCGGAGAACCAGAGCGCCTTGCAGGGCAGTCCTCTTCCTTCCCTCCCCGCCGACTGGAGCGGAGCCCTCGCAGTAGGCAGCAGGAGGCGGCGCAGCGGGAGGGACCGCGTGGCAGCGCCCCTGCTGTAGCCCTGGCCGCCCCCTTCTCTCTCCCGCACGCTCCCCCTCCCGCCCCCCCCCCCAGCCTGTCCCCCTGCACCCGGGTGTTTGTGTTTTTGTTTGTTTGTTTGTTTTTTGCTTGGGGCGGCCAAAAAGCCAGAGCCGGCCCTGACACAGACCATTAAATACAAGTGAACATATACTGTAATTTCTAAATAAGTTAAATATTGAATGTGAGAACAGTGTAATACACTGATGGCCAGATTTTTGAAAAGTCAGGCATATAAGACCATGTACAAAGATGTACGCAAAGACAATTCCATATCTATTTATACAGTTACCACAACTGCATAGGCAAACCATCGTACAAGTGCCTGACTTGCATATGCAGTTATGGTACTTGTGCATGCAAATTAGTAGTTCAAATGTAGGCACTTTATTTTCAAATGGTCTGGAGTTAAAGGAGTTTTGAAAATCAGGCCCTGAATATCTGTCACTTGTTTACTATGCCCACATGTCCTCAGGAAGGTCCCTTGTTTCCAGTTTAAAAAAAACACAGCAGGGACTCCCCGGATATGCCCAACAGCACAACCACATCTCTGACCTATTGCTCGCAGATATGTCAACTCTTGACTTGATTAATGTAAGCCTTTCCTGCCTGGCCTCTCTGCCTCTCCTCTTTCCCACCACCTATTCTTTCCAATATGACGCTGAAAGGGAATCGTCTCTGCTGTCTCCCTCCCCAACTCCAGTTGCATCACCTCTCTCCTTGAATCACTTCATTGGTTTCATTTTACTGAATCAAGCTCAAGCTCCACATCATTACACCACAACAAAGTTATGCAGATTACAATCGCATATTATTTTGTTTTATACAGGACTTGCGCACTTTCACCCACACACAGTTGCTAGATCAATGTCTAGGTATATTTACACACCTATGCACAGTTGTCAGCACAGTACCTCTATAATGTTCTATTTGCAATGACATGGTTTAACAGTGCATCAATGTGTGTTTCTAGGTAAATGGAAAACAAAGAGAAACACCTGTTAATATTGTGGGAAGTGGTGTCAGCCTGTAACTTAAACTGACTACAAAGCTACTAACGGTTGTCCTCAATCACACTTAACTCGTTCAGCTCTGAAAAAATGTAAAATAAAAAGGCTTTCCACATATAGTCGTTTCTTAAATCAAGGAATTCACCTTGATTAAAGATGCTTCATGGAACTGACACTGTGAAAGTTTGCTTTCTTTATTCTCGGTCATGAAAGATATAGCTCCAAAAGGCTCAGGTATGTATTACAAGTGGTTTTCCAGTCTTAAATATTACTTAATAGCATTTACCATCTATGGCCTTAATTTAAGAAAGCACCCATTCAGGATAGCACTGAAGCATGTGCTTAGATCCCACTGAAGCCAATGGAACTTAAGCACATGCTTAAGTGCTTTCCTGAACTGGGGCTTATAATGTTCAGCACCGTAAATGTCACTTTACCAAATTCTAGGATTTACCACACAGATTTCTGTTAAAGTTTGTGTTACATATATTTCATATAACTTCTAAATTACTAAAGGCGTTTTATAAAGTTAGCCCTTATCAGGCTACTTGTGTGATGACTTGCAATGCAGTCACGCTTAGTTTTGCTTCTATAATTCCATCTTCTAAAAAGAAAAACTGAAACTTGCACCCATCAAAACATGTCAGACAAGAACTAAATGCATTATGATGGAACAGTTATACATAGGACTTTTCTAGCTGCCCCACACTAACAGCCAAGTCTGAAATAACACAATGATACATGTTTTAAGTTTCTGCTAACAAAGCTTATTTCTGACCAGGAAGCTGGAGTATTCTTTTTTTGTACATTAATCCTCCAAAAGTGACCATTCTTCTTCTTCACCAAGGCCAAAATGTCATCTTTTTTGTAAAACAAAAAAATCAAAGCCAAATGGTAAAAATGCAAAGTTTTGGTTAAACAAACAGTCAGTATTTCAGTGGTTTTATCTGCAGCCTCCAGAGCAGCTAAACAAAGCCAAGATATTGTCCATCTCTTTGACAGACAAAGAGCCTCAGAGGTCCAGAATGACATGCCCGAGGCTGGCACGTGATTGGAGTAATTAAATTAAATAGCAGGAAACATGTTTTCCATATGCCATTGCCTGGCCACACACAAACTGTAACAGTAAATCTTTTATATAACAACGGTTGGGGGGTGAGAAAGTGTAACCATTTTAGAAGTGCTCACAAAAATAATGTTAAAGTGAGAATAGCAGCATGTTCTGCAAGTTCCCTGTCTTTGGTCATTGTCCTCAAATGTTAAGTCAGTTATTTATTTTTAAAGGCGCAGCTCAAACTGCTAAGAGTATGTGAAAATTCAGGAATGTTCATTAAGATTTAAGCTGAAAAACGGTTAAAGAAAAAAGAAATCACCACACTAAAGTCAAGGAAAATTTCAGGTATCGCCTGAAATCAAGGTTCAAACACATTTCTGAGAGCATTTTATCCTAATCCAGAGCTCAACAAATACTTCAGAACTGAAAGATACTTTTCATACTTTTAGTAATGATGTGAACTTAAATTTTGTATTTTATGACAACTTTTCTGAAGGATACAGCACATTTATCTACATCCTCATATATCCAAATGAATTGCACTTGGGTGGAATTTGTCACTCTTGGTTTTGGTTGGCATTGTTATTAGCACCATCTAGAATGCTAGTTTGGAACTAATATCTAGGACTAGGTTTTAAATAGATGAGGATGTCCGGTTAGATCACTGGTACAGTTTTTTGCATCACAGGACTGAAAATGTGAATGGAAGGAACTATTAATGAATGATTGTCACTTTGGTTTAAATGTCTAGTCATCTCCTAGAAATCTCAGTGACTGATGGTAGACCATTTCCCATATATGATATTCTCCAAATTGTAAAGTGTTTTTAACATAAAGAGGATTAAAAATCTGGGAAAATTCTACTTGGCACATCAAGACCTGTCTTTTAAAATAATTTTAATGAAATAAGAAGAAAAATGTGCCCAATATCTTTTTGGTTAAGTATTTATTGTGTATTTTTGCTAATATTTTAAACCTACATGTGTTTTTGTAGCAGTTGGTCATAGCCTCAGCAGATATTTGAAGAGGTTTAGATTTCAGGACGGGCACTGTATTAAAGTGTTAGACTTAATAATTGATAATGATATAATGAAATCAGGGTACAGTCTTCCAGCTGGAAAAATAAGTGTAAATTTGTATTTCATAAATGATATAACAGAGATGACAGGAGGTTGATACTCTTGGCTCTGCCTCTGGTTATTATAATATGCACTCAAATTGTTAAATTGAGATTTAGATATAACAAATATAGAGACTAGAACAGAGGATAGGTTTTTTCTCTACTTCTTTAATCCTGTGCTTACTGATTTATAATCTCAGTTACTAGACCAGGAAAATTCTTGTTTAACAATAAATCTAACATCATTGAAGGAGTCACAAAGAATAGAAATGCAACAATCAATTTGGGTGTCATGCCAGGTAGCCATAAATAGTATAGTTGGTAGAAATTTTTTGAATTTAAACTTTTTAAAACAAAATTTCTTGAGCTTCATGAACTGACTCCCTGAAAAAATTCAGTGAAAATCTGTGTTTTATTTATACAACCTGCTATAGAGCTGGTCCAAATTATTATATTTTGGGGGGGAAACAGAAAAAATAAAAATCATAAAATTGTACTTTTTTTAAAAAACAGCCGTGTTAAATAGTTCTCTAAACTATTACATATAGTAGGTAAAACTCAGGATCCTCAGTCTTTATCTATTCCAGAACTTCCCATTGAAGCAGTGAGGTTATGAGGAAGGGGCAGAGGTGCTACAAATCAGTAGGTACAAAGGGACAAAACCTGCCATCCACTTGGATAAGAGGGGATGCAGACCGGGCTAGAAGGGGTGGAGGGTGCTGCTCCTGTGCCATCTTCCTCTGTCCCATCCCTTACTTCACACACAATTTCCTAAGGGAGTGCAACATGAGAATTTTCCTGAAGAACTTATGGGTGGGCTTGGAGATGGCAGCAGGTGCTGTTGTCCTCCGTTTACCTTCCCACAGAAGTCATAATTATCCACTCAGGTACCTGGTACCTAAATTAATGCTGCGTGAAGCAGCAATAACTAGGATTCTATGCTTGTAACCCTTCTAGAGTGGGTTTCCTTTGTGCAACAGCACATGCCTTCCAATGACCATGCAGCCAGGAGGCAGAAGGCTCAAGGAACACTGGGTGGGTCTGATACAACTGGGGACTTGTGAGGATATATGAACTGTTCCACTAAAACCATAGCAGGAAGCCAGGAAGGAGTGGGCTAGGGAAGTTTCTAGGCAGAAGCTCTTCAGTGAAGCAGAGGGAAACACATAATCGCTTTAGGGATAAGATTGTTCTCTTTATTCTGATAAAGTTCACGGTTAGAAAGCAAATTTTCCTGTAAGTATTGTGCTCTTTATCACCATAACTCTAAGGAACTCATGCTGCTTTCTCTGAGGAACACTAAGCCAGTTCCACAGTGAACTCCCACAATTGTCCAAAGGGACAGTTTGAAGAACATTTTGTGGGGTTTCCTTGCTGTTTTATCTCCCGCCTGTAGGTAACTGTGCAGGAGAGTGCAATTTAGTACTGCAGCCAATATTTTAAAAAAGTTCCCTCAAAACCTTTCTCCCTTGGTCTGTGATATTCTCTATGGTTTTCCCTCTCAAAATATTATCAATCCTTTGGCCTGAGCACACTTCCAGTTCCCAATTCAAATAATCCATCCCTATTCCCCTAGCCAAAAACTTCTTTGACACACCACCAGGGCCAGCTCCAGGCAC
Source organism: Chrysemys picta bellii (assembly GCF_011386835.1). Taxonomy (NCBI): domain Eukaryota; kingdom Metazoa; phylum Chordata; order Testudines; family Emydidae; genus Chrysemys; species Chrysemys picta. The sequence continues at coordinate 58,945,547 of NC_088792.1, read as the reverse complement.
CAGCTTGGCAAGCAGGTGCTTGGGGCAGCCACTCCAGAGAGGGGTGGCCAGTCCAGCTATTCGGTGGCACTTTGACGGACGGTCCCTCACTCCGGCTCGGAGCAAAGGAGCTTCCGCCGAATTGCCGCCACAGATCGCGATTGCGGCTTTTTTTTTTTTGGGCTGCTTGGGGCAGCCAAAACCCTGGAGCCGGTCCTGCCCACCACATTTCCCCCAAAAGCTCCTCCAGAAGACTCCCCTACCTGACAGCTGTTCCTCACAGCAGCAGCAGTTGTGGAAGGTGGTTGTCTTGTGACCTCTCTTTGTAGCAATGGTGGAAGATGGGTTGTACTATGGTCTCTGGCTGTGGTGTGCATGGTCGGATGGGGAGTGGGTCTTCTCCGATGGCGGGCTGGGTAGCTAGTTTGGGAGTGAACACCTGCTGATTGATAAGCTACCAAAAAAAATCTCCAGGCACACCTGTCATCTGCTAGTGTCTTGAATCCCTCTCAGATAGGTGTCAGGCCCCAACACTTGTTCTGGTGGATGGCCTTCTCCTTGCATAGATATGTGAAGTACAGCTGTACTCATGCTTCTTGACCCCTCTGAAGCATTTGATGCTGTTGATTAACAAAAACTCCTGTTCCTCCTGCAAAATGGCTTGTGTCCTTCATCTCAGACTGAGTCCAGAGTCCTTACCTGCGAGTCCTACAAAGTTCAGTCTCTCATCGATATTATTCAACATCTATACCAAAATATTGCTGCAGTGGGTGAGACAACATGGGTTGAACTATCAACAGTACATTGATATCCACTACCTCTACAAGTACATCTGATGTTAAGAAAACAGACACCCAGATTTCTCAATCCCCAGTTGAAATCAGCACCTGGATTAAGAGCCGCTGGCTAGAGCTGAACCCAGTAAAAGTTGAGGGGCTATGGCCAGGAAGACAGAAGGGCTTCAAAGAACTTGCCTCCTCTGTAATATGGCCCTCTATTGATGGCACCTGTCCTGCTAAATTGGTGCACAGCCTTGTCCGGTGACACTGGATGCCCATATAGCCAAGGAAGTAAGAAAAAGAATCAAATACCTATTTCCATCTGTGACTGGCCAGAAGATTTCACCTCATCCTATTAGATTCAGACCTTGCTACAGTGATCCACCTATCCATGACCTCTAGGATTGATTATTGCAATTCAAATCTAGGATTGAAACCATAAATTCTGAAATCATCCACATATGAACAAAATGCAGCAATCTGTCTGATTAGCAACACAAGATGTAAGAATGCATCATCCCATTACTCTGGCATCCCATAGAAAAAAGTCCAGTTCAAGCTCTTTGTTCTGATACTGAAAGTCCTTTGCGAACTGGACCTAGCTACCTGAGCAATTGTGCTTTCCCCAGGACAATGACCTGCTATACAGCTACGTTCCACTGGAACAGTGAAACTGCCAGTCAACAGGGGGAAGTTTGAGAGTGCAGGAGACAGAACTTTCATTGGAGCACCCTCTAGACTGTGGAATTCACTGCCAGATGAGATGAGAATGAGCACTGGCCTCAGTGCATTGAGAGCAAGATACAAAACTTACTTCTTTGATTAAACTTTCTCGTACAACTCTCCTCCCCCATCTCTCTAAAGTGAAATAACTAAGCTAACAAAGTTATTTCTTTGAAAGGTTGGAGTAAAAGAGACATCATTATTTCTAAACATGCAAGCGGACTCGCATACTATAAGGGTGGGAGACCATATGAGCACATAACTAGAGAGATCATGAGCAGCAACTGGCGCAGTCCCAGAGAGGGCTGAAAGTTACAAGATGCAGAGTCCTTTAGGGCAGGCTGCAAAACAATATTTTCCTGCCTTTAAATTAAAATGTAACTGATTCCAGTCCACCTTCATCACACACCCAGAGGATGATTCTGTGGGATCTCTCTCAAATTTAACAAGTTTATTTTACATAAAGAGTGTGGTGGTGTAGCATGCAGTATTCACCATCTCCTTCTGCTGTGGAAATGGTGTTCCACTGCTCTTCCTTTCAATCCTAATACTTGGTTTGCATTGGTTTTCAAGGCTCTCTGTGCAAAGAAAATATCTAGAACTATTTAAAAAAAAGACTATAAGGAAAACTTAGTGTCCTTCACAGGGCACAAAGGACATTTCTGTTAGCAAAGGGTTTGTGCAAGTTGTTATAGTCCAAATTGCTTGCCTTAAGGCAGAGGTGGGCAAACCATAGCCCGGGGGCTACATCCGGCCCTTCAGACATTTTAATACAGCCCTTGAGCTCCAGCCGGGGAACGGGGTCAGGGGCTTGCCCCGCTCCACGCATGCCGGGGCTCCGCTCAGCTCCCGGAAGCAGCAGCATGTCCTCCCTCCGCCTCCTATGCTTAGGGGTGGCCGGGGGGGCTCCACACACTGCCCCCGTAGCTCCCATTAGTTGGATGCGGATGGGATGGAAAGGTGAGCAGAACCGCCTGGCCATGCCTCCGCATAGGAGCTGGAGGGAAGACATGCCACTGCTTCTGGGAGCTGCCTGCGGTAAGCGTCGCCCGGAGCCTGCTTCCCTTACCCCCTCCTCTGCCCCTGCCCCAGCCCTGAGCCCTCTCCCGCCCTCTGAACCCCTCGGTCCCAGCCCGGAGCACCTTTCTGCACCTCCAACCCCTCATCCCCAGCCCCACCCCAGAGCCTACACCCCCAGTAGAAGCCCTCACCCCCTCCTGCATCCCAACCCCAATTTCATGAGCATTCATGGCCCGCCATACAATTTCCATATCCAGATGAGGCCCTCGGGCCAAAAAGTTTGCCCACCCCTGCCTTAAGGGCATACAATGCAAATTCTTACCTAGAAATGAATAGATTTGAACTACTTGATGAAGTGAAATGTACATGGAATGAGCAAGGTGGTGATGAATAGAGATCATATTTAGTGTTATTTTCTTCTATCAAAAATACAAAAGAAATTGCATTGAAGATATAAGCGTATGGTCAGGAATTCAGCACATTTAAAAATATCCATAAGACAATCCATCCACAGGAGATAAAACTTGAGCATTTTTCCATTTTATGAGACCAAAGGAAACTATCCAGATAAGAGAGTAGAAGAACTGTAAGAGAATGTTAGATAAAATTCTAGAAGACCAAAAGTAACCATCTGGAACAAAAGAGGAGGTTTAGTGGGATTGCTGATGGGATAGGGAATCTTTCATGTCTAAACCCCTGTTTCAGCCATGGATCAAGCCTGATAGTATCCAAAAGATGGTCCTGCTGGCTGCTGTTTGGTGGCGTCTGTGAAATGAGTTGGCAGAATCAGCCTGGTTGCTACGAGATGGGTGGCCAGATAACCTTAATTGTGCTGCTGAGTTCTTTATTTAACTGTCAACCTTACAGGCATTCTCAGCAGAGGAGGGGCTAAGTAAAGACTGAACAGGCCTGAAGAGGCCCTAGAAAAGGTCCATCCTAGCTAGGTCTGAGGTTTATTGCAGATCAGTGTGAGGAAGCTCACCCTTTCAGCTTTGCTCAGAGTCTGACGGAATCTCATCCTGAAAACACACATTTTAAATGATAATATTAAGAATAAAAGAACAAGCACTGGGAATCACTGCTGTGCACAAGTTGTCACTTCAGGAGACTGACAACGGCCCAACTGTGCTGTCAGATGTGTAACCAAAACATCCCCGCTCTAGCTCCCCCTCATGGTGCAGGGGGGTTCTGAAGACATGCTTGGAATGCCCTGCAGTCCTCCAATCCCTGGACGCATAATGGGCCCTAGGGGCCATTACCAGCTTACAATCTTCAGAGCAGCTTTGAGCTGCTCTAAGTAGCAGCTGAGGCTGAACTGCTCCCAGGATTGAAGGGACGAAAGATTAGCGTAATGCCAGCCTCCTCGCTTCCTGGATCTTGTGTGATGGAGACTTAAGGAGCTGGCCTAGAAAGAAGAGTAAGCTCCAGTGCTGAAGGTATTGAGTTGAGCTGGTAGGCACTGGAGTTTTGTACCTACACTCTTCTGGTGACACAACATTTTCTCTAGAATTCTAAATACATTCAGAAACAGAATTAGGCCTCCATCCCTTCTTGTTGTGACAATTATTATTCTGAACATGAACAGCATGGTCTCTAAGGCCAAAATGCTGTCCCTTGCAAAAGGCATAGAAGGCTCTAAATGGACTCAAATAAGTATGGTTACGCTGTGCAAGTGGAGACTATGGAAGGAGACCTTTCTTGCAGGGCTTTCTGGTGGTGTGGCTGGGGAATGATGAGGAGATTCAGTGCAAAGTGGATTCACGGGGTTAAAACAACTGGCCTGGGACTGGGAGCCTGTGAAGAGTTGCTATGCGCCAAGCCAGTCACTTGGCTGTGGAAGATTATTCCCCAGCCCTTCGCAGAGCCTCTGTGAAAAGCTCTTTATTCACATTCCATGTGGGGTAAATGAGCATTTGGTCTTAGGAGCTGTGGACTGCCCCCCTTTGAATGTTATTAGTGTGTTGACTCTGAAGCCCAGTAACAACACTTTAAAATCTTAGCATTGTTAACTGTCTGCACACGTCATTGTGACAGGCACATCTACCTGCTCTGATTTATGGCTAGAGTTTGCCATTATAGGTGGTGCTTGGTTCCACACTCTTCCCATCCCTCTTAAGTAGGGCATCTCATTAACTTGCACAGCACCCAGCACAATGGGGTTCTGAGCTTGACTGGGCCTCTGGGCACTACTGTGTCATAGATAATAACCTGGCCCTTGCACTGTATTGTGTTTTTAGAAATATAAGAACCATTCAATTTTGTGATATAGAACAGAAACAGATGCAGCTCTTAAGAATTGAAGTATACCATAAATGCCAGAAAATAGGGCTAAAAATAAATATATGCTCTATAAACATATGGCATAAAGATAGAGTGGCACAGGTAGGAACACTGTAGAGCTATTGGGGAAAATGCAGACCAGTATACTCTGTCAGATCTAAATGCATAGCCAATGCATATAGATCTGACAGAGTTAGAATAAAAAACAAAATAAAAATCAAGTTGGGCTGAATTATACTGAAGATGAAAGGCACAAGGGACAAGTTCCATCAAATACACTGATGCAAGCCTATTACAATCAATGAGATTGTACCAGAATAAATGAGAGGATAATTTTATCCATGTTGAACTTCTCTTTTGCGTGAGGAGGACTTCAGTGTACAGTATAATGCTCAAAACTATGATCCTCCAGCAAGCAAATGAGGTACTGAAAAAGCTTTGTCATACTGATGATGGGAATTGCATAAGGAAATCAGAAAATAAACAAATAAATGAAAAGCAAACAACATCCTTTAAATGGATAAGTAGGACAGGCTGCTACTCAGACAGAACATAATACAGCAAAGTTAATTTTCTAACTAATTCTGGCTGCAAATTGTGGAGAGTTCATAGCCTGGCCTTTTGGGACTAATGTCCATAATTTTTTTTTTTTACCTCAGAATGCCAGTGAAATAAAAACAGGGTACAGCTGGATTGCTCAGGATCGATACACAGAGTAAATCTTAGCGATCCTGAAGATGATATGGTAATGATGAAGGTGCATGAATGAATTTTTGAATGGTAGAGATATGTGTCAGCACTGCCCAGATTACTTCTGCTCTGCTCAGAGATTCAACTTTTAATGCTATTTTGTTAATACCAAAGGATGAACAGATATTAAAGGGACAATAACTTTAGCAGTGTATGGCTTAATAGAGTTTGTTTTCTCAGAGTACATAAGTTATATGAAGCAATTTTACTAATTTAGAAGTGATTGGTCACAAATTGCTACATATACAGGCTTTATTTTTGACAACAGGACTGCATAGGTGCCTATTGTTCTAAAGAAGAGACATCTTACCTCTTGAAAAAATTACGGTATTTATTTGACTTTTGTTTCATTGCAACTTGCTTGGAAACATGGCTAACAAAAATCTTTTAGCTACACTCAGAAAATGAATGCTGTAAAATAAGATCTTGGATTATAGATGGAAAATGTTTTAAACTGCTATTCTGACATGTTTATTAAAACAACAGGCCTCATTTCAAAAAAAATTGTCAGCAGTATTAACTATTTAAAGACTTCAATTTATATATACGTGATCGATATGGTAAGTTGTTACAGCAGTATGGTTAATGCCTATTAACCTGTTTAACTTTTGCAAAATTAAGCCTTTTAGCATTATTCTTTTTAGCTAGTAAGTATTTTGAGTATCACTCATATCAGGGAAAAGTAATGCTCATACAATTAACTGTAATGAAAAACTCTATTTATGGAAATGTTTGTTTATTCATATCTATTTATTTTACCTGAAACCATTTATCTTAGTGCAAGAACCACTGGAAGTGAAAGAGTTAAGAACTTAACCATTGCAGAGTTAGAAAAGATGGATAATCATTCTGCCAAGCTACCTTTTCAATATCTGATTTTCTGGATCCTTTATTTGCCCTTCACACACCTTTTTGTAGAAAAATTTCAGAGACTACTAACAATGAAAATAGTTATGTATATTGGAATGATATTTATCTTTGTAAAAGGTAAAGCAAAGTTAGGGTCCAACTCAGGAAAGCATCACCCGCCATTCAGCAAAGCACTTAAGCATATGCTTAACTTTAAGCATGTGCTTACAGTGCTTTTCCGAATCCGTGTTGAAAACCACCCTCTAATTAGTCTGAAGTTCTCTCTCCAGATTTGTATTAATAGGTAAACCTTGTTTTAACCAAGGTTTCAAGAGACATCCAAAACTTTTGTCAGTTTCAGATCAACAGATTTTAGGTTATATATGAATTTTGGAAATAGGAATGGAAATGATTTTCAAATAGCTCACACATTGGCTAATCAGGGGTCAGAAAATTTGGGTTTGTCTGCATTTTATTTGTTCTGTATGTTACCATTGATGATCACGTGTCCAAGACAAATGCCATGATGGGAAAATGAGCATGCATAGATATTATTTCCATTTGTTTTACAGTTTATAATGGCTGATGTAGGATCATATAACAGACCAAAATAGACTTTGTGTAATCATTGTAAAAATAGTGTAATAAAAAATCTTGCTCCTAAAAGCTTTAATGGATTTTTTTCAACAATGCATAGCCAGCAGATTTGGTTATACAAAAAACAGAGCACCAACTAAAATTTATCAACTTTACACAAAGCCAGATATATGAAAGGGGATCTCCTTTAAAAAAAAAAAAACTTTATTTGAGAAAGAAATAGACTTATATCAGAAGGCAAGAAAGGGAACATACAAACAGAATATATTTACAACACAAAACAAGAGATCACCTCCAAAGGTGTAGATTATAATAAATACAGTAGATTTTAAATGTAAGAGACATTTATCAATTAGAAATATGGTTATTTAACCCAGTTTTCCTTTTCACTGGTTCCAGGTAGTTTCTTGATTCAATTCAGGGGCTATCAAATTTGAATAGAATAAAAGTCCACTGGCTTTACCTGGGTAACTCTCCTGAATGACACTATAAAAATATCTTTTGTTTGTTACATGTCTTTGAAATGATATTGTACAAAAGTCTCCTCATTTGCAAGTTCCTCTGTAAATAAAATGTATTTTAAAAGAATCACTATCCCTTTTTGGTGAGGCTGAAATTAGGCTTGGTAGGAAATGAAATATATACAGAATGGGAAAATACATATTTCCATCTTTATATGCTTCATAATGTTGAATGTCTATGTTATTTCCCCCCTTTGTATTTAAGTGTGGAGGTGGGGGGGGAGGGAATATATTTAAGCAAAAAACATATATTGTCAATTAGCAAGTCTTTCCTATCAAAGCTGATGTTAATGTTTCAGGAGGCATTTCTTTTACAGCAACTATTTAAGTCATTTAATTTGTTTGGAGACTTTTTAAGGAAAAGGATAATGTATCTTTAGAAGTTGCAACATTTTATAAGGGACTTTTATAATATTAGAGCAAACTGTAAACAACACATACTAATAACATATATTAGAACAATTTCTAACTTTGGCAAAACAGCTATCTCTTTTGAAACAGGATACTGCACCTTAAAATACCTTAGCTTTAGAAATATAAATATTTTTAATAGAAAAAAACCTGACAGGACTCCAGGTCAGTTTTGGATTATCCATATTAAAGAGATCTTAATACAATGAATCTTTAACTAGCTTAACAAAAGTAAACCTATAAAACAAGGTAAACATATCAAAAGGGAATATGAAGGAAATGTTTCACTGGAAAGCTTCCTTAACAATTTCCCTACTCGCTTTGTTATTTTCTTTGACAATAAATCAATTCATAGAGTGCCCTTTAAAAACAGAGTAAAACACTATCCATCCCCCCATTCCTCCCCCCCACCCCCTTACATTCCTCAGTACATGAATCACTTGGACTTCCTGTTTCCATAAGGCATTTCCTGTTCACCCCCACAGAATCACTTTTCTGCAGGAGAACAGCAGGGACCTGACAAAGTACTGACTTAAATAAACAGTGCCTTCTATTGCATTCAGAGTTGTTCTGATTTTATAGGGAAAAAAGGACACCAGCATTCTGAAAGTACAGTCTGTATAAGTGCATTTATCATTTAGCAATTTTTAAAATACTTTTTACCAATTTAAATGACCTTTTGCCACATTGGTGTCTTACACACACTGTCATTAATTTAGCATTTCAGTGAGACCCTAATGGTAAAGGCTATACAATATTATATGATTAGTCTTTATTAAAAAATATTGACTATCAGATGATAGTTCTGTTTTGTTTTTCTACAATTACACATATACCCTAATATCTGATTGGAACACAATGTTGCATATCATTCCTTGCTGATATTTGAATCTGCTTCATTTGATCATGCCTTTGTAGACAACATAATCAAATAGGGAAAAATGCACTAAGAAGTGCAAAAGGAAAAAAAACTTTTAAATAGTGCCTTGCCTTGTATGTTTACATCCACTTTGCACTCCCAATATCTCCATAATCATACTCTATACACAAACCTAGGACCCCTGGTATTGCAACCAGTATCTGCCTAATGGAGAAAACATACCTACTCTTAACAGTGTTCAAGACTACAGTATGATACATTATATACATATAGGTGAAAGGAAAAAGTCAAGACATCAGAAGAATTCAGAAACAGAGAAAGAATGTTTCATTGATCAGTTCTGGAAATGGACTCCACAACTACTGATCTCAACAAATTAGTTAAACAACAGTGAGTTCTATTTCCCTGGAACTAACTCATGTGATAGAGTCTAGAGCGAAAACAAGTTCTATGTATTATGCACTGACTTATGTAGAATAATTGAGTGCAGCAGGTATTTTCTCAGTTAGTGGCCTTTAAAAGGAGCGTCACTATGTTTTAAGAGTGCACGCAAAAGCACCAACCTTTGTTAGATTCTCTGAACACTAAAATGAAATTAGCTAGATCCATGAATCAAGACAGTCAATCTCTTATTCAAGCCCTAAAAATGCATTTGATGTTCAAATAATAACTTTAATTACAAATCCTGGAGCTAAATCTTTGCCTATTACCTGTTGCATAAAAGCAGCCTGCTCCCCAGATTCCATTTGCTGGGTTTGATTATCGTCATCAGTGTCCAGTGGCTCCTCTTTCACTTTCACAGCCCCCACATGCTGTCCTATTCTGTCATCCACACAAATGCTGCAGCTGTCATCCCTAATGCTGTTACCACTAGAGGGAGCCCTTTCTTCCTGCATAGCATGATCTCCATGAAGCTCTTCTTCAGCTTCTTCTAGATGATTGCCAGGCTGCTTTAACTGTTCGATGGATTTAGAGAGCATCTGAAAAAGAGAGAGAGACACAGACAGACAAATTAAAGTTACTGCCAATATTTCTCCACAAATGCCACATGCTAAGGATTACTATATTTGTATTGACAAGTGAGTCAAAACTTTCCTGGAAAAACTAGTTAAACTTCTGCTGCAAAGTTGCATCATTATCGGAACGAAGAATGTAAGCTCCTCACTAACAAGATCCTACCTTCTTTCAATTTAGAAGATTGTACAAATATAGCATTTTATAGTAATATTAAATTTAATAATAATAATACATAATATAGCAACATAGTAAACAGATGTTTATAAATACTTACATCTAGAATTTTTTTTAAAATGATATTCTCCTTTAAAATACCTTAGCAGTCAAACATAAATGTTTTTAATTCAAATGTATGACTTGAACGTCAGTACATTTTACATAATATAGTTTGCGTGGAACTTCTAACAAGCTTAACATAATTAACGATACACAAAAATATAAAGAGGGGAGAATTAAGTAATTAAAAGCATTTTTCCAAATCTCCCCACTCATTTTGCATGTACAGCTTGTAAATACTGGAAGGCTGAAAAACAGGGATATTCAAAATTTCAGCAGCTTAAAGGTTAATATATTTTTCCTATCTAATTTAGTCTGCACCTGTGGAACTAAATTTTGTGGTAAACATTTCCCCATTTATCTTCTGCATAGCACAGAAACTTCTGCTTTTGTTAGATTCTGTGCTTTGCTGGGTTTCCCTCTTTCCTGTCATTGATGGAGCTATGCCAATTTACACCAGTGAAGGCTCTAGGGCCCTTATTTTAAGTGGCAGTTAGCTTTTAGCAGATCTTGTTGTTAAAATATTATCAGTATTGAAACCTGTTTACTGATGATAGAAAGAAAAGAGATCATGATTTACTAGAACTCAAATAAGTAGCCACATGGAAGCTGCCCTAATAATGAAAAGAAATTTTTATGAGGTGGCAAAAAGTAATTTGCAATTTGCAAAATGTGACACAGGCTAAATCTTGTGGAATCCTGGTACAGAACCCCAAAGTGAAGTGTCTATTAGAAGGGAAGGGGAGGTGGTGCAAGGTGATGTCTACCAGGACACAGAGAATCAATGAATTTCAAACCGTGAATAGCACTGGTCAGGATATAAACTTTGGCCCAGATCCACAAAGGTATTTAGGCACCCAAACCCCAGACTTAGATGCCTAAGTCCCAGTTTTAGGAACTCCTGTGATCCTCAAAAGGCTGTCTAACCCTAAATGTTCACTGTAAGAGTTCCCTTGGTGTCTCTGTTTCCGCCTCGGAGTATGCACATTGCTACCCCACTCTAGGCATCTGCCTATCTCCTGCCTAAGCATCAGTGTGATCCACAAAGTGGGGGGAAGATAGATGCTCTGCCCCTATTGGGCCCAATCCAGTAGGTGTGCTCAGAGACCGCCTACTGGAAAAGGTCCCATTCAAAACTGGTGGGTGGGAAGTGGGGGATGCCCATTCAATAACTTTCAATCCAGTGGTTAGAGCACTCACCTGGGATGTGGGCAGCCCAGGTTTAGTTCTTCCCTCTGCCTGCTGGGGAAAATAATTTGAATAGGGATCTCCCATCTTTCAGGTGAATACTCCAACCACTAAGCTATGGAATATTCTGATGTGGAGCCTCCCTCAATCTCTCGTATTGAAGCTGTTCCACTGTGTACAAATAAGGGGTCATTGGAGCAGGGGGACTGGACCTCTGGTCTCCCCATTTCCAAGCTACAGAGTCTCTCTGGCCCAATCACTCTAATTAATTATCCCCAGGTGAGATTGAAGGGGCCCCACCATCAGACTATCTCATAGTTCAGTGGTTAGGGCACTCCCCTGAACAGGGAGACTCCTGTTCAAACCCTTTCTCTCCCTCTTGTAGAGAAATGAAAATTGAACCTGGGCCTCCCACATCCCAGGCGTGTGTTCTAACCACTGGGCTAAAATGTTTAAGGTGGACACCAGAACCACCAGCCCCATCACCTCCTCCAGCCATTTTGTGTGGAGTGAAGCTGGCCCCTAACTCTTTCTCACAAGAAATAACTTAGGCGCCTAAGCCACCTGGCTCCAAAAGGGGGCGCTGCTGGCTGTGGCTCACAAGCGGAGATAGGTGCCTCCCAGCAGCTCAGACTTAGGTATCTATCTCCATGAGAGGGTCCCATTGGCTAGTTTAGGTGGCTCCTTGCTTAGCATGCTGGCTTTTGTGGAGAGCATTCTTAGGCACCTCTCTCTCTCCCCATTCATTGTATAGGGAGCCTAAGCACTTAACTCAAGCTTTACGGATTGCTTTGTTGTTGCTGCAATTTTCAAGGTTCTGGAAAGCTAGCTCTTGCAATGCTCACCGTCACAATGCCTAAGTGTCTTTGTGGATCCGGGCCTTCCTGTCTGTGCAGCTCACATGGAACTCCCTGTTGAAATTATAGCAAATCCTCACAGAGCACAGGTATCAGTGAAAACACTGCCAGCCGTCTGCTCGCTTAAATGTCTGCTGCAGTGTAAGAGGACTTGCTGATGCAGGAAGGTGTGTTTTGCACTTTTTTGTGTGAGCTTCTGGAATGTGGTCCAGTAACTGCACCTCTAACTTGCTGGAAAAGATGCAACTGGGCCTGAACCTGCAAATGCCTAATCACAGAAATAGTCATTATTCATGCGAGCATATTGATGTGAAGTGAATAAGAATTTACAGAATCAAGCCCAAGATTTATGGATAGAGAATTCTTCTGTGGTAGCAGAGTCATGTCTTTGGGGAAAAATGTAGAATATTTTCAGATCTGCACTGGCTTGAATAGAGGTTGGCAGAAAATTTTCAGTGAAGAGTCCCTCTATTCTGGAACTTATTCTCCTTTTGGTGCAGCAGAGCCCAGATGTGATATTTATTTTCCAAAGGTTGTTTTTTTTTCCTCATAGGGGAGGCTTAATGTGGTATGAGTGGATTGGGAAGAAGAGATTTATGGTAGTTTGAGATATTTATCCAATAGCATTTTGTATAATGTTTAAAAACTTAATAAATAATGTGCAGGTCCCTAAAATTTGGGAGTAGTGTTTTTTATAAACGCAAAACATCCCTTTTAGGCTGTCGTCCACCTCCAGAATCATGGGCCAGTGTGAAAGAGAAGGCTTTATGATCCTCATTGATTGAGGCAAGGGCAGAATTAACACCCACTTTCATCCATGTAGACATAGGATTTATGAGCAAAGTTCTGGAGGCCATAAAATCATCTTCTATCCTATTCCTAGATCCCATATCTACAACACATCAGTCAGATTGTTTCGCATAAACATTAGGAAGCACTGAGGAGATTAATTGAAACAAAGAGCTACACCTCCTGGGCACTAATCATTAGCACTAACCAAGGCCTGCAGCAGCAAAAAAATAATAATTAAAAAAAAGTTACTTTACCATTGTTGATCCTGAACAAGTTGTGTGTGTTATAGGGATAACTGTTCATTCCCCCACAGTAGGGCAAGATTACCCAGGCAATTGAAGGTGCTGAGCCTACAAGCAGATGCGTGCACCCACTTGTGCAGCTGCATTTGCAGAATCAGCGCCTATGTCTAATAGTACATCTATTAAAGAAAAATATGTCCATGATGAAAGTCTTCAGACATGAGAGAGAACCCTTTTGGGTACTGGTACTGAGGGCCGCAGCAGCCCACTTAAAAATTATCTCTGTTATGTTCTAGTATTCATCAATCACTTCAAATGCATCTTCAGTGCTGCAGGTGGCATCGTTATAAGCAGAGGAATCCCTGCTAGCGTAACTAACGCCAACTGACTCCTTATAAAGAAGAATCTGGAAAATTTCTTAGATCATACCAGTAAATCTCTTCCAGTTATTTCTCAGGGGCTAATGCTGCCCAAGAAGGCAGTGGAGCTAACTACATGTATTCACAATAGTAGACTATTCTCTGTCTTTTTGTTAAACATCTGTTGGTGATCCTGCAGCAAAATAAAATTAAAGAGAGTCTGGCTGCTGGCTGGCTAGCAAGCAAACACAAACTAAAACATCTGTGAGACAGATAATCATATACAGCTAGCGTGAGTCACTGATGCTGATCCATCTGTAAAACATTCCATATGCCAGTTGTTTGACATCAGGTGGGTTACTCGGGAGGAGAATCCAAGAGAGACTGAGAGCTAGTCCACAGCACAGTTAAGGAGCATATTTCATTTCCTTATTGCTCTCCTTTCTTCTGTACTTTCTCACTTTTATGTGGGCTTGTTCGCCTTCATGCTACTGTATGGCACTGTTCCTGAACGCTGATGAGGCTACTGATGCAACCCCATTGTAGCATGTGCTCAAATGCATTTTTGGATGACCTAATGAGTAGAGTGATGCAAGCACCTATAGGAGGAGTATTTTATTCTTAGACTACATTTAGTGATAGCATGCATTTAAATTTGCAATATTGCTGTGTTAGAGTCTGATCCTGAATTACTGAAGTCAATTGGAAATTTGCTAAAGACTTCACTGGGATCAAGGCCTTTGTAAGTAATAAATTTGTGCCTTGATTCATAGATCTCAAAGTGCTTTACCAGGTGGGTATACATTGTTTTCCCTATTTCTGAAGAAATAAAAATATGGCAATATCTTTCCCAAGACCACATGGCAGATTAGAAGACGGAACCTTGAGTTTCCTTGAGTCCCAGCCATGTTCAGTCAACTAGTCTACAGCTACTTCTCCCTCCCTCCTTGAACTTTCATTTTGTTAATGTGGTTTAAAAGATAGTGCCAAGCTATCATATTATATTGACAAATATACCTGATACCACAAGGCTCTTCTAATCACATATATTCATCATTAATGATCTGGATGATTGGATGGATTGCACCCTCAGCAAGTTCGTGGATGACACTAAGCTGGGAGGAGAGGTAGATACGCTGGAGGGTAGGGATAGGGTCCAGAGTGACCTAGACAAATTGGAGGATTGGGCCAAAAGAAATCTGATGAGGTTCAACAGAGATAAGTGCAGAGTCCTGCAATTAGGACGAAAGAATCTCATGCACTCCTAAAGGCTGGGGACCAACTGGCTAAGCGGCAGTTTTGCAGAAAAGGACCTGGGGATCATCAGTGGACGAGAAGATGGATATGAGTCAACAGTATGTCCTTGTTGCCAAGTAGGCTAATGGCATATTGGGCTGCATTAGTAGGAGCATTGCCAGCAGAGTGAGGGAAGTGATTATTCCCCTCTATTCGGCACTGGTGAGGCCACATCTGGAGTATTGCATCTAGTTTTGCCCCCCCCCCCACTATAGAAAGGATGTGGAGAAATTGGAGAGTCCAGCGGAGGGCAATGATAATGATTAGGGGGCTGGGGCACATGACTTACGCGGAGAGGCTGAGGGAATTGGGCTTAATTAATCTGCAGAAGAGAAGAATGAGGGGGAATTTGATAGCAGCCTTCAACTACCTGAAGGGGGGGTTCCAAAGAGGATGGAGCTAGGCTGTTCTCAGTGGTGGCAGATGATAGAACAGGAAGCAATGGTCTCAAACTGCAGTGGGGGAGGTTTAGGTTGGATATTAGGAAAAACTATTTCACTAGGAGGGTGGTGAAATCTCCATCCTTAGAGGTTTTTAAGGCCTGGCTTGACAAAGCCCTGGCCGGGATGATTTAGTTGGGGTTGATCCTGCTTTGAGCAAGGGGTTGGACTAGATGACCTCCTGAGGTCTCTTCCAACCCTAATCTTCTATGATTCAATGATATGTTAGAAACATCAGTTTATACTTTACTTCCTGATATTACTCCTTCAACTTGTCTGATCATTTTGTTTCTGAATCTATAGCTAAATACATAGATTTGGATACTGAGAATGACTATGATGTTTGCTAGTATGAATATTTAGTAATAGTTTTGGAAAGAGGAGTTTGAGCTCTAATGAGACTATACTTTAAAATAATGATAAAGCCATGTTTCAGATAATGTTCTAAATTAGAATTGTACAAATTAGCCTTCTCCAAAGCAACATGCATACATTTTAGAGTTATTCAAATTGAGACAGCAGCTTAGAGAATGACCTCAAGCTACTGTAACCCATATTATTTCATTTTTTTGTTTTAAGGAAATTAAGCTGTAAGGAATATGCATAAGCATTGTATAATTACAAGAGTCCAACCAGAAAAGACATTAAAAGACAATTGTGGCTGCTTAGCTGCATAGGAAAATGGGGAGAGTGCATAAATCATCTGGCCATTGAACATAGGCCTTTTATAGCTCTTTCCATGGCATGCGTGTATCCTTTACAATGAATAAGCTGTTGTAAAATCCATAATTTCCTGATACTATTTAAATGAAATGTTTCTACAAACATACGAGGTACGAGGCACCGAGAGTGAACCTGCAGCAACAGCCATGTACATTGATTTCCATCAGAACGTAATCACCTTATTTATGAATCAAACAAACATTGGAAGAGGAGGAAAAACAATTTTCCATAAGCATACGTTTTTTGAATCAACGTATCCATGCACTTAGCGAGCTAGGCTTGTAAGCAGCTATGCTTGCACACCTAGTGTATGGGTATGTTTGAAAATTTTGTATTGAGCATGTACAATAGACACTAAAGAGTCAGCTGTTCATTCAAAATTGTATTCTAAAGTAAGCATTGGTGCTAGTTCTCAATAAATAATCTGTCTATGGCAACGCATTATTCATTGGTTGTTGCTATAGCCTTGTCCAAAAAAGCGGGATTAGACTTTTTAAAACAGGAAGTGTGTTTGTGGGGTTCCCTCCTCCACCCCTTGCTGGACCTGGTGATAAGGATATGATGGAGAGCCAGATCCTGAGCTGGAGTGAACTCAATGGAAGTATGTCAATTTACAACAGCAGAAGATCTGGCCCAGACACAGTTTTAGCAGTTGCCAAGAATTAGTTGACCGCATTAAAAGTTCCTATTGGAAAAACCTCAGCTTCTTTTGTCAACAAACTCATGTCAAGAACTAGAAACCTCCAAATTATTTTCCCACTCCTTATATGCTTTATCTCAGTTATTATCATCATCTAAAGTACTCGCATTTCATTTCCCCATGTATTTTTCTTTCCTCAGAGTCATGCCTAACCATTGTTTTCTCATCCAAGTAAAAGACTTTATGAACAGATTAACAGCCTGGAGTGAAAACTGAAGGTCAAGCCCTCCTTCTTTTATCTTTTAGTTATGAAAGCAGCATTGGGAATGATAATGTATATTGCAAACTGTCCCATAACTTGACTGTTTAATTTCCCTCTCCAATACAAAGTTTCATCATTACAATGTAATATTGAACACTTAGTACAATATAAAGATGTTATGTAACAACAATATGGGGATGTGCTCCTATACTGATGGGGTAAAGTCCTTGTCACATCAAAATCTTTGGGAGTTTTGCCATCAACTTCATTAGGGCCAGGATTTCACCCACAGTCTGCACTGATGTAAACCACTTCTAAAGAAACAGAGCATGTTTCCTTAATCCCCTCACTGCTTTAATTTCTGAGGTTTACCTACATTCAAACATCTGCCAATGGCCTTGTGTTTATATTAATTATGCAGAAATCACATCTTTTAAGTAGTAAGGTCAAGGTTCTTTAGATACCCAAATAACATAAGGAGCCAAACAGTACGATTTTTGTTGCAGTGTCAGTTTTCTGGTACCTGCTACAATAAGTTTAACTGGGTTCCTAGACATGCTATTCCTTTTATTGGGTAAAATGAAGTTCTAAAATGTTGATCAAAGGACTCCACAAGGAAACAAGCTGTCATTTGGACAGAAGTGTATTAAATCTGACAACAGCAAAGCCTATCTTCCAAAAGAAAAGCCCAGTTCAGGTTTCCACACATTTGATTTTTCAAAAGCAAGGGCAAGGCTTTCCACCTACTTCTGGATGGGATGTCAAAATTTGCATTTCAGCTAGAATGTTTTGAGAAGGTCAGTGTACTAGATCCCATAGGTATAAATGTCAGACTCCAGTGAGGAGGTATACTATTTCCCACATCAAAAACCTGCCATCTGACAATTGACCAGAAGTAGTCCACAGGGAAATCTTCTCTTTGTTACTAAGGATAGAAGCACACCTCTTGGCTCAATGATTTGTTTCTTTTTAGAATGGAAATGATCCAGGGAAATCTTTACCTCTGGCCTGTTAGGTTTTGTTTTTTATCACTCTAATCACAGCCTTGGCTTGTGGCTGGAAGTATATTCCCCTTACAAAGAAAAGGAACCATATTTTATGCCTGTAGTTTTGCAAACACTAATGCTTTACAAATCATGAGTTTAGCTGTGTAGCCGCTGTTTTTCCCTTGTCACTGCTATAGCTCGATTTCCCCCCCACCCCCCAATTGCCATAAAAAGAGATTCCATGACTTTCAGGAGTTTATATCATGCCATAAAAAAGTATTCCAAACTGAAACGTCAAATATAGCATTTCCATTTGCGTTATTAAAAAACGTTGATTTAAAGTTTTAAAAATAAATGTCATGAAATACCAGTCATTTCCAGAAGGGCAGAGTAAGAAGATGCAGGGGAAAGGGATAGTATCTTGTCCTGAGCTCATGACAACTGAGTGTTGTTTTAGTTAAAGAGTCTTGCCATCTTAAAAATTGCTTTTCTGGCTTTCCCAGTTACAACTGCTAAGAAAATGCTTCAGAATATCTGATTTATTAAATAAAGCACCTTTTCATAAACAAAAACTTAGGAAATAGAATGATAGATTTTTGCACATTTCACTTTACTGCCTTCTTACAGAAATGCAATGGGTAATAGGATCAGTGGAAAAACATTAGATGCACATATACACTTGGGACATGGAAAGAAGCTGCACTGTATTGTTTAAGAACCAAATAATTCAGCTTTGCAGCCATTTTTATTTTGCTTTAAATAGCCCCACAAACTAAAGTCATTAGTAGGCTATCATGAACAGATAACTTTAACTTCAAGTAGAGCAAACTTTTAGCTTATCAACCCTATCCTATACATTTGATTAATGCCTTTACAAATGTTTTAATCCAAAACAAACTGACCACCTGGAGATGAAAAGACAGTTCTGAATTATTTCTTTTTAGCAAAATTATAAGAGTGAACACGCTATTCAACACTCTGTGGTGAATAATTTCATAGTTCAGGTAAACATCCAAACCTTATTGTAAGTGAAGGGCTGTTCAATCTCAAGCAATAATTTAACACCACAATTGTATGTTTCCCTCTCATTCATATAACATTTTAAGTTACCACGGTACTCAAGATGATCACCTGCCTTCTGAGTTGTTCAGTCATCACTCTCTTCTATTGCCTCATGATGGCTGTTCTTTACATTTCATTTATTTATACACGTTCTCCCTTTAGATACATGAAGATCACCTCTTGCTTTGTGTAGGTTTGCAGAGGACAACTACATAACTAGAACAGCAGCATTTTTCAGTAATCTCTCTAAGATGTACTGTTACAAGAATGCTGACCCAGAAATCATGGCCACAATCTCGTGAGCAGAAGGCCAGTAAAAATGAGTGTGACAAAGAATTTCCAAGTGCCATTGGGCCACTGAATACTATAGTCCTTGCTAATTTCGACCATAGACGTAAATCAGTGGCTAGATGGTGCTGACTGGCTGAACATGGCACAGTTAAGGCCAAACCTTTACCCACAATAAATAAGAGCAATATTTCAGAAGCATTTATTCTCCAATGCCAATGCGTAATTAACTAATTAAGTGCATGTGTCTCCAGATGTGATTAGTCCCCCAAATTTTTGTTTCTTTTCTTAAAATTGCATTTTAACCAAGAAAAACAACTTCGCAATGGAACCATAGACTAAATACAGCCTTTACAGTCCAGTTCCTATTCGGTAAAAATGTATGCATGGGTAAAATTAAAAGATTAGTAACCACTACTTCAGTATCATTCCATTCTGACGTTGTTTGATTCAAGTTTCATTAGATATAATTAGGATAGATGCATCTAAAGCTCATATTATTTATCCCTAAAAGCTACAGACTGTCTTACAATAGAATCACAGGTTTATCTTTCATACAAATATAGATTTGATTCACTTTGTGAAAAAAACCATGATCATTGTTTGCTTTGGATACCCTTAAACAATACAAAGACTCAGTCCTTTACCCGGTAATAAAAAGTTCTCTTTTCTTCGGACAATTGAGGGCAGGTGAAATATTTTCAAAACCTGGAGGCTACAAGATGTACATTATGCCATCTTGATTAAACATATGGAACGCATACTCGAAGAAAAGCCAACTGGAGTCCTAGTTGAGTAATCAAAACACCCTAGCTGAGAGGGGTTAACATGCAAGGATCAGCTCTGAACTTTGAAGTTTTCTGGTCTTCATTTTTCCTAATTAAGACAAGATTTAATAACCAAACCACTGTACAAACTATATACTTAAACTCTGGGTTTGTTTCTAATTTTGTTGGGAATTCCTAACAGATTCCAAGGAATCAGCACCCCCTGAGAGAAGTTCACCAGTGAGATAGGTTGATCCTTTCTCCAATGTACAAGGGCAACATGCCTGCTTTTCATCTTATTTTCTCCCATATGACTGGCTTTCATATATACCCATCAAATAATTCTCTGACAAGACAGAAAAAGGAAAGATGCATTGATTCATATGTGCCAAAATTATTCAAAGCAGGCTGGCAAACATGTATTTAACTTCAACTTGAAAATGAGTATAGTACAATCAGTAAGATGGAAGGGTGTGCACTAAAAAGGTTCTCCTGGGATTAGATCATTTAATTACTCACATATCTCAGCATTGGAGTGTGGCATTGTTCATGGCTACAACTTATCTTTTGATGAAGTGTTGGCTCTCTCTTTTATAAAACGATACTGTCTCTGCTATGAATATAGCTAGATTCTAACACCCTTTGTTCATTCATCTCCAAGTAGTCCTATTGATTTCTTACAAAATAAGGTATTTCTTTACATAAGAAACAGTAGTAGATTTGGGCCCCAAATTTATTAGTAGCAATAGTTGGTTCTCTCTGACACATTAATCTTTTATCCTGACATGCAGGCAGTGAACATTTTGTTACTTGTCAATTTTATATGGAAAGCAGTGTCTTGATACGTTATAAAAATCTTGCTTTGGCTGATCAGTAAAGCCTCTAAATGGAAAAGGAAGCTGATTTTGAAGAACTACCAATGTATTGTTCACCATTAATCAAGTAAGCTTAAAATATGAATCACAGGTAGCAACACAGAATTGCCTCCCAACAGTGAAATGGGAAGTGAAATAAGTCAGAAATAAATCCAATAACCTTTTGAGGAATCATTTATCAATACAACCGGAAACTGATTTAAAATGGTAATTTAAAACTTCAAGAGAATCTGGTTGCTGTTTCATTTAATTTCATTTTTCCTGATGCCAATGCCCAGAGAACCAACTTTGGACAATCTTTAGGAACGACAGAAAATGGATGTCTAGTCTAACAGTAACACTCACACCCACACCCGACATGCCTATGTATATATAATGTGCACATGTAGCAGGGACTTGTGTGCTGCTCAAGTACAGCATTGTACCAGTTATCCACACTATCTTGTTAGTCTTTCATTCTCTGTGTGTATTGGAAAGGCTTTAGTTTGGGAGCTCACTTTGTTCATGTGAATCTGTTGCTGGTACTGTTTCTGCTTCTCCAGGAACTGCTGGTGCTGCTGCTGAATGACCAGCTGGGCCAAAGTGCTCTGAGGCAGTGGAGCTGACTGGGTTCGATTCAGGGGCCTATGACGAGGCAACTTGTGGGCAACTCTGATGCCTGGTGAGACTCTCTCCTTTGATGCTAATGGAGACTGTGGATGGAGAGGAACCCCTCCTGCAAAAAAATGACATTTCACTCATCAAATATGAGGATCAGTAAAACTAAGAAAACATAAAAGTCAGGGAGAGCTTCAGTGTAGCCGGCATACTGAAGAACTTTGCAGTAGTATCAATAAAATGATACTCCTAGCACATGTCCAGCAACAACAGGAAGTTTGACAGCCCCAAGAGAAAGCTACTAAGTTTTCTGTGATAATTTTATCCTTGGAGGGCAGGAGCAAGAGATTGGAGCAGATCTCACTAGAAGCAGGGGGGAAAAATCAAACACCACACTGCTTCCCTCCCCTTCCTCCCCCCCGCCCAATGGCTGAGCACTGTAGCATTCACGTATTGCATTTCATATAAAAATGAAGTCACTCTCTTGTAAAACTCCAGGTTAAAAAAACAAAAAGCTCTAAAGGACACTCCAGTGAAGCCTTTGAGAATTACCAGTCACAAGAAGCTTTTGCTGTCTCATTTGCTCCTTCAGTAACAAATGTTGCAGGAGAGCCTGATGGCTACTGTTAGGTTTTCCCTCTAGAGCAATATGAGGCTGAGCTGAAGAGGGAGGCATGTTTCCCCCATACAGTCCAGGAAGAGCCACTCCCTGCCTCAGTGTCTGGGTCTCACACTTCTGTTTTTCTTTGAGTGAAGATGAAGCCTGTGTCAAGACACAACAGAAATGTTAGCTGCTTTTCAAAGACTTGGTCCATTAGGTCTCCGCATAACTAGCTGGGCTTTTTATTGACTGAAAATGGAGACCATGACAGTTATTTTAACACAGTGGCATCAATGCACAGGGAACCTGAAATAAAGAGGTTGTTCTTGAAGGGCAAAATTGGGACCTTTCCTTACAATGGTGTGTAGGGAAGTGTGGCCCTTCCCAGTCCCCTGCATAACTCACTCAAATCAACACTTTCTGTACAGGTAGAAGGAGAGGAACAGGGGAAGCAGGTGAGCTTTGGCTTTCCACACATCCTTGTCTCACACAATAGATCAATCAGCAATACTGAGCCAAAGTGAGATGGAACATTAACTACAGCTGGTATAGAGCTGGTAAATGTTCCTTCCCCCTGAAGCAATTCCTTCTCTGGCCTACTCCTAGGGCAGCACAATTATACACTGCCTCCTTACTCAAGGTGGATTGTAAAGTAACAATCTGGTCTACAGGAGTCAATGGGAGCTGCTGGGCATTTAGCACTTTAAAGCCCCGTGATTTAATTGCCTAAATACAGACTATGGGACCTAAATTTAGGCACCCGTTTTAGAAAATCTTGACCAATTAGCATTGCAAATCTACTTCAGAGATCTCTGTTCCAGCTAATGGCTGCCTACATTTTCACTGAAAAATATAAACTAGATTTTAAAAAAGGGTTGATAAAAAAAGTAATAAATAGCAATAATAAATATCTAATTGAGTCTTCCCAGGTTGTACATGGTTGCCATTCAGTTTGTAATAGTAAAAAAGGGCTATTCCCTGATTATCTGAATTCCAGATGTTCTACTCAGGCAAACCCTAACCTTTTTCATTAAGTTTTCTGTACATACTTTTTACTTCACACTCCGCCACTGCCATTTTCTCCTGAAAAAATACCACGGTGGGCTATATTCAATTTAAATTACACTATCTTATTCTAACAATTGCATAAACATTACCTTGCAAAAATCAAATACCCTGTTTGTTCAATTTCCAAAAGTAGCATTTAGTGCTAACTGATCTCAATACAAGCTTATATGATGTGTGTGTGTTTTAAAGAGAACAGCTTTTAATTTCATGTAATAAATTACTTTGACATTACGTACTACTTGTTCTCAATTAGACAAGACATTTTTGCAGAAAGGAAACATTATTTATAAGTAGTGTATTTTGTAATGTTACTCATTTACTTATGATCAGTATCTTAACTAGACTCATTTGCTTACAAGTGTCTGATGCAAGATTCCTAGAGAATTTATTTAGAGTTGCAAAATTTTCTTTTGCAAACTTCTCCAGGTGTCTGATGTTAGAAAATAGTACCATATTTTCCCTCAGAAATTAACTAGGTAACAACAATATATCAGAGATAAGGACATTATATTGTACTGAAAAAAAAAACAGGTATGACATAAAACTTGAACTAGATTCAGCATTCAAATTAAGTACTACCTTACTGAAAAAACATAATAAAGTGCATATTTAAAATGAAACTTGCATACTATAAAGTGACACATTGTCATTTATACATCTAGAATGTATGTAAATTCTACTAAATTCAAAAGTCATACCACTGTGTCATAAATTAAATCTTAAATTGCAGAGATTTCTTTATAATATTCCATATTATTGTACAGAGTTATCATAAAACCTATTGTAAATCCTTATTTGCAGTCAAACTGAACTAAGAAGTCCTAGGGTAAAATTTTGGCCCCACTGAACTCAATGGCAAAACTTTAATTTACCCCTAAAGTTCTGTGACTTTTTCTCAACCTGATGTTCTCTTTATGAGTAAGCATGAAATGTAATTCATTAATAGACTACTGTGCTATATAGTCATGCACTTATTTTAACATTTAAATACAAAACAAAATTAAATGCAAGGGACTTCTCCAAATATATTAGCTCCAACTCAACCTGAGTCAGTATTAGAATGTCATCTTAAAGACTATTGGCTTTGGAAGGGTATTTCTGGAAGAAATGTTATTGACGATAGTAGTCACCAGTACAAAAGTAGTTCAAAAGGTCAAATTATATGACCCACCCAGGTATCTCTCACCACTTCGGTGGCTTCAAGCATTCATATCTATAATTCAGAAATTGTGTTTGGTACATCACTGTATAAGCTTTATGCTCACATTTGTTTATTCATTATTATTCAGTGTGATTATTTATTGTTTCAAGTAGTGCCCACAGTGTATCAGGTCCTGTATAACACAAATGAAATCATGGGTCTTGGCCTGAATTGCTTACACTCCAAAAAGACAAAACAGACACAGAGATGGAGATGATTTTTTGAGGGGAAAAGAGACCAGAGTATGCTTGTATTGTGAGAGAAAATAGACAGAAGAGTGAAAAGTTGAAGAGGAGGAGGTGGTGAAAGCAGGGATAAGGGAGATTGGTCTCAAAGAAAAAAACCATGATACAAAAAGGACACCCTTTTAAAGTGATCACTTACACTGAACTGGGATTGTACCGCTGGAAGTCCCAAGGTAATGTTGGGCAAAGAAGGAGAAGTATACAAACTCAACAGGTTCATCGATTCTTCATGAATCAGAATACGTTGTTGTGAAACCAAGTGCTGAAACAAGAAAAAAAATCACCTCCAGATCTGTAACACTTATTTCTATTACCCTTCGGCAACAAAAGCCAGTTAGTTAGTTATCTTTGTTAGTGTGCCTAAGATGCCAAATATTGGGGAAAAGTACTTCCTTTCCTGATATACTGAGTATCCTGAATACTGGGGCCTACTAATATTTCCCCAGTATAGCTCTGAAATTCTTTTCCTGAAATGGAGACAAATATTCACCTGCCTACCATGCTGCCTTGGTTAATCAGTTAAATTCCTATGCCGAACCAAAATGTCAAGGATTCCCTGCTCCATTACCTCTTCTCCCACCAACCACACATTCATTGCTATAGGGTCAATGGGAGTTTTGCTTGAGTAAATATTCAGGAAGGATTGCACGATATGTCTTATGGAACACTAATGCTTCATCTCTTAATGTATGTAAGGACACATATATAGCTGTATTGGATATTATTTGGATATGCTGAGGGATATCCTCCTTGCTAGAACTAGAGCAGATAACCTATATGAGATTTTCATTAAAATGGAAGAAAAAGTTCTAAAGGAGTATAATTCATATGCATTGCTGCAAACTTCACCCAACATAATTCAACACTATTCATTCTGTGTATCTTATCCCCTTGCCACTAAATTACCATTAGGCTACAGTGTTTATTATGGACGGAGAAAGTTTGAGTAAAAAGTGATTTAGGAAGCAAATGCCATTTTAAAAAAAATAATGTTAAAGAACACGGCCACCATTCCTGTTGGGTGCTGAGCTGCCCTGTAAAGTGCTTAGCCTCCTTAACTCCCTCCAGTTTCAACACCTTGCTGGATAGTCCCCATACTTGTTTTGAAACCATATGATATAATCATTTATGAAGAGGACATATAATTTCTGATATGATTTTTAAAACCACCCTGCACAGAGAAACAGGTATTCTGATAAGATCCCCCGTAAGCACTCACTTAGAATTCGGTGGGAAGAAGCAAAAAAAGGTTACCTTATCACATGCTTACTGCAAGAGGAATCTTTTTGAAACCTTTGCCATTCTGCTTTAACGGTCATGTTTTTCAACATGTGGTCTAGTATAGTTGCTTGAATTACATTTTCTGTTTAACTCTTGCTTCCCTCCCAGAACTTTTACACAATAAGAGCTACAAAGGTCTTATTAGGCTTAGGAACTCTGGCATGATATGGTCCCCAAGGGAACAACATCCCTGAAAAAGAATACCCTGTGTAACAGTATGACACAGTGACTGCTTTCTTCCCAAACAAAAAGCATATGGGGCTCCAATAATAGACCACCTCCAAGAGGGATACTGCACACTCGGGCTTTGACTAAAGTAAATATAATAACTTGTCAAGCATGTTGTGGGGAGCGGTAGATTTTCCCCTGGACAAACCTGGGATATCAATTAACTTTGGAAAATACCTTGTGCTAATACAATGCAACTTCAGACTGTCACTGAAAACTGGTGCTGCACAAAAACACAGGATGTTATTCCAAAACATAACCTTCCTCATATAGTTTGTTTGGAAATAAGACCTATCACTGAGACAATAACAGTAGAAGTCTGTATGTGTAATTTTCTCTTGGTATCTTGGGAATGCTAGAAGATAGTATATGAAAGAGAGAAGAGATATGGACTGTATGGAATGCAAGTGTCAAGAAACTGCTTCATATGTATATTACATTAATTTTCCATTAAAATTGCACTTGCTTGATGACATCCAAATATGTACATTATTAAAATGAAGTATGTCCAAAATACAAAAGTCTAGTGTGAAATGCTATAAAGGTCTTACCAAAAGAGATGCTGTAAACATGTAATCCTCTTTTTAGGACATCATCAGACTTGTGCTGGTTGCAGCATCTATACGGTGCTGCATTTAAAAAATATACACGTTTCCTTTTTGGTTTTATGATATGCCACTGTTAAATTCCAAGGTGTGCATTGAGGAACAAGAGTGAAATGATAGAATTTAAGGAATAAGTCCAGCAACTAAAAGGTAATGCCATGACTGTTAAAACTGAATCTCCCCTAATCTGTTCCTTTAAGCATATGTAATAAGACAGCTGTGTTAAAAAACCAATTGATTATTAATAACATTTGCATTGAAATTTAACAGCATAAATATGCCTCTACAACATAGTCATTTTCTTTTAATAATCAACTGGCATTTGTTTTATGATAACCCTCAGATTAAGCCCATATTAAGACCCCTATCCTGAAACGAGCTTTATGCTGACACAGGGGGCCACTTGCATGGAAGCTACTGCGGAATCAGGGCCTATGTGCGTCTTTGGGCAACTTAAAGTGTTACACTAGTGACAATTTACTAAGGCTTTGTCTACACTACACAGCTTTTAGTGACATGGCTATGTTGCCACAGCCGTACCGCTAAAAGTCGTGCAGTGTAGCCGCTGTTTGTTGGCTCTCCTGCCGACAAAAAACGCCCACCCCCAACGAGCGGCGTTTGCACTGTTCACGCTTGCACTTGTCGCAGCAAAACTTTTGTCTTTCGGGGGGGGGGGGGGAGGATGGGGGAGGAGGCATTTAACACCTCTGAAAGACAAAAGTTTTGTCGTTCAATTGCCAGTGTAGACATAGCCTAAGCTAATGGGGCATAGTCCTGTCACCCACAGCATCCATTTGTTGAGGCAGAATTCCCAGCTTGCTAGTGTTTTAAAAGAAACATTCTTATCAGTCAGGTTCACTTAATTCTTAAAATGTAAGTATAGTAATTAGATGTAGCAGTGTGTGGCTTTACTGTCTAATATCAACTTCTCTTCTCTTCCTCCCCCCCCCCACACAAACAAAAAGGGAATATTTTATTTTAGCTTTAAATCTTCCAAGTTGCAGACACAGTGTCTGAAGATACCATTGCTTTGAACAGTCAGAATAAGTGGCACTCCGAAGAAAGAACTACTTCTATTATTTTCGTTAGTTTTAAAAATTAAGTAGATTCCCTTTTCATGTTTGGATTGAATTTCAATTTCATCATGCTGGCTAGAGACTTAAAATTTTTGAAGAACTACTAAATGTGCTCCTCAAAGCTGAGGTTCATAAACGAATATTATGAAAGATGGGTTTAAGAGACATTTGTACCATGTGCATTTATTTATGTCCTCCATATAATCAGGCAGTTTAGTTTCTACTATTACCTTCAATATACCAGTCTCCAAAAGTTCTGTACACCAAATATAAGTGGATTCTATATGGGCCTGAATCAAAGCCCATTGAGATGAATGGGACTTCATTGGGCATTGGATCAGGCCCCCTCTGTGCTTAGAGTTAGCACATGCATTTGAATTGTGCCTTACTGAGGCAAGCTGTCCCAATGAAGTCATAGGAAATCCTTACATGAGAAAGGCAGGCAGGATTTAGCCATGCACAGCACATGTCATTTGAAAGTATATGGTTTGCTCCAACAGACAAATAGTTACCGCAGTGAACCCTGAACCCATCAGAGACAAAACCTGGGTCTAATAAAAACAACTTTTATTTATAAGGCGCAATTATAAGTTTAACTTTTAAGGCTCATATAATGACAGAAAGTCTTTTAACAGACTGGTTACTGAAATCACTATTAGAGAAATTGATAGCAAGGGATTATCTGCAAGGTTTCTTACTCACAGTGCTCTTCTGTGCTTTCAGAAAATTTAAATAAATGGTTACCACACTGTCTACTGTGGGTTAAGACACTTAAGAGACTGCTATTTAAATGATTAAGGCAGAAATGTTTTAAAAGAATCAAAATTTCATTACTAAAATTGCTCTAGTCACTAAAGTGTGACAATTTACAGTACTGACTCAGATTTTTACTGGTAAATGATTCTTCTGTCATCGCAACCTGTTTTTCCCCAGCAAGAAGTGTTCATTTGCCGCCATGAATACCACGGCCATACGCCCACTCAGATGCGAATACAACACTTACTGCAAATGTCACAATAACTATTAGGAAACAACAGAGTGAGTCATGCACGGTTACGGCAAAACAAGTGACATTTTGCATGATTTTAGAACACAACCTATTATTAGAAACCTCTGTACTTTGTGTGTCTGGCAAAAAATTGATTAGATAAATACCATTTGAGAGCTGGCAGCTAATGTTCAACTACAGAAGAAATATTCAGCTGTTTGGTTACTAATAAACTATCAAATAAAATCAAAATGTACTGATGTTGAGATCTATGGAAAAATGTTTGCACCCACAGGACCACAATATTAACAATCAAGTAACCAGTGAGGTAAAGAAGTCTCTGACTGGAGCCAGAAATGGAAGCCAGTGGTTTCAGCTTCCAAGTGTTCTGCCAAAGAGCTGAGTGAGTGGCTCCAGAACATAGAGCTCAGCTTTTAAAATAGCTTTTTAGGCTCATTTCAGTGCTCATGATAGTAAGAGACTAATACCACTGTTGCCTGGCATAGCAAGGGAAGATGATTTTGCAATGTAGTGTTCTATTCATGCACAGAATATAGTCCTAATGGTCCTAGAGCTGCAGTCTTCCCAAACCTCTCCCGAACAGAGACTGCCCATCATACCAGACTGACCAGATTTGATTGTGGTCAGAGGGCTCTGCTCTTCACTGACGAAGCTGCCGCAAATTGGCTTTGCAAAATCCACATCCGCTAAGGAGACTACCTGATTGTAATCTCTGTGGTGGTTTAATGATGTGAACAAGTATCTAGGAGCTAGAATATTCAGAGTACCAAACACAGTAAATAAGCCCAAAGAAGCATTAATATTCCCTTTTGTATTTTGTGGTGTTAGCATTAATGGCAAAGTATTCAAGTAGCTGTATATCCAATTCCATATGATTTTCCATCTAATATAGCATTAGCACCCCTACTATACCCCTATTTGAAATTATGCTTCCCAAGGTGAAAATATACTGTTTTAATCCCACTGTACTGACCAGCCTGTGGTCTGAACTGAACTTTTTTATACCTTGCAATACATAATCTGAATTTCTTCACAATCCCATACAGAGGGCTACGAGGCAAAACCACATGTTAGCCATCAATGTAACTTTTTTGTTTTCTCTGTGCCACAGAGAGGCTACTAATCAGTGTGCAGAGGTCACCCACCTGCCCTCTGGATCATAGTTCACACACACAATTAATTCATTATGGGGAAGAGTCCCTGCTGGAGGTTGAACTAGCCAATCCAGTTTTTTTTAGGTGAATGTCCTGCCACTGACCTGGAGAAATAGCTCCATTAGCCCAAACTCTGGTAAGTCACATTTCCTCATGCTCTTTTGTTTAATCAGTAGATAATATAAAACAATTAACAGCAAGCTAGGCCATCAGAGTAGTTATGATTCTAGGCATTAGCTGCAGAAGATAGGGTGGAATACAAATCTTAGCATTGAATGAGGTGTCCTTTTATGTGTATTGGTACTAATAGGTAAAAACTGCCTTTGGCTTGTGCATTACAAATATTGTATGAGGGAGGAAAATAATAAATAATTAATACCTCTATTGTGCCTTCCATCTAAAAACCTCAGAGAGCTTTACAAAATAAGTAATGAAGCCTCCTCACACCTTTGTTGTGTTAGGGAATTATTATACAGATAGGGAAAACAAGGCACAGAGAGACTGAGTGACTTGCCCAAGGTCACACATGATATCTTTGAGGATAGGACTCCTGACTACCAGCCCTATGCTTTAGCCATAAGACCATCCTTCATTTAATAATAACTGATAACTAATAGCTTATTCAATAATGCAGTAAGACAGGACTTGGCTTACCACAAGTTAGGTTCTTCAAAAGTCTATGGTGTGTGTGCGTGTGTGTACATACATATGTAGTGTGCTGGGAGCTATTTTTTTTTATCCCTTTAAAGCCAGTTCATTAGGGCCCTGATTCAGCAGACCACTTAAGCACATGCTTTATTTTAAGCACCCAAATCAATCAGAGATCAATTAGACTACTCACATGCTTAAGGTTAACCTGGATTTAAGTGCTTTGCTGAGTAAGGGCCTTGAATACTCTCTGCCTAACTGCACAACACTCAATGCGAGAGAAAAATGACTAAAATTCAAAATAATTTAAAAAATGACAAAATAATGTTTATAAATCCCAAATGTCCAATCCCTCAAGCCTTTCCAGGGCTAGAAGTATATGCTGGATGGCCGCTGGAGAAACTCGGAAGCTCCACTATTCTATAGCATTGAGTTCCTGTTTCTTGTTCTGACAAGTAACAAGATATTGGACTCTACACCCATCTGGAGTGATTATTGTCTATTTGGGTCTTAGGCCAACATAATTGGAGGTGGGGGAAGGGAGAATATTCACATTTTGAGGGACAGGAAACCACTTCCTTAGAAAGTTTATTTTTAAAATAATGCCAGGTGCTTGACATTCCTGAGAGTTTTGGAACGTTGAAAGCAGTCCTGGGGCAATGGATTAGTGGGCAGAGTGCAGGTGAGGCAGTCAATGACGATAAATACAATTTGTCACATGGTTGTCAATACCACATTCTGGAGGTGTCAGTAGTGACTCCATAATTAAGGTTACGCTAAGATATACACTTGAAACAGGATTAAAATCCTTCTATTTCACTGGGAATTTTGTTTCCAAATAGCACAGTGAGTTTTTGGATGACAATTGAATTTTCCATAATTATTATTTATTTATTTTTGGTAAAGTATTTACTAATTTTTACATAGGAAATTTAAAATGAGCCCCTTTTGCAATTTCTTACATGTTGTCTGGTCCTTGAAGCTAAAGGCCCAGGGCCACCACAAACACCCAGATATATGCACCAACCCTTTCGTGCCCCCACTCCATTTCCCCTCCCCATAGTGTCTTACTGGAGATGTTAACCTTTTGCAGTGGAAATCTCACAGACCTGCTCAGGTCTGCTAAATAGGGGTTCCACTCTTCAGATCCACAGGAAGCACATTGCCCCCCTAGCTCCATTCCTGCAGGACCTTAAGCTGCAAGTCTCCTCCTCATCTCCTTGCCCTTTGTTTGTAATAGAGACTGGGACATGATGGGAGGGGACAGGGAGAAGGAGAAAGTTCAGGATGCCTTATGAGTGGAGGAAAGAGTACAGATTTAATATACATTATGGAATCCATGGGAGCTCTCGCTCCATTAATAAAGCTATTAGCCCTTGTGTCTAGCTTGTACGATCTGCTCTTTCATTTTTTAATACATTTGTCAGCAGTTGGAGGGATGCTACGACCAAATATGTCTTACTGGATGTGTTGTGGTGTATGTGTCATATCTGAAAATAAACTAAACACATTATCTCATGAAAGGAATTTCTAAACATACTGCAAGAACATATATTTGAATGTATGTCTCTATTTAATTAACAGAGCAAAACTCAGACCTGGCCAGCTAGTTAAAACTATGATATAAAGCTATTTCACAGCTATGCTATCAACAGATTACAGAATCTCTCATTTGTTTTTAATTCAGTTACTGGAGTACACTGCCACAAAATACCCAGGTTTATTATTTTACTACCTCAGAGAAACATATAGAATCATAGACTATCAGGGTTAGAAGGGACCTCAGGAGGTCATAGAGTCCAACCCCCTGCTCAAAGCAGGGCCAATCCCCAAACAGATTTTTGCCCCAGACCCCTAAATGGTCCTCTCAAGGACTGAACTCACAACCCTGGGTTTAGCAGGCCAATACTCAAACCACTGAGCTATCTCTCCCTCCCCTTGCCACCTTGTAGGAGAACAAACAAATACATAAGAAAAACAGTAAATGTTGTCAATTACTATATATTATTTGGGGAGTTTACGTTACGTATCTGTGCTTTGTTTGCCCACATTAAACAAGATGCAATACACCTGAGGTGTGCATATTGTAAGGCTGTATTTCTTTATTCACAGTTCTGGTGAGCTATGCTTCACTCCTCTGGTTTATGTTTACATTGGGAAACATCATAGCTTCACTGTGCCACTTTACTGACAGTGAGTAGTGCCTTATTGTACAAGCATTCCCATGGACATCAATGGGACTATAACAGTGTCTCACCACTCCGCCACAGGTATGGCTGCTGCCTCAGTTTCCTCAGAGCCTCCCTTTCACTGTTTAATGAGTTTAGCCCTTTGGCTAAACCAAAATGGTCCTATCCTAGTGTGTAAGCAAAACAAGAAGTCCACAATAAAAGTCTGTGACTCTGGGCCTAGCCCTCTTTTTAGGGTCTGTGTAAGCCTCCTCTCTTTGAGGAGTATAACCATGCCCCTCTAGCTGACACCTCAGTGCCACAGGGGTGCTTATGCTTTGAGCCTAGAAATCCAAAGAGGGAAGGTGACTGCCCACTACACTGCCCACTGCTTCACTTTCCCCTCAAAGCCGCCTCCTATATTTGTCTTGCCCCCACAACCTCTTTCCCTGTATTCTACAGCATGGCTCCCCCTGGGCCCTTTTTACTCCTCTTCTGGGTGTACCACCACTGGTCTTCAAAACCTGGTCACTGAAAAACCTCCTTTTTGCTTGCTGTGCAGGGTACAGCTAGCTGGGGAGATCTTTTATATCCCTGGCCCCTTTCCCAGCATATTTTGTACGAGCCTAGAGTTCCCTTGTCCCTCAGGGAACTACAACTTCCAGAATTCCTCTGTTCTAGGCTGGAACTCAGAACAGGAATGGGTTGGACCTGAGCCAGCATAAACTGTAACAGACTACTTACAGAGCAAGGTACTACTCAGCATGAGTGAGGGCTTGTCTACACATGGAATTATTCTGGACTGTACACACATGGAGTTAATCAGAGATAGTCAATCAGGACTAACTCCACGTGTAGACAAGCCCTAAGGCAGGTAAAAGCTAGCCCTACATTTACATGTGTGTGGGAGCATAAAGCATTTTGCTGGAGTATCATTTGCTCCAAATAAAATTCCAAAGCAAAGTACTTTGCAGTATCCTGGATCAGTTGTTTATGTTAATATTTAGAAATGCTAGTGTTATTTCACGGGATTTCATTATTTCTAAGATACCAATATTCATTATGATATATCAAAACAGTCATTCCACAATGTATCTCAGCACCATCATATCTCTGCTGTAGACCAGTTTCCACTGCCATCTGAAATACAAGCCAGTTTCTCTTTCACACACAGTTACTGTGACTTCCAGGTGAAGGAAGGAAATCAGAAAGCAACTATGGTCTTTAAAGTGCTGTTTGGAATCTTTCCAGCTCTAAAACGCTAAGCAATTACCTGGTCAATAAAGGGACTGAGTGTATTATTCTTACCTCAGCTTGAGAATTAGATGGCAAAAGTGAGGTTTCATTTTCTGTCATACTTCCAGTAGGGCCGTTGCTTGGTGAGCTGGGCCCTGTTCCTGGAGAACTGCTACTAACTGACGACTCTGAAAAATGATTAAGCACACATGAATTTATAAGTAACACAGAAATCCAGCTGCGATTATGATGAACAATATATTGCTTATGGCATAGTCTTTCTTTTGTTGAAGAATAGTTTTCCTGTATGAATGGACTTTTTACTGTCTTAAGGATTTTCTCTCAGTCCCAATTTGTCTGCAACCTTAAAAAGATAGATAGTTTCATTCTTTTCCCCTCTCGATCCCTTCTGCACAAAGGGGGAATTTATTACTTGAGTTTCCTGCAAAGATGGCAAGTTACTCAGTGGCAGGCAGAGATGTACAAACAGAACTCCTAATGAGGAAAAAAGAAAGGAAGTACTTTTTATTGCATACTCTTCTGCCTCTGTGAGAGATCAAAATGACAGAAACAGTAGACTTGCAAAGGTCATGATAACATGTCATCAATTCATGAGGCCTACTGTCATTCCCTTGCTGTTTGGGAAGGGCTCCGGAGTATTCAGTTGTGAACTAACCTCTATATGAGTAACCAATAAAAAACAATACACCATTTGCAATACATCTCTGTCAGCAAGGTACGAGGGACTGTTTGTAGCATACAAAATCTTAAAATAGCATTTTGAGGGCTATAATTTACCCAGGCTTGGTGAAAAAACTCCCAGGAGTTTTGGTTAAGACGAAACGTAATATCAGTTTAGGAAATGATACATCTGCTATCGGTGATATATATACCATAGGAAGATATTCTGCACTTGTAAAGGAATGGACTTGATGATCTAGTTGATCTTCATCACATCTAACTGTTATAAATCCTATATTGATGACAAGAGTTTTTGTACAGAACAAGGAAAGAATATAAATAACTAAAATTAGAATTGTATGGTGTTAGCAGAGATAAGAATATTTTATAGAACATCTTTCATACACACTATCTCAAGAAAATTAAAATAATTTAGAGAATGTATTTAATTAGCCAGCTATCAATTTATGGCTATCACCAATTCTTTGCTCTCTTTTTTGGGTCAGTTTATTAGGTCCAGTGGCGTATTATCATCTAGGCCGACAAGGCCTAGGCCTAGGGCAGCAAATTTATAATAGCAGCATTTTTGTAATGGCGGCATCAGTGACGCCGTGATTCTACCAATCATAGCGCATATTGAAACCACCAATGATGGCGCGACGCCATTTAGTAAACATACTTGCAAGAATCCTAAACGTTAATAATAGGACTGGAAGGAAGAAATTAAGCGGTTCTCAAAAAAAATGCTATACAAAAGGAAGAAAGGGAAAATGAAATGATAGCAAAAATGCGCAAAATAGATTCCTTTGTTGTATCACTTAGTGCCGACAGTGAGACAGAAAAGATAGTTGAAAGTAGTAGTGAAGTAAAAAGTGAAAATATTGGTGTTGATATTGAAATTACTGATGTTTAATAAGTTCATATGGGGCCAGGGGCGGCAATTATTTCAGGGCCTACAGGCAGCAAAATCATTAATCCACCACTGGTTAGGTCCCCACTCCTCTTGTCACGGACGAAAATGGAAGTTTTGCTAGTGACTTAAAGGAACCATTCCTTACTCCCAGCTAGAGTACATTTTGCAAGTCACTATCCCATCAATAAACTAATAATACAAGTCTGGTCAGGAAATATTTTTGCTCAGAAAATGTTTGATCAGCTGTACTTTTAGCCGACTGGGGGCTATGTACAAAGTCTGATGGGGGGAAAAATCATAATCAAGTCAATGGCAAACTTGTAAAAAGTGAGTCCTGGGAATATATTTTCAGGTATATAAGCAATCATTGATAATAAGTCAGTGACAGAGTCAGGATTAGAATAGAAATGTCCCAACACCCAGTCATGTACTTTAACCATGACTATAGGTAATGCTCTCTTACTAAAATCATTACTGTTTTACTTTAAACCTCACTTGAAAATATATGTATCACAAAGGAATGGGCCATTCTAGAAATGTAGGGAAAGAGTGTCAGTAAAGAGAGAATCAGCAATAAGCTGCCAACCCTTAGATCCCCAACAAATTCAGCAATTACACTTAACACCAGTGTTTGTGAAATTAATTGGGCATATCTTGGTCAGACAGAAATGTTATGGAAAGCTCTGTATTCAGCTATTAACTGGAGATTAAGAATAGGAGAATGATTTCTTTTACATTTGCACCCATTGGTAATAAACACCGTTCAGGACAGCTCTTCAAACAGCACTTATTGGACAGGGAATTTACCGTAATTTGTTTACACTATGTCATATCTACATGGTGATGTAAAATCAGTGAGATGCACTGATTTAATTAAACCCTTCCCTGACTAATGGATGCAGATATATATAACCAGCTGAGCAGTAATCAAGCACCCTTATATACACAGGGCCTAAGTCTCATCTCACTGAAACAAGTGTAAACCAGGTGCAATGCCAGTGAAGTCAGTGGAGTTGCACTGGTGTAAACCAAGAGCAAGTGACATCAGAATCAGGCCCAGATATTGTAGATTCTCCTATTCTTTTCAGATTAATGGGCCAGGCCCTGAAAGCATCCTATGTCTGCATGTTCAGGAGTCTGGATGCCAATGTGCTTGCAGAGGGGACAATTCAAAGCAAAGTTCAGCCCTAATTTTGCAAGATAACATATATGATAATGACACACTAACACTAAAACATATATAACCACTTTATGAGCATACATAATATGCAAAAGTAGACTTTATTATCCAAAGATAATTGGCCTCTTCATTTACTTAGTTCAAATGTGTGGAAAGGAATTCAAAACCAATTTTAATTAACCTAAAATATTTCAATTTACATTTTTTCCCTATCTGCAACTTTTCTCCCTAAGGTGCAAAACTTTTATGTTATAACTGCTAAAAAATCCCTTCTAATTACTAGCAGCACCATCTGCTATGACTGAAAAATGTGCCAATGAATATTTAAACAGGTCTGTAAATACTTCACGTCACATAATACCTTCGTGAGTTCTTAAAATCAAAGCCAATTAAGCCTGACATTTTCAAACAAAGGGAACCAGGAGGAGTGGTCAAACATATGATTTCAAAAAGGTTGTGACGAGTTACCCTCATTTCAAGTTCTTTCTTTTGAAAACATCAAACCTCTCACTCATCAAAATTGTTAAGCCAAGCAACACTTCTAAGGAATCAGGTGTCCTCCACCGTGTTTGGAAAAATCATCAAGATGATATTTCTTATTTTGCCCATCTTGTTCAAAATGTTCAGACATTTCTTTAAGCCCTGGGAGATCTCTCACTTCAGAGAAAGCCTAACACAGGGAAAGATATCCCAAAGACTTAGGTTGAATTTCTAGTCTGCACACTCCAAAAGAAACTAAGCTGTCATATCACCCCACTACAAACTAAGCTGGCAGATACATAAGACATAATATTGCCACTGAGGGCTATTGAGTATTACAGAACATTTCCCTCTATTTAAAAAAAAAAGTGTACAAGCCCTCTCACACAGCATATTTCGGTTCCCTGGGAAAACACACAAAGCCAAAAAGCAGGTGGAATTTCAATTACTTCAGTGTAGTTGTATACAGACAAATGCATTCCTGTCCAGAAAGCTTCATATGGTTTGTGGGTCCCTACACTTCAGAGGTCCCATAAAGGCCATTCGGTCTCCAGCAGCATCTTCTGGAGACTGAGCTCCAGAGTTCCTTCAATGGCTGTCACTGTACTGCCTGCCTCCCTCCACTAGGGGCTGCTGCTGAGAGCCAAGAGTCCAGTAGAGCATCCCCTTCAGCACTGTCAGCTGCCAGATACTTCATCATTCTAGCGCTGAGTCCATGCAGCTGGCATTTGACAATGGGGAGAGCTGCAGCTGGTTACTTCAGGTTGCAACAGGGGACCAGCCCTCCTCTTGACTTAATGGATGATTGACCATGTGTGCTCAAGACTTGAGTATGCTTTGCATAGTCTTT
Source organism: Chrysemys picta bellii (assembly GCF_011386835.1). Lineage (NCBI taxonomy): Eukaryota > Metazoa > Chordata > Testudines > Emydidae > Chrysemys > Chrysemys picta. The sequence goes on along the minus strand of NC_088792.1, from coordinate 58,907,467 downwards.
AGTCAAGCAACTATAGATACCAGTAAGTTAAATCTGTCTCTATTACCCATGCATTAATTAGAATACTGTTATCCTGCTCCGCTCCTCTTGGTTAGAAGAGCCAAAGAACAAGCGAACACACACACACACACACACACACAGAGTGTTGCAAATAATGCTCTATCCTGTTTTAGTTTGAGAGAACATACTTATTCAAGACATTATTTAGGTATGTGCCTGAGTACCATTGAAGTTAATAGCAATTAAGCATGTGCTTAAGTACTTTGCCGAATCAGGACCTTAAATTGTATTGGCTTCAGAGCTGTTCGCAAGCTTGTTAAACCATTGCTTAGATTTGTTAAAATCTGTGTACTGTTCATTCTCTACATTCCTAAAGGTTTGCTTTTCCTAAGAGATTAATCTGGGTTTAGCATTCCTTTTTTGCTGGGAGTATGATGAGAGCTATTAATTCATTTCTTGTTCCAATTAAAGGGACAGGAATTTTGTTTATATTAAGTATTTTAAATCTATTTTTCTGATAGTGCAACCTTTACATAGTATATATTAGTATTTAAATAGGTTTTTTTAATCCCTTTAAAGCATTATATGGGTTTTTCTGTTCCCTTGCTGTCTTTTGGGAGGGGCTTGGACTGCTCCTGCCTCCCTCCTTCCTCTTCCACTCTGTACATACAGATGCCTTTTCAGTTTACATTTCAGCTTTGCTGCTGCTACTACTACTAAACACCCTCTTACAGAGCCTGAGGAAGAGCTTGTACACTCGCCACAGAGCAGTACAGGAGAGCGATGCAAGAGACCAGCAATGAACCAGTGACACTGACTACACACAAAGTGCTACCAACCCACACTGGAAATAAACAGGAACAATAGAGAATCTTTTCCCTTCTTATCTCTTTTTATCCCAACAATTCTAGCGGTTCCTTGTTTTTGTACTTACTATTATATGTAAGAAAAAGTGTGCTGATGGAAGTGTGATTTTTAAGTTGACAGTGCCCTTCTCACAAGTGAATAAAGCAAATTATTGTATGCAATTGTACCTTAAGTATTGCTGCTTTTCTGACAGAGAAATCTCTCTCCACACCTATGTTCAATACACAATTATGTTTCCAGTAAACTATATTTCAGGTCTTCTAAGCAGTCTACTAGCATAGTAGTTTCAGCAGAATCTCTCCAGTCCTTAATTACCTGTCACTTCAAACAGTCTCTTTTTGAATGAACTGACAACATTTCCATCCTTCCGCCTGAGTAAGGGGCTGCTTCTCCTTTCTGTCACCTTCTGTTTTAACCTGGAACGCACCTTCAAGTTGGGCTCCGAGGCTGGGAATTAAGAGAAGAAAATGGAAAATTTAAAATTAAAAAGCCGTTTCACCAAACAGTGCTTCCACTCATTCAAGTACCCCTCCCTCAGCCCCCAGATGATCAGAGAAGAGAGAGCAATTTAATTACAGCTCCTCAGCACCCTCAAGTGGCCCCAACCCTAAGATGGTGGATGGGAAGAAGTCTGAGGCAGTTGCAAAGCTGCTGCTCCCACTACTGTTACCACTTCATACCTAAGATAGGACCTAAACTCTGAGCAGACCAGAGGGGGAGGAGGAGATTAAAATATGCTCTTCCCAGAAATAGTGCCACTCTAGAAAGCCCCCTTAGCCATCCCCTACCCTAGCCCTGAGCCAACGGTAGGACACAGCAGAGAAAGTAAGAGGGAACACTTTATTTTTATTTACTTTTTTTCTTCTAAGCAAAATCACTGAATCGCTTTGTTTTTTAATTTTCTGTGGTTATTATTCTGCTTGAATGGTATATATTTACCTCATATATTGGGGGGAGATGTTCAAAAGTGCTTGATAGTCTCAGCAGCATAATGCCCATTAAAAGTCAGTGAGACCTGTACTCCTAAAACCCTTAAGTTCTTTTGAAATTGCCTCTAAACAGATATGATTCCCCATGTACTTCTCCCTGTCTTTAATTCAATGGAGTACAGACCTACCACACTGTCAAAGCTATTTATAATAAGAGTCAAGTATCAGGGGGTAGCCGTGTTAGTCTGTATCTACAAAAACAACAAGGAGTCTGGTGGCACCTTAAAGACTAACAGATTTATTTGGGCATAAGCTTTCGTGAGTAAAAACCTCACTGTATATACATCCGAAGAAGTGAGGTTTTTACTCACGAAAGCTTATGCCCAAATAAATCTGTTAGTCTTTAAGGTGCCACCAGACTCCTTGTTGTTTTTACAATAAGAGTGGCATTTTGGTGGTTATGTTAAAGAAGAAAAAGAAAGAAATTTCACTAGTCAGCCACTGAGTTTATTTTTGTTTCCAGTCCTCAGCGAAATCCCTGCTATTTCTCTCTCATCCCAGCTGTGCTACAGAGAAAAGTATCTCAACATGAGGATAGACAAAGTTTTCTATAGCAGTTAACAAACAGCAGAAATGTGAGTTATTAATATGCAGTTTTATCATTAAAATTATCCAGAGGCCAAGGAAAGCTTTGTTCTACTACATTCCAACTGTAGGTGAAAACTGGTAACAATATAGTGGGGAATCCCCTTCTGGGTTTAGACTTTGGTCTGATGGTAGACATAGGAAGAAACCTCTGCTCTGGCCTTTTGATTTCTTATAGGCATATAATTTATATCAAAGCCCATTGGGAGAACGTTTCTTAGTGAGCAGTTCTGAGCCCGAAACCTTCAGCAGGTCTGAGCCTGAAACCTTTTCTGAATAACTGCACCAAAACAACTGCATTTATTGCTGTATTCTGAGAAAAGTTATACATGAAAATATAAACTCAGTCTGAAAAGGAAGAAGTAAGATCAAATTCAGGAATCCTACAAATTATATTTAATGTATTCTGGACAAGTTCTTCCACCTTTTTCCTTTACTAAATGGACACAGTATTTGAATTTGAATGCTACAGACAAGGTTTTGTGGTGTTTATTAATTTTTGGCATCTCTAATGTGAAAAAATGTTTCATGTACCCATTTATCTGCTCTTCTAAGTAAGCCTTTATCAAACAGACTGCTAAGGATTAGTGCAGCCACCTGGCAGGTAAATTTAGGGTAGAATTTGTTTGTTTCATTGTCTGGCCATGCATGTTGGCTCATCAATGTCTTAACACATAGAGGGGTTGGAAGTTTTTTCTCTCTCTCTCTCTCACACGCACACCCTCTCTCTCCCATGCTTTCTTTCCCGTGTGTGTGTGCACATGCACGCGCACGCACACAGAGTTAGAAATGGAGGAAGAAAAGAAGGGATGAAATCCGGGCTACACTGAAGTCAGTAGAGTTTTGTCATTGACTTCAGTGGGACCTGGATTTCTAATTTCAGCTCTCTTCTCACTTGCACTGTGAACGCATTTGTTTCCTGTTGTTCCATTCGCTTCTACAGTGATGAGCACATTAGAAATGCCTGAGATAGATCAATGGGAGTTTCAATTACTTATTATATTTAGCCTGCTCAAAGAGTGGTACAAAATGTTTAATAAACTCAGGACTGGTTGGATTTGCAATGACTCTAACCAACCTTTGTCATGCCTTTTCCCATGATGCTAAATAGTTCCTGAGAGAACGCTGCCTTCTATGTGGTCTACAGTTTGTGCTGCTTTCAGAGGAACTATATAGCACCCTCATACAAAACTAGAAATCTTTGAGGAAAACTTAAAATGTAAAATCAAAGTTAAATTTAATCAGTCACTATATGACTCATCCATGGGAAAGCAAATCTGATTTATTTCTTTAGAGAGATACGGTTTTGATACAGAACTGTCAACTTACAAATTAATGTATGATAAGATGACATTGGTGTACTAGGAGGATATCTATGTGTGCTCAGACCATGAATCTCATGTAGTTATGATTTGGAAGTAAAGTAACTCATATATTGTGCTGACTCAGTTTGCGGTTAGTGTTCATTCTATTTATAATTCTTCAAATTCCCAAGCTGCAGAAGAAGATTTCCATACCAGTGACTAACTAATGTGATGTAAATCCTCTGGGTCCAGAGAAAGAGCTCTTCAGCATTCATTGGGGAGAAGTTCCACTTGTATATGAATGTATTTCATGCCCAGTCACACTGATTGCGTTTCTATTTTTAACCATGTTGCCATCACACTCTGCATTACAATCAATCACATAAACAGAGAAGACAGTCTTTTATGTGGATATCTGAGTTTATGCGCCAGCCAAGAAGAGAACCCTTACATAAAAGAGGAACATCATTATTTAAATGAAAACAATAAATTTTCAAATGAAGAGGAAGAAAACAACCCAGTTTTTTAATATTCCAAATAAAAGATAAAAATTAAAGCTTTGAAGAGTATGAGGTTCAGAAATAGACTTTCTTGAATATCCCTTGTGAAATGCAGCAAACTGAGAGCACTATGCCAGACAGGACTCTTGATGATAAGAGGTGAAAACTCAGATTTTAATACAGCAAGAAGAGGATGTTAGGGCTGATGGTTAGAGTATAGGGTTGAGGAAACAGTCCTGGGTTCTAATCCTGGCTGAGACATCAATTTAGTCTGTTACCTTGGAGAAGTCCACAGGGTAAAACCCTAGCCCTGCTGAAGTCATGACAAAATGCTCATTGACGTCAACAGGTCAGGATTTCACCCACAATCTCTACAGGCCTCAGTTTATTCTGGTATCAAATGATTGTAACAACAGGCATCTATCAGCCGTTTTGTAAGCATTAAAGAGATACTGTCAGGTAGTATAGACTCCAAATGTAGGTTTTATTCTTAAAAAAGGTTTATCATAGTTCAATATTAATATAAATGATTTATAGATTTAAAAATTTCATTGTTTAAACTGAGTGAAATGCTAACAAGTAAACTAAAAGCAAAAATAGGGAAAAGTAAATTATATGTTTACATTATTTCACTTCTGGTATTCAAGCTTTTTTATTAGTAATTCATAAGGATTTTTCAAAAATATACTTACTATATAATTTTTAACATTTCATTGTCCCTTTATTTAATTAATGTTTATAAAGTGCTTGGAGATCCTTGGATAAAGATGCTAAAGAAGTATTAAAATTATTCAGTAGTAGGTTTTCAATGAGTATTTGGTATGATGGTTTAACTATTGGTGCTTAGAAGTAACCTTTCCTATGCTCCATTATCAGTCAAAAAAGACCTTTATGACTCCATATAGTGGTTCACTGACGCATTAAGACCATGATTCAGCATGGTATTTAAGCATGTGCCTAACTTTAAGCACATGACTAGTCCCATTAAGTAAGAGTCTACAGCTAGAGTCAGCCTGGCTTGTACAGGATGGCGCAAATTCCACTTTCCTGAACCAGCAGTCGCTTACAAGCCAAGGAGGATGCATCCCTAAATCAGGGCAGGAGGTGTTTCCACAACTGCCCTCACTGGGGAAGCTATACAGGGATAGGGCAACTGAAGTTTCTCTCAGAGCCTCCATAGCATCCCTGGTGGCAGAGACAGAAGCGGGATTACGCTGACTAAGAAGCCAGCATAAACCAGAAATGAATCTAGCTCATAGCTTGTAAAGAAATTTGCATCTGGTTCTCAGCTCCATCAAGCTTTTGCATTGCCAGTCAGCACAGCACTTTGAGCTAGATCCACAAAGGGATTTAGGTGCCTAAATGCCTCTTTAGACATCTAATGTCAACATTTAGGTGCCACTGGTATTCACAAAACCTTCACTGTCTTGCTGCCTAGCCTGTGGGTGCCTAAATTTCTGCCACTAAAGTCCCCTAGGCACCTAAGTTTCTGCAAATGGGCATGTGCAAAACCACTTAAATTCAGACACTGCTGAGTCATTCGGTGCCTAGCTCATTCCTAAGCGAAGGCAGGATTCTCAAACTAGGTATTCCCCTGCCTGTTTCACATGCAGGGCCTAGTCTGGCAGGACTGCTCTGAGCATCACTTAACCCTCACAAAAGACAGCTGGGTATGAGACTTTGTGGGGCTGGCTGTGTATTTCCCATTATACCCAACAGCTCAGTGGTTAGAGCACAACCCTGGGATGTGGGAACCTAGATCTGAACTCCCACCCTGCCTGATTTGGAGCAGGAATTTGAACCCAGATCCCAAGTGTGTGTCCTAACAACCATTCTAGTGAATATTTTAGGGTGAGTTTCTCAATCTCTCCCCTTTAAGCTGTTCCACTTGGTATAAATAATTAGCTATTACTAATGACTTGAACTTGCCTTTCCCACATCCCAGATGAGTTCCCCTAACTACTGGGGATATTTAAATAATTATATAAAGTGGAAAAGCTTCAACAAGAGAGATTGAGAGATTTATCTCTGAATACCTAACAGCCTGGTGATTTGGGCACTCTCCTGGGAAGTGGCAGGCCCCCAGAGCAGGGATTTGAAAACAGATCTTCCACATTCCTGGCTAGTTTAGGTGGCTTCCTTGCTGGCTTCTGTGAATCCCTTTCTTAGGTGCCTAACTCTTCGCATACAATGCATGGAGCCTGGGCACCCAGTTGGGGCTGTGAATTCTACTGGGCAGAAGGGCAGCTAGGAGTTGCAACACCTAACTCCATTTGTGGTTCTAGTCCTTTGCCTCTAGTGTTGCTGGTATCTCCCCAATTTAAGGAAGGGAAAATGTACCATTCAAATTTGCTTTGGATAAAAGGAAGCAAAAAGAAAAGGTTGGCAGTAGACAGTTGGTGGAGTGTCAATGCACCGGAGAATCATTCTGCACATGCAACTCTCATTTGCAATGTGTGTTCAGGTCTAAAATGTTATGGGCCATTTCAGTAATGTTGGCAGTTTAGCATCCCATTGCTATCAGTTTGCTTAGTGTCTACTGAAATGCTGACCATAAGAACCTCATTCGATATTACTTCTCCAATCTACTCTAAATGGACTACACCTAGAAATCACACAACACATCTTTTTAATTTAAACCAGCACATAGGAATTATAGGAAACTCAGAAGGTCAGCTGAGAGCAATAGCAAGAGTGCTCTAGTTTCTTGAGAGAGGCAGGGAGCTCTGCAGAGCTAATGTTTTGGGTCCTAGAGGAAGAAGGGTGGGTTACGTCAGAATAAATTTTTCGAATTTTGAGGTAGGTGTTTGTTGAGTGCCATTGCAGAAGATGATGTTACTACACCTGCTATAGAGCTGTATGAACCATTAGCAAGGAAGCCAGTCGCAATGGGGTGGACTCAACCAAATGGTAGGTTAAGACTTTGTGACGCCCACCCCTTACACCATTTCAAGTTGCTCTCTAGGGCAAGTGGAAATTTCCTTAATGGTTGGGTGAGACATACAATAGTTCACACTTAGGTAGCCAGTGACCTGTAGGGAGACAGTACTGCAGCAAAGAGCAACAATCCTAATGTTGACATTAGAAAGAAAATATGACACCGTACATAAGTACAGATGATTTCACTGAGATCACCCCTCTTACTCAACTGTATGACATCCCAAGTAGCTCCAGTCTCTCATGAGTAGTGTGATGACGTAACACAAGCATGGGAGACAGAAAAGTAATACACTGAAATATGTCACATATTACAGTGTTCTTTAATTACTTGCAATTTACAGATACTGGCATTAAAGAATGCAGTCCAAGGACTGGATCACTCCCCAATGTGCAAACAAGACTGAGATTTCTTCGCTAGGATTACCTTGACTATTTCTTTAATTAAACATACTCAGATATTTAAGAATCCTGTTGGAGGAATAAAAACACCTAACATTAAAGGGGGAAAGCCTTATAAATGAAGGGTGTTTAACAGATAATAATATACTGCTTTCTGATGGTACCTGGAAAACAGTAGTACTTTTGTATCAGAAAAGTATGTGCCAATTTCAAATCAGCATTTACTGAACCCAGGCAGGAAATGGGGGATGGGATAGGGGGTATAGTGAGCCGGTCCTCATCTTGAGGCTAAAACCATATATAGGAAACCCGAGGAGCAGAAAGTGAGCTTTTGTCAAGGCTTAGGATGGATCTATAGTGAAAGCATTTCCTTTTATTAGCTCATAGGCTGGTTTTAGAAAATCGTAGGGAAGCAGAGGTAGTGACACTAAATTTGGCAATAGTGACTGTTTAATTTTTTTAAAATTCAACAGGCAGCAACTTCTGTACGTTTCCAAGATTTGTTGCATCCTATGTAAGAATGTCAATTTGTTCCCTATAGCTCGTGCTAAAATCACTATTCCTGAGTTCACTTAGAGAAATAATAATAAGGAATGTTGTGATGTGTTTAAGTCCACAAAGAGAAATACGACAAAAATAAAGAATTAGCATACTATTTAGTAATTTTAATTGCTGGTTGGTATTTTCTGTTTATTTTCGGTTACAAATGGCCATTTTATTTGGGGGCATGGAGAATCATACTTTAAGTTGATTTGAATATATTATGTGGTATTAACATAATATATTATATTGCATTGACAAAAAAATAAAATTGCTGACATGACTGGTAGTTGTATTACTAATCATTTAAATTGTTTTTAAACTTAAAGTGTTATATCTTAGACGTGTCAATAAAGGCAGTAACATTTTCAAAGGCAGATTTTCAATAAGTAGCATGATGCTTTAGACTGGAGCAATTTACCAGTCAATTATTGAAATAAAAAGGAAACCTTAACATAACACAAGACTGGTTGTAATATACTCTCATCCCTAAAAAAGAGTGGTTTAAAATATATAAATAAAAAGGGGATAACATGTAACTCTGGTCCACTTCTATAAAAGTGAAGGTCAGGGAAGATAAATGGACAGTCTTTTAAAAATATATATCATTTTGGATATTGAGAGCCCCCAATTCCTCTCCTAATTCTTTGTTTCCACAGACAGAAGCCTGAGCCTGCATCCTGACTTAGGTATGTTTGTACATCAATATGGGTGGGGCAGCCACAGCAAAACTTGGGGAAACCGAGGCTGCTTAATACAGGGGACCGCTGCTATTTTGAAGAGCAGCAATCTGAAAACTACTGGGAGAAAGCATCTTTGTCCCTTTCTGTCCCCAAAGGATCCGGGGGGAGGCTGGGAAGAACACACATACACACTTCCCCAATAAAGGCAGCTGAGGGAGGAGTACCTGTGCCACGCCAAGAGTCTGTGGCTAAGGCGAGTGCCTCATCTCACCTCATCAGCATGCCATTCCAGTGAAGACAGCTGAAGAAAGAGGAGCATATTTGCTCCCCAAGAATCTGGGCAGGCAAGGGTGGAAAGAGGGCTCAGGAGAAACACACACACACACACACACACACACACACACACACACACACACACACACCTCTGAGGTAGGAGGGACCAGAAGCTCCCAAGTCCTTCCCAATAACTTAGATAGCATAGAGGGAACAAGAGTACCAAACCTCCATTAGCAAGAAGGGTAGTTGATACCGTTGTGGGCTCCCTCCCGAAGATTCTGGGATGCCCAGTACCCTTCCAAAGATGGCAGAAAGCTGAGGGAAAGGGGTTCAGAGAGCAGGGTTGCCGGTTTTGAGCTTCCTGCTCCCTCAATGGCTTGCGGGAGAGCTGCCAGTGGCCCTTACTTTACTGGAGGTGTGTGAGGGTCTCAACTTCATCCCAGGATGCACTAGCTTCTGGGAGAGGCATAAATACTCACTGTTCTACTTGGTGGTTTCTGGCTGCTGCTATTTTAAGCTGCCCCAGCCTCTTCAGCCACCTCAGAATATTTGTATTTATTAAAGGCCAAGATGTACCATTTAGTTCTCCCGACCCTTTGATTCTCTAAGTGATCTCTGTGCTTAGAATGTCACTTTCCAACACGATCCGGAAATGGGGAGTTAATTCTTTGGATACTATGGGCATCTCTCATGGCTGGCACTCTGGAAAATGCCAGCACTTTATACTAAAAGTTCACTGGCTCTTTAATTCTGGTATTTTAAAATGCCATTTCAGGTTGAAGTTAGATTTATGAGAGAGAGAGCCATTTGCACTATTTCCTCTAAAGGTTTTCCAAGAACTACATGGAACATCCATTTGGATGGGCCTGACTGTTGGGTGGTCCCAACAAGGCTAGAGCGTCACGTACTGTGGTGAAGGATGAAGATGCTTTATTTTTCTGGCTTGCATCACCTAATCTGTTTTCAGCATACACAGAAACTGTTTCCTGGTCAGCCGCTTGGTTTAAAGGGAATGTTGATCACATGTGAAACCTTTTAGTCCTTTGCTTTATTTTAGTTTTGTAAAAGGTAAAATGCTTTATTTACTCAGGCTAAGGTAAATATCCAACCCCTAAATAAAAAAACAGGGTTAGTGAAACACATGTTAAAAACAGCTAATTAGATTAGTGGGCATATTTCAGCCCTTTAGCTTTCTTCAGGCTATGGAAGCAGATTTAACAAGGTTAGTTGTTTTTCATCTATAGCCTAAAGAAGGTTCAGAACTGAAATCTTCCCTCCAGCCCTTTTGTAAATTTCTACCATGCATTTTAGAATCTCCCTCCCTGTTTTTCTTTGTAGTCTACATATTAATGTAAAACCTGTTTCATTGGCCATCCCAGGAAGCATTAAGCTTGCCTAATGAAGTCTTTGCTGATTTAGGTATATATATTGTATATTGTACCATATCCTCTTGCAGAGAATTAGGTGCCTTTTAAATCTAGGGAGATGATGCAAATGATGAACACTAATCTGGATTCTCTATTGACATTTGGCCTCTTTGTGTCACTTGGGAAGCAAAGGCAACGGATTCTGGTTTCCAGCTGCCAGAAGAAAATTCTCTGGCTATGGGGAGCTCTTGGCATGTATGTATATGCCAGATCTGGGCCCTGCATCTGCCTTGACAAAACTCCCATTGACTTCAATGGGGCCTGGATTTTACCTATAGAGCTTTAATATATATTATGTGGGACGCATAGACCACATTGTGTTTTGGGTTTGCTGGAGTCTTAGGCATGTGCATACCTAGCTCCAGGTCATTAACTGCCATTGCCAAAGCTGAAGCGCTCTTTCTTTCTTCTCCATACCACTCATAATTTGGATATATTTCAGCTCATGGCTTATGTACATTATGTAATTTATGCAATGGAGCCATTTGTTCACATTACATACAAACTTATGTGAAAGCAACCACTCCGTGTACTGGCCTCCAATAAAAGCCAATTTCAATAAGAACTATGTGCATGAAGTGTTTCCCTGATCAGACCCATAATTTTGGTGTTAGCCTAAAGAAAAGTTTGTTATATTAAGTTATGGTGTGATTCTATGACTTAATGGCTTATCCTAAATTTTCCCTTGGCATCACAGGGAAAGCCAGATTATTTTAAAAGAGGATCCTTTCTGCTATAAGAAACAGAAGAATAAGAGGTAAATAAAAAAACCAGTCTTGGAATGGGGGGGGGGGGGGAGAGTCATGAAAACTTCATAGTGAACTTCCCCACTCCCTTACCCCTCAAATTTAGAAATTTAGACCCCACTTTAACATTATGGGAGGAAAAAGGTGCAGCAAGTCAAATACCTCTCAGTACACCTGTGTGAGGGACAGCCCTCATTTGGTTAGTTAGGGGTCGGGTCAGGCTCATGGCTGGCAGTACTTCTTGGTTTAGAGAAGATATCCCTGCATTGAATTAGCATCATCCCCACTTCCGCCCCAGTATACCCAACAGTGCTAGCTGAGAAACTACACAAAGCTACACATTCTGTGGATGTAACTAGCTAGTCCCACTCCCCATTGCACTCTCTCCTAACATCCATAGAGTCATTACACTTTACATAAGCAAAATGACCCTCTCCATTGCAGAAGTGCCAGAGCTAATCCCCTTACCCCGGCACTCCAAGCTTTTGCAGGGCCACAATTTGACCCTTAGATGCTTGATTTGTAGACTGCAGAATATTCATCCTCACGTCCTCTAGTCCCCACACAATTAAATAATTGTGATGATTAAATCCCAGAGATTTTAATCTAGGAAAAAATCCAACAGTGATAACTCATCTGATGGCAGGCAACAAACTACAACACTGTATTTCGCTAGCCTGCAGAAGCCCAGGATTAAACATCACCACCTTCTCCCCAAATTTAAAAGGACATTAATTTCCTCAGTAGATGAAAGCTCGGGAGGTCTACACTATCTAGGCATACTGCTTAGAGTTGTGCAAAGGTAAGGCAGAATGTCAGCATGTAGGGACTTTGCTATAACAGTACATGATGCCAAGAAAACTAAACACAAAAAGCAATATGTCTTGTTTTCAGCATGGATAACTCTGGGGCAAATTCAGCTCTGGTATAAGAATGTGCAACTCCATTGAAGTCAGTGGAGGCTGAATTTGGCCCTGAATATTTGTTAAACATATGTTTCAATAACTCCTATGATTCTGTAGGTATGAAGGCTGATTTTGTAAAAGGAACTCTCATGTTAATCAAAGGGAGGGGGAGAAAACCACCTGTTTAAACTCTTAATTAGGCATAGATACTGCACATCCACAATGAACTTAATTAAAACAAGTTTACTTTCAGATATGCTCTTTTTGTTCTGGGATATAATTCTAGTCCCCTAAAACTTAATTAGCTAAATATACAATGTAACCTTCCATCTGGTAGAGTAATTTAACTGGAATAATTGTACACCACCATAATTCAATGAGACACTGAGGAAAAGCATTGAAATGCTATTTCCTTTCCTTTGGAAGAGAATTATGTACAATTTCAGCATGCTTTGCATTTCTAACAGTTAAAGCCAACAGGGAGGTATCACTCTCATTTATATTACTTTCCCATGAGAAAATCAACAGCAAAGTATAAAGCTTGTGCCGTTATTCATGAACAACTCTGTAATACTTATTTGGCTTTAGCCAGAACATGTTATTTGGCAGCTAAAACCTTTAATTAGAGTTGTGGGTTTGAACAGATTTTCACTGAAACTATGTTTTGTAGGAGCTTAGAGAAGTATAATCTTTACTAACCAACATATTCTATTTTGGATGGGCCGATATCATGTGACTTCCAGTATTCACCTCTCTCTCTCTCTTTTGTCACTTTTCTATAAGCTTTGATTTGTTTTCCCCAGTTTTCAACTTTTTCCTGCCACTGGTACAGTAGTGGTGAAATCCTGGCTCCATTGAAATCAAGTGGATCTTTGCCATTGACTTTAATGTGGTCAGTATTTCACCCTCATATTTTGACTCTATGGGAACTCTCTTATTTGTAGGGGAGAGATTTCCAAAAGCCCCAAAAAGATTTAGGAGCTCAAGTTTCACTCACCTTCCATGGGATTTGTGCTCTTAAATTCCTAAGGCACTTTGGAAAATCTTCACCTATATGTATGTATTATGTGTTCTATTCTACACCCTTACTCAAGCAAGGTTCCCCTTGGCTTCAAAGTGATCTTTGCCTGAGTAGAGCAAAGGGGCCCAATGTCTTCTGCTTACTTTTTGATGCAGAGCATGTTCATATGTGAAAGCATTTTTGGAAAGCTTTCTGTGTAACAAAATCTGCATGTATCATATTAAACAATTCACAAATGTAAAATACATAGGGTGCAGTTTTGACTATTTGTTTTCTACTTAGGAGCTCAGAGAAGAGTAATACATATGTTGACAGGGCTGGGAGGACTGATGTAAGAATAAAGGATTATAAATATATTGCCATTTATACATATGGGTCTTTAGAGATGTGGTAACACAGTTTTCTTTGCGGAGGAACTTACAAATTTAAGGACCTGATCTTGCTGACACTTATGGCTGTGCTAATTTTATTCATGAGAAGTCCAATTGGCACCAGTGGTTATGTGATTAAAGGTAAGCATAAGTGTTGATCCTGCATCAGAGCTTAAATTAGATATCACTCAAAATACATTGTTAGCTGAGAATTCAAGTTTCTCATGTGTATTTCCTATCAACTCAATCACTTAAAATCACCGAAGTAATATCCAAGCCAGCCTCCATTCATAAGACTTACCATCCAATCATCATAAAACTCTGCAGCACTCACAACCCAGAAAATGAAGGAGACAAAGGGAGCATTAAGAAGACAGTAATGGGACTAACTTTGCATAGTTTGGCTAAATGATGACTAATTGGGGACACAATAATCATCTATCCACTAAAGAGGCAGAGGAATTATTTAGTGTAATACAAGGTGATGTAACTACAAGTAATGGGATTAAACTAAGAAAAGAACATTTGCATTAAAATGTACTGGTAGGAGGTGGGGGGGAAGCATCCTGAAAGTGAGCTAGAATAGTCATTTAAAGGGAACCCTTTTGTTTGACACACTGAAAAGTAGAGTGTACAAATAAAATACATTACAAAGAATCATCGGCAGACAGGGGGATGAACGAAGGGTTTCATCCTGCTGGACTTTAAGTATGGATCAAATCCTAATAGGGCAGGTCCTTTCTGTGATGCTGTCTTTAGGTTTATTTTATCATATTGCTATTTTTGTGTTAGATCATTTTGCAGTGATTTACTTTTTACTCAGACTAAACTGCAGAAATACAACATTTACAACTCTAACTCAGGTAGTTACAGAACATTAATAGTACCAAGTAGATTGCAACAGTATTATATTTCTTCAGAGCTATTGGGCTCCAGTACAAATTGATTGCAACTTTCCTCTAGCCTGTTCATTATATAAATCCGGAAGAAGCTGTTAACATCAGTTTGCTTCAGATTCATTCTTTAATCAAAAGTGAAAGTCTCCTCTGTTTCTCAAACCTATTATTACTAATTATGCCCTCCAAACTTATCAATAGAGACTTTAACAAGGCTAAAAATTCCACCTAGTAATTAGCTGTTACAGGAGAAGAAGAGTCTTGAAGCAAATGGCCTGGGAATCAGGAGATTTGACTTTTATTCCCAGCTCTGCCAAAGATTTCCTGTGTCTCCTTGGGCAAATCAGTTAGGGCAAAATTCTCAAGAGTGTCTACTAAATTTGGCAACCAGTTTTGGGAAGCCCTGGATTGTCAGCACCTCAAAGTCAGATCACAAATAAGGAGAAATATATTTTCTCTGCTGTATTTTCACTGTTTTAAAAACAAATATGCCCTTGCCATTTAATAACGGTGTACACTGTCCTAACCTCTAAAAGTTTATGTATATGCCCAAAGAACCCGAAAATAACTCCCTTCTGGAAATCTGGTAATTGAAGATTTGGGCCCTTTCTAGACTTTTTAAATGGAAGATTTGCAATTAGGAGACCCAGAAGAAACCTACAGATACAGTCTTTTCATATACTATTACTTCACAGCGGGGTGTTTTCCTAGAAAATGTAGACAGAGGCAGAATGAGGTGGGGGTGTGGATTAGGGAGGCGAGGAAGAGAAAGACTTTCTCACACAAAATGTTTTTCTTCTCAATTGCAGTCACTCCTGCAGATTAATGAATCCATAAGCATAGAAGAAACCACAGTAAGGAATAAGTTTCATTACTTTCTTAAAAAATACATTTGCTGAGTTCTGATACAAGAATCTTCTACCCCACCACAATAAAGCCAGGTTACCTGCTAAGACTGTGTTGTTAGTATGCTGCCTAATCAGGCTAGTCCAGTGTGGTCCCATTGTTTTTGTGTTTGGAGCTTCACTGTACACAGCACACCTCTCCTCTCCTTTACCACAAATGAACTCTTTGCTTACACTAGGTTTTATTTTCTAGTATATGAAATAATATAATAGCATCAAAACAGCACCTTGTGCTATTACTAACTAAATATACTGTTCTGAGTTTCATTTGTACACACTTCCAATATTTGGCTAGTAAGCCACAAACATTTTCTTAGATAGTACTAAACCACAGATGAAAGTTTGCAGTTAAGTCCACTAACAAAGTAAGGCACTAAAGACACAGAATCTAGAGAGCTCCTTACAGAAATAGAAGTGTTGATCAGCAGCACTGGTTTTCAATGTCTGCTTCAGGTATTTGTGCTGTTGTGCAGTAGTTTTCAACCTTTTTTCATTTGCAGACCCCTAAAAAATATTGAATGGAGGTGCAGACCCCTTTGGAAATCTTAGACATACGGTAGTCTACAGATGCCCAGGGGCCTGTGGAGCACAGGTTGAAAACCATTGTTCTGTGGTAACGACAACCTTTCATGGACCCCTTAGACATAGTTTGCGGACCCCCAGGGGTATGTGGCCCACAGGTTGAAAACCACTGCAGTAGAGCTATTAACTTGCAATTTATGCTCAGTGTGAGGAATATAACCTCCAAAACATTAGTCATTAGCTTTAGCTAGCACTCAGGTGAAACACAGACTATCTATAACTCTAGCAAAATGAAAACATTACCCTCAGTAATAATTTCAAGGATAGCACCATAACTAACAGTTTATAAGAGCAACACACAATTTAAATATGAAAGTAACATGCAGAGAGGATAAGAAGCTGCTGTTAGAGTGTTGCAATATAAAAGGTATTCAAAAGTCTAGTCTTTTGATTGCCAGATTAGGACTCCAACCCATGGTGGTGTCCTCTGGAATTTCTTCCAACAAACGCCAAGAAATGATGCAAAATGAAGGCAGAGGCTCCATCTATAAGCAATGTTTAAAAAAGGCACATGGCTTTAGTTAAAACAGAGGGCTAATCTTCATTTGGAATTTACTGGCTTTTGCTGGTTTGCATCAATACTAGAGCATAGAAAGTGAAATGTTACAGTTCCAAGAAAATGCAAACGTTCTGGCTTTATGCCAGAACATTTTTGTTTTGTTTCAACAAGGTGAAAAGTAAGTTTGTTAGAGAACAACTCTTCCCCCCATGAAACCCATCTGGTTTGTTACATATTCATTTTCAAGGAGCCTAGTCTAAAGATAACGTCTTCCCAGTTAGACATACAGAGAATTATGGAGTTCAGCACCAAATGGCTCTCATCTAGACACCTAAATATGTGATCAGATTTTTAAAAGAGATCTGCTCCCTTTAGGCCTCCCAAAAGTTACCTGACTTTCAAAAGTGTTCAATATTGAGCAGCTTCCATTGAGTGGAATTTTCAAAAGCACCTGAGTGATTTAGGAGCACAAGTCCCATTGGAAATCAATGGGACTTGTGCTGCTAAGTCATCTAGGTGCTTTTGAGAATCCCCACACTAATCATAATGGGAGCTGCTGGCCGCTGAGCACTTTTAAAAATCTGACCCTACACATTGTAGGCCATATTCTGCTCTCAATTAAACAGGTGTGACTCCTCTATATGCTAAATCTATATCCATGTATCTAACAAAGCGATGGCTTCCCCAGTCCTCCTCCTGCTCAGCTCCTTCATGAGCCTGTCAACAAAAAGCTTATCACCCAGGCGTGAACACTTTTCATGAAGTGATCACTCCATATCTGACCTCCCAGTCCTTGTTCTCAAAGGAAACCTGCATAACACCTTCAAAAGATGAGCCTTTAAATTCATAATTCTGGACACCAAGAGTCATGGTCTTAACAGAGACACTAGTTTCATGGCTCATTACAACAATTTGTAACACACCCTGCTGCTTTCTTTCCTCCTTTGTCCTACCACTGCAGTAGTGTTAATTGCCCACTTCATTTTAAGTTGTCTCCTACAACATATGTAAACCACTTATGCTTAACAATCTGTCTCACCTTGTATTTGACCTGGACATTATGGTTCCCCCTCCAGACCTGAGGAAGAGCCCCGTGAAGCTCAAAAGCTTGTCCTTTCCATCAACAGAAGTTGGTCAAATAAAACATATCACCTCACCCACCTTGCCTCTCTCATATCCTGCGACCAACATGGCTACCACAACACTGCAAACAACAAATGTGAATGCCGCTGTGCAAGGAGCTGCAATCCTTGGCCTAAAGCCCCAAAACTAGTGTCAAACCCCTGTGCACTAGAACTGCACCAAGTTTATTACACACAGGTCCCTCTACACCTTCTGGGGAAGGAACAATACATGGGCTCACAGTCACTGCAGTGGTGTGATTACTCTGGAATCTAATGATAAGCATGTAAATATCAAGACTACTAACTAATTAGCTACAATGTCCAGTTATTCTGGATTTTTGTGTCTTGTAGGCAGAATTTGAGTAGAGTAGTTCTCCCTTTTACAGTCTGACCTTTGAATACAATTGAACAGATTTAGTAGCAAGACACCATTTCCCCATGATGACAATGGTGGGATGGGGAAGGGGAGGTTGGGGAAACAGTCTGCTGAAATAAAAAGGAAAACCTCATGACTTACGCAGGAACGCCGCTAGCTTTTCTGCCACCCTAGGCAGCGGAAGGTCCCGCCCCAAAATGCCGCCCCCACAGAGGCGGCGGAAGGTCCTGCCGCCAAAATACCGCCGCGGTCGCCGCCCCCCAAATTGTAGCGCCCTAATGGGTTGTGCCGGCCCTGGACTTACGTACGTTTCTTTCCTAATACTGTGTTTCTTGTTCACAGTTTTGCTGTTGGGATAGCATTATTCAGCTTTGCTTCTCATTCCTTTATGCTGAATCTAAACTAACTAAATATAATCAAAAGTATCCTTTGAGGGCACCATGTAAATGAAGAGAAAAGAAAGACACCTCTTGACTTTATGTTAAGAGCATCAGTAAGAACTTGGGAAACAAATCAGAACTATTATTACAAACTAACCCTTAACTTGGGTTTTAGCTATCCCTTTCTTACCTTCAACAGAATGTAAAGGTTCATTTTCATAGCAATTGCTGATTGCATGCAGGTTCAGAATCACAGAATTTTGGTAGAAGCCAGTGGCAATAAGCATTCATAGCCCCAGGAAAAGGGAAAAAAAGGTTCACCCTGGTGGCAAAGGTCAGATTTCTGCAGGCAGAGAGCCTGTCTATATATATGAATGTTCCTGGGACATCTTTGTCTGATATGGTCCCATGAGGATGACACAGGCTCCACAATGTCCCCTCTGCCTAAGGGATGGCCCTATAGCCACCCGGATCAGTTTGGGGTCATTTGACTTGCGTTGTTCCAGTTCCTGTTGATTTTACTCTGAACCTGGGGAACAATCATTGGAACCTTTGTGGAGCTGTTGCTGAAAGGCTTAAATTAAGACTCTTCTGCTACTGGGAGTGATTTAATAGGCAAACAAGATATTTATAAGAGTTGCTATATTAACAGATATATAGAGCTATCAAATGCAGTTCTTTGCTAAGAAATGACATACTGAACATATCATCTCCGTTTACATAGTAGAATATTTAAGTAAAAGTATCAAATAACACTGAAGTGACAAAAAAACTGCTGCGCTATTGAATATATCATATCATTATTTGTCTATTTATGTTGTGTGTGTTTTTTTAAAGAGTCATATACTCATGAGTTCTATTTGTAACTGATGCACTGCATGGCCAAATATTTGGAATAATGTATGGAAAACATCTGCATTTAATTATATTATAGTCCTCTTATACAGACAATGGGAATTGAATTAAGGAATATTTTGAAACCCCCACAGAGATATAAAAGTATTAACAGCTGCACAAGAACTTTACTGTTACAGTGTTTGAAAATGTTTTGTTTTACAGATCAACAGTCTGACACATCATAAATATCAATCAAACTATTTAAAATATGTAAAAATTGAAGAAAAATTAAAACCTGCATTGTGAAAATGCAGAAAAATTCACAGCATTTTAGAAGGTGCAGACTGTATTGTTTTGTTTTCCAAACAAATGTAAACATCTAGCATGTTGGCACAGAAAATACATCTTGTACAAGGCCGTTAAGCAAAAAACTGCAGAAGGGCTTATTATGACAGAATAGCCTGAGCAAGCTTTTTATAGGATCCTTATATTGCCACCATGGTGTACTAAAAGCAGACTGAATAATTCAGCCAGAATAAATTAGCAGTTTGTTTTTCATTCTTTACAAAAACAAGCACTAAACTATTCTTGTGAAAACATTAGGGGATATAACATGAGCTGAGTGTCTGTCCTGAAGAATTAGATGTAGATTGGATTTTCTTTCTGGATGCTTACTGGTTTCAAATGCCACTTCTCTCTCTGTCAGTACCAGTTCTGCAGTTAGTTTTCAATCTCCCAGTGATTGAAGCACATTCAAAGGCAGTTAGCACAGCAGGGGGGTAGACTCTCTCTCAGAATGTAACTATATCACTCAACAGCAGCCGCATGCAATAAGGGATCTAATGTTTTCTTCTCTCTTCTTCCTCACCCCCTTAGTGTCTCCCTGCATTCTTGGATGCCAGTCACCACACCAAAAACCTGGGGCAAGGGGCACCAAGTCTCCACCACCAGCCCCTTAACACACTCTATGCTGTAGTAGACAAAGTCAAGCCTACAGTTCACCTATTGTCAGGAAAAGAGGTTCAGCTAAAGCTTGTTTTCTAAGTGAACACTTTCTTCTAAAACATTTCACATTTCACATTGAAGGATTTTAAAACAGATATATTTAACCTTGGCAACCAGCCAAAGAAAATGGTCTGATATAATAATTGTCTACCTCCTCCCAAAAGAAAAAGAACTCTGAAGACCTTAATGTAAATGCAGTATATACCGTCTGTGAGAAAGAGAGAGAGAGCCATGATTGTCAAATTAAACCCAGAATTAATATTAGATTTATTAATAATACTGCACAAGTTCCCCTGATATTGTGAAATATTAACAAGTACATATATCAGGACTGGAGTCTGTACTAGCTGCTAGCATTGGGAAATACTGGTTCTTGACACCACAGGGTCAATCTAAATTGGAAAATTATACAGTTAGCACCTTTGAACCTTTCCAATGAATCATGCGGCTGAATAGGCTTTGCAGGTTATGATATATACCTTGCTA
Organism: Chrysemys picta bellii; assembly: GCF_011386835.1. Lineage (NCBI taxonomy): Eukaryota > Metazoa > Chordata > Testudines > Emydidae > Chrysemys > Chrysemys picta. The sequence goes on along the minus strand of NC_088792.1, from coordinate 58,886,824 downwards.
AGCAACAGCCCGATTAACAACCAAGTGAAGCAGAATTGTGGGGTAGGGGATTAGAACAAACTTCTCTGACTCACCAGTTTTTCGAAGTGGAAAATCATCCTTGGCATCCTGTGCTCCTGGTAAAGTGTATTTGTATGACGGAGAGGCCCCACTCAGGGGTGGAGAGCTTTGATCCAGTGAGGTATGGTGGGCAGCCCTGAAGCAGACACAGAGAGGTCATGACTTAGTAGTAAGTGAGGTGACCAGCAGTAACCGTCTACACATGTTGTCCACATGTCTGAGCTGTGTTTATGTGCTTACTCCTCCAAGTGTGCACAAACCACAGGCTCATGTAACCAATTTCACTTTTACAGTAAGTTATGGAACTGCTCAGGATTCCCAAGAATGCCATTTTTGCACTTATCATAAAAGTCACAAAGGATAAGAGTCATGTTGGCCCACCAACAGGATCTGTACCAGATCGGGGAATTGAACATTTTAGGTTGTTGGGTTTTTTTAAGTTGTACCAGCTGAAGCAAAGCCATTTGATTCCTGTTTATTAAATAAAAATATAAATTAAAAGTGGCCTTTACTATGGAGTTGTCATTTTTTGTAGGGCAAATACCCAATATTTTGAAGAGGAGGTGTTACTCCCCTGGAAAAATATAGATAAGTTTGCCAGGAGTTGTAAAGGAGAAAGCAAAACCTTGCCTTTAGTTTGGGCAGCAAATGAAACTTCATAACTGCAATACTTTGCAGCATGTAAAGTTAGTGTCAGCAGTGAAGTCCTACATTGGAGAGCTCTTTCTGACACCTGGGCAATGCAAGAAAAATTGTGGGCAGCTCTTTCCAGCCATAAATGCCCAAGGGAATTGCATCATCTGGCTCAAGGACAACTTAATTTACAGAGCTTTTTTCTTGTGGGGCCCTTCTTGGAACCTCATATCTACGCATTTTACTCCTGTCATCTTTTACAGGCCTGTTGCGGCAACTCTCTCTGAAATAGCAGGGCCCATCAATGACATTACATGCCTTCAGAGAGACAAGGTGGGTGAGGTAATATCCTTTATTGGACCAACTTCTGTTAGTGAGAGAGACAAGCTTTTGAGCTTACAGAAAGCTCTTCAGGTGACCCAAAGAAGAGCTCTGTGTAAGCTGTGTGGAGCTTGAAAGCTTGTCTCTCTCACCAACAGAAGTTAGTCCAATAAAAAAATATTACCTCACCCACCTTGTGTCTCTAATATCCTGGGACCAACACGGCTACAACAACCCTGAATATTACATGCCTTTGTCAAAGGGAATTGCTAATGTGAAAAACTAGCTTTCCTAGTGCCTGCTTATCTGAAGACCCTAACCTCAGATTTCTCTCTTGGCTGCTGGGCCAGAAATTTTACAATTAGTAGAATAGTGCACATTATATAGCACAAACTATTAAGTACAGTACTACCATTGGAAACAATGTAATTACATATTAAAACATGTTACCAGGATTCTCAAACTGTACAATACAGTGAAAACCCCAGAGGGAAACCTTTAATGACTGTTTAAAAAGAACAAACACCAGATCAAAATGCTTAATCAAGGACATCTAGGTGTCTTGGTAGATTGCACAACAGACTATCTAGGTAGGAATCTTGGGTTTGCTCCTCAGGTCTCTAAACCTCTCTTGGGAAGGAGGTGACACTAGCATGCTGCATATATTTCTCTCTATCCAGGCAGACTCAGGAATGGTGTTGAAGTCTTTGGAAACATGTCCACTATCCTGTTTGCAGGGCTGTTTTATATTGATGCAGCTGCTATGATAAAGATGGCAGAAAAGACTGGACTGAAATAGTGAAAAAAATGGACCGGAAGAATGAGTGTAAATCCTTAGCCATTGCAATGCTTAGAAGCATCACTACCTCAGTAACCCGAGAACCTCATCCTCATGGTCTCTCTCTGGGATCAGTGTGCATTCTTGGATACCTAGGGCCAACAACCTCAAAAAGAATGGTGAAAAAAGCTAAGAGATCCCTTACCACTTCTCAATATGCTAGAGAGTTATTTCTAAAATCCCACACATTGGACCGGAGAGCAGCATTCTACAATATCTGTTAACTTCATCTACAATATCATGGCTTTGAATTATACCTGAGGCTAAAAGGAGGCTGTTTCATTTTCTGAGTCTTAATCTGAGTGACTCAAGCACAAACCAATTCCCAATGGAAAAACAGGTCAGATTTGCAAGATCTCTTGAGATTTTATATAAATGATATAGCAGCAGAGGTTAAAACTTCAGAAAAGTTGAAAAGAAATCTCCACCTCTCCTAGATCCTCAAATTATATCAGTTTCCCTTTCTGGAAATGGGATGGCTCACCCGGAGTCTATCAATCTGTTATGCATGTTCTCCATGAGCAGGTGAACCACAAGGTCACAGCAAACTTTCATAACCAGGTCTAACGCCAGACAAAAATTGCCTAGCATCATTATAAACACTACGCTTGGCCCAAGTTCACAAGCTTTTTAGCCAGCCTGAGTCAGCTTTTGAGTGAACCTGGGAAAATTATGGGTGTGGGTGGAAAACGGATGCATTCACATATTCTGTCTCCAAATGTGACAGTTTTGGCTGAGCTCTGCTTTGAGTTTGATAGGGGATAGTTTGAATGTGAAACTCGAAGTGAGGCACTTGGGACCTGAAATAGGAAAAAAAAATACAAACTCCTGTGAACTGAAACCACTTTGTTTTGAAAAGCTCTAACTACATCACTTTGAGTACAGGCTCTCAATACTACTATGTTCAGTAAGAAGTGTTTTTATTTTGTTTCTGTATTAATGTTCTTAATTTTTACTTTGGCCTGGAGACAGGTTCTCAACATTCCTATTGGGAAGGAATCCCACCCTTAGCAAATATATCGGTGAGGCATGCAAACAGCTTAACACAGAACATACGTGTACCAGAGCTTGGGGTGGCGGCTCGTGGAATGATTCTTCCCATTAGTTGGAGAGTCTTTTGTTGCTGATTTACTCAACAGGAACTCTTGAAGTTTCTGCTTCACTTCTGTGCTTGCCACTGCCCCTAAAATACATAAAGATTGAAAGCTCTTCCCATTCTCTAGAGCACCGGGGGGAAAAACAAAAAAGAGCCAACAGCTTGTGGAAAGTGATGGAAAATAGAAGGAAGCCTGGTGGAAATCACAGTCAAAATGGGAGAGAGTCTAAATTAAATGTTCACTCTGCAGGACACCTCTCTTTCAGGGCCTGATCCAAAAGCCCATTGAAGTTAATGGTAGCATTTAAGTTGACTTCAGCGGGCTTTGAATCAGTCCCTTTCTCCTGTGAATCCTTTCCAGGTGCAGAATCAACTCTTAAATATCCCCAAATCATTAGGAAAAAGAAATGCTGACAGAAATAAAACAAAATATTATCTGAGTCCCTTTGAGTTTGAGTTACCCACAAATAATATCTTCACTGAACGAAAGCAATGCCAATAGCACCTCAAACCTGTCATCTGCCTACTGCACTGCCTCTTAACAGAATGCTGCATGAAGCCCCAGAGTTAAGTCTTTATTTTCAAGGCACTTACTGACCTGGACTTGCGATCCTAAAAGATCACCTAATGCTCTAAGATAAGGTCTGTGGTTGACAATTTTGCTCTTGAAAACAATGGAACTTTCCACAGCAACAGTGAAGCTCATTGCTGGAGACAGAGCTTCTTGGGGGCCACTTGGGACAGCAGAACAAACTGCCACAGGATATGGGAACTACCTTAAACCTCACCCACCACCTTCCATTTCAAGTGCAAGCCACACTTTTTCCACCTGGTCTTTGCTAATATAAACATAATATGTCATATAGTTATAAAAAATCCACATGCAATGTTTCCTGTGGGGTGAAAAAAGGAAAGAACTACCCATTGCTCAATGCACCACTGGAAGCCACTCTGAAACCACAGTGATGGGTGCAAAATAAGAACCTGAATAGAACAGAGGAAATCTTTCGAAAACACAATTTCAGAGTCAAATTTTGCCTTCAAACACTTGTGTGCAGTTTCCACTAACGTGATAGGAGTTCCACTGAGTCTTTAGTTTTTAAAACCTAAAACATATTATAGATGCCCCTGCTAAATGGGTACTATTTTCCTGATAAATAAAAAGGCTGAGGAATGTAAATCCTGCAGGCATGGTATGCAGATCTCTTCTGGTTTGCTCTTTATGCTTCTTCAGCTGCACCAGTAGTAATACCTCTTTGTGACAATTCCATTTTGAATCACTTCACATTTTTGATACTCTGGAACAATCTGGTTTTAAACTGACCTTACTGAGGGAATTATTTGTATCTGTCTCCCTCTAGTGAGCATCACATTCCAGCAATGTTCTTTCTATCTTTCATTTGCCTTAAAGCCATACTGGAGCTGGAAACGGAACTCTTGGGCACATCTCAGGAAGCTGCGTCAGCAACACTGACATGCCCGTCTGAAAAGAACTAGTGATCTAACTAGAGCAGGTGTGCTCACTTGAGATACTCTTAAATGCTATATTAAGTTTTCCCTCTTGAAACAATGTTCAAATGAATTTCTTTGCTAGCAAGCAGCCTGCTGTTTGGTAGTGTGCTCTGCATTAGGTAATAAAAAAATTATCTGAGAGAGAAGATCTCAAACGAAGCTTTGTGCTTTCAAACTACATACTTTATTTTTACAAAGGCAAGGTAGGTATCAGAGGAAGATATACAACCATGGTGCAACTCCCCCGCCCCCCGCTCCCAGCTGCATAAACTAACTGTGTGGCTGAGTTTGCAGGCACACCACTTACTCCTGTGGCTGAATATTTAACGTTGAATGGGACCACACTTATTAGCCTTGCTCCTGGCCATTACCCATTGCAGGGGATGGGAGGGGAAGGATATATCATCTTTTTATCCTTAGTCCTGGTACAGTGGCTCTTACTTTCTCGGCCTCTTTCTTTGCCTCTGAGGGGAGGAAGTTGCTGTTCCCTGCGATGTCTCTCTAGCTCCTGCTCTTGCCTCTGCTGCTCCAGTTTCTGCTCCTTTTCAAGGAGTTCTTGCTGTTGTTTAATGGCGAGGAGTTCCTGTTGTAACTTGCAAAGAATAAAAGACATGAGCAAATGCAGTCTGCACCGCTGTCCAGGTCAGTGTTGGCCAAAATAACTCACTTCAATAGTTGAGATAAGAGCTTTCATCTGTGCTCATATTACTCCGTAACCCACTTTTCTATTCTTTCAAGTGGAATACTGTGTTATCAGCTGCCATTAAAATCAGCTCTAATATCACAAAGTAGCTGGCTGCATTGGTTTTGCTTTTTTTTTTTTTGGCCAAACGTGGGTATAACCTGCACATTATTCTCACTCTCTGCCAATGCAGCATCAGACTCTAGATGCTATTCTCAATTGGATTTGTCAGTTAGTCGCATCATAGAAAGGCTCACCACATTAGCAGAGCGACAGTCTAAGATATTTCAGAAAGAAAAAGAAAAAAACCCAAGACCATAAACTCTCAGTCAAAAAAATCTACTTCAGTGTTTCTTCCATGACAGGTTTAATCCCATAAATCAGTTTCTTTCATATTCTGTGAGGTAGCCTAGAGAGGGCAAAGTGCCAAATTTGCTGCACCTGCCCCCATTTTTGCAAATAGCAGAAGGCAGGTGGCCTGTCTATGTGATTTGTGGATACAAACTCAGGCAGCTGCAAAAACAACAACAACAACAACAACAAAAACCATCACATTTACTAGGCAGCTCAAAATCGCTCCTACAAAAAAGGCAGCCATATTGAGGCCTGACTGAAAATTTGGTTAAAAATGTGGACTTTGATTGCCTGAGAAGGTCTCATCTGAATGTGACAGAGTATTCTAATTCAGAGTGCCTTGGTTTGCTGCCTGTATAGTACAACACTGCAATAGCCTCTACCAAGTATGCTTGAAAATCTTCTTTTAATAGCCAAATGTTATCACCATCCAACCCAGTATGGGTTTCTATCCCTTCTCTATACCGCGCACATGGACAACAATAATCACTCAAACTACATCTTTAAATCCCACAAAAACTTCCAGGAGAGGAGCACACCCTTTCCAGTAGTCAGCTGAGAATATTCAGCTTACTTTGGAGGAGCCCCACGATAAATGAAAGATTTTGCTACCTTGATGTGCTCCTGGAGCTGGGCCTGGTGCTGTCGGGTCAAGTTTTCATGCTGTTTCTGAAACTCCGCAATCAGAAGTTGTTTCTGAATTTGCTGCTGCTGCTGGATCAGAAGTAGCTCCTGCTGGAGCTGCTTTTCGCGCATAATTGGGTCCACAATGGGAACCATCATCCTGAGATCTGTTCGCAAGTCCAGTGGGGTGATGGGCTCCAATCCCACAGGAACCTCTGACTTTACATCCACTATAAAACAACAACAACAACAGGAAAATATATAAATGAATGCAGACAAAAATGAATTTATGCTGCATATCGGGGAGAAATAATTTCATTTCACTCCAAATTCCTTCAATTTATCGAGTTAGCAAAATGCCTGTCATTGTAAGCCATATGCAAAATCTAGTCATTTCCACTAGCAATCTAATACATTCACACACCATCCTATTACTTTCCTCCCATTTTTTAAAGAAATGTCCCCCTGTGGAATAATGAGAACCCAGCTCCTACAAAACATTGCACAACATGTCAGAACTTGCCAATTTGCTGACTTAGCATTATTTAGTTTAATTGGTGAGACACTGTGTAACAATACACATTTAGTATACTTGTGGTGTTTGGCATAAGATGAAGGTCCTGAAGTTGTGACAGTTCTTATTCTCAAGGGAGAAAGCTTACATTCAGACTGATTGAATATGATTTTACACCTGTACAGATATTCTTCTGCATTATGCAGTGAGAACCATAAATGTGCTAAGAACAGAGGAAGACAGAGGATTATATGGGACAATAATGGGGAAAACACATTTTTTAAGTTTTAATGTGGTGGTTTTAAATAATGAACACTCACATACTTATAGTAGATAGAATGTGGCACATACACCTACCCCAATATAACGCTGTCCTCGGGAGCCAAAAAATCTTACCGCGTTATAGGTGAAACCATGTTATATCGAACGTGCTTTGATCCGCTGGAGCGCACACCCCTGCCCCTCCGGAGCACTGCTTTACCGCATTATATCCAAATTTGTGTTATATCGGGTCACGTTATATCGGGGTAGAGGTGTACAATACATTACTCATCATGGAATGAAAAGATCTTGCTAAAAAGACTGTTTTAATTCATCCTCGGTAATGGAATAAATTGCTAACACAACATAGAACCGGGTAATGAAGAATCTCATGATTTTTCATTCCCTGAATTAAATCCAAGGATATATACAAACTTAATGATTTTCACTATTCTACACAGCAGGGCTGTTTGGGTTTTCATACCAACTGTGGGGGGTAGAACACAGGTCTATCTGTTCCAAAAAGGCAGAAGCACCTACCACTTGTACTAAAAGAGAATCTCCATTAGTAGTTGGCAGTATAGGGTCTGAGCAGTTCTCAATGAGCAGAGTCTGGGCAGTGTTTCAATTCATTAAAGGGGAATTATAAACAAACACACTAGTTCACTGCAACTATTTCTATTGAAAAAAAATTGAGTGGCTAAAATACAGTGTCTCAAAATGACGAGCTGCACATACTTCTATACATATTTTCTCTCATGTTTTATTTACTTTTATTGTTCCCTCAGTTCAAAACAAAGAAGAGAGGGACAGAATACAGTAGAAACATTCCAGCAAATAGTAGTAGTATGCTGGCTGTGAAAGCTAAAACTCACAGCCAACAGATTCAGCTGAGTTCTAAGCATATGCTAAAATCTGTTGGGCATACTTTGGCATCTGACACATGCGAAATAAAAAATAAACTCTCTTTTTTTTAAAGGAAGACATGAGACACCATAACTTTCCCTTTTTATTATATTCTGTTTCTGTCAATAAACTGGTAACATCAAACATTTTGTTTTACTCCTTGAAACAGTGATTGTAAACCTCAAAGCATAATTTGACTTCTTAACCTGCTATCCCAACAGAATGATTATGCCTAACTGCTTGCTTTTGTTCTGAGACTAATCACTAAATTGTAAAAAATCACCCTTAACTTACAAAAACTACTCTTGATTATAAATAATTGCCCAAGACCAAGAGAAAGCAGCAGTCAAGAACCCAGCCTTTCATCCAAATTATTCAGCTGCAATCCACATTCCATTTGTCTAGACTAAATATAGCAGCGTTTATACAAGAAATCAATAGTGCTTCCAGAGAGCAGAGCAGAGACATGAATATTTCATCAAACTCCGAGAGAAATGGCAATCAGCAAACTGACAGTTCTGTGTAGGTTGACTGGCCCTCCAGATAAGTCCCTGTTACTTGGACAATGGCTCATCGCCTGCAAGTCACAATCTTATCATAGGCACGGTTCTATTTTTAACATTAATTGTGTTGTAGGTGACAAAGGCTTATGATGTTTAAAGTGGAGAGATGGATTTTCTTACATCTTCTGTGACAGGATAATAAGCCTCACCAGGAGCAATAATAGTAACTAGAGCTGTGGAAACCCTGCGGGGTTCAGTTTGCAATAGTGTTTGCAAACTGAACCCTGTGGTTTGGTTTGCAGGCATTGGCTACAAACCAACCCCTGCATGTTTGCCTGGTGATTCAAGTCTGATTATAACTTGTACCTTCCAGAAGCATCCTACCTCTCTATCCCCAGAGAACCCCTATCTGGTTAGGGGGAGAAAGTGAATAGATTTTCTAACAATGGAAACTTCCCTCTCTCAATTGGCAAAATGTAGCAAACCTGAAACCCACACTCAGTTTGAAGGGATTCAAATTCTTGCTGCAAAGAATTCACACAGCTCTAATATTAACTGCATACTGATGGCTCCATTTCAGCAAGTTCAATTTACCACCCTCACCAGAGGGGAAAAAATAAATGGTGGATATTCAGAAACAGAGATTGTGTAAATCAGTATACAATATTTACAGTGGTCATTGTTAAAGAGTCAATATTTTCCTACAAATGCTCATGATCCTGGAGACAATGCAGATATTTCCTGTCAAAAAGTATTGGTAACAATTGTGTTATCTCAGATACTACTGTGTGGTAACTGTTGGTACAGTGATATTGACTTTTAAATGGCAACCACTGTACTGAAACCGCATCCCTGGTAACAGCTAACCTCATCAACCAAAACCTCAGAAATGATTCTGAACAAAATGTACATATAACCATTAATTAAGTAGACTGTTATGGTGCTGGCTGTTGTACAGACCTGGGACATTTTCATTATGGTTATTTCCTACCAATTCATGAGGATAACATAGAGGGAGCCAATCAGTGCAAAAGTAGAATAATGGAGTTCAAAGTCAAAGTCAGAGTCTATAAGAACTTTGACATATTATGGTTGAGGTTCCTTTTCCCCCCCACCATTTTAATTTTAGAAAGCTCAAAGTAGGCACAAAAATGTTTATTCTGATCACGTTTCATGTGTTATGCACATCCACATCACACTAGAACACGGCGTTTTTCAAGTGCACACAAAGTGCCTTAATTTTCAGTGTTTGCAACATGTGCACAGATGAACTAGGAGTGGGAATTTTTAAACATCCCAAGAAACATTGGGTTCAGATCGCCCATCTGAGGACTTGCCAAAATATTGGCTGAAGGAGGGGGAGGATGGGCATAAAGAAAACAGTAAGCTTTGACATCCTGCTGTCTGCTGATGAGACAACTAAAGATATTACTCTAAGCTCCAGCGATTCAGGAACTATGCCAAAATGTTAGAGGAACAAACACTCAGCAAGTTGCAAAAACAAGTATATTTGTTTCCCTTAAGAACTTCTTTTGCCTTAATCTTAAAATATAACAGCACAAGGGTCACAAAAGGGTCTCTATACAGGCTACATTCAGTATATGCGCCTTACGGCAATGTTTTTGACACACTAGGGCAAATATTAGCAACACCTGCAAAACACCATGGTCCAATGTGTACATGGAGGCATGGAGCTTGCATATCCATGTATAACAATACAAAAGGTCTGATTTTAATTGACTGAGGCTTTGGTTCTTGAAGCCACCCTTACACATGGGCATCAGTGGAGGAGCACAGCTCCTTTGTTGAAGGATGCCATTTCAAGCTGTTTCCAGTGACTCATAGTTTAAATTTCTGCTGACTGGCCTATTCAAAGATCAGGGCCTTACTCACCATTTTTATAAGAAAACATCAGGAAAAAACAACAATCCGTGGCATTGACCACCATATTATCACAATAGGGACAATCTTCCCTTCCTTTGGCATTTACCTTCCTTGGTACACAACTATATCATTTTTAAGCACAGGAACTTTCACAACGGATGCTGTAATCTGGTGATCAGGTTACCATTTGTCTGCTATTCTTTATTTGAAATTTAATGAAGAATTCTAATAGGCTTGCTTACCGTAACTTGTTTGATGCATTTACAGTTCTGAGTCTAGAGGAAGTGTGTAAGTGCATTCACTGGGAGTGTAAAAATTCAAGTTGACCCCTTCATCACTGAATTTCCTGGGCAGCAGGTTGAGTTGTTCAGATGGGAACGGGTGGCAGACAGGTTAAAGCAGCTAGGATCATGTCAAGTTTTTTTGTCACCTTTTGGGGGGCAGGTAAGAGAGAGGGTAGCTGAAGCATTTTAGAGTTTGGGAGTGGCTCTTCTTTTGTGGGGAGAGGGAGGGCTGCAAAAGCTGGAGAGCTAAAATTAAATGATCCATTGGAACAGGGAATATGCAAAAGACAACAGGTGACTGTCCTTTTCCTAAACCTAGCAATTTTAATGTTCAGAGATAAAGGAGGATTTCTGAAAACTTATAAGATTTATTAAAATCCCAAAGAAACAAACTTCAAAGAAAGGGACACAAATTATTCAAAATGTCAGCCCAATTTGGAGACACAAGGTATAAAAAATAGAGAATCCTTTCTATAGGGCATCATTGAAAAAATGTTAGAGCTACTCTTTTTAATTATATTCTCCAAAACAAGTAAATCTTGAAATTATTATTATGTTGTGCAGCACCATCCACAAGCATCATCTTCACTTCATAAAATGAAAACAAAAACAAACTAGAACATAGTAAAGAGTTACAAACATTCAGAGATAACGGAAGTCTTCAATTAAGATTCAAAAGTAGAGGAAAATGCATGTACAAAATTAATATTTTTCAATGTGGAAATAGAAGGGATGGGTTGACCAGCAACAAATTATCACATGCCCATAACCAAGGTGCTGGAGAACCCACAGAAATTAGTTTAAAATGGTAAGAGTGTGGTGGGAAAGCATAAAAAAATCAATGACAATACTTTGAACTTACTTCTTACTTTAACCCCTGAACTTTGGGATTCATGTGTAGAAAATCCAGGAGTTGGGACGAATCACTGAGGTAAAGGCTCAGGGAATTCTGAACCACTGTGCAATGCAGAATTCACACAGAATTAATGTTCTGTGCAGAACTTTATTTTTCCCTGCAGAATTGGTGCTGCAGAGCTGCTGGCCACCACTAGGGGCTGCTGGACCCTGCAGAGCCCAGCTCTCCAGCTCGTAAATAAAGGACACTGCCGGGGGGAAGAAGGAGAGGAAGGGGGATCTGGAGGGTTCCCAGCAGCTGTCGTTCCCAGCACATCCTGAAGGAAGGAGGCAGTGTGCAGGAAACTCCATACAAGCCCGGGACCCAGCATCAGGCTGTTTCTCTCTCTGGATCCCTGGGCTCTAGGGGGTAGAGGTATGGGTGTTTGGGCTGGGGGGCACTACAGAGCTGGGCTCTGGTGGGTTGGGGGTGTGGTTGTCTGAGCTGCAGAGGCTCCCTGCGGCTGAGTTCTGGGGGCCGATGTCTGAGACTGGAGGGGCAAAGCTTTCCCCCAAGATGTGCCCAGCTGGCATGTGTGACACATCCAGACTGAGGTGCCCAACAAAAACATAAAGAGAAACAGGAACTGGGTTGTCATACGGGTTTCTTTAACTCTCTACTCCTGGGGGAATCTCTTTTGTTGTCTGTATTGTTACAGACATATTTGCTGACAGGTATTTTGAAATAAAGTACCAAAATAATTGAAACTGGTGTGATTATGTAGTGTTATTTTGACAAATAAAATATGCAGAATTTTAAAATATTGTGTGCAGAATTTTAAATTTTTGGCATGGAATTCCCCCAGTGCTGTGATGTACTGAAGCTGTGTGTGGAGGGGGTAGGAGAAATGGAGTGCTAGGGGGTTTTAAAAAATGAGATATGGGGGGCAATGGGGGAAGGTATAGGAGTAGTGGGCTACAAGTGGGAGTTGGAAGAACTATGGGAAAGTACAGGACAGGCATGTGGGGACGGAGCAAGAGAAGTAGCGTGAGGCAAGGCCACTGGGAGAGGGTGCAGGCTGAAGAAGATCTGCCCATGCAGGGAGATCTTTGCAATCATCCAGAGATAGAGTATAGGGAGAGGATGTCAGAAGCTCAGAGTCAGTTGAGGAAGAAATATCTCCCTGTTGGGCAACAGAATTACAGGAACATTGCACACCCTGTAATCTAAGAGCAGTTCTGGCATGCTGATAAAGTGATGTGGCAGGACCATGAAGCCAATGTAAATAAACAAATAATGGAGTGATGTGTCAGTAGTGAGAATACTGGAAAATTAAGTGAGCAACATGGTTTTGAACAGCCAGGGATAGAGGAAACACGGAGTCTGGCAAGAAAACTATTGCAATGGTCCAATGTGAAATAGTTACACAATAATTCATCATTTTGGACCTGTTTCTGAGAGAAGCTGAGTGGTCGTAACTGTCATTCGCTTCAGGAGGAGCTACATGTGTTCAATGGTTCTCAGGATTGGACCCGTACATTGCCGAAGGGGGCTACGAGTTTTGATTTTTTAAAGTATTGAATACATCAAGCCAGACAGTCCATGAGCAATGAGATATGTCACAATCTAAAGGGATGCCCAGGACCAGATTCTCAGCTTCAATGGAGCAAAGCTGATTTACCCCAGGTGAGAATCTGGCCCCAAGACCTTAGCCACTAGTACTGGAATGACACGAGCCAAGATGGCCGGGAGAAAATCTCATTCTAGTTATCCTTCCAGGGACACCAGCATCCTCATTTAGGACTAAAGTTCAGGTTTTGTAAAAAAGGGTTTTACAAAATGTATGCTCAACAGGAATGATTCCCTGCCATCACAACTGATAAGTGAAGGCACTTGTGCTGTAGACCATGGAGTGATCACTTAACAGATTTCACTGTAATATTTTCTCTAAGCAGTTTACATGAATTACATTTTCTATATCATAGTCTGGCCTCTGGACAGCAAAGAAAAAATGGAAATATAGAAAAAACGACAGTATACACACAGGGAGATTTTCAAAGCACAAATGGCACAATGACTTTCAGTGGGAGTTAGGTGTCCATTTGTGCCTTTGAAATTCTCTCCTCCTTTGTATTGGCCTGGAAGGGAAAGCACAAGAAATTAAACAGCAGATATTTTCTTCCAGAACATAAATTTATACTTAGATCACTCTTAAAGGACCATTGTGAAATTGGAAATATAAATGAATTACCAACCTGATGAGACACTCATTTGATGTTACAGTATCGAGGAGTAGAGTAATAGATTGGACTAGAAATTTATTCCTCCTTGTTCTTCATAAGGGATCTTACCATGATTATACCTTTTCTCTCTTTCTTTTAAGCATTTGCATACATGTCATAAATGAGAAGTAAAATAAATGCAAACAGCGTTCTGGGCTTTGATTTACCATTCTCGTATTTCCCAAGGGCCTGAAAAGGAAGCTCAGACAACCACAAACTTCTAAAATATCAGTGAGAGGCCTTGAAATACCAACATTGAAATAAAAGCTAGCTGGCTGGCTGTTTTAAAAATCAAAGCCTGTATTATATTGATTTACTAAATTCAGACTCTTTCTCTGCAAATATGTTTTTGAGTTAAACAGTCATAACAAACCATAACACAAACATGAATGCCACATAATTTGTAATATCCAAGAAGTACTTAAATGTTGTAGTGTTTGCTATTACTTCACTAGTGAGTACTTAGCAAAAAGCTCCATTTATCAGTTTTCCAGTTTTCTTGCAAACATCAAGCCAACATCTTGCTGTTAACTAAAAGGGGTCAGAGGATTACAGGCAAATGCATACAAGATGTTATATTAAAATATGAAACAAATTCAAAATCTGTTAAGACCAAAACCATGATGATATGTTATCAAAGTCAGACCTGGGCTATATTTGGATTTCCATGTTGCTCTATTTATGCTTCAGCCAGTACTGTTCTTACCCACAGATTCTCTACACCTGCTGACAGATGGGACTGTTCATTTTTCAGAAACTGCCCTTTTCTTACAGGGAATCGGAATGGTCTTAATTCTAGATACTTCTCCTGCAGGCAAGATAAAAATATGCCAAGGATAAATGTGGATATATTTTAAACTGCAGAATCTCTCCCCAACCTTTGAACTTCCTCCACAGCTCCAATGTCCATGCTACATTCATGGTGACAACTAATTAATGATAATATAATATACACACAGTATAAATGCTATGTGTAGATACATCATATCTGCATCTACCTGGCCAGATTGTGCCTGACTGCTGCATATGTATGCAAGAAAGGGCAGGTGAGAATGAAAATGTAATAATAGAATCCTAGAAATGTAGGACTGGAAGGGACTTTGAAAAGTCATCTAATCCAACCCCTTGCACTGAGGCAGAACCAAGTAAATCTAGACCATCCCTGACAGGTGCTTGTCCGACCTGTTCTTAAAAACCTCCAATGACAGCGATTCCACCACCTCCCTGGAAGTCTATTTCAGTGCTTACCTATCCTTATAAAGTTTTTCCTAACATCTAACTTAAATCTCCCTTGCTACAGATTAAGCCAATTACTTCTTGTCCTTCCTTCAGTGAACCTGGGGAACAACTGATTGCCGTCCTTTTTATAACAACCCTTAACATATTTGAAGACTGTTTTCAGATCGCCCCTCAGTTTTCTTTACTCAAGCATTCTTCAACCCCTTATGTCCCCCATGCAATGACCAGACACAACTGTAGCCCTGTTTTCCTGTCTTTTCTTGATCATTACTGAAGACTGGATCTAATGTGACAGCATTGTCTGCAGCACTAAATACACATATATCCCCAACTCAATACAGTTTATCATTACCCTTGTTTAAGGTCATGTAGCCAGTTTTCAATCCATGTGACATACGCAACAGAGTTCTAAAGTGTGAATTAGACAGGATCATATAACTGGCTGTGTGCCTATGTATATACGCACACACAAACATTGATCCAAATGAATCGTTGGTGTTCACACATGCACGCACGCACACACATATCCTGACGTATTTGCAAAAAGTAAAGGATAGCAGTGATACACTGGCCACATGCTTTCCCCATCCTCCTTTCTTTCAAAAATATAAAAACTTAGACTGTGATTTTAGCAATCCTGCAATTCCCATCTCAAACTACTGCGTGTAATCAAAGAAGGCAAAAAAACTCTCTCAATGACTTTTGTTCAAATCTAACTAAGAAGGATTTTAGCAAACACCACTTTGAAACTGTCAAATGAATGTACTGTAATTCCCAAAGGGTCATTTTTACTCCCAGTCACTGAGATTGAATAGTAAAAAAATTATGGGCCAGATTCTCTGGTTTGCTAAAAATAGGCTTGGAAAAGAAAGGGATGGTTGGGGGAGGCGGGGTGGGGAAGGGTTACAGAGCTGATTACGGATCCCTGATTCTACCACCTGGCTCTGATGGCTCTCAGGGCTCCTGTAACCAGGGCCGGCTCTAGGATTTTTGCCGCCCAGAGCAAAAACAATTTTGGCCGCCCCTGGTTCTTTAATTACCCCACCCCCGGCCCCGCCTCAACTCCACCCCTTCCCCAAATCCCCAGCCCTGCCTCCTCCCCCCAGGCTCTCAAGCCTAGGAGGGAAGGAGGGAGGGAGGGGGAGAAGCGGTGCCCGCGCCGCGGCCACTCGGAGTCTCCCCCTCCCTCCCAGGCTCTCAAGTCTGGGAGGGAGGGGGATCAGCGGCGCGCGAAACGGCTGCTCGGGATCTCCCCCTCCCTCCCAGGTTTGAGAGCCTGGGAGGGAGGGGGAGACCCCGAGCTGCCGCGGCGCGTGAAACAGCTGATTCGCGCGCCGCTGCTCCCCCTCCCTCCCAGGTTTGAGAGCCTGGGAGGGAGGGCGAGTAGCGGCGCGCGAAACAGCTGATTCACGCGCCGTGGCAGGAGCAGCGGAGGTGAGCTAGGGCGGCCGGGGCACATTTTTAGGGGTGGCATTCTGGCGCTGGCCATGCCGCCCCTAAAAATGTGCCGCCCCAAGTACCAGCTTGTTTTGCTGGTGCCTAGAGCCGGCCCTGCCTGTAACCTGTGCTAGCTGCCAACACGCCCAAGGGACTGTCTGCCAACAAAACTTAGCCAGAGCACACTATGTTCTGACTCCTCCTCCTCACTCCACCATTCTCTTGCACTGGAAATTGTAGGAAGGCTAGTAGCTATAATGGCTTTCCATCAGCTTAGCACTCTCCAGCACTGGGGATAAAACCAGTTTCCATCAAATCACAAAAGTATAGGAGAGGGATCAAGAATTTTCTCCTAGAGCTGAGATCCCAAAGGAAGCATCACTTGAGTGGGCTGGTAGCTGTGTCCCTTAGTACCATTTGCTACCAAATGCAGCTCATACATTAGGCAGACATGTGCGAGCAAACTGTCCACAAATAAATTTGGTGCTCAAACATGGGCTACCCATTGCTCCCAGAATATATGAGTGAGGGCGATGTCAGGCAGCCAAGGCAATGCAAACCTGTCAGAGGACAGCAGGTAACATAATTTAGAAAAAGTATGTAAAAAACCAAAACCCAAGAATTTACGTTTCTAAAAAGGCATACTTAGCAAGCCTCAGCCTTTTGAATTTCTACAGCTACGTGTATGTCATTTAGATATGAGAATGCCCAGGTTTTATTACATTGCATAGTGTAACTTAATGTGCCACAACTCGCTGAGCTCACAACCTCTTGAGAAGTCATTATGCCAGGAAATTAAAAAAATACACTTGATTATTTCAATGCCTTTAATCAATGTTTTTGGAACACTGGTCTTTGACAAGCAGGGAGCTAAATATGGTTTCTAATCACAGAAACAGAAAAGGGGAAGGATTGAACTGAAGCTTCCTACAGAGGAGAAACAAAAATCCCAACAGGAAGATAATAATACCCCTTTAAAGGTCTTTTGCAATGTGGGACTGCATAAACTGGTAATGAGATACTTATTGAAACCTGCACTGCTACCCAAAGAGTAAAGATCTTGTACATACAAGGTTGTTAAACACTGTTTATATTTATTAGTAAAAAATGATATATTTCATTGTATATTTTATCTCCCTCTTCCTCTACCTTTAATATGTTCCTTGTTTTCTTAGACTGCATGATATTCAGGCCAGGGAGAGAGAGAGAGAGAAAGAAAGTGCGTGTGTGTGTGTGTGTGCGTGTGTGTGACACCTTGAATATTTTGGGTGCTACTAGACCACAAAGGGATACAACATAAATGTAAAGAGACCACAATGAAAGCAGACACATACCATGTCATTTCCATATTTTCGTGTGTGTCTGGTAGTGGAGATGACACAGGGAAGACGAACGCATTGTTAAAGCAAACGAGGTGAGTGAATAAAGGGACAGGAAAATTTAGGGCTAGACTGAAGGGGGAAATGAAAGGGGGTGACTGATGGAAAGGCCTCCTGCACTCAGGCAACACCAGTTAGGCACACCTGGAGAAGTGGAGTTTAGAAGGGTGAGACTAGCCACAGAAGCAGGGGGAGGGGGCAGTTTTCCTAGGAGCAGAGAGGCTGCCAAGAACTGCTAGTGAGCTCTGGTAGCAAGGGCAGCTCAGCTTGAGGCAGTTACTAAACTTTTCCTTCAACCACCTTGTTTGGGGCAATTTGACACAATAAGCTCAATCTGAGCGAAGGCCCTGGAGAGCTGCTTCTAGCCAGGGCTGCCCACAGGATTCAGGGGGCCTGGGGCAAAGCAATTTCAGGGGCCCCTTCCATAAAAAAAAGTTGCAATACTATAGAATACTATATTCTCGTGGGGGCCCCTGTCGGGCCCAGGGCCTGGGGCAAATTGCCCCACATGCCCCCTCCCCCCCCGGGCGGCCCTGCTTCTAGCCAGCAACCTGTGGTGGTTTTTGGAAAATGCCACCAGGGGCTAGATTCCAGGGGACTGTAAATTGGACTCAAAAAAGACCCCAGGAATGACTTGAACTCCTGCTGTGAAGAATAAGATTGCTCAGGAAAGGGCGGTTCCTGTAGGGGACCCAAGGGCAAGAGACTCAAGACACTATAGCTGAGCTGAAGCTGAGGGTTGGCTGACTACAGGGGCTCAGAAGAAGAGGGGGAAAGCACAATGAGCAGGCAGCATGAGGCTTGGTACGATGAAGAGTTGCAGTTTTAGGAGTGGAGTGGGATGAAGGGGACAAACAACCAATGAAAAAATTATACAGAGCTCAAGATGCAGAGCTGAGATGATTTTGATGTGAGAAGGCAGCTACTACTCCAGTTTCCCCTGAAGAAGGGATGGGAAAGCTATTGGGCCTTGCTTCCTGGGAGGGTCCCTCTAGGTCTGGTGAGAGGATTATAGAGGACTGGAAGGCCCTGATTTACCCACTGCACCCTCTCCTGCAGCTGGTGTTTACTTTGGAAAACAATCCTGGATTGGCTTTGGGATGGACTATATATAAATCAACAGATCTTTTCCACCACTGATGTTTATGATTATAAGAGAAGAGCTTCAGTGTGAGGGATTACACAAAATGACACACAACAGAAAGTAAAAAAGAAAATCAAGGAAGTACCCATCAATCGTCATGAACACTTAATGCATGCCACTGCCTCCCAAACATGAAGACATTTTGGTTTTACAGCATCCAAATTCAAACCAAAGCAATTTACAGAAATTAATCCCAAGAAAGTTTTTTTTTCTCTGCTATTAAAAATGACTATGGAGATTGCTTAAGGTAGAGAAGAAGAGAAACAACACATATTCACAGTTCTACTCAATCAACATTTTACAGGACTCTTTCCACTGTAAACAGTGAGGTCTACTTGGCAAAGTCATACTTCGTGGGTTTTCTTCGAATATCAAATTACATTCTTGAGCTGAAAACAAAATTAAGCTGCTAAGAAATCTAATATTTAGTTCACACAATTATGTGACTTATCTAGCTTCTCTAATCTATTATACTGTGTATTTGAACTCTTCTTTTTCTATTTTGGCTTCTTTGAACATATGAAATGGTTTAGATCTGACTTTGCTCATATATTTATTTATTTTGCTAAGGGTTCATTTTGCTTCTTTAACACAAAATTGTTTAACTGTTCTTATTCAATTCAGAATATTCTGATGATAGACATAATGAGCACTATGCTCCCAGTACTTCTGTTAGTCTCAAAGGTGCCACAGGACCCTCTGTTACTAAAAATATAGTGATCCATCTGACGCTCAGAGAGAAAATACATATTAAGATCTTTTTAACAATGAAACCCAAAAATACTGTAGGCTATGAGGCATACTCAATATTCCCTAGACCAAATAGACCTATGGATAACATCCACTGCAATGTAAAGCTATTATTTTAGCCACTAGAGGGAGTCCATTTTTAAGTCTATAAAATACATTTAGAATTAAAAGAAAAGAAAAGGGAAAGAGAATGCAAACAGACTCCCTGGTTTCTATCAAGATATATATGCATGGGCAATTTAATTAAAATCAGGTTGAATTTAGTGTGGTCTTCACTTTATCAAAAATGAAGAATAATCCTGAATTGTTGTTAGAAATGTTTTCCATGAATAGAATTCCTCTTAATATAATTTTTTATGTATGACTGTAGAGTGAGCAGGTTGGTCTAGAATGATGTTCTAATATTCCCATTGTCAGTGCAATACCCCAGATTTCCATTCAAATTAGTGTTCTTTCCTTATTTCTCTTAGTCCAACTGTTTTAGACATACGCTGGCTCAAAAGATAACTGGATAAATTCATGGAGGTTAAGTCCATTAATGGCTATTAGCCAGGATGGGTAATTAATGGTGTCCCTAGCCTCTGTTTTTCAGAGGGTGGATGGCAGGAGAGAGATCACTTGATCATTACCTGTTCGGTTCACTCCATCTGGGGCACCTGGCATTGGCCACTGTTTGTAGACAGGATACTGAGCTAGATGGACCTTTGGTCTGACCCAGTACGGACGTTCTTAACTAACAACTGTAAACACTGCAGGCTGTCTTCAATTTACTTCTGATTAAGTCATCTTGTGAGCAAGCACAGTTATGGTTTTTAAGATGCTGGGTGAGAAAGAAATTAAAATTTCTCTTCACTTTGACAAACATTTGCCTTTGTAATTTTTAATTACCAAGCAAACAAACTATAGGATTTTTTTCATGATGGCAGCTTTCCAGGTACTGCTGCATTAAATAGGGAAACGATTCTTATTCTGAAAAATCACTGCAAAATGTTTGTATGTTCCATAATACTCTATAACCTAATTGACTAGACAAATGAATCACTTCTAAATATATACAGAAATTGGACCATTAGATGAAGTAACTACATAGAACATTTTTGTACAGTTCTGCCAGGAAATAATAAGTAAAGCATAGCATCGCACCTGATTCAAAGAAACTGAGAAACAGAAATTATTACCCATCAATTGGTTTTCTGCATCTTAGCACATCAATTTATAAATAGTGGGTTGCTTCTATTTTCCTCTCATCTGACAGGTAACGAGTCACTCCAGTAAGTGGATTTTTGGTATCTTTTCCTCAGATTCTCACTAGAGATTCTTTTCCCCAGTAAGATTTTCCATAGCTGTAAGACTGCAGTAGGCCTGATCGTAAGGGACTTCCATTGTTTTTAGTAGGCTTTGGATCAGACTCAGTATAAACACTCAGGTTGGAATTTTCAAATCAATCTAAGAGAATTAGATACCCAAAATTAAAATTCAAGGATCCCAGCCTAATCAGCCAGACACTGAAAGAAATATTTACTACATTAAAACTAGTATTTCTAGGTTTTTTCTGGTCTGAACTAATAGTTATGTGGGCCCATCTTAACATAGTTCATTGTGAAAAAAATTTAATGGTATTAATTGAAATTGTAACCTAACTGAAGGGGTCATATTGTGATACATAAAGACCATGTACAGGTAAGAATTTCTATTTCTGCACTCTCAGGACATCCACTACAACTGATGGGACCTGACTCACAATCCCTTATGGAATTATTGCATCCGATATGGTACACCAAGAGCTAGGTGACGAACAAAGTGGGAGTAACTGCTCTAAACACCAGTCATCTAAAGGCTGTGCTGGCAGACATGAAGGAAAACTTTAAAAAGGATGGGGTTACATGGGGGTCACAATTAATGGCTGGGCTTCAATTAAGCAAGAGGAAGGATGGTTTGGTGATTAGGCTGATAGTTTAGGACTTGAGACCTGGTTCTATTGCCTACTCTGCCATAGACTTCCTGTGTGACCTTGGGCACATTGCTTAGCCTCTGTTCCCCATCTGTAGAATGAGGATAATAAGAACATAAGAGTGGCCATACTGGGTCAGACCAAAGGTCCATCTAGCCCAGTATCCTGTCTTCCGACAGTGGCCAATGTCAGGTGCCCCTGAGGGAATGAACAGAACAGGTAATCATCAAGTGATCCATCTCCTGTTTCCGATTCCCAGCTTCTGGCAAAATATTTCCCTACCTCACAGGTATGTGGTAAGAATAAATACATTAAAGATTTTGATGCACTCCGATACTACAATAATGAGGCCTATAAGTACCTCAGATACAAACCCAGCCATTACATTAAAGGGTCAACTTTGAGATGGGTTGATTGATGGTGAGTTGGCATTTAAACTAGAGGGCTGAGCTCTAAAATTTTGGGTGAGGCAGTATCTCTAAAATTGTGTTTTTTAATGAAATCCCATCAATCAGCAAAGATACACCCAAAACCTTTTTTGAGACCACACTAAACCTTGATTGTAAAATGATAGTTGATAGTGCTTAGAGAAAGCATCCAGGGAGGAGAGGACAAGACCACCTAGATATTTTGGAAGCCATATGGGCTGCCAAGGGGATCATGCCACACTCCAGAAGTTTTGAGGAGGGAATCAAAGATGGTGAACAACCTGTAGAAGAAATAGTTCTGGGAAGGTGAAATACAAGTGGTTTGTGAGAAAAATGATAGTCATAAAGGAGGAGAGGATACATTTGTAGAGGAGGAAGTCCTTGGATTGTTTCCAGAGGCATTCAGAGGGATGAGAATAGGAGCAGAATATATGAGCTGTGAGCCAGGGTTCAGAGTCCATGGGATGGAAGGTGGTGGCAGAGAGAATGGAGTTGTGGGGACTGATTGCAGAATAAATGGATTGAGGAAGAAGAGAAGAGGGTGCAGAGCTCCAGGGAAGTCAGGATTTAGATACTAGATTGATGGGTGGCAGTATAAAACCTTAAGATAGATACACTTCAGATGCTTATCTAATTAAATCTCCAGCCCTTCTGCCTGATCTTGCTCTAACTGAAGTAAATGATAAAACTCCTATTGACTTCAGTGAGAGATGAATTGGGCCACCATTCAATAGATACATGATAAAACTGAACTGCATGGGGAATATATTGAGAATGACCTTGCGCATTGTTGAAGCTATATTGGTCCCAGGATATTAGGATATTAGAGAAACAAGGTGGGTGATCGTGAGCGGCTCTTTGAGGATAAATGCTTCTAGAACTTCAAGTGGGCATTTTACATCATATTATTTGCAGTTATATTAATTTTATTTTTCAGAAATGTGCTTTCCTTAGCTAACTCATATTAAAACAACATACCACAGCCAAAAGATGTTACATCTGAATTTGAAATTTTCACTGTCCATTTTGGAAAGTTTAGCAAAACAGATTTTGAATTTTGGGTGAACAGTCAAAAACCTACAGACATCTAATTCTTCAGTCTTCACCTCATTTCAGCAAGCAAGCATGTTTGATAACTTCTGGAAACTAAAGTTAGTTTTCCAGCCAAAAAGCCATTGCCCACGGATCACACGGATTCTTTTGGACAAACATGGCCTAAAGTGGAATTGCTGTTATTTAAGAGGAGCTGATTTTCCCTCAGGCATATTAATCTGTTCAAATTCCATCATCAAGCAATTCGGTAAATAAACACATTACAGCAAGAAACTGCTTGAGTAAATAACAAAAGACATGTGGCTGAGTTCTGGAGCTTCCTTGCCACTGGTGGCCAGACAAAATGCATGCCAGACACCTAAAGTGACCAGACATCCTGATGATATCGGGAATGTCCCGATATTATGGGCTTTGTCTAATATACGCAACTGTACCCCCATCCCCTGAAAAAAAGTCTCCTGATTTTTCACATGTGCTATCTGGTCACCCTACATGCACCTCGCCCAACTTTTAAGCATTTTTCCTGATTATATTAATCTATTGATTTTGAGCATTGCTGTTTAAAAAGATACAGCAAAGTACTTTTCAGTATCTTACATTTACTGTAATAATCCCAAAGCAATATTAAAATTGAATCATATTAAAGACATTAAAACAAAATTAAAATAGTTTATTGTGGAATCCAGAGTAACAATGGCTATGCTTTATAGGATTATTTAAAAATTATATATTGTTAATATTAGATTTATATTTTTAAATAGATATTTAGACTTTGGAGGAACTTTACCAGTCAAGTTACTTATATAAATACTTAGGTATAATCATTCTTAGGCTGAGATCATAAACTATTGCTAGTTTTAGTTAGTGTTACTTTAACCTGTGCATCAGTTTTTTTCTCTATAGTAATATCTGATGACAATACCCAAGCCCATATTACTGCACTCTCATGGTCATTTATTGAACGCAGAATTACTCACATGGTCTTCCAATCTAATAAATAGAATCTTCTGCTCAAAAAAATCCAATTTATATTCCTCTCTTTGTGTGTCAAGTTCCAAGGGTTTCTGGGCTCTAACTATTGTCATAACTAGGGTGACCAGATGTCCTGATTTTATAGGGACAGTCCCGATATTTGTGGCTTTTTCTTATATAGGCTCCTATTACCCCCCACCCAGTCCCGATTTTTCACACTTGCTGTCTGGTCACCCTAGTCATAACAATGACATCATATATCTTGATAATGACAGTCAGGCTCAGCTCCTGGTCCACCAAACTGAAAGCTCCGCTGGCTTTTCCAGTTGTGGCATCAAGAGTCTTAATAAGCTAAAATGGTCTATCAAACTGTCTTCCACAACTTCCCAGTGCAATTTAGCTGAAACGTTTTTCCCATCACAAATTCCCCATTATCATTATGAGAAAGAAAAACCAAATAAAAATTATTCATTCTGAAGCGAATGTCAGTCTGACCCAAGAAGTAAAACGCATCTTTTATATAGTTAATGTTGCTCAATTCTAAGGACTTGCATGATTCACTTCCTTTGGTATTTCAAGACAACAGTTTTTTTTAAGAAGATATCTATTTATTCCCCAGCACATCTCACAGCTCTTGTTTCTACACGAGAATCATATTGACACAAAGTAGACAGGCACAATGCAATAAAATGTACTCAATCTCTTGTGAAAGTAAGTTTCGTTTATTTATATGCATAGTGTTGGTTCTGTGGGTTCCAGGGATAGACAGCAATGCATTTAGTCTCGCAAAAACTATTGAACATGCTGTGAGCTTGCCAAAATCAAAGATTAAAAAATAAAATAGATATTTATGATGCAGTGAAACAGCAGCAATAATTGTGTGCATTATTATACAAGTAATTTCTCACCTATACATCAGGAGATACACTTTCCTGGAAAGCATATTTGCAGCTATTTATTCTCTGATAGATTATGGTATATGTTACAGTAATTATGACTGATTTTTTTAGAGAGAGAGAGAGAGAGAGAGAGATAAAAAATAAATGCCACACACAGGTTAGAATGCATAGCACCAAGAAGTCCACTCAGTATACAGCTATTACCCATCTCTTATTATGGATGAATACTATTTTCTACACAAGCTAAACAACATATGTCCTGTCTCATACAGCAATATCTGGAGCAGCAATGTATGCAAATAAACAATCTGACTGACAAAACACAGAGGATCACAACACAGACAGTGCCAAAGGAGTGGCAATAAACAAGGACTTAAATGGACACCAAATTTAACTGCAAATTATTGGATAATTAAAAAAAAACTATTATAAAAGTTTCCTCCCATATCGTGCTCTCTCTAAATCCTTGGGATCAGAATGGCATGTAAGCAACATCTCCAGCTATTAATCTGATTGTGAAACCTTTGTTGGCATCCCCCATTGTGGAACCTTATTGAGTCTAGTCATTGATCTAGTGGTACTTATTGGCCTGGGAAGGAGTGCAGAGATGCTGTAACTCTTTCTTTCTGTGATTTTGTTTTCCACAATCGGCTACACAATATTGCGAGGTACTCTCGGGACCAGTATAAACTTCCTGCTAAATTACTGTGGTTCCCAACTATGGGCACCAAGGACTGAACCACAGTCTCTGGAGTAAAGAAGTATCAACACACTTTTTCAGTTGCTGAGTAAAATGATTAATGTACCCAAATACCTGTATTTTCTAGCACAGTTTTTTCCTAATGGTTTTACAGGGCTTTTTGGAATCTGTAGCTTGCACTGCTGTAAAAAAAACAACAAAAACCCCCAGCCCACTTAAGGTTTCTTTTTGAAATACACGATTGCCATGATTTATATTGCACTGATTCTTTACATGCCATTAAAACTCGGTCATTTACTCTTCAGAGTGACTATAATCTTCTTTGGGAAAAAAAAGCACCCTGAAAGCAGGATTCTTGAAATTTTTATTTTGTAATAAAACTTGCCACAAGCAAATAAACACAATTCTGAGCTAAAGCTGCAGAAGCATTGGGTTTCAGTGCTACCATAAAACAGTCAGGCTGGGATGGGAGATGCTGAAGAGGAAAGCAGCCTCAGCTACCTAGACTTACCAGAAACCCTCTAAGACTGCAATCTTGCAAACCCTTACACATGTTCACACATTATGCATGTGAGTGGTCCCAGTGAATGTAAAGTTAAACATATGTGAAACAGAGCTGGATTAAGGCACAGGGACTATAGGTCCCATGCCCAGGGCTGCAGCTCCGAGGGTGATGTGATTACACCAGAATCTTGGTTTCTTTCTCTTTCTTCTGAAACTTTCTAGCCTCAGGTTGTGAAGGAAAGGTCAAAAATGCGATCTAAGTATAAACAATGCAGTAGCATCTGCCTGAGTCTGAAGAGAGCCTGAAACAACACCTCTGAGAGAGGTGAACTGCCCCCATGCATCCCAGTGTAGCATCAGGGAGTTAGGCCCCAATACTACAAAGTAAATGGGAGTTGTGTGCACTCAATACATAGAGGGATTAGAATTTCCTCGGGCATGAATTTTGATCATTGTATGCTTTGCTTGGCTAAAAATACATTATCAACTACCTACTGTAGTTTTGTATTTGGCACCAGCTACTTAAAACCATATTGCTGCTATCTTAAAACCTAAGAAGTTGGCTGGCCTACTGGCTTAGGAGCTCTTGCATTCAGGAATGATCTAATCCTTTCTACATTTGGCAGAGATCTGACATATCACAATAGTGACACACACTTCAGCCCAGGGGGTGGCACATCATAAAGGCTGATGACTGCGACACAATGACACTGCCAGCCATTTCATAGACCACCATCGTGAGTACTAGAAGATGGGGCCACAAAGTGTGTGGATGCTTCACAGTATGGAGGGGGCAAGGATCCTCAGTTAAAAGGGGTATAGACATGGAGAGAATTCTCACTCACCAAGGAGTGGGGCAGTTAAACTACTTTATTGAGCTTGGCTGCCACCGAGGTCCATGCAGATATTGAATTTCACTTCCCTTCCCTCACTGCCAGAAAGTTCTCTGTTTCCCTGTTGAGGCACTACAATCCCCTCTCTTCTTCCATTCCCTGCTGGATGTGCCTGCAAAGCAGGGAGCAGCTAAATCTAGCCAGGAAGAGACTGGCGGGTATGCAGGGAGCCAGTGCAGACCTAAACAGAACCCAATAGCCACCCTCCTCAACACACTCAGTAAGGGTGTGTGAATGAGGTAAGAACCCCAGAAAGTGGGAGTACATAAAACTTCTCATCATCTTTAGCCTGTAAGAGAGAGGTGGTAGAAGTGCACAGCAGAGGGGAGGGACAGAGAGGAAGGGAGGAGATAAGTCAAGAGGGATAGCTGGGGTTGCAGAGAGGGGTAAGAAAAAGCTGCAAAGTGCTAGGAAGGGATAACTGGGCCTTCAGAATACTGGGAAGGTCTGAGAGAAATGGCCTGTGATTGATGTTCCAATCTTCAGCATGACATGGCATGTGATCTCCACCAGGGCAGATATTGGACCTTTTTTTTTTTTAAATGGAAGAGCTAATGTAACAAGGGCTGTTTCTCCATCTAGGGAGGGCAGACGAAGCTGCCTAAAAGAGAGAACAAGACAGTCTGCTGCTGCTGCTTCAAGCAGCAGCTTCCCTTGCCTCAATGTACATGAGACTATGGCAAACAAGGAAGGAGAGACAATACCATATACAAAAAATCCTAATGACTTGGCAGGAAGAGATCTGAGTGGGACCTATGGGCTTTAAATCTCCCCCAGTCCATAAGTATATACAAAGACTGGAACTGAATTTATTCACACTAGCCTTCACTTGTGATTAGTGAGGATTTTAGTTCCTAGCCTCTGGCTTGCTTACAACAACCATTAACCTATGTAAAAGTATTTAGCCAGTCAAACTTGGCTTTTATCAGTCCAATAGCCACTGCACACTATTTTGCTTTATGACCTCTGACTACACATCCAGGAATGCTACTTGGAAAAGTGAACTTTTTCTAGGCCAGATCCGCTCAGAGAAAATCCCACAAGGGAGAAAAAGATGTTAAAAAGTAGTCATGAGTTTCCCCTTTTCAAGTGAGCACGAGTCTGGGCCTACAACCCAACTGATGTGCCACGATCTGCAAGAAAATCCCATGAATCTCACAGTATTCCTGCACAGCTTGGACATTTGAAAGGAACGTTGGGCTTTCCATGCTACTCCCTGATCCTCCCCTCCCCTCAGGCTCTTGGCAACAGGGCTCTATTTGAAGTCATATAGCCAGTACTTTACTGCCTGCACCTGGCCCCCCTTCCTACTTCTACCACTCCTCTAGGGGATTTGCAGGCAGCACTCAAGTTTTGGAATCTCTCACTTGTGCACCTAGAGTTGAAAAAATAGACCCACAGAAGTTTGCACATACACAAACCAAAACCCAATTAAGCCCATAAGAAATGTTACCTTTACTACAACTTAATATATTACTTGGTAAGTGCATAATAAATTGGCATGTATGGAGAGCACACTCTCAACTGTATCTCTTGGTTTTGCACTGCATTTTTAAACAACTCATGGCATCTATTACTTTGTCACTTTGACAGTTTTTGTGGACACTGTATGATTCTTTGAAGTTCCAATAGCTACAATGCAATAGTATTTTTCATGCAAGACTGATATCATACAATGATATCTCTCTTGTAAAGATTGCCATATGATTTGGTATTGACATCATACTAAGTAATGTTTCACTGGATTAAACTTGATCATTCACTGTTTGTTATGCTGCTAGCAAACAGCTGGGTCATGGTATTTTCAGCACAATTTATATGTAACTCAGTAACATATTTATTACAGATCTTTTTAAAACGAAAAACACAGCCTGAAAGTGTAATTTCATGTGGTATTTATTTATAAACACTTTAATCTGAAAACACTGCCATATTTGTCCATCACATTTGTGCTAGCAGTTATGAAGGTAGAACACAGGTAACACAGCAATCAGGTCTACCACAAACATACAGAAGTAATAAAAAACAGCAGACAATATCTACTCAGAGTAGTATGCATATAATATAAGCACAAATGATATGTTGGATAAAACTGTCCTTCAGAGGGAAATGATCATCCAAGACAGGATACATTTCCCTCTCAGGGTACCTAATAAACATATATGAACAAATATCTGTAGTACTCTTTAAGAATGTATCATACAATGGAAAGATTTAAGAAAGTCATCCAAAGAATCATCCTCTACTATTGGTGAACCGTGTATTTTTTCCCCTATAAATACTGCATGTGAACAACAATAAAGACAAAGATTTTTAAAATAGTTTACATGAATTAGGAACAAGCAGCATTGTGCAGGTGGGAATCACAGATCTCTGGTACAAGTGCATGTTGTGTCCGTATTCAACACATAGGAAGTCTCTACCAATATAAATCAGCTGTCAGCACCACTTAGTGAATTCATGTCACTTCAGAGCACAGCACAAATCCTTGATGTTGCTCTGTTGTCTCATGCAACATATTACCATGTCTCAAGGGAGGAAAGAGTCAGGAAATACGAACATTTTGAATGTGGAATGTGAAAGATAGATTTGTGATGTGTGCCTACAACCAGATAAGATTGCTTAGTACTGATCATAACAGGTAACAGCTAAGGAATACAGACACAAATCACACAGAAGAGATAGATTTCCCATTATTAGGAGAATAAGTCTCAATGGCTCAACACTTACTAAATCCAAACTAAACACTGAACAGGATATGGAAGTGCTCAGTGCCCCCCAAAAGTAATAACTCCACAGCAGCACTGCTTATAGCTATACTCTCATGTGTCAGGTGAAAAGGAGTATTGTATGGCTGCTTTTGAAAGCTTTCACTTTCACGACCTTTACTCATTATTTACACCATTTCTGGAGGGGATTATACATCAGAAATGCTTTGGCCATGACCACACCTTTTTTCAGAAGTCCCAATCCCTTTCCCAGTATGTACCCAAGATATGAACAACTCATGCACCTTGCTTCCGCCCCATCCCACAGATGCATGGGGCACAGCTTTTAGTCTTATGTCGCTCGCTCATTTCTTTGCAGTAAATGAGCAGATATGAAAATGACCCCATGCTATCACTCTAGTCTTTCCATGCTTCTTGAAGGCAGATAGAAGACAGGATGGCTCAATAACATGGAACAGCTGTGATGTGCTGCAGGGAGCAAGCTGGAGCTACTTATTAAAATGTCACCACCAGGGGATTCCTCCCATTTCTCCTACCTGGGTCGGTTAGCAAAGAAAACATGTATTAAAACCTTACTCCTATGAACCAACCGGTTGGGTTCCATTCACAGTCAGAAGCTGATTCCTCAACTCTCCCTTTCTGTCCTCCACAGCACAGGAGCGAAGGAGCAACAAGCATAAGGAGCAGAAAAGAGTCTGCAGAGTGCTTCACTTGAGAGCAAGACACCCCTCTATCCAACTTTAATTCTTCAGCATCTACGTTTGAAGGCCAAGAAGAGATTTTCAGGTGGGAAAGGAGACCCAAGGGATGGATAAGAAACCATCAGGGGGAGGGGAACTCTGTGAGAACAAGACAGTGTAGAAACCCTCTGAGTGACAGGCACATTCAGAAAGAAACATGTCAGTAAGAGACTCCGAAGCAAGAGACTGGATTCTGGAGCTAAATAAACGGAGGCATCTTGATTGTAACTACTTTTTTTATTCTCCAATTTTCTTTTCCCTGACTTATTCCTCAGCCTGACATTTTTGTGGTCATTTTTGGATCCAGTCGTACAAGGTGCTGAACATGATCAACTCCTGGTGGCTTAACTGGCTCTTGTCACTTTGCAGGGCAAGTCCCTCTGTGGCTGTCACATTCTGTAGCACGTAACTACGAATGGTAATTTGAAAAAAAAACCAACTTGCTTGAATGGAATTTGCCATCCTTTCTATTTGTCTTCCAACAACATTCATAGGAGAATTTTTTTCCCCTTTAGAAAAAGAGAAAGGAAAGACAGTCTTCTACTTCAGGCACTAGGACTAGCCTCAAGAGAGTGAGGTTCAATTTCCCTCTCTGCTTTCTAATAAGAAAATGATAACAAATGTACAGAGCCTCAAGGATTCACATTGCTTTGCATCAATGCTATTCAAATGCATCCTCACAAAGAACTCTGAACTGTTATTTCTAGACAAAGCATATTTGCTTTAATACAAAAATAAATCTGCTGTTAGAAAATTAAAATCAGCTCAAGGTTTTTTGCTATATATCTATATGAACATACACACACAAAAACATACGTAGAGAGAATCATGAAGACTTGACTGTATAAAGACTTATTTCAAGAACTGAGGGGGCTCTTCTACTGTTTTAGAACCTTGGCCAGCATGCCACGCTGCCAAGGCTGTCCTCTCCTGGCACATAGTGGAAGGCATAAGTCCATACACATTAGCAAGTGATCAGATGCCAATGGAAAATCATTTCACAGTCAATTTACTTCACGAAAAAGAAATTTCTAAATCAAATCAGTGGCACCTGCTACACTTTCTATGCCATTTTTCATAAAATCAGGTTTCTTAGATATCTAAAACTATTTAAAGCCATTTACTTAATGCGACATATTATGGTTGCTTTTTATTTATTTTTGCAACTTCAATTCATTTAGACTAAAGCTACACAGAATCTGATTCTGTAGCCTTTGAGAAGCCACAAGAATTCCATGAGAAGCCAACTGGACTGCAGAACCTGAACAACAAAATTTCAAAATATCAAATTTTGGGGAACCATTACATAGCCACACGCACACATAAAAGTTATGTTAAACAACATTATAAAGGTTGCAAAGTTAAACACTAAAAAAAGTTAGGAAATGTCTGAACTGAGGTTGCCTGTGCATATGTATTATGATACAGTCTTTAGTTACATGATCAAATACTATTTTTTTCCATGGGACTCCTGCCTCCTGCCCTCTCTTCCCCCAACTAGCTCCCAGCCTCACCCCCATCATTCCCTCCTTGGCTCCCAATCCCAATCTCCTTGCCCAGCCAGTCTGAATCTCCTGCCCAGCCTCCCAGTCCCATTCTCCCCCCTCCACTCGCAGTTCCTTCTCCAACCCACCAGTCCCCAGTCCCACTCCTTCCCTAATTCCTTGTCCCAATCTACAACCCCACAAAATTCCAACTCTTCTCCCGTCTGCATTTGAGTCAGGTAACTTCCTCCTCCTCACTGCCTAGGGATCAGGTGGGGGGCTTTGAGAGTGCAGGAGAGAGAGGCTGCCTGCTCTCAGTTCCACTGCCCAGACTCAGCATAGCCTAGGCTATCCAGGAACTGCAATGGCAGGGAAAATCCTGTGCAGCCTTGGGCTGGAGTATGCCCAGCGCAGTTGGAATCTTCAGGGTCCCGGCTCTAAAGCATGGGGTGATGGGGAATAGATCATCTTATAGAAAAAGCTGCCAGAATTTAACATTGGCAAAACAATGTATTTTCCCTAGCCTTCTTATCGGAAATGGCTGAACTGTTTTGGCTGAAATTAAAAGAAAAAACACCAAGAAAACAAATCAGCCTGAGGCAACACATGGGGGGCATGGGTGAAATCCTGGCCCCACTGAAATCAATGGCAAAACTCCCATTGACTTCAATACAGCCAAATTTCAGGCTCAAAATACTTCCAAAATGATTTTGTCATCCAAGGTCTGCTCTTCCTCTTATTTAAATCAATAGCAAAAGTTTTATTAATGTCAATGGTGCTGGGTCTGGGTCAGGTGCCAAGTGCAGGACTAATTTCAAGATTAATCAAGGAAGGAGATTCATTAAACAAACTGTGTATGACACTAACCTTTAACTGGCGAAGTATGATTGCAGAGAATAATAAACTAGAAAATTACCAATGTACTTATATGAGCTACACTGAACCAGAATTGCAAAGGACTTCCTATATGCTATTTAAAAAAAGAAGGAGATTTCTGATCATCCTGTAGTATAAGAGAGAGGTCAGGTGTTAAAGAACTTTGAGCTGGAAAAGTCTCATAAGCTGTCTATTCTATACCCATGCCAATAGAGTTTCATCAACATAGGAGGGTTGTTTGTCATAATTTATTTAGCTCAATGATCATTTTGAGTTAATAGTATTCCTGAATCTGGCAAGTGAAGTGTTGTGAATGAGTCTTTGGCTAAGCAGAAGGTTTATAAACAGGAAACGAGTGCAATAACTTTGGAAGCTCAGAATAACTGAGAGGAGAATATAGCTTAGATGTCATAAGAGTTCAAGGTAGAGGGGATGTAGTGGAAGGATGAAGGTTAGTGTGTTGCCAAGCCTGTGTTGCGCTACAACCAGTTAAATCTCTGCATAGGGGAACAAATGTGATAAACGGTGGGTTGGAAGACAGAGTGGGAGCAAAGATTAACCAGTGTCAGGACAAGAGTAAAATGCTCTACTTGGGAGCAAAATGCAAGTAACATGAAAAACTGCATCCCAAAATCTAGTAAATGCTTTTCAAAGTGCATGAAGGTAATGTAGCTTGGTCCAGATGAAAGTTTGACTTACAAAGTTCCTAGAATCCCCATGAATATAAATCATTTTAGAGTTCATGGCAAATTTTTATGTTTGTGCAAACACGTTGGACAATGAAACCAAACCAATGTCACTGTTTTTATCATTTCAGTGTTCCGTTCTAACAAATTATCTATTTTATATTAGTGCAGAATTCAATTAAATCCTTCTGGCATCCCCACTTGGTAAATGATGCTTCTCCTTAAATAAAACCTCTTACAAATGTTTTACTATACAGCTGGAGAATAAAGGTAAGGTTATAATCAATTTTACTATTATAAATATCTAACGGATGTCCAAGAAAGACTAGTCATTGGATAGAGTGACAAATAGGTAGCACTTCAGATTATGAAATCTTGTTGAAATTCTACATTAGCCTGGTTCCTTTTTGGTGCCTAATCACACAAGTAAGATCACCTCTATTCTTCTCTGACATTCTTGTCTTTACCACCAGCAAATGCATTTCTAAATGTCTTTGACTAGTGAAAAATTCCTTCTGCCACAGTCTCAGGATGGTAGCTCAACAATTTAGGCATTAAATGTAACTGACACACAAGTTCCAGGAAACAAGTTCAGAAATCCTTCTTCAGAGACTTAAAGGGCCTGATTCAATCCTGAGATTCTTTCCACTGATTTCAGTGGGCACTGCTGGACCAGGCCAAATCCTGCCTCCTACTTTGCAACCACAGAGGATGCTGACTAAGCGGAAATAGTACCAGTCTGCAACAAAATCAGAAGGCAGGATATGGAGACTTATGCAGATGGTTGACACCCACTGCATGATATGGAGCTGTAGCTCATAGGTTTGCCTTTACTATATTCACAGCCTTGCCTTCATTATATTTGTCTGATTTCATTATATTCAGCTGTAACGCAAGAAACTTATAGTATCCTGTAAGACGTTAGCATAAGTGTGGTTAAGTAGGCCATAACACTTGGCATAGGTCAACAGGTACATTTAGATTTTAGGAACTAAGGAGAGCTTGCTCAATGGTAGGAGACAGAATGTTCCAGTAAGTGCTACTGCAAGGAACATGGAGGTATTAACTGCAAAGTTTAAGCAAGGGGTGACAGATATGATCATGAGCTGAAATGGTAGTTACATGTATCAGTATACTAACCTATAGAAGGAGGACACCTCAACATTAATAGGATGATGAAATACAAACAAGGAAAAAGGGAAAAACCCCTACTGAATATGCATTAGATATAGTGGTGTCAGCATAGCATAGTATAAAAGTTGCCTCCCAGCCTGTGGATGTAGGAAATAGAGAGAGATGTAGCCTTTGGAAGGGGCCAGAATGATGGCCCATGGTTATGAGGAGAAAGGTGATGGTGATGAGGAAGATAGTGGCTAACATTTTAGGTCCTCCTGCAATGGATGGTGTGAGTATATGGGTGTGCAAATATACATTCTGTAGTCTCTCTATCTACCTTACTGAGTTAGAGTGTTTGTGACTTTGCTAAATGTATTAATAAACTATTTGGAAATACAGAAGAGTTCCTATAGTGTGAGTATTGCAATTGTGCACTTCAGGGTTCCCAACTATATAGTAATTTTAATAATACTGAGCCTGATCTTGGGACAAGGATCGGTCAAGGCTCAAAGTGATAAATGGAAATCCTTAGGTAATCAATATAATTAATTCATAATCTATGGATCAGGTTACAGAGCCCTGCTCCACAGAGACTTCTTATGCTTTATGCTTATTGCACAGAAGGTTAGAGGAGTGTGCGCATGTGGGTGGGATATTCTCCTCTGTCCCCTAAGGCTGTAGTGGGGTTATGTTCCATGTGGGAGAAGGGTTCTTTCACTCCAACTCTGCAAGGTTCTCCACTGCAGATCCCACCCATTTTGGTTGCATACTGGTTCCAGGACTTGGTCCTGTAAAGTTAAGTATCTCTGGACACTTAACTTTACTTTGAAGAACAATGCTGATGTATGGTTTCAGGTTTCTTTGTGACTGTATATATTCAAGTGATGCCAACATCTACTGGTTGCACCTTCCATTTCTCACTTATTTTCTTCTAATATGTACTTAATATTTATTTTCCCTGATTGTGAGCCCTGAAACTTGAAGTCCTCTGTTCATCAACAGAGTGGAGAGAGGCAGTTGCAGTGCAAGTTTCCCCATTTGAACTGCTTGCTCCTACTGATGATTTCAGCAGTGTGTTCTACATTCTAGCCAATCTCTTGCAAAAAAAAAAAAAAAAAAAAGCCAGGGGTATTAGGATGGCTCCACAACATGCCAACCTCTTCAGGGCCACCTTGAGGAAGAATTTCTGGAAAAACCAATGATATGCCTGGGACATATTGATGATGATATTTTCATCCTCTGGATAGACAACCTAAATTCCTTCATAGATTTCCACCAGCGCTTCAACAACCATCACCCCTCAATCAAACTCTCTCTAGAACACTCCCGCACCAGCTTCAATTCCCTGGGCACCACAATCTGCTTGAACAATAGAACCCTACAGACAACTTTATACAAGAAATCCACTGATCAGCACGCTTAACTCCAGATTCAGTAATCACCCCAGACACTAAAAAAAAAAAAAAAAATCTGTTATCTAGAGCCAAGCACTCAGATACCACAAAACTTGCTCTGAAGAGAAACAAGGACACTCCACCAGAGAAGTAGATTGCATCATGGAATGGGCCACTTAAATACACTGGGAGAACCTACTTCAATATGGCGGGGGGGACTGACCACACAGCTCTACTTGTCATCTGCTTCCCCACTCAGGAACCCATACAGGGGATTATCAAAAAGAGTTACAACCAATACTCAATGGAGACCACATCCTGAAAAAAATCTTTCCCAACCCCCCTCTTCTGGCCTTCAAATAACGCCCCCGCAACCTTGCCAAGCTCATCATTAGAACCAAGCTCCCACAGACTAGCACACACCAACTCAAAATGGAACCAGACCCTGCCAGAACAGATGAAAAACTTGCAGACATGTCTCCACTGCTACAATGATCCTCACCTCCCACAACACACCTTTCAAGATCCATGGGTCCTATATGTGCCTATCATAACATGTGGTGTACTACATGAAGTGCATCAAATGCCCCAATAACAACTATGTGGGTGAAACCAGACAATCACTATGCTCTTAA
This sequence comes from Chrysemys picta bellii, assembly GCF_011386835.1. Lineage (NCBI taxonomy): Eukaryota > Metazoa > Chordata > Testudines > Emydidae > Chrysemys > Chrysemys picta. Next base: position 58,850,226 of record NC_088792.1, on the reverse strand, counting down.
ATGAACTCACACAGAAAAATGATAAAAGACAAAAACACCTGTGGGCAAACAGTTTTCACAGAATGAACACTCCATATCTGATCTTTCAAAGGAAACCTGTGCAAACACTTTCAAAAGGCAAACCTGGGAACTTCAATTTATAACTCTGCTAGACACCGAAAGCCACAGACTTAACAGGGACACTGGTTTTATGGCTCATTACAACAATTTGTAATACATCACACTGCCTGCTACCCTTCATTGTGCACTTCAAACCCTTTATGGATAATAATCTAACCCCCAATTGCCCACTTCATTTCAAGTAACTGCCTCCAACATGCGTTACCTCTTCTGCTTAACAATCTGTCTAAACTTGTATTTGGCTCAGACACTCTGATTTCTTTCCCCAGACCTGAAGAACATTTCTGTATAGCTCAAAAACTTGTGCCTTCCACCAGCAGAAGCTGGTCCAATAAAAGATATTAACTCACCTATTTTGTCTCTCTCAACCTCTTCTAAAGACATTCTGCCTGCGTGTCTTATTGGATAGACACTACACCTAAGTTCAATCCAGGCCTTTGAATTAGTTACTGTCTCAAACTGCTGACTGACAGTGATCCCATGGCTTTCCTTTCAGGGTGCTATATACAGCATAACTCTTTAAGTTCCAGTTAGCCTCCTTTCTTTTAAGCTATGTAGGCCATTCATATCCTTTGTACTACAAATAGAACTGATACAGTTAATTGAAGGCTTCCCTGCTGCTGAATTTAGCTTGTTACTCTGTAGTTTGAAACTTCAGAGAGAGTTCCTATAATACAGAGCCAAAGGCGACTTCAATTTCCTCTGACCCCACTATGGGCAATAATTTTTTATAGTAAGTTTTGTGATGCAATAGCAAGCAGTGGTTTTACCCACCTAGCACTTTAGTGCATTACGGCAGTTACTGTCTTGTGCTCCACTGGCTAGAGCTATAACTTTATTAGTATATACATACTGGTAGAGCCATTTTGATTCTCCAAAATGAGATTTCCACCTAAATAGTCAAAGCAACAAACAAGATATATAACCATTCTAGGTCAGATTTCTTAAAAGTATTTAGCTGACTAAATGTGCAGATAGTTGCTTAGTGGGATATTCAAAAGCTCCAATAGGAGTTAGGTGTATTTCAAATAGGAGGAAGCAACATCATCCCCATCAGATAAGAAAAAAGAGACAAAAAGAGGTTAAGTGACTTACCCAAGATCACACCACAAGTCAGTGGCAGAACTGAGAACAAAACCAAGGTCTCCTGACTCCCAGTTATGTTGCTTATCCTCTAGGCTGTGTTCTTTTTGCTTGGCCTTCCACTGCTGTAATTTAGACTCATTCTATACCCATCCCATTTTCAGAGTTTCATAACTTATGTTACTGTACCATTTTGCCCATAAGTGAAATGTAGTGCAAAGATATCAGCCCTAAATTTAACATATTTTTTTACCAAACTTGAAGAAGGAAAGAAAGTGGTGGCTGTTTATAAACATTGCTGTTTTATATTTTCAAAAATAAATTTCTTCTGCTCCTATGGTTCAGTAATGGATTTGTCTCTGGAAATATTTTTTCCAAGCCATTAAACGATTAAGAGCAGTGCTGCCTTTCAGTAATTAAAGGGGAGGGGGAAAAAGCACAAATTATAAATGACTGAGTTATTTCATTTAGAATATGCATTGATTGCTTCCCACAAAAATATCCTAAGGATTACAGAATAATATTACATCTTGTATCAGGAAGGCTGTGCAAAGCTGATGAAGCCGAGCCTATTTTTTTGAAACAGACCTCAGTAAGGATGTGCAGTAAATAATAATGGGGCCTTAACAAACCCAAATTTGCCTCTGTAAGTATGGGTCTTAGAAGTTTCCAAGAGACAAGGAGGAAACGGACCCACCACAGCAGAAGGCAAGTGAGGAAGAGCTGAGGTCTCTGCCCATCTCCCTAGTATGCATACTTCTCTCCTTCTTGGCACTACACAAAGGTATAACTCCAGCCCTAAGACTAACGTCTCTTATGGACTGTGCTGCACCATCAAGGGATTTGTGGGGGTGAGTGTTGGGGGGGCGGAGGAGGGGGACTGAGCTAACAGAGAGGTGAAGTGCATGGGATTTATGGATTTTTTTATGTGAGCTCTCCTTTCACCCTCCCCTGGACTTGAGCAGTCCATAACTTCTTGGACACAAACTTGGGGGTTTTTTTGGAGGCATTATTGCCCTTCTGCAGTATGCACAGGCCATAGAGTTAACTATGGGTATAAGAGGCTGATGGGAACTATAACCTTCCTACACTTGGACATCTCAGACCCATGCATAGGGTACCATGGGAACATCTTTTAATAAAATCGCATCAGATATTTATGTGAATAAATATTATTCCGTTTATAAACACCTACAAGCATAAAAATAATTAAAAGAAATAAATTAAATGCAAAACATGATGGGCCTGACTGTTGTGTCACACGCATAACTCCACTGTCTGCAACTGAGTTGCTCCCAGTAGGCAGTAGTGTGAGTAAGATAAGAATCATCACTTATTTACATAATGCTAGAACACCCAAAAGGCCCAAAACAATGACAGTAAAGTCTACCATTCACTGGAGCCTTTTCATTTGCTAGGTCTTTTATTTTTCACAACAGTGTGAATTAAGGGATGAATATAAGTCACAGCTGTGCTATTTAGTTTATGGCCGTCTATCGCTATTTAACATTAAGTAACACAATTGATGTAGTTACTGTACTTAAAGGCAATTTGTCAATAGAAAAGTTAGTACAACTGTAATCATATTATAAATACGTTAGCTAGGTATTTGTAAGTTATTTTTGCATGTATATAAAAAACTAAATAGACAGGTATATTTTTATAATCTTCACTAAGGGAGGCAAATGAGCTAATCATTTTTACTGTGTAAATAACATGTGCCGTAGGCCCTAATCCTCCAGTGAGATCCAGGCGGTGGACCCTTAGGCTTACAGTGAGTCCATTGACTCTCAGACATGTTTGGATCCCTGTGCAGGATTGGGGCCTTAATCAGTGGCAAATTTTGGACAGAATAATTGTATTAGACCAACCAATGAATCAGTCAGCTTCCTCCTAAGATGCATGTGCTAAAATACAAATGTCTTTTATCCTAGTCTACCTATACACTTAGAGATCCATAGAGGTCCTAAATTAACGGAAAGGACAGCATGTAAAAAGTGACAGAAGAGGCGCTGGGAGGAGCTGAAGGAGCTTTGGATAATATTTTAATTCAGGTAGTATTATGCTACTATGTTATGCAAGCTCTTTTATTTTATTAGTAGTGCTCTTAAAACTATGTTTTGACATGGAAGGCCACTGGTTTTCCTTTGTTAGTATTGCTGGCATTCATCAGAAGTTGGCTTTATGCACATTTCTGATCAAAAACATTTCAGTCATCATTACTAGTGATACACTCTAAGGAAATAATAAATTATTTCAGAAAGAAATGGATTGTCTCCCAATGAGGAAAATTAGAGAGAACGACACTATTCTAAACATTGCTTTTTCCTCCTAAGACATCAGTTTTCCTATAACTGCATGGTATCCATTATTGTTCAAACGGCTTGTTCTCTCCTAATTGGATTCCACATCATTATTTTTGCCAAAAAGAAAGGTTTGCTGTGTTCTTAAAATAATTAGGCCTGATTGCAAATCAAATTATCCAATTTCAAAGCTCTATTTTCCTCTCTGAAAATGCCTGTTAAAGAAAGGCTGCAGATGACTAAGCCTTGTGTCATCCCATGGCTTTATTAGGAAAATGTTCTAAGTCCTTCACTTTCTATGTAATCAGAACTATAATTTCTTCAGGTTATTTTAAGACCCAGCTATGGCTAAAGCAGGAAACTCAATTTTATTGTGCGCTCCAGACATGTCGACGCAGCCAAGCTGGGCTCCAGTTTTATAGGCTATCTTCTTACATAAAGCCTAACACTGGTATTAGACTAGTACCCCGAAAGATGCACCATGCTACCTAGTATCAGATAGCTTTCTATTCATGGAGCAAGACATTAAGGGTAGTACAATCTGTTTACAAGTCACTACGGTAGAAGTGAGATAGGCCCAACATGGCCACTGCCTTTCTCGCTTCTATTTATTTTTTAAAACTTTTAAAAACAATCCTGTACACAAGAGAGTTAGAAGAACCATAGTAACATATATGTACCCTGAAACCATGGGACAGTACACTCACACTATTCAATTCCACTTAGTTCTTGCATATTGTTATTGGTATTTGTTTCACTATAATTCTAATAAGTTATAGAATTCATTCTACTAAAGCATCCTGTTCACGCTAAGACACTAATCATGCTGTAAATGGTTATACTAACAGTGTATAGCATCACTTCATAACAGGCATAATCATCCTTAAGAGCCATCTACTTTCAGCAAGCTAGTACATCTAACTACAACGCTAAAAAGAAATACAACAAACTTTTAAAAAAGAAAAGAAAATCAAATCAAAGTGCAATGAATTGTAAAAGCAAATTAGCTGCGACACTGCAGCTACGAGGTCTTCTTGGGGCTGTGGAAAAAATAGAACATGGTTAGTACTACACTATTTTTCAACTGCCCAAAGAAGGCCTTGCAGCTAAAATGTCATCTTGCATCTGATTTTCTGCTGCGAGGATATAATTTAATTCATTCTTATTTTTTATTATTTTGCTGTTTATAGCCTATGTAACCCCTGCATTTGCTCAACCCCTCTATCTCCTCCTTGTCCCCCACAAAAAAAAAGATACAGCTAGAAGTCCAGATAAAGAAAACTTTTGACCAATGCCTCTGGGATTACCCAATTGCCTACGTTTACATTACATTACCTACTCCATTGCTCTTCTTTTTTCCCACTTCTCCACCTTTCTCATTTCACTCCACTAATGAATCTCACCACTCTCTATCAATCCTTTTTGTCTTTCCTTCATTTCTTTTATGCTCCCTCCTGTTACAGTGCACTGAGTTCTCTCTCTTTTTTTCCCATTCAAATCCATCCTCAGAACTCACTGGGAAGTACACAAACACTAACCCAGATTAACAAAAGTACCAGGAGTCACCTTTTGCCTTCCCACCAATAAAAATGTTGTTCTAAAGCAGAATCGTCAACTGGGTCCTCTAGGATGTTTTTGCCTATCTTTCTATTTAGCCTGTAAGTTCCCCAGGAAAGAGATTGTATTTTCTTTCTTTCAAACTACATAATTTTTCCCAATTTATCAAACATTTTAAGATTGGTCAACAACTTTTGTTGGTTTGTCTGGCCTATTCTGAATAATAATATCATCCATTTATACAACTATCATTAACAGGAATTGTATAAAGCTTTACAGAGGAAGGGCCAGACTGTATCTGGGATTTACCTGAGTGCACAAGGGACAGAGAAGAGCAGAACAGAGCTCTCTCTCCCCCTATACTATCCTTAACTCCCATGTGCAGTTCAAATATGGAATTGCAATTGTCATTCACATCTGGAAGGTTTTCTTCATCACTGTAAAGTTTAGAAACTTTAATAAATGAAAATATTAAACCTGCAGTTTCTTTTCATGTAAGAAATGCTGATACAAGGTACTACCAAAGGACATGCCCAATACATTTATATAGTTCCTCCAAATCTGTGTAAAAGTCAACGAATCTTAAAGGTTCAGTATTTCACATAATGAAGGAAACACACCAATCCTAGGAGCGGTACCGGGTTTACAATGTCACCTGCCCTAGCACCAGGCCCAAACTCAGAAGGGGCCCCAGTTTGCTCCACTTGCGCTGCGCCCCGAGGCCCTGCCAGCCTGCTGGCTCCTCTCCGTCCTCTGGCCCTCCCCACTACCCACTGCTTGCGCCTCTCGGCTGGCTGGCCCAGGGCTCCTCTCCACCCCCTGGCCAGACCCCAGTGTGGCTCTGGCTCTGGCCAGTCTCAGCCAGTGTGGAGGGGAGGGGGCGGTGTATGGGGCTTGAGGGAGCCTGGCTGGGGTGGGGGCAGGCCTTGGCCTGGCTGATCATGCCGCTCCCGAGGGGCCGGAGTGATTCTCCACCCAGGGACTGGGGCCGGACCTGGCCGCACTGCCCATTCAGCCCAGCAGACACAGTCACCTCCCAGCAGGACCGGTGAGTGCATCCAGGGGGCAGGGCGTGGGGAAGTGGGGGTCTGTGGAGGGGTGCTGGGCTGTGAGGGAGCAGGGGGTGCTGGGCAATTGGGGAGGTTTGTATGTTTTGGGGTACTAGGCAGTGGGTGTCTGTTGGGGGGGCGCTGGGCAGTGGGAGAGATCTATGTGTGTTAAGGTGCTGGGCAGTGGGGGGGTCTGTGTGGGGTACTGTGTAGTTGTGATGGTGGGGCTGTGAGGAAGGGCACTGGGCTGTTGGGGAGATCTGTCTGTGTTGGGGTGCTAGGAGTGAGGGTGCTGTGGGTGGTGCTAGGGCATTGGGCAGGGGGCACTGGGCGGGGTGGTGGTGGGCAGGGTGCTGTGCATTTGTGGGAGGGAGTCTGGGGGGAGGGGTGCTGGGCATAGGGAGTTAGGGGGTGTTGGGCAGGGGGAGGGGCTGTGTGGCGCGGCATGGGCCCACCCCTGAGGGGAAGGGGCATGCTGGCAGCACAGGACCAGGCAGGCCAGTATGTGTCTGGTGACTGCCAGTTTGTAAACAGTGCCCTCGCATTGGGCTGGGCGGAGCAAGGCCACTCCTGCCATGCCAAGCCCCATTGCCCCTGGCTGGCCACTCACTCTGGGGACCAACCTCCCCGTGCCATGCTCCATTGCCCCCATGGGGGCCCAAAAATATATTTGGCCCTAGGCCCACAAAGGGTTAATCCAGCCCTGCCTATGAGGAATCCTTCATAGGCCAATCTATTAGACCCCAGTTCAACAAGGTACATATATACAGGCTTCAGTGGGACTATACACATGTTTAAAGTGAGGTACATGCTTGAGGCCTTAATTACCTGGAATAGCTATATATTTTATATATCACCTTTATAATAGGGATATTTACCATTGTCTTGTTTTAATGTTTTCAGGAAGATCAGGGCACAAGAAATGGCCACTGTGATGCTCAGAGGCATCACTGTACCACACATTTGGTTAAATCTGATATTTCTTACTGGGAGTTTGATTAATACATTTGTGAAATGAACAATGAATTTAAAGGGATATGGTATCAACCCCATACATGGGGACCTAGTTGCATGTCAACTGCTGCAGCATCTCCATTCAGAAAGCAAACCAATTCTGAATAACAAACAATACAGAAGACTGCTACCCCTGAGCAAAAGAAAACATCATCATCTGACCTGATCATTAGCGAACAATAGCAAATATATCATTCAGTTTCCATTGACGCAAGGCCTGACACAAATGGGAATATTTCTGGGTCTAGGTAAAACCTGAATGTATTGCCAGGGAAGATAATCATCGAAGGCAGTGAGCAAACAGGCCATTTCTGCCCTCTACACAAATAGTAAACAGACAGTTTATACCATAGTACTAAACTAAAGTAATTTTTCAAAGGGAGTAGCTGAGCAAAATAAGGATGAATTGTCTTTTCTTTCTTGTCTTTAATTTCTGCATGTTAGACCCCATAGCTCAATAGAATAAAGTGCAACACTGTAAATGTATAAAGTGTTTTGTCTACATGACAGCCCAAGCCCATCACAGAGTCACTCTGAGGACCTCTGTGGCTGACCATGAAGAGTCTTAAAGAAATGCTGGAACATTTTGAATCCCTCCAGCTTTCTCATGCTCAAAATTAAAGCTATAAAATTACTGTACAATATAATAGCAAGATCTAGACGAGGTTTACGTATCTGATTCAATATGGGTTTGAAATAAAGGTGCAGAAATAACATTTATGTTTCCCCTTTACAACAAAGCAAGTTGCCTATTAGACAATTTACTTAAGAACAGCAAAAAACTATTGTACTTGTCAATACTGTGTACTCTTAAAGAACGAATAATGCAGCAGTATTCCTGACTAAGAGCTAGGTGAACCCTGAAGGGTTTGGAACACAGGAAGGTTTACACGCTGAATTCTACAATTAGGTTTGTCAGGGTATGCCAGTAAACCAATCCCTTCATGTTCGCTTGGAGGTTCAAGGCCGTAAACTTTGATTTCTAAGAGACGATTTCCTTCTCCTCAACTCAACATCAATCAAACCCCAGAATTACCCTACCTTCCATTATTCTCCCCAGTGGTCTTAGGGGTCACCAGGGAGATCCTTCCCTGGACTTCTAGCATGCCTGAATGTCCCTCTTTCCTATCTTCAGGAGTCACCAGGCAGGGCCACTATTCCACAATTCCAAGGGTTTTCCAGGGAGACTAAAAAGTATTCTGACCGCACCCCAGAGCACCAAGAGAGGGAGGACTTCCTTCTCATCCCTCCCTCTCTTGCAGTAGCAGCTCTGAACTGAGCTCATTGGCATTAAGTGCCTTTTAGTAACTCAAGAATGCTTGGAGGTTCTCCGACAATTGAATTTTAGCAATTAGAGGGCTTTCCTTCCTAGTGCATAATCTCTAGACCTAGAGACTAGGGAACCTGTGAGAAGTCCCTGGAAACTGTGCTAGAGTTTATGAAGAGCTGCATATGAAGAGCTGCATAAGCAACCTTAGTATTGGCATTTCCTAACGGTCGAGTGCTTGACTTTGCAATTTTAATTATGTTCTTTTAATATAGTTTTTGTGTGCGTATTACTACTACTGCTGGCTAACATTGGACTCAGTAGTTAAATAAATGAGTAAACAACGGAGTAGTAAGGCAGAAAATTACCTAAAACAACACAAAACGCTTGGCACAGAAAAAGGGATGTGTTTTATTTGCAGGAGTTTTTATGAGATCAGAGAAGCAGGTCAGGAAACTAATATTCTCTTCCATTTTCCAGAAATGCTACCAGAAACAAATAATAATAATAGTTCAATAAGTACTGACATAATTCCCCAAATAACGTTATCTTCTGCATTTGGTTTTTCTTCTCTTCTCTCTCTGTCTCTGTCTTTTGTGACTTCGTATCTAAACATATTGTAACAAGATCCAAACCAGTGATGTGCTGGAAGGGATGTTTATGACTCCCAGGAACCACACAACATTTTTGCCTACTTGAACAGAAAACTGGGGTAATAATCTCTGCCGTTACTCAAGAATACTCCTCTCTGGATTTGGCTAAATACTTCATGACCTTAGAAAAATATGCATGAAGAACAGATATTTTGTCTTTAAAATAAATCAAAACAAATTCAATATATAGTACACACAAAAACCTACATTAAAAGCCAAGCACTCGAAAGTCAGGAAATGCCTGAATTAAGGTTGTCTGTGCAATCTTAATTCAGCTCCTTTGTATGTATGCATTATGATACAGTCTTTAATTACCTGATCAAATACTATTTTCCCCCACAAGATCCATTCTGCAGCACATGAAGCAGGGGTCCTATGGACAATAAACTCCTTCATAATAGAACTTTGATTCAACCCCAGAAAAGGTTTATTTTGTGCACTGAATAAGGCAGAGGTCCTGTATGTTTTCCCAAATCTCCTCCCACCCCTACACCAGTTTACACACATGCCTCCTTCTGTTTATACATTGATCACTGTGCTGTATTATACTAACAATATACTCAGAATATTTTTTAGGAACAAAGTATAAACGTTTCCATGAAATATATTTAATATAAGTTTGTTTAATAAATGATGTTGCCTCATTGGTCATGAGAAAGTTTCTGATTAATTTCTGTTTCGATAATAAAACAAAAGGTCATCCAGTCCCTCTTCTCTCTGCAACCACATGCTCCCCTGATGAATGGGGTCTCCCGTACAGTGCTGTTTACAAGCAAACTGGAGTGTGTTGAACCACAGTTATGATTGGGTATTCCACTCAAACCTGGTATGAAAGGTTTGGCCTTAATCCAAGGGCAACAGACAACATGCAAATACACTGCACTGAAGGAATGAAATAGCCACAGCAGATGAATGAAATGTCATACTGGATCTTTTCCTGTTAACTGCTAGCTAAAACTTGGGGGAAATAGATGTCAGCAATTGGACTTGATAATCTTTCCACCTTAATTTTAGAGGCATCCTAAATTATACTCTCCCTTGCCAATTAAAGGGCTTGAATAATGTAATTCCAGGTAATTGATAGCTATGCATTATGCATTTCTGAAGTCCCAAGCTCACAAAAGGGCCAATCCTGCAAGTTGCTGAGCATTCTCAGCTACCACACTAAAGTCAATTGTAACTGAGGCAGATAAGCATCACAAAGACAATTCCAAGCAACAGTTTTGAATAATGACTTCACCAAGGTCCCTATTCTGCTCCCAGTATTGTAAATGAGAGTTTTATCATTGACTCCAGCAGAGGCAAAACTGGCTGCATGATCTGATATGACTTTCATTTACCAGAGTGTCAGATAAAACAACAGCAACCACAAGAAAAACTCTATTCCTCTTTTTCAGACTATTATGGGGAAAGGGAGAATAAGAATATAGCACTGTTAGTTGTCCTGGACTAGGTACTTTATATGGACCCCTGTGTCTAACTGTGGTACTGTACCCTTGTACAAAGATTCTGGATGTGTGATGCAGTAGAATATTATAGTCTATCCAAATACCTGATTCAAGGTTACACGTGGTCTGGTAAGATTCACTCCTATCTAAACAAATTCTCAATTCACTTCAGATACAAATTCTTTGTCAAAATGAAACCAGGGATGAGAGAATGTATTAATTAACTTCTCACCATGCAACAGGTGCCACTTCAAAATACTAATTTCTGTTTTAAGACAAATTATTTTAATTAAAACAATGTGAACAAAACAGCACTTTCACAAAGGAAGAAAGAAACTCACCTAAGTCAGCTGACCCTAATGGAAAAGTTCCAAAGAAATTAATAAAATATTGTAAACTTGCTATAGGTTTCTGAACCATCCTACAATTTAATAGAAACTCATATCTTTGCTATAGAATTTGATACCATGGTTCAAAAACCTACAGCAAATATCTCATTCTCTAGAGTTGTTTCTATGGAACTCAATGACTTTTCTATAAGACTATTAGTATAAACAAGACTTTTCCATAAGAGGAATCAACTGAGATAAAGTCAGAAATGGTTCTTTATTTGTATAGTAAGGGGTCTCTTTGCTTCCATTTGCTGTCTTATGTTCAGTCCAAGGAAATAGACAACTTTAAGGCTTCATCCAACTTCCAGTGAAGTCAATGGGGAGTATATATCTATTTTTGAAAACCTAACTAATATCTGTATCATGAATACTTACCATTAGACCCAGATCCCAAGTATTTCCAGAGTCAAAGGATCTGGGGACATATCCACTAGGTTAATAGAAAATAATTACCTTTATGACTTTACCATAGTAACTGTAAATACTCTGTTAGCAAATTATTATTACAAAACAACTATGCAGCACTTTAAATTTTCACAACATAAAGAGCTGTCTCCTGACCTGAAGAGCTTACAACTGAAAGACAAAAAGCTTTCTGCCATAATATACGTATGCAGTGTGGTCAAGTTACTGTTGCAGTGGTTGCCATTTCAAATCAGTAAGGGATATGGGGTTTGACTCTGCAAAGTGCTGAATGTTCTGGCCCCAGTCCAGTAACGTACTTAAACACATGACTAACGTTAAGCACAAGAGTAGTCTCTTTGCTGGATCAGGGCTAGACTACTCAGCAGGATATTTCCCATGCACAAAACATTGTTTCACTCCTCATTTACTTCTCAATCAATTCTTACAAAACTTAAGTTAACCATTCATTCCACATACAAGTCAGGACACTGATTCTTCAATGAACTCTTCACAGGTTGACCCCAGCGCCTGCATTGAGCCCACACAAACTCCAATGGAATAGGTAGCTCTGCATCGGCGCAGGGCTCAGCCCACATTAATTCCTATGGAATACGTAGATCTGCATCGGAACTGGGGTCAGCAGTGCATAGCTCTTTGAAGAATTGGAGCGTAGTTTTTAAAAAATAGGCACTTTTTGAGTTATCTCCAAACTGTCCAAAAGTCTGAAGAACATCTTAATACATGATTTTATTCACGTTCGGACAACTAAATATTGGGCAACCAGCTTTTTCACACACACACACATACACACACACACACACACACACACACACACACAAAGTTTCAAGCCAAAGAGTATTTATCGGCACATGAAAATAGGGATTAGAATGAAGCTATCAACACATAGTTTATAGATTTTCATTTTGTAGAAGCAAAACATTTTTCAGATTATTTTGGGCAAGTTGAACACATTCACATCAGAGTTAAATGCTAATTAGGTTTCTTAATGTCCATCATTACATAAGAATTCGGGGTACTACTGAAGAAGAACAATAAAAACAAATATATTGGACTGGAACTGGGGCCCAGCAAAAGGGGAGAAAAGAGTGTATCTACACATTTTTCAAGCAACTAAACATGTCCTTAGGAAGTCTGGCAGAAATCTGAAATTGACTATTATCTGTATACGTGATCCTTGCAATTTGAGCTGATTCTGAAAACTGCATATGTACATAAAATGCAAACAAGTCATGACTCATATTTTTCAAGTTTTAAATTATTTGAAAACAGCTTGTTTGGTTGGTTCCCCCCAGCCCTTCTCCCAAGGACAGGTTTCATAACATGCAACAAAGCAGAATTCAAGCATTCAGAAAATGTAATTAAATCCCCAGTTCTGGACGAGCTGAAAATGAAAAAAGGGAAAAACTGCAAAGAAGAAATATTAATAAAAAAGTTGAGTATCACTTCTTTAACTTTGGGAAAGGTCTATATTAAACAAGGATACTGTCAATCAAGAACATGAAATGAATAAACAAAATGATAAAGACTTTTACAGTATAAGACAGCTGCCTCTTGGCAGAGAAAATATATGAAAACATTTATGGACAGCTCATTCAAAATGTAATAAACATTAAATGATGAAATGTGCCAAGCAACGTGCCAGAAAACTAGATTATCATATTCATGCCATTTTCACTTATTTGAAACCTGTTGGGTTTTAGATCCCTTTGATCTAAAAAAGAAATATCACACTGGTGACAAAGTCCTCTTAAGATGGTTGGGAAATGAATCATTTTGGTATCAATTTGATTTAGTGGCCAATTCTCGTTAGTATCAAGGGGGAAAAAAGTCAGGGCTATGTACTGTAGATTTTGTTATTTTTTTGATACACGGAGCAACAACAGTAATAAAATTATATCTTACATTTATTTAGCACCATTCATGCCTAAAGATCCAAAAGCAATTTATAAATCCTTCTTACTTTCCTGACTTACACAAGGTAAGTGGGATCATTGTGGAGCTAGCAGATTGGTCCTTGAATTCTCCTGGCAGTAGAGTGGCTCAGGGAAGCCAGAAGAGGAGAACAAACATGCTCTGGAGAATACCTAACTGATCTTCCAGAAAGAAGCAGTGTGTGAAGTCCTTTCCAGCCTATGAGACACACCCCTTCCCCGCCTTAGAGAAAGAGAGGAGGAACCTGGTGATCAAAGACACCAAAGGGAACAAACAGATCTGAGGTGTGTCCTATCAAGGAAGAGAAACCCAGAAACATTCATTTTTTTCTATCGGCTGCAAGCATGCAAATATACATTTTATGCAAATTAGATGTCTGGTTTCTTGATGGTCTAGTGGTAGGCATGTATGGTCTCATCTGACAGGCAGGACTTTCCTTAGCACAGTTCCCTCTAATTATGCTGGGAACTTGTGCATTATGACTAGGAGGGAACAGTACCACCTAGTGAATCACCAGCACACAGCACTACTTGCTGCAGCACCTCCCTCTGAGATTCAATATATATATATAGGGGAGGGAAGTGGGGCAAATTACTCCAGGAGGTGGGGTGTCCTTCTGGCCTTCCTCTCAGGGAGAGATGATAGGCCACCAGTGCTTGTGCCATGTTCTCTCCCCATTACTGCTGCAGTCTGCTACATGCCATAGAAGAAAGAGTTGCAATCATTCAGCTTTCCTGAGTAAGTAATGTGCAAAATAAAATGCCTCGGGTGTCTCTTTTGCAGAAGAAGTATTAGACAGAGGCAGAAAGCAGCAGTGGGGAAATTAAGTGATAGAGTGAGTAAACTGCACTCTTGGCCCACTGGAAGTTATCGGTTTTGCACCCATTGCTGTAGGCATTTTAGTGCTATTATATGCTATACTATATTCTAGTCAACATAAAAATCATAGATAAGGCCAGAATAATCTATTCATGTCACCCTGTCTAACCCCCCTCAATTCTGCAACATGTCTCCCTATGTTGCTCCACTTAATCCTGATCTCTTGGTGAATACCTGCAGCGATGGTTTTTCAGCCTCCTCCCTTGTCTGGTTATCTGTGTCACTGCTCTCAATTGCTCTTACTGTTAGGAAAAAGTTCTTACATTTTAGCCTAAAATTCCACACCCCCTCCACTTCAGACCATCATTCCTTGTTTCACTATGGTTTGAGAACAAATAATTCCCTCCCTTCATTTATATTGTTACCTTGAAGTTATTTATAGCTTGTGCCCATGGCCTCCTGAGTTTTCTCCTTTATAGGCTATAAATATAGCTCCCTTAATCCCGCTTCATATGTTTTATCCTCCAGATTTTGCATCAGTTTTGTTACTTTTCTTTATATTTCTCTAGCTTTTAAACTGTTGAGATTAAAGCTGTGCATTTGTGCAGTGACATAATTATCTCACTCGTTTTAAAAGCTATACCACTATAGTTTTGACCACTACAATAAAGGTCGAAATACAGCTTCTGTTTTAACTACTTTCCCTTTTTCAGTTGCTCTTTCTAAAACAAATTGCTTTGAGGCTAAAATTTCCCATGTTTTGTTTCAATCCAGAGATTAATCTTGTAAAGTTTCAGCAAAATACATTCAACCATTTTTGAATTATGTATGTGTGCAAATTGAAAGAGAGAGAGAGAGAGAGAGAGAGAGAGAGATGCCCTTTCCCCATATGTTCTCTCAAACTTTATCCCCCACATAACTCAACAACTGAATCAATTTTGTTTAAACATGGCTTGTTTTGATCTTATTGACATTTAAAGAACAATTCAAGTTTGAAGGAAACTGGTTCTGTAGTTCTGCAGTTATAAGCTTTGAATTTTTATTATACATGTTTGAAAGTTTGTTATACAAACTTTTGGGCATTTGGGGCAGTGGGTCAACAAAATAGGTCTAAAGGAGACAGGAGCAGAGCCTCAGCTAGAAAAATTGTCATAGCTACATTGACATCAATCCGCTTCCCAAAAATGTATCTGGACTTTCAAAAAACCTTTCACAAGATCCATCACAAGAGGTTATTAAGGAAACTAAGGGACTGGGCTCCTATTAACTTCTTTGGGATCAGGCTTCTCTTAGTCAGGGCTGAGAGTTAAATTTTATCTTGGATCAGAAACTATTTTAGAGTTAAAAAAAAAAGAGTAAGAATAAATCATGGTACAAGGTAGACAGTGGCAAGCCACAACATTCTGCAACAGGATTATGCTTTAATATATTTATTAATGACCTCAAAAAAGGGAGGGGGAACAGTGATTTAGATAAAACTGTAAATGAAAAAAATTATTTACGATAGTCAAGGGAAGACTGTGAGGAACTCTAGCGGTCCTAACATGGCTATGTGATTGGGTAGCTCATTGGCAGATTAAATTCACTGTTGTCATGTGCAAGGTACTGCCTAATGAGAGGCTGTGACTACTTGGGAAATTTTCAGTACAGTCTATGAATACTGTGTGAGATTATGAACTCTCTGTATGTATCTATGTACCAACCTGCAATCTCCATTTTGAATGTTCTGCTCCTTTGCCTTCTCTGTTGGCCACTTGACTTCATGAAACTCCAAAGGCAGTGGCAAAAGAATAGCAAAAGAGGGTCTTTGATATTAAGTGCTGTTCCTTTGAAATGGAATAGCTCTAAACAATAGACAAGCTCCCAACCAGAAGAACTGGTTTGTCAGGGGAGAGTTCAGGAAGTCACCTGCCATGGGTCTTCAGTACCTGAGAAAGCTGCTCAGGACATCCCCTGACAGCAGGGGCTAAAAGCAATAAAAGGGCAGGAACAAAGTGGCCGTCTTCAGGGCCATTTTTTTCCTGCTCAAGAGAAGGGTAAAGCAACACAGTGTATAGGATCCAGATGAGTCAGGAGACCCTGACCCAGGCAGTCTCCTAAAGGAAGGGTGAGCTAGTGAGGGGCATTGCATTTAGGATGTTTACTGTATTCTACATTATCTGTACTTTCTGTGTGATGGAAGAGCAATGGTGTTAGAATCCTATGAAAAGTGTTTCTATCTCTATGTGTTAAGTGTTTACATATACCACATGCTCCTTGAAGAGGTGACCAGAAGGTTCACATCTTTGAGTGGAGTTCCTGGGACATGATGTGCTTAAGCTACAGGGATGTTTGAGGGGTCAGCACTGAGTCCAGGGGCTAAAGCAGCTGGACAACAGGTTCCAATTCTCAGAATTCTCTGCTAGACAGAGGGTCCATGACTCAAGAGTGACCCCAGGGACCCTAAAACGGGGCCAGTGCCTCTGCTCCATTCTGGCTCTGGAGACTTAAAATACCTGGGGATCCAGTGTCTGGGCCCCCTCACAGCAGTCTAATGAATGACCAAGAGAAGGTGCTCAACTGTACCTGCGACAAAGGCATAATTTGAACTACACCTTACTGGGCTCTATATTACCTTTAAACAAGATCTGGGTGGCATTGTGGACAACTCAATGAAAATATCTGGTCAATGTGCAGCAGCCAGGATTTGAAAAAACAAAACAGAACAAAAACAAAAAACAGTATTGGGAAGTGTATTCTATACCATAAACAATGGTATAGAATACAGTAGGAATAGAGCAGTTCCACGTATATCAATATATCAATGGAGCATTTTTGCTAGGAATACTGTGTTCAGTTCTGGTCATCCCAACTCAAAAAAGACAGCAACACTCAAAAAAAAGGTACAAATTGGATGAAAAAATTATCAGAGACATGGAAAAACTTCCAGATGAAGAAAGAGTGAAAACATTATAAAGCTGATTCTCATTTATACTAGGGCCTCTTTTCACTGCTGTGTCACTGTAAAGGGGCCTTAAACTGGAGATAAAAATAAGAACAGTAAGAGGCCAATATGGCTGAATCAGGAACTCTTTAATGACCTGGGAATCAAAAAGGAATTCTACAAAAAGTGGAAACAGGACAAATTGCTAAGAATAAATACAAAGAATAGCATAGGCATGTAGGGACAAAATCAAAAAGACTAAGGCACAAATGAGTTACACCTAGCAAGGGATATAAAACGCAATAAGAAGTAGTTCTATAAATACATTAAGCATATAAGAAAGATGAAGGAAGTTCTGGGTCCACTGCTTAGCTGGGAAGATACGCTAATTACAGATAACATCAAGAAGGGTTGAGGTGTTTAATGCATGTTTTGCTACAGTGTTTTCTAAAACCATTAATTTTGACCAGATGTTTAACACAATTAATATTAACAACAAGGAGGAAGGAGTACAAGACAGAATACGGAAAGAACAGGTTAAAGACTACTTAGATAAGTTAGATGTATTCGAGTCAGCAAGGCCTGACAAAATTCACCCTGAGGGTACTTCAGGAACTAGTTGAAGCAATCTCAGAACCGCAGGGCCGCCTGGGGGAGGAGGGGGGCAAGTGGGGCAATTTGCCCTAGGCCCGGGCCCTGCAGGGGCCCCCCGAGAATATAGTATTCTATAGTGTTGCAACTTTTTTTTTATGGAAGGGGCCCCCGAAATTGCTTTGCCCCAGGCCCCCTGAATCCTCTGGGCAGCCCTGCAGAACCGTCAGTAAGTATCTTCAAGAACTCCTAGAGGATAGGTGAAATCCCAGAAGCCTGGGACAGGGAAAACATAGTAGTCATCTTTAAAAAGGGAAACAAAGAGGACCCAGGGAATTACAGACCAGAAGCCTAACTCTGATACCTGGAAAGACACTGAAACAAATGATTAAACAATCAATTTGTAAGAACCTAGAGGATAAAAGAATGACATGGATTTGTCAAGAACAAATCATGCCAAACCAACTTAATTTCCTTCTTCGACAGGATTAATGGCCTACTGGATAGGGGTGAAGTTGTAGATGTAATAGATCTTGATTTTAGTTAACCTTTAGACATTGTCCCACATGACATTCTCATAAGCAAACTAGGGAAATGTGGTCTAGATGAAATAACTATAAAGTGGATGCATGACTGGTTGAAAAACCATACTCAAAGAGTAGTTATTAATTGTTTGCTGTCAAAGTAGGAAGATGTATCTAATGGGGTGCTCCAGGAGCATGTCCTGGTTCCGGTACTATTCAATACTTTCATTAATGACTTGGATAATGGAGTGGAGTATGCTTATAAAATTTACAGATGGAACCAAGCTGGGATAGGTTGTAAGAAATTTGTAACTCAAAATGACCTTGATGAATTGGAGAATTAGTCTGAAATCAACAAGTAAAACAATACATTCAATAAAAACAAGTGCAAAATACTACACTTAGGAAGGGAAAATCAAATGTACAAATCAAAATGAGGAATAATTAGAATAAATTAGGAAAAGCATCTGGGGGTTATATGAATATGAGCCAACAATGTACTGTGGTTGCAAAAAAGGCTATTCTGGAGTGTATTAATAGGAATATCAAACGTAAATGTGGGAGGTAACTATTCCTCCATACTCGGCACTGGTGAGGTCCCAGCTGTAGTACTGTATCCAGTTTTAGGTACCACACTTTAAAAAAAGAGTGGGAGTAAAGAGGAAACTGAGCTCTTTGCTACACCAGGATGAATTTTTGAGCATATCACTAAGCTTGTGTTTCGATTCTTCTCTCACCCAATCCCAAAAGCAGGAAAAATGGTTATTGTTATTATTAGTTCTATATGTCTATGTTTGTCATTAGAGCTTTGGGAAAGCTAAGACAAAGAAGTGAGTCTTGCATTTTGCCCTGACTGTGGTTAGGTCTGTGGTCATCTTCAGCTCCTGTGGAAAGGCATTCCACCACAACGGGCCAGCCACCAAAAAGGCTCCGTCTCCAGCTCTGACCAGTTTAACACACTCCGCTGAGAGTTTCACAGGGATGAATATAACTGTCTTGGGAGGTCTTGGTCAAGGAAGAAGTGCAGTTAGTAAAAGTAGTTTAGGCACAAATCGACTGACAGCCTTGAAAAATCAAGATTTGGGCATTAAACTTGACCCAGTATTCAGCTCCAACAATTGGTGCACTACAGTAATATGCCCCTTTTGACCTGTGTTTGCTCATATGTGGGCTGCTGCGTGATGCAATTCATATATGCATTGTTATTCAGTGCTGCTCCAGCTAGAGACCATATGGGGCAGAATATTCATCCCTGCACATTTTAGCTCTATTACTTTCCAGATTGTCTAGAAAGGTGGTGATACAAGGTGGGGAGGAGGGGCATTTGCAGGTTAGAGAAGCTGAGAAGGAACAGGAGGATTTGACTGGAAAAAATGTCTGGCAAAAACATTTTCTCAGAAAGAAGCACATTTAAATAGAAAATGAGGAAGAAGATACACAAAGTAGTAATGGAGGCTTTTTTTTTTTTTTTGTACCAAAGTCCTACTTGTCCCTCCCCACCACTGTTGTGCAGGGTCTTCTGCTCCAGTTATCGGCTATCTCCACTATAGCTGAGATTGTTGCAGTTCAGTGAAGCTGATGTAACCCTCACTTTAGGGTCAAGTGGGCTATATAAAAGTAAAGTATTATTATAGTCTTTTCTTCTTAGTGGGACATCCTGAAATTTAGCCTATGGATAATCAACGGTAATGGTGCCTCTTTAATCAGGACAGTATTAGCACACATTCCACTTAATGGGGAAGTGCCATGTAATTAAGTGGTGTTTAATAAGGTGTTAATTAGGTGTAAAATACTAAGCTCTGATCTTTTCATACACAAATTACCAATTAAAGTTTGAGAGGTGCTTTTTCTAGGCACTCAGGGCTTGTCTACACTTGAAATGCTACAGCAGCTGAGCCACTGTAACACTTCACTGGAGACACTAAGGCCTTGGCTACTCTGGCAATTCACAGCGCTGCACTTGCTGCACTCAGGGATGTGAAAAAACACCCCCCCGAGCGCAGCGAGTGCAGCGCTGTAAAGCGCCAATGTAATCAGCGCCTGCAGCGCTGCACGCTCGCTCGCAGCGCTGCAAGCTATTCCCCTCGGAGAGGCGTGACTACACTCTGGCGGCATGACTACACTCGCGCTTCACAGCGCTGCCGCGGCAGCGCTGTGAATCCGCAAGTGTAGCCAAGGCCTAACTCCATAATCCACCTACCTGAGAGGCAGTAGCTAGGTCGATGGAAGAATTCTTCCATCAACCTAACACTGTCTACATTGGGGGTTAGGTCGATTTAACTATGCTGTTCCAGGGCTTTGATTTTTCACACCCCTGAGTGACATAGTTAAGCCAACTTAATTTTCTAGTGTAAACGAGACCTCAGTCAAGAGCAACCTTGGTCAAGGGCAGCAGAGTTCAGGTGACTCAGAGAGATCTTCCAAAGGGACCATTCCTCAAAAGGAAGGCAAGTTGTAAAGTCCTAGTTGAATACAAAGGAGTTTCTTAATACAAATCCTTCTCGGTTGAAGCAGACAAAATCTTAGACATAAGTGTAGCCAACAGATGATGGAGTTTCACAGCTGAGTAGAGTGTGTCACTACTGTATGCTGTCATCAATTTTGTTTCTCCTTTAAAATAAAATATAATACCCCTCTCCCTCCCGCCCCCCAAAAAACCAAACAAACCCTGACTTCCAAATTGGGAGGCTAAACTGGGGAACGAGGTGGAATTTTTCTACCAAATTTGAAAAGAGTTTGCTGAAGAGTGTTATGGCACCCTAAATAGAGTTTACTTTGTAGCAAAAAAGAAAAAAAAATTAGAAAGCAGAAAAGAAATAAATATTACATTTACTGAACTCCTGCTACTGAAGTATGGCATAGCAATAAAATTTAGTATATTATTTATTAATCTGTTTGTATAGCACCTAAGCTCAATGGGGCCCTGGTCCATGATTGGGGCTCCTAGTTGCTATGGTAAAACAAATAAAAATAATTATCATCACCACCACCTCTCGAGGGAAACAAATTAGGCCAAACTCCTTGAGATCTTTATGAAGGAAGCCTTTCATAGAGTCATAGACTGTAAGGTCAGAAGGGACCACTGCGAATGTCTTGTCTGACTTCCCATATAACACAGGCCATAGGACTTTTCTGAATTAATTCCTGTTTGAACTACACAATACCTTTTTAGAAAGACATCAAATTGTGATTTAAACATTGCCAGTAATGGAGAATCCATCATAGCTGCAGACCTAAGAATATCTGAAAGAAGAGGATGACTGGACAAAACAGTAGGTTTATGGTGCTTCCCCTCTTCCTGTTGACCTACTGAAGCCTACAGAATGGGAGAACTACCAAATAACCTTAGGTGAATCATTGGCCCCACTCACAAGCCTTAGCAAGCTTGTTTGAGCTCACCTAACCCTTGAGCCTTAGGCTACATCTGCACTGAAGCCACGGATGTGATTTGCAGCCCATGTAGACGTACCCATAATAACTTTAATCTAGTTAGCTCAATAAAAGGAGCAGTCAGGATGCACAAACTGCCTTACCCTCCAGGGTACGTAATCACTTGTGCAGCCCACAATGAAGTCCATGCTGCTATGTCCTCACTTCTATTTTTAGAGAGCTAGCTAGATTAAAGTGAGCATAGGTACATCGATACAAGGTACAAATCACACCCCTGAGTATTGTGGTGTAGATGTACCCCCCAGAGTCTCTTGCTTTCCATGAACCTTTGCAAGGTCAGTATCACTACCATTTATTCATCTGCAGCGTCACTCCTATTAATCTTAGTTACAGTAGCTTTCCTTATCTCTGTTTCCACTTTGCTCGTGGCTTCTCTACTATTGTCACTTGCAATTTCCTTGCTTCCTGCATAAAGTTTTCCGATTGCCTCAGTATTAGCTTTTATGTGTTGAAATCAGCATAAAAACAGCAAATGAGTGCAAAATTCTAACTGGCCAAAAAAGATGAAGGGGAGGAGAAATGAGTGTAAGTGTTCTGGTCTAATTCTATGTCCCCACAAAGCTATGAAGAAATGCTCTGTAGGTGCTCTATGAATGCCAAGGTGCATTCCAAGAAGGAGCCTAGGGATGTATCCCACACATTGTGACACAGGCAACGTGCCCATAGTCCTGTGCACCCCGCACTAGACAGGTAACTAAGGGTTTGTCTAGATGAACAAATAGGTTCATGGTAAGCTGAGGTATAAATCTATCTTACACTATCTTGCTACACTTTAACTGTCCATGTGGACTCTGCAGATGTGCACTAAAAGTTCTTCCCTGAGCTTTCATCTACTCTTGTTTCAAAACAGAGTAGATCAAACCACACTACTGAACTTTTAGTGCATGGTAGTAGGGACCACACGGACAGTTAGTGTCCACATACTCATGCAAAGTAGATTTACATCCCAGCTTGCTGCGCACTAACTGTTCATCTAGACAAGCCGGTGTTGTTCTGCCAAAACACTATATGTGGTGGGGAGAGGGATGCCTGAATATTGGTTCAGAACTAATTGCTTTTGCAGCCTTAATGTACAACTGTTCGGGAGAAAATCAATGTGTGTCTGAATTTGCCCCTTACAACTTTTGCTTATTTTATAATGTTCTCATTTTTCCCTTGTGTTCTTCGTTATTTTCTGTTTTTTGCATAGATCCTCGATTCTTTCAGTTAAATGTGGTTATTTCAGAATAGTTTTCCCCTTTCTTATTTTAGGCTCCCTTTCCTGGATGGCTAATGTGTATTTCAATCTCCCTTTTCCACTTCCTATGCAATTCCCTTTCATTTTCAGTTCTTTCACCAACCTCCCCGGCAGCAACATTTAACATTTTCTGGAGGTGCACTTATAATGTTAACCTCTTTGCTCCAAGTACTATGTTTCTTAACCTCTCTCATCCTTTTCCAACCACTTTCCATCTGGGGTCTTAATCTATCATACTACCTGAAGAAATATACATGAATACTATTGCTGAGGCTGAAATTATTTCAATGGAAACTATTCACAATCTTTAAAAATGTACATTGTTGTCCTTTCTCTGAAAAAAGTCATTGTATGGAAAATGTCTTAACGAAACAATGACAAGAAATAATGGCATAAACCCTTTAGGAAATATGCTATACACCTGTCCTGCTACTTTTATTAATAAAGACATATACTGGCAATCTTTTCCTTCTACCTCATACATCTTTTCTTGTGCTTCAAGATATTAAATTTCTCTGACATTAAATTATTCATCTTAGAATAAACTCCCCAAAAGCCTGTGTTTAAATGTATTTCATTTTTTGTTGTTGTAATTCATACATTTTCTGCATGCATTTTAAATAGTTTCAAGGTCATTTCTAATTTGACTGTCAAAAACAACAGTCTAGAAGATTGAGACTGGTTGTTTAGATTCTTTTAGATCCATGAAAATATAATATTGATCCAGTTCAAGGAAAAAGCCATGCCTTTCAAAATGACTGGCGAACTAGGGATCACACAGGTAGATTAAGAGGACTAAAATATATATTCTCAGTAGAGAGTGGAGTTATGAAGGACTAAGTCATAAAGTCAATTGCTAACATATTTACTGTGGTTGCATGCAGAAGCAGCACAAACCAAACACAGTTACTGCATAACATTTGGCATTTAGAGGCTAGATTCCCTCATCCCTGCAATATTGTTACTGCTCAACACCAACAGGGCGCTGGCCTTGGGCACAAAGAAAGAAAAAGGAAACTTGGATTAAGAACAGAACAAATGGGGGAAATTATTAAATTAACATTAAGCTTTCTTATTCTTCCATTCCAGGCTGCACATAAATTGAATAGCTATCATTCCTCCCTGGGGTATGCATACCTCCAGCTGCATGCACCATGGGAGAGAACAATAACCTTTGATTGTAAAAACATGATTTAGAAAATTGGCATTTTGAAAGAATTTATTTTGTACTTGGTTTTGTCTCATTTTGATTATACGCAGTCTCAATACCAGAAGGAATGTGCTACCATTAGAATGAACCATCCTGCATTTCAAGCACCCTCATCAAGAAAGGGCCTGAATTCTTGAAGCTCTTGTCATGTTTATACACTTCCTGAAGCAGTAAGTGGTTTATAATCAGGAGACACAAAACAATTAAAGCAGATGTATCAGCTATGTTATGTCATCTGATAATGCCAAAGTAGCCTTAAAGTAATGTACAAAACTGCATATCTGACAAAAACAAAATACTGCTTATCATATACTATATGAATTAAGCATTAATGCAGCACTGCCACACCGTATCATGGATGCTACCATTTTTTCAGGTATTTTTAAACACTTGCATTCCAAAGTGGATATAACCCAGGGACATTTTGTTTAGTCAGGAATGTGCACAGGGGTCACAATAAGCTGTTTAATTTGGGAGAAAGTTTGTTAGACTGTTATGATGATGTCCCTGGATATTACTGCAGTGTATTTCACCAGCTTCCTGAGCAACACGTACCTATAGATCTGTCACATTATCCTCATTCTTTCTTACATTGCCTCCAAAAGCTACACTGAGCCTACACCAGTGCAACCACACTAGCTTCAGTAGGGTTCTATGGGTGTAAGCAAGGGGAGAATTTAGCCCATCATACTTACAACCTATAGCTCTTTATGCAGGATTTGAAGCTGTTCAGGTAAGCATGCATGTTTTAGGGGCAGTAGAAAGTGGTTTGCTAAAATGTGTCAAAGAACTGAAGTTGTCGACTGTGTCTTTGCAGAGAGAATTAAAATGCACGTTGGCATGTCACTGAATCGAAGACATTTCTACTGTGGTTAATGAGTTTTCACTCGAAGGGTCGATGCTGGAGAAGCTGTGTAGGTGTGACATGTTTGCACTGAACACAGAGCTTGACGGTGCTTGCCCCTAAAAATAGAACCTGGATGTCCCTTGTTGTCATTGTCAACTGAAATCTTGTGTTCCCTGTGACATGGTGTGTTAATTTGGACCCCTTTCTCTGCCTGTGCAGAAGAGAGCACTATCCTAAGGCATCTCTTTTTAGTTGAAGTGGTGGAGATAAAAGGGATGTTGCATCTGCTACAAGCACACATTTTAAACGATATCATCACCCCTTAGCAGGCTGTTATCATGTTGTTTTGGCAGCAGGAAGGAATCTGTGGTTTTTCTTGAATGTTGCTCTTCTTTATTTAAACTACTAGAAATAACCCAAAAATGACAGAATGCTCTGTCTATAAATAATCATTCCGGTGTAGAGTTATATTAGGAGGTAACTCAGATGGAATGATAACGCCTAACAGGCTAATCTTAGACCTGTAATGCCACAAGATGAAAATAACTAGGCTAAGAATAACTGACCCATTGGAGTCAGCCTGCTAAACAGATCCACAATATAGGGCATGTTAGATTTTCATCGATTTAACAATAATCTGCCATCTTCTTTCCCCAGAATGCTTTTGGGTTGTTTTGTGTTTTTTACCAACAGAAACTGTACTAGTTTATACTGGGTTACCATGTCATGCCATCTGAAACATCACATGGGAAATACATACACATGCACAGACACACACACACACACAGATGTGTATTAATGTTTGCATACTACATGGTCAGTCATTCTGCCTTCTCACAGCTTTTGCTTTCTCCACAAACACTGTGCAAGAGAAAGGGAAATAATGGTTAATGCAGAAATGGAAGTTTGATTAAAGCTGTGGCAATGCAAATTGTATATTGAATGGGACAAATTCTCTCCTCGCACTCAGTGCATGAAATCAGTGGGTTCATACACAGGTATAAATTATGACAGAATTTGATTCATACTATCTGCTTTTAAGTGCAATATATACCAATCTATGAAGTAGAGCTGAAGATTTGAATACATGTGGCTAAAATAATATAAGGCAAAAAAACAGAAAGGGTTTAAGTCCTCCCCTATTGAAAGTTATCATGCACTGTACACTACAGAGAATTGTTGCTGGTATCAGTGAGTACCTGCAATTCAGTCAAGTAGCAGCTGCAATACTTTCAATGCCAAGCACTTGAAAATCAAGAGAATGGCTTAACAGTTTTTTTTTAAATATTACATATTGGATTGTTTTTATCTGAATCTGTTGGGTTTTGTGTGTGCCTTTAAGGGTTCATATTTTCACACTTTTCTCTTTAATCGTGAGAACTAGAAATTTAAGGAAAACTGAGATTTTCATATAATCTCAGGTATCCAGGAGCTAAGGCTTTAAGAAGAACACCAAATATCGCAAGACACATGATGAAATGAGAATTGCCCAATTCCATACACTCTTTTAGGAATGGTAAAGTCCAAAAGCAGTGTCACTCAGAACGGGGCCAATCTAGCAGGTGCTTTCTGTTCCCCTTGGCTGTTCACAGAGCTCCTTGCAATATCAATGTCCAGTCTTGCAGCCCCAGAGCAGGCAAAACTTCCACTGAAGTGAATGAAGTTTTCACTGGATGAGGACTGCAGGATCCATAGTACTTTGGCTCTTCTAATTCCATTAAAGGTGATGGCAAGCCTCAGAATTTAAACAGCCGTAACACTGAATAGATCCTATTTTCTCCCTTTGAGTCTGTGGGACAGAAATGGATTCCCTTGGCAGCAAAATTCTGGATGCTTTAAAGAGTTTCTGGGTTTCATATCTACAGCAGCAAAATATTCTCTGTTTCTTGGAACATGTTTAATGCTCAGCTCTTCTGCTTATCCTCTTTCCAGAGCTCTAGAGAGAGCCAAATAGCACAAGTTCAGGGAAACATCAAGTGTTCTCTCTCACAATAGTGTTTTAATAGCCACTGTGCTATTGCCTCAAGATAAGATCCATACAGCCCCTTACCAATGTAAAATGCTATATGGTATCTAACTGAAATGGACAAATAATTCAAGTTTTCCATGAATATTAGAGATGGGGTTCTCAATCTTTTTCTTTCTTTTTCTCCGCCCCAACATGCAATAAAAACTCCCCAGCCTATCTGTGCCACAACAACTGTTTTTCTGCACATGAAAGCCAGGGCTAGCGTTAGGGGGTAGCAAGCAGGGAAATTGCCTGGGGCCACAAAGCTACATTGCTCAGGCTTCGGCTTCAACTCCGGATGGCGGGGCTCGGGGGCCCAGGCTTCAGCCCCATGTGGTGGGGCTTCAGGTTTCTGCTCAGAGTCCCAGCGAGCCTAATGTTGGCCCTGCTTGGCAGCCCCCCTGAAACCTGCTCGTGGCCCCCCCAGGGGGCCCCGGACTCCTGGTTGAGAACCACTGCATTAGCAAATCTTCAAATGAATGGGATTCAGCCATCCTTATGATCGTTTTGCATTCACTGTGCAAGAACATTTGAGTAACTGAGTTTTCTTGGCCTGGGAAGTGGATTTCAAAGTCACAGATGCTTGTATTTGTAGTGGATCATTTAAATGCACATGCTTATCCAACCACAGAACAGAAACAACAAATGTGATTTATTCCACCACTCACCTCTAAGCAATGCAACTTGAATTTCTTGATCAAACCACAGAGTAAAATATTTTGACTAGATTTCAGAAAATCGCAGATATTTTGGAAGCAGATAGAGAGGCTACGTTAATCGAATAGTCATTCTGAATTATTTTACTCCACGGGGAACATGCTTGTGAGCTGATAAGTAAGAATTATTTTCCTGATTTTACGGGAAAAACTGAGATGTACCACGTTATGTAACTTGTCCAGGGCCAGCAAGTCAATGGCACTTTTAGGCTTAGAACTCAAGCTCTCTCTTGAGCTTTGACCAGGCTTGTAAGCACAACACAACAGTATAGGATCAGAAGAGAAGAATTCTTTATCTAAATACAAATGCAGGTAGAGTGTAGAGAGGAAGAATGCAGGAATCCATGTTGGAATATGGCCAGGAAAGCTGGGCCAACATCCCTACTCTGGGCCAACATCCCTACTCTTCTTAAAAAATGGCAAGGAATACTTAATGACTGAAAGGATTCAGTATCTTGGGTTTACTTCTCAAAGCCATGTATTCTCAGTCCTCACAGCATGGTAAATCTACATCTCCCCTCTTCACAAAGGCCAAATTAATCACTGGTTAAACTCCATTTAATCCAATTATTATTGTTCAGTGCAACTTTTTTGCCCTGCTCTAAAAAAGCTTAGTAGTAGTATTAAACATAAATTATTATTGTTCTGGGCAAATTATTTACCTTGCTCTGTTAAGCTTACAGGCCTTTCACTAGAGATCAGTTTGACCCAACACACTTTTCCCATTTTTGGTGGGGAAATTAACAAGACAAAGTATTTTTTCCTTAGAGAGTGAGAAAGAGAGAGAAAAGTTCACTTTCTTATGTCCAAAATACATATTTAATACCATAATTTTAATCAATATTGTCTTGTTGAAGAAACCTGCCAAGTACTTCGTAGTGCATTTCAGAGAAAAGAGCACCATACATTAACATATAATACAGACGTTTTCAAGATCACTGATATTCTTATTGTCTGACATAGGGTGTAGGTGTTTGTAATTATATAGCTTCTTGATTTGGTGCCTATCTAGATTGTCCCATTCATGATTATACTTTTGATTGGTACCTATCCAGATCATCCCATTCATAATGTGATATACAAGCTGAGATGGAGGCAGGAAGGCAAAGCAGTAATTAAGGGAATACCAGAAGTGCTGTTTCACATGACAGGAGCATTTCATATGCCTAGTATTCTTAGAAATTCCTCAGACAGTTTGGTCTGCGAATACATATCAGATGCCCATTGGAAGTGTCTCCTTTGGGGTTGACTCCATCTATCTTAAAAATAGAGCTGAGGAATGCGTGCACAGTGAATCTGGAGATTTGCAAATCTAACAATCCATTAAGTGAGTGCTAAATTTGTGCTAATTCTTAGATTTCTGAAGGATTAAGGGTGCACAGTGTTAATATTTAGAGGTCTAGTCTCTTATGATAAATATGCGTAGCTCATTAATAGGAATGGACTTTACACATGTCTACATGAGAAAACAGACCACTAAGTTATTAGTGTACACACAAAAAAACACTACAATTAGCTGACATTTTAGCCACCCTAACGCAGCCATATAGCACCCTAGCAGCCTTAGAGGGGCAACTCCTTTTTCCTATAAGCAGTAGAGCAGGCTCTGCTGACACAGATGTCTCTCATAAGTTTCAGAAATGGGGAGGGGGGTGTTTTCATTTTAAATCACATTAAGGTACAGCAGCATCTCATTTATTATTTGTTGCATAACAGTGTGATAAAATATTATAGAACGAAAGGGAGGCGCATTTCCAATTCAGAAATATATGGATCCTTAGTGTTTTATTAGAGTTTATCTATTGTTGTGACATTTCCCATAAGTTCTGTAAAACATCAGCCTACATATGGAGATTGCCATGTACCAAATTATAGGGCCTGATTCGGCAAACTGCTGAAGTCAAAAGGTATAGAGGTCACTCAACAGCACCACTGGACCTCTAGTTGCACATGAAATGGATTAAACTGCAGACTATGTAAAATGTCAACTAGTTGTATTTTATTTGTGTATTTTAAACGTCAGCATAAATACTGAAGAATGTTTCTGTTTTAAACAAAGTAACTTTTAAAAAGCCTTCACCTGGAAAATAGTCTTTTGTCTCCCGATTAAGAAAGGAAGAAATTAAAGCATTATCTGTTGCTTCAGAAGAAGTTTTATATGTTACATGGCTCTAACAATACCAGATAAAAATCAAACATTATCCGACATTCTTGTCTCCAAGGAAGGAAAGTAGAGCTATAATCTCACAGAAAAGTACCAGTTCTTCTTGGGTTCCAAATCAGATAACTGCTGTTATTCAAATGGTACTGACTGGTAGTTCAAGGCAGCATGATGGGCTATGCACTAACTTTCCACCTTGGTAAAACTGGGTTCAAAATTGGCTTTTTTGCAAATGAAAACAAAAAGAGTGATCCTAGTCTGATCTCTGGGTTATGTCGGTGGCCATTACAAAACCACCATACAACTATTAATCTGTGCACAGTAGGCCAGTGACTGTAACAGGTCTACGCTTAGGTGGCTTGGCAAAGTTCTGAGAAAGCTTGACAGAAATTTCAGTGCCTAGCCACAGTCTGAGCCAGTGCTTAAACCTTTACACTTAAGAACAAATTTACCCCCAGGTTTTTTTTTTTTTAACAAGGAACCTGGCACCAGTGGTACAAAACCTATTCCCAAAACACAAAGAAACAGCTCTGGAAATTCTTGAAGAGGAGACCAAAAACTGAGTCACAACGAGAGGGGAAAAAGACTTTACCACAGAGAAAACGGACAATGTTAAGCAGTACTGGTCAAAAGTTCCCTCTCCCATTCCTTTATCTCCAGTCTTGAGATTGCATTTAAGCAGTTCTTCAGTCTTTCATCACTGCTCTCAATATATAATTATTTCTAGGTGGCCTGGGTTTTCTGCAATGGAAATTATTTACTGTGCTGTTAAGACATGTATATGTCTTGGCTGAAAAGGCAGGCATTCCCAGTTGACAAACTCTCACTACATTACAATTTATTTTAATATCTGAAACCATTATTCTGCTCTTCAGTTCCATCCATGTACGAAACAAATACAACTCTCAGCATATCCCTTTCCACAAAACAGGAAAGGAAGTAGATATCAAATATATATACTAATCATAGAAGGTTCAACAGGTGGACCAAGGGTATGATCATTAGAACAGGCATGGGTTCTTTCAGACATGCTCACACTTCAGAAAGTGAGAAGCACTGCCAAGTTTTGTGACGGTTTTGGGGGGTTTAACTAAGATTGAAGCTATGTGGGCAATTCACAGCATTTCACATGCAGGTCTTATGCAAAGCCAACTTTACAAACTAATAAAGGAGAACCAGAAACAAGGGGTTGAAAGTGCATAAGGCAGATAACATTGTGTCCAAAAGCATAATAAAGTTAAGCAGTGTAAAACCAAAGCCAGAACCACACAGTGTTAACCAGAGAGAGACCAAATTTGACTTGCGCTCTGGGTTCTTTTACTAAGTTATCTTGTTAAACCCTTGCAGCTTAATTCAGTTTCAGTGCATCGTTTGCGAGGTCTAAAACACAGATACTACAGAAACTAGAAAATACAAGGTCTTCAAAACTCGGAGATAATATCCATTATTCTGTAACTGCAGCTTTAAAACACCTGCTTTAAAAACACATCCAACTTACATTTTCAGTGAGTCATCACATCTGACTGGCATTGCCAAGGTTCCCAAATATGTTTAAAGGTACAAACAGGTTTAAAGTAAAGTAATACGTTTAAAGTAATATGAGTCCTATGTAAGAAAGACACAGATTTACTTTAGAGTAATCAAAGATGACAGCATTATGAAAACAGAAAAGGACTTTTACAGAAAACTCTCTGTCTGTAAACCTGAGAAAAAGAAACTTACAAATAGACCTATTCCTGCTTACAAAATTATATATGAACAAAACTGACTAAGATGGGTTATATGAATTGCAGCCTGCTGATAAGGTCTTGTTTGATGGAGTCTCGTTCTGACTGAGCCTGCGATCATTGCAAGCCCCATTTTGCCATCACAGAACAAGAGGAGAAAAAACCCCACACTGTATTTTACTTGCTAGTTTTCTTTTTGCTTGGAAGCAGTAAGCTTAAAAGAAAACCACAACAGCAGCAGCAAGTGTCCAAATAATATTGTTGTAGAGATAATCATTTAATAAGAGCAGAATAAAAGAACTTGAAATAGAACCAATTCTTTAAAGCAGAAGTGCTTTACTGTGACAGTTTGTATTTCCTGAGAAAGTCACCCTCCAGAGAGAGAAGCCTTAGTTATTGAACTGCCTCTTACCTGAGCTGATCATACTGTGCATTCTTTGCTGAGCAAAGAGCTGTTCACGTCCAGAAACTCCATCTGAGGAAAAACACGATTCGCTCTCGTAAATTGTCTGCAGCATATTCCAATCAGTCTGTACTTCAGCTACATGAAAGATTCATCACTGTACCATACAGGGGCGTCAGGAGCGACCCTCTCTAATCCTACCTCCTTCACAGTGGGGTGGGAGAAATAATAGACTTTGGTAATTAACAATATTTAAGCATTTGAATAAATATCTATTTAAAAAACAAAAGGACAATCCATTTTTACTCTGCCCCAGTCTGCTGCAAAATAATAAGAAGGACTCAGTGGACTATGCACCTCTGAGTTGGAATAGTTGTGTTCTGGAAGCCAATAGCAGGTGGATGAAGAAATGTATTTGTGCTTCAGGCTTTCTTGTGGAGTGGTGGTGGGGAGAATAAAGCCACTTTAAAAAATAAAACCAAATAAGCACCGTTTCCAGGGACTTCAGCCCCTAAGGGCTTAGTTTCAATTACCCTCAGCCTTGACAAGTGTTTCTGTCTCTGTGCCCTCCTCCTTTCTCTCTCTCCTCTCCGTCTCTCCTCTCTCTCTATCTCCCTGGCTCTGTGTCTCTGCAAAGTTGGCTGAAGCTAGTGATAACTCATTTGCATATGAATCAACAACAGTGTGGCCCACAGGCAACAGAAATAGAACAATGGCCAGCCTGAGCCAAAAATAGGTCAAGCATGGCCCAGTGATTGGAGCCTGCATTAATGCACTTAAAAATACCACAGCAAACACAGCTGTCCAGTCTCTATCTTTCAAACTGCAATTCTCTTGCCAATCCTCAAAAGTAATTAACCCTTTCCCACTGTCAAACTTATTTGTGCACAAATGTATGTTTGTGAGCAGCTTTTCAAGCAAGAAAAGAAGCAGGAGAATATAAATTAAAATTCTAGATTTATGTTTGATTTCTTTCTCCTTCGATCCTCCCCACGGGTATTTTGTGAAAAGAGAACAAAATGAGAAGGGCTCTGGATTGGTTCTAAAATAATACTGGAAGCTTTTGCTCATAATGTGGTTTCTGCCTCACCCACGCACAGCAATCCTGGCATTCTATTTTTGTTGCCTGTTTCTCTGGCTACGCTGCACTTGGCTGTAGCACTAGAATCTTGCTGCTGTCTTTTAGTTTCAGGTCCTACAGTAGGCTCAGAAGCAGTGGCTTCTGAAACCAATCAGACTGCGGTGGGCGGGGGGGCATGTTAATGAGGGATCCATTTTTTCACTTTCATTATAAGCAGTTTGTTCATTTTTAGTATGATTGATATAGTCCTAATGTCTGTTTTCAACTGCAGTACCGCATATTAGAGATGCGCTATTCTAGTGATTTATTAGAATTTGGACAAGAGCTGCACTAGTCTGCCTCTCTCACAGCTTCAGCTCTAAACAATTTTTATTGCAGTTATCTGAGTTTAAAAGGAAACGTGGACTCAAAATAGCAGCTTTTAGACTTTCATAGAAATGTTAAAACTACATGTTGCTGTGCATCTTGCAAGCTACTGTGTGATGCAATGTCAAGTGTGGCTGTTGCCTGCTCCCTTCTTACTCCCAAGAATTATTTATTTGCGTTTTAAAAGGTAGATGGGGCAGATTATATTTGCTAATTAAGTACAAAGGTCATTATACTTGCACACACAGAAGTAGATAGTAAGTCAATGTTACAGATGATACACTTGGTTTCTTTTGGTTCAGTATTGCTATATAGAGTTTGCTATATGTACGCAAATAGTGCAACATTGTTCTAGGCAAACCATATCAGTTTTTTAATAGACCATATGAACAGTATAAACTAGCCACAAACCTCTCAAGAGGTACATCAGAGTATTCCAGTTCTGAGAAGGGGAAGGCAACCACAGCAGGTTAGTAATAACCCTACTAGAAAGTCAAATAAGGCAGCAGATGCACATGTTCAATTGTCCTTATGAGACTCAACTAATCTCGGAGCCATTTCAACCATAACTCTTTTTCTCTCTTGGAGGTGCAAGGTTACTAAACTGAACTATGGATTCAATTCTGCTCTTAGGTCAAGTGTAGAGAACTGAATTGTTTGTCATTGAACAAACAGGATAGAACTAGTTTCAGCACAGACAGTTCAATGCATCCACACTAGTCATGTTGATTCGGTCTATAGACCATTATAGTTGTAACCACATATTCGAACTAGCTTTGTTCTAAATGTTTCAGTTGCAATGCCCTATGGGTAACCATCCCGTAGTTCCCTGCACAGCTCCCAGAAGTGGATTCTGGGACATTTGTATAGGCCACAGATGCACTGAGGGTCAGTAATGGGAGGCCTGCTGGAACAATTTCATCCTGCATTCACAGTCTGGCTGCCATTCTGGTCAACCTTGTTTTAGGGTCCATACAAGGTTTTTTATGTGGATTCTATATCTCAAGACCATACATTTTAAGAATCTGTCTGATGATGACCCTCTATCACTGCTGAGCATATTGAAATATTGACTTTTCATTCCACGCTCACCACCACCCATAATCATTAAAAGAGTTTGCATGATTTGGGGCATACAAAATCAAGGCAGAAGAATTCTAATAAGTGAAATGCAGGTATTTAATATTTGCAATATCAATCAATAGCAATAATTTTTGAGTAATAGGTGTACATGAGGATGGGAATTGGGAGTATAGCATGGACCTCAATTATCATTTTATATAGTGACCACTCTTTTTAATGTAAAAAATATTCAACACACACACACACACACACACACCAACAAAAGAATAATAACTTATGGAATCATTATAAATGATTACTAGTGTTCTCTCTCATTCAAACTACAGTTGAGTGTCTGCATATGAGTAATACCACTGACTACTTGTCATAGTCGTTTTCATCTGCAAATGCTAATGCTGATTTTTTCAGATCATTGCAACACACTACATCTCCTTGGCAAGCATACAATATGGTTGGGACTGTTACATCTACATTTCATAGACTTACAAGGCATATCACTCTCACAAGAGTACTTGATTAACTTCAAAATATATGGAGGAGAACATAAGAAAGACCATACTGGGTCAGACCAAACGTCCATCTAGCCCAGTATCCTGTCTTCTGACAGTGGCCTATGCCAGGTGCCCCAGAGAGAATGAACAGGTAATCATCAAGTGATCCATTCCCTGTCGCTCATTCCCAGCTTCTGGCAAACAGAGGCTAGGGACACCATCTCTGCCCATCCTGGCTAATAGCCATTGATGGAACCTATCCTCCATGAATTTATCTAGTTCTTTTTTGAACCCTGTTATAAGCAAGCATGACATTTTCTGGTACAGTTTTTAAAAAGAGAGACTTGGAACTGGCATTGTGCATTCATCCATACTGCATTGGATCAAGTGCTGGTGTCTCTGGATCCAAAGCACTTTTCCACACACATGCTTGAAGATGTACTCATTTTACATTTACTATAAATGCTTCAGTTGTAAGTGGTAGGGAACTGGTATTTGGTGTTGACATTTGCTATTTTTTGCTGCCCATGATTTCTATCATGCTTCTGACATGGTGGCACAATTTGATTGTCCATAGCATGCAGCCATAAATTTCAGTGACATCAGGCATTGCTGCACTGATGTCATCCAGAAGAGGGAGGGTGCATCCAGCTCACAGAAACTCAAACATAGTGCTTTTGCCGAGGCCAAAATAGGAAACTACGGTATCACCTGAGAGTGCATGGGCAGTTAACAGTCCTGATACAATGTTCTGGTGTAGTTCGGCAGGAGCACGGATGTCTATTTCAGCTCTCTCTTGTACTTGGGGTTCCAAAATCACTAAAGATGTTAGACTCTGTTCAAAGTAGTGGTGCAAGAATAAGACAAATATGTCAGTGTCATCTGATAATAATGATATTCCCAATAGATTATGTTTTGCAACCATCACTCTTTGTTGTGCAAGGATGTTGTTGGCTTCCTCATGAGAGGTGGCCATATACTCTCTATTGATCACCACATCTCTCTGGTTTATTTCAGCTGGGGTGTTGTCACTGCCTGTGTGCTTTAATGTGTGTCGCTAATGACATTTCTTGTCTTGAATGAGTTTGATACAAATGATGCCAATCAACTGTGTCTTATTTTCAGTTACTGTCAAGTAAACTTTCTGTGGAGGAAGCTGTTTACTTGTACTCAACTGATGCACTCTGCTTGTTTCTGTAGCTCTGCTAAATCTTGTGCTGAAGTCTTTGTACCTTTCAAAGACAAGGTATGTATCACCTACTGTTGCCTTGTGTTCAATGTAATCTCTGAAACTGGTCACAAGTCCTTGATGATACCTCTTGCTGGATAGTGTATTAGCCAAAAACTACGGAACAGTCAATAATTATGCAGGTGACCTCTTGTGAAGTATGCTTCTCTAGGTTAGACATAGCATGTATCATCATTATGTCACCAGAGCCAGTGAACATTGAGGTTGATACAGAAGCCAACTCACATGACAAAATATTCTTGATGTTCACCCCTGGTAAGTGTCTTGTAAGCCTATCACTCTTGAATAGATAAGATTAGTATCAAATATCTTTGTTGGACCAATCTGCACATGCTTTTTTTGTCACTGCTAGTGTCTCTGTTATCCTTGGTATTGTGTCATAGAACTCTTTGGTCAGCCATGTTCAAATTCTTGCATTTAGCAAATTCCAATTTTAAATGTGTCAGGTACATTAATGGATAGTGGTGTCATTCCACCACTGACAATGTTTACTATTGCCTTTGGGTGCTTAGTGGGGTGTAAAGGATTGATGCACAGCTCTAGGTTCTTACTATGGCTTCTCTGTCCCCTGCATCTGCAGCTATCCTTGACTTCATTTCTTTGTAGAGCTCTTGTATTTGTGCTTCATTGGTGCTCTTTATGTCTGCAATGTCTTCCACCAGCCAGCTGCATATGTGGAGGCTAAGAATCTAAGTCTTCAGGGTGATCCCAATGATGCCATTAGGGCTGTAGCCATATCTCATGAATGTGGTTTCAATGTACATGTCACTCCATATGCCATTCCATATTCCTGGAACATGGTGCACGACATACTCACCCTACATAGACCACTCTAAGATGTCACCTGACATGGCAGTCAGCAGCGAACCAGCTGAGCGGCGAACAGCAGAGGCTAACAGCAGGAGTTTGCCTGGGAGTTCGCGTGGGGAGAGCGCACCTAGGCTTTCATCTGCAGGTTTCTCAGAGTAGTTCCTGCAACAGTTGAGGAAGCTCCTAAGAGGACGGTGATATGGAAGGTGAGCGATCAGCTGTTGTAACCTGCACAGGTTGTGCCATGTTTGTCTTTCTTCCGCAGGACAGAAGTGACTTTGTCTGTACAAAGTGCAAGCTGGTCTCCATATTGGAGGAGAAGGTTCGAGGGCTGGAGAAACAAGTATCGACTCTGCGTTGCATAAGGGAAAATGAAGATTTCCTGGACAGACGTCAGGAGATGCTTCTACGGCCACATTGTTCTGAAGATTCAGAGCAGGCGCAGCAGGGACAGAAGGATTGTGAGGAGGTTTGGCAGCATGTGACCTCCAGAAGAAGAAAGAGGAGCGTCCATGCACCAGCAATGGAGATACAGGTGAGCAATCGTTTCCATGTTCTCTCTACAGGTGCTAATGCGGAGAGTGGACTAGATGGCCCATCTGAGGGAAGGGAGCAGAAGGAGACTCCACCGATTGGAAGGCAAAAGATGCACTGTCCTAGGGATGGGGGTTCCACGACCACCACTCCCAAGAGGAGGAGGAGGGTGGTGGTGGTCGGGGACTCCCTCCTCAGGGGGACTGAGTCATCTATCTGCCGCCCTGACCGGGAAAACCGAGAGGTCTGCTGCTTGCCAGGAGCTAGGATACACGATGTGACGGAGAGACTGCCGAGACTCATCAAGCCCTCGGATCGCTACCCCTTCCTGCTTCTCCACGTGGGCACCAATGATACTGCCAAGAATGACCTTGAGCGGATCACTGCAGACTACGTGGCTCTGGGAAGAAGGATAAAGGAGTTTGAGGCGCAAGTGGTGTTCTCGTCCATCCTCCCTGTGCAAGGAAAAGGCCGGGGTAGAGACCGCCGAATCGTGGAAGTCAACGAATGGCTACGCAGGTGGTGTCGGAGAGAAGGCTTTGGATTCTTCGACCATGGGATGGTGTTCCAAGAAGAAGGAGTGCTAGGCAGAGACGGGCTCCACCTAACGAAGAGAGGGAAGAGCATCTTCGCCAGCAGGCTGGCTAACCTAGTGAGGAGGGCTTTAAACTAGGTTCACCGGGGGAAGGAGACCAAAGCCCTGAGGTAAGTGGGGAAATGGGATCCTGGGAGGAAGCACAAGCAGGAGAGCGCAAGAGGGGAGGACTCCTGTCTCATGCTGAGAAAGAGGGACGATCATTGAGTTATCTTAAGTGCCTATACACAAATGCAAGAAGCCTGGGAAACAAGCAGGGAGAACTGGAAGTCCTGGCACAGTCAGGGAACTATGATGTGATTGGAATAACAGAGACTTGGTGGGATAACTCACATGACTGGAGTACTGTCATGGATGGATATAAACTGTTCAGGAAGAACAGGCAGGGCAGAAAAGGTGGGGGAGTTGCGTTGTATGTAAGAGAGGAGTATGACTGCTCAGAGCTCCGGTATGATACTGCAGAAAAACCTGAGAGTCTCTGGATAAAGTTGAGAAGTGGGAGCAACAAGGGTGATGTCGTGGTTGGAGTCTGCTATAGACCACCAGACCAGGGGGATGAGGTGGACGAGGCTTTCTTCTGGCAACTAGCAGAAGTTGCTAGATCGCAGGCCCTGGTTCTCATGGGAGACTTTAATCACCCTGATATCTGCTGGGAGAGCAATACAGCGGTGCACAGGCAATCCAGGAAATTTTTGGAAAGCGTAGGGGACAATTTCCTGGTGCAAGTGCTGGAGGAACCAACTAGGGGCAAAGCTTTTCTTGACCTGCTGCTCACAAACAGGGAAGAACTAGTAGGGGAAGCAAAAGTGGATGGGAACCTGGGAGGCAGTGACCATGAGATGGTCGAGTTCAGGATCCTGACACAAGGAAGAAAGGAGAGCAGCAGAATATGGACCCTGGACTTCAGAAAAGCAGACTTTGACTCCCTCAGGGAACAGATGGGCAGGATCCCCTGGGAGAAAAACATGAAGGGCAAAGGGGTCCAGGAGAGCTGGCTGTATTTTAAAGAATCCTTGTTGAGGTTGCAGGAACAAACCATCCCGATGTGTAGAAAGAATAGTAAATATGGCAGGCGACCAGCTTGGCTAAACAGTGAAATCCTTGCTGATCTTAAACACAAAAAAGAGGCTTATAAGAAGTGGAAGATTGGACAAATGACCAGGGAGGAGTACAAAAATATTGCTCAGGCGTGCAGGAGTGAAATCAGGAAGGCCAAATCACACTTGGAGTTGCAGTTAGCAAGAGATGTTAAGAGTAACAAGAAGGGTTTCTTCAGGTATGTTAGCAACAAGAAGAAAATCAAGGAAAGTGTGGGCCCCTTACTGAATGAGGGAGGCAACCTAGTGACCGAGGATGTGGAAAAAGCTAATGTACTCAATGATTTTTTTGCCTCTGTCTTCACGCACAAGGTCAGCTCCCAGATTGCTGCACTGGGCAGTACAGCATGGGGAGAAGGTGACCAGCCCTCTGTGGAGAAAGAAGTGGTTCGGGACTATTTAGAAAAACTGGACGTGCACAAGTCCATGGGGCCGGATGCGCTGCATCCGAGGGTGCTAAAGGAGTTGGCGGGTGAGATTGCAGAGCCATTAGCCATTATTTTTGAAAACTCATGGCGATCGGGGGAGGTCCCAGATGACTGGAAAAAGGCTAATGTAGTGCCCATCTTTAAAAAAGGGAAGAAGGAGGATCCGGGGAACTACAGGCCAGTCAGCCTCACCTCAGTCCCTGGAAAAATTATGGAGCAGGTCCTCAAGGAATCAATTATGAAACATTTAGAGGAAAGGAAAGTGATCAGGAACAGTCAGCATGGATTCACGAAGGGGAAGTCGTGCCTGACTAACCTAATTGCCTTCTATGATGAGATAACTGGCTCTGTGGATGAGGGGAAAGCAGTGGATGTGTTATTTCTTGACTTTAGCAAAGCTTTTGATACTGTCTCCCACAGTATTCTTGCCACCAAGTTAAAGAAGTATGGGCTGGATGAATGGACTGTAAGGTGGATAGAAAGCTGGCTAGATCGTCGGGCTCAACGGGTAGTGATCAATGGCTCCATGTCTAGTTGGCAGCCGGTTTCAAGTGGAGTGCCCCAAGGGTCGGTCCTGGGGCCGGTTTTGTTTAATATCTTTATTAATGATCTGGAGGATGGTGTGGACTGCACTCTCAGCAAGTTTGCAGATGACACTAAACTAGGAGGCGTGGTAGATACACTAGAGGGTAGGGATCGGATACAGAGGGACCTAGACAAATTAGAGGATTGGGCAGAAAAAAACCTGATGAGGTTCAACAAGGACAAGTGCAGAGTCCTGCACTTAGGACGGAAGAATCCCATGCACTGCTACAGACTAGGGACCGAATGGCTAGGTAGCAGTTCTGCTGAAAAGGACCTAGGGGTCACAGTGGACGAGAAGCTGGATATGAGTCAACAGTGTGCTCTTGTTGCCAAGAAGGCTAACGGCATTTTGGGCTGTATAAGTAGGGGCATTGCCAGCAGATCGAGGAACGTGATCGTTCCCCTTTACTCGACATTGGTGAGGCCTCATCTGGAATACTGTGTCCAGTTTTGGTCCCCACACTACAAGAAGGATGTGGAAAAATTGGAAAGAGTCCAGCGGAGGGCAACAAAAATGATTAGGGGTCTGGAGCACATGACTTATGAGGAGAGGCTGAGAGAACTGGGATTGTTTAGTCTCCAGAAGAGAAGAATGAGGGGGGATTTGATAGCAGCCTTCAACTACCTGAAGGGGGGTTCCAAAGAGGATGGAGCTCGGCTGTTCTCAGTGGTGGCAGATGACAGAACAAGGAGCAATGGTCTCAAGTTGCGGTGGGGGAGGTCCAGGTTGGATATCAGGAAAAACTATTTCACTAGGAGGGTGGTGAAACACTGGAATGCGTTACCTAGGGAGGTGGTGGAGTCTCCTTCCTTGGAGGTTTTTAAGGCCCGGCTTGACAAAGCCCTGGCTGGGATGATTTAGCTGGGAATTGGTCCTGCTTTGAGCAGGGGGTTGGACTAGATGACCTCTTGAGGTCCCTTCCAACTCTGATATTCTATGATTCTATGATTCTATGATTCTATGATTCCTTGGATCACAAATAATTGACATGTCCATCTACAAAGCCATAAAGCAGCATCAGTTTCATGACTTCTAGATGCAGTGACCCATTTCCTTTTCTCTCTGCTCTTACATATATAATGTTGTCTTGGTTTGGGGGAAAAAGAGGAATGTACTAATAAGCTATACAGTTTATACAGACACGAATACAGATATATCATTTATACCTCCTAGTTAATTCTGTTCCCTCTGTTCTCTAGTGTAGAAAAAACTTTTGTCACACGTATGTCACAAAGCCTTTGAGCCATTCAGAGTATGTGGCTCAGTTTCCTAATTCAGTGCCTCAAATCAGCAAATCCTGTATTACAGAATACCACCTGAAGGGTAAGTTAAAAACAGTATACAGTATAGAATGTTCATAATTTTCAAACCTAGGTGGCTAAATTCATATTTAGGCTCCTAAATAAGTGGACTGATTTTCAGTGGTACTGGGCATTCACAGGTCCAGTTGACTTCAAACAGGAGTTAGGGAGGCTTAGTTAGGGAAAATCAGAATATTTTGTAAGAGTATAAATATGCACTTGAGTGCCTAGCTTGAGGCAACCTTAATTTTTAGCATACATACATAAAAACATAAACATACTATGCTATCTAAATTATCTAATTATTATACCATATATAAAAACACAGATTTTACATTTTATATATAAAACTACATTAAAATAATGTTATTTATTGCAAGGTCAATTTTTTTTTTGCATAGTCAAGTCATAAGTTAGGACTTTTGCAACCTTGATTCTTCCCCTTTGTGCATATGCATTATGGCTGTGATTAAGCAAAGCGAAGAATCATAGAAGTGTAGGACTGAAAGGGACCTCAACAGGTCATCTAGTCCAGTCCCCTACACTGAAGGCAGGACAACATAATAACAAGACCATTCCTGACAGGTGTTCGTCTAACCTGCTCTTAAAAACCTCCAATGATGGAGATTTCACAACACCCGTAGGCAATTTGTTCAAGTGCTTAACTACCCTCATGGTTAGGAAGTTTTTCCTAATGTCCAACCTAAACCTCTCTTGCGGCAATTTAAGCGCATTGCTTCTTGTTCTCTCCTCAGAGATTAATGAGAACAATTTTTCATCGTCCTCCTTGTAACAACTTTTTATGTACTTGAAAACTGTTATGTCCTGTCCTCAGTCTTCTGTTCTCCAGACTAAACAAACCCAATTTTTTCAATCTTCACTCATAGGTCATGTTTTCTAGACCTTTAATCATTTTTGTTGTTCTCCTCTGGACTTTCTCCAATTTGTCCACATATTTCCTGAGATGTGGGACCCGGAACTGGACACAATACTCCAGCTGAGGCCTTATCAGCGCAGAGTAGAGTGGAAAATTACTTCTTGTGTCTTGCTTAAACACGCCTCCTAATATGCCCCAGAACGAGGTTCACTTTTTTTTTTTTTTTTTTTGCAACAGTGTTACGCTGTTGACTCATATTTAGCTTGTGATCCACTGCAACCCCCTTTCTGCAGTACTCCTTCCAAGGCTGTAATTTCCCATTTTGTATATGTGCAATTGATTGTTCCTTTCTAACTGGAATACTTTGAATTTATCCTTATTGAATTTCATCCTATTTACTTCAAACCATTTCTCCAGTTTGTCCAGATCATTTTGAATTTTAATCCTATCCTCCAAAGCACTTGCAACCCCTCCCAGCTTGGTATAGTTTGCAAACTTAAATAAATAAATGCTTAACTTTAAGCATGTGTGTAAATCCATCCCTTTTCAGCAAACAGTTAAGCACATGCTTAAATCCTATTGATCTCAATGGGATTTAAACACATGCTTAAATACATTGTTGAATCAGCGTTTATAATACAATCTTTAACTATGTTGTGATCACATCATTTTATATACATCTTTTATAGCACCCAAAGGGGAAGGATGAAGAGTTCATATATGAAGAAAATCTGTTTTGTATTTCTAAATCTATGCATGTTTCAATCTGCCTTTTCATGCAGGAACATGAGTTTTCTATTCATTTTTTCCCCCATGCATGTCCTAAACCTAGAGAGCTCTCTTTCTCCCCCTCTTGCCCTGCCCCTGGAGTTAGGGGAGATCCTTCCCCACATAGTGCACCTGGAGAAGTATAAATAGGTGTGGGCCACATGCTGGGTTTGTGAGTTTACATGTGAGGGCAGCCCAACAATTCCCCCATTCTTCTTTCCTCTACAGGTGCTCCAGCAGCTCACTGGTGTCCCTATGCACTGTGTGCTGCTGCTACTCTTTTACATTGCCATGAGCCCAGTCACAAGGTGTTCTGTAATTCTGGGATGTTGGTAATTTCTTACAAGTGAGAGAAGGGAAATTGTGATTTATAACATTTTTGATCTCAATCATATCTGAATGGAATGTCCTAGGACAAAGAAAAGGTACTTCTGTAGCCTCAGGGGGCTGGATATTAAGTCTGCTGCAAACAGTGGAGGTGTGAGAGCTTCTCAAGGAAAAGGTTGCAAGGATCCTTTGTAGTGGAAAGTGTTAGATAACCTACATATAGGGGCCTCTACCAGTCCCCGGTATAATAATATAGAGTCTTTTAATACTGTTGTCTTGTTATAAGATTGTATCATTTTGAATAAAACAAGACACTGGAGCTTTTTGTAACTTTCTTGAAAATATCTGTTAATTTTGAACAATCAAAGCAAATCATCACAACAAAACTAAAAATCTGTGTTGTCGATATATTTACTGGACTGATGATAAAGTGCTTGAAAATCACAGGACAATATTTTTTAAATCAGATAATTTGATACTTAAATAATGGCTAAGGCTTCTCACTTGCACTGCTAAATTTTTAAATAAACCAAAGGGTGTTTTCTATTTAATAATAATGATTAAAAACAGCAAACAAAAAACAATATATATCTTGCTAGGAAATACAATAATCCAGTTGAACAATTAACCAAGGGCAAATGGTTAACATAAAACTTTGAAAGGGGCACTGTTTAAATTGGTAGACCAAGAATGTGACCTATTGTACCAACTATATTTCAGACTGTAGTTACATGCATTCACATGCCCCTTTTCCCTGCTGTGATGTTCTGCTCTCTGATCTTTTCTGCTTTCATTATTCTACAAACTGCATTTATTGCAGAGCAGACAAGCACAGAGAAATAATAT
The DNA here is from genome assembly GCF_011386835.1 of Chrysemys picta bellii. Taxonomy (NCBI): domain Eukaryota; kingdom Metazoa; phylum Chordata; order Testudines; family Emydidae; genus Chrysemys; species Chrysemys picta. The sequence continues at coordinate 58,805,927 of NC_088792.1, read as the reverse complement.
TACACATGCAAACATACCTGTGATAGCAGAGACAAACTTAGCACTCACTGCTTTATTATTAAAAAGTCACATATAGATCCTTTCAATACTTTCATTATGGGACCCCATGAAATCCCTCTGATTTTGGATATTGATAGAAATCTGAAACTTGGCTTGGGTACTCTGTACATTTGTTGTATTTCTCAAAATGTTTTTGTAAGCCTGGCTTCATTTTTGAGCTAATCTTGCCCCTCCTCATGGGTTCTAAGAAGAGATTGAGGGGGCAGATCCTCAACTGGCAAAATTTTCATAGCTGCATGGACAGTTGAGCTTCTATCCCTTACTGTTTCATTCAAAACCAGGCAAAACATGAGGGGTGAAATCCTCATGAAATAAACACAAATCAGCAGAGGTTAGATTTCTCCTGAGGAGTTCAGTAAATTTAACATTTCTTGTTCAAACCTCAAACAAAAAGGCTGAAAACCCCAAATAAAGCAAAATAAAAGTGAACACAAATCACTGAGTTTTCCACAATTCTGGATAAAACCAGGGCAAAGGTTGCTTGATTCCCCCCCTGCAAATAAATCTTTAAATGTGCAGGCTACACAGAAAAAAATTACTTTTACTTGTAACATGCCAAAGACCAAATTTTGGAACTACCAAATAACAGCTTGGAGCAGCCTCCTGATCTTTTAAACATTTGTATTCAACATTTTAAAACTAACTTAATAGCAGGCCTTATAATGAAGTACCTAGAGAAACACAGAGAACTGAGAATTATAAGAGACTATGGAAAATAATGAATTACATGCACTGTATTGTCCTTGTTCAGACAACACTCCCATTCAAGTCAGCTATAGATTTACAGTATTTCTTCCTTATGAACTTTTCAACAATTGAAAGACACATTAACTCTTTGCAGTTCACTTTTATATGTGTTTTTGCATTCATGAAAGTTGACATAGTACCTACAATGGGTTAAATCTTGGCCCCATTGAAGTCAATGGGAACCCTCGCATTGACTTCAATAAGACCAGGATTTCACCCATTAGACTTTAAATATTCTCAGTAAGGATGATGAAGGAGGAAGTTGGCAAAACTCAGGCCACCATGTAAGGGGAAGTTCAGGAAGAGAGCTATTTTTTTTTACAGAAGAACAAAGGCTTAAACCCATAATTTGCAGCAGAATCAGAGTGTATTAGAGATGGGCTTGGACCTCAGGGTGGTCAAAATCTAGATCAGAACTTTGTGGCTTGGCCCTATCTCTAATAGTAATGCAGGCCTCATGAAACAGGCCTCATTGTATAATATCATAACATTGGTACTTGGTAAAAGCAAGTGGAAAGATATTGACAATACTGTCAGGAAAAAACACCTCTTAGGCCAACCAGTCAGAGCTCTTAAATGCTCCGATCACACATTCAGTAATGTTTGAGGTAGTTTGCTTCTGAATTCTCTATCTGCAGAGATGGTGCCTTAACTTCTTCCCTCACCAGTCAATTCCACTGCCCCACTGCTTGGAACATTTCCCTAAGGTCCAGTGTAAAACTTTCCTTCCTAAGCTTCTGGCTGTTGCTCACTGTTTTACCAGCTCCTAAAACCCGTCCGCTTACCCTTAGACCATTTCTACACTAGGAAAAATAGGTGTGTTTTTGCAATGAGATAGCTCACATGCAGTAGCTCTGACACTATAAAATCCTAGCACAGACAGGACAAGTTGCAGTTTTACTTCAATGTTGCTGGTCGAAGTGAATCCCAGAGGAATGTGCAATGTGTTAGCTGTTATGTAGATCATTATGAAAACACACCTATTTTTCCCTAGAGAAGACATGGCCTTAGAGTGTGCTCATGGGATTTCCTGAGTCCTCCTTACTATCGCCCCTACTGCTGTCAAGATTCACTGTGGGCGCTACCTTCACAGCAAATCAAGAAACAAACATTGTATCATTAAGAAAATGTGCCTTGAAAAATGTTTGTTTGGAATGGGTGAGGAAGTTCTCTCTGTCTTGGGAGATGGGTGATCATGCCCCAAATATGTCTATTGTTCTACCTTTGCTTAGTCTGATTGGGGTAGCAAACCCGGGCACCACCCTGACTAAAAATAAATGTGTTCATAACAGCAACAAGGCTGAAAACCACACAAGCAAATAACCAAGTGCTATGAAATTGGAACAAACCTGCAAAAGTTGTTTTTCACAGCACAGATCGTATGAATTCTTCTAAAAATAGCATTGTTATACTTTACAATTCATTTGCCTACCACCCCAGTCCATTTCTTTCTCTACTTTCAAGTCGTGTGCATAAAACAAGACAGATCTTAGATTTCACAGCTATGGTCTGCAATAAGATAAGAGGGCCAGGTTTATTTGGTCAAATTCAAATAAAATGCTATATTTAAACCTTGGAAGCATGTCACAGTCTTTATATGAGTACATATCCACATACCATTAAGGATAAAAATCTCTCTCCCCTACACACTGCACAGTACATGTTCACGTACGCCATGAAAACCATGCATTTTTAGCCACTAGCATTCCAAGATCCTGAAGTTCCTATATAGACACATGAAATAAGAGTGTATTAAGACCTGGATTTAGCAAGGTACTTAACCACATGCTCAACTTTAAGCATGTGAGTGCTTAAATACTTTGCTGAATTGGGGCAGTGTTTCCAGGAAGGGCATGAAATAAATTGTGTGGATGACTCCTGAATCAAAAAGTAGCCCTGGCTCCAACCCATCTTGCTCTCATACTATTACAAAAACACCGTTTGTGGAAACTCCAAATTCTTTGCAGTATCTAATGACTGCAATTTGAGACTGTCCTTTCTGTTATGTGTGACACTGCTTCTTTCTGGAGAAGAATTTTAGGACTTTCAGCATCATTCCCTTTGGTCTCAAGGCTCAGCCAGTGTTAAACTTATAACTACTGCCTCAGTGACGCATCATTGTTCTACTATTAGCATTAGAATTACAGTGATAGAAGTTCTAGTTATCTTTCATATCATTATATTACACTGTTCTACTGAAGTTATCTTTAGGAAGCTCTAAGAGGATGACATTCTTTCTAGACAATCTATACGTCCGAGAGTCCCTGGACTGTATAACAAATATCCCTTAAAGATTATAGCTCTTGGCGTATACAAGGCAAATATCAGTCTTCGTTGTAAAAGTTATGAGGTATTTTTAGGACAGGTTGCAAAGCATTTGAAAATCAAAGCCTCTAATAATCCTCCAAAATTATAATCATGGTCAGTTTTGATAGCACAGGTCTAAATTAAATTATTTTTCTGCATAATCATGGACCAATTATTTTTTAACGTGGAACTTTCCTCTTCAGTTCATTAAACATTTCTTTCATAAGACCCAGCTCTATACATCACAACTCTGCATATCATCCTATTCCACGTGTATGGAAAATGGAACGTAGGGTGAAACCATTTCTACTGGATTTTTACCAACTTTGACCTTTCCTTTCTATAATTTCAAACTGAGCTGATTTTCCTCGCTCTAGCTCACAGATCTCTCTCTTCTTCCCATTCTTGCTGCGCACATACACATATACACACGTTTTTCTGCAGCCTGTAATTTTCCTGTCCTGTGTCCTACAAGAGAGAACAATGGGAGCATACCATTTGTGCAGTGAGAGGACAGAGTGACATTTCAGATTGCGCTGACGTCACTGGAAAGGCTGATAAACAATCCATACAATTTGGCTGCTTTGTTTGCTAAGCTTTATATTGATTTTTTTTTCTTGTTAGTAACTGTACAGGAAAAAGTGGGTAAACAAGAGGTTTTACTATAAATCACAACAGAGTTGCCAATCTTCAGATTAATGAAGGAGTCTAGAATTTTTAAATTTTAATTTTGGATACAGATATGGCAGCATTCAGTCTGATTTGAAAGAGATTGACCTGCATCCATGACAACTTTTCAAAGGCTTGTTTTTTCAAGCTGAACAAACCAGCCTGAATGTGAGTCATCTCCCCACTATTATCCTGATCCAATGCTCTATTCTGAAAGCCAGGGACAAGGTAACATTAGTTACTTCACCTGAAGCAATGACATTCTGTACTTTGTCAGCAAGTGCCCCCTGCAGCAGTTTCTTTTTGGCTGTGCCAGAAGGAAACCTTGAGTTCCATTCATATACTGAAAGGCAAATATCCACTAGTAAATTACTGGTTATTTTTAAGTTTGCAAGCTTCCATTTTTCTTGAGTAACACAGGTAAAGAACATACATAGAAACAACAGCAATTTTTCTATGTTAACAAGGTAATGTAACTATCCCAAAGAGCCTATTTGGAGGGCCCTGTTAATGACTATTTAATATATTAATCATAATACTTAATAGGAGAGAAAAACAGTCCAAGAGAGGAAGGATGATGCAGTGGGTAGGGCATTAACTTTGAACCTGGAAGATATGGGATCAATTCCCTGATCTGCCACAGAATTCCTGGGCAAGTTAGTCTTGTACATCAGTTCTCCATCTCTAAAATGAGGATAATAGCACTTCCCTACCTCTTAGGGGGTTTGTGATGGCAAATATATTAGAGATTGAGAGACACTCAAATATTGTGGTAATGGGGGCCATATAAATTCCTTAAATTAGCGTATAAAGCATTAACATCTCTATAGCACCTTTTTATCCATTTATAATAATTTGTAAGCTTCATTTTTGCCACCTAAAATTGGCAGACTGCAGGAGTTTACTGTAGCCATCCTTGTCTTTTATTTATTTGCATTGTTGGGAAGTACAATCACTGTTGAAAAGATAACCCTACGTGGTCTCCCAGTACCACTGAACTAGGTGGCTTCTACTTAACAACACAGAGAAGGCACAAATAGCCTACACAAGCTTTCCTTTTTTAAACTGTTGTCCTTATGTTATACTTAATCCAACCTCCCACCCTTTGGAACATTTGAAGTCATGTTGTTCCACTTTATGAATGGTAAGATATCTAGTAGAAACGCTGAGGGAAAAGAGGCTTCTCTGCTTGAACATCAATTCTAAAGTAGCCTTTTACAAATATTTTAAATTAATTTCCCAAATACAAAAAATATACCAAAATATAAGATACACAAAGTAAATACAAAGGTTAGGACAAAGGGAGGGAAGGGGAAGTGACCTATCTATCCTCAGGGTCTCCATTAACCACATTTTTGGGGCAGTCACTTTCTGTGGAATGTTGGTGGTTTGTTAGCTGTGAGATCAGTCATATCACTGAGCCAGGCATCAATATTTGGTGGGAATCAATTTTTCCATTTTTGCAAGATTAATTTTTTAGTAACCAAAGCTGCACTTTGGAACCACACTACCTTGTTACCAGGTGACCTCCAGGTATCAGGAATATATCCAAAAATGAAACTCAAGGAGGAGGGCTACCACTTACCATCCAATATCAAGTTGGTCCTTTGACCCACCTCATACCAGAAATTCTTGATCCAGAAGCATTCCCAAAACATATGAGCTAATGCAGCACTAAGGGAATTAGATTTTAAAGGGTTGTCAACATTTATAAGGCCAATTAACATTAGCCTAAGTGGTGACTGATATCTTCCAAAAAGTGTTTTTTGGCGAATAAGCCATATTCTCAGATATATAGTAGTGGGTTTTTTTTACATTAGATACAATTGTATTCCCTGAGTCGGAAATATTTGTGTACCAAAATTTCTATTCCAAGCAACTCTCAAATTATCAATCTTTGGCACAGTTTTTCAGGCCAGAAAATCATAATAGGATACTGCCAGCTGAGAAAATCCTGGAAGTTCCCTCCAAAATAATAAAAGTTCTTGAGGTTCTCAAGCTCCCAATGCATCCAGTCCAAATACATTCACAAGTAAATGCTTGTGGAGATATTAACTTAAGATATTAATCTTAACTGGAGATATTTCCATGCTCCGGAGCAGGACAAGCCAAATTGTTGTTGAAGATTTACAAATGGTTAAAATTTATCATCAAGTTAGCTTCAACACAGTCATAATTCCTCTCTCCGGCCAATCCCTCCATATAAAGGTTTTACCACTGATTTTAATGATAGGATTGCTCCATATGACTGCTTCTACATGGAAGAATGGATGGAAGCAGAACTATTTAGCCAAGTTTGACCAAGTTTGTCTCATAGCCATGATTGTGGGAGCTCTGTAATCATCAAATCAATAATAATTTGATCCTACAGTGCCTGGAAGGAAGAGAGGGCATACAAATTCTCATTCAACTGTACCGAAAGTGGGGGTCTGTGTGGTCATATCTAACAGCCACAAAGATGCCTGGCTTAACAAATAGGAGATATGATAATTTTCCAAGTTGGAAAAACAAAATCTTCCCAGAGATAGGGGTAGCTGTAATTTGTTTAGAGCCTGTCTAGGTTTCTTACCTGTGCTCCAAAGGAACATTCTGAAAATATTATTGAATTTCTTAAAATAAGTTTGAGGAATAGAAATGGGGAGACCCCTCTGGATATATAAAATTTTGGGAAAGACATTCATTTTCAGTATATTAGTTTTACCCCACAAACTGAGGGTTAGCAACTCCATCCCCCCAAATCATTAGACACATGGGCAATAATTGGTTCTATATTTGTCTTAGTGATGTCCTGAATATTTTTGGGAATCAGTATTCCTAAAAGTGTCATATAAGAGGACTGCCTTTGAAAGTCCCAATTTAAGAAAAGGCCTTTTTGGACATATTTGTCAATGCCTAAAATTTTCTGATTTACCCTAATTAATTTTATATCCTCAGAGGAATCCAAACTTACTAATAATGGTTGTCAAGTATCAGAGGGGTAGCCGTGTTAGTCTGGATCTGTAAAAAGCAACAGAGAGTCCTGTGGCACCTTGAAGACAAACAGATGTATTGGAGCATAAGCTTTCGTGGGTTGCATCCGACAAAGTGGACATTCACCCATGAAAGCTTATGCTCCAATACATCTGTTAGTCTTCAAGGTGCCACAGGACTCTCTGTTGCTTTTAATAATGGTTGAAAGATTAGGAATGGTAACCTTGGGCTTAGATACAAATATAGGAGCATTATTTTCATAGAGAATAATTTTGTGCTCTTCTTGGCCAACCTTAACACCATGAATCTGTTGATTTGCTCGGATGGCAATGGCTAAAGGTTCTAGAGCTAAATCAAATAGAAGAGGAGAAAGGAGGCAGCCCTGCCTCACACCTCTCAGTAATGGAAATGGGGCAGAAATAATACCATTGGTAACGACCCTCGAATTCAGGTTACAGTATAGAATCTTAATCCAAATCTTGCTAACACATGAAAAAGTCCCTGGCTATGCAGTCAAAGGCCTTTTTGGCATCTAAAGAAATGACAGCTATGAATCCTTTATAATATCTCAAGTGGCAATAATATCAATCAGCTGACTCAAACAATCCAAACCACATCTATTACAAAGTAAGCCTACGTGATGTTTGTGTGTAACATGTGAGGGAGCTTTGTGCAACCGCATAGTAAGAGCTTTAGCTAAACTCTTAGCATCACAATTGATTAAAAAAACTGGCCTGTATTTACTACATAGTCCAAGGTTTTTCCCAGATCTAGGAATAACTGAAATTACAGTTTCTTTTAGAGTAGGCAGGAGAGTTTGCTCATTCTTGGCCTCATTGAACATATTCAATAATCTAGGTGTTAAAGTTTGAGAATTTTTTGTAAAATTCAGTTGGGAACCCATTGGTACCAGGAGTCTTTCCAACCTTCATTTCTTTTATAGTCGGAGTCAGTTCTGTGATTTCTAGAGGTTCCTTCTGAGAGTCAGAGATCAGCGGCAGAAAGAATCACTAAAAAAAAGTTATCTAGGGCATCTTTACTGAGTCCCTCTTCAGCTAAAGATTGATTTAATATTTCAGTAAAACTGTTGAAATTGTTTATAAATATCTGTGTTGTATATAATTTATTGCTACTACCATGAATAGCAGCAATCTTATTTTTGCTGAAGTCTCCATGCCAACAGCTTGCCAGCTCTTTCACCAGATTCCCAGTAGTTTCGCTTCAAACAGAATAAGGCAAACTCAGCCTTTTGGGACAGAAGTTTGTTTGATTTCATATCTTAGATTGAGGACGGTTCTGAGTTTCTCTGGGGAGGAGGCAGAAGCATAGTTTGCATCCAAGGCCTTAATTTCCTTCTTAAAGGTATCAATTCTATTGTCTCTCCATTTCTTTGTAAATGTGGTATAAGAGACTATATGGCTTCTGATGAAAGATTTACAGATTTCCTGAAGTGTGATAGTTGATGAAGTAGTGAGGAAATTTGTTTTAAAAATAAATCCTAACTCCTACTGGATAGAGTTAAAAATGATGTATCAAACAGCAGAGAAGTATTTTATCTCCACATTTTAGTTGGGGTGCATATGCTGGTGGCCTAAAAGACATGTGTATAGAAGGATGATCAGATAGACTAATACTACCAATGCCACAATCAGTGACAGAATTGATCAAGTCTTATGACACTCAGAAATAGTCCAATCTTGAATATTTTGAATGACCTGACAAAAAACAAACAAACAAACCAAAAACCCATCAACCCCTATAGTCTCTGGCCATAGGATTACCCAATCACCACACATTTTGTAAGCCAAATCTGCCATATATGTATGTGAAATATCTGATAAATATTAGTGTTTTTATTGGAGATGGAGCTGGGTCTAGAATTTTGTTAAAGTCTCCAGCTATAACTGTAGGATGATGGCCCATTTATAATTACATAGGATGCATGAAAAAAAGTTAGGATCATCTGGGGTGGCCTGTAGAGACTGGCAAAGATGACTATACAATTGCCAATTTCAGCTGTGAGGACAGTAAATCTGCCCTCACTGTGAGACCTTGTGCTCAGAATATTAACATTCAACTTTTTATGTATTAGGTATATACTCCTGGGGGAATTCTGCACCACTGTGCAATGCAGAATTTTGCAGAAATTAACGCTGTGTGCACAGAATTTCCTTTGCCCCATAGAAATAGTCTGCAGTGCTAATAGCTGCCACTGGGGCTGATGGACCTGGCAGAGCCCAGCTTGCACACAGAAGACACTGCAGGGGGGAGGGAAAGGAGCTAGAGGGTTTCTGGCAGCTGCAGTTCCCAGCATGCTCTGAGGAAAGGACAGAGTGGCATACAGGAAACTCTGTGAAAGCTTGGGACCGAGCATCAGGTATTTTCTCCCTCTGGATCTCTGGGCTCTGGGGGAAGAGGGGCGAGTCTCTGGGCTGGGTAGGTTACAGCGGGGCGCTGGGGGTGGGAGTGTTGGTATCTGGGCTGGGGGCCCCACGGCTGGGCTCTGGGGAGGAGGGGTTCGAGTGTATTGGCTGTGGAGGCTCTGGGGGGGGGGAAAGAGGAGTTGGGGGTATCTGGCCCCTCTGGCTGGGCTCTCGGGGGGAAGGGGACAGAGAAACAGGAACTGGGCTGTCATAGGGGTTTCTTTAACTCTCTACTCCTTGGGGAATTTTTGTCTCTCTCTGTAGGTTACAGACATACTTGCTGACAGGTATTTTGAAAAACACAATGAAAGCGGAGGAAGAAAAATTTGCTGTCACCCAGAGAGCAATGGAAAGGCGAATGTGTAAGATACCGTTCCACGATCATATACCGAATGAGGAGATCAGAAGGTGTACAGAGGTGACCAATGTAGTGCAGGCAATGTACGACACAAAGCGAAGATGGGTGGGTCACGTAGTCCGCAGGCAAGACAATAGGTAGACAACCCGCATCAGTGACTGGATCCACAGAGAACACAAGCGATCGCTTGGCAGACCGAAAACACGCTGGTCTGATCCCATGATGAAACTCTTTGGCCAGGAATGGAAAGAATGTGCTTGCAACAAAATGGAATGGTGGACGGACGAGGACAAGCTGGACAAAGGTGATTTTGACATAAATTATCAAAATAATTGAAACTGGAGTGATTATGTAGTGTTAGTTTGACAAAATGTGCAGAATTTTTAATTTTTTGACGCAGAATGCCACCAGGAGTAGGTATTTCAATGCCCCTCCCTTTAGAATTAAAGCAACTAGAAACTGAGGCCTACTCAATCTCTATTCAGTTTGCAAACTTCAAGTTCTGTCAGATGCATCTCTTGGCACATGGCAATACCAACATTCTATTTTTTAAACATTGAATATATTTGTTTCTTTTAATCGGGTTATTAAAACCCTCTATATTCCAGGACATATACTTAATTATTGGAACCACTGTTGTTAATATATACTGGATAAAATATAAAGTCACTTTGTGCATAAATGAGAAATTGCAAATTTTCCTGAGCAACACACAGTTCTTGCACATCTCAGTAGCAAAAGTTATATAATCCAGGGTTAGGGTGTTGCTTCCCAGTACGTACGCTACAGGAGAGGAAAGAAAATTCCCAGAGTGGAAAGCTAACAGGAAGGGGACAGAAAGAGGAGTTAAATAAGTGGAAAACACAAAACAGAAAAGATAGTGGAAAGAGAAATATACATTAGTACCATACAATGAAAAGGAAGAATCTGTTAAAATAGTCCTAAAATACACATTTGGCACCCAGATCAGGTGGCTGGATTAGAGTTCCTTACTGCTCTTGAGGCCCCAAACATTACAACTATAGTAATGACATATTACCAATAGAACCTTCATGCATTAGTCCATAAGGAAACACCATCTAATAAAGCAATGACTGTATGTATTATACACATGCACACACACGTACATATATAATTACTAATCAAATTATGGGCTTTACTTCAATGCACCTTTTCCATGAATTAAGGCAATAGGAAGTAAATTGAAAATAACACTTTAATCCTTCAACCGCAATGAGAGAGAGAAAAGGAACTAACATATCAATATCAACTAGCACCCATCAACTTGTTTAGAGGAGCCATATCAGATCTCAGAAAGCAATACATAAATTCCATATGGTTGGATGATTCCATAGGTGTCTCCTGTTGCAAAAGAGGAGTTTGCAGATTTTCGAGATATTTTTCTGCCTCCTAAGGAGAACCGAATGCTTCGTTAAAAGCTGCCCTGATTGCAACCATATCACAGGGATAATCTTGAAGGAGCAGCATTTTAATTGCTGGTTGTCTCCATAACAGCTCCTTTTTCTTTTCTGGATTTCTGCAATATAAGCTCCTTAGTGGTAAACTTCAAGAACTTCACAATCAGTGGTCTAGGACAACCTCATGGAGCTGGCTTGGGGGCAAGAGCCAATTGTGCCAGTTCTATATCAAAACAAAAATCCACCGGCAGATCCAACAACTTAGTTACCAGTTTAGGGACAAATTACCTTTCTATATACCCACAGGGACATCCACAATCCTGATGTTATGTCATCTTAGGTAGCCTTCTAGATCAGTGGTTTTCAACCTTTTTTTCATTTGTGGACCCTAAAAAGTTTCAAATGGAGGTGCGGACCCCTTTGGAAATCGTAGACAGTCTGTGGACCCCCAGGGGTCTGCAGACCACAGGTTGAAAACCAGTGTTCTATGGTAACAACAACCTTTTGCAGACACCTTAGACGTAGACTGCGGACCCCCACAGGTCTGTGGACCACAGGTTGAAAACCACTGTTCTAGATCAATTAGCTTGATCTTACTAGTCTTGATATCATTATAGTTCTTCATAACCTGTAATTTGCTCTCTTTGAGATCATCTTCCACTTTAGAAATTCTGTGTTCTGTTTCACCCATCCATCCAGATAGAACTTGTAGTGCACTCCCACTTGTCACAGTGGTCTATAGGGTGGAAACTGTAGATTTAATTTCAACAGTACTGTGGCCATCAGCTGCGTTCCATAAGGCACCATTTTGTTTGTATAAGTGGGGGAGGCAGGTATCCTCTGTCTTTTTGGCACTTTCAGATTTGAAAAGGAAGATGCAGAGCTAGAGGGCATTTTGGGGGTTTCAATAGTCTGGCACAATATTTCTTGAGGTTGGATGGTGGGTTTTAGGGTACAATGTTGGGAATTCCCCAGGGGCTGCTTGAGAACTTAAGGAACCTGCCTCCACCTTGCAGCACCATATGATGTTCTGAAAGTAGCTTTCAGAAGTGATGGTCAAGCAGAGAAGCCTTCTTTCCCTCTCTCTAGCTCCCCAGTTTTCCTATTAGAAATCCCCCCCATTCATAAAGGGGAACAACATGACTGAATGGATGCCTTCAGTAAAAACTCATAGCAGGCAATGAATCCAGATAATGTGCATATTAAATACCTAATATGCAAAAACAAAAAAAACCCCAACCTTTTTGTTATATCTTAGGTGAAAATGACACATTATTTTTCAACATGGGGGTAGATATCTTGGTCTTTAAATCTGCATCACATAATGACTTGTTGAGACTGAATGGAGGAGTCACTTTTATTCCATTCAGATGTAGCTTCTTTTGTGGTCATATGCACCTGCTCCACTCACTTCATCTCCAACATGGGCCTGGCATGGACAGCTAGTTTTCCTTCCATTTTGGTCTGAGGATACTTCAACAATGATAGACGATGAACAACTGCATCTTCTCCCTACACAGTTGTCTGGCCAACCTCCATCAATAGCACTACCCCTGACTCTGGAACCACAACAAGAGATCGAGCCATATCAGGATACTTATTTCCAAGGATTTTTCAGCTGTCCATGGAAGATATTTTTGATGGCTGGAGGCTCCAGGTGTCCCTAAACCTCCAACTGCCAGAAGCTAGGACTGGACAACAGGGGATGGATCACTCAAAATTGCCCTGTTCTATATCAAAACCGGCAGATCCACTGGCCACTGTCAGAAGACAGGATATTGGGCTAGATGGACCATTGTTCTGACCCAGTATAACTATTCTTATGTTCTTAACTTCATCAACAAACACAAATTAAAGTGTCATCTCTGTGCTGAAGACTCACAGATCCACTTCCCTACTCCAGACCGGTCTCTTTCTGTCCAAACTAAAATCTCAGCCTCTCTTTCTGATATCTCATCCTGGATGCCCAGCCATCAGATCAAGCTCAACATGGCTAAATCAGAGCTCTGAATTCCACCTCACACCCCAAGCCTTCCCACTCCCTCTTTTGTCGATCACGACCTCAACCCCAACATCTCTGACTCAAACCTCTCTCTTTAAGTCCTCACATCCAGGTTATATCTACATCTTGCAGATTCTTTTTGCATAACATCTTTAAGACATGGCTTTTCTTATCCATCCACACAGCTAAAATGCTCACTCAGGCCCTCATCATCTGATGTCTCGATTACTACAACATCTTTTTCTCTGCTTTGGCAAATGTAAGCTTGCTCTGCTAATATCCATTTGGAATGCAATTCCGAAGGTCATTTTCCTAGCCCATCACTTTGATCACCTCACTCCTCTGTTCACATTGCTCCACTGGCTCTCCTTTCTCAATAACATTAAACAAACTGCTTGTCTTCACTTTCAAGGCCTTTCACAGCTTATCCCTAATCTTACCTATCATCTCTCATTCGGTATCAAAATGAGAGATTCCTGCCACCAATCAGCCCATGATGCCAGCCTCCATCACCTAGTTCTTAAACTGTCAAACAATCACCTTAGTGCTTTCTTCCTCCATGTTGCCCCTCCAAGTTGGGAGGAGCCCCCCATAAACATCCACAAAGCCACCTCATTAGCCACCATCAAATCCCTCCTCAAAACTGTCCTTTGTCATGATGCCTATAAAAAACTTGACAAGTGCTGCACTGCTGGTGTGCTGAGACCACTGTCTGTCATGTTGACCAGTGCTGTCTCATTGTTTCCCCATCTATCTTTCTGAATCCATCTGTAATCTTTTGTCTTCTACCTAGTCCCCGCCCCAAAGAACTTACAAGCTATCTTTTAGTTCTGTATTTGTACAGTACCTAGCAGAATGGTCCATGACTAGTGCTCCTAGCCACTCCTGCAATATTAATAAATAATAGTAATGATCGTTGATGTGTATTATTTGTACCCATCTGTTCCTGATACATAGAAAATGTGAGTCTGTTACAACCATGGCTCTTTATCTGAAGTTGTAGAAACTCACACTTTTAGCTCTGGAGGTGTTTGGTTCAATCCAGGTATTCGCCAAGAAGGCATTGTCACATCTGGAATCTCCTAGAACCTAAAATTATGTGAATAGTTCCTTTACTCCATTCATCTGGGCTTTCTTACTAATGGGACAGGCTGTCATCCAGCAGTGTACCCAACTAGAGCATCAGGGGCACTGCCTGGAGTGTGGAGACTCCCCACTTTGATGCAGATAGTCAGGGCCGGCTCTAGTTTTTTTGCCGCCCCAAGCAAAAACAAAAAACAAAAAACTCTGGGAGCGCAACTGCCAAAACAAAAACAAACAAAAAAGGTGTCCGGAATGCCACCCCTGAAATTGTGCCACCCCAAGCACGTGCTTGGTTTGCTGGTGCCTAGAGCCGGCCTTGCAGATAGCCAACAGTTTCTTTATAATGACTATGCACAGATGAACAAATGTGTTGTTATTCCCATCAAACAAACAGAACAGCCTGTTCTTAAAATAAAATGAAACCTGTGTTTTTTCTCCTTGCTCTATTATCTGTGACTCACACAACAGGATTCCATCACAGAATCACGTATTATCTCAAAACATAGACTAACAAACCTCTGAAGATCAACCTTTTGAACTGAGTCATCACAAAAGTTCTTACACTTATTATGGGTTGGAAACCAGGAGGATATCAAAACCTGCTGTCACAAATCAGTTTTTACTCCTCTACTCAGGGATGTATCCAGGTTTATTTATTTAGTTAGTTTGTTAGCTTTATTTTATTAAGTGAATTTGGTAGGCCAAAAGTCTGAAGCTGATTAGACTATATGTGCACTAGGTATATGCTAGTGGAAAAGAAGATAGTTTTTGCAACAATTTTTTTTATTATGGTTATCAACATAAAGTGGCCTCTTAACAGACATGAATTTAGGGATCATGGCTTATAGCCCTTATTATAACTCCATTCTAATTACTGCAACTTTAGTACTGCTTTGTTGTTAATCCAAAATTTCTGATCTACTCCCAAGAATACCATCAACTGCATTCTTTTGTAGGAAATGCTCATTTGGATGAATCCCAAATAGGTTTGGGGAGCACCTTGCGGTAATTAGAAATGTATTGTTCACTGTTTCACATAATTGAGACTTCCATGATCCCTGTCTGTGTTGAACTCCAGTAACAAATCCAGGGCATCTCTCAAAGAACAACTGATACCAAATATATTTGTCTAGACTCCCATTGTTCCTGATAAATAAACATCTTTCCCACAGATTTTCCTTTCACTTTTCACAGCTCTTTTCTCTCTCATGCTTGTTTTCTCTATTTTTTCATATTTGCCCTATTTTCCATAAAGTTCTTCACAATCCCCCCTCCCCAAAACTATGATTAACACTTCTCAATTCTAATCTTCTTATCACCTATTTTAGAACAGTTTTTACTCTTTGATCCATTGATTCATATCTTACCCCCGTTCCCTTTGTTCTTCGTATATACATCCTGAATCATTTTTCATCTTGTGCTATTCAAAAACACGTCACCCACTTGTTTCCATGTTGTACTCACACACTTTCATCTTTCCTTATACTACATACATGCTTCTCTATGATTCAGTGTCTTTTCCAACTACTGATACTCCTCCTTTGAGTTCCCCAGCCAAAAGAAAACTTCAGTCACAGTTAAAAAACACTTCTAATCCTCTTACTTCCTCGTTTCTGGGGGGTGTCTGACCCAAAAGCACCCTACACATTACTTTAATTATCTTTGTACAAAATATGCTTGTGAGATATCATTTGAAAACGAATAACTCGGAGGTCGATAATATCATTGTGAAATGTTTGTAGCAATATTATCTGTAAAGTTATGAATTCCCCCCTGTATGACGTTACTTGTTCAAAACAGACAGCCCTGCCTATGCAAATGTTATTAAAAGGGTCTATACTAAGCAAAGAAATGTGTGTTTACCTCAGTTTACATATAAGTAGTAAACAGGATCATCAAGATAGCAAGGGGAGGAGATGGCAGGGAACAGAACAATTTGCATTTCAGCAAACACAAGTGGGGGGAAAAAAAGAGCAAGGAGCCTCCTTCACCACAACTCCATGTCTTCTTCCTCCTACCTGAATAGACTTTGCTTGGAGGGGTAACCTCCAGAAGAATCCATTTCAAAGGTTCACTGAACTATAAAAGAACAGGACAGAAAACTCCAAGTTATCTCTTTCACCTAAGAAGACAGAGGCACCAGCACCATTGGACATCTGCAAGAGATCCTGACAGAGGAGAGGTTTACTCACCTTCTTGCTGGAAGACTGTAGATGAGAAAGGCAATTTTGAACAAATCCTTAAGCCAAAACTTAGTAGATTAAATTTTAGATGTTTAGATGCATGTTTTCATGTTCATTTGCTTGTATCTAACTTTCTATCTTATACCTGAATTCAGTTACAATCCTATCCGCTTTTGTTAATATGCTTGTTTTACTATCAATCTAAACCAATAATGTTGTGTTGGTACTAATGTGAATGTCAGCTCCAGTGAATGTGCCAAATTGGTGTGTTTTGTCTCCTTAAAGGAGCAAACAAGCCATATTATGTCTCTGAACTGTCCAGGAGAGGGCTGGAGATTGCAGAGCACACAGGTTTGGAAAAAATTCGGACTGAGAGTGTGTTTGGGTGGGGGGGGGGGTCACCCTGCAAGTAGTAACCAAGTCTGGAGGAAGCTAAAATGGGGGCTCTGGGGCTGTAGACAGGCTGCTTGGGTCAGAGCTGCTGACCCTGTCTAGCACACTGTCTGAGTGCTAGCAGGCTGTTTCTGAGTAGCCCAGGTTGGGATCTACAACAGCAAAGCATTGTGAGGCACCCAAGATTACAGGGCAGGCAGTGAACACAACCCCTCACTCGTATGGATTGCACCCCAGAACATGATTGGGGGAAGTGGGATTGTGACATGTGTTATAGATTCAGATAATTTCTTTTTTGATTTTGTAGAAATTACAGTTTTGTGTCTTATCCTTCTCTGAGCAAATGTGGTTCTTCATACACAACTCGAAGGGTCTGAGAGATCTTGACCCATTTGCCACCTACTCAAAGAACAAAAACAACTTCTCCTGAGTTGAACAGTTTTATTTCCCAAGCCAGTGTAATTCCAATGACCAGACAAGAGAAATAGAAAACACCCAAAGGGCACCAAATCGTTATGATTCTAAGGACTCAACATTTCAAAGAAGTTAAACATACACTGAGAACATAACAGGAGCTTTGTGTACTTGATTTCCATAGTTTGTGGTCATCTCTTTTTAGCCAGTTTCATTCCATGCCATTTGAAAAACAGACAGGGGTGTGAAAGCACTGTTTTTAATGGAAATCACACTAACTTGGGCTTTTTTTAATGAAAGAGGACATAGCCAGTCTTTCCCACAATACAGCATAAGAGAAGGGTCAGGGAGCTGCCGAACACGTAGCAAAGGAGGAGTAATGAGGTAATTCCCAAACAGAGACGGGTATTGTGGAACTCTTAGAAACCCAGAAAAGCCTGCTAGGAAAACAAACAAATGTGGCACTTTGGGAAAAAAACTAAGACAGACCTAAATATGGTGGCTTCATAGCATATGATCAGCGTTACTAGACAAGACTCATCATGGATCTTAGCGATAAGCTTGCAAAACATAAAATGAGACTCTGCAAATCCTACTGTTAATTAGTTTAAAATCTCTCTCTCTTTCTCACACACACACACACACACACACACTCTCTTTCAATATTTTGCTAGCTTTCTATGGACGTGTTCATGTTTCAGCTGTACCTTGCTTAAAAGGTGCTCAGGAAAAGCAGCAGAAACACAAGTAACACTGCTCAGTCGCCTGATTGGGCAGATCCTCTGGCTGTCAACAGGGCAGTGTCTGCAACTTCTCTTTCCATTACCCTTTCCCTACCTCTATCTCTCCCCTCTGATATGCCCGCTGCCTGCCTCATGTTGAAGGCGCATGCTGATCATCCGTACACTTCACAGTTTTACAGTCCCATTATTTGCTAGTTGATTCACAGTGACAAACGTCTAAACAAACCCCCATTGTGTCATTTCCAAGTAACTCCTCAGGGGCCCACATCTTATTTGTGTCTGTAAAGAGCCATGCACAACCATGGTGCCATACAAATAACAACGGCTCTGATCCTGCAAACACTTAAGGCAGGCTTGACTTTACATATACAGAATTTAATGGGATTGTTCAGTGCATAAAGTTAAGCATGCGCATATGTGTTTGCAACACTGAGTCCAGTATGCCCATTTGTTATTCATCAAATAATGCCATGCACCATTTAGCATGTCAGAAAGCATGAAGGAAGGAGAATCAATAGCTCACAAATTAAAAAGTTTAAAAAAAATAAAAATCAGCACTCATCTCAGTGGCTCAGTCTGTGTTTACGATAAGCCAAACTTTATAGAAGTAACAATAACAAATATGTGTGAGGTCTATCATTCTACTAAGATGTGTAACACTAGTGTTTACAGGTGCCTTCTGCCAGTTTAGCAAAAATAGCAAAGAAATTACTAGGTTATATTAAAAGATGAGTTTAAAATAAGCAGCATGAGTTTATGCAATGCACTTGGTTAAGTCACACCTACAGTATATTATTGCCTTCAGCTCTGGCAACTCCTTTGCTGAGCTCTACAAAGGTGCTGGTAAAGATATAAAGAAGAGAGTCAGCAGTAACTATAACAGCAAGTCACGAATCTCTCACAACCTTTTGCTTTTGATATGTGATAAATATTGCTACAATTTCCTCTTTCTTTCTTGTTTTATAGAAAATTCTGATGCTTATGTTAAAGCAGATTATATCAAACACCTGACTGATTTCTTCTGTTTAGCCATGTGGGAATGGAGCTCAGTTAATACAGCTGACTTCACCTTCCCAAGGTATACTCATCCTTATTGTTCTTATATTAAATACATGGTTAAAGATGTGATCACTATTAGCCCCCTCCCTCTCGCCACACACAATTTAGACACTCACAAAGGATAAAGTGGCATATCTAAAATTAGAAACACCTCACAGCTGTGGTGTTTCAAACACTGAGCCCAACCTTGAGAAGCGCTGAGCACCTTTGGAGAGGTGTTGAGGCACCCTCAAATCGCATCGTCTTCAATGGGAATACAAAACAATGGGATTTGAGGGTGCTCAGCACTTACAGGATTTGGCTGAATGGTTGATCTAAAAACAATAGCAAAATGAGAGACCTTGTAGAATGAAAGGGGATTTAGAATGCCCTATTGTCGAAGAGCACTACAGAGTTGCACTATAAAGTGCCATCTATTTACATGTAGCACACACTTGTCCAAGGCAACTTGTTCAGGCAACTCTGACAAGTTCTCAGTGGCTGGTGCTAGGGTAAACCTGACCTAAATTATAGTGCTCTCTCTTGACCCACAGTATGTGAGATCAACACCTATTCCCAAACTACTCCGAGATGCAAAATGTGAACACAATAGCTGTTAGAAAAGGGGAAAAAACCTTCTAAACAAAACTTGTGGAACTAACAGGACATTTGTTAAACCTCACCCCTTAGTCATCCTGCTTTTTGGTCCATTCCACTTTACATCCTTTTTCTCTCCACTTCTGTTTAGAGGGCAGGATCCTTGTCTACATACCCACCTGTAAATCAACTAATATGCTCTGAGTGCTATATAAATAATAACTAATTAAATAAAAAGTGATAATTGATGATGATGGTGTTTGTTAAGGAAGAAATCTGGTATTTAACTCTACATTTCTTTCAAAGCATGTTTTAACATTATTCATTTTTGTACATTGTTATTTAATCTTCTATGGATTTTAGAATACACATTAGGTTGAAAAGAGACAGAAGGGAAGTGGCACTGAAGTAGTAGGAGATGAAACTTCTTTAGAAAAGATATCAGGTCAATGGAGTCATAATGACTTAGACAAGATTTCTCATTTAGGATGCAGGTTACTTTGCCTTTAAGGCAAGCCAGACTCAGCCTCACCTGTGAGCAGACAGCTACGCGGCAGCTGAAGATGACGGACACAGTTATAATGGCTGACCCCAACTATGAGGGATCAGAGAGAGAAAGAGAATGAACTACAAAAACTGAGCTGTGAACTTGGTCTGTGGAGGAGAAGGTTTTCTTTAGGAAGGACATAGGGAAGCCAGGCTGGAAGAGGCTCATAGGTCTCGGGCTCTGAGGTAGGGCCTGCAAAGAACAAGGAGGTCACTGATGTAAACTGCTGGAGTCCCTGGGGAAGGATGCGTGGGGAACCAGTTGGGTAAGAGACAGCTTAGGAGGGCTAAGCCATATAGCGCTCAGATAGGGTACATCTGCCCTGCTGAAATAGACATACTTGTACTAGCTCTCATTGAACTAGTATGGTAAAAATAGAATGTGGTTGCAGCAGTCTGAGCTGTGGGACATACCCAGGGTCTTGGATAGGCACCTGCTTGAGGTGGTTACTCCTTCCTATAATTTGTTCTGCGGTGGTCACATTCTGTTTGTTAATGTACTAGGTCAATGAGAGCTAGCACAAGAATGTCTTCTCAAGCTAGGAAGCACACAGCTCGAAGTGTAAACGTACCTTATCCGAGTGTTCTGTGGCCTGGCCCTCTCAAGATGTTTCTTACCCAACAGGATTTTCCCACTACCCCCTTCCCCAGAGACTCATAAACTATGCCTACATTAAAAGCTAGGGGTGTGATTTCCCTTGCTTGTGTACACATACTTATGATAGCTCTCATCAAGCTAGCACAAGGATAAATAGCAGTGAAGCCAAGGTAGCAGCAGCACATGCACGGCTTAGCTGGGCTGAGTACAAGCCTCCCTGAAACGGGGTACATACTTAGCATGACTGAGCCACGTCTGTGCAGCTGCTATCCATGCTACTGTGGCTACACTGCTATTGATACTTGTACTAGCTCGATGGGAGCTAGTGCAAGTGTGTGCACATGAGCAGGGACATCACACCCCTAGCCTATAGTATAGATGTAGCCATAGAGATGGTCAGGCCCCGGAACACCCAGGGAAAGAAACAGAGGTGAGGAAGTGGTCAACAGGTGGTACTGCACTGCTGTGTCCAGGCATGAGGGGGCATCCTAGAGTTTAGGGTGTGCTATAGCAATGCCAAGTAGTTGCTTGATCAACTTTGCTACCTTGATTATTTCAACAGCTGTTTTGTTTAAAAATAAACAAACTATATTAAATATAATCCTCTCAGATAGGCTAGAAAAAATTACTGAACTCTAGATCACTACTACTCAAAACACCTGTCTCCAAAGAAGGATTGTGAAATGCTATAAATGTGTATCAGACTTCATCAACATGTAAAATACCCTGGGGTGGAATCCTGCTCCATTGAAATCAATGGGAGTTTGCCATTGACTTCAGAAGGGTGCAGATTGCATCCCTGGATCCTGCCCTAAGAGCATACAATCCAAATAACATGGAAAACAATAGCTACGGGAAACACACACACTTATCTAACAGCATAAGGTGCTGTAAAAAGGTATGTAGACATTCTGATTATTGTGCTTTAATATAGCTATTAACCTTTAAAAGTGCAGAATAAAGACATCTGTTCCAATGTTTTTTATAGGAGGACTTTAAAACTCTAGTAGCCTACTTACCAGTAGCAAGCAGTGTTCACTGGAGAGTGGGGCCATCAACCTCTGTAGAGTTTGAGCTATCATTAAAAATAATTACATTTCCAGCTCAGCTCTTATGGTAGGAAGATACCCTTATACATGTGAATTGCTATAGTGCTGTCTTCCTTAGCCTATAGGGGGGGGGGGAAACCATTCCCAAGCTTCTGCTGCTGCACCATTGGTTCCCAAGCACAATGAGGCTAAAACTGACAGGACTCTGGTCAATTTCCTGGCTGTTACTTAGACCCCTGGGCTGCTTGGATAGCCACAGTGATAATGTCAGTTTATTTCTGTTGTTTCCTGGGAAAGATGGGAGAAGTATCACAGGCAAAAGTCAATGGAGTAGAGGTGGCAGGGCACCTGGCAGGCTCAGACTATGAGTACTACAACTTCTCAAAGATGAAAAGGCAAATTCTTCACATAGGTTTCTTTCCCCCCATCACAATCTGATGTACTATAAGACTTTATATGGTCTCTAGGTAACTCATAGGAAATTGCTTACAGTTGCCTACAACTGATAAGCTCCATAAATAGAGTGAAACTGATCCCACAGGGTGGACTGGATTGGCTGAAAAAAGTAGAAAAAGAAATAAACTTTATTTATTTGAAAGGTTATGAATAAAAAATAGACTTCATTGCTTTACAGTTTGGGTATGTCCAGTCCAAATGTTTTGTTTTCCCACCTGGAGATAGGAGCTGACAATGCAATTGTTAACAAAATTAGTGCTTTGTTCAGAATGTCACTATAAATAGGCCTCTTATAAAAAACAGATGCACTGCCTATTACTGTTTTAAAGGCTTATCAAGCCACTAAAGGCCAAGTTGGTTGTAATAAAAACAACACAAGAATGCAGTGGCTAGATAACTTATTATCACAACTAACAGAAAAACATGTACAAGCCTGATTTATAACAGACGTATTTAATGTTAAAATCCCACAAACGAATCTATGGAGAAAGCATGTATTTAGGTAGAAACAGCTGTTTTTGTCAGGTATAATCCTTTTCTTATTACTAGAAAATACTGACAAATGCGAACAACAATACTCCTCTGTTAGTGGGTGAAACAATTTTTTCACAAATACATTTTATTTTCTTAAGAGACAGATCACAATTTTCAACACTTTTGCCCCAAGTCACATTGAAACACCAATGTCAATGTCAGCTGTATTGAAAAATGTTAGCTACATGTCAGGGAATTAGTCCTGAATTTACACTCTTTACTAACTGATTACAACTGGTATGAAGATCAAGTAATTTAAAATCACCCTGATGAGTATATTTCAATCTTTTGAATCAACTGTGTTTTTTACCTTTTCCTCTTGGCAAAACAAACTATTTGCATTGTTTACTGAATAGAAGCAACAATGTTTTTACTAGCAGTAATCTAATTTTGCTGTACTTTTTCTACCACCCTAATCTAATATTCTATTTCTAGCATTTTTTTATAACTCTTGTTTATTTTCTCAGTCTGGCATAACAAGCAGTGTAGCTGCAAATGCTAGCAAGGGGTTAGCAGTGGACTGTTTTGACTGTTGTTAAAGTAAATCCATCTTTCACTGGATTCATATAAGGGTTGATTCCTCATAAAAACGTCCTATTGGAACTTATGCATATGAACAGTTTCATTGTAGGGAAATCCCTTGTTGAAGTGCACAATGTAAAGATATTATAAACTGTTAAATATAAAAAGCTGTAACTTTTGCAAACACAGCCTGAGCTCTGATGTGTCATAACTCTACAAAATTACATGTAACTTCAGATAGGAATTGTCTGACCTGAATTGAAATCTAGTGAGACTGCTGCCAAAAGCAACAATGTTGATTTCTTTTAAAAAAAAAATACATTGTTTTTAAGGATGAGCAAAATTGAAGCAGAAACAGGATACTAAACAGTGCTGTAAATGATGACGGTTTATGAAGAAGTTCACATACAATACTGTAGTAGTACATTTCCTAATGCAATGTTTTTGAAGGTTCATATTATTTAGATTTAGCATTTTATAATGTATCTTATTAATGTGTGTGCACAAGTCTGATGCTACTTAACAAATGAGTAAGCAAAAAAACTCAGAGACCCTGATCCAAAGGCTACTGAAGTCAAAGACTCTTGACTGGATTCAATGGGCTTTGCATCAGACCCTAAGTGTATATAATTTTGGATGTTCAGGGTGATCAAATGTGAACTACACTAGCATGAAGGGATGGGCCACATATAATTTCAGAGGTATTTTTCCATGGACTTGCAAAAAGGTGTCAGATTTGACTGAGGACCTCAAGAATTTCATCAATCATATTATATCCTTTTCTGAGATGGGGAACTCCATTTTTTCCTATTCTGGCATTTCGATTTTATTGTTTGTTCTCATTTTGTATTGCAAATATTTCAGTCAGAGTTGAGCCAGGAAAGCAGTGCTTGGATGCCACTTAGGTAGGCTAAACATTTTGGAATCTGTGTTCGACAGTTAATCAAAGTTAGGGTTCAGATTTAGATTTGATACCAAAATCTAATGACATTCTTGCAAGATTTTATCCCAAAATGGCAGAATCTTGTAAAACCAGCACCAGCACAAACAATAGCGATCACAGCACTTTTGCCATCTTGGGCTGAAATAAAAGAGTATGGGTAAAATCCTGGCCACATTTTAAGTCAGTGGGAGTTTTGTCACTGACATCAATGGAGTCAGGATTTCACAACCTGCATGATGTTCTGAGTTTTCATCCATATCAGAGCCAGCACAGAGGAAAGTCTTTTTCTCTTTTTGGATTTCATCTGAAATCCAAAAGATGCAAATCTGAACCACCTGAAATTCAAAAGGGATTGAGATTTGAAGGTCCTGTTTCAGCTATCTGTAATATTTCATAGATAGGCAAACCCAATATCAATACTATCAGTTTATCAAAGAAGGCCTAGTAAAACCCTCAGCTGAGGATCAAAAGATTTCTCTTGTGCAAAACTTATATTCATAAACTTGAAATTGCATAAGTGAAGTTTCTGTCAGAGTGACAACTGGATGCAAGACACAGAGGAAACCTCGATAAGATAGTGTAGGTAATAGGACTGGCTGAAACAGATGAGATTCAGTAACAATCATACAAAGTCCAATATCTGGGAAGAGGAAATGAACAATACAGATAAAGACAGAGGGACAACCGAAAGAGACTCATAGGTGATGGATAGGCTATAGCACAGTAAAAATGATCTTGCAATGTGATGTCATTGCAAAAAACAGTCCATTCCAGTTTCATACATATATTGCATATAGAGGAATAATATGTAATCATACCATATTTTATAAACCTGAAAAAACATGTTCAGAATGATTAAGGAAATGTGCACACAGAATATTTTTCAGTCTCCAAGAGGTTAAAACAATCACTTGTGAATAAAATGAAGCCACTAAGAAGATTTCAATAAAGTACCTACCATCCTGTCCTACAGACAATCCGAGATTAAGATGCACTAGACTAATAGCTGGGAGTAAAACACTGCAGCACAAACCATCCCCATTTATTTCCTAGCATCACCAGTCAGTGAAAGAAAAACTGTCCCAATAATATTATACTAACAACTAACGCTGATACCATGAGAACCCTATAGTTACCAAGTCCCCTCAGGGACAATGAATTGTATATTTATAGTTTTAACCAGGGAAGTGGTTGCCTGGTAGCAGGGATGTTCACACCTGTTATAAAACGATCTCAGAGAACCCCAGGAAAGATTGACTAAAAACATAATACTAAAAGCTTTATAATCATTTACACTAAATTCATAGACATTCAAGATTTCCGCTGAATTATTTTTTTATTTAAATTCATATTTACATAATTTTTGTATGCCTTGTGAATTGTTTTTAAACTTTGCATATATGCCACCATGGTTTTGGTGTTAAGGGGAGAGAGCGAGAGAGAGAGAGAGAGAGAGCGAGAGAGAGAAAGGATCTTTTTAGTGTAGTTTATATTCTGTTTAACATTGTGCAAGTGCATTTGTCAAGGTAGTATATGCCTGCAAATAATCAAGTGTAATCAAATTCCATGCAAGTAAAGCTAGTTCTCAGGGGAAAAGACCATAGTCCAGAAAATTGTACTTAATTGTTGTTAAGCACTGAAATCGCTGTCTGTACCACTGAATCTGTAATGGATACAAAGATAATCCCCTAGGGTATTTTCCTCACATGTAACCCCCAGGTAAACAAAACTACATTTTAACTACCCTCTTTTGGTCTAAGAATGACTAGATGTGGCTCCCATCACACATCCTGGCCAATTCTCACAATTTTATCATGAGTCTCGTGATATTTGATGTTTTTCCATCAAGCTCTGCCTCCTGGAGGTATGTGATTAGGTGAAATCTCAGCTTTTATTTTTAAAAAAAGTTTCTAGCCTTCAAGATCGCAAAGGAAATGTGACCTAAGTATGTCCTAACGATAGAAACCAGAAGGCAAATAAACAGAACCCAAAATGTATTTTAAAAAATAAATAATATTTTAAATTATTTTTTCAACTCTCAATATTTAAGCCAATCAAATGCTTTTGGCAACACTGAGGAAGGCAATATAGCATCATTGCCCAGTAATAGTATACCTTAACTGGACAACAAAGTCATAGCTGAGTGACATGAGACATCGACTTGTACCTCCTCCCAGGAATGAGAGGAGAGGACAGGCCTGGAAATTGGACTCATTTCTCCTGCACAGCAGTGCAGGTGTGGCCAATAAGGCGATAGAATCATAGGATTGGAAGGGACCTTGAGAAGTCATCTAGTCCAGTCCCCTGCACTCGTGGCAGGACTAATTATCTAGCCCATTCCTGACAGGTGTTTGTCTAACCTGCTCTTAAAAATCTCCAATGATGGAGCTTCTACAACCTCCCTAGGCAATTTATTCCAGTGCTTAACCACCCTGACAGATAGGAAGTTTTTCCTAATGTCCAACCTAAAACTCCCTTGCTGCAATTTAAGCCCATTGCTTCTTGTCCAATCCTCAGAGGTTAAGAAAAACAAATTTTCTTCCTCCTCCTTGTAACAACCTTTTACATACTTGAAAACTGTTATGTCCCCTCTCAGTCTTCTCTTTCCCAGACTAAACAAACCCAATTTTTTCAATCTTCCCTTATAAGTCATGTTTTCTAGACCTTTAATCATTTTTGTTGATCTTCTCTGGATTCTCTCCAATTTGTCCACATACTTCCTGAAATGTGGTACCCAGAACTGGACACAATACTCCAGCTAAGGCCTAATCAGCGCGGAATAAAGTGGAAGAATTACTTCTCGTGTCTTGATTACAGCACTCCTGCTAATACATCCCAGAAGGATATTCGCTTTTTTTGCAACAGCGTTACACTGTTGACTCACCGTCTCCCATGACCTCTCAAAGATAATCACTAATGGCATAGATATCACCTCAGTCAGTTCCTTGAGTATTCTAGGATGTATTTCATCAGGTCCTGGTGACGTGAAGACATCTAATTTGTAATTTTTAACTTGTTCTTTCCCTATTTTAGCCTCTTCTGATCCTACCTCATTTTCACTGGCATTCACAACATTAGACATCCAATTAACACCACCTTCTTGGTGAAAACCAAAACAAAGAAATCATGAAGCATAGGGCCAGCCAAAACAAAATCATTTTTAAAATCAGACAACAGATAATACTCTAGAGCTTTAGGGAGGAAGGTTTACTTCCCCTTTCGGCTCCCCAAGTAACAGCTCCCCAAGTAACATAGCTTATACATTTTAAAAAAACAACAACAAATTTTGGTCCGTCAAGCAAAGCTTGAGCAAAAACACATTTGTCCATGTTAATTACCCAGTGGTTGGTAACAAGGAGCGTCTTCCAACCAGTAAACAGAGTCCGGAACAGCCACACTGACAGGCCACTGACTCAACTACAGGGCACATGAAGAAAAGGCCCATTCTTACCTATCTACCTGAGTTTGTAGATAAAAGTGTCTCTGTGCTGTGCATGCATCCACTAGTTATGACTCAGCCAGCAGAAAGAGTTGCTCAGCTTCATATTACTAAATGCAAAGTCCTTACTGTTTGATTCCTTCCCTGAGGTCCCCACATTTTCAAGCAACTTATCACCAGAATTTCAATCAATTCCAGGAAATAGTTTTGTGCTGATAACTGTACTTTATCTCCCCTTTATTTAAATATGCATCCTCTCCAATGTATGCTATTGTATATCATTTGCTAGAGATTGTAACACAGTTTCTACCGCCTCCTTCTTTCTCTGCCTCTTTAACTAAGAAGAAAATCAGCAGCAAGTAAAAGCTCACTTTTAATTATGCTAGGGTCAAGATGTAATTTAATTTAAACAATACACCTTTTCTTTTCCAAGTCTCCTTTAATTTCCCATAGATATCAGTTGCAGTCTTTCATACACATCTATGAAAACCACCAGGAAGAGCTCAAAACCTCTTTGCATTTCAACTCTATTAGCAGAACAAATAACTTCTGCTTTCTCATTTTCACTACATATGATGACAGTTTGCTATTGTAAACCCTTCCTCTCTGGCCTTGATGCCAGCCATATTTGTCCTCCTTGAGTAAATTCTGCTGCTAAGATTATCTTCCTAGTTTATTATTCTGACCTTATCACCCCTTTCTTTTTATCCCTCCACTGGATCCCCATCCTTTACCACATCAAACATAAGCTCCTTGTCTTTGCTTTTAAGGCCCTTCACCATTTAGCACGATCCTGCTTATCAAATCGACTAGTTTATCAAGCCATCAGCTCCTGCCCACTTCTCCACCAGCACTTCTGCACTTTTTTCTATGCTACTGTTACACATGGAAAATTATCACCAAGAAAAATCACAAAATCTTTTCATGCAGACTTCATCATGATTTCAACCATACGTGTGTGCTTATATATATATATGGGAGGAGTGTGTATAATTTTATATCATTATATCACATTTGTTCCTTCTTTTTATTATGCTATTTGCTTATTGAAACCATGAGAGCTTTTGTCATACTGATTTTTTTTCTTTCTTTTGAAATTTAAAAAATGATGCGCCACATGTTAACATGGAGAGCAAATAATGGGCAGGGATACATTTTACAGCACAGAAACATAGTTCTGGAAATTCACTGCAATGTGTCTAAAACGATAGGGATTATCAGCGCTTCTACCACTTCTGCAATGCAGGCAAATGAGCTGGAGTGAGAATGATCATAGACAGCATGTAGAGTGCAGTAGCAACAAAACTGAGGTTAATATCGTAAACCAGATATTTGGCAATGACTTTAGGAAATGTTTCTGCAAAATGTAGACAACACCATATAAAAATAAACTGCTAAAAGCTATTGCTCCTTTAAAAATATCAATAAATATGTACAGAAATCACCCTAAATTCATGCCCTTTTAAATAACTGCTTATATGGCACAATCATTTACAACTGTTGAAAAAATAAGGCTAAAAGTAAGGGATACTATGTGCCCAGAGCTCTCCTCCAGAAGTCAGAAAACACTAAGCCTGAATCCTGTATGCAGTGTGCATGGTTGGACACTTGCTCTCATGTGGAGACCCAGCGATTTACATGGAACTCCATGTGTACGGCAGTCCATCTGCACACATCATGGTACTGGATCAAGACCTCATCCGCATGTAGAAATTACAATGGTTTCATTTTAATGGGTTTTTTAACTGATTTAGTTAACCTGGAGCAAGTGTCTGTGACCACCCTTACTTTAATTCTATTTAAGAGTGGCTTATTTTGGTCTAGTTTAAATCTGTCCCAATAGACTTACGCTAAGCCAAAATAAGACTAATTTAAAGTGAATGTCCATGCAGGGGTTGGACTTGGTTTAACTAAAATGGTTTGAAATCATATTGTAAATTGAATCAGTGCCATTTCCTTGTGTGAACAAACACTATTTGATTTCCGTGGAGCTAAGCTGATTGATACTAGCTGACGAGCTGGCCTATTTTGATTAATCAATAGAGTGATTGTTAGTTTGCCTAATCTATTCAAAAGCATGAATTTTGAAAAGAGAGAAGAAAACCTGTCACCAGCTGACTTGCTACATGAGCTGGAGAGCCTGGGGCTCAGCCAGCCCCGATTACTGTCTGGACTCCGCCTGAGAGAAATCAGGTATTTCTTGTATAAAAGGAGCCAGTTTTAAGTCTTGAGAGGGCCAAGGTGGGGAAAAGCTAGAGGGAAAAGCCTGTAGGGAGCAGGGAGGCTCCTGAAGGTCCCATGGGTATGTCTACATTGCAATAAAACACCCACGGCTGGCCTGTGCCAGCTGACTCAGCAATAAAAGTGCAGTGTGGATGTTCTGGCTCTGGAACCCCATGAGAAGGGAGGGTCCCACACCCCATGCTTCACCCAGAGTCTGAATGTCTGCACCGCAATTTTACAGCCCTGCAGTCTGAGCCCCATGAGCTCAAGTCATCTGTCATGGGCCAGCCGTGGGTGCTTGATTGCAGTGTAGACATACCCTGAGTGATCACGAGGCCTGGGGACCCAGCAGGCCAAGCGGGAAGTGGCCCAGGGAAAACTGCCATATGGGTAGAGGATTTGACCTAGCTGTGCAGTACAGGGTCCTGGGCTGGAACCTAGAG
The DNA here is from genome assembly GCF_011386835.1 of Chrysemys picta bellii. Classification (NCBI taxonomy): domain Eukaryota; kingdom Metazoa; phylum Chordata; order Testudines; family Emydidae; genus Chrysemys; species Chrysemys picta. The sequence continues at coordinate 58,775,769 of NC_088792.1, read as the reverse complement.
TCGAGAGTGGAGACAGTGTTCCCCTACTGGCCCCAAGGAGGGGCCATACAAATCCTTCACAAGATTAATTGAGCCCAGCAAAGGGGCTGCAGACTGAACATGACCTCACAGAAGAAAAGCCCATTGAGGATGGAAGCCTTTTGTTTCTGTTAAAGACAGTTCTGAACTTCACTTTGGACCAGTGGTGGGCAACTTGCAGCCCACGGGCTGCACGCGGCCTATCAGGGTAATCCACTGGCAGGCTGCGAGACAGTTTGTTTACATCGACCATCCGCAGGCACGGCCGCCCGCAGCTCCCAGGGGCCGCGGTTCACCATTCCCAGCCAATGGGAGCTGCAGGAAGCGGGTTTGGGCACATCTTTTTCTATTAATGAAATGATGGACTTTCTATGAGCTTGTATTGTCCAGGAGGGTGCAGGACAGTGCAAGATGCACAATTCTGTGGACTAGTCTGGCACTAAGAACTTGCTGCTATCTCTCTGTAATATAATTCAGGCATGACTGGCACTTATATAATTCAGGTTGGTGCATTTTTTGCATGCTAGAGGCTGAGGGTGAACAGACCAGGAGTGTTTGTTCTCACAGAGAAGCACCCCAGGTTGGAGAGTTGACAGTATACAGCTGTTTAACAGTCCAGATTGTATCCTGGGTAATGTCACACAGAGAAACTACCACAGCACTGGAGTGACCATCAACAGGAGGCACTAGGATAGTGAGGCACTGCTACTACTATGCACCCCTCCTGGCCAGGCACAGTGGAAGTGGACTCTTACAAAACCCCTCACTTTTCAGGGAATAAACTACTGTACTGGCCCAAAGAACATGGTTTTCCTGCCTCACAAATGCTATTAATCCTCAATTAAAAGGAGAATTTGCACCTATGGTTAAGGCTACATTGTAGTCACAGGTACTTTTAGTAAAAGTCATGGACAGGTCATGGGCAGTAAACAAAAATTCATGGCCGTGATGTGTCCATGACTTGTACTATATACCCCGACTAAACCTTGCTCTGGGGTGGGGGGAGATAGCAGGGTGCAGCCAGGCACCCCCGCTGCTGCTGGGGTGGGGTGCAGCAGCCCGGGACCACTGCTGCTGCTGGGAGGTGGGGCAGGTGGTGGCGCGTGGGAAGGGCGTGGGAGGCGGGGCGGGGGGGTACGTGGCGATGGCTGCTGCAGAAGTCACGGAGGTCCCAGAAAGTCACAGAATCCGTGACTTCTGTGACCTCCATGACGGACTCGTAGTCTTACCTATGGTTTTCAATTGTTAAAAAATACAAATTATACTGATCAAATATGTTCACTTGAGAAATTCTTTTGATGCCAAATGACTTTTTTTCAAAATGAAGTATTTTGGGGAAACTTTCTTTTTGAACTTTCCTTTATTTGACAAAGAGTTGACAATTTTGGCCTTCATCCCGCTGTGTCTGTAGATTTTTTTAAAAAGCAAAACAAGACACATTTGTTTCTTTCTAAACTTTTTGTGGAAAATATTTATCATTTTCCTACCAGTTCTAGTACAAACATTTATCCATGGTTGAAGGTTGAAAATAGCCGTAGGACTGAATATTTTGTAATACACAGAGGCAAACTGTGTGCTCAATGACAGCATTGCAACTCTATATGTTTTCACTAGGGTTTTCACAATGCAAAGAACCTGTGGCTTACAGGTTTTTAGGATTGAATTGTTGAAAGTGTTCAGCATTGGTCTAACTCTGCTCCCTCTGAAGTCAAATCTATTTCAAGGGGAGCACAATTTAGGCCAGAGAATTGTTAAAAATGGCACCCTTAATGATTTTGAAAACTGCTAGCACAGACAAAATTAAAACTGATTTAAAACTTTATTATTTTTTAAACAGGATTTTGGAGAACACATTCAATTTTTTTCTAACCTTGGTCTAAATACAAATAGATGTATAGCCAGATCCTGAAGCTCATGGAATTATACCAGCTTCCATGGGCTGAGGATCTGGCTTGAAATGTTTAACAGGCTATCGTCGAGTGAGAAACACTGATCTTTTAGCAACAAAAGCCAGTTCAACCCAATGACACAAACCGAAAAACTGCTACTGAAGAACAAAATAACATTAACTTGTCTATAAATGGCCTCTGGTTTAGCAAAACCTTCGGTGGACAACAATGAGGTATTAAGTGGCAAAATTAAAGTAACTTACTCTAATTAGATTTAGGCTACTACTTAAAGAAAGTTTTGACTTGACACTAATAACTAATTTTACCTTCCGTGATCAGGGCAAGCTGATTACAGTTGATTAAGTACGTAATCTGTTGGCTGTGACATGATTGTTGTCTTAAAAACTGCATTATTCATTTTGCTGCAGCTGCAAATTTCTTTCTAACAGAAATGCTCAGCACACTGCAAGCTATTCTGTAACCCATATATTATGGGGGACCTTTGGGTTATAAGGTTATCATTTAAGCTCTTCTACAATTTGAGAAATTCATTGCTGATCAGAGATTTCAAAAAAATATTGGTACTATTCATTATGGGCCTGATCCTGAGATGTGAGGCAGAGGTAGGGAGAGAGAGCAATTCAGCAGATTCAGGTCTCTGAAGTTCCCAGTAAATAATTCTATCTGAACACAAGAAATAAAAATGAAAGTTATAAAAAATTCTTATCCTTGAGCTGATAGATACTTTGGTTCCAAAAGGATACAGTGAATAAAATGATATTGAGATTATCCACCCACATATCCCTCTTCATTCAGACCTATTCCCACTCAGTCCTAGCTACATGAACAAAAGGCATGGCAGGACAATACAAAAGGCAGTTTGGGATATTTATAGTAACTCAGTGAGGTTGACAAAGAAATATCCTATAAGGCCAGATTCTGATAGCCTCACTCACACTGAATAGTAGCATACGCCACAAATGGTCCCGTTGACTCAACATGAGTAAGGGGATCTGAATCTGGCCCCGGTGTTTTCCCCACTTAACATACATGCTTGCTATATAGATCTATCTGAATGTTGTTGTGATTAGTTAGCTAGTATCATCTTGGAATAGGTGAATGGTAGTAACGTGTACTTGTATTTAGAGAAGGGGGGGCCAAAATCTCCCTACATTCCTGTGTAAATGAGATCTTCAATAGCTGCATTCAGTGTAATGGGTGAGAAGTTGCCCCGAAATTTACATTCTAAAACTGCAAAGTCAAAATAAAATAAATTGGAAAACAATCACATAGACACCCCTTCCTCTCCCCATATATTTCTCTTATGAAAAACACAGTAAATGCGATCTCATTAAAAATTCATAAGTGTAACACCTGTTCTCTATACACTGAGCCTATAAAGAATGTGTATTAAAAGAATCTTCATTATATACTAACAAATTCAAGCATGAAATTTGACAATCAGGTCTTTGTCCATGACTGCTTGAAAACTGAAAAAGACTTGAGACTTTCCGAAAACCGGAAATGATTCTGTTTTGTTGTGTTCAGTTTTTTTTAGTAAAATTCCCCACCCTCCATATACATTTCTTCATTATACAATGAATGACAGGCCTTTTAAATTATTCTTAAAGTAACTGATTGTTCCTGTTGGTGAGGTTCTAGTAAAATTGTCATCAGACAGATGTTCTGGGTGATTTCTTCATGGTTAGTGATCAACACTTGCTGATTTGATTTTGTAGTTTGTTTCAGGAAAAAGTTCCTCTTTGAGTCGGTTAGTCTCCTGTCTATCCATTTGCAGTAAATGGCTGATTTTGGGATACCCTCTGTACATTTATGTAGCATAGTCAATGTCAGCTCTCAATGTAAGTCAGTGAAGTTGTGCCTGCTCTCAACAAGGACCGAATTTAGCATCTGAATGGGTCACAGAGGAAACATGAAGATCACAGTGATGGAAAAGCTGTTCTTATAGCCTTTTACTAGAACACTGAATTTTTCAAGGCCAGAGATCCTCCCCGTAAAGTAAACACAGGTGTAGGGCCTTGGCAGTGGGAAGTCTCCAAGGGAGAATTTGCAGCATCCACATTTCCAAGAGGGCCATAGCAGGCCAGCATAGCCCTGAAGTGCATGTAGCTGGTTGGGAATTTGTCAACAAACTTTTTTTGGTAGGAAAATGCAGATTTGTCAGGAAAAGTTCCTCAGGTCCAGGATGGAATTTCTGATTAACACCACAGAGGAACAGCAAGATGCCAGAACAGCCAATAGCTCAGTGATTAGGGCATTTACCAGGGATGTAGAATACCAGGGTTCAAGTCCCTACTCTGAATCAGATAGAGCAGGGACTTAAAGCTAGGACTCCCCCTCCCCAGTGAGTACCCTAACCACCAGGCAACTGACTACTCAGGGATGGATCTGGGTGTGTGCTTTATTTGTAACATTTTTTTGGAAAGGTTTTGTCCCAATGTACAATGGGAATTTTATTTTAAATCTCAAATTTCTGCAGGATGGCAAAACCATTTCCCACCAGCTCTATTTGGAACAGGCTTGGGCAGGGCAGACAGCAGCGGTAATGAGGCAGCACATCCCCTCAGCAGACTCTGCTGATGGGGATCCTATGGAGCTGTAGTCATAAATTAAACATATTTTGTGGTAGAAAACATGAGGAAGATAATGGTGGCAATGCAGCCTGCTCTTCCCCAGGCTTTAGTGAATTTGTTCCACAGTTCATATTCTATATGCTCACACATATGCTTGTGCCTGTGTGTGTGTGTTGCTAAGAGGGTAGGGTTGCCAACTTTCTAATAGCACAAACTCGAACACCTTTACCCTACCCAATGCCCTGCCCCTTCCCAGAGGCCACGCCCATGCCCTGCCCCTTCTCTGAGCCCCGCCACCACTCACTCCATCCCCCCTCCCTCTGTCACTCACTCTCCCCCACCCTCACTCACTTTCACCAAGGTTGGGGTGCAGGGGGAGGGAAGTGAGGGCTCCAGCGGGGGGGGGAGGGGGCATGCTCTGGATGGGGCCAGGATTGAGGGGTTTGGGGTGCAGGAGAGGACTTATGGCTGGGGCAGGGGCAATATGGGGTGTGGGCTCCAGGACGGACGATGGGATTCTGGGCTGGGGCAGGGGGTTGGAGTGCAGGGTCCCAGCGGCGCTTACCGCAGCTCCCAGCGGCGCTTATCGCAGCTCCCAGGAAGTGGCCACCAGGTCCTTGCGGCCCCTAGACGCATGGGCAGCCAGAGAGGCTCCACAGCACCGCGTACTACCCTCGCACTTGCAGGCACTGCTCCCTCAGCTCCCATTGGTCGTGGTTCCTGGCCAATGGGAGCTGCGGACCCGGCACTTGGGCGGAAGGAGCGTGTGTTGCCTCCCTGCACCTAGGGGCCGCAGGGATCTGGTGGCCACTTCTGGCAGCTGCGTGGAGCTAAGGCAGGCAGGAAGTCTGTCTCAGACCCGCGCTGCCGCTGTGCCACCAACTGGACTTTTAACGGCACGGTCAGCAGTGCTGACCGGAGCCACTTAGGTCTGTTTTCAACCAGGTGTTCGTCAAAAACTGGACACCTGGCAACCCTATAAGAGGCTAGTGGTCTTCATTCATGTGTAGGGGCATACAGTAAGACATTTAAAGAACAGGGAAAGGACATCTGGCCCAATATGCCAGCTTTTTATGGTTTATTCAGTGCTGTGCAGTTATTTTTTATGTAGAGTTTATCATCTAGAATTTTCTGCAGCTGGTTTACTGAATATACAGTAGGATTATACAGGGCATAAGCTCGTGGCCCAAACTGAATGTAAATGGAGAATTTCAATCATACCAGTAAGAATGGAGTATTTCAATCATATTACTTCAGATTTATAGTGGTATAACTGAGGATCGAGCTCAGGCTCTCTAGGTCTGAATAATCAGACCCCCTTTGTTTGTGTCCCTTTTATTATGTATTATAACTTCAGAGTGCAAGGCTGTTATTGTGGTTTTCTTCCCGTAGGGCACATATATTGGTCTGTGGTCTACAACTGAATTTACAGGGGAAAAAGAACTTTATAGTCTTTTCTGACTAAACTCCAAGGTGGGCAATTTCCATCAGAATTCATTCAAGTTTCAACTGGGATTTAGGTAAATACAACATTCCAAAAACCGCATGCGCTGGTCTCAGTTCAATAAAACTGGCTGAAGTGAAACTGACCAGTTTCCCTAAGTCCAAACTACTAATTTTCCTTTGCTAATTTAAGCAAGTACCTGAAAACTTCACCTGTTCACAAGCCTGTCTCATCTGCCACCTGCTGGAGCCCTACATATTAACTCTGCAAAATCTGCCTGATCTTCCAAAAATAAATCATAAACAATCTTACTATTATTAGTATAAGTAAATATACATCAGAAAAGGGTGAAGAATGGTGTAAGCTATTGTCATTCATTCTGATGACCTTGTATAGTGACCTCACTTATAACACTCTTTTGATCTGATGCAAAAGTTAGGTCAGCATCCAAAATCATGAAAGTAAACATGTTCCTCAGAAATGGTGTCCTGAATATCACAGTAAAAGCTACAGGGCCAAATTGCAGTCTCAAGTACAAGAGGGTATATCCCGAGTAAGTCCCCTGTTGTCAACTGAGTTACTCTGGATATATCCAATTGTAATTGACTCCAGACTTTGTCACATTATTTTCCTGTACATTTTTAAAACAACCTGAGTGCCAAAATATTTAGAGCATGAGAGGCACATATTGTAGGAACCTGTAAAAGTCATGTGCTTTGTAGGAACCTGTAAAAGAGGTCTGTATATATTAGACAAGCATGCAATTACCTTTTTAGAGACAAATTTAGGTATAGTATTTCCAGACATGCTATATCTCACTGTAAATTGAAAGAAACTTCTCTCCTTTGCCAAATGTACGAATGTGTCAGTCCTCATGACAGACCAGACTCACTACTTGAATTATCATTGCCAGGGCATATTGTATATTGCATATTGTAAACTGCAAAGATGGACAACAATTTTACTTAAACTACTAGACTTCCTTAACCAAAGCAATGAGACCTCCTTACACAAAGCTTACCTCCTCACTGTAAGACGAGAAGAGACATTTCTAGACCCATGGCGGAGATGCTTACTCCCAAGACAACCAAGAAGGATATCCTTTTTACTGCTTTTGGGCCAGGCAAGTGTCTCTTCTGTGAAGTAAGGGCCTAGATTCTTGTTCTGAACATTTGGCACACAATCCTGAGACGTTACCTGTGTCTTAAATGGACGTTGGGGATGCTGACCACTTCACAGCATGGGGACTTTCGTGTGTGACTCTTTGAATCTGCATTCCCAGGTTTCTGGGATATTATAGATGGCACAAGTAGAGAAGACTACAGTTAAGGTTCCCCAATACTTTTCATTATATGACCATGTTTTTTTCATTTGATTATAATTTTGCCAAACTAACTATTTGGGCTGTAATTTTCCATGCCATGTATCTGCCGCAGGCTGAATTTCTGGGAAAAGTTGCAGCTAAAACAGTTCAGCCTTTCCTGAGAAGGAAGTTAGGGAAAAATACATCGTTTTGCCCATATTAAAAAATTCTTATAGCAGTTTCATTGAGAAGCTTGAGTACCTCCAAGCTTTGGAACAGGGACTTAAAATTTGGCAGGGGAGTTACCCTATGGTCAGAAAGAGGCCTTTTGCCATTCCCAGTGAAAATTCACCCAAATCTAAGACTTCAAAAATCACTATTTGGACATGCTGCATAGAGGCTAGTCAGCGGGCAGAAGCTGGCAGTGAAGTTTCCTGAGCATTTTGTCTCTACTGAGCATATTCCACCCTCACAGAGTGCACTGAGCATGCATGCTGCAGGCCAGGGCTGAGAAAGATGTTTCTTGCAATTGCACCTTTGGGCTGCAAGGACTTTCCATGGCACTAGACCTATGAGCTAAAAGACTGTCTCTCCTGTACTCTCTATGTGGAAGGGCAATATCAATTCATATGATAGATTTTTTTCCAATTTGTGTTTAAAAATTTAGGAAATTACAGGCAAGAAATCATCTTAAAAGAATGTTAAGGTTGCAAGCTCATGCACTGAAACATTAGGAAATGCCAGAATTAAGGTTGCCTGTGTAACCTTAAGTTGGTCCCCTGGTGTGTATGCATGATGATGATACAGTCTTTAATTTACAAGATCACAAACTATTTTTTCCACAGGATTCCTGCCTCATTCAGTGCACGGGATGGATGGTGCTCAGGAAATGAAACAGCAGTGAAGTGAATGTTGCTGTAGAACCCCTAACTCATTTATTGCAAAAGTTGGAAGGTGTGTAGTGAATGAAAAAAAAGACTGCAGGAAGAGAAAAGATAGTCTCATGGCTGGGGCAATGGAGTGCTGCACTGGAAAACTGGATTCTATCCTTGCCTTTGCCGCAGAGTTCCTCTGTGTTGTTGGACAAGTCATTTAAACCAATATTTAAACCTATGTGGCCACAGAGTATTCCTCATTTTCTGAGTGAATGACTTGAGATACTTGGGGTTCTGATTTGCAAAAGTGTTCAGCCCTCTGAATTGCATCTGAAGTTGAGTGGACAGTTCTAGGAACATACAAAGTGCTAAGTACTCTGCAATATCAGACTGTAGGCTTCTAAAGCTGGTCATCCCAAATTCGTGATCACTTGATAATTTTGGCTTTAATCTCTGAGTCTCAGTTCTCCATTTATAAAATGGGGATGTCATCTCACCTTTCAAGGATGTTGTGAAAATAAATTAACTAATCTTTGTGAAGCATTTAGATACCATGGTCCTGAGCATCATAAAAAAAATAATAATTCTGTGTTCAATGCAGGGTTTAGACGGTGTGCAATAAGGCAGCCTGGGGCCACACATTGAATGAGTAGAGTAAAAAGAAATATTGAATAGCAACCTATGCACTAGCACTGTCCATCCTGTGCACTGAATTAGGCAGAGGCCCTGTGGAAAAAATAGTATGGGATCATGTAATTGACTGGTACATAATGCATACACTCAAGAGGGGAGAATTAGATTGCACAGCAATTTTAATGTTTTAATATTTTTGTTACATCTTATGTATGTATAAAGTCACACACATTTCATATATATGCATACACATATTTAAATGTATTTTATATATTTCCTTGATTAGGAGATGGAAAAGGGGTACCTTCCTTCACAGTTTATATTTATACTCTTAAGCCTATTTGTGGTATTTATACCAGGTTTCTAAGAACAAACAAAAGCAAAAATCCTAATTTCCTCAGTTAGGATATTAAAGTTCTATTTATGTAGAGAGGTGCGTCATTACATCTCATTCCGAACCAATTAGGCACAGAAGGTTAGCCCTATTTATAGATGGGGGAAGCACAAGGTTTTTTGGCATGAGGGTGTTAGAGTCCTCCCCTGATTTCAGATTTAAAATGACAGATAACACAGAAGAAAAATAATGTAATTATTCCCCTCAAATAAAGAAAATTACCTTTGCTAAACTCAAAGATAATCTGTTTTAATTATAAAAGACTTAAACAGAAGTGTGTATGTACACACACACGCGCGCACACACACCCGCACACTACTTACCAAAGATTATTTTAGTCAGAAATCCAAATGAAATTGGGGCTAACATCAGCTTTAATTAAAATCAGCTCAGTAAACCTGATACTGGATTTCCAGTGCTAAATGGAGGTTTACAGGGCTTTAATTAGGATATAAAGTCTCTGTTTCCAGTGGAATAGATCCTCCCTAAACCCCTCTGCTATTCCATTATCCCCAGCCCAGCATGCGTCATTAGATGCCTCTGTCTATTTTAGCCTTATTAATGTGTTTAGGCACATACATGAGTGAATTAGCTCAAACTAGTCTAGAGTTTCAGCACTGGGGAGTCGGTCATTTCCATCGCATCAGCTTTACCTCTCACCCTTCCAGAAAAATAAATACCACAAGCCACTCCTGGTAGTTTCCTTAGTTAGCTACTTTAGATATACAACAGGTTTCATAATAAAAGATTGCATTTCAGCAAAGGTTTATATAACAAATACAAAGTTTCTTTTAGAAGGACAAAATAATCCATTGGTATTCTGATTTACAAGAGATACTTACTGTCAGGACATGGGATATTTCACCCTTCCAAATGCAAAGAAGTTCAAGAAAAAGTTTACTTTTAAAATCAGAGTACCCTTTTCTCTTGTGGCTATAATTCCATCAGATAAATATATAGCTACAACTATTTATCAGGACAGATGGAATTCTTACAAAAACTATTCTTAAATCACTTCCTGGCTCACTTTTTGACCCAAAATACTCAGCAGGGACCACACAGCCTTTCTATGGGCAGAACTTTTCATTGACAGAATCTAAAGTCTTTGCTAATATCCCAAGTAAGAATATGTTTGTTACCAAAAGTTATTTGTTCTGTATTTTCCAGAATGCCAAGTCTCATTTTGAATTTTCAAGATATTTCAAAGCCACCTGGAACTCCAGAATTGCCATGCTCAAGTTCACACTAATCAAGAAGAATCTTACATTTGTTGCACCTGCTGCGCTTGCTTTTCAACTAAACTGAGTTTTGAAAAAAACAGGAAAAATCACAAGATGCAACAAATAGGTAGATGTTAATTACTTAGCTGAACATGGCAATGATACACGAATCCCCCAAAAGTAATTGAACACACTTTACTTAAACTAAATGGACCAGTTTATTTTATCTTCAGACACACCAAATTAAGGGCTAGATTGTATCATTAGACTCAGCCCTGAGTAAGGGGCAACACACAGCTGCACCATCCAGGAGGAGCTTCAAGGACTATGACCCAGTCACAAATCCTCCTGTTTCCCCATTGGTCTGAAGAGGCCAGGCAGGAGGAGTAAATTCTGACACAATTTTTCAGCATGGTTCTGTGTCTCCCGCAACTGCTCCTGGAAAGAGTATCAGTCATGTAGCCCCTGCTCTTCCCACTTTTACCCAAGCCACAAAATTGATTGACAAACTCATCAAGAGGCTGTGGAATCAGCTCAAATCCCTCTACCTATTATCAATTCTGTCCTTTTATGAATCCAGGATATAAATGTGCTCTTTACCGTATTCACATAGGCAATAATAGAAAAGGTAATATTTTACTCTAGTACTGAGAGTGTGACAATGCATTGTAGGAGTCTGAGAAGAATATCTGATTTGATGCATCATACGTGTGTGAAATAGTCGACAAGACGTTATGAATATTCAATTATTGCCAAAAATCAGACATTAATTTTAAATGTTCTATTACCTACCAAACAAAAGTCTATTAGGATGCTGTCATGGCTGTAGAGACTGCTTGTTAGCTTTCCGGCATGGCAATAAAGCTTGGGCAATGAATGTAATTGTACTGGGGATCAAAGAGTTGAGCTCCTACTGAGAAGCAAGTGTATATACTGCCAATATTTCATCATTCAGGGCCACCTTCCCTCCTCTACCTAATATGAAAGCTATAAAAACAAAACAAAAAAGCCCCTGAAACTGTTATTGTTAAAGCCAAAAACTAATTAGTCATTGCTTCCCAAAGTGTTATGTGAAAAGTCGCTAGAAATAATGGGCAGCATTCTCAAATTTTATAGGTTTACTGAGTCTAGTGTTCTCTGGTATTTCCTGTTTCCCTTGCTAGGGAAGATTGAGTAAAGTTTACAAGTCATCTTGAATAACACACAAACCTTTCAATAAAGGCAATAATTTGTGGATTCATAAAGTGTACAGCTACTCTTGAAATAAAGACAAGGGTGGCAAATAAAAAAGCAATGGTTGGATTTTTGTTTGTTTTGATTTTAGTAACTAATAATGTCCAGAAACATAAACCTTCTTTAGACAGTAAATGAGTTTCCAGACTTGAGATTAGGTGACAAACTTAATAACTGTCCTTGTGAATATTTTTGTTTTTGATAAGAGTAACATATTCAAATTTGATTAACAAAGTGGCCCGTATAAGTCCAGACTGTCTATGCACATACACAAGCACACACTTTATAGCAATTCTAGACTGCTAAAATTATGTTAAATAATGAACCAAGAAAACCCCTGACACATTTGAGACATTTCATCTAAAAATCCCAAAGCACTCAAGAAGCTGATGACAACACATACTGAAACCACTTCACCCATATTTGAAACACACAACCTTGACACTCATTCGAAGGATGTTCAAAGCCATGAACAGTGTATGAATAATGCCACAAAACAGTTAATAACAGGAAGTACAGCATACCTTCCCTTCCAATAGAAGCTATAAAAGAACCAGGGTGAAATGTCATTACTCTTGAGAAAAGTACCATGGATGAGTGCAATCCTGACCCCATTGAAGTCATTGGGAGTTTTGCTGGTGATTTCAGCAGTCAAGGATTTCACCTATGAGATAATTTAATGATCCCGTGTAGTCAGGACCTTGGTTTTACATCTGAAAGACTCTCCAGCACAACTGTGAGACAGAATGTTGTGGCTGGGCATTGGGTCAATGTTGACTCAAAGGGAAAAGGGCCATCTATTGAATAGCCAATAATAATTCTTCCAGCACCTGGGTCACTGGACAAGCATGGCCCATGCCTGCGTATGAGATCTAAAAAGATCACAGCCCAAGGGGCTCTGACTGATACTGTTTGGTTCTTTGTTTTGTTTTTAACATTTCATTTTATTTTGCCTTCAGCTGCATACATTTACACAAATCTATGTATATTTTATGCAAATTAGGGGCAATGCTTGAGGTCCTGACAAGCTGTCTCATGGCCATTGGTGTTGCAAAGACTGTGCCCAACTGATGTTGAATAAGTTAAGTCTCTTATTCCTAACCAGAACTACCTTCATTTTGGGATCTGGCACAATAAGCACACTCTTAATGTGTGACAAAAAGTCAAGAGTCATAAAATGTCTATGTATTGTTTTTAACATAGAGAGCTTTTTGGTTTTAAAAGTTCATAAAACATATCAAAATATTTTTAGAAAAGAAATCCAAGATACCTGTTTTGAATAAATTGCTGTGTTCTGAGATAATTGGATTGTAAAAACAAATATGAGTATTAATAAAAATGTTCCATCAGTTTAAGCCTGTTGTGATTTAGTAAAATACAGTATACCCACCCACTAATGCTGTGCTATAAAGTTACTTTGGACCTAATACTGATGTATTTGTGGCTGCAATCTCCATTACAGCCCATTTATTTGACCTCTTTATAGCATGCACCATAATGCTGAAATTCTTTTTGATCCCACAAATAGTCCTGCAGGGAGATGCTGGAATTATTAATATCAGTTAAAGATGGGTGAGTTAATTCAGGACAATAAAACAGAAAAACCCACCTAGAACATGTACCTATGCCCCTAGACAAACAATGATTTTTTTCTTAATGGGGTAGAGATATTGATTTATCTAAGAACTTGCCTTTTCCCTGATTGTCAACAAGCCATAGACATAACTGCTTAGGGGTGTCAAAATAGAGGTGGTAGCCTTTAAGGTTTAAAAGAATGCTGGGTACTACTAGGACTGGCACCAATAAGTTCACAGGAAGGATCCTGCCAGTTGTGGAGTCTCTGAACAACTGTGGCAGTTGGTGTGTTCCTGAAGAGGATCTTTCTACCTGGAGGATTCTCAGTGCCACAAACCTGAAGAGGAATGGGGAAAAGGCACTATTTGAACTTGACAGTCATTGTCAGTAATTTAAGGTAGACTGTACCACAGGACTGTTGTAATTATTCCAGAAACAAACATTATAAATTCAGGAAATTCAGAGTTCAACCTAAAAGAAATTCAGACATGTTATGGTACAGAAATGCATGGTTAGGGTACCCAAACAACCTTAACTCTGCCCTGTAGTAGTTCCCTAGGGCAGGAAAAAGAAATGTACAAAATTAAATGTGTTTTTAAAAATTAGTTGAATCTAATCTGGGAACACAAACCCTAAAAAACCTTGATCATAAGCTTATGGTTATTGCATCACCCTCCCCCACCCAGCTCTGCGCAGCGGGTCAGGAGGCAGGCTCCCAGTCCCAAGCAGCATGGCCAGCAGCAGATTCATGGTGGGGGGAGGGGCAGGGGCAGTGCAGCAGCTGCAGATGGCAGCGGAGCAGGGTATAGGATTGCCAATTTTGGTTGGACATACTCCTGGAGATTTCATCACATGACATAGTCTTTAATTTGAAGATTAATCTTTAATTCCTGGAGACTCCAGGACAGTCCTGGAGGGTTGGCAACCATAGCAGGGCAGTGGGGGGAGGTAGGGCAGCATTTTTCCTCCCACTGCAAACTTCACCCAGATGTGGTACCAAATTTGCAAGGAGGAAGGGCAGGTGTCCCTCCTGCCCTCTCTAAATGGTGCCCCTGGGGAGGGCTCTGAGTCACTACAGAGAATTCTTTCCCAGGTGTCTGGCTGCCAGGTCTTGCCCACATGCTCAGGATCTAACTGATCACCATATTTGGGGTTGGGAAGGAATTTCCCCCAGATCAGATTGGGAGAGACCTTCGGGGGGCGGGGGGGGGGGGTGTTCACCTTCTTCTGCAGCATGGGGAATGGGGTCACTTGCACGTTTAAACTAGTGTAAATGGTGGACTCTCTGTAACTTGAAGTCTTTAAATCATGATTTGAGGACTTCAGTAACTCAGTCAAAGATTATGGGTCTATTACAGGAGTGTGGGGGGAAGGTTCTGTGGCCTGCAGTATGCAGGAGGTCAGACTAGATGATCACAGTGGTCCCTTCTGGCCTTACAGTCTATGAGTCCATAAGCGTAACACTATGGTGGCTTTATCACTGTATATGTCAGCATACAACAGTCATGTCTAGATGGAAACACACACATTCTCCACAACCAGGTTAAATCCATATCTTTATACAGTGGGGAAATGTCTGTGTTTGGCACCCAAAACATGCAGAGCAAATGATGAGAATCATCTCTAGCTTGACAAAGAAAAATGATACATCACTGACAGGAAAGCATGGTTTTGACACACTGTAATTGCACCACGTATAGCATGTTTCAGAGTAACAGCCGTGTTAGTCTGTATCCGCAAAAAGAAGAACAGGAGTACTTGTGGCACCTTAGAGACTAACAAATTTATTAGAGCATAAGCTTTCGTGGACTACAGCCCACTTCTTCGGATGCATATAGAATGGAACATATATTGAGGAGATATATATACACACATACAGAGAGCATAAACAGGTGGGAGTTGTCTTACCAACTCTGAGAGGCCAATTAATTAAGAGAAAAAAAACTTTTGAAGTGATAATCAAGCTAGCCCAGTACAGACAGTTTGATAATAAGTGTGAGAATACTTACAAGGGGAGATAGAGTCAACCAAAACAATGGATCTGAGCACCTGGGCACTTAGGTGAAATTTAGATCTGAATCCAATTTGTGTGGCTCAGGCTCATTCCAAATACTACTGAATAAAAAAACTGAGCCATACCATGCATGAGACTAGATGGATGACAGCAGCAGCCACTCAGGAAATTCATAATCTATATCAGGGTGTCAAACTCCTGGCCTATTTATTATATTTTATCTGGCCTCCATGAAATAGTCAGATTCTGTTGAAATGCAATCTTGTTTGATATACATGTAATTACATATTAGTTTATCTTCACAATCATAAGAAATATTATAAATAGAAAATATTCCTTGTGATTGTGATATACAATATTCCTTATGATCGTGAAGATCACTTTCTAAATATGAACTGATCCAATACTATTGCAATAACCTTACATAGTTCTAAGATATATGTGAACTGCCCCTGCTCATCTTATTGGGGTGCCTAATCAGGATATTCAAAAGTCATATTTTCAAATGATCTCAGTATGCAATTGTATGCTTAAGCTGTACATGTATTGGGGCCAGGGGCCAAATAAACAAAAGACAGAAATCTTAAAAGAGCACTGCATTGGTTATTTCCCCAACTGAGTGAAGTTGGCTGTAATGACAGTTTTATTAAATTTAGAGGCCAATGCTAATTTAGGACACTTACTCATGCTGAATAATACCTTATTCCAAAAGTAGAAAGACAGAATCAGACCATAATGGTGAGTTACTGCAGAAGGGCTGCAGCCTATCCTTCAGTCTTTGTGCAAGCCTCCCATGCTCACCATCAGGAGATCTACTGTGAATTAAGGGCAGCATATGGTCTTAAACTTTGCAGCCACCAATGGACAATGATAAAAAAATGTCGCTACCCAAAGACCTGAGTACTGATCTAAATGAGTAAGGAAGAACTTTCCTAAAGTTCTTGTCCGAGGCTTCTGACTGTCAGTTTTATGGTAGCTGTGAAAGATCGCCAAAGCCTCAAAAGGTAGAATGGGATCCCCATATTCCATGGTCAGAGCTGTCATCTGGTAAACTGGGTTAGCAAGAGTAGGGCAGGCATGTCTATCCTCACTGAACCTTCGTACTTGAGAACTTCACCGATAATAGATTTTATGCAATAGAACTTTGAGGATGGATGAATTTACCTAGTAGATATAAAATCGAAATTTGCTTTGGCTTAACCTTCTCAGTTGGTGAGGTGCTTTCCCAATAATGGCTCATTCTTATATAAAATGGTACATAAGAACGTAAGAATGGGTCAGACCAAAGGTGCATCTAGCCCAGTATCCTGTCTACCAACAGTGGCCAATTGCAGGTGCCCCAGAGGGAGTGAACCCAAGAGGCAATGATCAAGTGATCTCTCTCCTGCCATCCATCTCCATCCTGACAAACAGAGGCTAGGGACACCCTTCCTTACCCATCCTGGCTAATATCCATTAATGGACAATCTCCATGAATTTATCCAGTTCTCTTTTAAACGCTATTATAGTCCTAGCCTTCACAACCTCACATTAATGAAGAGACCCAGTGAAAGACACTATTACAAATAGTGAAAAAGCTGAATGTGGAGAGTTATATTCATGTTATTCAGGAAGAGCAGGAGGGGCCAGAGAGAGAGAGAGACACACACCCCAAGAGGCTTCAGATGTTTTCATAAAAAAACTAAATCTGTTGTTCTGCAAGTCTGAACACAATTAATTTTAAGTGCTGTGTATCTGGGTAAGAGACACCAGAGATTAGCATGGTATAGTCATTTGACAATATGTGTAAAAGGTGCTCTACTTTGACAAGCACGACCAGTAAAATTTCTGTAAAGGCAAAGAATGTGCATATAGTGGTTGTGTAAGAGATATACAAAAGGGAATGGGGGACGTGCAGTGCCAGCAACAAAAACAAAGCAGTCTTTTTTATACTCCAGGTTTGTTTTTTTAAACTGCCTTGGGTGATATTTCTTTGGAAGAAGAATTTCAAATGTACTTGCTTTTGAAGAGGTTTGGCTAGCATTAGCCAAACAAACCTAATTTTAGTGAAGATGCTCTAAACCATTGGACATGCCCCACACCTCTTTCCAGCCCCTTTCTTGTACTAATTTTTCCACCACTGTTAGGTGAATTATGCTTAGAAGCTAAAAGAAACTCTCACACAAAACTGAACGTGGTATTTTTAGCAGCATGGAGGTGATGCATAAAAGGATAGAGTCTGTCTGGGGTTATTTGTATTACAAAAGAGTTGAAGCAAACACCAGCAACCAAGGCATGGAGGATTGATCTATTTAAAACACCTCTTTGATCTCAAAGATGTAACTGTCTTCATTGAATAGACTAAAGAACTGCAGACAGATTGATAATATGGAAAATAAGGCAATAATTCTGAATTTAAGTATTCTTGATGTTGCAAGAAGATTACAATGTAGAATGTAGAAAAATTACTGATTTTATTGTTATTTATTGTTTTTTAAATGGGTGAATGCCTGCTATCTTGGAAACAGGTTTTGATAAGTTATCATGTTCTACATCTGCAAAGATGAACCGCATAACCAAATTGTTAGACCTTAGTATCTAATCCTACTGGCAAGCCAAAAACCAAAGACTATTTATTGCAAGATCACCTCAAGAATTTGTGTCAAAAGAATCCTAAATCTCTGCCCTAGCCTCAGATTTTACCCTGCACTCGCTGAAGACAGCATAAACTTTCAGACATGAGCAATAGCTCTGAGCATAAGGACATCATTCTGTTTTCTTAAACACGTCCAAAGTATTTGCTGACTGAGATGTCTAATTGTATACTGAGCCAAAAATGTTTGCAACAAAGAAATGGAAGATACTAGAGGATATTTCATAGTATGTGTTATGTGCACCACATATTTGTAAGGTGTTCTATGCTTGGAGTCTTCCATTAGAGCTGTAAGAGCATTAATGATGTCTAGAGGCAGGATCTTAGCAGCCATGTGTTACTTGTTAGCATACTAGAGCTTGCCAAGCTGTACTTTGCTAATCATACACTTTATAATTTTCACACACACACACACACACACACACACACAGTGCCTTCTTAGGACTTCTCAGAAAAGATTTAATAGAAGAATGATGTAGTGAAGTATAACATTTTACTAAGCCTTAATTATTTGCACTACAATACATTTACTAATATATTATGTAGCATTATAAGTAATTAAAATTATAATAGACTACTGCACAGGTGTCTAGATAAATGGTATGTTTGTGATTCCTTATCCTTGTTTTTTCAATGTTCATCCACTTTGGCCTGATCTTAAGCCTATTGAAGCCAATGGAAAAACTCCAACCGTCTTTACTGGGCTCTAGCCAGCAAAATTCATACAAAACACTCATTGAATCTACAGTAACTCTGAGTAAGGTCTGATGGAGTGGTTCTTATTCACTAATATGCAAATTTCAATAATTAGAAGTAGGTCTCCCATTTATTAGTACAAATTGGGGAGGGACTCTCATGTCGTTTGATCAAGAATTCTTGGCTATATATTTCTTTATTGTGTTTTTTCCAACATTTTAAGAGAGAACACCTGCAAACCTGGCAGCTCCGTTAGTGAGCACACACACAAGAGAGTGTAACATCGGCCTTTGAAGGTCCAAATATTGATTGGCTGCTTCAATAATGCAAAATACATAAATAGTTTAATATAAAAAAAAAGACAAGAAAAATGGATGCTTTTCACGAACAAGTAAACAGTGTTTAACTGCCCCCTCATTCAGGGTCACTGTTCTACTAGAAGGATACACAGAACTTGAACCATTCTTCCTCAGATTAAACCCTTTGTTCCATATAATACATCACAGACGTTCTCTTGGATGGATGGACATTCCCTTTTCAGGCTCACTGTCCCCAGTCTGGCTAACTCTGACCCTTTTGGGGATTTACACACACATTTCTTATTTGTACAGCTTAGTGAGATCTAGATCAGATAAATGCATCAAGGAGATATTTCTCAACAAGAAAAAACAAAAGTATGTTCTGTCCTTTTTATACATCTGAAACCAAAACCACAGCTAGAAATGGCCCATTTATTTGCTTCACAACATATACGGTGTTGAAAACAATGAGTATTATGGGCTATAACTATTTGTAGATGTTATCTCCTGCCTACAAAAATTATACTGACCCCAAACGTTCATGCTTTCTATGCTACTGAAAAAACACTTTTGTGGTGTAGGAAACAAAAGCGATATGGTATTGTATTTTTCTGTGGCAAGCCCCTTTTAAGATTTATGTTCAGGCATCTTATTTAGATATGGTTCAAACAAAAGAAATGGCCCATTCAGCTTTTGCTTCAGCAGTTTAAGGCACGTTTTGCACGTGATTGCTGGTATTATTATCATTACTGAGATGACATTCATTTTCGGCAAACGGATTTCATCGGCCCCAAAACATCAGATGACAGCTTAGCTACACAGGAACTTTAAGAAAAAAGAAATGGAGGAAGTTTCTTTAGTTTTTTTCTCAAGTAATTTAAGTTTGTCATAACTCTGAAATATGTAAATGATGGATGCCATAAGCCATGTTATTTATGGTATAAAGAATACTAATGACTGAATCATTCCTTCCTGTGGAAAAATATACTGGAAGACTCAAGAGTCTTGCCACATTCTCCTCTGCAGCAGCAGGAGTTTTGGGGCCCAGCTTGCTAGTGTCACAAATCCTGGGAACCCCTGGGGAGGAGGATTAACAGATGCATGAGTGGCCATACAGAGGGGCCACTTCTCCATATTATTACTCCACCCTGCAGGCAGCATGGTTCCAGCAGTGCCCACATTGCCATTGGTTGATTGTCCTAGCTGCAGCATGGGGGACCTCACAGGAAGCAATGCCTGAGGCAGCATTAACGCCAGAAGGTGTATCCCATGGGCCCAGTTGGGAGAGACGCCGTGAAGAATGACTGGTGTCACCCCTTCCCTGCCATGATCTCTAGGGCTCTGTAGAATGACTCCACAAAATGTCTCATGGAGGGACTTCCAGGGGGTTCTAGGGATGGAGTGACAATATCATGAATGAAGAACTCTTTCTCTGCCATAGCCTAAAAGGGCATTTTGCCTAAGTTGGGTCTCCTCCGGTTACATAAAAAAGAGGATGATATGGGCCTAGGTCATTATTATCTATCTGATACCTGCTACTTTGTTAATTTACATTGAATGTGGTGCTATGACTGGAGAGAAAATAAAGGCCAAGAGACATTACCTCTCACTAAGATCATGCTAGAAACAAACGAGTTAATCTCATTTAGAGACTTCTCAATTAATTAAGTAAAAATGAAGCCACCAGATTTGTACTGGGGGGAAGGACGTTTTAAAGAATGTTTCTAATTCAATACAATTAAAAAAAAAACTTCACAAAAACAGCTTTGTAACATTTTCAAGAAAAGCTTTCCAAGATTTCAATTGTTTTAGTGCAGGGAAGAGAGCTGGATTTTTGAAATGTAAAGATACAAAGGGCTGTTTACCTTATGAAATGGAAAAAGAGCAAATAGCCATGGACGGAGTCTGAGTTCAGAAGCTAGACAGAATTCTAACAAGAATCAATAAAATCAATAATATATGCACTTGGGAACACAGTATGTCTACACAGAGAAGGAGTTTAAGAAGACATTTTAAGACAGTAACATCTAGACAGCTCTGCATTCACTAAGAAACATTTCACTTAGCAAACAGTTTGGAGAAAAATTATCTTCTAAAATATCAGTGTATTAGACAAATTCACAGGCAACTATATCTGCATTATCCCATTCAGAACACAGGTTTAGAATTCAACTGGGGATGATGTTTTCTCCTCTTCCCCTCTTCCCCCTCCCCCCCAATTCCCCTTATGTATGTGATCAGATAAGTATAATTACTCCTGGGGAAAAACATAATGGACATCATTATAATATTTTTAAGTTGCTATGATTGATCAAAATAAATATAGGCTTAGTGAACTGAATGCACACATTTCCCTGTAATAATAATTACTGACATTTAAAGAATATACATGAAGAGGGCACATTTTCAAACCCAGGCCATAGAGTTCAATTGTCCCTTTTTGTGGAAAAGTCTACCAGAGACAACAAATATTCTGCAACCTCTGCAGGAGGAGCCTCACAAAGCTCCCTTCAAGAATTCTGTGAGGAAACCAGACTGTATCCCTCAGGGATCCAGAAGGAACCAACTGGAGCACCCCTAGCTGAGCAGTGTGCCTCCAAGGGCTTCAATTATATTCTCCCTAAGTTGTTATACCACCCTCATCATCCCAGTGCAGTGGTTCTCAAACTGTGGGTCAGGACCCAAACGTGGGGGCCAAGGCTCCCGTTAGGCTTGCTGGGGCACGGGGCCAAAGCCCGAGCCCCACCACCTGGGGCTGAAGCTGAAGCCCGAGATCTTCAGTCCTGGGCAGTTGGGCTCAGGTTACAGGCCCCCTGCCCAGGGCTAAAGCCCTTGGGCTTCAGCTTTGGGTGGCTCGCCCACCCAGGGTGGTGGGGCTTGGACTTTGCCCCCCCCCCATTTAGGTGGGCGCAGGCTTTGGTACTCCCTCCTGAAGTAACGTAGTAATTTTTGTTGTCAGAAGGGGATCGCAGTGCAATGAAGTTTGAGAACTGCTGCCCTAGTATCTCAGTGCCTTCCATTAATGCATTAAAGAGACAAGTTGGGTGAGGTAATATCTTTCGTTGGACCAACTTCCGTTAGCAAAAGAGATAAGCTTTCGAGCTACACAGAGCACTTCTTCGCTTGTCTCTTTCACCAAAAGAAGTTGGTTCAATAAAAGATATCCCACCTACCTTATCTCTCTAATATCATGGGACCAATACAGCTGCAACAACACAGCAAACATTAATGCAGCAAGTTGTGTGACTACCATCTAACCAAGAACTGTGTTCGACCCAGGGGAGAATTGTGCTTGTAATGCAGTGTTATGTTTTGCTAGGATTTTGGTTTTGAGGTTGATTGGTTTGTTTTTTGAAGTGTAAACACTGTTGTGTGTTAATGTTAAAAGAGGCTTGCATTTGGAGCAGAAGGCAGAGAGAGTTATTTCCTGCGGGAGTCTGTTCCATAGTTCTAGATTGGCTCTCAAGAAAGCTCTGTCTCCTATACAGATACATTTTATGTATCTTATGGTAGGACATTCCATTGTGCTTGAGGAGCAGAGTTGTTGACCACAGTCCTCATCACAGAGCTGTAGGTGATCTTTTATTTATCCTGGGCCTAGGCTATTGAGCATCTTGAAGATAAGGACCAGGACCTTGAGCTTGATCTGATATTTTATGGGAAGCAAAGGTAGAATGGAAGACAGGGCTGATGTGTCATGGTAGTCCATGTTGCAGAGGAGATGTACTTCTGTACTTGCTATGCTTCTGTGGGTGTGGGGATGCATGAGACAGTCCCAGCCTAAATTTCCACTTCCTTTTGCTCACCTCTGCCAGCAGAAAGTGAGGGGCACCTTCAAAATTATGGACAAAATTATGTACAAAATAGCAGAAATTTAAGCTCAGAACTGATGGGTACAGTTAGTTTTGTTAGGCCAAAAGAGGTACCACTGAGGCTAATTATTTTTCTGTGTTTCTGTCCATAAGCATTACCCTTTTCAGTGTTCCCAGAGAAAACCCTTAGTTAATGAGATCCATAAAGTTTCCTTAATCAGCGTATATTGTGAAAGAGTATTGGAGTCTCCACTTTCACAACAGGCACATGAAATATACAGTTTTATGATATATTACTAGCATGGGAACTCACCTTCCCCTCCCCCAAACCACCTGCAATTTTTAATAGTCATGTATCGCCAGGGTACCAGAAACCCATAAAAGTTTAACCTGCCAATTAACAGCTAGCTAATGTTCCAGCCTCGTACAATATTTTGATTGATTCCTAGAGCTAGTCACAAAATATAGCAAAGATTCCCTTCAAACCATCAGCCAAATTTTGATCTGATCTAACAAATAAATAAATAAATAAATAAATGGAAAACCCTAAAAGAACAGTCTCTGTTTATGTAGGGCAATGGATCATAGAAGCAACAAACCCAGCAGTAGATAGAAAATTGCCTCTTTTATATAGCAGGAACTTTCATTCAAATATTTCCTGTAAGTGGGATACACAAAGAATGGATACGGTTCAGATGTTAGAGAGCTCTCTTAATCACGATGTGAAGTGCTGTAAAATACTTCTCATGCTATTGTTATAGATATACAGTACATCAAGGACACTAGAAAGAATGGAGGATAAATTGAGTTCCTAATAATTTGCTTAGTCCTGCTTTGTCAATTAAAACCATGTCAGTTTTCATGAGATGTGTTTTAGAGCTAGATAAGAAAGTACAGATCTCAAGCTGTGTTCAGGAACATATCAGTAGTGTAATCTAGCCAACAGGACTCAGGACGGGAAAATCAGGATTCCTGATTCTAATCCTGGCTCTGCTACTAACCTGCAGTGACCGTGGGCATCTAACTTTACTTCTCTCTGCCTATGTTTTCCCTTTTATCTGGTTAGGGTGTAAGACCTTCAGAGCACAGACTGTTTCTTTCTGTGTGCTTAAACAGTACCTAGCACAATGGGACCTGGTCTCTAGGGGTACTGAGAGAGTAAAAACTCATGGTCCAGTTTCTCACCTTCCCATAGCAGCCTGCAAAGCATAAGATAGCTGTGCTATGATAAATATTAGCCATATACCCTAGGCACAATGAAGCTGAACTCTGTTGCAGCTCTGCATTGCCCTTAGATCAACAATTACTTGGATTCAGGAGTCAAAAACTCCAATATAGGGAGCTGTATGCAGGTTACCCGAAGCTGGATTAATAGCTATGGAGATGCCCTACACACTCTGCTGGCAGGCTGGGGTGCATTCCAATTTCTCCCCCCCCCCACCAACCCCATTTAGACTTTGCAGAGAGAAGAGTCACTTTCACCCCATCAGATTATTTTACACTATTTTTACTGATGAAGGAAATAATGACATTTACACAAGAGTAAATATCAGTGCTGCCAACTCTCACAATTATATCACAAGTCTCGCAAGAATTGGTTCTTTTCTGATAGCCTCAGTTTTGGGGTCACTCTACTATATCAGAATCGTGGCTTTCATCTTTATTTTTTTAAATAAGTTTCTAGCCTTCCTGGTTTGGAGAATAGCTAAAAAACATGAACTATAAAGGAAAATAAAAAGACCCAGAATTTATTTGATTTTTCTATGTTAGGGGTTGGCAAGATCAAAATTGTGTGTACTCTGTGCTTTCATTAAAATCTCTTTTAAATATTTTGTTTTCTCAGAAAACACTACTATGCTTTCAGCTTGCAGTGAACTACCATTACTATTTGACACCTCATGAAGGGAAATAACAAAACAAATGTAAGGAGTGACTACAAACTTGTGCTCTCTTATCAGGCCATAAACTGAGTGAACAAACAGCAGTGCACTTCATGACACATTCAAATATTCCTCCATCATTTTATTAACCAACTCTCTGGCTTTTTCCTGCACATCCAGATTTCATAATGTGTTTTGTATCCCTTTCTTTCCTTATGAGCAGCAGAATGAAACCAACATTTCTCAGAGTGTTGTTGTTGTTGCTTTTGCAATACGGGAGTAAACAAAAACAAAAAAAACTAGTAAAATCCATAGGCTTACCTCTAACCTTAGGTCCAGGCTGTACAGCCTGACTAAAATCATTTTGATTCTATGTCATTTTTGTCTCTTCCTAGTTCTCACTTGCTTATTATTATTGGCTTAAAAACTCTCATCAGTTTCTGGATTATTTTGATTCAAGTCCCCCCCCCCCAATAATATAAACAGAAGTTACCATATTACTAGGGAATCCATTCCACCCTAATTCAAAGGATCACAAAAGAGTACACTCTTCTTGTTCACACTACACCATACTGTAGAAACATGCTCCAAAATTAGGCCTCAGTCCTGAAAGAATAAACATATGCTTAACTTGATGTACTGTGAGTAGTCCCATTAAAAAGCTTAGCATAAGTGCAAATTTTTGCAGGAATAAAGCCGTGGGTAGGGCCCTCTCAATTCTAAGGAAATGACCATCAGAGGACTCAGGGAAGCTGGGAGCATGACTGCTGAGACAGAGTTGGTGGGTGTGCACTGGGCCTCTATGCAAATGTCTGGGACTTTCAGAGTCCTGAGATGTGTGGGATTTCCCCACAGATCTTGCAGGATCTGGAATTAGAAGGGCTATGCTCTTTGTTGATTACTCTGTGGTGAAGAAATGCATATAACCATAATTAAAAGTTATTTTTGGGATGTGGGAATTTGGAGGCTGGCTGAGGGGCTAGGCAGGTAATGAGACTGGGGAGCCAGTCAAATAATCAGACATACTCCATTTAAGACTTCACACACCCAGGGAAGAAAGTGTAACCATTGCATAGCATAGAAAAAAGTTAGCAACTTCACTTATCAATCCTCAGATTCTATTATTGCAAGGACACACAATATTAGAAACCAGAGGCTACATCCTCAGCTGACGTAAACTGGCATCGCTCCATTGAAATCAATGGAACTACGCAATGGAATCAATCAACATAAGCAAAGCACAAATTATACTGTACAGCAAATACAGCCACCTTGCTTATTAGATAGTATTACACAAACACTGTTCAAGAGTATCATGAAAAGAACCTACAATATTTCCTGTACTAAATATATGTCTGATATTTAGTATGTTCAAACTTTAGAATCATAGAAATGTAGGGTTAGAAGGGACCTCGAGGAGTCATCTAGTCCAGCCCCTTGTGCTGAGACAGGATCAAGTAAACCTATACCATCCCTGACAGGTGTTTGTCCAACCTGTTCTTCAAAACCTCCAATGAGGGTGATTCCACAACCTCCCTTGGAAGCCTATTCCAGAGCTTAACTGCCCTTATAGTTAGAAAGCTTTTCTAATATCTAACCTAAACCTCCCATGCTGCAGATTAAGCCCATTACTTCTTGTTCTACATTCAATGGATGTGGAGAAAAATTGATCACTGTCTTCTTCATAACAGCCCTTAACATATTTGAAGACTTATCAGGTCCCCACTCAGACTTCTTTTCTCAAGACTAAACATGCCCAGTTTTTTTTTTTTAACCTTTCCTCATAGGTCAGATTTTTTAAAAGCTGTTACCATTTTTGTTCCTCTCCTCTGGACTCTCTCCAATTTCTCCCCATCTTTCCTAAAGTGTGGTGCCCAGAATCAGACAAAGTACTCCAGCTGAAACCTCACCAGTGCCAAGAAGATTGGGACACCTCCCGTGTCTTACATATGACTCTCCTGTTAATATACCCCAGAATGATATTAGTCTTTTGTGCAACTGCATCACATTGTTGATTCATGTTCAATTTGTGATCCACTATAAACCTCAGATCCTTTACAGCAGTACTACCACGTAGCCAGTTACTCCCCATTTTGTAGTTCTACATTTGATTTTTGCTTCCCAAGTGAAGTCCTTTGCACTCATCTTTATTGCTTTTCATCCGGTTGATTTCATATCCTTTCTCCCGGTCCCTCAACTTTTATCTTTTTGGACAGATCTTTGGGGCAAGGACTATGTGTTAGTAGAATACCCGATTGGAGGCTTTGGGCACTGCCCCAGTAATAATATTTTACATATAACTCACTCTCCAGAATGCAGCTGAGGTTTTCTCTTTCTCGACTCTGAATCTACAGCCAGGAGCTTAATTTATTTGTTCATACGTTGGTAACACCAAATCCACTGTGCTGGGCACAATGCAAACACATAGCAACACATTTGATATAGTTTCTCCCTGCATTTTAATGCCCCAGTATCCTGTAGTATATTTAGATTTTAACTGTAATTAAAGCACCATCGAATTTCATTTAAAACATTATTTTTTTATTATTTATATATAGTGTGGACAGTATGGTCTGTACTTATATGTTGAAGAAAGGTCCTGGCTCAAGAAGTTAGCAGTCCAAATAATCTAAAAATGTGAAATTTTACAGTTTTCATTTTGTAACTACCAAAACTCCATCAATAAAATCTAAATCAACATTATAAGTATTTGTGTAATACCAGCTTAATACATTTGAGATGTGCCATACGTAACAATAAGTAATAATAAAATGACATTCAGCTGCAGCCTCTGTGTTTCTACATTACAATGTGTACCTGAAAGTAATGTAGGCAAATATTACACAACTTAACATCCCCATTTCCCCCCAACAAGATTCCAAACATGTTAAATCTATTACTGGGGGAGGAGATGGGGTAAAAAGTCTCCCTAGGAACTCTGCTTTGCTTTTTTGATACCTTCAGTATTCCCTGGTGTCATTTGCAAGAGTACAGTACAGACCAGTTTATGCGCGGATGTCGGGAGTCATGCTGTCACGACCGCGTGTTAATAGGGCCATGCTGAAATATGTTAAGATATCTATATATACATATGTATAATTATCTAGGATTACATAGGTATTCACAGCGTCCCAAATACTGCAGGCCTATCTGTTAACGGCGCTTTGCAAGAATATAAATTCAAATGTGTAATCTAATAAAAAAGATTATTATTACTACACAGGGGTGAAAGTAACTCAGGACACTTACCGGCACAGGGCGGGGGCAGCTCTGGCCCCCAGAAGGGGCGGGGCTAGGAGTCAGCATCCCCCAGCCAACCCTTCCAGGCCACCTGGTCCATGCCACCCGGGGTTCCCATGTCGATTTAAAAGGCCCGGGGCTCCAGACGCCACTGCTGCGGTAGCGGCGTCCAGATCCCCGGGCCCTTTTAAATAGCCAGCCCCGGGACAGCTGCTGCCTTTTCCCCCACCACCACCCCCATTGGCAGCCAAGGGGGGGCAAAAGGGGCAGAGGCCTTAAAGCACTGCAGGGTCCTTTGACACGGCAGCGCTTTAACGTTGCTGCGCCCTCCCCCGCCCTGTCAGCAGCCCAGTGCTGCCACAGCAAAGGACCATCCTTAAAGCGCTGCCACGGGAGCACTTTAACGTTGCTGCTCCTTCCCCCCCATCAGCGGTAAAGACGTACAACACGTTTCCACTCCGCACTTCCTGTCGATTTCTATGTCAGTGAGCATATCTGTACTGCTACATAGCAAGTTCCTGTACCACGTGTTGAGTCTCACATGTTAAATAGGTAGCACTGGGAGGTATGGCGCTACTGCACGTTAAGCGGATTAGCGCGTAAGCAGGTCTGTACTGTAATAATTACATTAGTCAGGGTCTGGGACAGATCCTCAGCTGGCATAAACTCTCCTTCCTCCACTGAAGTCCAGTGATTGAAACTATGACAATTTACGCTAGCTGAGGCTCCGCCCCTTTGACTCCACCCCTAAAACAGGCATCATCTTAGGTGGCCAATTTTGGCATTACACAGACATTGGCAATGGACAAGAGGTAGCAGTTTCAATAGCTCCAGAGATCACAAAACCCATGGAAGGAAATTTGGGCCAGATAAATAGTTCCCTTGTTGCTATAATAATCCCATCCAGTTAGTATTACTTACACAACACAGCAAATTAGGCATCAAAATAACAGCGTCAAATATCAGCTCCTTTTCATATTGTTATAACATTTTGTTTCATACTGATATTCAAAATCTATAATCAGCTGGATTCTTCCACACACTGCAGTTTTGATTCTGCAGTTGATTTATCTGGCTTTTTAGTTCTGAGGGTCATGGGAGATTTTCCTGTTTGCTGCACCTGAGAATGCCCTTTTTAATTTCATGTTTGCAGAGGAAAATGGATCATGCAGTCATACCATATTGTTTTACTCAATGCTACAGAAATTAGCTTTGTCACACACCAGTGACCTCCCTAGTCATTTTTCAGCTTCATAAACAAGTCAAAAGGAAAGGAAATCTATTTTTATTAGCCAGCTTCTAAAACTAAAGCCATTTATAAAAGCTGTGTGCTTCACTCCATTGGGACCACTAGTCAAAGGAAAAGAAAGCCAACTGCAATAAGTTTACCAGTAGGTTGGTTTATTAAAATCTATAAGGTGAAATTTTTCAACACAATCAAATCATGATAAAATATGTTATGTATTTATGGTAAATTAAACTGTTATTTCACTCCTTCCTCGCTATGACACCACCCATGGGAGCAAAAGGATTTTGTAGGTTCCAAATGTGTTATTGTAAGGTGCTGCTCTAGTTAAGGTTAACTTGCATTTTCCATTATAAATGCTTATTTCCAGGGGTTTATTACTCAGCCATAAAAATCTGCTTGCGGCTGAAATATGGTATGTAAAGACAGCTCAACAGCAATTTTTTTCTTTCCCTCTCTTGTTTTTTTTTGCACTGAATTTAAAACAAAAGAAAAGTAAGAAAAGAAAACCTCAGTTTAGCTATTTTTAAATCAGACAAGCATCAACAATTCCATACAAGCAAGGATCTGAATTGGGACCCAAAGTATGCTACTAAGATCCTAAGGATGACAGAGGTTCTATTTTGTTTATTCACCTTGTGTCAGTCACAAGCGAATAACTCCACTTAACATGCTAGTAGTTCTGTCCAGACTTTCTACTGCCTGAGCCTGCACCCACTGAAGTCAGTGGCAACATTGCCCTTGACTTCAGTGGTGCAGAATCAAGCCCATAGGCTAGCAGGAGGAACATCATGACTTGTGTCCTTCAGCATGGTGGCAGATGTTCAAGAAGAGAAAAGGATCCCCTCTTTCCAATTTCTTCTTAAATAAGTATTATTTTATTTTATTTTGCATTTGTATCACTCAAACATAACTTTAGTGTCAAACAGGCAACTAACCCAAAATTTGATTTTATCACTTTTGCACTAGAGACCCAGAAGTTAAGAGGGCAAGAACTTTATGATGCAGTTGCACTGCTCTTGCATTGCTAGACTAAAGATGACAAGACCTATTGCATTATAATCCCATCATTTTCATCTCATATAAATTTCTGGAAAGAAGATTTTAAGCTGAAATTTCTCTAGTTATTCTTGATTGAAATAAGATTATTTATTTTTAGCACATGAAGTATAAATGATTCAGAGCCATTGTAGTCTCTTGAGTACATAATCTACATGTGATTAGACACAAAAGCCCATTATGTTAAAAGAACGTTATTAAGATTGCAAGGTTAAGCACTCAAAAGTTGGAAATGTGAGAATTTAAGTTGCCTGTAAAATTTTAATTTGCCCTTTTTGTGCACATACATTAAAACACAGTCTTTAATTACATGACCATATACTATTTTCCCCACAGGACCCAGCCTAATTTAGTACACAAAATGGACTACATTAATTTGAATACCTGCTCCTCGTTTGTTTTTTCCTCATTGTTCTATGCATAGCCACATGCCTTAATTATTGCACACTATTCAAACTCTGCTCTGAAGACAGAATTATTAGTTTTCTCATGGGCTTTTCTAGGACACTCATTGCTATATCTGAGTGCATCACAAACATTAATTTATTTTCACAACACCTCGTGAGATGAGAGGCTGGTATTATCCCAATATTACAGATAGGGAGTTGAAGCACAGAGAGATTAAACTCAAAAGTATCCAGTAATTTGGGGGGGGGCAAATTTGAGATGCCTAGGTCCTGATTTTGCAGAGTACTTGGCATTATATAACATTTATATATTCAAGCCACAGCTTCCATTGACTTCATTTGTGGCTATGAGTGTTCAGAACTTCTTACAGCAAGTCAGAACCCAGGTCTGAAATCAGGAACCCAGAAAATAACACAATTAGTAACCAGTGAAAACTTTGTTTTAAGCGACTTGCCCATCATCAGATAAGAACTTTCCAGCAGAGACAGGGATAGAATCCAATCTCCAGGGCAACATTCAACTGCCTTAACCAAGAG
Organism: Chrysemys picta bellii; assembly: GCF_011386835.1. Lineage (NCBI taxonomy): Eukaryota > Metazoa > Chordata > Testudines > Emydidae > Chrysemys > Chrysemys picta. The sequence continues at coordinate 58,744,769 of NC_088792.1, read as the reverse complement.
ACCCTCCTTCCTCTCCTTGCAATCTTCTGCCTCATTCACTACACACCTTCCAGCTTCTGCAACAATTGAGAGAGGGGGTCCAACCGACAATAGTCTCCTTCCCTGCAGGTCTGGCTCTCATCCCCTCTGCATTTGAACAAAGCAGCTTCCTTATCCATGCTATCTGGGCCCAACAGAGGGTCACAGAGAGAGCACAGGAGAGAGAGGTTCCCTGCTCTCAGTTCAGATGCTCAGACCTGGATGTGGTGCAACCAGTAGTAGCCCAGAGCTGCAGCTGTAGGGAAAGTCCTGCTTAGGGAAACCCTGGGCTGGAGCACATTCAGTGTGGATAGAATCATCAGGGAATTTAGCTGCTAAAATCTAAGAAGTCTCTACTGTAGGGTTACCATATTTGAACATTGAAAAAAGAGGACACTCCATGGGGCCCCTTCCCCTCCCCCGGTCCCACCCCTTTCCCCACCCCCGGCCCCGCCCAACTCCGCCCCTTCCCTGCCCCCATTCCAACCCCTTCCCCAAAGTCTCCACCCCCTCCCCTGAGCACCCCACATTCCCCCTCCTCCCTCCCAGCCACACGAAACAGCTGCACCAATTCTAAAGTCAGGCACTCCACTAGTATAGACTCCCATGACTTTAATGAAGCTGCTCAGTGGAGGATCTGCCCCGGCGCTCAGTTTTTGGGAGCGGTCAGGACACGCAGCTCACACTGTTCTGTTTCCCAGCTCCCCAGATGCCTTGGAGCACCCAGTTCTCCTCCCTGCCCGGTAAAATCCCGGACATTTTGAGCTATTTAATTCTTTAATTCTAAAACGTAATTCTTTATATGTAGTGAACTTTGTATTTTCGTTTTGGCATTGTGTTTGCTCCTAGGATCAGGGGCAGCCAGGGTCTCCACGTGCTGGGCCCGCCACAAGCCAAGCTCAGAGGCTCCCATTGGCTGGGAAAAGCTCCAATGGGAGCTGTCGGAGCCAGCCCCTGCAAGCCCTGCCCCCGCAGCTCTGATTGGGCAGGTATTTCGCAGTGATCCACCACACTGCTGTGTCTCATCACAAATGGGGAGCTGAGTGCCATACAGCACACCCCAGCCCCAGGAGCTCTGATCCACTTGCAGGCAAGGCAGCCCGATGCCCATCGCAGCCAGAGCTCTGATCCCTCTGCACACTCCTGCCTTTTTCACACTGCCCTCCCCTCCTCCCCCACCAGTCAGTGCTTTTTGGCGACTCCCCGGAGCAGCTCCCCCAGCGCTGCCCCCCACCTGTGCAATCAGCGGCGCATGGTACTCCCAGCTTTGCTGGCATCCCTGGCTTACCTTAGAGCAGGCTCTGGCGACTGCTGCTGCTCCCTGACTCTTCGGCTCTGTTTAAGAGCCAAGCTGCCCTAGTGCTACCGGCTTCAGGCACTTCTCCTACCTGGGCTCCAGCTGAGCTGCTCCTGCCAGCTCAGACTGTAAGAGCCGAGCTGCTGGCTTCTGGCAGCCCTCCCCTACCTCAGGACCCAGAGCTGGCTGGACACATCCCTTCCCCAGCTCCAGCCGAGCTGCTCGGCTCCGCCCCCTCAGACTTACAGAGCAGAGCTGCAGGAGCCAGCGTTACCGGCTTCAGGCAGCCTCCCCCCTGCCTCCGGACCCTGCACCGTGGGAGCAGCTCAGCTGGAGCCGGGTAGGAGAAGTGCCTGGCTGGGGGCTCGGGGTCCAGAGGCGGGGGGGGTGCTGCCTGAAGCCAGTAGCGCTTGCTCGGGCAGCTTGGCTCTGTAAATCTGAGAGAGGAGGAGTGGAGCAGAGCCACAGGGGGAGAGGAAGTGCCGGCCATTTTCCCGGACATGTGTGGCTTTTCAGCAATTCCCCCCGGACGGGGGTTTGATTGCTGAAAAGCCGGACATGTCCGGGAAAAAGAGGACGTATGGTAACCCTACTCTACTGAGCATGTACAAACTGCAATTTTTCAAATGCTTATAACTTTCATGGGGACAGCATAAGTCACATCCCTGAATGAAAGGCCATCTTCTGCCAAATTTATAGTCCCTGCTCCAAAACATGAGGACACTGGAGCTTTTCAATGAAGAGGTTTGAATTTTTTTTAACATGGCAAAACAATTTTTTCCCTAGCCTCATTCTTGGAAACAACGGAACTGTTTTGGCTGAGGGAGGAGAAAACAGCCTGAGGTGTATACCCAGCATGGAAAATTTCACACGAATAGTTAAAGTTTGGCTAAGTTATAAGTAACTGAAAACAAGGTCTTATATTGGAAGGAGCTACACCGCCTTTGATAAACTTCCATTAAATGTTATCTTTTCTTTTCTCCTCCCCAATAATTTTGCTAGGAAGTTGAAAGTGAAAAGTCTCTATATTCATATTAATAGTTATACATATGTACATATATAATATACACACACTCTAACATTTCAATGTATGTGAATGCATAAATGTCAATGTGTATGTAATATAATGCACGTGCTTGTAACAGGTCATTGAGAAAATGGCTGACAATTGTTTTCTATAGTCCCATGGAGCTGGTGTCTTGAAATTTAGCGCATTTATTCATTTTGGTCCACTGAATTTAGGAAAAATTAGAAATTTGAACTCTGGCCTGTCCTTCAGAGGTAATCAGCAATTTCTATCAGATTGTTTGTGAGACCGCTTTAATGCTTTTATGTGTATACTAGCATCAGGTGACAATTTACAAAAACTGTGTTTTTATTTTTAATGTGAGCCATTGATGCTGGGTAGGAGACCTCCACTCTGGGGAGATGAAGGACATATGAGGTCACTGTTTCTATTTATGGATTTTAGACACAATTGCCATACGATGTTTCTGTGAGTTATTATGGTTGCAAGGCTTGATACAATCTAAATAGCAAAGTGTTCCGATTGAGCGGCTCTAATAGGTTGCATAGTGCAATACAAATATCACTTATACTTTGTATATCCTGGGGTTTTAGCCACCTGCACCTAAGGTAAACACTGAGTGTAGACATGATTTGTGCTGATGCAGCTTACTCCAGTTTGGAACCATATGTTCCCTAGGCACTGCACAAGTACAAATCATCTCTACACCACAGGTATGTAGTGGTACAGCTGCAGTGATAGCTAAAAAGCCAGTGTAGACAAGACCTTACTCTCAATGTTTTATAAGTAGTATTTCTAAAGTCATTTTCCTTTAGTACAAATTGAAACATATTGGGTTAGATTTTACACAGTGTGAGCGCAGCTTTGCCCCTCTTTGTTAGTGCTACAGTACTTTCAAGCTGCTCTAATTCCTGCATAGTGCTGACCTGGCACAGAGCAGCCCTGGCTTAAAGCTTCCTTTGCATTTTCCCATCCTGGGTCATCCAAGTATTCCTCAACCAGAGTTGAGGATCAGGGCCACAGTGTTCACTATAAATTAACTGTCAGAATGAACACACACACGGACACACAGTGTACATCGTGACCATGCAAGACCACACAAACCACAGATAAAACTTTGTGCTACAGTAGTCATAATAGGAAGATTCTTCCCACTCCCTTAACATACACACCCAAAATGTGATTTCAGGTATCCTCTTCCTAAAGGTTTTAAGGCCCCTTGTGAAAAGCTAAGTGGAGATTATTTAAAGACTTAAATACACAGAAACCCGACACACTCATTTTTAATGGGCAACCAGACGGTTGTTTATTTAGTTTTTAAAATCTAGTCTAGATTAGGCGTTAAGAAAGAAAAGAAAAAGTCTAGGTTTCAATTAACAGATTGTCTTCCACTTTTCAAGGGTTAATTTGAACTTGAGTGAAATGTGTATGAAGTAAAAATAAAAACAAGCACTTCCTCAAAATGCACACTGCTTTGTATCAGTCCAATTATCTGTGGTTTTGTGTTCTGGTTAAAATGAATTTACATTCTGGTAAATGTAACTTACATACACTGGAAACTGACATTGTTAATAGATTTTTTATGAGATATCAGTCAACATAAAACAAGAATGATTCTTATTAAAAATCATGGTCTAAAATCAATTGTCAAATCTTTTAGCATTGTCCAGCTTATTAATAATGCCCTAAAGAAATCAGAGCAGTATGATGGGAATAGTAGCAACAAGAAAAGTTTCCATAAGGAACATGTCAATGGAAAGCAGTGAAACTGAAATTTTATTGTAAGAGAAAATGATGTCGCTTTGTAATGTTACTGTCAAATTTGGAAAAGCTCTGATTTCCACTATGCAAATTACTGACCTAGACCAGTACTTACTAGTGCTGGGAAAAATACTCTTAACAAAATGTTATAATGAAAATACATTTTCTACAAAATCCTTGCTTTTCACAAAACAAAAGCAATTTTTTTAAAAATTCAAAAATTTCCCACAATAAAAATAGTTCAAATTCTTTGGGCAAGACTCTGCCACCATTACTCAGGAGCATTATCTTATTAATAAGGCTACGATTTAGTCATAGGTATTTTTAGTAAAAGTCATGGGCAGGTCAGGGGCAATAAACAAAAAATCCCGGCCCTGGGACCTGTCCATGACTAGTACTATAAATACGCCTGAAAAAATCTTGGTGGGGGGGAGGGTGCTGCTGGGGGAGGTGTGCTCCAGGGCCACTGCTGGGGGGGGGTGATGCGGGGCCAGGGGCACCAGCTGCCAGGGGCCATTGAGCAGACGCTGCTGTGGCTGGCCGGGGGGCTGCCAGCAGCAGCTGCTCCGGCTGCCCCAGGGACCATTGCTTGGGCAGTCCCGGGGCTGCTCCAGCAGCAGCCAGTGTGGCTGGCTGCGGGGGCCACCCGAGTAGCTGGGGGCAGAGTTGCTCCAGCAGTGGCAGGTGTGGCTGTCCCTGAGGCCACCTGAGCAGCAGCCCTGGAGCCAGCTGCTTGGGCAGCCCTGAGGTCAGCCACACTGGATGCTACAGAAGTCACGGAAGTAGCAAAAAGTCATGGAATGCATGATTTCCGCGACCTCCTGCTTATTACACATATAGTCCCATTGAATTCAATCCAACCTGCAGAGACAGGTACTGCTCAACAAGAGTAAGCCGGTCAAAACATGGCCCTTTGTTCTGAGGACTAGGAAGAAGGCACATTAATCATTGGGGGGGACAGGGTTGGGAATTAAGGCTAGACTGAGTGAGATTGGTCTTGGGATACTGATTTTGGTGATACTGTGCCAAGCCGCAATGGGCAGGAGATATGCCAGTCGTTTTGACTCATTCTCTGAGAAGTGGCGTAAGAGAGGAGATGTGCACTGCTTTCTGTTGTAGCTACTCATGCATCTGAAATCAATCCAGGTTTTTAACTAAGGTTGTAGCCTTCTCAGGCTGTTCTCCAAAAACACTGGATGAAAGAGTGTTTCTCCACTGAAGACACAAGAAAAAATATAATAAAACAATAGTTTAAATCCCCCCCCTTAAAAAGAGCCCCTCAAACTGTTTGTATGTCTCAGGCGCTTAATAACATAGTGGGTTGGCATTAAATACAGTAAAGTGATTTTAAGTACAAAGTCACTGAAATGAGGTCCAGTCAGGAAACATGGAATATGAAAAATCTACTGATTCATAATTAGTATGAATGTTTTCTGTGATACAACCAGTCATAGGGTTTGCTTTACTATTCCTTTAATCTATTAAGATAAATGGGCCTAAACCACAAAGTTAAGATCCAGATCTGAACTGCTCATCTCTGGCTAATGTCTGCTCAGCACTTTTTGAGACAAAGTGCTACATAATTGTTATTTATTATTATTCTGCTTCGGTTCAACATGCTGGGGGAAGCCATTAATTTATTAGTTTGGTGAACAGATCCTATGCAAAAGGATGAATGATAATTATTTGTTCAGGGTTTTTTGGGATCTGCATGTACATAGAAAATGTGGAGTTGGAAGAAGCCCTGGCTCTCCTGAAGCCTGAGAGCTAACAGGAAAATGTACAGAACTGAAAACATGCTTTGTTCACCTTGCAAACCCTGAAACTAAAGCACTGGGGTTTTTGTACTGCTGATACATTTATGTTAACTTGTAGGAAAGTGTAGTTATAAATTTTAAAACCATTTGTATATATAAAACAAGTTCAACTTCCTGTTCGCCTCCAATTTTAGGTTAAGGGTCAGAGGTCACTCCACTTGTTCAAGGAAAATGCTTTGTTGTTTCAGCTCTTTAAACTATCTTACATCCCTTCTAATTCCCTAGTGTCTCCATTTAGGCATTCACTTTTTTTTTTTTTTTTTTTTTTTGGTCTTGCTTTGAGGCCCCTTTCTTACTCCTCTAAACATTGTAACACAGCTTGGAAAATACCTGATTGCACAGTAAAACAACATTTGCTCTATGTGGTTCTCTTACCCTTCTTTAACTGTTACTCATGCATATAATCCTTACTTACGTAAATATCCCCATTCAATAAGCCTGTGTGTTCTAGGGAAGTTTAAAAGAGTATCTCCATTCAGAGGAGATACTCATCTGAGTAAGATTGCAAGATCAGGCCTAAAATTCTAACATACATAAATGAATATTACACGATACCTTCCTTACACTATATCCTCAGGAAGTCGCACCATCTTATATATTACCACAACAATGAAAACTCTTGCCTCAATTCGGGCTATGCTGTCCTTGGTCCTTGCTCAAGTGCACATGGAGACTTCTCTGTCCTTTCGCACCCTACACAGGAGACTGGAACAATGTGCTCAGGGAAGTGCAGAGTTGCTCTCTCCTTGGGACCCAACGGGTGCACATTGCCCCACATGGCACTCAGACAGCATGTTGATTAACACGGCATTAAAAGTTAGCTAAAAAGCAAAGGGTCAAAAGAAGCTAGGGTCATTTGCCTCACATGCACTATCCCAGTGAGAGCAAGCTGCCTCATCCTGTGCCATGCAGATCGCAGGGAAAGAGTATGCCTCCCCTACAGCCTAGTGTATCGTGAACAGCTTCCATCATATCAAGCTGTGCAATGGTGTGCCAAGACATGCATAAAAAGGGAACTCTGATATGGGGGACCTTGGAGTTTCTGGGTGGTAGATGGAACTTACAGCTTTGCTCAGCTTTGGGGCCCATTGTCACAAGTGACTGCAATTTACAGCAAGCTGCAAAGGTAACCAGTGTCAACTGTGAACTTGCCATGGGATAAGTAGTTTCTGCTTGAACACAATGACAATTGCATTGCCAAAAACTGATGAAAAAAATCTAACAGAAGTTCTATTTGAAGGCTTAGTTTGCATACTAGCCAACTCCAACCTTTGCCAGTAGTGGCTCTGATGGCTTTGTAATCCAGTGCCCACAGTAAAGGGCTTCCTGTACAGAGATTTGCATCACTGCTGACTGAGGCCTCCCTTCCCTAGTGGCCTTCTCCAAGTTTGAAGTCATGTGAGGCAACAGCAACCGAAATGATGAGTGTTCCATACTCTCAGAAAACTGCCTGGGCTGGGGCAGTGGGCATTGCGCTGGAAGTCAAGAAGCCCCGAGCTCGAATCACAGCTCTGACATTGACTCACTTTACCTCTCTGTCTCGTAACACTTAATTCACAGCAGCATGGGAGGGTTAAATTAGTTACTATCTGTACTATGGTTTGAGTATGTATAGCTCTGGGTAAATGCTAAGTATTGCTGGGCCAGATGGCTTCTGTTGTTCAAGCTAAGAAAAACGCAAAAGGTAAAATCAGTAACAAACTAGATTTACAAAATGTTTTCACTTTAATAATTGAGGGTGCTATTTTATGTAAATAATTTTGTTCTTTAAACTTTTAGGGGCTGAATTCTCTGCCGCAACACAACAGCCCATACTGAGATATCTAAGTCTCCAGTTACCTTTCCACCTGCCCTCCTGATCTGTGGCTGCCTTGCAAAGGTTATGTGAGCCAGCACACCTGGCTCTATTTCAGCTGAGGACTCCCGCTCATTGAGACTCCTTGCCTGCCCATTTAAGGCAGCTTTAAAGTCACTTTGACCAGTAAGGTGGCACAAAAGCCCAGAATTTGGCCCATATGATTTTCAGCCCCACAATGTCCTTTTTAAAATTCTATTAAGCCAGCTCGGGGGACAGTAATGAGTTGGGGGTGGGGGTGGGGGGTCGCGTATTATGTTATGCAGCGGAAATTTTAATGAGTGGTGTGCATCTACGGTAACCAGTGATGAGTTCTATTGTAGATTAAGAAAATGAAATGTGTCTATAGGTCACAGTCCATTTAGGCATAAGACGTCTACGGCAGATCTCAAAAGCATTATGCATTTTAATACAGTTGATAATTGATTAGTAAGGCCAGGAATGATGAGAGCCGAATATGGGATTTTTTATAAGAAAGAAAAGATCTTCGAGTTAAAACTGAAACATTTTTGTAGCTATCTTTGGCTGTAAGTTATCCACTGTCCTAGTAATTTATTTTCAGATACTAATGAACAAGGGCCTGATTTTGATCACAGTTTTTTTTACCAATGTAAATCAAGTGATTTCACTGAAGTTACACTTGATTTACACTAGCATAAGTGAGATCAGAATTAGGCCCAAAATCAGAGCTTAAATTCAGCCAGAGCTGTCCGGAGCGGAGCTCCAGTAAATATTTTCAAACCCAGGGGAGCCCCAGTGCACTCTGTGGGGCAGAAGCCCCGATCTCTGGCACCGCCCCCCTGCAGAGGTAAAGCCCCAAGGAATCCTGACCGCTCCCCCCCAAAACCCCAATATCCCCTGCCCCTGAGCTGAAGCCCAGAGGCCTGAATGTGTGTGGGGGGGGGAGGGGGGTGTTTGGGGGAGGCTCCGGGAAATAATCTGTGAGAATTTAAGCCCTGCCCAAAATGTATAATGGCTTCGGAGTTACAGAATGAGCCGAAGATCAACAATTATCCATAGAGAATAAAAGAGAAAGTACATGCGCACACTCACAAATTTATGACACTAAATAAAAGTTTGCCAAGAAAACAAAACAGCACTCTAGTTTTCTAGCATGCACTGGAAGGGAACACTGTAGTCTGTGCCACCTTGTAGCCAGAAAATAGAATTGAGCTAGCTAATTAACCAAGTCACCACCACCATTCTGTGGATGAATTATTGTTACTTCTCATGAGACTCAAACTGGGTCCCTAGTGGTACATAGGCAGCATTTCTACCGGGTGAGTTAAAATGAAGCCTCCCTCCACCAGGTCAGTAGGAGCTGTGAAAACAGGTCTCAGCTGGAAGTTGCTCTGTCTATCTTACATATCTAACCTTACATTTACGTTCCTTAAATTTGGGATTGTAATTGGGGAAGCCTGCAGAGTGTGCATCTGGTTCTCTACAGGAGGAGATGTCAGTGGCAAGCAAAGTTAATCTGACTCAGGGACACTTGCACATAACACATAAATCTGCGTGCGTCTCTCTCTCTCTCTCAGGCTACTGCTATACTGAACACCTAAGTGAAAAGCAGGCTGCGTCCACGCTGCAGTGGATGCAGTGTCAGTAGAAGGTTCTGGCAGGGGGAAACAGCACAGAAAAGTGTGACAGTGGAAAGCTGCTGGAGTCTTTCCCCACTGTCTTTCCCCACCAGACTCTTTCCCTGCGGGAGGAAGGGGGGAAGCAGGGCCAGACTTAGGGAAAATGGCACCCTGGGAGAACTTATATTATAGTGCCCTGGCCCCCACTGCCTTCCAGGGCTCCCAACCCATCCCCCCATAGCCCCTGGCCCTCGCTGCCTCCCCAGCCTCCTGCCCATCTGCCCATCGCTCCTGTCTCACCCCGGCCCATCTCCTCCGCTCTCCTGGGCCCCGCTGCCTCCCTGGGCTCCCCACACACCCATTGCCTCGTCTCCATTGCCCCAAGCTCCCTTCCATGGCCTCACACCGCCTCTTGACCACAACGCCCCGGGCAGTCGCCCACATTGCCCGCCCATAAGGCCAGCCCTGGGGGAAAGGCTCTGGCAATTTCCTGAGGTGGTGAAAGGTTCCACCAGTTCCCTGTGGTGGTGAAAGCTCCAGCTGCAGAGGGCAGCCAGAGTCTTTCCCTGTGGTTGGAGCCTTTCCCTGCAGCTAAAAATAGCAGTGTAAGTGGGGGTGGCACTTGGGTGAGGCGAGATCTTGTAGGGTACATACCCCCAGAGGGTTCAGGCATGCCAGAGTCTCACCATCTACCTGCACCGCTTGCACAAGCAATCTCGGGTCACGAGACGAGCCCTACTGAAGTAATCTAAGTTGGGCACTAGATATTTTCTGTACCATGCTCATGTTTTAGAGGAAAATTGTAGTTTGAAAAGGTACAGCTCTTTTTAAATGCTGTTTGCTCCATGAGTCCCTCCTCCCCTAATCCTTTGTATGCAGATTTCAGATATCTTGAGTGGAAACTGGACACGACCACCTCAACAGCAGTGTTTCCAGTGTGCAGAGGTGAGGAGATGGGAGGGGATCTCACAAAGGAGAGGGGAACTGATGGCAGGCCCAAATGGTACACAGAAATTACAGAGGAAAGATCATACAGCCCCAGGCTTTGGGGATTCCACATTAAGGGGAAAAATAAATCAGCCCTGATGATGGATTTTAGGGGGGTGGAGGGAGATCTCCACAACAGCTGGAGAAGCCATGGAAGCCTAGCTCTATTTGAACTGCAACAGCAGGGAATGCAGTATCTGTCCAGGGAACATAGTCTCAGACAAATGCCCCGGGCCTCCTGCTGATCACTACTGATCCGTGCAGTTTGTGGTCACAGTCTGTTGTTTGGGGGAGGCAGAAGCAACATACCATCCTCACCTACAGTGTAATGATCAGAGACAAACCTCAGATTTTGTGCCCTTTAGTCCCCTCCAGCAACTTTTATTGCAGGAGGGGGTGATCAGGCCCATTGGTTTTTATTCTTTTAGGTATAGCATTAATTGTGGGTAGAGTTCCTTACTTGTTAGACCAGTTCAAACAGAGTCAACTAAAAATATAAACTTTATATACACATAAGACATTTAATTTAAGTTATGCTAGTTATTGTACAATAGTGCTGGAAGTGCTGCAGAAGTCACACTGTGCCACAGAATGTTCTGCAGAATCCAAGCTGTTATTTAAAAATGTTTCTAGCCTTCAGGTTGCAAAGAAAACAATGGACTTATATTTTCAAAGTTAAATGAAACAGTGCTTTGTTTTTGAGTTTGCAGATAGCCAGCAACAAATGAGATGAGAGGTATGAGCTGTCTCACTCATTTTAAAGGTGATAGCTCTGAAACCTAATAATTACAACACTGATGTCAACACTGTTAATTGTTTCTTTACTGCTCATTTTCCTCACAAACATCCTGCTAGGGACTGTGCTCCTGTGATCCCAACCATTTCTCACCTGGGTCCAAAAGCCCCAACTGTCCTCTGCACAGCAGCCAAAACCTCCAGCTTGCGGATGACAACTCTTATGACTTGGTTATGTGTTGTCAATACAAAAACAATGGCACACTGAAATCTGACATTGCAGAGACAGAGAAAAAAAACTGAATGTAATGTATTGATCAAATTAGCACATTTTCATATATAATTTATAATGCTGATTTTTCAAGAATTTGAAACCACTACAGTATTTACAGAATTTCCACTCAAATACTGATGAATCCAATGAACTTGCAACAGAATTGCCTCAGAATACATGGGGCTTTGGTTATTTCTGTAAATTTCAATTAAACTTTTATGAGTCAATTGAACTATCACAGACAGGATCTTTTTCTTTATAGTAGGGTGGACATATATTTCTAGAGGCCCTTATATTGTATATGGGACTGTGGTTTTAAAATATTATTTATTGTTTATGGCAGTGCCCAGAGGGCCCATCTGACATGAGGGCCGCATTGTGCTAGGCACTGTTCAAACACACAGTAAGAGACAGTCTCTGTCCTGAAGAGCTTTCAATCTAAATCGGCGAGGAAAACAAAGAGTGTGAGAAAGGGAGTATTAACCCTATTTTACAGCGAGAGAACTGAAACACCAAGAGATTAAGTGAATTGCCCAAAGTCACATAGACAGTCAGTGGAAGAGTTGTGTACAGACCTCAGAAAGCCCAAGTCCCAGCCAGTACCCTTCAACTCAAGACATTCTCTATGAATTCAAATTAAGTTATTTTCTTTTTTAAAATAAAAGAGTGAGAGAGCATAAGTTTCTTCTTCTGCAAGTTGTTCCACGTAGGAAAACTCATGAAGCTAATGGGACTCCGTGCAAGTAAAGGAATTCATCTGTGTGGAACAACTTGTAGGATTGATTTTTGTTTTAAAATCTAAATGGGAGACAGATCACTGGCCAAAACAGATCTACAATCCCCACCAATAGTCTGTTGAACAAAATGATTTGCTCTCCAGTTGCACAGAAGGACCCAGACTCATCCTTCCCTGAACTGTTCTAAATCTGTAAAGTAAAATCAGTTCCTACGCTATCAGCCTGGTATGTGCTACTGATTCAACTAAAACATTGTATGTTATTACCTTCTTTTCTCCCAATCTTTAGCAAAACATAATATCAAAGTGTCACAGTAGTTTGGTATTTCAGTAAAAGGCCATTGTACAGCTGTTTAAAAACATCCCTAGAGACGTAGTCTGCAATATACTGATCAGATCTGAAGTCCTGAGTCATATTCAGACTACACACTACCACAGTAATAATTGCAATATGTTAAGAAAATGTTTTCTGTAATCCACATGGCATACCATTTTGTGCTGTCTGTTTTAAAACATTACAAATATCTGTGTGTTCTACTGCAAAGCTAGTTGGATTGTCTAGTTTTTAACATTAGTCCCTGGTCATTCCAGTACTGAGCCATATTCACCCCGACCCTGTTATAGAATTAGTTAAACGTGTCAGTTTGAAAGGTATTCTAAAACTTGACTCTTTGGAATAAATTTTCAAAGGCGGGCACAATTAGTACTCCCATATTTACATATTGTACAACTGGGGCAACTGCATAGTCAATGAGCTCGGTGTGCAAATATGTATTTGTACATGTGAACTGCTTGTCTTTTTTACATGTTTGAAAGTCTGTCTCATTAATTATGAGTCCCTACACACACACACACACACACACACACACACACACACACACACCATATATTATTACATACAAAATCACTACATTAAAAGATTTATTTAGGTTCCCTTCATGCACCATTCTTTGTTCCGAATGAGCACCTGTGGAAAACTTAGTATGTAATCATATAATTACAGACTGTATACATAATACATATGCACAAGGAGATGGAGTTAAGGACCGGTGGGCAACTGAAATCTGACATTTTTTAACCTCAATTTAAACCATGCTCTTTTTGTGTAATGTTTTGTATATACTGTAATTTCCTAGCGATGTGGGGGTGCAATGAGGTGGGGAGAGCACTGTTTTTAAGAAAAGGGTAAAAATCAAATCCTATTCTGTACAACCATAACAACCCCCACATCATGCATCAGCGTTTGAACCTAGCGCCTTCAGCACTGCAACCCAAATTTCTATCACATGAACTGCAGGACTAAAGACATTAATTGGGAACAGCAGAAGGCAGTTATCGCATGGGGTGGGAGGATGGGTCACTGATGTCATATGCTGAGGCAGCAGGGATGGTTGGTGGGAGCCTAGTTCATCTCTCCCCTCACTACGCCACAACAGGGGTAATACATAATTTTTTGTCAAGGTCCAAGTTTTTTGGTCAAGGTATAATCAAGGTCCAGACTCCAGAAAAAATAATAAAACCCCCCAATAATGATAATAAGTAAATAAAAAGATTTTGTGGTCCATTCAAAAGTGTCTGGTGGTCCAGATTTGGCCTGTGGTCTGCCTATTGACTGCCCCGCCTCAGGAACTGGGTAGCTCCTGCCCCATGTAATACTCCAGGGGGACTGGGTCACTGGGGCCATATGCTGGGTTTAGGGGTTGGTCAGAAGGGGGGGAGGGTCCTGCCTGCCTCTCTCACCCTCACCACTGCTACAGCTGCTTTGGCAGCTCCCAAGCATTCCCACCAGTCTATTGCTGCTGCTGCTTGGGCAACGCAGATGCCAGCTCTTTAGAATGTTCTTGTTCGATGCATGCCACAGAAAGGAAATGGCAATTTTTAACTATTTATATTTTAGATAAACCTGAATAGAAATTCATGGGACAAACAAAAGGCACATCTCTAACCCTAGGGCTTTGTCCCTGCTGAATTTCAAAGGCCTGCTGCAAACAAGAACTTCTCAAAAGAAGGTTGTAAGAATCTTTTATAATGGAAAGTATTAGGTAACTTAACTATATGGGTTTTCTACCAGCTCCCTCTATAATTATGTGTATATATGTTGTATAATGTATGTATACATAAACACATACACACAGTATAGACATGTGTACATGTACACCCACAAATATATATACATACTCATGCTGAGTTTCGATGTTTTCTGATGGCAACTTCAGAAGAAACAGTCTCATTAACAAACCACAATTAATTACCAAACAACAATCTTACATCCAGAGTTTTGCCCCAGTGATTCTGAATATCTTTCAATCTTTTAACCCACCTAAAGTCATTTAGATCATTTTCAATTTAATTTAAAAAACAAGAAAAGGCTTAGCCAATGGGACCTGAATCCCATGATAATACCATGGCTGTATTTTAAAAAAATTCTGGAAATCCATAATTACCTTTCCAGTATATCAGAAATAAAAAAGGATTGTCATATACTGTTATTAGTGAGTTGGAAATGTCAAAACAGCCCAGTGGGAGAGAGAAATGTTAGACTGATATGATTATGAGTCAATGGAGTTTTGCTTGAATCATGGCCATTTATGTGAAAATCTGCTGTCCCAAAATGTTTCCTAATTTGCAAAACCTTTATTTTTTTAACTGGAGATCTTTTATATAAATTTGTTTCCATCACTTTATTCTCAGGAATTTTTCATGTTGGCCCTTGTGTAGCATGATGCCAATAACATCCAAAACAGAGGGCTCCAGGATGTCTGCCATAAGAAAATATACTGGCTTTCTTTATTTTTAAATGTTAATACAGTTGGCAACCATGAGGACATGAATGACATGATTTACAAGTTTGTGGGCCAGACAAAGAAGGATCAAAAGATTATCTGCAAGCAAAGAGTCAACGTTCCAAATGGAGGAAATAGAAATAGAAAAGGCCTCAACTGTACCCAGCCCAAATCTTTTCAACAGTCAAAGGTAAAACAGCAGAGATAGAGGGAAATCTTCTACTCTAGCTCCCTCTAAAGGAGTTAAAGCGTAATCATGTGGGAGAAAGAAGAAAATTAAGGCTAACAAAACCCTTTTTCAGATCATTCTCTGTCCAGCTAGGACACCAGTGCAAAATTGGGGACTCCCCTGTTGTCTGATAAATGAATAAAATTAAGAGGATGATTCCTGGCTATTATCTATGCAGTAAAATTGAAGTTCAGAAAAATTCTGCTGGACATAGATGAGTTCTTTTAACCTAAAAAAAGTTTGGCCAATCTTTTCACACCTCCCTTATTTCTTCTCTTCCAACTCACTTCTAACTCATCTTCCCTGCTGTCTTAACTTTCTTCAGCTCTCTCCCTTGTTGTATCTAATTTCTCCTTATTACCTCTCTGCCTCTCACTTCCCTCCCAATGAAGTACAGAATAGAAGTATATACGCTCACTGTCCCTGAAGTCATCCTTGCTCCCAGACTCTTAAATAAATGTCTCTCTGCTATTACCTTTACAACATGAGATAGGAGGGAGACACTGCAGACAGACAACTTCACCACAGTGAGTGGTAGGGACAACTGGTCAGAACCCAACCAAAAAAAAAATGGAATTACAATGTCTAGTTTTAGTTGTAAACTCAATCTTTGCAGGAAAGAGTCACATTATAGAGTCTTTGTCCTCTAGGTCAGCATTTTTCAAAGTTCGGGTCGCAACCTAGTCCTGGGTTGCGGCATGTAACGCACTGGGTCACTCTGGTCAGCACCATCAATTGGGACGTTAAAAGTCCCATGGGAGGTGCTGCCCAGCTAAGGCAGGCTAGTGCTGACCTGTTCTGACACTGCACTGCACCATGGAAGCAGCCAACAATGGGTTCAGCTTCTAGGCAGGGCTGCCACAGTGCGAGAGCCATGCAGAGCCGATTGCGCCTTCCGCCTAGGAGCCAGACCTGCTGCTGGCCGCTTCAGTTGCAGCGCAGTCCACGGGAGCGGGCTCTGGGCTGGGGCAGGGGTTTGGGATACAGGAGGGGCTCAGAGCTCTGGGCTGGGGGTGCAGGCTCTGGGGTGGGGCCACGGATGAGGGGTTTGGGGTGCAGGAAGGGCTCTGGGTTTTGGGGGGGGCAATCCCCAGCCCTGAGCCCCCCCAAAACCCAGAGCCCTTCCTGCACCCCAAACCCCTCATCTGTGGCCCCACCCCAGAGCCTGCACCCCCACCCCAGAGCCCTGAGCCCCTCCTGTATCCCAAACCCCTGCCCCAGCCCAGAGCCCGCTCCCACACCCTGAACCCCTCATTCACAGCCCCACCCTACAGCCCTCACCCCCACACCGCAACCCTCTTCCCCAGCCCTGAGCCCCTCCCACACCCCAAACCCCTCATCCCCAGCTCCGTTGTGTCACAGGCATCTACAATTTTCTTCAACTGGGTCCCCAGAAAAAAAAAAGTTTGAAAAACTACTGCTCTAGGTCCTAGGTCACTGGTTTGAATGCAGCATAGGCTGATTGTGACAAAGCACTTCAGGGGCTTAGTTATTTGCCAGCTTAGTTATTTGCCTCAGTCTTGTTCCTAATGAACAGGTGTCCACAGGTACCCTTGCTTTCAATGCCTACAGAATCTGTGTGAAGGAGAGTTTTATACTACCAATTCTGAAGAGGGGTGTGTATATTATGTACATTAAAAAAAACATTCTGAAGAGTAATCTCCTCCTTCTTTCCAGCTACTTTTACAGATCGCCAGTCTCTTCTTTGCAATTAAGATCCTGGGTACCTGAAGAAGCAGCTGAAACGAAGAGGAGATACTATCACTTTAGCAGCCAGCCTCTACATAGGTGCAGTGGTCTATGGACTATGGTTTGGGAACGATTACTCTAAGGATCATCCCTTACACTAACTTCTCTCTTTGACAGACACATCTGACTGCTTTCTTTGCTAACCCCATGGGAAGAAATATTTCTGTCATTCCCTCCCCTAGATCAACCGGGAATGTGAAGAACAGTTTTTAGCAGGGGAATGAAAAGGAGAAAAAGCAGGAACTGGAACACAATGGAAATGGGACGGGCTATTATGGGAATATTCAGCCAAATCAAATACCCTCTGGATATCATAACAGTGCACAAGTCCCAAAAACAAAAGTAACCTAACGCTGAATATGCAACCCTGCGGATTTTATGAGCTGTACAATGAGGATCATGCAGGTATCCCTTCAAGTACACGTACCATTTATGAATATAGTATTTGAGCTGTTAAAAAGAGCCATTACAATCTTACATAAACATATACTTTTTAAAACAGTTCTCCAAGTGAATTGGTGGCGCAATATAGGACTCAATATAATAATTTTTTCTTCACATTTCCAGATTTCTCCTCTTTCTGTGCCCAAAAGAGCATTTTCTGAATGCAGTGATTGGGGAAACTGGTCTTTCGCCTGGAGCTCTGCAACCATTTATACAGGCAGTCCCGTCAACTGAATAATGAAAGGTCTGTGTTTGTGGAGAAATTGTTTTACCAGATGGGCACAACTCCAACCTGTAGCTCTCTCTACCAGCAAAGTCAAAAGAAGTTCAAAAAAATTGAAATGGCAGAAAGTGAAATGGTTTTTGAACTGAAAAGCACCAGGTGCAAAAAATTTATGTTTTCACCCACGACAGCAACAGTTCTTCAGAAGTGCAGAAACTCATATTCAAAACCGGCAACAGCCTCTAAAGAGTGGTGACAGTGACACGGCACATCCTAATATAGCTGATCAGTGGAAAGCAAGGGTGCTGCTGCACATGACCCATTCTACTCATTTTAAAATTAATTTTAAACACACATTATACATGTTTCACATTTTGTGGTATAAAATGAAAGGTAACTTCTGCCTTGGATGCATGTACAAGGCCACCATTAACTTCAAAGAGAGCTCAGTGAACACATCTGAGAGCAAAGGAATGTTGTTCTTGTTTTATTCACAGCATTGTGAAAAGCCTTCAACAACAATAAACCACAGGTGCAAAGGGATGGGGTTTTATAATATATTACACATGCATGTGTGTTCAAGTACACACACACACACACACTTATCTATCACGTGGCTGTGCAATTTATCACATGGATATTATCTCCAAATGTGTGTTTATTATTCACACATACATATGTGTAATACACACATATCTAGAGATGATATCCATGTTATAGATTCATTTATCACACACCTTTGACCATTTCATTTATCTGTTTTGGGACTACTTTGAACATTCTGAACTGCTGAACAATTTCAAATAGTCATTCATTTTATTTTTTAAACTCAACCTGCCATTAAAATATTTCCTTTTCCCCTCCATCCACCTATAGAAATTCTCTCCCTCCACCCCCACACACACATTTAAACCTCCCCATGACCCAGAATAGGAAATATTCAGCCATCAGCTTATAACAGATTTATGGTACAGTATCTATAGGGCTAAAAATGGGAACTTCCCAGCATTGAAAAATGGGAGAGTCCCAGCTTCCCAATGAGACACAGAATCCGTGCTTCTAAATCCTGGGAGATTCCATTATGTTAATCTTAAATAGTCTGATATATTTATTGATAAAAAACTATTTTCGTTCAATTTAGATGGTTTTTATGGCCCGCACTGAGCCCTACATTTGGACTCATGCTGTAACTGAGGCCTGGCTTGACATGAGTAATTAATACATGGAGGGAGGACTCATTTCTTGGAGGACAGAATTAGGGAGATGAACAGAACGTTAGGCTGAAGTAAATAGGTCATTAGGCTAAAAAGACAGAGGGTATGTCTACATAGCAAATAAAAACCCATGGCTGGCCCATGGCAGCCAACTCAGGCTTGCAGGGCTCAGGCTGAGGGGCTGTTTCATTGCTGTGTAGCATTCCGGGCTCAGGCTGGAGCCCCAGCTCTAGGACTCTGCAGGGTGTGAAGGTTCCAGAGCCTGGGCTCCAGTCTGAGTCCGCAAGGAATCACCCCAGCAGCCTGAGCCCCACAGGTTTTTATTTGCTCTGTTTACCTACCCAAAACGTCTGAGCCAGCTAAGGTAAGAGAGAGAACATGCAGGGAACCAGTTACTAACAATGGACAAGATACGTTAGGAAAGTAAAGAGGAGGTGAAGCATGAATGATACATGAACAGAGCATGCTGCCCTGGGATTGGTTCCTGCAAGGCGACCAAGCCAATCCAAAAATGTGAGATGTAGTGTATAGTAAATGCAATGAGATGTGTCATTGTATATGAACTGTGTATGAACTGTGTAACTTTGAATGTGTGGCATGCCCTATACCCACCCCCTACACTTGAGTCTGATCAACTCAGCATAGCTTTGCTGTATGCTAAAGAAAGGAACCTAAATCTGGAGTCAAACTGATTTTTTGCATTCCGGAGAACTGGATGAAGTGTTCTCCCAGAACTATACACGGTGTTCTGAATAAGCTGAGTGGAAAAGGTCTGAGATGGAATGCCAACACATGCTAACGCAGGCACCTGGGTTTTAAATAAGTACAAAAAATAGTTCTAATGATTAAAAAAAAATATATAGCCCACTAAAATTTGTAAAATAGATTTTGCTGTAATGTGTGTGGCATATAGAGAACATATAGTAGGATGGAGTGCTATAAAGGTTTTATTAGCTCCTTCTGTATTACTCACTTGTTGCTTTTCCACTTGTGAATAACGTGGCCATGCTCTGTCCATCCAGATAAAAAGTCTGTTCCAAAAACACACAATCATGTAAGCCTCTTTCCCTCTTCCCACGGTCTTCTACAATATATGCACTACGTGTTATTTATGTTCTATATCATACACACTATTCTATATACACATGCAAACACATTTTTAACATGTGCACTCTAATAAACTAAGTATAGATGAATTATTTTTTAATTGTGAACAAAATACTCATTGAGTGAATTTTTATGCTAGAAACTTTTCAAATTGTAACTATTCAACTTTTCAAGTCAACTCATCCAAAGTTTTTATAGAAGGTGCATAGCTAAATCCCCTGCACTGCTTTGAAAATCTCAATGGGCAGATAAGCAAATGGAAGTGACTCATGAATAGATGTCTATATTCAGATCTTCCAGACACAAAAGATACTGGACAAAATCTCATTGCTATTTGATTTATGCTCTTTTATTGCTTGGGTACCTTAAACAAATGTTTCAAATAATTTATAATAGATCATTGTGGGATCCTTGTTTTTATCATTTCATTAGTTGTTGACTGCAAAAGCGATATATGCAATTTACTTTACCTTTTTGCAAACTTCAACAGAAAAAAAGGTAATTAAAATTCACCCAGCTGTAGACTCCGCTTTATTCTAATCCTTCTTAGTGTGTCCTTAACCTAAGTTCAAAAGGTATGAATCTGACATTTGCATTATGTAAGAAACTTTCGTTCATTAAATCCATGCAGGAATTAAAGGGGAAAAAAAGCAATACTATATAAACATATATTACTGCATGTGCACTACTATTTATATAGAGAGTCTACATGCTTATTTAGTCATCTCAGGAATGCTGTACACAATCCTTTGAGCATCAGTCTACTGGCAAAGAGGAAATCTATGTTTGCTTTCATAATAATGCATAAATCTAACTGTAGGGACATACCAAAATTCTTTATTAGTCACCTGCAAGTTACTGTAATATATTAACCATATCAAAAACAAACTGTCTTTAACTATACATTTACAATTCCCTAGCTTCCAGTCACTAAATATGAACCAGCCACAGAATAAACAATCAAAACCCTACAAATATCAGCTATTCCAAACCTAGCTTTGGTCTCTATTTTTCCAAATGCTTAGATGTTAGTTGTTTCATTTTTGCTGACTGATCATTTAAACTCCTATCTATTATTAAGTCTTTGAGCTTTAGGAGTTTCCGTTCTAACTACTGAGGAATCTGAGATCTCCTTTAGGTTTCCTGGAATGAGAGGTTAAATATTTTTCAAGAGGTGTGAAAAATGAACCATTTCCTTTAGCCTGTCTGTGGATAACTCTTCATCTCTTACCAACAAAAGCAACAGGATAAAGCTTCACCACACTAGCATACCGTAGTCTTTAAAACTGAATTACACAACAAGGAGGTAAGAGGCTTTAGACTTTTAAAAAGGCACATCTTGGCAGGTAAGAAAAAAGAATGTATTTTTATTATTATCTGTTTTTTATCTCAAAGCCGTCAGTATACCTTTTCAGTAGTATGTTCAGAGAGCTACACACATGTTTCTAATTACAATGATTGATAGTTTAGTATAAAATATTCACTAAGAAATTAATGAAAGCCAAAATTTGAGGTTTTCTCCAAAATGGTCCAATTTCACACACAAAAAAAAGTTTTAAATGAAGAATAGAATAACATTAACAAAAATGTAATCATACTACTCAAAAATGGCCTAATTTTAAAGCAAAAACCTCATGACAGTTTAAATCAATTCAGAAGATGATCCATTTTCTTTTCAAAAATTGAATTTTGCATATTTTGGTGCCAAAATTCCATTTTGTGAAATTTTATAAGAACACACAATTTTGTGGGCATGATATCATACAATTTCACAGCTGCAGTGCATGTTGGGCATGTGTGTATATTCCATCATGGAATATCTATCTACGGACACACCATCAAGGGCTCATTCACCTGCACATCTACTAATGTGATATATGCCATCATGTGCCAGCAATGCCCCTCTGCCATGTACATTGGCCAGACCAGACAGTCCCTACGAGAAAAAATAAATGGACACAAATCGGACATCAGGAATGGTAACATACAAAAAGCCAGTAGGTGAACACTTCAATCTCCCTGGTCATTCTATAACAGATTTAAAAGTCACTATTCTTGAACAAAAAAACTTCAGAAACAGACTTCAAAGAGAAACAGCAGAACTAAAATTCATTTGCAAATTTAACACCATTAATCTGGGCTTGAATAGGGACTGGGAGTGGCTGGCTCATTACAGAAGTAGCTTTGCCTCTCCTGGAATTGATACCTCCTCATCTATTGTTGGGAGTGGACCACATCCATCCTGATTGAATTGGCCCTGTCAACACTGGTTCTCCACTTGCGAAGTAACTCCCTGCTCTCTATGTGTCGGTATATAATGCCTGCATCTGTAACTTTCACTCCATGCATCTGAAGAAATGAGGTTTTTTACCCACGAAAGCTTATGCCCAAATAAATGTTAGTCTTTAAGGTGCTACCGGACTCCTTGTTGTTTTTGCGGATACAGACTAACACGGCTATCCCCTGATACTATCTACGGACTATCATTTACATTATTTCAAGTCACACTAACCTGAGTATCAAGTCTAGAGAATTTTCAAATTCTCAAGGATGAACATATTCAATGTAATTCAATTACAGGCGGTACCTGCAGACATCCCACTGCACCACCGAGTCCTGATACCATCGCTGGGGTTCTGCATGGGCACAGCAGCATACTTGCGCATTACCATTTGCAATATCAGAACCTCCATGTAAAAAATAATGAGTTCTATTAATTAAATTCGGACGTAATCACACAACCCTTACTCATTTGGTTTCAACAGGACTCTTTGCATGTGTAAGACCTACTTTTACAAGTCAGGGCCACATGATCTAGCACTTTCATTGTATCACTCCCCAGTGCTAGAGATCTGTCATTCATCTGTAAAACACCAGGCATATCTACTATACTGAATACATTATAAATAAACAAATAACAGAATTTACTATATAATAATTCACTGTGGGTGAAATCCTGGCCATTTAAAGTCATCCACTGAAGTCAGTGGCAAAGTCCCATTGACTTTAATGGAGACAGGAATTCACCCTGTATGTTTACTTGCCTATTTGTTCCCTAGATCAAAGTAGCGGGGCTAATACTCCGTTCATTTACACTGGTTTTGAAGTCTATGAGTGCTATGCTGGTGTAAAACCAGTGTAACAGAGTGGAGAATCAAACTTAATAACTAACAACATTGATCAATTGTCATAACGTAGCTCAAATTCAATAGCCAACTGCAGAGGCAAGAAGAGCTTTGCACATAGGAGCTGCAATACAATGACATAACTGGGTGTATCAAGATGGAAGTGAATTATGAGACTCTTTCAGTAGAGGACTTAAGCTGTCATCTTTAATTCTGGATGTCTTCGGTTTTATGGCTAATTTTAAGTCACACCCTTGAAGCTTTTTAGCATAGTTTTTATATTCAACAAGATGAGAAAAAGACCAATGAGTTAAGTGTCTTAAATTCCAGTGTACTGGTTTTCATATATTTTTTTAAATAAAAATATGTTGCACCACAAAACACAGGTTGGTACGTTTTGGCAGAATACAAAAATACCAAGGCTCATCCATAGATAACTGAAATTTCAAGGAACAGCTGAGGAATGTTAATGATCAATAAAGAAGATTTACCTCACAGGTTCAAAGTTGGAGAGTGGTATTAAATATATGTTCCTTGCAGGGCTGATTTTGTTTCACTTACACTTTGGTTTTGAAAGGACTGGTATGACAAAATGACATTTCAATAGCATGAGATTGCATTCATTTGCCACAAAACTACAAAAGGTGTTGTTTTTCCTAGAAAGGGAACTCACAATCAAGAAGCTGTAGTAGAATGAAAGACAGTAGATAAACTCTAAGAATTTCAGTGCCAATTTTAATCTTGCTTTAAAGTTTACTAACAGCAGTACTGGGGCTTGAGTAACAGATGAAGCATCTGTTTCCACCTTTCCATAATCCATAATGTATATGAACAAGATCTATAAAAATCTATGTAAGTCTGAGACTCCCAGTCTGACACAAACACATAATTATGTCTGCAGCTACACAGATAGAAAGTTAGAATGCCTTTCTTAACTACATTTAGATATTGACACCCTGCTGTTAGTTGGTCCATTAGCTAATCGTTAAGGACAACTGGTCTGATTCTATCAACTTCCTCAAAATGTTCCTTTTAATTTCCTTTTTAAATTGATACTTTTAAATATTAAGGTCTATTTTGCCATATCCAGAAGAATTTCTTCTGTTTTTTTTTATTTAATTATCTATTTTAAAAGTACTATATGTGAGTCACATGAACCTGAAGAATCAATAAAACATGTAAAATAGTTGTTATTTTAGTGCCTAATCTCAATAATCTATCTAATAAGTCCAGTTTGTTCCAAGCTCCAAAGTTTGGAACAGAGTCCGAACTTCTCTCTGCTCAGATCTAAGGGTTTTAGCTCATGTTTATCTTTAGCAGCAGTGTTTTCTAACAGCTTTAAGATACTGAAAGCAGGTGGAGTAAGACCTGACATGAATGCCTTACATACAGGTGCGGTACCAACTAGCTCCTTATACACCCGTCAGGCAAAATAATGGACTCAAAAAGAAAACAGTTTTGCTCTCAGAGACATCCATTCAACCCCATTAATGTTAATGGTGCTGCATGGTGTTATTTGAGAGCAAATTTTCACGCAGGTTCTAAACTGGAAATACTAATACAATGGATCTCTCCCATGTCTAATTACAGTAACTCGTCACTTAACGTTGTAGTTCTGTTCCTGAAAAATGCAACTTTAAGTGAAACGATGTTAAGCAAATCCAATTTCCCCATAAGGTTCCAGGGAAATTTTTTTTGCCAGACAAAACGCATTATATACATTTTAAACAACTTTAAACAAGCAATTTAATACAGGCACAGCTCACTGGCACTGGAGATGAGGCAGGCAAGGAGGCTGAAGGTGCTGTAAGCTAGAAGAAGCACATTGTGCAGCAGCAGCGGCAGCTTCCCCTATTCTGCAAGCACCAGCGGTGGGGGCCTCAACCCTCAGCCCACCCACGCCACCCCTTCCCCCAAGCCCCAATCCTTGACCCACCTCTTCTCCCCCCCACCTCCTCCCCCTTTACTTCACACACTGCGTCCTCACTCCTCCCTCCCTTCCCTCCCTTCTGAACGCCACAAGCCAGCTGATTGCCGCCGGCAGGAGGGAGGCGCGCCGAGTCCTCGCTCCTCCTCCTGCCTGGGGCAATTAGCTGGCTTGCGGCGTTTTGGAGGCAGAAGGGAGGGAGGAGGAGCAAGGACTCGGGGCGCAGACTCCCCCTTCCTCCCCCCCACCTCCTGCCCGGGGCAATCAGCTGGTTTGCGATGTTCAGGAGGCAGGGGAGGGAGGGGGAGCCTGCGCGCCGAGTCCTCGCTTCTCCCCCTCCCTCCTAAACGCCGCAAGCCAGCTGATTGCCACAGGCAGGAAGCGGGGGGTTGAGGGGGAAGGCGCTCATCTGCGGGGTCTGCCAACAGGCGGGAGGTGCTGTGGGGACGGGGGAGGGGGGCGTAGGGAGGCTGCCAGCTGAGAAAGCAGGCAGCCAAACAACGTAATAGTGGTGCATTGCACAACTTTAAATGAGCATATTCCCTAATTGATCAGCATCGTAACAACGAAACAACGTTAACCGGGATTATTTTAAGTGAGGAATTACTGTACATTATTTAGATACAGCAGGTTGCATTTCTGGTATTACATCTATCATGATATGCTTTATATTATTTCTGACCAGCAGAAGGGCAACCAGAATTTTTGTAGAGCTCTTCCTCTGTCTGCTGCCCTCCACCCAGCCCCACACACTTCCCTCTACCCCTACTGACACTGTACCCAGCCCTGAGCTCTCCCCATGCCGCTCCCCCTTACCCAGTCCCTGAACTTTCCCTCGTACACCCACATCCACACACACTCCCCTCCTGCTGCCGCACACCCTGTATTATGCTCTTCCTCCCCCACGCCCACCACATTGCCCTGCACCCAGATCCAAGCTCTCCTCCCCGCATGCAATCGTGTGGTCTCCCCTTTCCACACCCAAACCAGATCTCTTACCCAGAGAGGTGATGTGACAGGACAGTTTGCCCCTTAAAGGCCTAATGGTCAGCCCACCACATCATACGGTGTGGCATGGCATGGCCCCTAAGGGTTTGAAAGGTCTGATTATACATGAGGACCCAGGAGACACTGGGAGAGAGGAAGCAGTCCCGGGCGTAAGAAGTGTTTGGGAGGAAATCCCATTACTATGTCTTAAAGGGCCTGGGGCCCAGAAGCCTTGCAGAGAGGGTAGGGATGGATCCCCCCTCACCACTACCAACTGGGGATAAGCTTGGAGAAAGGGACCAGCATAAAGGCTGCCTCCCCTTTCAGAGTGGATACCAGCAGGGAAAGCTGGCCTGCTGAGCAGCCGGAAGCCTAAGACAAGGGGCCAGCTGGGGGAGAAGCTGGTTAAGGCCGCACAGCTGACTAATCCACAACTCAGCTTCAGAGAGGAGAAGGGAGAGTTAAGGGCTCCTGTTTAGGAGAGACTAGAACATAAGAACAGCCATATTGGGTCAGACCAAAGGTCCAGCTAGCCCAATATCCGGTCTTCCAACAGTGGCCAATGCCAGGTGCCCCAGAGGGGCAAAACAGGTAATTATCAAATCGCCCATTCCCAGCTTCTGGCAAACAGAGGCTAGGGACACCATCCCTAGTAGTGGCTAGTAGCCATTGATGCACCTATCCTCCATGAACTTATCTAGTTCTGTTTTTAATCCTGTTACAGTCTTGGCCTTCACAACATCAAGATAATCTGATTAAGAAAACTTGAGAGACTCCTGGGTAGAGAGAAAGTGTGGGACTAACTAATATAGCCCAGTTCGAGAGAGGAGAGCTGTGAACTCCTGCTAAAGGAAGGACGACAGAAGTAACCCAGAGAAGGAAATGAAAAGGGTTCCAGAAACAGAGAGTGTTTACATGCCCAGGAAAGAAGAGTCTCTTGAAGGAAGGTGCCAGAGACCACTAGTTGGATGAAGCCTGAGACAATGAATGCCCCAGGTGTAGCTGAGAGAGCTTGTACTTACACTCATGGCTCTTGTAAATAAAGGAGACTCTTGGAAGGGGGCACTCTTTGATAAAAAGATCTGCCTGGACTTGTTTATAACTTGGGTGAAGGGAAGGGAGGCAGGACTCTCGTGCAGTACCACTCCTGACTGAAAGGGGCACACTAGGGTGGACACCACGCCATCACAGGTGGCCAGGCTGAGGCTCACCATCCCCACCAGGGGCCAGGCAGTTCTGGGAGCCTCAGACCCCATCCTCCTTCTGTGTCTCTGCTTCCCCTGGAATCAGCAAAAGCCAGGCTCCACCCCTCCCATCCTCCTGAGAACTGGGGTTCCTGGTGCCTTGTGCTCTGCTTCTCCTTGATGGCTGGGAGTGCCCGGTGCCAATGGATGCTGGAAGAAGTACAAAAGTACGTGGGGGGCAAGGGTGAAGCTGGTCCAAGAGATAACAACGTCATGCAAATTTGACCCAGCCGCCCCTCCGTCACACCATTGGGCACCCTAATGGGGCTCCACCATTGGGCACCCCAATCCAGTTGGTGCCAACATTGTGCCATTGCTTATCAGCTCTCTATTTAGCAAAAACTGACAACTCGTTGAGACAATTCTTCTAGAATGGATACACAAAATGTTTGGGGCTGGGGATGGGGTGTATTCCTGACCTATTTTAGGCTCCAGTGAAGCAAGATAAATAAACGCATGCTTAATGAGTGAGTAGTCCCATTATCTTGTATTGGACTATTCAGAAGCTTAAAGTTTGACCCGTTTATGTAAATTGCTAAATGAGGGTCTTAATATGTATTTGGACCAAAATGCAAAACAGACACCACATTTCCTTCTCTTATTGAGGGGTGAGGAGAGGGTCCTGACTTAAATTAAAAGTATCCTCTGGAAAGAGGAGCAGAGAGTGTGGCTAAAGCAGTCTGCAGTTAAAATTACAAATTGTCCTGTTCTGGAGCCCTGAAATCCACGTTAGCCAGCCTCTTTCTGCAGCTCCTAACTTGTTTCTTTTTGTACCTCAACCTCCTACGGGTCCTTTATCCTTAACACACTCTTTTACCCATCCTCATACGCCTATGTTCTACATGCGTTTGTACAGCAATATGATACCAGCATTAGCCCAATGCAAAAAACATCCAAGAAAAAAGTGGTTGTTAAAATCTTTCCTTGTAGTAAGCTGAAATGCAATACAAGTAAATGTTTCAATTAGAAAATCTTTACAATAATAGTCTAACCATTATTCATTATTTTATGTTTATTGTAGCAATATTAATTATGACAGATAAACTCATTTGTTAATAATGAAGATGCCAAGTGTACTTCAATGGGATTCTTTTGTTCAGTATTCATTAAAAGGACTATTATTTTAAAAGGCTTCCAAAAATATTAATACATAATGTTAAACTGAAATCCATACTTCAGTTATGTTCGTGAAGCAACTGGCAAGATTTGCTTAAGAAATTTCATGCCCGAGCTTTAGAAGTGTGCACCCTAACCTTCTTTGACATATAATTCAAGATAAACACTTTCTTCGTGACAGACATTTCAAGAGATCAAAGAGTGGAACAAAGGCAGAGGGTGACATGAAGCACAAGTTCTGGACCATTAAGATGAATGGATAGATTAGCTGGAAAATTCATGATGACACATTGGGCTGACTGAAGTGGCTCTGTTTATGTAATTACAGCTTGGGTGCTTAGGGGATATGAAGCTCTAAACAACAATTTTACAGTAGTGCCCCTGTATGAGAGCTCCTGCAGTATTTCAGCAAACCAGTCCATCAGTGCCAATCAATGCAATTCACCTGACATCTCATTACAGGTTTTAAGCAGTTAGATGTCAAATAGCAGAGGACAAATAGTTCATTAGAAAAACCGTTATGGGACAAATACAACCTTTATGCACAACATTCCAAACAACATTCAAATGTATTGTCAAATAGGGCTAAATAAAAGTCAAACAAGATAAATTAGCTATAATGGAGTGCGCTCTTTGTATATCCCAATCACCCAACTGGCCCATGTTTATGATTTATTGACAAACTGCAAGACATAATGTTCTGCTTGCTAAACAAAAATGTGTTTTATAACGCATATCCCAGATACAGAGAATGAGATTGGGAGTGTTGCTTTCACCTCTGAAGCTTTCTTTGTGAGGTGAATAAGAAATAAACCATGGCTTGTTTTGTTTGCTGAAGCTCAATGTGTTCAGCCCACCATCTAAATTAATGTTTTCAGCAACGTTGTAGACCATAAGATGGACTTTAGAGCATGCCATGACATCAAAAACCTGGCCAAGGTTTCTCTTTCAATGGCAGTTTGAAAGGATATGTAATTAATTAAAACTGTGATTTATGAGATTCTAAGTGGAACCACACTCACTGATTTGCTGGTGATTACAGGAAGAAAGCTATCCATATAGCTGGCAAAGCCTACAGTGCTGGAATATAGAGATGGGGCGGGGGACAGGGAGAGCTAGGGTTTCTTGAACTAGTTCACAGGTGCCTTCCATTGCTCACTATCAAACAGTTGCACATTTCTTTTCATGCTAGGAACTCCACTGCACATTTCTCAGAAAAGCAGAAGATCTCCTCTACAGCCCAAAGTCCCTCCCATAGAAATGAAAAAGCATAAGTGATAGGGAGCAACTCTGCAATGGCAGGAAGATGAACTAGCTCAGTAGTTCCCCATATTTTTTCCCCATAAGGTGGATAACATGTTAATAGAGAGATTTGTTGCCTGTTTGCAAACACAGAAACTACCTTCCTTCTCACTCACAATCACAACTTCCATGGCAAGAATAGCAATTGCTTAGTTGGAAAGGGAATATATGAACAATAATGTATTTTTAGATTCTTTAAATGCCATTTAACAGCTGGAAACAAGGAGGATAATCAGTACCATGTAGCCAACCCCGGAATGACAGCGAGTGCTCCACAGAGCCCAGTTTACATTCTAGTCTAGATGTCTGCACAGTCTGGGAACTGCTGCACTAGATGTCCTCATAGGCATTTCTCATTACTAATTTTTGTATTGCTATTTTGTCATTATGGGTAACAGCCACAACAATAAAAAGGGAAGTATTTTACTATATTAGCAGGATTTAGGGGTTATAGTGGACAAGCAACTGAACATGAGCTCCCAGAGCAATACTATGGCAAAATGGCTGATGTGATGTTTTGCTGGAGTAGAAGTGTTATTTTACTTCTGTATACACCATTGGTGAGTATACTGGAATACTGAATACAGCTCTGCTGTTCACATTTTAAAAAGGATGATGAAAATTTGAAGAGAATGCTGGAAAAAAAAAAGCCACAAATATAATTTGAGGATCGGAAAAAATGCCTTTCTGTGAGAGACTTAAAGAACCTGTTTAGCTTTTCAAAAGGAGGACTGAGAGGTGACTTGATTACAGAATATAAAAAGTACCTTCATGGGGAGAAAATACTGGTATTCAAGCATTTTTAATCTAGCAAAGAAAGACATAACATGAACCAACGACTGGAAGCTGAAGCCAGACAAATTCAAAATAGAAATCAGGCCCACATTTTTAATAGTGACGGTGATTAACCACTGGAACAAACTACCAAGGGAAGTGGTAGACTTTTCATCTCTTAATGTCTCCAAATCAAGACTGGATGCCTTTATGGCAGATATACTGTAGCCAAACATAAGTTATGCTTTAGTCAAACACAAGTTATTGGGCTCAATATAGGGGTTAGTGGGTGAAACTTAATGGTCTGTGCTATACAGACTAGATGAGCTAATGATCCCATCTGGCCTTAAATTCTATGAATCTATACAGTAAGAATTAAAGCAAAAATGGCAGAATACTAGTTCCAAACACCAGTGTTAAGCTGAAGTGACCATACAATACATTTCCAGTTCTGGGTTTGATCTTGGGACCACATTCCAGCTGCTTCATTGGCACAGGACAACCCTCAGCTTGGTGGATCAGGCCCTTATGTAGAGGATGCCAGGGCGGAGGCTGTAGCCAGGATGAAGAGGTAATTGCCAGGACTCCCCTACTCCCAGGCTTCCTTAGGAAGCTGAACCAACATAGAGTAGCCCTAGGCATCTCTGCATAAATCCCTCCTTAGCTGCACTGACTGCTCCTCAGCCATGGCAGGAAATCTGACCCTCTGTCACATCAAAAGCACACTCTCCTTCAAGAATCTATCCAGGCCACCCCTGCTTACATCTCTGCCCTTGTTTCCTACTACAAACCCATTAATGTTATATATTTTGTTAACTGCAACCACCTTACAGTCTCTTCCGAGCTGTGCTCCAGCAAGCCTCACTGGTGTAACAGTTCCATTATAAAACAACATAAATTAGAGCAACTCTTAGGCTGCTCTAACTATAAGCTGATTTCCAGCCTTACGAGACACATATGCCTCCCCACGAGTTGTGTCAAGCATGACTGGCAGAACTAAGGATTGCCCATCATCTGTAAAGCACTTTGGGCAGCTTCAGGATAAAAGGTGCTATATGTTGTAAAATTAAAATATTATTTCCATCAGTATTAACATTTTTGTCCTGGAGAAGCCACGTTGTCAGGATTTGAAACCAAGAAAGAATGGATGCAAACACCATTTAATTACTTTATGTGATATTAAGTCACCATTACCATCATTCTGTTACTAGTATGAGAGATGCTAGCTGCACTACTAATGCTGATAACTTAGCATACTTTTTATGCATCATATAATCGCCCTGTAGAATGCACTGCCACAGGATACTATTGATGCTAGTTATTTAGTCAGATTGATAAAAGTATTAAACATATATGAATAAGAACAGCATTTGATATTATTTTAGCTACATTAAAACATAAGCAATATCAGTCCTCATGCTTCGGGGCATAAACTGATTGCCATCTGAGTTTAGGTAGGAATATCTTGCCCATTTCATAATTGTCTGGGTGCATTATGGGTTTTTTTACCTCTCTGTGACTCATCAGTTACAGTATGCACAACTGGCTAGAGGCATACAAAAATAATATTTTAATATTTTGTGTAAAACATAATACACATTTAACTTGCCCAATATCATATCCTTTCATTGTATAATATCATTTAATATCTGCTAAGTGAAACTTTTTGTTGCTGTAAAATCTAGGAAGAACACTGAGAGAACATGATAAATACAACATGTAATTTGGTAGTATCATACAGGACTCAGTTCATCATTCAGTAGAATAAGTCAATAGCAGTCCTAAGAGTTCAGGATCATTCTTCACTGCAAAGTCAAACTGCATGCACAGGATTTTAATTTTCTAAAGTAAAACATTGGTCCAGTCAATTACTTTTATCAGTACCATACCCTGGTATTTATTCTACTTTCCCCACATTTTTAGACCAACTTAGCCCATAAGTAGCCCTCAAATTCACGAAAGCAAAGTTTATCTGGGAATTCTATGACTATACAATGCCACGTATCCATCATTAAGTTTACCTAATTTACAATGATCCGTGCTCCTGTTTTGAAAATGATAAAGGTTCTCCATCACTGCGCATGAAGAGACATCTAATGAAGAGGGATAGATAAAGCCTAGTTTTATGCACACCAGTAACAGATTGTTTCTGTTTACATCATATCTGTATTTAGAGAAAGGGGAAAACAGTAAACCAGACCAGTTAGTCTGACCTCAGTAATATATAAGGTTTTTAAACAAAGTGTGAAGAAAAGAATAATTAAATTAATGGAGGTAAACAGTAAAGGGGATGTAATACAACTAAGGTAGATCATGCCAAACTAATGTGATTTCTGTCTTTGAGAAAATAACAGATTTTTTAGATAAGGGACATGCAGTAGATTTAAGAGCTTAAAATGCTGCAGCAGTGTTTTGTAGTGCTTCAGCGACCAACAGAAGGGGTTCTCTCGTCAGTGTAGGTAAACTGTCTATACCAGGGATTAGCTTGGTTTAACCGCATTACTCAGAGGTGCGGATTTTTCACACCCCTGAGAGACGCAGTTATATTGATTTAATTTCCTACTGTAGACCAGGCTTAATATACTTGGATTTAAGTAAAGCATTTGCCACAGTACTACATTGGAAATTATTAGTTAAATTAAGGAAGATGGTGATCATCCCAAGCATTGTAAAGTTGATAAGGAAAAGGTTAAAGGGGATAGGGCAACAGGTTGTGAATTATCAGAATGCAGGGAGGCTACTAGCAGAGTTCCTCAAGGATCAGTCTTGGGATAAATTAATATTTTTATTAATGACCTTGGCACAAAAAGTAGGAGTGTGTTAATGACATTTGCTAATGATACAAAATTGGGAGCCATGATCAATACAGCTGAGGATGGGAATATTACATAGTAAAATCTGGATGACCTTGAAGACTGGAGTGACAGAAAAATGGGATGAAAATCAATAATACAAGGTAATGCACTTAGGATCTAACAATAAGAATTTCTGTTACAAGCTGTGAGCTCATCAGTTGGAAGTAACAGAGGAGAAGAGAGACTTTGGTGTGTGGGTCAAACGCTATGCCTACCTTCATGCCTCTAGCTTCCACCCCGGTCACACCACACGATCCATCGTCTACAGCCAAGCACTGAGGTACAATCGCATCTGCTCCAACCCCTCAGACAGAGACCAACACCTACAAGATCTTCACCAAGCATTCTCAAAACTACGATACCCACACAAGGAAATAAAGAAACAAATCAACAGAGCCAGACGTGTACCCAGAAGCCTCCTGCTACAAGACAGGCCCAGAAGAGAAACCAACAGAACTCCACTGGCCATCACCTACAGTCCTCAGCTTAAACCTCTCCAACGCATCATCAGTGATCTACAACCCATCCTGGACAATGATCCCTCACTTTCACAGACCTTGGGAGGCAGGCCAGTCCTCGCCCACAGACAACCTGCCAACCTTAAGCATATTCTCACCAGCAACCACGCACCGCACCATAACAACTCTAACTCAGGAACCAACCCATGCAACAAACCTTGATGCCAACTCTGCCCACATATCTACACCAGCATCACCATCACAGGACCTAACCAGATCAGCTACAACATCACCGGCTCATTCACCTGCACGTCCACCAATGTTATATATGCCATCATATGCCAGCAATGCCCCTCTGCTATGTACATTGGCCAAACTGGACAGTCACTACGCAAGAGGATAAATGGACACAAGTCAGATATCAGGAATGGCAATATACAAAAACCTGTAGGAGAACACATCAACCTCCCTGGCCACACAATAGCAGATGTAAAGGTAGCCATCTTACAGCAAAAAAACTTCAGGACCAGACTCCAAAGAGAAACTGCTGAGCTCCAGTTCATTTGCAAATTTGACACCATCAGATCAGGATTAAACAAAGACTGTGAATGGCTATCCAACTACAGAAGCAGTTTCTCCTCCACCTCAACTGCTAGCAGAGCACCTCACCCTCCCTGATTGAACTAACCTCGTTATCTCCACACTGATTTATACCTGCCTCTGGAGATCTCCATTACTTGCATCTGAAGAAGTGAGGTTCTTACCCACGAAAGCTTATGCTCCCTATACTTCTGTTAGTCTCAAAGGTGCCACAGGACCCTCTGTTGCTTTCTATGTAGAGGAAGTACATCAAGGAAGATAAATTTAAACTGGAACAGGTACAGAGAAGACCTAGTAGGATATTCAGGGGAATGGAAGACCTATTGTATAAGAGGAAACTGGAAGTGCTTGGCTTGTTTAGTCTAGCAAAAAGAAGGCTGAGTGGGAATATGCAGCCAGGAGGTTTATAGCAGGGAGGCTGAAGAGCTATTTAAGCAAAAGGACAATATTGGCATGAACAAATTCAGGCTGGAAATTAGAAGGTTTCTAACCATCAGAGAGGTGAGGTTCTGGACTAGCCTCCCAATAGGAGCAGTGGGGTCAAACAACTTAATTAGTTTTAAGAAACAGATGGACAAGTTTATGAGTCCAACTGTATTGTGGGGTTGCTTCTGATGGTAGGGGGCAGGACTCAACAGGGCTCACTTCCAATTTATGTCTTATATTCCTAAAAGCTCATATTTCAGGGCTTCAGCTGGCCACTGCAAGGGTCAGGAAGGAATTCCTCTCTCCCCACCCCAATGTATTCTGAGAGGGTTTGTTTTAATCTCTTTCCTCTGGCGCATCAAGGGTGGCATGGCTGGAGATGGGCCATTGGATGGGGAGGACCAGTGCTGTGAGGTGGCACTGAGCATTCTCCCTCTCAGGTGCTTGGCTGGCTGGTTCTTGCTCACATGTTCAGCATTAACTGATTGCTATATGTGGGGTCGGGAAGGAATTTTCTCCCAGGTCAGACTGGCAGTGATCTAAGGGGGTTGTCTCCTTCATCTGCAGGGTGGCGGTGCAGATCATTTGTCACGATTATCTGTTTATATCTCACTGAACCATTTCCTGGCTATTGCAGGGCCTCACACACTGACTGGTGCACCTCAGTCCCTCCTATTCTCTGCCTGTGGCACACAATACTCTAGTCTCCTGAGGGATGTAATACGTAGATCTAATTTCGGTTTGGGGTTTTGTGTGGGGTGCTGGGTGGTGTTGGCGGCCTGTGATATACAGGAGGTCAGACTAGTTGATCTGCTGGTTGCTTCTGTCCTTAAACTCTATCACTCTATGACTCTCTAACAAGATCAATCATTCACCTACTGTCCTAGAGTCACAGGAAGCAGGTATGCTGGTTTGGTGCACGACAAACACTGAGGGGCTAAGTAGCCCAAATTAAAAGGTTAGATTGTGCAGCAGTTTAGCAAATCAGACTATTCTCTTGCAACTAAAGTGCATCAAACTAGAAGAACTATAGATCCTTTGGGACTTTGCCTGGAGCTCTAGTTGGTCTACTGATGTCGACTCCTGTAAAAGCAGGAATGCGCTCCAGCTAACTAAAGAGCTAGCCAATGCTGAATTAGCACTTGCATTTGGACTAAAGTAGAAGAGGAAGGGAGAGAATCTCTCAAGAACAACAACAAAAAAATTGGCTGTAAGTTCTTTGCCTCTGTCAGTAAAGGACTGGCAAAAAAAATCCCCTCTCTCTGTGTAAAGTAGAAAAGACAATGCCACATTAAACTGCCTTTGTAAAACATAGATATTTTTAAAAAAATCTTGAAGGCAACATTTCCTTAAACAGCTTGAACTTAACTCTTCTGCTCTATTAACAGAGAAAAGTTAAGCTAAAAACAAGACACGGGTTCCTAAGCCATTCAAATCTATATGATTCTATGGATCCTGAGTTCACTTACCTCCTTTTGAACACTGCCAGGTAGGCTAGGCCAGAAACAACATGTGATTTCCTCTTCCCACTTCAGAGGAATTTGAGTTAAGAGTTTGCAAAAGGTAGAGCTGGAGGATTCTCATGCTTGAATTTGATTTAAAGACGCAGTTTAAATTTGCAGCTGTTATTAAAACAAAAAAAAGGGGGCGGGGGGAATAGCTGACAGGCATAAACTCAATGTTCAGTGCTTCTGGCTAAACTTTCATTAGTGATCCAAGCTCAGTATTGCCAGGTCCTACCATGACAGCCTGTCTGCTTCCAGCCCCTCTTTCCAGTGACCGAGGAGCCAGTTGGCTTGTTACACTTTCCATTACGTTAGGAACAATCTACTCTCCAAATCACATAGGTACAGTAAGTGATGCCATTAATTTAGTCTGCCGTGCAGTTCTTTGCCTTTTATTGTGGGGGGGCCCCCTACCCTACTCCACTTCTATAAGCACTCAAGGAAAAGAAAGACAATGGGACTGTTTCTCCATTAGCTTGCCCCATATGTTGTCATTTACACCAGTGCAAAAGGAGTGTAGAAGGCTGCCATTTTCATTTAGTAGTATTGACACCCACTTGGCTCTGATGTAAATGACTGCAGATCATGCAGGTTAATGGAAAAATGGCCTATTTATACATTAAACTTCCTTTTTAGGAGTATGTTGAGCATAAGCTATTCTTTCCTCTGTTTAATTCAAGAAGATGTGTTGCTTTACACTCACTAGCCAATTGCTTATCTGATTTTAAAAGGTAATCCTTAATCAGAAAGACAATAATGTTCTGTTATTCTTTACTACTGGTGGCAATATCCCCCAGGTGGTGAATTCAGGCACACAAGAAGTACCTCAACAGATCCCCAAAGGTGGATGGGAGTGGATTTAGGGTCACATAAGTTAAGCAAGGAGTCTCCACAACATTTGGATATACTTTAGGTAAAAAGCATCTCAACTTCTGGATGCTAAAGCAAATTTCATTTACAAGGGCATCATGCAAAGTCTATTGAAATGTTCACTTAGCCCTAGTTTCACTGAGCTATTGACCTATACATATTTATTCTAAGTTACTTTTTTGTAGCCGTAGACAGTTTTAAAGGAATTGTGAAAAGCAATCAAATTTAACGTGAAAGTTTTTACTTTAAATGGCATCGAGGGCTTTAACAAAAGACTGTAATGTTTCTTTAATATCTGTCCTTATAGCTAGCTTATTTCACACTGAAAATTCTATGATCCCTATTATTCCTCCTAATAAAAAACAGTGCATTTCCCTCTAGAGGTAACCTGGCAAAAGGGCTCAATCTGTTGGAAATTCACCAAAATAAATAAATACAATCACGTTTATTCTTTAAGTCTTTGAGTATTAGATTGGTAAATCACTGGTATTTTCCAACTTTCCCTACAGGATTTTGCACTCTTTGGTAACCTGCTAATTTAAGCAGAAACAATAGCAATAGGAAGATACACAAAATTGTCTCTGAATTTAAACTCAATGATCTGATGCAGTTTAAAATTTTCCCTGGGATTTGTTTATATATTAAGTTATTAAAAACTGAAGTTACATGGTCAATGGAGCTTGCAACACATATGCAACAGGTAATCCTCAAGGAAAATATGCTCCACCTAGTATCCCGTTTTCATCTGATGTTTATCTTCATCATTACCATGCTCTATGTTTTGAAAAAGCATTTAGAGGACATTTTATCTGTAATGGATTTTTTTTATGCTGATGGCATTGCAGATACAAATAAGCCAGATCCAAGCCATAACATTTAGATTTGAATGTATCCTAAGTTG
This sequence comes from Chrysemys picta bellii, assembly GCF_011386835.1. Taxonomy (NCBI): domain Eukaryota; kingdom Metazoa; phylum Chordata; order Testudines; family Emydidae; genus Chrysemys; species Chrysemys picta. The sequence continues at coordinate 58,706,843 of NC_088792.1, read as the reverse complement.
AGGAGCGTCTGCTTGGATCTGGAGGTTTGGTCCATTTCCAGTTGTGGCAGCAAAGACAGTCATTTAGAAAAGGCACAGTAACACTTGTTGTCCAATGTAATTCCCTAAAGTCTCATTAGTTAGAATCTCTCAGTCTCTCTCATTCCAGAGTTAGTATGGCTCCGTCAGTGACACATTTGCCTCTGGGCTAGAACAACAGTCCTTAAGGCTGCAGCGCTCTTCATTTTCAAAATACTTTACAAACATTAACTAGTTACTTCTCATAACACCTATGTGAGGTAGGTAAGCATTAACCCCCTTTTACACTTAGAAATCGGAGGTGAAGAGTTTGTGACTTTCCCCAAGGTCACGGAGAGAGAGCAAGTGACAGTCAAGGTGAAAACTGCAGGTCTTACAGCACTTTCAGGAAAGAGAGGATAATTCCATACCCCATATTCTACATAGTACACCCAACTTCCATCTCTCCTCATAATGAACTGCATGGTGGAGCAATGGTAACATGGCTGCATTACTGTACCGTGTAATTGTGTATGAAAGGTATAAAGCTACTTGGCATCTTGTGGGTTATAATGCATAATGAAATCAAGCCAATAAGCTAAACAAGGGCTTAGCTTATTAGCCACTTTATTTTGAGTCAGTATTTTAGAAGACAAGGTTTCCTTTCATTTTCTCCATATATTTATACTGTGACTAACCTTTTTCAGCATTAAATCTGTGGATGGATGCATCATCGAGCATCACCCTCCCCAACTAAAACCAAAAGAGAACCATCAACTGTTCCATAGACATTCATCTAGCACGATGCATCTGGCACCCGTCTGCACTAGCCCCCGCCTCTGCCTTTAGAATTCATGTCTGCACATTAGCTACCGTCAGTCTTTTCCTCCCACTTTCTAATAGTGTGAAGTGAAGTTTCATAAACAGTGAAGTGTGTTAATTCAAACAAAATACAAGACAGCAGTTCTTTCTAGGCGGTAAAGCCCTGTCTGCATATTTCAGCTGTTGCATAATTGTTACCTTTAGCCCATAAACTTCAAGGTCAATTCAAGGTCAATAAGAAGTGGTTAGCACATGTAACGGGAAGGAATGTAGCTAGAAAGAATACATTTCAGAAAATACAATGATTATTTTTGAATTTTTATCAAATTTTCTTCACAAAATGTACAGTTATACAGTACTTCCAAGCAAAACGTATGCATGTATATAGTATTATATGTACAATACTGTATATCTAGAACACAAGATTAACAAATCATTTCTATATGCCAGATTCTTTTACTTCCCCCTTTAACCTCCACATCAAGTGTTCGTGTTTATGGTTGCGGAAGGGCAGAACTCAGCTGGCCATTCAAACATGGAACCATTTATTCACAGGGGCCATGTCCGATCATTGAGGGTCCTTATGAAGACAAAACACTATTGAGACTGGCATTCCAGACACGTTCCTCCATATTGAAAAAGCTAAAGGTGTTATGTTTAAAACCAAGTACATACAATTTTACTTAATTTATATTTCTCTCCATCATTTCTAAATTATGAATTCTATATGCCAGCTATAGCTAGAACAAACTTCTCATTACAATATAGATATTTGCTCCCACACAAAATAGCAGCACATTGTATAATCATGAAGAAAATATCCCAAATATTTAGAAGTATATTACTGCATACAATAGTGTGTGTGAAGTAATTGTTTAAATTTCTGCTAACATGCAAAAGTGGTTTCGAAAGTTGACTGTTTTTATGCTCCATTTTCACTTGCATGCTTGTTGATACCCAAGATATAGCAAATAATGTCATCAATTTCCTTACAAAGGATTAATTTGCTCCCTGGGAATAAAAGGTTGCGACAGTAGCTTTTGGATCACTCGACAACAGAATCCAGCATTTATAACAAGGCTCAGAAGCACAGGGGAAGGGGGGGAAGTCATTTACTTAGCATTCTTTAATTCTTTGAGGTATAACAAGAATATGTTGTGATTTATGGTTGAATAGCACATTTATTTTGCTCACGAGAAAAGCCTTTCATAACCTGCTCATTTCTGTGGCACTTTAGAGTTATGAGATCTAAGTCGAGTCATAAATGTGGTGTCCTGCTGAAAGCTATCAGATAGCCTTTCCATTACAAAAAATAGTTGCATGTACTGCAAGGTTTCTAAGTCTCTGGGTTAAAACTTCTAAGTACCAGAGTTTGTAAGTATGTATTGAATGATGTTGTATAAAATATTTATTATATTACTTGTTTTTTAATATGGGGTCATTTATTTCTAATTAAGCATTTTTACCCTGATTTGATTACATAAAGAGCTAGGTTTGTAACACAATAGCGCGTGAAGGTCAGTATGGCTACAGGAGAAACCTTATATACTGTGACAAATCCAATAACCATCAGGGTATTTCAGATACCATATTTGGTTCATAGAAATACAGCATTTCTTAAAATATTTTGCTGATTCGCTAAGGTATTGGTAGACATTTTGCTGACTGGAGCCTGACCTTCATTGAAAGGCATATAGAATATAGTGAGGCTGTCAACAAATTTGCTTATGAGATGAAAGTTTGCACTTTGGGGAGGCCAAGGGTATATTGGCAGAACAAACAGACGTGAAGAGACAGGGGCTGCTGAAAGAAAGGGAAAAAATGAAAATCAGCTACTTTTGATCTCTGATTTCACATCTCTGCCTATTTGCAGAAACTGGAAAAATTGTGTTGGGCTTTCCCTTTGCTGGGCACCCTGAGAAACATTTTAGTGTTGTTACATTTAACCTTTTTAAATTTTCATTAACTTTTAGAAAATTTAAAGGCAGTAAGGATGTTAATCACCATTACATTTCAAGGAGTTAAAACGTGGTCGTGATCAGCAATGTATACTTCAGTCTGTAATTTGTTGGTACAATTGAAAAATGTATTTAAATACAGTATGTTTAAATCTCAAAACAAAAAATTAGGAAAAATACCATCCAAGAGAGAAACACATTAACTTATTCCAGAAATTGGTTTCAATTCTCTGTAAAAGTGTCTCACAGTAGTAAAAGCAAAGTTACTGCCCCCCCAAAAATTGTAATAATAAGACTTTATCTCCCCCTAGAGGCTTCTAGCTTGTAGCCGGCCTTCTTTCCATTTATGTTGATTTAAGTTCTATTCCTTGATAAGGGAGAAGAATTTCAGATGCACTAAGCTAGGTTTCAAATGCTTATTGATTTCACATTTTTAGGTCATATGAGACTGTTAGAAGAATATCAAGAGATAGATGCAGTCAAAGTAATGTTTGTGTTAGCAAAAATAATTGTCACATCACTGCATTGTTCTAACCACTATAAAACAAGTTAACACAGCCTGATACAAAGGCCTTTTAAGACAATGAGATTCTTTCCATTAACTTCAAAGGGCTTTGGATCAAGGCCTTACTGTTTTGAGTATCACAGCATGAAAGTGAGATAGGGGCATCAAGCCATTCACATTTACATCAGTTTTAAAAATGTAAGGGCCAAATCCTTACACAATCTGGGGAAAGCCATTGCCTTTTCATGTCAAAGTGGTACTTTGTATGTATACACTACATATCCATTATCCCGGTCCTTAGCCATACATTTTTCCTGCATACTGGGCCCTGCTGCACAGAGTGTGGACCATTTGTGTAGCTCTCCTAGCTCCTGCCTCATTGTGCAGTAGAATCACTCAGGTTCCCCTGTGTTCTCCAAGAAAAAGTCAGCAAGTATTTTCAGCATGATTAAAAACACTGGTTCTCGTTATTCTAATGTCACTTTTTATGGGCAAACGTACATGATTTGTTTAGTTTGAATCAGATTTCTGTACAATAGTAAAGCTTGGAAGACAGTCCAGTCCTCTCTAAACCACTGCAGCTCAAAGCTGAAAAGCAGGTTAAGAAGAAACATGCCAACAACAAAGCTACTGCATGCATGGTCATAGTACTTATGGGGATTAGTGGTGGGTCAGGATCCCATGGCTGCATCTGCAAAGCTTAACACTGTGATATTAGTTAATATCCTGCATAAATCATACTCCTTCTGTTTTAAAATCAAATAAAAATAGCTGTGTGTGTTACTGACCTGTATGCCTGGGAAACCTGTGCAGTTTATCTTTATGGCTTCTCCCTATTGCTTAAGTAGAACTGAAATTCAAAGCTCCCACCATTGATAAAGTGTTTGGGGTTTGTTTGTTTTTTTTTGGTTGGAGTTTGTTTTGTTTTGTTTTTTTAAGAAGAGGAAAAATCTAAGAGCATGAAATCAGAAAATTCAAAAAGAATGGTTCACTATACATGTACTGTATTAAGAAATAAGGAGAAAACTGAGCTGTCCACCTGTTTAAACTGTTTGAATATTTTGATGTGTCAAATAATGATATAATATACAACAAGCCAAAATCATAATGCTGGATAGGAAGGGCCTTGTGCCTTTGATCTGGGTTCAGATTATGAAGCCAGATCTGGGTGTGAATTTCACCCTAACTCCTATTTTAATAATGGATTAAATAGGTCCAAATATCCATGAGCATAGTTGGATCGAAATTCAAATCCAGATCTTAACTAGTGGGTAATAGGCCTCAGCCACACAAAGTATACAGATGAAGAATTTATACATTTTGTTTGCAAATCGAAGATTCTGTCAATTATTTCTCAGCAGCAGCTCATAAATCACAACTATGCAGTGGTGTTTGTACGACCATCATATTACTATATGGAAATAATGATGATCAAGGATAAATTTTTTTCCCTTCTGTTGACCTTCCCAGAATCAGAACTATATTGTCTTTAAGTCATGGAGAAAAAATGGTCCCTCAAAGTATATCTGTCCATGATAGGTCATGAAATACTCAATCTAAAAAATAACATAATTCTGATCATCATGTTGCTTTCATCTAACCTCCAATTCCAACATGATTTTAAGTAGTCAGTATCTGATGAATTGCTACATTTAGAGATTAAATCTTGTTTTTTTTTAAACAAAATCATGAATAAATTGGTTAACTGTGCACATGAATAGCTATATTCATTGTTACTTGTGCACGCAACATGATTTAAACACCTGATTTGTTCAAAGTGCTTTTTGTGACTTGAAAGATTTTAAATTGTATATTACAAAAGCACTGTTTTCTAGCTTTAGCAGTTGTGTTGAAAGTACCTTCTAAAATTATATTTGAATTGAAATGTAGGAATGAAGACACAATAATGCAATCAGAATGGTATGATTTTATCATCTTAACTCAAGCTTTTAGGTCTAGAATCAACTGTAATTTACTGTTGAAAGATGAGATCTCCAGTTTTCCAGAGGTAGATAACAGTCATTTCTTGCCTTGATTATTTACGATATACCCAATGTTCAAAATGTCACTGGTCCCTTGGCATAAACAGAACTCTTTTTTTTTTTTTTTTGGCACTGCTCTGGAATTCAGTAGAGCAAGTCCCTAGTCTGGTATCAGTTTCATTTGCATTCCATGATACTGACAGAGCCTCGTTGCCTTGTTTTTCACATGTAACGAGAAGACTGATCTCCCAAATTCTCTGGGACTATGAAGGAAATGTGTGTTTTCATATGGACCTGATCTAATAGCTGAACCCACATACAGAAATGCTCATTGAACTCACAGCAGTTCTGTGCACAAAACAACTACATAACTGGACCCTAACCCCCTACTGGGAGTAATACTTGCATTTCTGACCTTTTCACAACAAGGCCAGTTTATAAGAATGCAAATCAGTCAGAAATGGAACAGGGATCTACTTTCATTTTGACACCAAACAACAGAAACAGTAGGATAAATGGGCAAAGAGCAGATAATATGCAAGTTAACTTAAATCAATAACAGCTAAATACACACAAAAAATATTTTCTGTTCTTTACATGTTCAAGGTAAATTAGAGTTAAGGCTGATCATAGTGGGGCCACAAATATAAAATACTGTATTCTGCCTCCCAAGACAGCAGAGAATAGGGAGTATTTTTATTGGTACTCGGTTAATGAATAGCTAATAAAAACTGTATCTCTATATTTCTAATGAATTATTTTCTATTTGTAGTACAGGTGCACCTAGTGCCAAGCCAATAGCAGGGCTCCACCATGCGACACCCTGTACAAACACATAGCAAAAGTCGTCCCCGCCTTGGGTTTTTATTCCAAATAGACAAATCAGACAAAGGGTGGGAACAAGGGGAAAACATACAAGTAGACTATTGGGAATTGAGCCACAGAGAGTTCCAGTGAGTGGCCTAGGATCGGACTTAAACCTTGTGGCAGATTTGGGAATATCACGCAGACTCCTGAAGCCCAGTCCAGTGTCTTAACCACAAGACCATTTCTCCTCCCTCTAGTTTATGGCGTAAATCAACACTGGATAGTAAAAATACGAAGCGGGACTGCTGAGCAGAGACGGAGTCCACCTATTGAGGAAGGGGAAAGAGCATCTTTGGATACAGACTGGCTAAGCTAGTGAGGAGGGCTTTAAACTAGGTTTGATGGGGGCAGGAGACAAAAGCCCACAGGTAAATCAAAAAACATGGAGACCTAAGAGAAGGGTCAGAATTTGAGGGGAGCATGGGTCATTGTAGCAGGGATAAGGGAGAGACAAGAGGGAACACACAGGGGAAATCAAATCAGTATCTTCAATGTCTGTACACTAATGCAAGAAGTATGGGAAATAAGCAGGAAAAACCAAAAATGCTAGTTAATAAACACAACTATGACATAGTTGGCATTAGAGATTGATGGGATAATATACATAACTGGAATATTGGGGGGAGGGATAGCTCAGTGGTTTGAGCATTGGCCTGCTAAACCCAGGGTTGTGAGTTCAATCCTTGAGGGGGCCACTTGGGGATCTGGGGCAAAAATCAGTACTTGGTCCTGCTAGTGAAGGCAGGGGGCTGGACTTGATGACTTTTCAAGGTCCCTTCCAGTTCTAGAAGATGGGATATCTCCATTAATAATAATTATTATTATTATATAGAACGGTACAGCTTGCTCAGGAAGAGCAGGCAGGGAAAAATGGGAGGAGGTGTCGCCTTATATATCAAAGATGTATGCACTTGGACTGAGGTTGAGATGGAAATAGGACACAGACTTGTTGAAAGTCTCTGGGTAAGGATAAAAGAGGTAAAAAACAAGGGTGATGGCATGGTAAGGGTCTACTAAAGACCACCAAACCAGGAAGAAGAGGTGGATGAGGCTTTTTTAAAACAACTAACAAAATCATCCAAAGCACAGGACGTGGTGGTGATGGGGGGATTTCAACTACCCAGACATCTGTTGGGAAAATCACACAGCAAAGCACAGATTAACCAACAGATTTTTGGAATGTATTGCAGACACTTTTTTATTTCAGAAGGTGGAGGAAGCTACTCAGGGAAAGGCTGTTCTAGATTTGATTTTGACAAATAGGAAGGAACTGGTTGAGAATTTGAAAGTGGAAGGCAACTTGAGTGAAAGTGATCATGAAATGGTAGAGTTCATGGGTGTAAGGAATGAATAAAGATAAATAAAGATACTGGATTTCAAGAAGGGTGGACTTGAGCAAACTCAGGGAGTTGGTAGGTAAGATCGCATGGGAAGCAAGTCTAAGGGGGGAAACAGTACAAGAGAGAGTTGGCAGTTTTTCAAAGAGACATTATTAAGGGCACAAAAGCAAACTACCCCACTGTGTATGAAAGATAGGAAGTATGGCAAGAGACTACCCAGGCTTATCCAGGAGATCTTCAATGATCTGAAACTCAAAAGAGAGTCCTACAAAACATGGAAACTGGGTCAAACTACAAAGGATGAATATAAACAAACAACACAACCCTGTACAGATAAAATTAGAAAGGCCAAGGCACAAAATGAGATTAAACTAGCTAGAGACACAAAGGGTAAAAGGAAAACATTCTACAAATATATTAGCAGCAAGAGCAAGACCAAGGACAGGGTAGGCCCATTACTCAATGGGGGAGGAGGGGGAACAACAACAGAATATGTGGAAATGGTAGAAGTGCTAAACAATTTTTTGTTTGTTTTCACCAAAAAGTTTAGTACAGATTGGACATCTAACATAGTGAATGCCAGTGAAAATGAGATAGGATTTGAAGCTAAAATAGGGAAAGAACAAGTTAAAAATTACTCAGACGAGTTAGATATCTTCAGGTCTCCAGGAGCTGATGGAGGAGATATCGGCGCCATTAGAGATTATCTTCAAAAAGTTATGGAATTCAGGAGAGATTCCAGAAGAGTGGACAAGGGCAAATATAGTGCCAATCTATAAAATGGAGAATAAGGACAACCCCAGGGAATTACAGACCAGTCATTTTAACTTCAGTACCCAGAAAGATAATGGTGCAAATAATCAATGAATCAGTTTGTAAACACCTAGACAATAATAAGGTTATAAGTAACAGCATGGATTTGTTAAGAACAAATTGTGTCAAACCAGCCTGATAGCTTAAATTGCCACAAGGGTGGTTTAAGTTGGACATTAGGAAAAAACTTCCCAACTGTCAGGGTAGTGAAGCACTGGAATAAATTGCCCAGGGAGGTTGTGGAATCTCTATCATTGAAGATTTTTAAGAGCAGGTTAGACAATCACCTGTCAGGGATGGTCTAGATAATACTTAGTCCTGCCTTGAGTGCCAGGGACCGGATTAGAAGACCTCTCAAGGTCCATTCCAGTCCTACGATTCTATGATCTTGGATTAAAAAGGTTCCTTTCACTGAAGAGACTAAAATCAATTTTTAATCAAGAAGGAGCATAAACGGGTCACAGGCTTTGTTTTCCCTTCAAAAATTCCTCTGGAATTAACTAAATGTTATTTTAATTAATAATAAAATTATTATTTTTTATTTTATTACCTCCAATGCGCTAGTTTAACACAGGTCTTCTGTGAAAACCAGAGCAACATCTGACACCCTTCAAAATTCCAATCCATCCTCAGGCACAAACAAATTTTATTGGGAGCCCAGCAACTGTAGTAATTTATTCCTGTAGTAGTTTTATTGATAAAAATGAAGAGGGCCAGTTGCATTAGGGTTGTCTGAAATGAAAGCAGGGGAATAAGAACATTAAAACCTTACACAAATGCTAAGGCCCCAGTGTGTCCATAAGACTAGGTTGTGTGCTACAAAAGAAGGTGGCATCAGTGCTTTGACTTACAGTACCTCCTCACTCAAATCAAAACAATACATAGTGTGTTTCAGTCTTTCGCACGTGAACCTCTTAGTGCTGGGATCTGGGACTTTTTTTATGCAACACCCCTCAGCAAATCTATAATATAAAACAACAACAACATATACTGCAGGGAGTAATCCTGCATTCTCAGATAAATCAATTAGATGACGTAATACATCTTTTCCACCTCTAATTTCTGTGCTTGTTTAGTGTTTCGGCACTTAAAGGGTTCATTGGAACCTGGGTTTTTCACACTATGTGAAGCATTAAGTTGCATTAAGTGATGCAAAGTTAAAATCAAATTAGAATACTGTTAACACAACATGTTCTGGAAAGAGCTTCTAGTTTTAACACGTTTTGTTGAGTAAGCTCCATAGATTGATTAGTGAGTTTATGGCACCACAACCCCCGCCCCCCCCCTTTTTTTAAAAAAAAAACAGGTCGGAAGCAATATGGGCCTAGAAGCAGAAAATGAAGAAACATTTAATCTTTAAATGAAATGTAATCCCATGAAATAACTACCAGTATAAAAGAAGGTAGCAAAAGGATGGAGCTAGGAACTGTAGAATTCTCAATGCCTTCAATTCTTTGTGTTTAAATTTTAATTACAGTGTCAATGGAAATAGATGATTTTTCTGGGTTGTGTATGTATAGATATGCATACAGGCATGCATATAAATATATATATTCACACACACACATATACACATACACACTTATTAAACAATTCTGAAGACTTCATTGAATTTTGTGCTTTTTTAAAAAAATTATTTTTTCTAAACAATGTAGAACAAATTAAACCGCATTGAGGAAAAAAAGATCTCCCTCTTTGCGAAGCACACAAAAGTATTTAAAGCTTTAATGCCTTTTAATATAGACAGTCACCTCCAGCACTTACTCATTTGGAACAGCTTTGATCTATTTTTTCCTCTTATATTAACAAAGATTTTCTAGTAATATCAGAAGCAGTAAAATCTTATGAATATGTTAGTATATTATACACTATAATATTAAACTTTGCTGTTCACTCTTATCACATCTCTAGCTAAGGTGACCAGATGTCCCGATTTTATAGGGACAGTCGCGGTTTTTGGGTCTTTTTCTTATATAGGCTCCTTTTGCCCCCCACCCCCTGCCCTGATTTTTCACACTTGCTGTCTGGTCACCCTATCTCTAGCATAAATGATACTATACAGGAGGCTGCTTTGAAGACATGCTCAAGCAAACTATTATTTGGAAAACATTCAATAATATGGTCAGCAGGGGGAGCCATAATCCAAAAATAACTAGTCCAGCTGCAGAGTAAGTGAATAGTATAATATTCAGATGATATTTGGATTCATTTGGGTAATGTTCAGGCATCCAGAAACAGTTATTACACTATGCAACCCCGCAGTCCTTTCTAAGAGACCATCATGACAATACTCCAGAATACAGATATGTCTAACACAACCTCTTCTGGAGAGGTTTTTCAGTATGTTACAAACCTCCCCTCCTGCTTCAGTTCACATTCCACATCCCATTCCTCCTCTCAAGCTCTTTAAGCGGTGGGGACTTTCAAATTATTGTTTTAGAGTTGGGAGAGCTCTTCCCCATCTCATAGCATTGACAGGCTAAACTAGCTTGGGAGTTGTGACGCAGCATAGACACTGTTTGATGGAGTAACAGAAACCTGTAGTTGTAACTAGCTACATCATTAAAGGTGCTTGGCTATCACATTTAAGTCTTTCTGATGCAGCTCTCAACCCCGTATCCCATGTAGATGAGGGGCTGGACTCAGTGAATCCTAAGAACCGGTTCCCTACCAGGTCCACTCGCTCCGGGTTTTCAGCGGCAGGTCCTTCACCGGGAGCAAGTGAAGGACCCGCTGCCGAAGTGCTGCGAAAGACCCGGTAAGGAACCGTGCGGTGAGTACAAGCCCCAAGTGCCTGTCTCCCCACAACCCCAACCCCAACCCCAACCCACGTCCTGCCCCCGCCCCCGAACCCACAAGTTTCTCCTCCCCCACTCCGCCACCGGAGCAGCAGCAACAGCAGCCCATGGCTCCGGGGGCTATTTAAAGTTTAAAGGGCTGGGGCTCCCCTGTTTCTACTGCCCCAGTCCTTTAAATAGCCGATGGAGCCCTGGGGAAGCAGCAGGGCTCTGGCAGCTATTTAAAGGACTGGGCGGCAGAGGCAGCCGCTGCTTCTACTGCCCCAGCCTTTTAAATAACCGCCAGAGCCCTGCTACTACTCCAGGGCTCCAGTGGCTATATAAAGGACTGGGGTGGTAGAAGCAGGGGAGCCCCGGCCTTTAAATAGCCGCTGGAGCCCCCCGCTATCCCAGGACTCTGGGGGGTATTTAAAGGGCCTGGGCTCCCCTGCTTCTACCACCCCAGTCCTTTAAATAGCCACCGGAGCCCTGGAGTAGTAGCAGGGCTCTGGCGGTTATTTAAAAGGCTGGGGCAGTAGAAGCAGCGGGAGCCCCGAACTTTTTAAATAGCCCCCAGAGCCCCACAGCCCTACCCCAGGGCTCCAGCAGTGGGGCTCTGGTGGCAATTTAAAGGGAGCCCTGCTGGGAGCCCCAGGCCCTTTAAATTGCCCCCTGGGAAAGCCGGGCTGCCCCGGTAGGGCGCACCGGCTCTCCCCTTTACCAGCCGGTTCTACACCGTCTTCTAAATTTAACAACCAGTTCTTGCGAACCAGTGGGAACCGGCTCCAGCTCAGCACTGGCTGGACTAAATGTTAACCTCATAATTTCAGGGTTGGGTGTGGCAGCCTGGAGTCCTCCTCCCAGTATAACCTACCTGTGGCTTTTCAGGATGCTGAAAACTAAAGAAAAAGCAGTACATGGGAAACAAGACTGCCAAACTCATCTATCGGATCAAGCCAGGAAAAGTTCTTGGTGAGTAGAGGAGGGACATTTCTGACAATACTCCATGTTATATTTAATCTTTCATGAAAGATTAATTAATTCATTATAATCAATAGAGTAATCCAGGGTTATATATATGTGGTATTTTTTTATTTGTGATTACTTTACTCTGACACACTTTGTGCAACGCACTCTATACAATTATTGCACTTGTTTTTAATTTGCACCATTCTAACTAAATCATTGTGCTGCATTATTGCATGATTTCCTTTTTCACTTTGCAGCACTAAAGACCTAATAATTAGGATCAACAATACCCCACATATAAAAGGGTAATTATGCACAAATCAGGTAAATGTGCACCTCGCCATTTGATGATCCCAGCAACTTCACAGGCCAGCTGGAAACATGACCTTCTTCTATTCTGTTGCACTAACAGAAAAATATGAGAACCAATTCATCACCAAAATAAAATACCTGAATCCTCAGAGATGTTAACTAAATAATGTTTAGTCTAATGCATACAGTCTCTGCTTCATATTTCACAGATCTTCACAACTCTGTGGTATCATATGCAGCCCCAGAAGTGACATAAATTCTTCTTCTTTACATTACATTTTATTTATTATGTAGTGTCTTTGAACCAAAACACTGAGGAAGAGTGATAGAAGGATACTGCAATAAATCAACAGAACCCCCTCCCCCCCCCCCCCCAAAAAAAAAAAAAGAATCCACAACTGGTGGTCTTGAATGAGAGCAATATATTAAGTTTATAAGAAGACTACCAGGAAAAGAAAAGGACATTGTGCAGTAATTATAATTCTTCGAGATGTCTCTCCCTATGGGTGCTCTCTTGATCAGAGATTTCTAGCTAGCAGTGTCCTTTTGGCCTATGCACACACCCTAAGACTCCTTATGGCAGACATCGAGGCTATATAGGAGTGTGCAGGTGAAATACTCTCAGTTCCTTCTTTACCCAGGCATCCTCTCAGGAACAACCAAAGTAGAGGGGAAGAAGAGCACCCATAGGGACACACACCTCAAAGAACTACAGTTACTGCACAGGGTGAGTAATCCTTCCTTCTTCTTCGAATAGTGCTCCTACAGGTGTTCTACCTCAGGAGACTTCCAAGCCATGCCCCCCAGAAAGAGGAGGGAGTTTTGGAACAGAGTCCAAAACTGAAGATAGTACTGCAGAGCTAATTGCTGCATTGGATCTGATGGCATGGAGCAAGGCATAATGCTTTGAAAATGTATGGACTGAAATCCAAGTAGTTGCTCTATATAGCTCAGATACTGAAATATTCTTCAAAAATGCAGTAGATGTTGCCTACAATCTGGCTGAATGTGCTCTCACCCCTTGAGGGGCTGAGCACATGCAGACTCATAACACATAGAGATAAAAACCCAATATCCATTTTGAAAGTCTTGGAAAAGAGACAGGAGCCCCTCGAGATCCATCTGCTAAGGAGAGAAAGAGTTTAGGTGATCTCCTAAACTGCTTAGTCCTATTCAGGTTGAAGGCCAAGGCCCTTCTAAAGTCCAGGGTATGGAAATAGGATTCTTAATGAGAACTACGAGGTTTTGCAAAAAAAATCTGATAGATGGCTAGATTGGCTAAGATTAAAATCCAAAGTCATCTTCTATAGGACTTTAGAATGTGGACATAAAGAGGTCTTATCATTAAAGAACACTGTAAAGGGAGGATCTGCCATCAAGGATCCATTCTCTCTGATCCTATGGGCCAACATGACAGCAACAAGAAAACAGTCTTCATAGATAATTTAAGTAGGGAGCAGGTTGCTATTGATTCAATTAGAGGTCTCGTGAGGTGATTGAGGATCAGGGTGCGGTCCCAAGATGGGGTGTGGTGTCTAATGAGGGGGAAGAGGTTATGCAGACTCTTAATAAATCTGGGCAATACTGGGTGAGCAGAAATGGAGTTGAGTTGCTCCTTCCACCAGTTTATGGAGTTCTTTATGTGCCAGGGGCTCGTCACCTGCCTGTCCAAGATGACCCTGCTCGGAGAGTAGGTTGTTCTGAGCCAACCCTGGAAGCAGTGGAGGAATAGCCTTGAGTGATTGGCCACAAAGGTGCAAGCTGCCATATGGCTTAAAAGTTGAAGACAGTCCGAAGGCTTCCCTCAAGTGTCCCTAATGACAATGTCACAAATCTGTCTAAAGGGAGATATGCTCTGGTTGTCAATAAGTCCAAGTACACCCCTATAAACTGTATCCTTTGTACTGGTACCAGTGTGGATTTCTTTACATTCAACTGTAGACCCAACTCCTGGAACACAGCGAGGGCTGTCTGGGTGGAAGACAGCACTGTCTTGAAGGAGCAGCCCTTGAGTAGCCAGCTGTCAAAGTACAGGAAGACCAGGATCATTTCCTGCAAAGTAAGCTGCCATTACCACTAGATCCTTCTCAAAACACCCTTGGCTCCAAGGGGCAGAGGATAGGCCAAAGGGGAGCACTTGGTCCTGGAAATAATCTTGGCTTACGGTGAAACATAAGTATTTCCTGTGTGATGGGTGTATAGTTATATGGAACTAGGCACCTTGTAGGTTGAGGGCCGAAAATCAATCCTCTTTCTCTATTAAAGGAATTATAGTTGCCAGGGTAACCATCCTGAACTTCTGAGCCTTTACAAACTTGTTCAACAGTCTTAGATCTAAGATCTGCCTCCAATCTCCATCCTTCTTTAGTACTAAGAAATACTTTGAGTAGAACCCCCTGCCCATGAGGGGAAGGAACTGGTTCTATTGCTCCTAGTTAGAGTAGAGAGTCGACTTCTTCTTTAAATTTTAAGCTCTCTAGCACATCTTTAATTCTAGCAGAATGCATAATTAAGTAGATGGAGATAGCCAATGAGCTAGTTCAGTTCATCACTATCCTCATTAGCCCACTCCCAACACTCAGCCAATGACTGATCACAGTGCACAAATAAAACCTTAATTAAGGTAAATTAATCCTTCTCTTCTCAAGCTCCTTCTTCTGTGTTCCCTTAATTACAAAGAAAAATAAAAAGATATCTTAGGAGCCCACCAGGAGCTACAGAAAGACTTATCTTGATTGCATAAATGTCTAAAGATATGGCAAAGGAAATGTTCACTGACACTTCTCCTATTCAAGGGGAGCAGTCAGCAAAAATTTAGGTACATACTAACCACTCAGACCCCAGACTTACAATCCCTTCCTTTTGTTCTGTAACTAACTTCCTTGTTTTAGGTCCTGAATTGTGAATGATGCATTTTGTCACTAGGAAACTGCAGGAGGAAAAGAGCAGATATGTTTTAAATAAACCTGAATCTTCCTCTCCTATAACTTCTGTGCCTGCCTCTGCTATCGCTCTTATGTTTGCCAATCAGCAGCAGTAGCATGAAGCTAACATGATTATTAAAGTTTCATGCCACTCACAGGACTGAATAGCAGGACTGAAACTGAGCAGTCTTGTAAATTTCATTCTGTTGCAGTAGAAGCTGTGGCCTGTCTGAAGATAAAGCAAAATAATATTGTATCCGTTTATATTCCTGTCACAGTAGAAAGGGTTTCTTTATAACCACAATGGATAGATTTCTTTTTTAAAACAAAAAGGTTAAGTTCTGCAAAAACTGGTATTTTAAGACCCCACATTAACCTTGGAAATTTTGCCACTGGCAAGTAGATTTTTCTAACTCTGTTCTGTGACTTATCTAAGATCTCATATTAAACTAATTTTAGTGTGTTTACCACTTTTAGCATCATAACATTCTTGCTGAGGATGATTTCACAGTCAGAGATTGTCAAAGCTCTGATTCAGGCTTGTATTCATATCCAAGACACTAATTTCTCTAAGCTTCTCCTTACCTAGGAATATTACAAAAGGTATGTCAACACTGCAATCCTGAGCTGTGACTGCAGCTCATATAGACACAACCAAGATAGCTTTAATCTCGCTAGCACGGGTATCAAACGAGTGAATGCACAGCAGGCTGGGCTTCAGCGTGATCTGAGTAATTCCCCAGGGCTCCAGGTACACTTGTACAGCTTGCACAGAAGGCCATGCTGCCACAGCTTCACTGCTTCAGTACCCAAGCTAGCTAGCTTGATATTGCCACTTGTGTAGATGTAGCCAAAGAGTGCTAGCAAGCTCCGAATTGCTTTTACTTCTTTCTTTTTTTCTCCATCTGCATAATGGGCAGACATTTTATACTGGAGAAAAACCTCAATCCCAGAACATTTTTTTCCTCTGCATTGGTTTGGAAAATGTTTTTGGTATTTGCTGCATATACAGTCTACGTGGCTGCCTTGCACCACGACAGTGGCCTAAAGGAGGATTCAAAGTTTACAAGATTTGGTCCCTCACAACAGTGTTACTAGTGATTCTCCCATCTGTTAAGCATTATGGACCAGATCTATTGAGCTATGACAGTTTATACCAGCTAAGAATCTGACCCATGTATATTTGACACAAGACATGACATAAAAGAGGACATACTAGACAGTAATAGGATTTTGTTAAGACAACAATCTGCATAAAAGCCATAAAATTTCAGAAGATTACCCGTTTATTTAATTGGTTTTTTTGTGGGGGTGGGGGAAGAGAGGAAGCATTTTGCTAGATCTGGGCCTAAATGCACAGAAATGACTACATCCCTAGTCAACAATGCAAACAAACTAAGAATCTGATTTAGCTTTTATTCCAATATTCAATGAAACATGCTGTTCTGCCTCCCTTAATGTAAGGTAATATAGCATAACTATCTGTTACTGAATATAAACTCACCACGATTATCAATTACCCAAATACAAACAGCGTGGAAATACAATACAGCCTTTGGTTCCTTAAACATGTGTCTATCATCTGAGCTAAATGAGACTCTCTATACATCCCTTTTCTATGCCACACACCAGGAGGGGTGATTGGGGTGATCTGGTTCTAGCCAGGAGAGGGCAGCAATACACATACACCCAGACAATATATAACAACATACAGTACTGTTTTAGAAACAGAACAATTTCTTAAAGAAACATTGCTGTATTTTAAACTACAGTATTTGGGTATGTGCATTTATTTTGAATAGATGATTGTGTATGTGAGACTTCTCAGAGTGGTAGACTAACAGCACCAAGAAAATACATGTGATTAGGTGAGATGTGCCAGACTCCTAATATTTCCAATTATATTGCAGGTCTATCATTTGGAGTTCTTTATATTCAGTGTGAAAAACTGTGTTCATTAAATATTATGGTTGGGAATTAAAATGCACAAAAGTCATTATATTCAGACTTATGGTTCCCACAGCAACAATTACTCAGACCTTTTGTGCTCACACAGTAATATATGCTGTTAAAGGTATGCCTTTGAATTTTTTTAAAATGTAATTATATTACCATTTATAAAACTGTGCCCCTCTCATGCCTCTAGATGCAGGTATAAACTCAATTTAAAAACCAAAACCATGTATCAGCTGACATGAACACATGAAGACGTCATAATCATGCACCCATAATCACAGTTCCTAAGCAAAGGCCTCAGCCAAAGTATCAGGGCCTACAAGGGGAGTGAACATTGTTGCCAATTCCTGCCATTTTAGTTATGAGTTTCAGGATATTTGAACTTTCTCTTAAAGCCTCAAAATTCTGGAGTCATGTTGTGTTGTAAGAATTTCAGATTTCATTTAAAAAAAGAAGAAAAGAAAAAAAGTAAGCCCTCCTGGAGAAAAGCTTGAAAACATGGCTCTTAATGGCTTAAAAAGAGGCAAATACAAAACAAAAATAAAAATCTCACAATTTCTAAGCTACCCTCATCATTGTGGGGTCCTGACTCATGATTTCTGAGCATTTGGGGTTGGCAGAACTGAGTGATTCACAGAGATAAGGGCCATCCACTGAGGATTCCCCATCTCCAAACCTACAGCATGCAAATTTGAGGACTGCTGGATTAACTGGCTGAACTCAGCTGCCACACCAAACCCACACCCGAGACCCACACCAAATAGGACTAGATAAATCATAATCAACACTCTGAACTGCACTCACAAGCCAGAGGAAACTCCAGAGAGATAAGTTCTAATATGTTCAACAGTTTATACTGTTAGGTAAATGAGCAGTGTTAACCTGATCTAGCTGAAGCATTTCCCCATTTGCATTCTGTGGCATCACACTCTGTAGTGGCAGCAGGAAGGTTAGGGCAGAGCAGAGGCATGGAGCGGGGCTAGCTGTTCCAAAGTTAAGCAGATCTACTGGCCAAAAGTGTTCTAAAGTCCTACGTATGTGTGTACTTGTGAAGGGATCACAGTGAGCATGGACACTACTACAGAGCATGCTCCATGCTCCGCAGCTGTCACAGTGGAGGGGGACAGTTTCCCACTCAGCGTTCACCCCCTAACATGAATTCCAACAGTTGAAGCGCTTACATTCAATATCATTTCTGAGATTTCACAGGCCTCTGGATGCATTTTGCACTTTTAATCTTGGCGGAATCTCAGTAAAGGCCAGGGTTGGTTGTGGTGAAGGGATGGTTGTGATGGGGTGCCCACACAGGCATAAATGGGGTTAATCATTCGCTGACCTGGAAGGAGTGATGGGGTGAGACTTTCAAGGTCCAGAGAGGCTGCATGAAGTACAGCCAATCAGGGGGAAGTTGTAGGGAGTAACCAATCAGGACCCAGCAGGCTCAGATAAAAAGGAGCTGTAGGAGAGAGTAGGGTCAGTTGCTGCTGGGAGCACAGGGAATAAGGACGGTATCCCTGGAGGGCTGAGAGAACTAACCACCTTGGACAGAGCAGCTGCTAGCAGTGACCAGGGGAGTGAGAGGGAACTCCTGGCTGAGCAGCTGAGTGCCCTGAGGTAAGAACAAAGAAAGTGCTGGGACCATGGAGAAGTGGCCCAGGGAAATATCGCAACCTTGACAGAGACTTCAGAGGACCAGCAGGAGGTTGCTATTTACAGGGTCCCTGGGGTGAGCCTAGGTCCCTCCCCCACTTGCCACTGAGGAAGTGGCTGGACTGTTGGACAGAGATGCCCTCCCCCCCGTAAGGGGGAAAGATAAACAACAACGTAGCCAGAGGGCTGAGTTGCAAAAAGGATGCTGCAGTTCTAGAAGCTGAGAGAGGAGCCATAGGCATGAGCAGAGACAGAGTACCAATGTGCAGACCACAAGCATGGGTGTTGGCCTTGAGCTAATCCCCAGCATGATGGGGAGGAGGCGCCAGTGAGGGCTGCACCCCATGATAGTGGTAATCATGGCAATCCAATTCACACTCAACACATGGGAATAAAAACAAGAGGTTTAAAAAGAACTAGGAAAGAAAAATATTGAATAAAGAAAAGACATGAATGAGCTCCCCAAAGACCCCAGCATCATCCAAAACAAAGGGTCAATAACATAACAAACAACCTCAGAGGAATTGAAGCCTGCTCCCCCTTTACCAGGACAGTTTTCTAGATATGTAGGACTAAGGAGAGTGCTCAGACAGTGTGAAGGAGGACAAGAAGCCTTGGCTAGGAACAGCTCGTTGGAGACGGTAGTGTGGAAAGGATGGAAGCCAGATCAGAGTGGATTTTAGAGGGAGCTGGAAGAGAGCAGCTCATTGCAGTTGTTGGAATTGCCCCCATTTAAGCAGGATTGGGTATGTGTACACTTCAATGTACGCCTAGGATTAGTGGAACTTGAGTTAGCAGTTTGAGCATCTACAATGATTGTCAATCCTAGGTTAAGAATTTTCTAACCTGGGACCAAAACCAGGGCTCTGGCATCCATACTGCAGTTTGCAGACCTGAGTCCAATGACCCATATCCCAGACTTCCTAGTGTACTCCCTAAATGTGGCCACTCTAGCCCTTTTTTTGTGGTGCAGTGTGGGAAAACATGACTGTTCACCAAATTTGACTGTCCAGAGGACAAAAGAAAATCAGCCTGTAAGATTGCGGGCTACTTTTGACAGACTTCCAGAGCATAAGTCCAGTGGGGCTTAGTCTACACTGCAAAGCAATAGGGTTGAATCCTGGATCCTGGATTGGCTCAAGCTTGGACCGTCCACCTCAGTGGGGTCCTGGGACCTGGGTCAAAGCCCTGGGTTAGTGCAATTTGTGTGTAGGCGAAAAGCGGGGTAGGCTTGAGCCTCCCTTCGAACTCTGGGCTCATACTGCAGTGTAGACGTACATTTAGAGGCAAAGGAAGAAGGGAAATGGGATAGCTGCTGGAGAGACAAGTGGATTCAAGATTTTTGGGGAGGGGATATTCATTTTGTCTTGACTTTAGGTCATGCTTGTATACAGATGGAAAAGCACTTGACAATAAGGTGGTGAAAGGAAATAAGAGGGCTGGAATGAGTGTAGGGTATACAGAAGGCAGTAACCAGGAGGAGATGAGGTTCAGGACAGAGGTGGAGGATTGAAGGTGAGAATAGGAAAGATATCTCAAAGTGACTGAGATAAAGGAGAAAGTAATATATGAATGAGAGGGAGGAAGAAGAGGTGAGAGACAAGGATGGGGCTTGGGCAAAGGACATGTTTCATCTTCTCAGTCTTCTTGAAGAAGTCATAAAGATATTGGGCAAAGACAACTATGTAGGAGTTAAAGAATAGTCAGTGGGTCCTATCAATTTCTTCCCAAGAAAATTTATTTTCACAAATTCCTCACCTCCAAGGCACCGAATAAGGTCACCCCCACCCTTGTACTCTCTCCTTCTTTGCTTAGATTGAGCATATTACTTCTGCAATGCATGATTCCCTCCGCTCCCCACCCCCCACTGGCCTGGAGGCTTGAGTCCTAAATTCACTTCCCAACCCAAGTCTCACACAAAGAAAGCATTTGTTTCTGGAACATGATTAGCTTTGTGATAACCACAGATCAAAACAGCTAAAAAGAACACTTCTGAAAGCCAAAAAGAGCTGAAACTGCTAGAAAAAAAAATCTGATATTAGCAGCAGTAGGTTTCAATGAGCTGATCTGGGAGAAGCTGGGGATCTAATTTTCCTTTCAACAAAACATTAATGCAGCAAACATTTTCAAATGTAAATATGCTGAAATAGATACAATGCCACAAAGGACAAGCATTTCCTTATTTTATTGTTATGACTTTATTTTGCAAGGGGATTTAAAAGAGTTGAAAGGGCCCTCAAGACAAGCTAGGGCTCCCTCCCCCTTCTTTTCTTTTTCACATATTGAGCTCTTTTAAACAAAGCAATGTGAGATATAGGAAGTGCTTATCTCTCACTGTAGTCATTTTGGATGAAACCAAAATTTAAATAGGATATAAAAGCTACTTTAGAAGAGAAAAATGACTGAGAAGAAAAAAAAATAAGAGTTGTTATAATTTCTTTTTTGATATGATAAATTAATCTATGATTACTCTGCACCCTTGGCTTAAAGGTAAGGAGGAGAGATCCTAGCTAGTAAACACCATCTAGCTCATTCTTAAGAGGCTTAAGAAATGCCATCATCAAAATGTTTTGATGTAGAGTTTTGCAATAACTAACAAAATGCACACATGTTAAATGCATATTTTAAGTACTCTATTTGAAAATTTTATTTTAAACATTTGAAACTAAATCACTCCGCTCAGAGGATTTATTACCAAAATCCTTCAACATACACCTTTGGACTATCCATATGGATATGATTGTGAAGAATAGAGAGAAAAAGACTCTCTCTTCTTGTGATTTCCTAAATGCTGCATGTTATATGACAGAAATGGATTAAAAAAAAAAAAACTCAGTGCCACAGTTTTCTACCAAAAAACTGTTAGTTTTAAAATGACAGCAGTGGATTTATCTCTACAGCTGTTATTATTGCTAACGGTTGAATAGACATTAATTTCCTTATCAGATATTCAGAGCCGATGCAATATTTTATTCATGGATAGCCATCAAAGATTATGGGAGGAATTCAGTCATTCAAAACTAGTTTATCAAGCTGAAAATGATGATTGCACTTACACTCTGCAGTATTAAAAGGAGGCGAGGTTCAGGGCTTCCTTGATCCCACATGCATTTCAGTGGGAGTTGGGAATGCTCCTTAGGGGGCTGGGAAGAGAAGACAGAAATCAAAGATGGTACAAGGAAAGGTAGCTGAAGATGGCAGAGTGGGCCTACAGAGGAGAAGAGCCTGCCATCAAAGCACGGAATCACCAGCAAAGAGTGCCACAACCCTTTGAGAATCTTGTCAGAATAAACATCATTCCAAATCATTTAAACCCCCAAAACAGCTGAAATATAAACACTTATCCAACAAATACGCTGAATCCTATAACCAAATTCTATACCCTTAATTCCCAGGGGCTCATACATAAACCAAGATGGAGCAGCCATAGCTTTACAATTGATTTTAAACACTGCATCAGATGTTATCCACTGCAGTACACTATGTTCTTTTTGCAGAACTAAGTATTCATGTGTCCCAGAACTATGCAATCAATTTACACTAGAAAAATAACCAACTGTGTCCTCTAAAGACAGAGGCCAGCGCAATTACAACATATTGGAAAATGGCTCAAAGGTGTTTTAAGTCAATTTCAGTGGAACTCCCTCTTCAGAGGGAGAGAACAAGTAAAGAAAGGTCGCATTTTGTTATAAATAAATTGCAGAAGTATGGAAAAGGGACACTTGAAAGTTGGCTGGGTTTGCAGTTCCTCTTTAAAATCCACAAAATGTAATGTGGAAAAAATTCTAAAATAATATATGTTTAATGCTAATGCAACAGCTAGTCTTTTTATCACATTGCTTTGGTTTGCTGTCTGAACACTATGTTGATGTTAAGTATCAGAGGGGTAGCCGTGTTAGTCTGAATGTGTAAAAAGCAACAGAGGGTCCTGTGGCACCTTTAAGACTAACAGAAATCCCTGTGAGTCTTAAAGGTGCCACAGGACCCTCTGTTGCTTTATGTTGATGTTAATACTTTACACCTTGAAATTACAATAGAATCAGAGTAAAGGGATTTAAAAAAATAAATATGGTAATTACCTGAATATTTTAATAACCACTCTGATTATTAGTTTGGCCTTATCAAATATTTAACACTTAACATAGCGCTTTTCTTGACTAGATCTCAAAATGTTTTACAAATGTAAGAAAGCATTTTAACCCCAATTTTAGAGGGAACTGAGTCAAGAAGAGGTAAGTGACTTAACTATGGTCATATAGCCCATCAGAGGCAGTGAGCTATAAGTCCCATGTCTCCTGGCTTTCAAGCCATGTTTACTAGCCATTAGACCTCAGCTGACTTCTTTGTCAATATTCATTGGCAGAAATATCTAGTCTTCTTCCTTGAACAAAGGGCTTGTCCACACAGAAAGTTAGTGTGTGGCAAACCAGAGTGTGAATCTACAACGTACTAACTGGCCGTGTGGACCCTGTTGCCTCACACAAAAAGTTCTGTACTTTTTGGTGTACTCCCATTTGAAACAGCAGTATGTCAAAGCGGACTATGGAACATTTAGTGTGCGGTAACAGGATCCAAATGGCCAGTAAGCTAGTGTGCTGTAGATTCACACATTGGCTGGATGTGCACTCTCTCCATGAAGACCAGCCCTTAGGTTCTGACAGCATATCTTTACTGGCAAATACTCCTGTTGTAGATGCATCTTCAACATGAAAAAAGGGTGCCGGAAATGAAATAAGCTATATTGGCAGAAGCACTTTTTGGCTGGTATAATGGTATGTACACTAGGGCATTTGCAGGTATACAAATATAAAAAATTAAAACATCAGATCCCAAACCAATATTATTACTGGCAAATGTTTCTAGTGTAGTCTTGGCCTTTATCTTGAAAATTTAATTTGCCTGCCATTTCTGAAATGAACACTGATTTATGCCGAACTGAACTTCCTAAAGTGACAGTTTTTCAAAGGTTATATTGTGCCAGTGATCCCTGTATGTGCATGTGAAAATATATACCCGATGCACACAATGACCTACTTGTAGGTGCAAATGCCAGTCTGCACAAAAACGTCAGTTCAGTGAGCATGCACACACATTTTGCAGGTACCCCTTAGGTGTCAACTTTTCAAAATATGGCCCTTAAGTTTCTTAGTGATACTGCATGATTCAACAACACTTCTGTCATTGATTTCCAAAGTTTGTGTGAAGCCAAGTGCAATTAGTCAATGCTCAGTAGTTTTCATTGTTAGGAAATAGATTATGGAGAACATTGAGACCCTCCCCCCTTTTAAAACAAAAAACAAAAAAAACCCCAAACAATTCAGACCATGCAATTTAGACAGTAATTGCCTCATTAGATTTCAATGGTCATTGACCTGCGTGATCCTACACCATCTGAATATTTACTTTCCATGCTTGTAAGAGTAATCTCTGCAAGATTTGTGAACTTCATTAACATAGCAATGAAAAATACGCAAATATAAAATCCCAAAACTCTAATAATGCGGGGGGGGGGGAATACCCACTATTCACTTCCAATATAGTGCTTAGAATTTTTTAACTTTAAACTTTAAAAATATATGTATATTTCTTCTCATTCCCCATCCCCTTTTTACCAGCTCTACTTCAAAACTTTTATATATGCAATATTTACTTTGATACTGGGTCTGAGAATGTCTATATCTGTTTATTATTAATCCAATATTTCTCCTTTTGGGTCTGAGCCAGAACCGGAGTGGGATTTTAGTTAACTTATTTCATAGGGAACATAGTTTTGCAAAAGCAACAGAACCACCTCTCTGAGGCCTTGGCTACACTCGCGGATTCACAGCACTGCCACGGCAGCGCTGTGAAGCGCGAGTGTAGGCGCGCCGCCAGCGCTGCGAGAGCTCTCTCGCAGCGCTGCAAGTACTCCACCTCTCCGAGGGGAATAACTTGCAGCACTGCGAGCGAGCGTGCAGCGCTGCAGGTGCTGATTACACTGGTGCTTTACAGCACTGCACTCGCTGCGCTCAGGGGGGGGGTTCACACCCCTGAGCGCAGCAAGTGCAGCGCTGTGAATTGCCAGTGTAGCCAAGGCCTCAGTTATCCTAGTGCCACCTATAGGATTTACAGAAAAGCCAGAGAGAGTTCTTTATCATGTCTGTTCCCTTCAAGAAACCCAGTGGCTTATTTTCAATACAGAAAATGATTTTTGGACCTCTACCATCCTTTTCTGCTGCTGGAGAAGTGGAACCCAGCAGCTTGTATTGGAGTCTAACTCCACAAATCTCAATCACAAACTGCATTTGCTTTACTTATATTTTTTTCCACACTTGCTCCCCTCTTCATCAGCAAACAAATCAGTTTCTAGTGGGGTCCTGCGGGGATCGGTTCTTTGCTCTACACTATTTAACATTTTTATCGTGACCTGGAAGAAAACAAAATCATCACAGATAAAATTTGCAGATGACACAGAAATATGGGGAGTGGTAAATAATTAAAAGGATAGGTCACTGATACAGAATGATTTGGATTGCTTGGTAAACTGGATGCAAGCAAACAATGTGTTTTAATATAGTTAAATGTATATGTCTATATCTAGGAACAAAGAATGTAAGTCATACTTATACGATGGGGGACTCTATCCTGAGAAGCAGTAACTGAAAAAGATTTGGGGATGATAGCAGATAATCAGCTGAACATGAGGTCCTAGTGAGATGCTGTGCCTAAAGGCCACTGCTGAAATAATGACAGGTTTCAGAGTAGCAGCCGTGTTAGTCTGTATCCGCAAAAAGAAGAACAGGAGTACTTGTGGCACCTTAGAGACTAACAAATTTATTAGAGCATAAGCTTTCGTGGACTACAGCCCACTTCTTCGGATGCATATGCATATGCATCCGAAGAAGTGGGCTGTAGTCCACGAAAGCTTATGCTCTAATAAATTTGTTAGTCTCTAAGGTGCCACAAGTACTCCTGTTCTTCTTTTTGCTGAAATAATGTATTTAGTTCTGGTGTCCACAATTCAAGAATGATGTTGATAAATTGGAGAGGGTTCAGAGAAGAGCCACAAGAACGAATGAAAGATTAGAAAACGTGCCTTACAGTGCCAGAATCAAGGAGCTCAATCAATTTAGCTTAACAAAGAGAAAGCTGAGGGGTGACTTGATTACGGACTGAAAGTACCTACACTGGGGAACAAATACTTAATAGTAGACTCCTCATTCTAGTAGATACAGGTATAGCATGATCCAATGGCTGGAAAATGAAGCTAGACACATTCAGACTGGAAATCAGGCATAAATTTTTACTGGTGACAGTAATTAACCATTGGAGCAATTTACCAAGGGTCAGGGTGGATTCTCCATCACTGGCAATTTTTAAATCAAGATTTTATTTTGGGGAAGTTCTATGGCCTGGGTTATATAGGATGTCAGGGTAGATGATCATTGATCACAGTGGGCCCTTCTGGCCTCAGAATCTATGAATCTTTGGGTAACCTCCTGCCTCTGCTCTCCATGGAACTCTTCTCCCTTGGAACAAAGCATCATCACATGATCCCAGCTCACTGTGAACACGGTAGCTGTGGTCCCCAAGAGCAAACCAGAATGCCTTCAGTTTTATAGAAATGTGATTTTCAGCAGTACTATATTATTCTTCAGCAGCTATGTGAAGCTGATGAAATTTAGAGGAAGAAAAGCTAAACACCCTGTTTAAAAAAAAAAATTGCAAACAATGCTGAAGTCATAAATATTTCCAACTACACACCCGGGACAGGAAATGCACAATTAGACTGCTCTTCTCTTAACACTCAGTCCCACCCCTACCAAAAGGCATTAGGGACTATTAATAGTTATAATTAAATGGTTTTGGTCCGTCAAAGTCCCTTACAATAATTCTACTAACTATTTAATTACTAAAAACTCTTCTTGCCATTATGCTAACAGTTGAGATTAATAACAAAAGCACAAGATAATTAAACAGGGATATTTTAACCAAATGGCATTCATGCATTTATTACACACTTGGTTGCCTGACTAAAATTAGGCAACTAATCTGAATATGACTGATGAGAAATAACAACAATGAAAGAACAAATAAAAACAATGTGAAGATAAATGCAATGATTTTTCTTTTTTTAGCCCGAAGTGCCATTTCTATTTCTGATTATAAAAGCAGCCTAATCTGATTTCCTATTTGGTTTATCATTACAGGCCAAAAGCAGAGCACACTGTTAATTGCTCAGCACAAACTATATAATTTGTTTTTATTTATCTCTGGGCTTTGATCCTAATTTCTCTTGTGCTTCCTGTCAGAATTGTTTGTCATATTTCTGCAAAATCCAAGAACCACATGGATATGCTGATCTTATACTGAGTTCTTTACTTCTGAGTAATCTTCCTATGTACTCTATTTTACATAGTTGTATTCTTTAGTGGATTTTTTCCATATGGCTGTATTACTGAAGCACTTGCCTGTACAATTGAACATAAAAAGGTGTCAATGGCATCTGCTTTTGAGGGTTACAGTTTGTATACAATAATGCTCCCTAAGCTAAAAACTGGCATACACCATCAGGTAATGCCTTAGAGAAAATTCATTTTACAAAATGTCAAGGGAAAATCGGTTTGGCTATTTTTAAACTATAGGAATGCAAAATAAAAATAGAAGTTGGTGTTTTCTGGAGCATTTGTATAACTCATGAATCTGGGTTTTAATTAGGCTTGCATTTGTGTACTTCTGTGGATTTGTATCTTTGGGTTTTGGGGCATTCAAGAGCAAATGAGTAATGAATGAGCTGTTAGCTACTTTTTCCTAAGTGTATCACACATGTGCAGGACGTCATGCCAGACAAGCATATATAAGAAGCCATCACTATTTGTTGCCTAATTAGAATAGGAGCTCTATACTCTTTATATATTACATATAATTTAGTAAGTTATTTCAGTTCTTTCTGCCCATCCTAATCACTTGCTATTTTCAGGGGTGCTGACACTTCCAATTCCTATTAAGATCAATGAGACTCTAAAAGGGTGGCAGGACCACTATCAAAGTGGTTGTCCCACTCAGTTTTAACCCTGAAAGGGGCTGCAGACTCCATCTTAGGTACTTATATGGCCACCATTACTGTATGATCTGACTGGCTCACAACCTTTAGAGGTAGGGAAGTACTATTAGCCTTGCCCAAAGCCAAACAAAGTCTGTGGTGAAGCAGGGAAATGAATTAATGTCTTCCAAGTTCCAGGCTAGTTCTCTAACCACTAGATGATCCTTTTTCTCACTGTAGATTGATTCTTCCTGACTTACTGGGTAAATGTGGATCATTAATGCCACCATGATATAAGGGAAGTTGGAAGGAGCCATCTGGAAAAAGGAGCTAGGGCCTGGGGAAGAGGCTTGGGCTTGTTGTTTTGTTTTTGAGTTACCTTGTACAAAAGCCAAACTGTAGGGAGATGGGGGAAGAGGAAGAGAGACAGTGCATGTGTTTTTGTTCCTGTGCAAGAGCAGGACAAGCACACAGACCATACACAGGGCCTGTGAGCATCTCAGCACCGCTGAAAATTGACTGGGAAAAAACCCTCAACATCCACACAATCAAAATGTAACAACAAACAACAAAAACCCTGTCCATATAACAATGATCCTAATTCCCAAAAAATAAATGACACAGTAAACCCTTGAAATAACCACGCAGCTCACTTCAAAATCTCAGGAAATAAATAGTTTAGTTTGAAACTTGGGTATCAATTATTTAGGCCCTTTGTTTTGGTTTTTGGGAGGTTTTTTATTTCTAAAGGAAGGCTGTACAAAACCTAATATGTAGAAATATTTTCAGAACATTTTGAAAAACATTAAATATTTAAAAAAGTTACATTGTGAATGTGAACTCAGCAGCTCTGCACTAATGCATGAAAACTGGATGTGAAACTGAAACAAAAGAAAGCAAATATTCTTGAACAGAACAGGCTTGTTTCCCTGTCCAATTTGAGGGAAGTGTGAAGAGCAAACAAAAAAGCATAAAGGATAAAAAGTAAATGAGATTTTTACAATTCTTTCTGTTTTAATCTTTTTTTTAAAATATGATTTTTATGTTGCTGATATCCTTCCTATAAGTGGCCTCAACAATCTATAAGCACTCAACAATCTATAAGCAAATATTTTTATTGCATTGTTTTAACTAACAATACAAGAAAAATGGGAAAAATGTAGTAAAAATAGGTTAAAATAATTTTAAGGGCTTGGTTTAAATAAATATAAGCCAGGAAGTGCACTTAAGATTGACATTCTCGTCATCCTACTCTGTTGTGGCCAGTTAATGAAGCTTATATGATCCTCTAAGGAATAGGTAATTTTATATACGTTGGCAGCAATGACACATTAAGGAAAAGGATTTTAGTGTTTCTGGCTTCTCTCAGTTGAAGCCAGATCTTTAAATACTATTTTAACCTAAGTTTATGTGTGTGTGACTTTCTTCCCTTGTGTATGCATACTTTTGTACTGTTTGTTTCTAAGCTTTGGTGTTGTTAGGTTTTATTGGCAGGTTTTTCCTCAGTAAGAATGCGTTCTTCCTTTACTTTGTACCATAAATGAGCTGTTTGGTGGGATTTCCTTCTTGTTAGAGATTCTGCGATTTGAGGGCAGGAAGTCAACAATTTATTTTGTTCAACAAGAGTTTTGATACTTCATACCAGAAAGTAAGCTTTGCTCGCTTTACATTTTTTGTTGTTGTGTCCAACTCTATATACCTGACTCAAAAGAAATATATCTTTGCAGCTATTGAGCAATGAAAATAGCTCTAGTTTTGTCCTCTTACAGTAACTTAATACAAAGCAACTAAATGTACCACCACTTAACCAAACTGATTTTACAGCAGGCATCTAGATAATGCCAATTACAATGAATCCTGTAATACCACTTTCTCATATGCATATTATTTATCATTAGATTTAGTAATTAATATGCATATTAGAAAGAGATAGTAAAGGATTCATTTAAATTTTAGGAATATTTTACAGTGAACTTTTCAAGGTAAAAACTGACTTCTAAATTTCTCCAAAATACACAAAATTCTAAGGAAGGCTGCAAAATGAGGTATTTAATAAACGCCACACTTGTATCACCCAAAGCCCTTGTTTATATTAAAATTTTGCATCATGGTAACATGCTTTAGTTAACAGAATGTTAAATACATTTTTTGTCCACAAAAACAGTCATGTTTAAAAAGATGTTAGCTGGTCATGGTTAACCCGCAGGGTAAAATCACACTTAACACAGTACTAGTTAGAACACATTAGCTTGTTTTCTAACATGTTGAATTTAAACAGTGTGGAACAAGCAAAAGTGCAGCCACTGGTGAAGCTCTTAGGGTATGTCTGCACTGCACCTGGGAGTGAGCCTCCCAGCCCAAGTAGACAAACTCATGCTAGCAGGGCTTGCACCAGTACACTAAAATAGCCATGTGGACATTGTGGCACCCGTGAAGGTTTGAGAAAGCCACCTCAGCTCAAGCCCACCTTACCCCCTGGGTCCAAGCACAGGGGGATAGCTGAAATCATCACCAGTGCTGCAATGTACGTACAGCTATTTTTTTGCAGGCTACATGGGCCCTACCTACACAAGTCTGTCTATCCTGGCTGGGTGGCTCACTCCGAGCTGCAATGTTGACATGCCCCAAGGATGGTGCAGGATCAAATGGTTGGAAAATCAATACAACCTGGTAAGGCCACTGACTGGAAATGCTATAGAGAAATGCTGAAGAAACAATCCCTGCATGTCAATAGCACAAGGGAAGTTTTAAAAAAATATATAAATATACCCACTCCATTCTATCCTTAGTCAACCAGTGTGCCTAGGCAGTCCAGGGATTAGGGGTGCCAGGAGTCCAGTTTTCGACCAAAGGACCCTGGCAGCTCCAGTCAGCACCACTGACCAGGCTGTTAAAAGTTGGGCTGGCAGCGCAGTGGCGCTAAGGCAGGTTCCCTGCCTGCCCTGGATCCGTTCAGCTCCCAGAAGTGGCCAGCATATCTCTGCAGCCTCCAGGCACAGGGGCAATCAGAGAAGCTCTGCATGCTGCCCCTGCCCCCAGTGACTGCTCCGCAGTTCCCATTGGCTGGGAACCGCAGCCAATGGGAGCTGCAGGGACGGGACCTGTGGGCATGAGCAGTGCGTAACGCACAGAGCCGCCTGGCTGCGCCTCTGCCCTGGGGCCAGACATGCTGGCAGCTTCCAGAAGTAGCACATAGTCAGGACAAGCAAGGGATCTGCCTTAGCCCTGCTGCCCTGCAGACTGGGAGCCACCTGAGGTAAGCACCACCCAGCCGGAGCCTGCACCCCCTACCACACTCCAACCCCTTGCCCCTGGTTGGAACCCCCTCCCGCATCCTAACTCCCTCCCAGACCCAAAAGCCCGCATACCCACTTGCGCCCCAACCCCCTCCTGCACCCTAACTCCCTCCCAGGCCCCACACCCCAACCCTCTGCTCCAGCCCTGAGCCCCCTCCCAGAGGTCAAACCCCCTCCCACACCTCTACCCCAGCCCTGAGCCCTCTTCTGCAACCAAACTCCTTCCTGGACCCCGCACCCTCTCCCACACCCCAACCCCCTGCCCCAGCCCTGAGCCCCCTCCTGCACCCAAACTCCCTCCCAGAGCCCACACCCCAAACCTCCTCCTGCACCCCAACCCGCTGCCCAAGCCCCCTCCCGCACTCCAAACCCCTCGGCCCCAGTCCAGAGCCCCTTCATGCACCCCAAACCTCTCATCCCAGCCCCACTCCAGAGCCTGCACCCCCAGCCCCTCCCGCACTCCAACCCCCTGCCCCAGCCCAGCGAAAGTGAGTGGGGAAGAATGAGTGACTGAGGGAGGGGGGCAGGGCCTCAGGGAAGGGGCAAGGGTGTTTCGTTTTGTGCAGTTAGAAAGTTGGCAAGCCTACCAGGGATCCCAGAGCAATGGATGGATACTTCCTGCCACGGGTGCTGTAATAACTAGAACAACAGAGAGTTGAAGATGGAGATTTTAGGCCTTGAACCTGCAATGAGCTAAATGAAGGCAGGTCCCTGTGCTTGTGTGGAATCCCCAATGCACTGACCAGAGAGGTCTGCCTGGGGGAAGCTCACTGTAGGATTAGAGTCTGTTTCTTCTAGAGTCTTTTAAAAATGGAGGCCTCGGGTCTGTGCACAAATGTGCAAAACCTGTATTTTTGCACACAGTTACCATGACTGCATGTGCAAAATATATGCTGCTGATTTAACTGGAGCAAACAAACTGAATGAGATATTAGCTAAAACATGAATATAAAATATAATTACAGTTGAGCAGTTGTCATCCAAACTGCACTGCTAGTGTCAGCTCAGTGAAAGTTATAACAATTGTATTGTAAACCCTTTAAAAATAAATATTATAATGCAAACAAGTCACGGACCCCTCAGTATAAAAATGCACTTGGGCATAATTATAATTAAAAAATGTAACCCTGAATACATCCACTTCCACTCCGATTATCTCTACGTTTGTGTATTTTATCTACTCAGTAATGTTTTTGCTATTCTCAGCAACCAAGGCTTAACATAGCGGAAGAAAACGCAGCTGCAGTCACTCTGCTTCATAAATCATCATCGCCAGCCAGAGATGATGACAAAAATAATCCAATTCTGACTTTTCAGTGTTTGCTTGTATATAAAAACTGCATTAAGTTAGAAGTAAGATCCAAGTGAAACCCCCAAAATGGCAAAAAGAATCAAGTTAAGGTTGAAATTAAATGTTCTCTTACATGAAGGTGCAATATCCAGGCATTACATTCAGTATGCCTCAATTCTGGAGAACATATGGTATATTTTTACCTTAATTTCAAATGTTCTCACCTTTAGGGGTTTTAATTAGATCTTTAATGTTAAACTACAACTATTGTAAGGTAATTTCTTTTAAATTTGAGTATTTAAAGGGACCACGAATTGTTTTACGAAGTTTCAGTTTTATCATTTACGTTCTCCTTGTTAGTAAGAGCCTTAAAATAGTTTGAAAACAGCTTTCTTTCGCCACTGATTTTCTTCTTTTCTAACTGGAAACACATTTTCCCCTGTATTTTGAAGGGGGATGGAATTCTCATTATAAATTATTTCTGAATGCTCAAAATTGTGCTATGGACTTTAGAGAAAAATCTCCGCCCCAAAATGCTAAACTCTAAGGGTATGTCTACACTACCCACCGGATCAGTGGGCGGGGATCGATATATTGCATCTAGTTGACGGGGGAGTGGCAGCAGTCGATGGGAGTGGCAGCAGTCGACTCACCGCAGTGAAGACACCACAGTAAGTTGATCTAAGTACATCGACTTCAGCTACGTTATTCACGTAGCTGAAGTTGCGTAACTTAGATTGATTCCCCCCCACAAACACAGTGTAGACCAGGCCTCAGATCTGATCCTGCAAACACTGACATTCCTGAGTAGTTCCATTGAAGTCATTGGGAATACTCATGGGCATAAGGTTACTCACAGGCCTGAACCTTTGCAGGACTAAGACCTAAGTTCTAATGTGATACAATAAAAGAGGCTAACAGGCAAACCCTGAAGAGGAAGGCAAGAGGAAGGACAATGGTTACAATAAAATCATGTGGTTACCTGGTTAAGGCACATACACATCTTGAGGTTTCTGGGATGTTTGGGTTTATTTACATATAAGAACATGGGGTACCTCCCTGATTACCTTGGCTAATAGCCATTAATGGACCTATCCTCCATGAATTTACCCAATTCTTTTTTGAACCCAGTTATACTTTTGGCCATCACAACATCACATAGCAATCAATTCCACAGGTTGATTGCATTGTGTACAAAAGTATTTACTCTTGTTTGTATTAAACCTGATGCCTATTAATTTAATTAGGTGAGCCCTGGTTTTTGTATTGTGGGAAAGAGTGAACAACACTTCTCTATTCATTTTTTTTTCCACACCACTCATGAAATATAATGTCTTAATGCACTTTTCACACAACAAAGAATTGAGTTTTTAGGGATTTCAATGAAGGGGTGAGGGTTAGCAAATCATAGACTTTAAGGTCAGAAGGGAACATTATGATCGTCTAGTCTGACCTCCTGCACAACGCAGGCCACAGAATTTCACCCACCCACACCTGTATCAAACCCCTAGCCTATGTCTGAGCTACTGAAGTCCTCAAATCATTATAGGATTGGGGAGGATTGTGTTTAAAAAGGCACAGATAGGAGGAGGAGGAAATGGATGAAGAGGACACTGAGAATGGTAGTGACTGATGCAACTGTTTAATTGAACTAGCCCCATGACTTCAGCTTCCACAGAAATAAGGATCGGTGACTAACCTGAGTAAAATAAGAGAACAGCTACTAATCTTTCTGTAACTGTTGTTCTTCAAGATGTATGGCACATGTCCATTCCATGTTAAGTGTGCATGTGCCACGTGCACAGTAGCCGGATTTTTTTTCCCTCAGTGGTATCTGCCAGGTCAGCTCTAGTGGCCTCTGGTGCCATAAACTCATAAGCTGCTATAAGGGGTCCGGCCAATCCCGCACCTACTCAGTTCCTTCTTGCCGGTAACTCAGAGAGGGGTAGGAGGGTGGTTCGTGGAATAGACATGTGCAACTCATCTTGAAGAACAACAGTTACGGAAAGGTTAGTAACCGGTTTTTGCTCTTTGAGTGCTTACACATGTCCATTCCACATTAGTGACTCCCAAGCAGTACCATAGGTGGTGGGATCGGAGTTCACGGACATGCTGACCGCAACACAGCTTGACCAAAACTGGCCCAAACCTTGCTATGTGATGGCATAGTGGGACAAAAATATATGTACCAATGACCAAGTCACCGCTCTACAGATGTCCTAATTCAGGACCTGGGCCAGGAACACCACTGAGAAAGCTTACGCCCTTGTACAATGGGCTGTCACTATAGCCAGTGGTGAAACTCAATGCCTGCTCATAGCATATATGGATACATGATATGATCGAGGATGAAATCCTCTGAGCTGAAATAGGAAGGCTAGTGTGTGGAGATGTTACTCCTGCTTGCATGTGGTTTCAGGAAGAAACTCGGCAGACAAATAGCCTGATTACTGTGAAATTGCGAAACCACCTTTGGGAGGAATGCAGGGAGAGGACAAAGCTGTACCTTGTCCTCAAAGATGACCACGTATGGGGGTTCTGACCAGGGCCGGCTCTAGGCACCAGCAAAACAAGCTGGTGCTTGGGGCGGCACATTTTTAGGGGCAGCATGGCCGGCGCCAGAATGCCACCCCTAAAAATGTGCCCGGGCCGCCCTAGCTCACCTCCACTGCTGCTGCCACGGCGCGCGAAACAGCTGATTTGCGCGCCGCTACTCGCCATCCCTCCCAGGCTCTCAATCCTGGGAGGGAGGGGGAGCAGCGGCGCGCGAATCAGCTGTTTTGCGCGCCGCAGCGGCTCGGGGTCTCCCCCTCCCTCCCAGGCTCTCAAACCTGGGAGGGAGGGGGAGATCCCGAGCGGCCGTTTTGTGCGCCACTGCTCCCCCTCCGTCCCAGGCGTGGGCGCCTGGGAGGGAGGGGGAGAAGCGGCGCCCGCGCTGCAGCCACTCGGAGTCTCCCCTTCCCTCCCAGGCTCTCAAACCTGGGAGGGAGGGGGAGACTCCAAGTGGCTGCAGTGCGGCGCCGCTTCTCCCCCTCCCTTCCTCCCTCCCTCCCTCTTAGGCTTGAGAGCCTGGGGGGAGGAGGCAGGGCTGGGGATTTGGGGAAGGGGCAGAGTTGAGGCGGGGCCGGGGATGGGGTAATTAAATAAGGGGGGGGCGGCCAAAATTGTTTTTGCTTTGGGCGGCAAAAATCCTAGAGCCGGCCCTGGTTCTGACATAAGGGCCCTGATCTCTGAGACCCTCCTGGCTGGAGTGTTAGCCATCAGAAAGGCTGCCTTCCACGAAAGGTACAACAAGGAGCAAAATGCCAGTAGCTCTAATGGGAGGCCTGTGAGTTTTGACAGGTTTAGGTACCACGGGGGGAATGGGTTCCTGAATCTGTGGGTATAGTCTTTCTAGGTCCTTGAGGAAAACGAATGGTCATCTCATGCAAGAAAACCAATCGGTCATCCACTGGAATGGGAGAGCTCCCAGGTGTACCTTAACTAATGAATCGCTGCCAGGTGTACTTTAATGAAAATTAGCAGACCTTGCTGTTTCAGATGTCGCAACTACTCCAGAATGGTTTGCAGTAACAACTGGTCAGGTCAGCTCCTTGGCATTTAACCATATCACTCCCAAGCTGTCAGGTGGCGGGTGCTGAGGTATGGGCGGAGCATTTGACTGTGGACCTGCGATATCCGATCCGGGAGGAGAGAGAGCGTCATTGGAGTTTCTAGTGAAAGACCTAGCATCGTGGCTAACCAGTGCTGGCGGGGCCAGGCTGGGGCTACGAGAATGACTCGCACTCTGCCCTGCTTGCTCTTCAGCAGAACCTTGGGCACGAGAGGAATGGTGGGGGGGGGGGGGGGGAGGAGTAGAACAGGTGCCCCATCCAAGGGAGCAGGAAAGCATCTGTAAGTGAGCCCAGGCTATGGCCTCGCAGGGAGCAAACTGGTGACATTCCCTATTCTGCCTGGTTGCAGACAGGTCTAACTGGGGAATCTCTCACCCCTGGCAAACTACTCTTACTACAGGGACCATTCGTGGTGACTGGAGAAATACTTGCTAAGGTGATCTGCCAGCTCATTCCGGGCTCCTGGAAGGTGAGATGGATAGAGTGCATTATGTAGAATTCCCAAAAGCAAATAGCTCCCTGGTACAGGGAGGAAGAGCAGGCCCTTCCCTGCCTGTTGAGGTAAAATATGGCTGCCATATTGTCTGTGAGCACTAGCATGTTCTTGTTTGCAATGTGGGGTAAGAACACCTGACAGCCAGGCGTTCTTAGCTCCTTGACATTTATATGTAGGGAGAGCTCCTCTGATGGGGCAGCAGAGCGGAGAAATGGGTGGAATGCTGGAGCCTGAAGTGCTTCCACAAAGCTGCCAGGGTGTAGAGACCCAGGGGCTTGAAGGTGGCTCTGGAGTCTTTCAGGCCATGGAGCTTCGCATCTGTTTTCTCTGAGGAAGGCCAAGCACCTTCAAAAGGAAGGTCCTGGATGGACTGCTGGACCTCTGTTGGCAGTCACATGGACTGGAGCCAAGAGCATCTGCGCATGACCACCACAGAAACTATAGATCTGGCCACCAAGTCTGCTACATCCAGTGCAGCCTGGAGGAAAGCCCTAGCTACAGACTTGCCCTCCTCCACCAGAGTGTAGAACTCCTGCCTGGACTGCTGGGGAACCAAATCCTTGAATTTCAACATCGACTCCCAGATGTTGAAGTTGCACCTCTCCAGCAATGTCTGCTAGCTGGAGATGCACAGCTGTAGACACCCTGTAAAATAAACCTTTCTACCAAAAAGGCCTAGTCTCTGAGTTTTTCGCCTTGAAGGTCGCTCCTTTCTGCCCTTGCCTGTCCCCCCTCTCATACCCTTGAGCAGGAACAAAGTACTTCTTTTCAGCTTCTTTGAGGTGGGAGGCAGGGAGGACGGGGCTTGCCACAGAGTTTTAACCAGTCCCATGATGCTCTCATTGAGAAGGAGAGCCACCTTTTGATGGGGCCGCCGTGGTCAAAATATTGATCAGGCTGTGGGAGGACTCAGACTACCTTAACTTCCTGCCCAAGGTTTGAGGCCACTCTTTTCAACAGCTCCCGATGAGCTCTGAAGTCATCATGGGGAGGGGATTTGTGCACCCCTGATACTGCCTCATCTGGGGAGGAGGAAGAGGAGGCCTGCACTGGCAAGGGGTCCTCCGCCTCTCCTTCTGAACCGAGCAGGTCCCGCAAGTCTAGGGTCCTGAAGGTCAGTACCAGGCTTGGTACCGGAGTCCTGGTAGGGGGGAAGGAGGCACTCTCCTCTCCAAGACCACCGAATATGAGTGCCTGGAAGGAGGTCCCTGCATCAGGGAAAAACCCCATGAGTTCCAAAATGGCCATTGCATAGGCCAGTACCCACTGTGCCAAGTACCCTGCACCCAGATCCACAACCAGATAGGGTTGACGGGAGGAGGGGCAGGTACTAGCTGGGGATATGACTCCACATCTGAGTCCGATGACGAGCCTTCCCCCGGGGAGCCATTGGTGCTGGGGAACAGTGCCAAGATGGGAAGACCTGTGTCAAGACCAGCAGGGCCAGTTTCCCTCTAGACATTATCGAGATATGCTCCCTTCTGCTCACCAACACAGATGCTGCTAACTCTTGTATTGCTGGTGACAGCGGTACCGAAAGCACCAACAAGTTCCTGGCCACAACAAATGATTCCAGGGTAGACAGTACCGCGGTCCTGCTGGTGCCACATTGTCCCTCCAGTGTCAAAGGTTGGTCTGGGACCAGACTCAACAGAGCCTGCATACAGGACAAAGTCAACTGTACTGTCTTCAGAGCAGGGGCAGAGGAGTGGCCAGATTCAGGTCATACTCCACTATGACCCCATACTTGGCTTTCTTTAGAGTCGGGCAACACCCCTTCTCAGCCAGCTGCTTCTTACGTTTTTTTCCTCGGCACCCGTGAAGGGGAACAGTGCCAAGGAATGACACTCTGATGGTGAGAGGAGCACTCTGCACCATGCCAAGGTACTCGGCACCAAGTCCAACTGGCTTGGTTCTGTTGAGGGTTGGAGCACTGCCTCCATCAGGAGGGATTTCAACCTGGCCTCCTGGTCCTTCTTAATGTGGGGGTTGAAGTCCTGGCAGATTTGGCAGCAGTCCCTGATATGAGTCTCTCCCAGGCACTTCAGACAACTGAGTGCAGGTTGCTCACAGGCATTGACTTGCCGCAGGAGGCACAGGGCTCAAAGCCCAGAGACCGAGGCAGCCTCGGCACCAGGAGCAGATGAAGACTCCGCTAACACAGTAAAAAATGCCAACTATATACAACAAATAGACAACAGTCCAAACAAGAAATAAAGAACTGGGACGAAAAAATCAAAGGGAAAGGTAGTAATCTAAAACCACTTGAGCAGTTCCAGCAACTGTCACAGGTGGTAAGAAGAAACAGAGGGTGCGAGGTCGGCCTTATGCTGATGCATGAGGGCACGGCCCCAGAGGGAAACCACTAAGGGAAAAAAATTCTGGCGACTGTGCACCCAGCACATGCACACCTAACATGGAATGGACTTGTGCAAGCACTCAAAGAAGAACTAGCAGTTTTACTGTAGGTTAAAAATATTGTATTTGTTGTTTGTGTTGTTGTTTAAAGTTCCTCATCCCCCCCACACTTTCAGTGCCAAAGATAAAAATAGAAGTATCAGAGATACTGTGGGGAAAATATTTCTACCCTCCTGATACTTCTAACCTCAATTCCAAAACATTTTACCAAAAAAAGAAAAAGCTATTCTCTAGGGGGTTCCAGCTTCATTTATTGACCAAAGAGGTTTGATAGGTTTGAATAAGCTTTTTGAATGTTTAGTCAAACCAAATATCTGAGCCATTTGAGGCTCAGCCTTCATTACCTGTACAGCTTCTTACAGTGTCCAAACAAAGATGTTTGGGTTCAAACATTGCCAAATGAGCTGATCTCTTGGACTAAGTGGGTTCATTAACTCCTGCTACAGAGAAAAATAACGTATGTTTTGGTATACTCTGGTCTGGGTTGCTGCCCCGACCCCATTTTGCAGCAATGCATTGTCAAATTAAAAATTAAAAGTAGTTAATTAGAAATCAGGAAATTTTACCTATCAAATTATTACAATTATAAGGTTATTTGAATCTAAAAACCATAACAGTTCAGTATTGTTTAATTGGTCTGGGTTAGCTAAAGCTAATTTAAATGTAGTGATGATGACAGATGCCTCATTGGTAGACAGAGATATAAAAGTTTGTTACAGGGTTTATTTTGTTTTTCCTGAAAGTTAAGTCTTTGGTTTGTTTGTTTGTAATAGAAGCATAGCAAGTTAGCTGTTTGTTTTCCAGTATTACGAGTTTAGCGAATAACTACAGTTATGGCAGAACAGTTCTGACATTAGAGAACTGAGCATCCCAGTTTAACGCAGAATGACCATATTTTATAATAATACTGATGCTGAATGATCTACAGCAAACTAACATGTATAGTTTTGGGGCAATCTTAAAGTGCCTTTCCATAAAATACACAGTCTATTCTGGAAGAAACCCGGGATTAAATATAACCAATTCCAAGACTTCTTTCCATATGAAATAGTAGTAAAAGAATCAAATAAAACAAGAGCTTCCCCCCCCCCCCCATTTAAAAGTTTTAGGGCAGCTGATTTAGTTTGAAAGCTTGTAAATTAAGAATATTTTGTTAGCTATTTTATATTTGTTTTGCTATTTTTTTTATGTTCTACTCTTCAATTTACAATTCTTTATAGCAGTGGTGGGCAACCTGCGGCCCACGGGCTGCATGCGGCCTAACAGAGTAATATGACTGTGGGCTGTGACACATTTTGCTTATGTTTACCATCTGCAGGCACGGCCCCCCCACAGCTCCCAGTGGCCGCAGTTCGCCGTTACCGGCCAATGGGAGCTGCGGGAAGTGGCGGGCTGGCCACCGCTTCCCACATCTCTCATTGGCTGGGAACAGTGAACCACGGCCATTGGGAGCTGCAGGGGGGCATGCCTGCGGACAGTCAACATCAGCAAAATGTGTTGCAGCCTGCAATCAGATTACCCTGATGGGCCGCATGCAGCCCATGGGCCGCAAGTTGCCCACCACTGCTTTATAGATATCTCTCCTCCTCCAATACTTATTCTAATATACTTCTCTAGTCTATATGTATGAGGGAGACTGTCTAGATTTCACAGTTCCTTGGCATATATCACTCTCTTTCTCACAAGCGTTGAGTATTTACAAATTACGACTCTCAAATCCTGTATATAAAATTAAGAAATCTCAAGTCTGCTTTCAGCTAAAAAGCTGTCCAAATAGAGCTGGAATAAAATGTGATTAACAACACTGTTTTAATGTACTACAACACAAGTGAAGTCTGTCACAGTACAGTCCCAAGGCACTTTATAATTTTTAACAAAAGCCGACAAACCCCCATTCGGTTACATATGACATAGAAAACAGACGTTTCTTAAGCATCATCTTGTATACCAGAATAGTAGCTGAATCTCAAAACAAAAGAAGTTCAAGATCACGGTAGCAATACAAGTAAAAATGTGAGAATCCCCTTCTCTTCCCCCCAGGTCTTAAATCTGGGGCTAGAAGCTCTCTTGGTTACCTCAAGACAAAGGAGTTGGGAAGTGACCAATAACCTCAAAGAAAGTGTTCCAGACTCATGTTTTATCCACACCATCTGACTGTTCACAGAAGACAGTTAAAATTCATGGACTGTATGGCAAAGCCCTCTAATGACAAGAGCTAAGTACCAAGACACATGGATAAACTAATATGATCGAGACAGACCAGTGGATCTCAACCTATTTACCATTGTGGCCTGCATATGCAGCTCTCTGTGTGTTATGTGGGCTACATTCACACAATATGTATACACTACCCGTATGGCCCTGAGGATGTCACATGGGCT
This sequence comes from Chrysemys picta bellii, assembly GCF_011386835.1. NCBI lineage: Eukaryota > Metazoa > Chordata > Testudines > Emydidae > Chrysemys > Chrysemys picta. Next base: position 58,665,453 of record NC_088792.1, on the reverse strand, counting down.
GCAGGTGGGTGCTGATTGGGCCTCAAGCAGCCCACAGGCCACAGGTTGAGAACCACAGAGATAAACAGATCTATATAAACAGCAGTAACAAAAGCATGCTATTCCACTTACATATCATCCATGCTTTATGTACGTCCAGCCTGTATGTATGTGTTTGCAGCTTTATATGTGGAATGGTGTGTGTAGTATTTATATGGTCAGCTCCTTGGGGCAATGACTATATTGGCATCTGTGTTTTGTATAGCACCAAGCACATATAAATAGATATAGAAGTTTACATATCAACAAGTTCATCTTTCTTACAAAGATTAGGGGCCCAATCCTGTTTCTACTCATGTCAGTGGCAAAACTGCCACTAACTTCAATGAAATCACACTCAAAATCATATAGTCTCTATCTGCTAATGGTCCAAAGTACATCCCTAACATATAAGAGGATCGGCAAGTTAGATATTCTCTTCCCAGACTTATACGAATGATAAACAATAAAATTTACAGAACCTTTAACTCAAAGTTCAAAAACTGATTTGCAACTATGTATAAAGGTTACTTTGTGCAACAGTGAAATGCACTTACCTTCTGAGTGAAAGGTGAGAGTTCTTTCACAATTCATAGCAATACCACTTAACAGTTCAGGACAAAAGTGAAGAATCCAGTTAAAAGTGCAAGAGGCAATTTAGATATACAGAATTTAACTATGCATTTAGAACTGCACCTTCTCTCCCAGATAGAAACATATGGAATATATGCTGAAGCTACGTCTACACTACAGCCAACGCCAGCATAGCTATAGTGGCATAGCCCCATAGCGTAGATGCAGCCTACACCAACAGAAGAAGTTTTTCGGCTGGTGTAGGAACACCACCACTCCACACAATATTAGCTATGCTACTGACATAAGCAATCTTCCATTGACAAAGCTGCACCTGTGGGAATTTTGTTGGCATAGCCATGTCAGTCGGTGTATGTTTTTTTCATACCCTTGACCAATGTAGCTATGTCAATTTAAGTTTTAAGTGTAGACCAAGCCTGAGTAACACTCCAGTTTCTGAACCACTGAAATAATCAAGTACTAAATAAATATAGGTTGGTGACATCCCAGATTATTTGCCTTCATCCTGTTTTGTTTGGGTGTTTTCCATGTTAGTTCAATCATAAATTACTGCCTTTGGTAATTTCTTGTCTCTTCTTTCTCAGAACAAGAGGTTTTAAATTTCAAACTCAGGAATAGATACACACACTCACTCCATATGTGCTTTATACAATTATTTAATCCGGTAACTAAAGGGTTATGCACCTGTCATAGTGTTTACACACAGGCTAAAATAGAACCCATATGAGCCATTCTGCTGCTATTGTCTAGTACAATAAAGGTGATTAGTTCTTGTAACTAGTATTGCAGCCCCAGGGTACTCAACTGTTTTCAGAATATAGCCATATCATAAAACAAAGAGATTAGCCTTGATTCTTGTGCAAATGTAGTGGCAAGCAGGGATGCATGGAGCTGGTTGTGATTCCCTGCCTTAGGGCTGCCCAGGTCCCTCACAATTTAGAGCAGGAGGAATCCTACTTTAATTTACAGTGCTGGTATCAGGACAAGAAGCTCAGCTCTGTCACATCTCCCTGCTCCTGACACATCCTCAGCCTGCACATGACTCTGCTCTTTCTTACATGGAGCGGAGCGTGGCGTCCTCAACTGGGAAACTTCAGCCAGTTTAAGGCCACTTTGTACAACATAAATGTGAAGCATAAACTGGCTTTAGCAGAATAGAGAATTTGGGTCATTTTCTCTTGACTATCTCCTGTCCAATGTATGATCACACTTCAAAGCACAGATCAGAAGGGAAGTGACCTAGCATCCATATGGCAAAGATAGCAATTACCTATATGGCAAAGTAATATTAGGACAGTATTTAATTCACCTTGAGATTATTTTACTGTGACTTAACAGCTGGAAATAAGGAGGAGAGCTGATACTGTGATTATCCCCACAGGCCAGCAGCAAGATCTACGTGGTCCACTAGTGGTCCATGGAACACACCATTTGGGAATCCCTACTCTTTTTGTTCTGTGTCTGTACAGCACCTAGCACAATGGGATCCTCGTCCATGGCTAAGGCTCCTAGGCTCTACAACAATACAAACAACCACCACCACCTGCTTCTGTGTTAATTATATTAAGACAGACCAGTGCAGAAAAGTAGCTAGAGAGCTACTATAGTGCTGGCTTTTGAAGATGTTTAGTCTGTTTTTATCTTGTTGCTACCTGGAAAATATATCTTGGTTTAGTCAAAGTTTCAGAGATGAAATCCAGATGGGTGCTTCATGATTCTTTGATTCACAGCAATGTAGTTAAATACTGTTTTCAACTAGGAACCTAAAAAAATAGTAGGCACTAAAAAAGAAAAAGAAAAATCTTACCAGCTGGAAATGTTAAACTCCTCTTTAAGAACTAGGCTAACCATTGCAAGCAGAAGTATTTAAATCTATGCCCTACTTTTGGGATGAATCCCAAATAAGAGAATCAAAACTGCAAAAATATGCTTAACCTAGACCTTTATACCAACAAACTTCCAGTTAAGAAAGTAAGGGGTTTGTATTAAAATCTTAGGTCATGAGGTTTTGAAGGCAGCTCTCTTTTCCTGCATTTGCTCATTCAAGAGTAGAGAAGCTGGTTTAGTTCAGGATCATGTATTCAGTTTTTGGAGTGTGCATGACTGACATCTGTAAAACAGTAGTGCTCCTGAAACCTTCATCCTTCATTTAGCATATCTATCTCACTCAACCATATGGTCACAATATTGTAGTAGTTCCTGTCTGGATCAGCTCTAGGGGTTCTGCTGCCATAGGCAAGCCAGGAATGGTCTGCACCTATTATAACAAGTTCACATGCTACAGACAACTGATACAATCATTATATAATCGAATACACATGTAAAGCTAAGGCCCAGGACTAGACTCCTTGTACTTCTGCTACAGAAACACTGAGTTCTACCGCTCCTGAGCGGAGTAACTGCTATAGCTCCTAGCAGTAGGTCCTCTATTGTTTTTGTGGCCCAGCCTCCAGAGGGCAATATCACTCACTCATTCACAAAGCCAGTACGTTACCCTGCCAGCCTGGGAACATTTGCTGCCCTAGGGTGTATGTGGTTAAAGCCGTGCTGATTTCTGCAGCTCCCTATAAGACAATGCAATGGCACCTTCCAAAATAATGATAGCTCCACATGACAGGGAAAGGGAGGTAGAGTGGCTCCATTCAGGTATATACACTGAATGCAGAAGGCAAATAGCTACGCTGGAAGACATACTTTATGGAGCCACTTTCACAGCAGAGTGAATTTGGGGCAACAGAGGGGATGGAAACATTTACACAAAAGCAGTTTACTCAACCAACATTTTTTTTAAATTTAGTTTTTCAATATTTCAGGTATTGGTGTTTGTTCAGTGTGATCTCCCACCCAGCCCTGCCACACCTTCAATCTAATCCTGCACTGAAAACAGAAAACAATGTCTGTAACCTCAGAACCCGTAGACATAGGAATTAACTATTAATTACATGGGGCCAAATTCAGATATCCTATGGTAAGCAGAGACCAGCTTGAGTAGAAGGAAATGAGCCATGAGCAACTCAACTCATGATCAAGCGTGTATTTTTGGATCACTCACAAACCCAGCCTTCACTCCATAACCCCACAGCAAAAAAAAAACCCTGCCAAACAAACAAAAACACCCTAAAAGGTGATCAAATTTATTGTTAAAGCCTATATAAGTGACAGGGTTCTATATTGTGAAGTTTTTAATCTCTTAATAAAATTAATTTTAAGAAATATTAGGCAAAACATTTTTAGAAAAATATCCTGCTGAGTCACTGATTTGTTCTACATGCAGCAGATTATTTAATACATAGATTATGCTTTTGATAGGCAGTGGCAACTCTTCTTCCCCTGAGCAGCTGATTCTGAAATCCTTTTCAAGAGAAAGGTCCAGATTCTACTTCACTTACACTGGAGTAAATCAGTAATTCCACTGACATACACTTACACTATTGTTACAGTGAACAGAATTTGGATAAAGACCCCTTAACCCTAGTAGACCAAGCTGTCAAGGCTACATGCAACTCACATTCCAAAAACTGCCAACTGTGAACAATTACTACCAGATTACATAAAATACATTCTAGATGCACAGGACCAGATTCTGATACCCTTATTCATGTGGAGTAGCACCTTACTGCATGAGTCATTCCACTGATGTCCAAGGAACAGATTTTGGAGTGAGGTGTTATTCAGCACTAAGAAGGTTATCAGAACTTGGCCTTGGGGGGAGGGGGACAACCACTACCTTTTCTCATTTCATCCTGATCATTCAAGAAGGCAAACTATAATAGGTTATGTACTTTTTGTTTGTTTGTTTTTAAAAGTACGAGCAGCTAACAACATGAAGAGCAGTCAAGCCAGATATACGTATTTCTACCCGGCTGGAGTGTATGCTTCGTTTACTTCTCTCTTTAGCCTGATGCTGTTCATACTATCTGAGGTGCGACAGTTTCAAGATCACACAGTCTTGGAGCCATTAACGCTGCATGTTTGTAGATTTATAGTTGGTGCTCAATAATAGGAAGCACATGAAAAGCTTACCAGAGTATTCCATTGAATTTAGACATATTCACGTAATTTTACTAATTTCTGTAGCGTCTAACAGAACAAGAGAGAAACAATTAACCAAATGCTAAACAAAATGCTTTGCATCATGCCCAGGGCATGGATAGGCTACAGTGTTGATGAGCTGCCCAGGGAAGCAAAAACTATAGACGGGGGAGAGGGGGTACCTCGATTAAGAAAGCACTGGAAGACATTCTTCTCAAACTTACTGATAGGAAGTCCTTAATCTTCAGTGCAGTGCTAGGGTACAGAGTGAGGTGGTCTGTCAGTTAACTGATTCCTGGGCTATTCAAGGATTTGAAAATCATCACCAGCACTGAACTGTCTGCAGAAATGAAAAGGAAGCCAAAGCAGAGACTAGAACACAGGTGTCATATATTCACAACTTTCTATTTGCTACTCTGTTTCTACAGTGCCTAGCATAATGGGGCCTTGTTCTTAGCTGGTCCTTAGACACTACCATAATGCACAGCATTAGTAATAATGAAAACTGAGCAAGGTCTGCACTTGAGAGGAAAACCCAGTCTTCTGTCCAGCTGTAAATGAAATCCATTTTAGTTGCAGGTACTGCTACTATATGGTCTAATCAAGGAGCAACAATGGATCCATTAAGTCCCCCATGCAGCAATCCATTCCAGTGAAGGTCACTATAATTCAATGTTAATAGAAGGTATTGCTGAATTATATAGAAATCACATCATAAATGGTATAAACATAGCCCCTGCCAAATAATTCCCTACCAACAGACATCACTCCAGAAGCAGTCAGAACTTGGCCATTACAATGATAGACACAATCAAAAAATATCTACGTTAGATACAAATAGGCTGAGTCACAGTCGGTTCACCTTACATTGATCCTACTTCAGAAGCTCTGCCAATTCTCATCTCTTTGAAGTGTGCATGATAATGTTACAGCAAAGTTTATTATAAAGAATGGCTTTTGGATAACACCATTATGAGCTAACAGTTGTTGGTAGGTTCAGTTTCATTTCAGGGTCCATTTCTACATAAAGTCTGAGAACATTTAGAACGGGGCTCAACTGTCACACAACAAGTGCAATAAATATTTCATTCTGTCTTAGGACACAACACTCAGAATCACAGAGAACGAAGAAAAGGAAATCCTTTAAATGGACAGGTGATGTGGTGAGTGCTAATGACCTTTCGTACAAGAGAGGAGAAGGATGCAGCATGCAAACTACAGGTCACATCAAAATCATCACACTTATGAAGAAAAGACAATTACCAAGAGAGTTTAAATAAGCATTCAGGTCACTCTCTACCTAAATACTATATATAGATATAGATATATAGATATAAATAAAATCAGGACTGCTCTGAAGTCAGATTACAATGAAAAATATTGGCTGCACTTTATCTGGTTCATTTTTATATGACCTGGAATGCAAACAGTCGCAACAAAAGGCAGTAGAAGTAGATCACAAAAGACAAATATGGGTCTTCAAGCAGGATCCTCAGAGTGTTTTTTAGGGGAAAGGGCTTATGAAACCTGCACCTCTCAGTATTCTTATTGAGCTGATCTCAAAATATAATCTCTCTTTGCAACCTAACGGACAGCTAGAATCCAATGTAACATTGACTTGATTTACGAAAGGCATGGGTCCAAACAAATACTAAAATGTATTCTGGATGGTTGCTGACCTGTTTATCTTACTTCCGTTCTCAGGTCCTTTTAGGAACCTGATCAAAAGCTCATTAAAGTCAACGCAAAGACCCCCATTCACTACGATGCCCTTTGGAGCCTACTGAATTGCACTGAATGCATGCTACAAAAACAGTTCTTGCCTCATTAAAAAAAATTTTTAAAGTGTTATCTTGAAAAGGGGTCTAAGTGAATGAAATATACTAAGACTCTTGAGTATTTATGTCCTTCCCAAATCAACTCCTGGGCAGAACTGGATGCTTTAAAACTCTTCTGTTTGCGTATGGCAAACAAAGCTGTGAAGCAACGGCCAGGCAATAATAAGATAAAGAGATGAAGAGAGGTGTGTAATACACAGCAAGGTCTCATACCATCTACCTTGCCACAGGCAGGAAGTTCACTCTGTCTGTAAACAACAGTTCCACAAATAGATACAGACTTCTTGCCTTTTCTCAACAGCATTTTTAGTATGTGGTTTAATACAGTGGTTCTCTGAGAAAACAGATCTGGCACTTAGAGCAACTAGTAAAATACCATCGAGTATCTTGCTGAATGTAAAGCTAACCAAACAATACAGTTACCAAATATTCTACTATTTTTTCCAAGTCTGCCAGTGATAGATACTACTTCTACATCACCCTGAAAACAGTGCTCCATTCTTTTATTGATTTTTCTTCAGCTTATCAAACCTATCGAGAGAGAGAGAGAGAGAGAGAGAGAGAGAGAGAGAGATTCTCTGCATGCATCAGAGATGGGCTGCTGGCGAGCTGACTACAGCTACCTGATTCTCTGCCCAGACCTAGACGCACTACTGGGAACTGCTCTAGCATGTGTCTTCTGGCAACAGTCACTAAGGCCTTGTTCTCACTTGGGGGGAAAAAAACTGTGTTTTTAACTTCAGTTAGCTAACCTGAGGTAAGTCCTAGTGAAGACAAGGCAGTTTGCAGTTTTCACAAGAGTTAGCAGATCTTTCACTCAACTTTCTAACTTGTGCGACAACTGCAAATGGCCTTGTCTTCACTAGGACCTTACCTCAAGTTAGCTAACACACCTTTTTTCCTAAGGGGTTGTGACAGGTTGCCCCCCTTTAAGGTGCCACCTGATGTACTGGGATACCACTGAGCCCACTGTTCTGCCAGCCTGGGCCCCCTTTACCCAGTCTTGCTGAGTCAAGCTCTTAAGCCTCCTCTAACACACACACAGGCAGGGCCAAACCCAGATGCAGAAAGACAGACACTGAGATCAGCTCTGGGAAGACTCAGCTTAAGGCACTTGCCCCAGCACTTAAGTGCCCTCCTCCCTTGGAGTGCAGACCCAAAGGGTATATGATCTTGCACTGTATAGAAAGATCTGCACAGTGCAAGCTCATAAAAATTCACCCTCTCCCTCAATGTGAAGAGAGATATGCACAGCGTTTTGACCTCCAAGATATGATTTGCACAAACTGGGTTTAATAAAAACTATTTTATTAACTATAAAAAGTAGATTTTAAGTGATTATAAGGGATAGCAAACAGAAAAGAGCCGATTACCAAGGAAATAAAACAAAACGCGCATACTAAGTGTAGGATCTTAAAGAAACTGGTTTCAAGAAGCAATTTCCCACTCTAAATGTTATTTTAGGTAAGTTTCAGTAGCTTAGAGTTCCAGTTATTTCTTCTTACAGACTGGACCCCGTCTCAGTCTGGACTCACCCTTGCCTTTCACTTCAGGTTAGTTCCTTTGTCCCTTCAGAAGTCCTTCTTCTTGGGTAGGCAATGGAGGAGAGTCCAGACTAACCCCCACTCTCACCCCCACCCCCGTCCTTAAAAAGGATTTACCAAATCCATCCCCCTACAGTAGAAAAGTACCAGCAGTGTCCAAGGGGGTATTTTTCATCAAGTGAAATTATCACCAGACCTTGTAGAGTCTATGCAGTATCCCAGGAAACTCCTCAGGAAGGTGGGAGATTAGTATCTTCAGACTTCTATTGTGCTTCTTAAATGGGTCATTCAGGAGGATTGCCTACTGTCTGGTGGGTGTTCCCCCCCCAAGTACACACACAGTTGTAATTGTTACATAGTCAATATTCCTAACTATAGATACAGAAATGATACAGACATGCAAATTGGATAATCACATCAGTAAAACATAACCTTTCCAATGATATCCTACATGAGCCATCTTGCATAAAGTATATCTATCTTCATATCATAACCATATTTCTATGAAGTATATGGGGTGTGTCACTGGGTCTGCACAGGTTTCTGCCTTCTCGCCATGCCCTGTGCTTAGGCTGGTAAAATAAGAGTTCTCATGCCTTCTTCTGGTGTTTCACCCTTGTGCTTTATTTTACAGTGCCACCGTGCAGTCCCCTTTATCCCCCAACAGTTATCCCCTTTTTAACCCGTTCCAGGGTCTCTTGGCCCTTGAGGCTCCCGTCCTGTGGTGAGGAGATAGAGCTGTAGCCTCCTGTCCCCTCCCAGGCTAGCCTCCCAACTGAGTTTTGTTCAGGGCTTTTATAGTCCTCCCAGCCTTCAGCCCAGCTGTTGCTGCTTAGCTCAGTCTATTGCAGTGAGCCAGCCCTCGTTAGGGCCTGTAGCTGGGCTCCCTGCTGGCTGCTTTGAGCCTCTGCCCCTGGCCTTTCTGCCTGAAAGCAGGGCTTAGCCAGCATTTTAGCAGGACATTCAAGGGGTTTCACCCCTGCCCTGCCACAGAGTGTAACATCACTGGGATCATCCACCATTGCGGGATAGCTGGAGCACATCAACTTCTGGCAGTTCCTCCTCCAAACCATGACACTGATCTTTCTGTCCCAGCATGCCCCCTCCACTAGGGGCTGCAGGAAGGAAGGCATAGGAGCCGGCTACATCAGCTCTACATCTGCCGAGGACTCCCCCACACCAGGGAGATATGGGCAGTCTCTACGTCAGTGGTCCCCAAACTTTTTCTGTCATGTCCTTTACCTGTAATGGAATCTGCCTGCACCTCCTCCCCTAGGAGCTGCGACCAGGAGCTGAGGCTGTGGTTGGGAGCCAGGGACTGAGGCTAGGGCCGGAGCTGTGGCTGGGGCAGGGAGTGTGGCCTCAGCCAGGGACAGGAACTGTGGGCCTCAGCTGGGGCTGGGTGCAGAGTCCAGGGTTAGAGCTGTGGCTGTGGCTGGAGCCAGGGGCAGAGCGAGGCCCGGTGGTGCTCTCTCCCTCCCCCCGATGTGGGCTGGCCCTGGTTCCTCCACATCCCCCCCCCTGAACATTCCTCCCCGCCCAATAGGGGGACACGCCCCACTGTTTGGGGACCACTGCTCTATACCCTTTCCTGTAGAGGGGTGCTAGAGGAGCAAAGGCAGGCTTTAAAATTCCCTCCACTGTTCACTATAACAGAGAAAAAAAAAACAGGTTGGCTTTCAACAAGGTGAGTAGGGACCTAGCAGCACAAACCAAAATGACATTAAAGGGGGTCAATGGAGTGAGACCCCGGTGCATGTTACATTTGCTATTCCCCTATCACTCACTCGTTTTTCATTCTACAATCTTCCTTAACATGGAAAATACAGTTTCCATTAATTGTGCCTTCCATTGTGATTTGTTTGTTTGTTTGTTTATATAAATGGAACAATTTTCTAAAAGGGAATACTACCATCTGGGAGAGTCTCACACTTAACTCCAAATTTTTGGCAGATCTCTTTATATAATCACGGCAGCACCACTTTTAGCAAATTGGCAGTTCCTCCTGTAGTTACCATACTGCAGTTCTAAAGCCCTCATTAGAAGGTTAGGAAATTCCAGTGAACTCAGATTATAAAACAGCTCTTTTCTTCTTATTTCTTTATTTTTGGGATGCATTTTATCTGAAAAAGATGTGAGTAGCCAAAGGAAACAAAATAAAAAGACCATAGCTGTCTAGAATTGCAGTCTCTCCCCACTATCTCCTAAGCAGAACCAAATGTTTAGCAATTTCTGCAGCAAATATTACAGCATGTAAATCTGATTGTTGGAGGGGTCTATTTCTGACATGGTGGGTGTTAGTAACCAGTCCTAAATCAGGTGACAGACTGAATTTTGGGGCATTGGCGCTTTTTGACCTGACGAGCTTGTCAAAGTTCAAGTCTGTGTGTGTGTGTTTCAGTTGGGAATAGAAATTGTTGGTAGCCAAGTATTTTTTCTTTGATGCAATCTTATTTATTTACAAGGAATGTACAAAGTCTCTGAACGTAGAAGGAACCAAGAACAAAAAAGAGCAGTTTCTTAGCTTATCGGTGCCCAAGCCTCTTTCTAGCTTTTTTTCCAGCATCACATAGGGGTCAGCACAGGGGCGACTCCAGGCACCAGCACAGCAAGCACGTGTCTGGGGCGGCAAGCCCTGGGGGGGCGGCCTGCCGGTCACTGTGAGGACGGCAGTCAGGTGGCCTTTGGCGGCGTGCCTGCGGGAGGTCCACTGGTCCCGTGGTTTTGGTGGCAGGTACGCCGAAGCCGCGGGACCGGCAGATCACCCATAGAAACGCCGCTGAATCTGCCAGACCGCAGACCGCCCGCAGGCATGCTGCCGAAAGCCGCCTGACTGCCGTGCTTGGGGCAGCAAAAAACATAGAGCCGCCCCGGGGCAGCAACATTTTTGTATACTGACACAAGTGTCCATGGTAAAAATGTTGAGGTCCGTGGTAATTTTTCAAGAAACGTTGAATGACACAACCCTCCCAAAGTCCATCACTGCATACGGTAATTTGGTCAAGTGTCCATCGTGCAACATGGTGGTGCCAACCCCTGGCGCCACACTGTGCTTCCAGGCTCCTGATTGGCTTTTTATTGCCTTTCTGTTCTTGTCTGTGACTTTGACATTAGTATCTCTGTGTTCTCTCATTTATAGTTGTGCTGAAAGACCAGGATCCCAAAGATCAATTTAAAAACAGTTCCACAAGGGAATGTCTTATCATAAACAGGTCAACTATCATGTAACACTTGTGCAGTTCATGTTTACTGTAACTAAGAAGTCAGGATTTGCGTAAAAGCTACTGGTAATGAGTGTTTGTGGTGTGGTGTGTGTGCAAGTGCGTGTGCAAGTGTTAAGTACCAGTTTTGACACTTGTGGCACACCACATAGGCTGTAAATGCCTCGTGGTTTTGGAGAGTCGATAGTCATCATCAGTACACAATCAAAAAACAGGAGATGTCTATCACCTCCCTAGCATACCTACCACATATTGGTGAAACACCTCTCCTCCTGGATGAAAAATTTCCATTGTGCTGTATACTCTTGCAAGAAGTTTGAGAGCACCCAGCTTTTTCATCCCCAAAATCTAAAGCCTCCAATAATGAAGGCAAATTAATTTCCAGATATATTTCTTAGTTAACACAGACTAAACAA